>NC_091744.1:33103901-34342877 GCF_043380555.1 Nothobranchius furzeri | reverse complement strand
CGTCTTGCCACATGTCAACACTGGGTCTGACTGAGCACCTCCAGGAGAGAGGCCCAAGCAAGACACGCCCCGAGGAGCGTCGTGACACATGTAAACACTGGGTCTGACTGAGGGCCTCCATGAGAGAAGCCCAAGCAAGACGCGCCCCGAGGAGAGTCTTGCCACATGTCAACACTGGGTCTGACAGAGGGCATCCAGGATAGAGGCCCAAGCAATACGCGCCCCGAGGAGCGTCTTGCCACATGTCAGCACTCGGTCTGACTGAGCGCCTCCAGAAGAGAGGCCCAAGCAAGACGCGCCCCGAGGAGAGTCTTGCCACATGTGAACACTGGGTCTGACTGAGCGCCTCCAGGAGAGAGGCCCAAGCAAGACGCGCCTGGAGGAGCGTCTTTCCACATGTCAGCACTGGGTCTGACTGAGCGCCTCCAGGAGAGAGGCCCAAGCAGGACACGCCCCGAGGAGCGTCTTGACACATGTCAACACTGGGTCAGACTGAGGGCCTCCATGAGAGAAGCCCAAGCAAAATGCGCCCCGAGGAGAGTCTTGCCACATGTCAACACTCGGTCTGAAGGAGGGCATTCAGGAGAGAGGCCCAAGCAATACGCGCCCCGAGGAGCGTCTTTCCACGTGTCACCACTGGGTCTGACTGAGCGCCTCCAGGAGAGAGGCCCAAGCAAGACGCACCCCGAGGAGCGTCTTGCCACATGTGAACACTGGGTCTGACTGAGCGCCTCCAGGAGAGAGGCCCAAGCAAGACGCGCCCGGAGGAGCGTCTTGCCACATGTCAGCACTCGGTCTGACTGAGCGCCTCCATGAGAGAGGCCCAAGCAAGACGCGCCCCGAGGAGCATCTTGACACATGTCTCCTCTGGGTCTGACTGAGCGCCTCCAGGAGAGAGGCCCAAGCAAGACGTGCCCCGAGGAGCGTCTTGCCACATGTCAACACTGGGTCTGACTGAGTGCCTCCATGAGAGAAGCCCCAGCAAGACGCGCCCCGAGGAGCATCTTGCCACATGTCAACACTGGGTCTGACTGAGAACCTCCAGGAGAGAGGCCCAAGCAAGACGTGCCCCGAGGAGCGTCTTGCCACTTGTCAACACTGGGTCTGACTGAGTGCCTCCAGGAGAGAGGCCCAAGCAAGACGCGCCCCGAGGAGCGTCTTGTCACATGTCACTACTCGGTCTGACTGAGCGCCTCCAGGAGAGAGGCCCAAGCAAGACACGCCCCGAGGAGCGTCTTGACACGTCAACACTGGGTCTGACTGAGGGCCTCCATGAGAGAAGCCCAAGCAAGACGCGCCCCGAGGAGAGTCTTGCCACATGTCAACACTGGGTCTGACAGAGGGCATCCAGGAGAGAGGCCCAAGCAAGACGCGCCCCGAGGAGCGTCTTGCCACATGTCAACAATGGGTCTGACTGAGGGCCTCCAGGAGAGAATCCCAAGCAAGACGCGCCCCGAGGAGCTTCTTGCCACATGTCAGCACTCGGTCTGACTGAGCGCCTCCAGGAGAGAGGCCCAAGCAAGACGCGCCCCGAGGAGCGTCTTGACACATGTCAACACTGGGTCTGACAGAGGGCCTCCATGAGAGAGGCCCAAGCAAGACGCGCCCAGAGGAGTGTCTTGCCACATGTCAACACTGGGTCTGACTGAGCGCCTCCAGGAGAGAGGCCCAAGCAAGACGCGCCCCGAGGAGCGTCTTGCCACGTGTCACCACTGGGTCTGACTGAGCTCCTCCAGGAGAGAGGCCCAAGCAAGACGCGCCCCGAGGAGCGTCTTTCCACTTGTCACCACTGGGTCTGATTGAGCACCTCCAGGAGAGAGGCCCCAGCAAGACGCGCCCCGAGGAGCGTCTTGCCTTATGTCAGCACTCGGTCTGACTGAGCGCCTCCAGGAGAGAGGTCCAAGCAAGACGCGCCCCGAGGAGCGTCTTGCCACATGTCACTACTCGGTCAGACTGAGCGCCTCCAGGAGAGAGGCCCAAGCAAGACGTGCCCCGAGGAGCGTCTTGCCACATGTCAACAATGGGTCGGACTGAGGGCCTCCAGGAGAGAAGCCCAAGCAAGACGCGCCCCGAGGAGCGTCTTGCCACATGTCAACACTGGGTCTAACTGAGGGCCTCCAGGAGAGAAGCCCAAGCAAGACGCACCCCGAGGAGCGTCTTGCCACATGTCAGCACTCGGTCTGACTGAGCGCCTCCAGGAGAGAGGCCCAAGCAAGACGCGCTCCGAGGAGCGTCTTGCCACATGTCAACACTGGGTCTGACAGAGGGCATCCAGGATAGAGGCCCAAGCAATACGCGCCCCGAGGAGCGTCTTGCCACATGTCAGCACTCGGTCTGACTGAGCGCCTCCAGGAGAGAGGCCCAAGCAAGACGCGCCCCGAGGAGAGTCTTGCCACATGTGAACACTGGGTCTGACTGAGCGCCTCCAGGAGAGAGGCCCAAGCAAGACGCGCCTGGAGGAGCGTCTTTCCACATGTCAGCACTGGGTCTGACTGAGCGCCTCCAGGAGAGAGGCCCAAGCAGGACACGCCCCGAGGAGCGTCTTGACACATGTCAACACTGGGTCGGACTGAGGGCCTCCATGAGATAAGCCCAAGCAAAACGCGCCCCGAGGAGAGTCTTGCCACATGTCAACACTCGGTCTGACAGAGGGCATTCAGGAGAGAGGCCCAAGCAATACGCGCCCCGAGGAGCGTCTTTCCACGTGTCACCACTGGGTCTGACTGAGCGCCTCCAGGAGAGAGGCCCAAGCAAGATGCACCCCGAGGAGCGTCTTGCCACATGTGAACACTGGGTCTGACTGAGCGCCTCCAGGAGAGAGGCCCATGCAAGACGCGCCCGGAGGAGCGTCTTGCCACATGTGAACACTGGGTCTGACTGAGCGCCTCCAGGAGAGAGGCCCAAGCAAGACGTGCCCCGAGGAGCGTCTTGCCACATGTCAACACTGGGTCTGACTGAGTGCCTCCATGAGAGAAGCCCCAGCAAGACGCGCCCCGAGGAGCATCTTGCCACATGTCAACACTGGGTCTGACTGAGAACCTCCAGGAGAGAGGCCCAAGCAAGACGCGCCCCGAGGAGCGTCTTGCAACATGTCAACACTGGGTCTGACTGAGCGCCTCCAGGAGAGAGGCCCAAGCAAGACGCGCCCCGAGGAGCGTCTTGTCACATGTCACTACTCGGTCTGACGGAGCACCTCCAGGAGAGAGGCCCAAGCAAGACGTGCCCCGAGGAGCTTCTTGCCACATGTCAACAATGGGTCTGACTGAGGGCCTCCAGGAGAGAAGCCCAAGCAAGAAGCGCCCCGAGGAGCGTCTTGCCACATGTCAACACTGGGTCTGACTGAGCGCCTCCAGTAGAGAGGCCCAAGCAAGACACGCCCCGAGGAGCGTCGTGACACATGTAAACACTGGGTCTGACTGAGGGCCTCCATGAGAGAAGCCCAAGCAAGACGCGCCCCGAGGAGAGTCTTGCCACATGTCAACACTGGGTCTGACAGAGGGCATCCAGGATAGAGGCCCAAGCAATACGCGCCCCGAGGAGCGTCTTGCCACATGTCAGCACTCGGTCTGACTGAGCGCCTCCAGAAGAGAGGCCCAAGCAAGACGCGCCCCGAGGAGAGTCTTGCCACATGTGAACACTGGGTCTGACTGAGCACCTCCAGGAGAGAGGCCCAAGCAAGACGCGCCTGGAGGAGCGTCTTTCCACATGTCAGCACTGGGTCTGACTGAGCGCCTCCAGGAGAGAGGCCCAAGCAGGACACGCCCCGAGGAGCGTCTTGACACATGTCAACACTGGGTCAGACTGAGGGCCTCCATGAGAGAAGCCCAAGCAAAACGCGCCCCGAGGAGAGTCTTGCCACATGTCAACACTCGGTCTGACAGAGGGCATTCAGGAGAGAGGCCCAAGCAATACGCGCCCCGAGGAGCGTCTTTCCACGTGTCACCACTGGGTCTGACTGAGCGCCTCCAGGAGAGAGGCCCAAGCAAGACGCACCCCGAGGAGCGTCTTGCCACATGTGAACACTGGGTCTGACTGAGCGCCTCCAGGAGAGAGGCCCAAGCAAGACGCGCCCGGAGGAGCGTCTTGCCACATGTCAGCACTCGGTCTGACTGAGCGCCTCCAGGAGAGAGGCCCAAGCAAGACGCGCCCCGAGGAGCATCTTGACACATGTCTCCTCTGGGTCTGACTGAGCGCCTCCAGGAGAGAGGCCCAAGCAAGACGTGCCCCGAGGAGCGTCTTGCCACATGTCAACACTGGGTCTGACTGAGTGCCTCCATGAGAGAAGCCCCAGCAAGACGCGCCCCGAGGAGCATCTTGCCACATGTCAACACTGGGTCTGACTGAGAACCTCCAGGAGAGAGGCCCAAGCAAGACGTGCCCCGAGGAGCGTCTTGCCACTTGTCAACACTGGGTCTGACTGAGTGCCTCCAAGAGAGAGGCCCAAGCAAGACGCGCCCCGAGGAGCGTCTTGTCACATGTCACTACTCGGTCTGACTGAGCGCCTCCAGGAGAGAGGCCCAAGCAAGACACGCCCCGAGGAGCGTCTTGACACATGTCAACACTGGGTCTGACTGAGGGCCTCCATGAGAGAAGCCCAAGCAAGACGCGCCCCGAGGAGAGTCTTGCCACATGTCAACACTGGGTCTGACAGAGGGCATCCAGGAGAGAGGCCCAAGCAAGACGCGCCCCGAGGAGCGTCTTGCCACATGTCAACAATGGGTCTGACTGAGGGCCTCCAGGAGAGAATCCCAAGCAAGACGCGCCCCGAGGAGCTTCTTGCCACATGTCAGCACTCGGTCTGACTGAGCGCCTCCAGGAGAGAGGCCCAAGCAAGACGCGCCCCGAGGAGCGTCTTGACACATGTCAACACTGGGTCTGACAGAGGGCCTCCATGAGAGAGGCCCAAGCAAGACGCGCCCAGAGGAGTGTCTTGCCACATGTCAGCACTCGGTCTGACTGAGCGCCTCCAGGAGAGAGGCCCAAGCAAGACGCGCTCCGAGGAGCGTCTTGCCACATGTCAACACTGGGTCTGACTAAGCGCCTCCAGGAGAGAGGCCCAAATAAGACGCGCCCCGAGGAGCGTCTTGCCACATGTCAACAATGGGTCTGACTGAGGGCCTCCAGGAGAGAGGCCCAAGCAAGACGCGCCCCGAGGAGAGTCTTGCCACATGTGAACACTGGGTCTGACTGAGCGCCTCCAGGAGAGAGGCCCAAGCAAGACGCGCCTGGAGGAGCGTCTTGCCACATGTCAGCACTGGGTCTGACTGAGCGCCTCCAGGAGAGAGGCCCAAGCAGGACACGCCCCGAGGAGCGTCTTGACACATGTCAACACTGGGTCGGACTGAGGGCCTCCATGAGAGAAGCCCAAGCAAGATGCGCCCCGAGGAGAGTCTTGCCACATGTCAACACTCGGTCTGACAGAGGGCATTCAGGAGAGAGGCCCAAGCAATACGCGCCCCGAGGAGCGTCTTGCCACATGTCACCACTGGGTCTGAATGAGCGCCTCCAGGAAAGAGGCCCAACCAAGACGCGCCCCGAGGAGCGTCTTGCCACATGCCAACACTGGGTCTGACTGAGCGCCTCCAGGAGAGAGGCCCAAGCAAGACGCGCCCCGAGGAGCGTCTTGCCACGTGTCAACACTGGGTCTGACTGAGCGCCTCCAGGAGAGAGGGCCAAGCAAGACGCGCCCCGAGGAGCGTCTTCCCACGTGTCACCACTGGGTCTGACTGAGCGCCTCCAGGAGAGAGGCCCAAGCAAGACGCGCCCCGAGGAGCGTCTTGACACATGTCAACACTGGGTCTGACAGAGGGCCTCCAGGAGAGAGGCCCAAGCAAGACGCGCCCCGAGGAGTGTCTTGCCACATGTCACCACTGGGTCTGACTGAGCGCCTCCAGGAGAGAGGACCAAGCAAGACGCACCCCGAGGAGCGTCAGGCCACATGTCACTACTCAGTCTGACTGAGCGCCTCCAGGAGAGAGGCCAAAGCAAGACGCGCCCCGAGGAGCGTCTTGCCACATGTCAGCACTGGGTCTGACTGAGCGCCTCCAGGAGAGAGGCCCCAGCAAGACGCGCCCCGAGGAGCGTCTTGCCTTATGTCAGCACTCGGTCTGACTGAGCGCCTCCAGGAGAGAGGCCCAAGCAAGACGCGCCCCGAGGAGCGTCTTGCCACATGTCAACAATGGGTCTGACTGAGGGCCTCCAGGAGAGAGGCCCAAGCAAGATGAGCCCGGAGGAGCGTCTTGCCACATGTCAACACTGGGTCTGAAAGAGGGCCTCCAGGAGAGAGGCCCAAGCAAGACGCGCCCCGAGGAGCGTCTTGCCACATGTCACCTCTGGTTCTGACTGAGCGCCTCCAGGAGAGAGGCCCAAGCAAGACGCGCCCCGAGGAGCGTCTTGCCACATGTCACCACTGGGTCTGACTGAGCGCCTCCAGGAGAGAGGCCCAAGCAACACGCGCCCCGAGGAGCGTCAGGCCACATGTCACTACTCAGTCTGACTGAGCGCCTCCAGGAGAGAAGCCCAAGCAAGACGTGCCCCGAGGAGCGTCTTGCCACATGTCAACACTGGGTCTGACTGAGCGCCTCTAGGAGAGAGGCCCAAGCAAGACACGCCCCGAGGAGCGTCTTGACACATGTCAACACTGGGTCTGACTGAGGGCCTCCATGAGAGAAGCCCAAGAGAGACGCACCCCGAGGAGAGTCTTGCCACATGTCAACACTCGGTCTGACAGAGAGCATCCAGGAGAGAAGCCCAAGCAATACGCGCCCCGAGGAGTGTCTTGCCACATGTCACCACTGGGTCTGACTGAGCGCCTCCAGGAGAGAGGCCCAAGCAAGACGCGCCCCGAGGAGCGTCTTGTCACATGTCAACACTGGGTCTTTCTGAGCGCCTCCAGGAGAGAAGCCCAAGCAAGACGCGCCCCGAGGAGCGTCTTTCCACATGTCAGCACTCGGTCTGACTGAGCGCCTCCAGGAGAGAGGCCCAAGTAAGACGCGCCCAAAGGAGCGTCTTGCAACATGTCAACAATGGGTCTGACTGAGGGCCTCCAGGAGAGAAGCCCAAGCAACACGCGGCCCGAGGAGCGTCTTGCCACATTTCAGCACTCGGTCTGACTGAGCGCCTCCAGGAGAGAGGCCCAAGCAAGACGCGCCCCGAGGAGCGTCTTGAAACATGTCAACACTGGGTCTGACAGAGGGCCTCCAGGAGAGAGGCCAAAGCAAGACGCGCCCCGAGGAGCGTCTTGACACATGTCAACACTGGGTCTGACAGAGGGCCTCCATGAGAGAGGTCCAAGCAAGACGCGCCCCGAGGAGTGTCTTGCCACATGTCAACACTGGGTCTGACTGAGTGCCTCCATGAGAGAAGCCCCAGCAAGACGCGCCCCGAGGAGCGTCTTGCCACATGTCACTACTCGGTCTGTTTGAGCGCCTCCAGGAGAGAAGCCCAAGCAAGACGTGCCCCGAGGAGCGTCTTGCCACATGTCAACAATGGGTCTGACTGAGGGCCTCCAGGAGAGAAGCCCAAGCAAGACGCGCCCCGAGGAGCGTCTTGCCACATGTCAACACTGGGTCTGACTGAGCGCCTCTCGGAGAGAGGCCCAAGCAAGACACGCCCCGAGGAGCGTCTTGACACATGTCAACACTGGGTCTGACTGAGGGCCTCCATGAGAGAAGCCCAAGAGAGACGCGCCCCGAGGAGAGTCTTGCCACATGTCAACACTAGGTCTGACAGAGAGCATCCAGGAGAGAGGCCCAAGCAATACGCGCCCCGAGGAGCGTCTTGCCACATGTCACCACTGGGTCTGACTGAGCGCCTCCAGGAGAGAGGCCCAACCAAGACGCGCCCTGAGGAGCGTCTTGCCACATGCCAACACTGGGTCTGACTGTGGGCCTCCAGGAGAGAAGCCCAAGCAAGACGCGCCCCGAGGAGCGTCTTGACACATGTCAACACTGGGTCTTACAGAGGGCCTCCATGAGAGAGGCCCAAGCAAGACGCGCCCCGAGGAGTGTCTTGCCACATGTCAACACTGGGTCTGACAGAGGGCCTCCAGGAGAGAGGCCCAAGCAAGATGCGCCCCGAGGATTGTCTTGCCACATGTCACCACTTGGTCTGACTGAGCGCCTCCAGGAGAGAGGCCCAAGCAACACGCGCCCCGAGGAGCGTCAGGCCACATGTCACTACTCAGTCTGACTGAGCGCCTCCAGGAGAGAGGCCCAAGCAAGACGCGCCCCGAGGAGCGTCTTGCCACGTGTCAACACTGGGTCTGATTGAGGGCCTTCTGGAGAGAGGCCCAAGCAAGACGCGTCCCGAGGAGCGTCTTGCCACATGTCAACAATGGTTCTTACTGAGGGCCTCCGGGAGAGAAGTCCAAGCAAGACGCGCCACGAGGAGCTTCTTGCCACATGTCAGCACTCGGTCTGACTGAGTGCCTCCAGGAGAGAGGACAAAGCAAGACGCCCCCCGAGGAGCGTCTTGACACATGTCAACACTGGGTCTGACAGAGGGCCTCCATGAGAGAGGCCCAAGCAAGACGCGCCCCGAGGAGCGTCTTGCCACATGTCACTACTCGGTCTTACTGAGCGCCTCAGGGAGAGAGGTCCAAGCAAGACGCGCCCCGAGGAGCGTCTTGCCACATGTCAACACTGGGTCTGACTGAGTGCCTCCATGAGAGAAGCCCCAGCAAGACGCGCCCAATCGGAGCGTCTTGCCACATGTCACTACTCGGTCTGTTTGAGCGCCTCCAGGAGAGAGGCCCAAGCAAGACGTGCCCCGAGGAGAGTCTTGCCACATGTCAACAATGGGTCTGACTGAGGGCCTCCAGGAGAGAAGCCCAAGCAAGACGCGCCCCGAGGAGCGTCTTGCCACATGTCAACACTGGGTCTGACTGAGCGCCTCCAGGAGAGAGGCCCAAGCAAGACACGCCCCGAGGAGCGTCTTGACACATGTCAACACTGGGTCTGACTGACGGCCTCCATGAGAGAAGCCCAAGCAAGACGCGCCCCGAGGAGAGTCTTGCCACATGTCAACACTCGGTCTGACAGAGGGCATCCAGGAGAGAGGCCCAAGCAATATGCGCCCCGAGGAGCGTCTTGCCACTTAAACCCACAACCTAGCACTGAGGACAGAGGGACTTTATTTAAATTAGTACTTAATGGAAACGATACATAATGATACATAAGAGCCATGTCACACATTCAGCCTAGGAATATTAGCATTGTGCACTATTAAAAATATACACATCAATTGCTCGAATCCCATTGTTGCAAAGTAAAACTCTAATAAAACTCTAGTCAGACATCAACAGAGAAGACATAGTGTATGTACTACAAATACAGCATTAGGATTTAGAGTGGACCGTGCACCTTGTGAACAATCAGAGGCTTATGAGGCAACATATCTTCCAGTTGCTATTAGACAAGTTATAATTCTCGACCATTTTTCGGAACTGGTTTCTTGGGTCCGTGAGTAAATGCCATTAGTACTTAATGGAAACGATACATAATGATACATAAGAGCCATGTCGTACATTCAGCCTAGGAATAGCAGCATTGTGCACTATTAAAAATATACACATCAATTGCTCGAATCCCATTGTTGCAAAGTAAAACTCTAATAAAACTCTAGTCCGACATCAACAGAGAAGACTTAGAGTATGAACTACAAATACAGCATTAGGATTTCGAGTGGACCGTGAACCTTGTGAACCATCAGAGGCTTATGACGCAACATATCTTCCAGTTGCTATTAGACAAGTTATAATTCTTGACCATTTTTCGGAACTGGTTTCTTGGGTCCGTGAGTAAATGCCAAATGAGATGATAGTCCTTAAGTAAGTTCCTGGCGATCCCATGTCACGCTCTTGCCCATCAGCCGGTGAACGCTGAGACGGAACTCGATGAGAGCGATGTATTTTTTAAGTGCTCCGAATGTACTTCTAACAAGCGTGCGATTCACTTTGTGAGTAAACCGAAGCTGCAGCTGATTCAAACAGTCGAGCCAACTTTCTACATCACAATATGCGTTTTGTAGTTAGTCGAGTTACCTTTTGTGTGGTGCATGCACGGGTCGTTATCGTCCAGCTCTCAGCTTAGAGAGTCCTGTATTGACACAGACGTCAATACATCTCGATGTCATGCAACACACAAAGTCTGTCGCATACAGGTGGGTTAACACATGTACGATACCTTTTGTGTGGCGCATGCACGGGATGTTAGCGTCCAGCTCCCAGCTTAGAGAGTCCTGTATTGACACAGACGTCAATACATCTCGATGTCATGCAACACACAAAGTCTGTCGCATACAGGTGGGTTAGCACATGTACGATACCTTTTGTGTGGCTCATGCACGGGTCGTTAGCGTCCAGCTCCCGGCTTATAGAGAGTCCTGTATTGACACAGACGTCAATACATCTCGATGTCATGCAACACACAAAGTCTGTCGCATACAGGTGGGTTAACACACATGTACGATGTGTGCGATGGCACGCCCAGTTTACAATGGGACACGACGATGATCATTGTAACCAAACTCTTGTTTCTCACCACAGGTGGTAGCGTTGTCTCCTGCACCTGGTCTTCGTGCACAGAGGGTGCTGTAATGTGCTCGTCATAGTCGCGATCGTTGTCACTCGAATCCGTTGTTCTCACGACAGGTGGTAGCGTTGTCTCCTGCATGTTGTCTTCACGTGCGGCAAGCGTTGTGCTGTGCTCGTTATAATGGTTGTCTTCGTACAAAGGGGGTGTTGAATACTCCTTCGCGAGTAGTGTAGGAGGTGGTGTGATGGGACGTATCTCAGAGGCGTTATGTGAGCGTACCACCATGGCCTGAGCAACTGCGACTACTGAGAGTACACCCAGTACAGACAGCGAGATCTTTTTTTTTCTTGGGTGTTGTACGTGTGGGTACAGCCGCTTTAATGGCAGTGAGAGCAAGTGGGCAAATGTATTTATAGGTCACTAGCATAAACTAAGGCACGTGGTCAGAGTGTAATCGTAACCACCGTAGCTCTTGTCATAATTTAATATACATAGAAATCAGAAACGGGCATGTCAGGATAGACATCGCGAGTGATAATGCGGCCAGTATCTGTGTGCGCTTGTGAGCACCTTGTTGTTCTACTGTGGTGCCCACGCCGCCAGGTCTGTAAATGTCATCGACCTCCTTTATATACGCATACGCTAAAGACCGTATATTCTCTATGGATTTGAACACGTCCTTTGTTTCGTGTAACGCTTGAGCTGTCTCGAGCGTGATGTTGTGAGTGTACGCCAGTGTTTCACGTGCACCGAGGTCCGAAAGGGCGTGCGCTACAACTATTAACCTTGGTTTGGGAGTGTGGCAAAACGCTCGCTCCGCTGTAATGGGCGGATGCAATGTTATCACCTGGTACGTTTCGTTAGTCGGGTCGTAACACACCGGTCCGTGAAACGGACCGTCACATTGTATGGGGCACAGTAAGGACAACACGCCGCTGACCGTGACTTCGCACTCGACCGCGGTGGTGTTATCGATATGCAAAGGATCACATACGCCTCTCCAGTCGCAATGAGGCACATTGTAGTCGACGCGACCGTCGGTCACCATAGCTTTCGTCAGCCAACACACTCGATTGCCCTTCGAAACATCGGCGATCAACGTGAGCTTAGAGGTCGACGTCGCTTTACTGTACGCCAGGATATCCGTGTGTGAGTGCACGCTCGACGTCGATTGACAACCGGTCATGTCAGACCTGATCAGACCTTCTGAACACATGACCATTACTTGTTGTGCGGCCGAGAGTATCGCGATCATACCGTTGAGATGTGTAGAAAGCGCATACACGCCAGCCTTCCACGTTTCCAAAATTTCCAGCAGTCTAGAGGGACTTGTCTTAGCGCGCACGGCTGTGCTGAATTTGCGTTGGGTAGACACAACGGCTTCTACCTCGCTTAGGATCTGTGGGCTCATGTACTCGTGGTAGGCCAAGACGTGTATAGTCGAGCGCGGTGATGCCCCGAACACTTGACCCGGTTTTGTTGTGGCGATATGCGTGTCCAGTAACGCGGCAAAGTCCGCGTGTCTAGCGTGTATTGATTTTACAGCTCGCTCATACCCCAACAGTACGGTCCGTAGAAGTTCGTTCACTTGTTTCCATGCGCTCGTGGAACACAGGACATCGCAACCTCTGTGATACTCAAGTAAAGCGTCAAACACCAGCTGCTTGCACGTTGGAAATACAATCGGTAGTAACTTCTTACTCCACTCTATGTTGAACTCGTATAGTATGTATATGGGCGGTTGCGGCGGTTTGCGCATTTTCTATCTACCCTCCGCTAATATGACTCTGTGGTCTGTCTCCTGAGATGGTGCGGTTGGAACTTGCGAGAGTGCACTATCGACGGTTGGCGTTTCCATTTCGTCAACTGCCATTTTCAGCCGCTGGCAAACGGCCGTCGACGGTCGATGCGAGACACCAACATAACGTTAGACCGCGACCCTCATGCCAGTTTTCTGTAGTACTGGTTGTAGTTTCTGGTGCACACTCGAAACGCCATTACGATCACAATTACGTTGATTAATAAATCCAGTGTTGTAGCGACTGCAGCCAGCGCCGTCGCGCAACTTGTGTCGGTGTTATCTCTCGATACTTTCATTCGTATCCGAGCGTATGCAGAATCTACGGATCTGGTGAAGTTGCTTGTCACTAGCTTGCGCACGTTTGATATGGCACTTTGCCCGAGACTCGCACAACCTGCAGTGGCGACCGTCGCGTCAGTGCAAAGTTTTTCCCAATATATCGCTCGCAACATCGTTTGTCATTTGCTGTACACTGCGCACACTGGCCGCGAGGTCGCGGAGAGGGTCTTCTTTACGAGCTACTCTGGTAGCGCCGTGGTTGATGAGGACGATCATCTTTAGCAATAGTTCATCTCGAAGCGCAACGATGGTGAGGGCGACGGGTTGGCCGGTTCCGCCTTCAGGCCACACAGTTGCCGCTAGATTGCCCAATGCCACACACGCAGACGAACCCTGTACACACTCAATGACCCGTGTGCGATCGTTGATTTCTGCTAGTACGTTTGCTAGATCTACGTGCTTCCACGGATCGGGCGTGGGCACGCGCTTGTTTTTAGAGGCGTTTTCGCGCAGCCTCTACCCTGCACGACCGCTCGTGGCCGCACTAGCTATATTTATCTTTATTTGTTTCACACACACACACACACACACACACACACACACACACAGGCCCTTGCGTGCAAACCCCGGTCAGGCCTGCAGTGTACACATCAGAGACATGATGTTCTTTCACAGAACTGAGGTTGTTCATTACTAAATGACTTTTACAGGAATATTGTTATTATACTGTTCAACAGGTTGATCATAATAATGTGTATTAAACCCACAACCTAGCACTGAGGACAGAGGGACTTTATTTAAATTTGTACTTAATGGAAACGATACATAATGATACATAAGAGCCATGTCGTACATTCAGCCTAGGAATAGTAGCAATGTGCACTATTAAAAATATACACATCAATTGCTCGAATCCCATTGTTGCAAAGTAAAACTCTAATAAAACTCTAGTCTGACATCAACAGAGAAGACTTAGAGTATGTACTACAAATACAGCATTAGGATTTCGAGTGGACCGTGCACCTTGTGAACCATCAGAGGCTTATGACGCAACATATCTTCCAGTTGCTATTAGACAAGTTATAATTCTCGACCATTTTTCGGAACTGGTTTCTTGGGTCCGTGAGTAAATGCCAAATGAGATGATAGTCCTTAAGTAAGTTCCTGGCGATCCCATGTCACGCTCTTGCCCATCAGCCGGTGAACGCTGAGACGGAACTCGATGAGAGCAATGTATTTTTTAAGTGCTCCGAATGTACTTCTAACAAGCGTGCGATTCACTTTGTGAGTAAACCGCAGCTGCAGCTGATTCAAACAGTCGAGCCAACTTTCTACATCACAATATGCGTTTTGTAGTTAGTCGAGTTACCTTTTGTGTGGCGCATGCACGGGTCGTTATCGTCCAGCTCCCAGCTTAGAGAGTCCTGTATTGACACAAACGTCAATACATCTCGATGTCATGCAACACACAAAGTCTGTCGCATACAGGTGGGTTAACACACATGTACGATGTGTGCGATGGCACGCCCAGTTTACAATGGGACACGACGATGATCATTGTTAACCAAACTCTTGTTTCTCACGACAGGTGGTAGCGTTGTCTCCTGCACCTGGTCTTCGTGCACAGAGGGTGCTGTAATGTGCTTGTCATAGTCGCGATCGTTGTCACTCGAATCCGTTGTTCTCACGACAGGTGGTAGCTTTGTCTCCTGCATGTTGTCTTCGCGTGCGGCAAGCGTTGTGCTGTGCTCGTTATAATGGTTGTCTTCGAACAAAGGGGGTGTTGAATACTCCTTCGCGAGTAGTGTAGGAGGTGGTGTGATGGGATGTATCTCAGAGGCGTTATGTGAGCGTACCACCATGGCCTGAGCAACTGCGACTACTGAGAGTACACCCAGTACAGACAGCGAGATCTTTTTTTTTCTTGGGTGTTGTACGTGTGGGTATCATCTTGCTTGGGCCTCTCTCCTGGAGGCGCTAAGTCAGACCCAGTGTTGACACGTGGCAAGACGCTCCTCGGGGCGCGTCTTGCTTGGGCCTCTCTCCTGGAGGCGCTCAGTCAGACACAGTGTTGACATGTGGCAAGACACTCCTCGGGGCGCGTCTTGCTTGGACTTCTCTCATGGAGGCCCACAGTAAGACCCATTGTTGACATCTGGAAAGAAGCTCCTCGGAGCGCGTCTTGCTTTGGCTTCTCTCCTGGAGGCCCTCAGTCAGACCCATTGTTGACATGTGGCAAGACGCTCCTCGGGGCGCGTCTTGCTTGGGCCTCTCTCATGGCGGCCCTCTGTCAGACCCAGTGTTGACATGTGTCAAGACGCTCCTCGGGGGGCTTCTTGCTTTGGCCTCTCTCCTGGAGGCACTCAGTCAGACCGAGTGCTGACATGTGGCAAGAAGCTCCTCGGGGCGCGTCTTGCTTGGACTTCTCTCCCGGAGGCCCTCAGTAAGAACCATTGTTGACATGTGGCAAGACGCTCCTCGGGGCGCGTCTTGCTTGGGCCTCTCTCCAGAAGGCCCTCAATCAGACTCAGTGTTGACACGTGGCAAGACGCTCCTCGGGGCGCGTCTTGCTTGGGCCTCTCTCCTGGAACTTGGAGCGTCTTGCCACTTGTCAACACTGGGTCTGACTGAGTGCCTCCAGGAGAGAGGCCCAAGCAAGACGCGCCCCGAGGAGCGTCTTGTCACATGTCACTACTCGGTCTGACTGAGCGCCTCCAGGAGAGAGGCCCAAGCAAGACACGCCCCGAGGAGCGTCTTGACACGTCAACACTGGGTCTGACTGAGGGCCTCCATGAGAGAAGCCCAAGCAAGACGCTCCCCGAGGAGAGTCTTGCCACATGTCAACACTGGGTCTGACAGAGGGCATCCAGGAGAGAGGCCCAAGCAAGACGCGCCCCGAGGAGCGTCTTGCCACATGTCAACAATGGGTCTGACTGAGGGCCTCCAGGAGAGAATCCCAAGCAAGACGCGCCCCGAGGAGCTTCTTGCCACATGTCAGCACTCGGTCTGAATGAGCGCCTCCAGGAGAGAGGCCCAAGCAAGACGCGCCCCGAGGAGCGTCTTGACACATGTCAACACTGGGTCTGACAGAGGGCCTCCATGAGAGAGGCCCAAGCAAGACGCGCCCAGAGGAGTGTCTTGCCACATGTCAACACTGGGTCTGACTGAGCGCCTCCAGGAGAGAGGCCCAAGCAAGACGCGCCCCGAGGAGCGTCTTGCCACGTGTCACCACTGGGTCTGACTGAGCTCCTCCAGGAGAGAGGCCCAAGCAAGACGCGCCCCGAGGAGCGTCTTTCCACGTGTCACCACTGGGTCTGATTGAGCACCTCCAGGAGAGAGGCCCCAGCAAGACGCGCCCCGAGGAGCGTCTTGCCTTATGTCAGCACTCGGTCTGACTGAGCGCCTCCAGGAGAGAGGTCCAAGCAAGACGCGCCCCGAGGAGCGTCTTGCCACATGTCACTACTCGGTCAGACTGAGCGCCTCCAGGAGAGAGGCCCAAGCAAGACGTTCCCCGAGGAGCGTCTTGCCACATGTCAACAATGGGTCGGACTGAGGGCCTCCAGGAGAGAAGCCCAAGCAAGACGCGCCCCGAGGAGCGTCTTGCCACATGTCAACACTGGGTCTAACTGAGGGCCTCCAGGAGAGAAGCCCAAGCAAGACGCACCCCGAGGAGCGTCTTGCCACATGTCAGCACTCGGTCTGACTGAGCGCCTCCAGGAGAGAGGCCCAAGCAAGACGCGCTCCGAGGAGCGTCTTGCCACATGTCAACACTGGGTCTGACAGAGGGCATCCAGGATAGAGGCCCAAGCAATACGCGCCCCGAGGAGCGTCTTGCCACATGTCAGCACTCGGTCTGACTGAGCGCCTCCAGGAGAGAGGCCCAAGCAAGACGCGCCCCGAGGAGAGTCTTGCCACATGTGAACACTGGGTCTGACTGAGCGCCTCCAGGAGAGAGGCCCAAGCAAGACGCGCCTGGAGGAGCGTCTTTCCACATGTCAGCACTGGGTCTGACTGAGCGCCTCCAGGAGAGAGGCCCAAGCAGGACACGCCCCGAGGAGCGTCTTGACACATGTCAACACTGGGTCGGACTGAGGGCCTCCATGAGATAAGCCCAAGCAAAACGCGCCCCGAGGAGAGTCTTGCCACATGTCAACACTCGGTCTGACAGAGGGCATTCAGGAGAGAGGCCCAAGCAATACGCGCCCCGAGGAGCGTCTTTCCACGTGTCACCACTGGGTCTGACTGAGCGCCTCCAGGAGAGAGGCCCAAGCAAGACGCACCCCGAGGAGCGTCTTGCCACATGTGAACACTGGGTCTGACTGAGCGCCTCCAGGAGAGAGGCCCATGCAAGACGCGCCCGGAGGAGCGTCTTGCCACATGTGAACACTGGGTCTGACTGAGCGCCTCCAGGAGAGAGGCCCAAGCAAGACGTGCCCCGAGGAGCGTCTTGCCACATGTCAACACTGGGTCTGACTGAGTGCCTCCATGAGAGAAGCCCCAGCAAGACGCGCCCCGAGGAGCATCTTGCCACATGTCAACACTGGGTCTGACTGAGAACCTCCAGGAGAGAGGCCCAAGCAAGACGCGCCCCGAGGAGCGTCTTGCAACATGTCAACACTGGGTCTGACTGAGCGCCTCCAGGAGAGAGGCCCAAGCAAGACGTGCCCCGAGGAGCTTCTTGCCACATGTCAACAATGGGTCTGACTGAGGGCCTCCAGGAGAGAAGCCCAAGCAAGAAGCGCCCCGAGGAGCGTCTTGCCACATGTCAACACTGGGTCTGACTGAGCGCCTCCAGGAGAGAGGCCCATGCAAGACGCGCCCGGAGGAGCGTCTTGCCACATGTGAACACTGGGTCTGACTGAGCGCCTCCAGGAGAGAGGCCCAAGCAAGACGTGCCCCGAGGAGCGTCTTGCCACATGTCAACACTGGGTCTGACTGAGTGCCTCCATGAGAGAAGCCCCAGCAAGATGCGCCCCGAGGAGCATCTTGCCACATGTCAACACTGGGTCTGACTGAGAACCTCCAGGAGAGAGGCCCAAGAAAGACGTGCCCCGAGGAGCTTCTTGCCACATGTCAACAATGGGTCTGACTGAGGGCCTCCAGGAGAGAAGCCCAAGCAAGAAGCGCCCCGAGGAGCGTCTTGCCACATGTCAACACTGGGTCTGACTGAGCGCCTCCAGGAGAGAGGCCCAAGCAAGACACGCCCCGAGGAGCGTCGTGACACATGTAAACACTGGGTCTGACTGAGGGCCTCCATGAGAGAAGCCCAAGCAAGACGCGCCCCGAGGAGAGTCTTGCCACATGTCAACACTGGGTCTGACAGAGGGCATCCAGGATAGAGGCCCAAGCAATACGCGCCCCGAGGAGCGTCTTGCCACATGTCAGCACTCGGTCTGACTGAGCGCCTCCAGAAGAGAGGCCCAAGCAAGACGCGCCCCGAGGAGAGTCTTGCCACATGTGAACACTGGGTCTGACTGAGCGCCTCCAGGAGAGAGGCCCAAGCAAGACGCGCCTGGAGGAGCGTCTTTCCACATGTCAGCACTGGGTCTGACTGAGCGCCTCCAGGAGAGAGGCCCAAGCAGGACACGCCCCGAGGAGCGTCTTGACACATGTCAACACTGGGTCAGACTGAGGGCCTCCATGAGAGAAGCCCAAGCAAAACGCACCCCGAGGAGAGTCTTGCCACATGTCAACACTCGGTCTGACAGAGGGCATTCAGGAGAGAGGCCCAAGCAATACGCGCCCCGAGGAGCGTCTTTCCACGTGTCACCACTGGGTCTGACTGAGCGCCTCCAGGAGAGAGGCCCAAGCAAGACGCACCCCGAGGAGCATCTTGACACATGTCTCCTCTGGGTCTGACTGAGCGCCTCCAGGAGAGAGGCCCAAGCAAGACGTGCCCCGAGGAGCGTCTTGCCACATGTCAACACTGGGTCTGACTGAGTGCCTCCATGAGAGAAGCCCCAGCAAGACGCGCCCCGAGGAGCATCTTGCCACATGTCAACACTGGGTCTGACTGAGAACCTCCAGGAGAGAGGCCCAAGCAAGACGTGCCCCGAGGAGCGTCTTGCCACTTGTCAACACTGGGTCTGACTGAGTGCCTCCAGGAGAGAGGCCCAAGCAAGACGCGCCCCGAGGAGCGTCTTGTCACATGTCACTACTCGGTCTGACTGAGCGCCTCCAGGAGAGAGGCCCAAGCAAGACACGCCCCGAGGAGCGTCTTGACACATGTCAACACTGGGTCTGACTGAGGGCCTCCATGAGAGAAGCCCAAGCAAGACGCGCCCCGAGGAGAGTCTTGCCACATGTCAACACTGGGTCTGACAGAGGGCATCCAGGAGAGAGGCCCAAGCAAGACGCGCCCCGAGGAGCGTCTTGCCACATGTCAACAATGGGTCTGACTGAGGGCCTCCAGGAGAGAATCCCAAGCAAGACGCGCCCCGAGGAGCTTCTTGCCACATGTCAGCACTCGGTCTGACTGAGCGCCTCCAGGAGAGAGGCCCAAGCAAGACGCGCCCCGAGGAGCGTCTTGACACATGTCAACACTGGGTCTGACAGAGGGCCTCCATGAGAGAGGCCCAAGCAAGACGCGCCCAGAGGAGTGTCTTGCCACATGTCAGCACTCGGTCTGACTGAGCGCCTCCAGGAGAGAGGCCCAAGCAGGACACGCCCCGAGGAGCGTCTTGACACATGTCAACACTGGGTCGGACTGAGGGCCTCCATGAGATAAGCCCAAGCAAAACGCGCCCCGAGGAGAGTCTTGCCACATGTCAACACTCGGTCTGACAGAGGGCATTCAGGAGAGAGGCCCAAGCAATACGCGCCCCGAGGAGCGTCTTTCCACGTGTCACCACTGGGTCTGACTGAGCGCCTCCAGGAGAGAGGCCCAAGCAAGACGCACCCCGAGGAGCGTCTTGCCACATGTGAACACTGGGTCTGACTGAGCGCCTCCAGGAGAGAGGCCCATGCAAGACGCGCCCGGAGGAGCGTCTTGCCACATGTGAACACTGGGTCTGACTGAGCGCCTCCAGGAGAGAGGCCCAAGCAAGACGTGCCCCGAGGAGCGTCTTGCCACATGTCAACACTGGGTCTGACTGAGTGCCTCCATGAGAGAAGCCCCAGCAAGACGCGCCCCGAGGAGCATCTTGCCACATGTCAACACTGGGTCTGACTGAGAACCTCCAGGAGAGAGGCCCAAGCAAGACGCGCCCCGAGGAGCGTCTTGCAACATGTCAACACTGGGTCTGACTGAGCGCCTCCAGGAGAGAGGCCCAAGCAAGACGTGCCCCGAGGAGCTTCTTGCCACATGTCAACAATGGGTCTGACTGAGGGCCTCCAGGAGAGAAGCCCAAGCAAGAAGCGCCCCGAGGAGCGTCTTGCCACATGTCAACACTGGGTCTGACTGAGCGCCTCCAGGAGAGAGGCCCATGCAAGACGCGCCCGGAGGAGCGTCTTGCCACATGTGAACACTGGGTCTGACTGAGCGCCTCCAGGAGAGAGGCCCAAGCAAGACGTGCCCCGAGGAGCGTCTTGCCACATGTCAACACTGGGTCTGACTGAGTGCCTCCATGAGAGAAGCCCCAGCAAGACGCGCCCCGAGGAGCATCTTGCCACATGTCAACACTGGGTCTGACTGAGAACCTCCAGGAGAGAGGCCCAAGCAAGACGCGCCCCGAGGAGCGTCTTGCAACATGTCAACACTGGGTCTGACTGAGCGCCTCCAGGAGAGAGGCCCAAGCAAGACGTGCCCCGAGGAGCTTCTTGCCACATGTCAACAATGGGTCTGACTGAGGGCCTCCAGGAGAGAAGCCCAAGCAAGAAGCGCCCCGAGGAGCGTCTTGCCACATGTCAACACTGGGTCTGACTGAGCGCCTCCAGGAGAGAGGCCCAAGCAAGACACGCCCCGAGGAGCGTCGTGACACATGTAAACACTGGGTCTGACTGAGGGCCTCCATGAGAGAAGCCCAAGCAAGACGCGCCCCGAGGAGAGTCTTGCCACATGTCAACACTGGGTCTGACAGAGGGCATCCAGGATAGAGGCCCAAGCAATACGCGCCCCGAGGAGCGTCTTGCCACATGTCAGCACTCGGTCTGACTGAGCGCCTCCAGAAGAGAGGCCCAAGCAAGACGCGCCCCGAGGAGAGTCTTGCCACATGTGAACACTGGGTCTGACTGAGCGCCTCCAGGAGAGAGGCCCAAGCAAGACGCGCCTGGAGGAGCGTCTTTCCACATGTCAGCACTGGGTCTGACTGAGCGCCTCCAGGAGAGAGGCCCAAGCAGGACACGCCCCGAGGAGCGTCTTGACACATGTCAACACTGGGTCAGACTGAGGGCCTCCATGAGAGAAGCCCAAGCAAAACGCACCCCGAGGAGAGTCTTGCCACATGTCAACACTCGGTCTGACAGAGGGCATTCAGGAGAGAGGCCCAAGCAATACGCGCCCCGAGGAGCGTCTTTCCACGTGTCACCACTGGGTCTGACTGAGCGCCTCCAGGAGAGAGGCCCAAGCAAGACGCACCCCGAGGAGCGTCTTGCCACATGTGAACACTGGGTCTGACTGAGCGCCTCCAGGAGAGAGGCCCAAGCAAGACGCGCCCGGAGGAGCGTCTTGCCACATGTCAGCACTCGGTCTGACTGAGCGCCTCCAGGAGAGAGGCCCAAGCAAGACGCGCCCCGAGGAGCATCTTGACACATGTCTCCTCTGGGTCTGACTGAGCGCCTCCAGGAGAGAGGCCCAAGCAAGACGTGCCCCGAGGAGCGTCTTGCCACATGTCAACACTGGGTCTGACTGAGTGCCTCCATGAGAGAAGCCCCAGCAAGACGCGCCCCGAGGAGCATCTTGCCACATGTCAACACTGGGTCTGACTGAGAACCTCCAGGAGAGAGGCCCAAGCAAGACGTGCCCCGAGGAGCGTCTTGCCACTTGTCAACACTGGGTCTGACTGAGTGCCTCCAGGAGAGAGGCCCAAGCAAGACGCGCCCCGAGGAGCGTCTTGTCACATGTCACTACTCGGTCTGACTGAGCGCCTCCAGGAGAGAGGCCCAAGCAAGACACGCCCCGAGGAGCGTCTTGACACATGTCAACACTGGGTCTGACTGAGGGCCTCCATGAGAGAAGCCCAAGCAAGACGCGCCCCGAGGAGAGTCTTGCCACATGTCAACACTGGGTCTGACAGAGGGCATCCAGGAGAGAGGCCCAAGCAAGACGCGCCCCGAGGAGCGTCTTGCCACATGTCAACAATGGGTCTGACTGAGGGCCTCCAGGAGAGAATCCCAAGCAAGACGCGCCCCGAGGAGCTTCTTGCCACATGTCAGCACTCGGTCTGACTGAGCGCCTCCAGGAGAGAGGCCCAAGCAAGACGCGCCCCGAGGAGCGTCTTGACACATGTCAACACTGGGTCTGACAGAGGGCCTCCATGAGAGAGGCCCAAGCAAGACGCGCCCAGAGGAGTGTCTTGCCACATGTCAGCACTCGGTCTGACTGAGCGCCTCCAGGAGAGAGGCCCAAGCAAGACGCGCTCCGAGGAGCGTCTTGCCACATGTCAACACTGGGTCTGACTAAGCGCCTCCAGGAGAGAGGCCCAAATAAGACGCGCCCCGAGGAGCGTCTTGCCACATGTCAACAATGGGTCTGACTGTGGGCCTCCAGGAGAGAGGCCCAATCAAGACGCGCCCCGAGGAGGGTCTTGCCACATGTGAACACTGGGTCTGACTGAGCGCCTCCAGGAGAGAGGCCCAAGCAAGACGCGCCTGGAGGAGCGTCTTGCCACATGTCAGCACTGGGTCTGACTGAGCGCCTCCAGGAGAGAGGCCCAAGCAGGACACGCCCCGAGGAGCGTCTTGACACATGTCAACACTGGGTCGGACTGAGGGCCTCCATGAGAGAAGCCCAAGCAAGATGCGCCCCGAGGAGAGTCTTGCCACATGTCAACACTCGGTCTGACAGAGGGCATTCAGGAGAGAGGCCCAAGCAATACGCGCCCCGAGGAGCGTCTTGCCACATGTCACCACTGGGTCTGAATGAGCGCCTCCAGGAAAGAGGCCCAACCAAGACGCGCCCCGAGGAGCGTCTTGCCACATGCCAACACTGGGTCTGACTGAGCGCCTCCAGGAGAGAGGCCCAAGCAAGACGCGCCCCGAGGAGCGTCTTGCCACGTGTCAACACTGGGTCTGACTGAGCGCCTCCAGGAGAGAGGGCCAAGCAAGACGCGCCCCGAGGAGCGTCTTCCCACGTGTCACCACTGGGTCTGACTGAGCGCCTCCAGGAGAGAGGCCCAAGCAAGACGCGCCCCGAGGAGCGTCTTGACACATGTCAACACTGGGTCTGACAGAGGGCCTCCAGGAGAGAGGCCCAAGCAAGACGCGCCCCGAGGAGTGTCTTGCCACATGTCACCACTGGGTCTGACTGAGCGCCTCCAGGAGAGAGGACCAAGCAAGACGCGCCCCGAGGAGCGTCAGGCCACATGTCACTACTCAGTCTGACTGAGCGCCTCCAGGAGAGAGGCCAAAGCAAGACGCGCCCCGAGGAGCGTCTTGCCACATGTCAGCACTGGGTCTGACTGAGCGCCTCCAGGAGAGAGGCCCCAGCAAGACGCGCCCCGAGGAGCGTCTTGCCTTATGTCAGCACTCGGTCTGACTGAGCGCCTCCAGGAGAGAGGCCCAAGCAAGACGCGCCCCGAGGAGCGTCTTGCCACATGTCAACAATGGGTCTGACTGAGGGCCTCCAGGAGAGAGGCCCAAGCAAGATGAGCCCGGAGGAGCGTCTTGCCACATGTCAACACTGGGTCTGAAAGAGGGCCTCCAGGAGAGAGGCCCAAGCAAGACGCGCCCCGAGGAGCGTCTTGCCACATGTCACCTCTGGTTCTGACTGAGCGCCTCCAGGAGAGAGGCCCAAGCAAGACGCGCCCCGAGGAGCGTCTTGCCACATGTCAATAATGGGTCTGACTGAGGGCCTCCAGGAGAGAAGCCCAAGCAAGACGCGCCCCGAGGAGCGTCTTGACACATGTCAACACTGGGTCTGACAGAGGGCCTCCAGGAGAGAGGCCCAAGCAAGACGTGCCCCGAGGAGTGTCTTGCCACATGTCACCACTGGGTCTGACTGAGCGCCTCCAGGAGAGAGGCCCAAGCAACACGCGCCCCGAGGAGCGTCAGGCCACATGTCACTACTCAGTCTGACTGAGCGCCTCCAGGAGAGAGGCCCAAGCAAGACGCGCCCCGAGGAGCGTCTTGCCACATGTCAACAATGGGTCTTACTGAGGGCCTCCAGGAGAGAAGCCCAAGCAAGACGCGCCCCGAGGAGCTTCTTGCCACATGTCAGCACTCGGTCTGACTGAGCGCCTCCAGGAGAGAGGCCAAAGCAAGACGCGCCCCGAGGAGCGTCTTGACACATGTCAACACTGGGTCTGACAGAGGGCCTCCATGAGAGAGGCCCAAGCAAAACGCGCCCCGAGGAGTGTCTTGCCACATGTAAACACTGGGTCTGACAGAGGGCCTCCAGGAGAGAGGCCCAAGCAAGACGCGCCCCGAGGAGTGTCTTGCCACATGTCACCACTTGGTCTGACTGAGCACCTCCAGGAGAGAGGCCCAAGCAACACGCGCCCCGAGGAGCGTCAGGCCACATGTCACTACTCAGTCTGACTGAGCGCCTCCAGGAGAGAGGCCCAAGCAAGACGCGCCCCGAGGAGCGTCTTGCCACGTGTCAACACTGGGTCTGATTGAGGGCCTTCTGGAGAGAGGCCCAAGCAAGACGCGCCCCGAGGAGCGTCTTGCCACATGTCAACAATGGTTCTTACTGAGGGCCTCCAGCAGAGAAGACCAAGCAAGACGCGCCCCGAGGAGCTTCTTGCCACTTGTCAGCACTCGGTCTGACTGAGCGCCTCCAGGAGAGAGGCCAAAGCAAGACGCCCCCCGAGGAGCGTCTTGACACATGTCAACACTGGGTCTGACAGAGGGCCTCCATGAGAGAGGCCCAAGCAAGACGCGCCCCGAGGAGTGTCTTGCCAAATGTCAACACTAGGTCTGACAGAGCGCCTCAGGGAGAGAGGTCCAAGCAAGACGCGCCCCGAGGAGTGTCTTGCCACATGTCAACACTGGGTCTGACTGAGTGCCTCCATGAGAGAAGCCCCAGCAAGACGCGCCCCGAGGAGCGTCTTGCCACATGTCACTACTCGGTCTGTTTGAGCGCCTCCAGGAGAGAAGCCCAAGCAAGACGTGCCCCGAGGAGCGTCTTGCCACATGTCAACACTGGGTCTGACTGAGCGCCTCTAGGAGAGAGGCCCAAGCAAGACACGCCCCGAGGAGCGTCTTGACACATGTCAACACTGGGTCTGACTGAGGGCCTCCATGAGAGAAGCCCAAGAGAGACGCGCCCCGAGGAGAGTCTTGCCACATGTCAACACTCGGTCTGACAGAGAGCATCCAGGAGAGAAGCCCAAGCAATACGCGCCCCGAGGAGTGTCTTCCCACATGTCACCACTGGGTCTGACTGAGCGCCTCCAGGAGAGAGGCCCAAGCAAGACGCGCCCCGAGGAGCGTCTTGTCACATGTCAACACTGGGTCTTTCTGAGCGCCTCCAGGAGAGAAGCCCAAGCAAGACGCGCCCCGAGGAGCGTCTTTCCACATGTCAGCACTCGGTCTGACTGAGCGCCTCCAGGAGAGAGGCCCAAGTAAGACGCGCCCAAAGGAGCGTCTTGCAACATGTCAACAATGGGTCTGACTGAGGGCCTCCAGGAGAGAAGCCCAAGCAACACGCGGCCCGAGGAGCGTCTTGCCACATTTCAGCACTCGGTCTGACTGAGCGCCTCCAGGAGAGAGGCCAAAGCAAGACGCTTCCCGAGGAGCGTCTTGCCACATGTCAACAATGGGTATGACTGAGGGCCTCCAGGAGAGAAGCCCAAGCAAGACGCGCCCCGAGGAGCGTCTTGAAACATGTCAACACTGGGTCTGACAGAGGGCCTCCAGGAGAGAGGCCAAAGCAAGACGCGCCCCGAGGAGCGTCTTGACACATGTCAACACTGGGTCTGACAGAGGGCCTCCATGAGAGAGGTCCAAGCAAGACGCGCCCCGAGGAGTGTCTTGCCACATGTCAACACTGGGTCTGACTGAGTACCTCCATGAGAGAAGCCCCAGCAAGACGCGCCCCGAGGAGCGTCTTGCCACATGTCACTACTCGGTCTGTTTGAGCGCCTCCAGGAGAGAAGCCCAAGCAAGACGTGCCCCGAGGAGCGTCTTGCCACATGTCAACAATGGGTCTGACTGAGGGCCTCCAGGAGAGAAGCCCAAGCAAGACGCGCCCCGAGGAGCGTCTTGCCACATGTCAACACTGGGTCTGACTGAGCGCCTCTCGGAGAGAGGCCCAAGCAAGACACGCCCCGAGGAGCGTCTTGACACATGTCAACACTGGGTCTGACTGAGGGCCTCCATGAGAGAAGCCCAAGAGAGACGCGCCCCGAGGAGAGTCTTGCCACATGTCAACACTAGGTCTGACAGAGAGCATCCAGGAGAGAGGCCCAAGCAATACGCGCCCCGAGGAGCGTCTTGCCACATGTCACCACTGGGTCTGACTGAGCGCCTCCAGGAGAGGGCCCAACCAAGACGCGCCCTGAGGAGCGTCTTGCCACATGCCAACACTGGGTCTGACTGTGGGCCTCCAGGAGAGAAGCCCAAGCAAGACGCGCCCCGAGGAGCGTCTTGACACATGTCAACACTGGGTCTTACAGAGGGCCTCCATGAGAGAGGCCCAAGCAAGACGCGCCCCGAGGAGTGTCTTGCCACATGTCAACACTGGGTCTGACAGAGGGCCTCCAGGAGAGAGGCCCAAGCAAGATGCGCCCCGAGGATTGTCTTGCCACATGTCACCACTTGGTCTGACTGAGCGCCTCCAGGAGAGAGACCCAAGCAACACGCGCCCCGAGGAGCGTCAGGCCACATGTCACTACTCAGTCTGACTGAGCGCCTCCAGGAGAGAGGCCCAAGCAAGACGCGCCCCGAGGAGCGTCTTGCCACGTGTCAACACTGGGTCTGATTGAGGGCCTTCTGGAGAGAGGCCCAAGCAAGACGCGTCCCGAGGAGCGTCTTGCCACATGTCAACAATGGTTCTTACTGAGGGCCTCCGGGAGAGAAGTCCAAGCAAGACGCGCCACGAGGAGCTTCTTGCCACATGTCAGCACTCGGTCTGACTGAGTGCCTCCAGGAGAGAGGACAAAGCAAGACGCCCCCCGAGGAGCGTCTTGACACATGTCAACACTGGGTCTGACAGAGGGCCTCCATGAGAGAGGCCCAAGCAAGACGCGCCCCGAGGAGCGTCTTGCCACATGTCACTACTCGGTCTTACTGAGCGCCTCAGGGAGAGAGGTCCAAGCAAGACGCGCCCCGAGGAGCGTCTTGCCACATGTCAACACTGGGTCTGACTGAGTGCCTCCATGAGAGAAGCCCCAGCAAGACGCGCCCAGCGGAGCGTCTTGCCACATGTCACTACTCGGTCTGTTTGAGCGCCTCCAGGAGAGAGGCCCAAGCAAGACGTGCCCCGAGGAGAGTCTTGCCACATGTCAACAATGGGTCTGACTGAGGGCCTCCAGGAGAGAAGCCCAAGCAAGACGCGCCCCGAGGAGCGTCTTGCCACATGTCAACACTGGGTCTGACTGAGCGCCTCCAGGAGAGAGGCCCAAGCAAGACACGCCCCGAGGAGCGTCTTGACACATGTCAACACTGGGTCTGACTGACGGCCTCCATGAGAGAAGCCCAAGCAAGACGCGCCCCGAGGAGAGTCTTGCCACATGTCAACACTCGGTCTGACAGAGGGCATCCAGGAGAGAGGCCCAAGCAATATGCGCCCCGAGGAGCGTCTTGCCACTTAAACCCACAACCTAGCACTGAGGACAGAGGGACTTTATTTAAATTAGTACTTAATGGAAACGATACATAATGATACATAAGAGCCATGTCACACATTCAGCCTAGGAATAGTAGCATTGTGCACTATTAAAAATATACACATCAATTGCTCGAATCCCATTGTTGCAAAGTAAAACTCTAATAAAACTCTAGTCTGACATCAATAGAGAAGACTTAGTGTATGTACTACAAATACAGCATTAGGATTTAGAGTGGACCGTGCACCTTGTGAACAATCAGAGGCTTATGAGGCAACATATCTTCCAGTTGCTATTAGACAAGTTATAATTCTCGACCATTTTTCGGAACTGGTTTCTTGGGTCCGTGAGTAAATGCCATTAGTACTTAATGGAAACGATACATAATGATACATAAGAGCCATGTCGTACATTCAGCCTAGGAATAGCAGCATTGTGCACTATTAAAAATATACACATCAATTGCTCGAATCCCATTGTTGCAAAGTAAAACTCTAATAAAACTCTAGTCCGACATCAACAGAGAAGACTTAGAGTATGTACTACAAATACAGCATTAGGATTTCGAGTGGACCGTGAACCTTGTGAACCATCAGAGGCTTATGACGCAACATATCTTCCAGTTGCTATTAGACAAGTTATAATTCTTGACCATTTTTCGGAACTGGTTTCTTGGGTCCGTGAGTAAATGCCAAATGAGATGATAGTCCTTAAGTAAGTTCCTGGCGATCCCATGTCACGCTCTTGCCCATCAGCCGGTGAACGCTGAGACGGAACTCGATGAGAGCGATGTATTTTTTAAGTGCTCCGAATGTACTTCTAACAAGCGTGCGATTCACTTTGTGAGTAAACCGAAGCTGCAGCTGATTCAAACAGTCGAGCCAACTTTCTACATCACAATATGCGTTTTGTAGTTAGTCGAGTTACCTTTTGTGTGGTGCATGCACGGGTCGTTATCGTCCAGCTCTCAGCTTAGAGAGTCCTGTATTGACACAGACGTCAATACATCTCGATGTCATGCAACACACAAAGTCTGTCGCATACAGGTGGGTTAACACATGTACGATACCTTTTGTGTGGCGCATGCACGGGTTGTTAGCGTCCAGCTCCCAGCTTAGAGAGTCCTGTATTGACACAGACGTCAATACATCTCGATGTCATGCAACACACAAAGTCTGTCGCATACAGGTGGGTTAGCACATGTACGATACCTTTTGTGTGGCGCATGCACGGGTCGTTAGCGTCCAGCTCCCGGCTTATAGAGAGTCCTGTATTGACACAGACGTCAATACATCTCGATGTCATGCAACACACAAAGTCTGTCGCATACAGGTGGGTTAACACACATGTACGATGTGTGCGATGGCACGCCCAGTTTACAATGGGACACGACGATGATCATTGTAACCAAACTCTTGTTTCTCACCACAGGTGGTAGCGTTGTCTCCTGCACCTGGTCTTCGTGCACAGAGGGTGCTGTAATGTGCTCGTCATAGTCGCGATCGTTGTCACTCGAATCCGTTGTTCTCACGACAGGTGGTAGCGTTGTCTCCTGCATGTTGTCTTCACGTGCGGCAAGCGTTGTGCTGTGCTCGTTATAATGGTTGTCTTCGTACAAAGGGGGTGTTGAATACTCCTTCGCGAGTAGTGTAGGAGGTGGTGTGATGGGACGTATCTCAGAGGCGTTATGTGAGCGTACCACCATGGCCTGAGCAACTGCGACTACTGAGAGTACACCCAGTACAGACAGCGAGATCTTTTTTTTTCTTGGGTGTTGTACGTGTGGGTACAGCCGCTTTAATGGCAGTGAGAGCAAGTGGGCAAATGTATTTATAGGTCACTAGCAGAAACTAAGGCACGTGGTCAGAGTGTAATCGTAACCACCGTAGCTCTTGTCATAATTTAATATACATAGAAATCAGAAACGGGCATGTCAGGATAGACATCGCGAGTGATAATGCGGCCAGTATCTGTGTGCGCTTGTGAGCACCTTGTTGTTCTACTGTGGTGCCCATGCCGCCAGGTCTGTAAATGTCATTGACCTCCTTTATATACGCATACGCTAAAGACCGTATATTCTCTATGGATTTGAACACGTCCTTTGTTTCGTGTAACACTTGAGCTGTCTCGAGCGTGATGTTGTGAGTGTACGCCAGTGTTTCACGTGCACCGAGGTCCGAAAGGGCGTGCGCTACAACTATTAACCTTGGTTTGGGAGTGTGGCAAAACGCTCGCTCCGCTGTAATGGGCGGATGCAATGTTATCACCTGGTATGTTTCGTTAGTCGGGTCGTAACACACCGGTCCGTGAAACGGACCGTCACATTGTATGGGGCACAGTAAGGACAACACGCCGCCGACCGTGACTTCGCACTCGACCGCGGTGGTGTTATCGATTTGCAAAGGATCACATACGCCTCTCCAGTCGCAATGAGGCACATTGTAGTCGACGCGACCGTCGGTCACCATAGCTTTCGTCAGCCAACACACTCGATTGCCCTTCGAAACATCGGCGATCAACGTGAGCTTAGAGGTCGACGTCGCTTTACTGTACGCCAGGATATCCGTGTGTGAGTGCACGCTCGACGTCGATTGACAACCGGTCATGTCAGACCTGATCAGACCTTCTGAACACATGACCATTACTTGTTGTGCAGCCGAGAGTATCGCGATCATACCGTTGAGATGTGTAGAAAGCGCGTACACGCCAGCCTTCCACGTTTCCAAAATTTCCAGCAGTCTAGAGGGACTTGTCTTAGCGCGCACGGCTGTGCTGAATTTGCGTTGGGTAGACACAACGGCTTCTACCTCGCTTAGGATCTGTGGGCTCATGTACTCGTGGTAGGCCAAGACGTGTATAGTCGAGCGCGGTGATGCCCCGAACACTTGACCCGGTTTTGTTGTGGCGATATGCGTGTCCAGTAACGCGGCAAAGTCCGCGTGTCTAGCGTGTATTGATTTTACAGCTCGCTCATACCCCAACAGTACGGTCCGTAGAAGTTCGTTCACTTGTTTCCATGCGCTCGTGGAACACAGGACATCGCAACCTCTGTGATACTCAAGTAAAGCGTCAAACACCAGCTGCTTGCACGTTGGAAATACAATCGGTAGTAACTTCTTACTCCACTCTATGTTGAACTCGTATAGTATGTATATGGGCGGTTGCGGCGGTTTGCGCATTTTCTATCTACCCTCCGCTAATATGACTCTGTGGTCTGTCTCCTGAGATGGTGCGGTTGGAACTTGCGAGAGTGCACTATCGACGGTTGGCGTTTCCATTTCGTCAACTGCCATTTTCAGCCGCTGGCAAACGGCCGTCGACGGTCGATGCGAGACACCAACATAACGTTAGACCGCGACCCTCATGCCAGTTTTCTGTAGTACTGGTTGTAGTTTCTGGTGCACACTCGAAACGCCATTACGATCACAATTACGTTGATTAATAAATCCAGTGTTGTAGCGACTGCAGCCAGCGCCGTCGCGCAACTTGTGTCGGTGTTATCTCTCGATACTTTCATTCGTATCCGAGCGTATGCAGAATCTACGGATCTGGTGAAGTTGCTTGTCACTAGCTTGCGCACGTTTGATATGGCACTTTGCCCGAGACTCGCACAACCTGCAGTGGCGACCGTCGCGTCAGTGCAAAGTTTTTCCAATATATCGCTCGCAACATCGTTTGTCATTTGCTGTACACTGCGCACACTGGCCGCGAGGTCGCGGAGAGGGTCTTCTTTACGAGCTACTCTGGTAGCGCCGTGGTTGATGAGGACGATCATCTTTAGCAATAGTTCATCTCGAAGCGCAACGATGGTGAGGGCGACGGGTTGGCCGGTTCCGCCTTCAGGCCACACAGTTGCCGCTAGATTGCCCAATGCCACACACGCAGACGAACCCTGTACACACTCAATGACCCGTGTGCGATCGTTGATTTCTGCTAGTACGTTTGCTAGATCTACGTGCTTCCACGGATCGGGCGTGGGCACGCGCTTGTTTTTAGAGGCGTTTTCGCGCAGCCTCTACCCTGCACGACCGCTCGTGGCCGCACTAGCTATATTTATCTTTATTTGTTTCACACACACACACACACACACACACACACACACACACACACACACACACACACACACACACACACACACACACACACACAGGCCCTTGCGTGCAAACCCCGGTCAGGCCTGCAGTGTACACATCAGAGACATGATGTTCTTTCACAGAACTGAGGTTGTTCATTACTAAATGACTTTTACAGGAATATTGTTATTATACTGTTCAACAGGTTGATCATAATAATGTGTATTAAACCCACAACCTAGCACTGAGGACAGAGGGACTTTATTTAAATTTGTACTTAATGGAAACGATACATAATGATACATAAGAGCCATGTCGTACATTCAGCCTAGGAATAGTAGCAATGTGCACTATTAAAAATATACACATCAATTGCTCGAATCCCATTGTTGCAAAGTAAAACTCTAATAAAACTCTAGTCTGACATCAACAGAGAAGACTTAGTGTATGTACTACAAATACAGCATTAGGATTTCGAGTGGACCGTGCACCTTGTGAACCATCAGAGGCTTATGACGCAACATATCTTCCAGTTGCTATTAGACAAGTTATAATTCTCGACCATTTTTCGGAACTGGTTTCTTGGGTCCGTGAGTAAATGCCAAATGAGATGATAGTCCTTAAGTAAGTTCCTGGCGATCCCATGTCACGCTCTTGCCCATCAGCCGGTGAACGCTGAGACGGAACTCGATGAGAGCAATGTATTTTTTAAGTGCTCCGAATGTACTTCTAACAAGCGTGCGATTCACTTTGTGAGTAAACCGCAGCTGCAGCTGATTCAAACAGTCGAGCCAACTTTCTACATCACAATATGCGTTTTGTAGTTAGTCGAGTTACCTTTTGTGTGGCGCATGCACGGGTCGTTATCGTCCAGCTCCCAGCTTAGAGAGTCCTGTATTGACACAAACGTCAATACATCTCGATGTCATGCAACACACAAAGTCTGTCGCATACAGGTGGGTTAACACACATGTACGATGTGTGCGATGGCACGCCCAGTTTACAATGGGACACGACGATGATCATTGTTAACCAAACTCTTGTTTCTCACGACAGGTGGTAGCGTTGTCTCCTGCACCTGGTCTTCGTGCACAGAGGGTGCTGTAATGTGCTTGTCATAGTCGCGATCGTTGTCACTCGAATCCGTTGTTCTCACGACAGGTGGTAGCTTTGTCTCCTGCATGTTGTCTTCGCGTGCGGCAAGCGTTGTGCTGTGCTCGTTATAATGGTTGTCTTCGAACAAAGGGGGTGTTGAATACTCCTTCGCGAGTAGTGTAGGAGGTGGTGTGATGGGACGTATCTCAGAGGCGTTATGTGAGCGTACCACCATGGCCTGAGCAACTGCGACTACTGAGAGTACACCCAGTACAGACAGCGAGATCTTTTTTTTTCTTGGGTGTTGTACGTGTGGGTATCATCTTGCTTGGGCCTCTCTCCTGGAGGCGCTAAGTCAGACCCAGTGTTGACACGTGGCAAGACGCTCCTCGGGGCGCGTCTTGCTTGGGCCTCTCTCCTGGAGGCGCTCAGTCAGACACAGTGTTGACATGTGGCAAGACACTCCTCGGGGCGCGTCTTGCTTGGACTTCTCTCATGGAGGCCCACAGTAAGACCCATTGTTGACATCTGGAAAGAAGCTCCTCGGGGCGCGTCTTGCTTTGGCTTCTCTCCTGGAGGCCCTCAGTCAGACCCATTGTTGACATGTGGCAAGACGCTCCTCGGGGCGCGTCTTGCTTGGGCCTCTCTCATGGAGGCCCTCTGTCAGACCCAGTGTTGACATGTGTCAAGACGCTCCTCGGGGGGCTTCTTGCTTTGGCCTCTCTCCTGGAGGCACTCAGTCAGACCGAGTGCTGACATGTGGCAAGAAGCTCCTCGGGGCGCGTCTTGCTTGGACTTCTCTCCCGGAGGCCCTCAGTAAGAACCATTGTTGACATGTGGCAAGACGCTCCTCGGGGCGCGTCTTGCTTGGGCCTCTCTCCTGGAGGCGCTCAGTCAGACTGAGTAGTGACATGTGGCCTGACGCTCCTCGGGGCGCGTGTTGCTTGGGCCTCTCTCCTGGAGGCGCTCAGTCAGACCGAGTGCTGACATGTGGCAAGACGCTCCTCGGGCCGCGTGTTGCTTGGGCTTCTCTCCTGGAGGCCCTCAGTCAGACCCATTGTTGACATGTGGCAAGACGCTCCTCGGGGCGCGTCTTGCTTGGGCCTCTCTCCTGGAGGCGCTCAGTCAGACTGAGTAGTGACATGTGGCCTGACGATCCTCGGGGCACGTCTTGCTTGGGCCTCTCTCCTGGAGGCGCTCAGTCAGACCCAGTGGTGACATGTGGCACGACACTCCTCGGGGCGCGTCTTGCTTGGGCCTCTCTCGTGGAGGCCCTCTGTCAGACCCAGTGTTGACATGTGTCAAGACGCTCCTCGGGGCGCGTCTTGCTTGGGCTTCTCTCCTGGAGGCGCTCAGACAGACCCAGTGTTGACATGTGACAAGACGCTCCTCGGGAAGCGTCTTGCTTGGGCCTCTCTCCTGGAGGCGCTCAGTCAGAACCAGAGGTGACATGTGGCAAGACGCTCCTCGGGGCGCGTCTTGCTTGGGCCTCTCTCCTGGAGGCCCTCTGTCAGACCCAGTGTTGACATGTGGCAAGACGCTCCTTCGGGCGCATCTTTCTTGGGCCTCTCTCCTGGAGTCCCTCAGTCAGACCCATTGTTGACATGTGGCAAGACGCTCCTCGGGGCGCGTCTTGCTTGGGCCTCTCTCCTGGAGGCGCTCAGTCAGACCCAGTGTTGACATGTGGCAAGATGCTCCTCGGGGCGCGTCTTGCTTGGGCCTCTCTCCTGGAGGCGCTCAGTCAGACCCAGTGGTGACACGTGGAAAGACGCTCCTCGGGGCGCGTCTTGCTTGGGCCTCTCTCCTGGAGGCGCTCAGTCAGACCCAGTGTTGACACGTGGCAAGACGCTCCTCGTGGCGCGTCTTGCTTGGGCCTCTCTCCTGGAGGCGCTCAGTCAGACCCAGTGTTGGCATGTGGCAAGACACTCCTCGGGGCGCGTCTTGGTTGGGCCTCTCTCCTGGAGGCGCTCATTCAGACCCAGTGGTGACATGTGGCAAGACGCTCCTCGGGGCGCGTATTGCTTGGGCCTCTCTCCTGAATGCCCTCTGTCAGACCGAGTGTTGACATGTGGCAAGACTCTCCTCGGGGCGCGTCTTGCTTGGGCTTCTCTCATGGAGGCCCTCAGTCCGACCCAGTGTTGACATGTGTCAAGATGCTCCTCGGGGCGTGTCTTGCTTGGGCCTCTCTCCTGGAGGCGCTCAGTCAGACCCAGTGTTGACATGTGGCAAGACGCTCCTCTGGGCGCGTCTTGCTTGGGCTTCTCTCCTGGAGGCCCTCAGTCAGACCCATTGTTGACATGTGGCAAGACGCTCCTCGGGGCGCGTCTTGCTTGGGCCTCTCTCCTGGAGGCGCTCAGTCAGACCGAGTAGTGACATGTGGCAAGACGCTCCTCGGGGCGCGTCTTGCTTGGACCTCTCTCCTGGAGGCGCTCAGTTAGACCGAGTAGTGACATTTGGCAAGACGCTCCTCGGGGCGCGTCTTGCTTGGTCCTCTCTCCTGGAGGCGCTCAGTCAGACCGAGTGCTGACATAAGGCAAGACGCTCCTCGGGGCACGTCTTGCTGGGGCCTCTCTCCTGGAGGTGCTCAATCAGACCCAGTGGTGACACGTGCAAGACGCTCCTCTGGGCGCGTCTTGCTTGGGCTTCTCTCAAGGAGGCCCTCAGTCCGACCCAGTGTTGACATGTGTCAAGACGCTCCTCGGGGCGTGTCTTGCTTGGGCCTCTCTCCTGGAGGCGCTCAGTCAGACCCAGTGTTGGCATGTGGCAAGACACTCCTCGGGGCGCGTCTTGGTTGGGCCTCTCTCCTGGAGGCGCTCATTCAGACCCAGTGGTGACATGTGGCAAGACGCTCCTCGGGGCGCGTATTGCTTGGGCCTCTCTCCTGAATGCCCTCTGTCAGACCCAGTGTTGACACGTGGCAAGACGCTCCTCGGGGCGCTTCTTGCTTGGGCCTCTCTCCTGGAGGCGCTCAGTCAGACCCAGTGTTAGCATGTGGCAAGACACTCCTCGGGGCGCGTCTTGGTTGGGCCTCTCTCCTGGAGGCGCTCATTCAGACCCAGTGGTGACATGTGGCAAGACGCTCCTCGGGGCGCGTATCGCTTGGACCTCTCTCCTGAATGCCCTCTGTCAGACCGAGTGTTGTCATGTGGCAAGACTCTCCTCGGGGCGCGTCTTGCTGGGGCCTCTCTCCTGGAGCCGCTCAGTCAGACCCAGTGCTGACATGTGGCAAGACGCTCCTCGGGGCGCGTCTTGCTTGGGCCTCTCTCCTGGAGGCGCTCAGTCAGACTGAGTAGTGACATGTGGCCTGACGCTCCTCGGGGCGCGTCTTGCTTGGGCCTCTCTCCTGGAGGCGCTCAGTCAGACCCAGTGGTGACATGTGGCAATACACTCCTCGGGGCGCGTCTTGCTTGGGCCTCTCTCCTGGAGGCCCTCTGTCAGACCCAGTGTTGACATGTGTCAAGACGCTCCTCGGGGCGCGTCTTGCTTGGGCTTCTCTCCTGGAGGCCCTCATTCAGACCCATTGTTGACATGTAGCAAGACGCTCCTCGGGGCGCGTCTTGCTTGGGCTTCTCTCCTGGAGGCGCTCAGACAGACCCAGTGTTGACATATGACAAGATGCTCCTCGGGGCGCGTCTTGCTTGGGCCTCTCTCCTGGAGAAGCTCAGTCAGAACCAGAGGTGACATGTGGCAAGACGCTCCTCGGGGCGCGTCTTGCTTGGGCCTCTCTCCTGGAGGCGCTTAGTCAGACCGAGTGCTGACATAAGGCAAGACGCTCCTCTGGGCGCGTCTTGCTTGGGCCTCTCTCCTGGAGGCGCTCAGTCAGACCCAGTGTTGACATGTGGCAAGACGCTCCTCGGGGCGCGTCTTGCTTGGGCCTCTCTCCTGGAGGCGCTCAGTCAGACCCAGTGTTGACACGTGGCAAGACGCTCCTCGGGGCGCGTCTTGGTTGGGCCTCTCTCCTGGAGGCGCTCATTCAGACCCAGTGGTGACATGTGGCAAGACGCTCCTCGGGGCGCGTATTGCTTCGGCCTCTCTCCTGAATGCCCTCTGTCAGACCGAGTGTTGACATGTGGCAAGACTCTCCTTGGGGCGCGTCTTGCTTGGAATTCTCTCATGGAGGCCCTCAGTCCGACCCAGTGTTGACATGTGTCAAGACGCTCCTCGGGGCGTGTCTTGCTTGGGCCTCTCTCCTGAATGCCCTCTGTCAGACCGAGTGTTGACATGTGGCAAGACTCTCCTCGGGGCGCGTCTTGCTGGGGCCTCTCTCCTGGAGGCGCTCAGTAAGACCCAGTGCTGACATGTGGCAAGACGCTCCTCGGGGCGCGTCTTGCTTGGGCCTCTCTGCTGGAGGCGCTCAGTCAGACTGAGTAGTGACATGTGGCCTGACGCTCCTCGGGGCGCGTCTTGCTTGGGCCTCTCTCCTGGAGGCGCTCAGTCAGACCCAGTGGTGACATGTGGCAAGACACTCCTCGGGGCGCTTCTTGCTTGGGCCTCTCTCCTGGAGGCCCTCTGTCAGACCCAGTGTTGACATGTGTCAAGACGCTCCTCGGGGCGCGTCTTGCTTGGGCTTCTCTCCTGGAGGCCCTCAGTCAGACCCATTGTTGACATGTGGCAAGACGCTACTCGGGGCGCGTCTTGCTTGGGCTTCTCTCCTGGAGGCGCTCAGACAGACCCAGTGTTGACATATGACAAGACGCTCCTCGGGGAGCGTCTTGCTTGGGCCTCTCTCCTGGAGAAGCTCAGTCAGAACCAGAGGTGACATGTGGCAAGACGCTCCTCGGGGCGCGTCTTGCTTGGGCCTCTCTCCTGGAGGCCCTCTGTCAGACCCAGTGTTGACATGTGGCAAGACGCTCCTCCGGGCGCATCTTGCTTGGGCCTCTCTCCTGGAGGCCCTCAGTCAGACCCATTGTTGACATGTGGCAAGACGCTCCTCGGGGCGCGTCTTGCTTGGGCCTCTCTCCTGGAGGCGCTCAGTCAGACCGAGTGCTGACATAAGGCAAGACGCTTCTCCGGGGGCGTCTTGCTGGGGCCTCTCTCCTGGAGGCGCTCAGTCAGACCCAGTGCTGACATGTGGCAAGACGCTCCTCGGGGCGCGTCTTGCTTGGGCCTCTCTCCTGGAGGCGCTCAGTCAGACACAGTGTTGACATGTGGAAAGACGCTCCTCGGGGCGCGTCTTGCTTGGGGCTCTCTCCTGGAGGCGCTCAGTCAGACCCAGTGTTGACACGTGGCAAGACGCTCCTCGGGGCGCGTCTTGCTTGGGCCTCTCTCATGGAGGCCCTCTGTCAGACCCAGTGTTGACATGTGTCAAGATGCTCCTCGGGGCGCGTCTTGCTTTGGCCTCTCTCCTGGAGGCGCTCATTCAGACCCATTGTTGACATGTGGCAAGACGCTCCTCGGGGCGCGTATTGCTTGGGCCTCTCTCCTGGATGCCCTCTGTCAGACCCAGTGTTGACATGTGGCAAGACTCTCCTCGGGGCGCGTCTTGCTTGGGCTTCTCTCATGGAGGCCCTCAGTCAGACCCAGTGTTGACATGTGTCAAGACGCTCCTCGGGGCGTGTCTTGCTTGGGCCTCTCTCCTGGAGGCCCTCAGTCAGACCCATTGTTGACCTGTGGCAAGACGCTCCTCGGGGCACATGTTGCTTGGACCTCTCTCCTGGAGGCGCTCAGTCAGACCGAGTAGTGACATGTGGCAAGACGCTCCTCGGGGCGCGTCTTGCTTGGGCTTCTCTCCTGGAGGCCCTCAGTGAGACCCATTGTTGACATGTGGCAAGAAGCTCCTCGGGGCGCTTCTTGCTTGGGCCTCTCTCCTGGAGGCGCTCAGTCAGACCGAGTGCTGACATGTGGCAAGACGCTCCTCGGGGCGCGTCTTGCTTGTGCCTCTCTCCTGGAGGCGCTCAGTAAGACCCAGTGTTGACATGTGGCCTGACGCTCCTCGGGGCGCGTCTTGCTTGGGCTTCTCTAATGGAGGCCCTCAGTCAGACCCATTGTTGACATGTGGCAAGACGCTCCTCGGGGCACGTCTTGCTTGGGCCTCTCTCCTGGAGGCGCTCAGTCAGACCCAGTGGTGACATGTGGCAAGACGCTCCTCGGGGCGCATCTTGCTTGGGCCTCTCTCCTGGAGGCGCTCAGTCAGACCCAGTGTTGACACGTGGCAAGGCGCTCCTCGGGGCGCGTCTTGCTTAGGCCTCTCTCCTGGAGCCGCTCATTCAGACCCAGTGTTGACATGTGGCAAGACACTCCTCGGGGCGCGTCTTGCTTGGGCCTCTCTCATGGAGGCCCTCTGTCAGACCCAGTGTTGACATGTGTCAAGACGCTCCTCGGGGCGCGTCTTGCTTTGGCCTCTCTCCTGGAGGCGCTCTGTCAGACCGAGTGCTGACATGTGGCAAGAAGTTCCTCGGGGCGCGTGTTGCTTGGGCTTCTCTCCTGGAGGCCCTCAGTAAGACCCATTGTTGACATGTGGCAAGACGCTCCTCGGGGCGCGTCTTGCTTGGGCCTCTCTCCAGAAGGCCCTCAATCAGACCCAGTGTTGACACGTGGCAAGACGCTCCTCGGGGCGCGTCTTGCTTGGGCCTCTCTCCTGGAGATGCTCAGTCAGACTGAGTAGTGACATGTGGCCTGACGCTCCTCGGGGCGCGTGTTGCTTGGGCCTCTCTCCTGGAGGCGCTCAGTCAGACCCATTGTTGACATGTTGCAAGACGCTCCTTTGGGCACGTCTTGCTTGGGCCTCTCTCCTGGAGGCGCTCAGTCAGACCGAGTGCTGACATGTGGAAAGACGCTCCTCGGGGCGCGTCTTGCTTGGGCCTCTCTCCTGGAGGCCCTATGTCAGACCCAGTGTTGACATGTGGCAAGATGCTCCTCCGGGCGCATCTTGCTTGGGCCTCTCTCCTGGAGGCCCTCAGTCGGATTCGAGCAATTGATGTGTATATTTTTAATAGTGCACAATGCTACTATTCCTAGGCTGAATGTACGACATGGCTCTTATGTATCATTATGTATCGTTTCCATTAAGGACTAATGGCATTTACTCACGGACCCAAGAAACCAGTTCCGAAAAATGGTCGAGAATTATAACTTGTCTAATAGCAACTGGAAGATATGTTGCGTCATAAGCCTCTGATGGTTCACAAGGTGCACGGTCCACTCTAAATCCTAATGCTGTATTTGTAGTACATACACTAAGTCTTCTCTGTTAATGTCAGACTAGAGTTTTATTAGAGTTTTACTTTGCAACAATGGGATTCGAGCAATTGATGTGTATATTTTTAATAGTGCACAATGCTACTATTCCTAGGCTGAATGTGTGACATGGCTCTTATGTATCATTATGTATCGTTTCCATTAAGTACTAATTTAAATAAAGTCCCTCTGTCCTCAGAGCTAGGTTGTGGGTTTAAGTGGCAAGACGCTCCTCGGGGCGCATATTGCTTGGGCCTCTCTCCTGGATGCCCTCTGTCAGACCGAGTGTTGACATGTGGCAAGACTCTCCTCGGGGCGCGTCTTGCTTGGGCTTCTCTCATGGAGGCCCTCAGTCAGACCCAGTGTTGACATGTGTCAAGACGCTCCTCGGGGCGTGTCTTGCTTGGGCCTCTCTCCTGGAGGCGCTCAGTCAGACCCAGTGTTGACATGTGGCAAGACGCTCCTCGGGGCGCGTCTTGCTTGGGCTTCTCTCCTGGAGGCCCTCAGTCAGACCCATTGTTGACATGTGGCAAGACGCTCCTCGGGGCACGTCTTGCTTGGGCCTCTCTCCTGGAGGCGCTCAAACAGACCGAGTAGTGACATGTGGCAAGACGCTCCTCTGGGCGCGTCTTGCTGGGGCTTCTCTCATGGAGGCACTCAGTCAGACCCAGTGTTGACATGTGGAGAGACGCTCCTCGGGGCGTTTCTTGCTTGGACCTCTCTCCCTGAGGCGCTCAGTAAGACCGAGTAGTGACATTTGGCAAGACGCTCCTCGGGGAGCTTCTTGCTTGGGCCTCTCTCATGGAGGCACTCAGTCAGACCCAGTGTTGACATGTGGAGAGACGCTCCTCGGGGGGCGTCTTGCTTTGGCCTCTCTCCTGGAGGCACTCAGTCAGACCGAGTGCTGACATGTGGCAAGAAGCTCCTCGGGGCGCGTCTTGCTTGGACTTCTCTCCCGGAGGCCCTCAGTAAGAACCATTGTTGACATGTGGCAAGACGCTCCTCGGGACGCGTCTTGCTTGGGCCTCTCTCCAGAAGGCCCTCAATCAGACCCAGTGTTGACACGTGGCAAGACGCTCCTCGGGGCGCGTCTTGCTTGGGCCTCTCTCCTGGAGGCGCTCAGTCAGACTGAGTAGTGACATGTGGCCTGACGCTCCTCGGGGCGCGTGTTGCTTGGGCCTCTCTCCTGGAGGCGCTCAGTCAGACCAAGTGGTGACATGTGGCAAGACAATCCTCGGGGCGCATCTTGCTTGGGCCTCTCTCCTGGAGGCCCTCTGTCAGACCCAGTGTTGACATGTGGCAAGACACTCCTCGGGGCGCGTCTTGCTTGGGCCTCTCTCATGGAGGCCCTCTGTCAGACCCAGTGTTGACATGTGTCAAGACGCTCCTCGGGGCGCGTCTTGCTTTGGTCTCTCTCCTGGAGGCGCTCAGTCAGACCGAGTGCTGACATGTGGCAAGAAGCTCCTCGGGGCGCGTCTTGCTTGGGCTTCTCTCCTGGAGACCCTCAGTAAGACCCATTGTTGACATGTGGCAAGACGCTCCTCGGGGCGCGTCTTGCTTGGGCCTCTCTCCTGGAGGCGCTCAGTCAGACTGAGTAGTGACATGTGGCCTGACGCTCCTCGGGGCGCGTGTTGCTTGGGCCTCTCTCCTGGAGGCGCTCAGTCAGACCGAGTGCTGACATGTGGCAAGACGCTCCTCGGGCCGCGTGTTGCTTGTGCTTCTCTCCTGGAGGCCCTCAGTCAGACCCATTGTTGACATGTGGCAAGACGCTCCTCGGGGCGCGTCTTGCTTGGGCCTCTCTCCTGGAGGCGCTCAGTCAGACTGAGTAGTGACATGTGGCCTGACGATCCTCGGGGCACGTCTTGCTTTGGCCTCTCTCCTGGAGGCGCTCAGTCAGACCCAGTGGTGACATGTGGCACGACACTCCTCGGGGCGCGTCTTGCTTGGGCCTCTCTCGTGGAGGCCCTCTGTCAGACCCAGTGTTGACATGTGTCAAGACGCTCCTCGGGGCGCGTCTTGCTTGGGCTTCTCTCCTGGAGGCGCTCAGACAGACCCAGTGTTGACATGTGACAAGACGCTCCTCGGGAAGCGTCTTGCTTGGGCCTCTCTCCTGGAGGCGCTCAGTCAGAACCAGAGGTGACATGTGGCAAGACGCTCCTCGGGGCGCGTCTTGCTTGGGCCTCTCTCCTGGAGGCCCTCTGTCAGACCCAGTGTTGACATGTGGCAAGACGCTCCTTCGGGCGCATCTTGCTTGGGCCTCTCTCCTGGAGTCCCTCAGTCAGACCCATTGTTGACATGTGGCAAGACGCTCCTCGGGGCGCGTCTTGCTTGGGCCTCTCTCCTGGAGGCGCTCAGTCAGACCCAGTGTTGACATGTGGCAAGACGCTCCTCGGGGCGCGTCTTGCTTGGGCCTCTCTCCTGGAGGCGCTCAGTCAGACCCAGTGGTTACACGTGGAAAGACGCTCCTCGGGGCGCGTCTTGCTTGGGCCTCTCTCCTGGAGGCGCTCAGTCAGACCCAGTGTTGGCATGTGGCAAGACACTCCTCGGGGCGCGTCTTGGTTGGGCCTCTCTCCTGGAGGCGCTCATTCAGACCCAGTGGTGACATGTGGCAAGACGCTCCTCGGGGCGCGTATTGCTTGGGCCTCTCTCCTGAATGCCCTCTGTCAGACCGAGTGTTGACATGTGGCAAGACTCTCCTCGGGGCGCGTCTTGCTTGGGCTTCTCTCATGGAGGCCCTCAGTCTGACCCAGTGTTGACATGTGTCAAGATGCTCCTCGGGGCGTGTCTTGCTTGGGCCTCTCTCCTGGAGGCGCTCAGTCAGACCCAGTGTTGACATGTGGCAAGACGCTCCTCTGGGCGCGTCTTGCTTGGGCTTCTCTCCTGGAGGCCCTCAGTCAGACCCATTGTTGACATGTGGCAAGACGCTCCTCGGGGCGCGTCTTGCTTGGGCCTCTCTCCTGGAGGCGCTCAGTCAGACCGAGTAGTGACATGTGGCAAGACGCTCCTCGGGGCGCGTCTTGCTTGGACCTCTCTCCTGGAGGCGCTCAGTTAGACCGAGTAGTGACATTTGGCAAGACGCTCCTCGGGGCGCGTATTGCTTGGTCCTCTCTCCTGGAGGCGCTCAGTCAGACCGAGTGCTGACATAAGGCAAGACGCTCCTCGGGGCGCGTCTTGCTGGGGCCTCTCTCCTGGAGGTGCTCAATCAGACCCAGTGGTGACACGTGGCAAGACGCTCCTCTGGGCGCGTCTTGCTTGGGCCTCTCTCCTGGAGGAGCTCAGTCAGACCCAGTGGTGACACGTGGCAAGACGCTCCTCGGGGCACGTCTTGCTTGGGCCTCTCTCCTGGAGGCCCTCAGTCAGACCCATTGTTGACATGTGGCAAGACGCTCCTCGGGGCGCGTCTTGCTTGGGCCTCTCTCCTGGAGGCGCTCAGTCAGACCGAGTAGTGACATGTGGCAAGACGCTCCTCGGGGTATGTCTTGCTTGGGCCTCTCTCCTGGAGGCGCTCAGTCAGACCGAGTGCTGACATAAGGCAAGAGGCTCCTCGGGGCGCTCATTGCTTGGGCCTCTCTCCTGAATGCCCTCTGTCAGACCGAGTGTTGACATGTGGCAAGACTCTCCTCGGGGCGCGTCTTGCTTGGGCTTCTCTCATGGAGGCCCTCAGTCCGACCCAGTGTTGACATGTGTCAAGACGCTCCTCAGGGCGTGTCTTGCTTGGGCCTCTCTCCTGGAGGCGCTCAGTCAGACCCAGTGTTGACATGTGGCAAGACGCTCCTCTGGGCGCGTCTTGCTTGGGCTTCTCTCCTGGAGGCCCTCAGTCAGACCCATTGTTGACATGTGGCAAGACGCTCCTCGGGGCACGTCTTGCTTGGGCCTCTCTCCTGGAGGCGCTCAGTCAGACCGAGTAGTGACATTTGGCAAGACGCTCCTCGGGGCGCGTCTTGCTTGGGCCTCTCTCCTGGAGGCGCTCAGTCAGACCCAGTGGTGACATGTGGCAAGACGCTCCTCGGGGCGCGTCTTGCTGGGGCCTCTCTCCTGGAGGTGCTCAATCAGACCCAGTGGTGACACGTGGCAAGACGCTCCTCTGGGCGCGTCTTGCTTGGGCCTCTCTCCTGGAGGAGCTCAGTCAGACCCAGTGGTGACACGTGGCAAGACGCTCCTCGAGGCGCATCTTAATTGGGCCTCTCTCCTGGAGGCGCTAAGTCAGACCCAGTGTTGACACGTGGCAAGCCACTCCTCGGGGCGCTACTTGCTTGGGCTTCTCTAATGGAGGCCCTCAGTAAGACCCACTGTTGACATGTGGCAAGAAGCTCCTCGGGGCACGTCTTGCTTGGGCCTCTCTCCTGGAGGTGCTCCGTCAGACCGAGTAGTGACATTTGGCAAGACGCTCCTCGGGGAGCTTCTTGCTTGGGCCTCTCTCATGGAGGCACTCAGTCAGACCCAGTGTTGACATGTGGAGAGACGCTCCTCGGGGGGCGTCTTGCTTTGGCCTCTCTCCTGGAGGCACTCAGTCAGACCGAGTGCTGACATGTGGCAAGAAGCTCCTCGGGGCGCGTCTTGCTTGGACTTCTCTCCCGGAGGCCCTCAGTAAGAACCATTGTTGACATGTGGCAAGACGCTCCTCGGGACGCTTCTTGCTTGGGCCTCTCTCCAGAAGGCCCTCAATCAGACCCAGTGTTGACACGTGGCAAGACGCTCCTCGGGGCGCGTCTTGCTTGGGCCTCTCTCCTGGAGGCGCTCAGTCAGACTGAGTAGTGACATGTGGCCTGACGCTCCTCGGGGCGCGTGTTGCTTGGGCCTCTCTCCTGGAGGCGCTCAGTCAGACCAAGTGGTGACATGTGGCAAGACAATCCTCGGGGCGCATCTTGCTTGGGCCTCTCTCCTGGAGGCCCTCTGTCAGACCCAGTGTTGACATGTGGCAAGACACTCCTCGGGGCGCGTCTTGCTTGGGCCTCTCTCATGGAGGCCCTATGTCAGACCCAGTGTTGACATGTGTCAAGACGCTCCTCGGGGCGCGTCTTGCTTTGGTCTCTCTCCTGGAGGCGCTCAGTCAGACCGAGTGCTGACATGTGGCAAGAAGCTCCTCGGGGCGCGTCTTGCTTGGGCTTCTCTCCTGGAGACCCTCAGTAAGACCCATTGTTGACATGTGGCAAGACGCTCCTCGGGGCGCGTCTTGCTTGGGCCTCTCTCCTGGAGGCGCTCAGTCAGACTGAGTAGTGACATGTGGCCTGACGCTCCTCGGGGCGCGTGTTGCTTGGGCCTCTCTCCTGGAGGCGCTCAGTCAGACCGAGTGCTGACATGTGGCAAGACGCTCCTCGGGCCGCGTGTTGCTTGGGCTTCTCTCCTGGAGGCCCTCAGTCAGACCCATTGTTGACATGTGGCAAGACGCTCCTCGGGGCGCGTCTTGCTTGGGCCTCTCTCCTGGAGGCGCTCAGTCAGACTGAGTAGTGACATGTGGCCTGACGATCCTCGGGGCACGTCTTGCTTGGGCCTCTCTCCTGGAGGCGCTCAGTCAGACCCAGTGGTGACATGTGGCACGACACTCCTCGGGGCGCGTCTTGCTTGGGCCTCTCTCGTGGAGGCCCTCTGTCAGACCCAGTGTTGACATGTGTCAAGACGCTCCTCGGGGCGCGTCTTGCTTGGGCTTCTCTCCTGGAGGCGCTCAGACAGACCCAGTGTTGACATGTGACAAGACGCTCCTCGGGAAGCGTCTTGCTTGGGCCTCTCTCCTGGAGGCGCTCAGTCAGAACCAGAGGTGACATGTGGCAAGACGCTCCTCGGGGCGCGTCTTGCTTGGGCCTCTCTCCTGGAGGCCCTCTGTCAGACCCAGTGTTGACATGTGGCAAGACGCTCCTTCGGGCGCATCTTGCTTGGGCCTCTCTCCTGGAGTCCCTCAGTCAGACCCATTGTTGACATGTGGCAAGACGCTCCTCGGGGCACGTCTTGCTTGGGCCTCTCTCCTGGAGGCGCTCAGACAGACCCAGTGTTGACATGTGACAAGACGCTCCTCGGGAAGCGTCTTGCTTGGGCCTCTCTCCTGGAGGCGCTCAGTCAGAACCAGAGGTGACATGTGGCAAGACGCTCCTCGGGGCGCGTCTTGCTTGGGCCTCTCTCCTGGAGGCGCTCAGTCAGACCCAGTGTTGACATGTGGCAAGACGCTCCTCGGGGCGCGTCTTGCTTGGGCCTCTCTCCTGGAGGCGCTCAGTCAGACCCAGTGGTGACACGTGGAAAGACGCTCCTCGGGGCGCGTCTTGCTTGGGCCTCTCTCCTGGAGGCGCTCAGTCAGACCCAGTGTTGACACGTGGCAAGACGCTCCTCGTGGCGCGTCTTGGTTGGGCCTCTCTCCTGGAGGCGCTCAGTCAGACCCAGTGTTGGCATGTGGCAAGACACTCCTCGGGGCGCGTCTTGGTTGGGCCTCTCTCCTGGAGGCGCTCATTCAGACCCAGTGGTGACATGTGGCAAGACGCTCCTCGGGGCGCGTATTGCTTGGGCCTCTCTCCTGAATGCCCTCTGTCAGACCGAGTGTTGACATGTGGCAAGGCTCTCCTCGGGGCGCGTCTTGCTTGGGCTTCTCTCATGGAGGCCCTCAGTCCGACCCAGTGTTGACATGTGTCAAGATGCTCCTCGGGGCGTGTCTTGCTTGGGCCTCTCTCCTGGAGGCGCTCAGTCAGACCCAGTGTTGACATGTGGCAAGACGCTCCTCTGGGCGCGTCTTGCTTGGGCTTCTCTCCTGGAGGCCCTCAGTCAGACCCATTGTTGACATGTGGCAAGACGCTCCTCGGGGCGCGTCTTGCTTGGGCCTCTCTCCTGGAGGCGCTCAGTCAGACCGAGTAGTGACATGTGGCAAGACGCTCCTCGGGGCGCGTCTTGCTTGGACCTCTCTCCTGGAGGCGCTCAGTTAGACCGAGTAGTGACATTTGGCAAGACGCTCCTCGGGGCGCGTCTTGCTTGGTCCTCTCTCCTGGAGGCGCTCAGTCAGACCGAGTGCTGACATAAGGCAAGACGCTCCTCGGGGCGCGTCTTGCTGGGGCCTCTCTCCTGGAGGTGCTCAATCAGACCCAGTGGTGACACGTGGCAAGACGCTCCTCTGGGCGCGTCTTGCTTGGGCCTCTCTCCTGGAGGAGCTCAGTCAGACCCAGTGGTGACACGTGGCAAGACGCTCCTCGGGGCACGTCTTGCTTGGGCCTCTCTCCTGGAGGCCCTCAGTCAGACCCATTGTTGACATGTGGCAAGACGCTCCTCGGGGCGCGTCTTGCTTGGGCCTCTCTCCTGGAGGCGCTCAGTCAGACCGAGTAGTGACATGTGGCAAGACGCTCCTCGGGGTATGTCTTGCTTGGGCCTCTCTCCTGGAGGCGCTCAGTCAGACCGAGTGCTGACATAAGGCAAGAGGCTCCTCGGGGCGCGTCTTGCTGGGGCCTCTCTCCTGGAGGCGCTCAGTAAGACCGAGTGCTGACATAAGGCAAGACGCTCCTCGGGGCGCTCATTGCTTGGGCCTCTCTCCTGAATGCCCTCTGTCAGACCGAGTGTTGACATGTGGCAAGACTCTCCTCGGGGCGCGTCTTGCTTGGGCTTCTCTCATGGAGGCCCTCAGTCCGACCCAGTGTTGACATGTGTCAAGACGCTCCTCGGGGCGTGTCTTGCTTGGGCCTCTCTCCTGGAGGCGCTCAGTCAGACCCAGTGTTGACATGTGGCAAGACGCTCCTCTGGGCGCATCTTGCTTGGGCTTCTCTCCTGGAGGCCCTCAGTCAGACCCATTGTTGACATGTGGCAAGACGCTCCTCGGGGCACGTCTTGCTTGGGCCTCTCTCCTGGAGGCGCTCAGTCAGACCGAGTAGTGACATTTGGCAAGACGCTCCTCGGGGCGCGTCTTGCTTGGGCCTCTCTCCTGGAGGCGCTCAGTCAGACCCAGTGGTGACATGTGGCAAGACGCTCCTCGGGGCGCGTCTTGCTGGGGCCTCTCTCCTGGAGGTGCTCAATCAGACCCAGTGGTGACACGTGGCAAGACGCTCCTCTGGGCGCGTCTTGCTTGGGCCTCTCTCCTGGAGGAGCTCAGTCAGACCCAGTGGTGACACGTGGCAAGACGCTCCTCGAGGCGCATCTTAATTGGGCCTCTCTCCTGGAGGCGCTAAGTCAGACCCAGTGTTGACACGTGGCAAGCCACTCCTCGGGGCGCTACTTGCTTGGGCTTCTCTAATGGAGGCCCTCAGTAAGACCCACTGTTGACATGTGGAAAGAAGCTCCTCGGGGCGCGTCTTGCTTTGGCTTTTCTCCTGGAGGCCCTCAGTCAGACCCATTGTTCACATGTGGCAAGACGCTCCTCGGGGCGCGTATTGCTTGGGCCACTCTCCTGGATGCCCTCTGTCAGACCCAGTGTTGACATGTGGCAAGACTCTCCTCGGGGCGCGTCTTGCTTGGGCTTCTCTCCTGGAGGCCCTCAGTCAGACCCAGTGTTGACATGTGTCAAGACGCTCCTCGGGGCGTGTCTTGCTTGGGCCTCTCTCCTGGAGGCGCTCAGTCAGACCCAGTGTTGACATGTGGCAGGACGCTCCTCGGGGCGCTTCTTGCTTGGGCTTCTCTCCTGGAGGCCCTCAGTCAGACCCATTGTTGACATGTGGCAAGACGCTCCTCGGGGCACGTGTTGCTTGGACCTCTCTCCTGGAGGCGCTCAGTCAGACCGAGTAGTGACATGTGGCAAGACGCTCCTCGGGGTATGTCTTGCTTGGGCCCCTCTCCTGGAGGCGCTCAATTAGACCCAGTGTTGACATGTGGCAAGACGCTCCTCGGGGCGCGTCTTGCTTGGGCTTCTCTCCTGGAGGCCCTCAGTGAGACCCATTGTTGACACGTGGCAAGACGCTCCTCGAGGCGCATCTTGCTTGGGCCTCTCTCCTGGAGGCGCTAAGTCAGACTCAGTGTTGACACGTTGCAAGACGCTCCTCGGGGCGCGTCTTGCTTGGGCCTCTCTCCTGGAGGCGCTCAGTCAGACACAGTGTTGACATGTGGCAAGACACTCCTCGGGGCGCGTCTTGCTTGGGCTTCTCTCATGGAGGCCCTCAGTAAGACCCATTGTTGACATGTGGAAAGAAGCTCCTCGGGGCGCGTCTTGCTTTCGCTTCTCTCCTGGAGGCCCTCAGTCAGACCCATTGTTGACATGTGGCAAGATGCTCCTCGGGGCGCGTATTGCTTGGGCCTCTCTCCTGGATGCCCTCTGTCAGACCCAGTGTTGACATGTGGCAAGACTCTCCTCGGGGCGCGTCTTGCTTGGGCTTCTCTCATGGAGGCCCTCAGTCAGACCCAGTGTTGACATGTGTCAAGACGCTCCTCGGGGCGTGTCTTGCTTGGGCCTCTCTCCTGGAGGCGCTCAGTCAGACCCAGTGTTGACATGTGGCAAGACGCTCCTCGGGGCGCTTCTTGCTTGGGCTTCTCTCCTGGAGGCCCTCAGTCAGACCCATTGTTGACATGTGGCAAGACGCTCCTCGGGGCACGTGTTGCTTGGACCTCTCTCCTTGAGGCGCTCAGTCAGACCGAGTAGTGACATGTGGCAAGACGCTCCTCGGGGCGTGTCTTGCTTGGGCCTCTCTCCTGGAGGCGCTCAATTAGACCCAGTGTTGACATGTGGCAAGACGCTCCTCGGGGCGCTTCTTGCTTGGGCTTCTCTCCTGGAGGCCCTCAGTGAGACCCATTGTTGACATGTGGCAAGAAGCTCCTCGGGGCGCTTCTTGCTTGGGCCTCTCTCCTGGAGGCGCTCAGTCAGACCGAGTGCTGACATGTGGCAAGACGCTCCTCGGGGCGCGTCTTGCTGGGGCCTCTCTCCTGGAGGGGCTCAGTCAGACCCAGTGTTGACATGTGGCCTGACGCTCCTCGGGGCGCGTCTTGCTTGGGCTTCTCTCCTGGAGGCCCTCAGTCAGACCCATTGTTGACATGTGGCAAGACGCTCCTCGGGGCACGTCTTGCTTGGGCCTCTCTCCTGGAGGCGCTCAGTCAGACCGAGTAGTGACATGTGGCAAGACGCTCCTCGGGGTGCGTCTTGCTTGGACCTCTCTCCTGTAGGCGCTCAGTTAGACCGAGTAGTGACATGTCGCAAGACGCTCCTCGGGGCGCATCTTGCTTGGGCCTATCTCCTGGAGGCGCTCAGTCAGACCTACTGCTGACATAAGGCAAGACGCTCCTCGGGGCACGTCTTGCTTGGCCCTCTCTCCTGGAGGCGCTCAGTCAGACCCAGTGGTGACATGTGGCAAGACGCTCCTCGGGGCGCATCTTGCTTGGGCCTCTCTCCTGGAGGCGCTCAGTCAGACCCAGTCTTGACACGTAGCAAGACGCTCCTCAGGGCGCGTCTTGCTTGGGCCTCTCTCCTGGAGCCGCTCAGTCAGACCCAGTGTTGACATGTGGCAAGACACTCCTCGGGGCGCGTCTTGCTTGGGCCTCTCTCATGGAGGCCCTCTGTCAGACCCAGTGTTGACATGTGTCAAGACGCTCCTCGGGGCGCGTCTTGCTTTGGCCTCTCTCCTGGAGGCGCTCAGTCAGACCGAGTGCTGACATGTGGCAAGAAGCTCCTCGGGGCGCGTGTTGCTTGGGCTTCTCTCCTGGAGGCCCTCAGTAAGACCCATTGTTGACATGTGGCAAGACACTCCTCGGGGCGCGTCTTGCTTGGGCCTCTCTCCAGAAGGCCCTCAATCAGACCCAGTGTTGACACGTGGCAAGACGCTCCTCGGGGCGCGTCTTGCTTGGGCCTCTCTCCTGGAGGCGCTCAGTCAGACTGAGTAGTGACATGTGGCCTGACGCTCCTCGGGGCGCGTGTTGCTTGGGCCTCTCTCCTGGAGGCGCTCAGTCAGACCCATTGTTGACATGTTGCAAGACGCTCCTTTGGGCGCGTCTTGCTTGGGCCTCTCTCCTGGAGGCGCTCAGTCAGACCGAGTGCTGACCTGTGGAAAGACGCTCCTCGGGGCGCGTCTTGCTTGGGCCTCTCTCCTGGAGGCCCTCTGTCAGACCCAGTGTTGACATGTGGCAAGACGCTCCTCCGGGCGCATCTTGCTTGGGCCTCTCTCCTGGAGGCCCTCAGTCATACCCAGTGTTGACATGTGTCAAGACGCTCTTCGGGGCGCGTCTTGCTTGGGCCTCTCTCCTGGAGGCCCTCAGTCAGACCCATTGTTGACATGTGGCAAGACGCTCCTCGGGGCGCGTCTTGCTTGGGCTTCTCTCCTGGAGGCGCTCAGACAGACCCAGTGTTGACATGTGACAAGACGCTCCTCGGGGCACGTCTTGCATGGGCCTCTCTCCTGGAGGCGCTCAGTCAGAACCAGAGGTGACATGTGGCAAGACGCTCCTCGGGGCGCGTCTTGCTTGGGCCTCTCTCCTGGAGGCCCTCTGTCAGACCCAGTGTTGACATGTGGCAAGACGCTCCTTCGGGCGCATCTTGCTTGTTCCTCTCTCCTGGAGGCCCTCAGTCAGACACATTGTTGACATGTGGCAAGACGCTCCTTAGGGCGCGTCTTGCTTGGGCCTCTCTCCTGGAGGCGCTCAGTAAGACCCAGTGTTGACATGTGGCAAGACGCTCCTCGGGGCGTGTCTTGCTTGGGCCTCTCTCCTGGAGGCGATCAGTCAGACCCAGTGTTGACATATGGCAAGACGCTCCTCGGGGCGCGTCTTGCTTGGGCCTCTCTCCTGGAGGCGCTCAGTCAGACCCAGTGTTGGCATGTGGCAAGACACTCCTCGGGGCGCGTCTTGGTTGGGCCTCTCTCCTGGAGGCGCTCATTCAGACCCAGTGGTGACATGTGTCAAGACGCTCCTCGGGGCGTGTCTTGCTTGGGCCTCTCTCCTGGAGGCGCTCAGTCAGACCGAGTAGTGACATGTGGCAAGACGCTCCTCGGGGCGCGTCTTGCTTGGGCCTCTCTCCTGCAGGCGCTCAGTCAGACCGATTGTTGACATGTGGCAAGACTCTCCTCGGGGCGCGTCTTGCTTGGGCTTCTCTCATGGAGTTCCTCAGTCTGACCCAGTGTTGACATGTGGCAAGACGCTCCTCTGGGCGCGTCTTGCTTGGGCCTCTCTCCTGGAGGCGCTCAGTCAGACCGAGTAGTGACATGTGGCAAGATGCTCCTCGGGGCGCGTCTTGCTTGGACCTCCCTCCTGGAGGTGCTCAGTCAGACCGAGTAGTGACATTTGGCAAGACGCTCCTCGGGGCGCGTCTTGCTTGGACCTCTCTCCTGGAGGCGCTCAGTTAGACCGAGTAGTGACATGTGGCAAGACGCTCCTCGGGGCACCTTTTGCTTGGGCCTCTCTAATGGAGGCGCTCAGTCAGACCGAGTGCTGACATAAGGCAAGAGGCTCCTCGGGGCGCGTCTTGCTGGGGCCTCTCTCCTGGAGGCGCTCAGTAAGACCGAGTGCTGACATAAGGCAAGACGCTCCTCGGGGCGCTCATTGCTTGGGCCTCTCTCCTGAATGCCCTCTGTCAGACCGAGTGTTGACATGTGGCAAGACTCTCCTCGGGGCGCGTCTTGCTTGGGCTTCTCTCATGGAGGCCCTCAGTCCGACCCAGTGTTGACATGTGTCAAGACGCTCCTCGGGGCGTGTCTTGCTTGGGCCTCTCTCCTGGAGGCGCTCAGTCAGACCCAGTGTTGACATGTGGCAAGACGCTCCTCTGGGCGCGTCTTGCTTGGGCTTCTCTCCTGGAGGCCCTCAGTCAGACCCATTGTTGACATGTGGCAAGACGCTCCTCGGGGCACGTCTTGCTTGGGCCTCTCTCCTGGAGGCGCTCAGTCAGACCGAGTAGTGACATTTGGCAAGACGCTCCTCGGGGCGCGTCTTGCTTGGGCCTCTCTCCTGGAGGCGCTCAGTCAGACCCAGTGGTGACATGTGGCAAGACGCTCCTCGGGGCGCGTCTTGCTGGGGCCTCTCTCCTGGAGGTGCTCAATCAGACCCAGTGGTGACACGTGGCAAGACGCTCCTCTGGGCGCGTCTTGCTTGGGCCTCTCTCCTGGAGGAGCTCAGTCAGACCCAGTGGTGACACGTGGCAAGACGCTCCTCGAGGCGCATCTTAATTGGGCCTCTCTCCTGGAGGCGCTAAGTCAGACCCAGTGTTGACACGTGGCAAGCCACTCCTCGGGGCGCTACTTGCTTGGGCTTCTCTAATGGAGGCCCTCAGTAAGACCCACTGTTGACATGTGGAAAGAAGCTCCTCGGGGCGCGTCTTGCTTTGGCTTTTCTCCTGGAGGCCCTCAGTCAGACCCATTGTTCACATGTGGCAAGACGCTCCTCGGGGCGCGTATTGCTTGGGCCACTCTCCTGGATGCCCTCTGTCAGACCCAGTGTTGACATGTGTCAAGACGCTCCTCGGGGCGTGTCTTGCTTGGGCCTCTCTCCTGGAGGCGCTCAGTCAGACCCAGTGTTGACATGTGGCAGGACGCTCCTCGGGGCGCTTCTTGCTTGGGCTTCTCTCCTGGAGGCCCTCAGTCAGACCCATTGTTGACATGTGGCAAGACGCTCCTCGGGGCACGTGTTGCTTGGACCTCTCTCCTGGAGGCGCTCAGTCAGACCGAGTAGTGACATGTGGCAAGACGCTCCTCGGGGTATGTCTTGCTTGGGCCCCTCTCCTGGAGGCGCTCAATTAGACCCATTGTTGACATGTGGCAAGACGCTCCTCGGGGCGCGTATTGCTTGGGCCTCTCTCCTGGATGCCCTCTGTCAGACCCAGTGTTGACATGTGGCAAGACTCTCCTCGGGGCGCGTCTTGCTTGGGCTTCTCTCATGGAGGCCCTCAGTCAGACCCAGTGTTGACATGTGTCAAGACGCTCCTCGGGGCGTGTCTTGCTTGGGCCTCTCTCCTGGAGGCGCTCAGTCAGACCCAGTGTTGACATGTGGCAAGACGCTCCTCGGGGCGCTTCTTGCTTGGGCTTCTCTCCTGGAGGCCCTCAGTCAGACCCATTGTTGACATGTGGCAAGACGCTCCTCGGGGCGCGTCTTGCTTGGGCTTCTCTCCTGGAGGCCCTCAGTGAGACCCATTGTTGACACGTGGCAAGACGCTCCTCGAGGCGCATCTTGCTTGGGCCTCTCTCCTGGAGGCGCTAAGTCAGACTCAGTGTTGACACGTTGCAAGACGCTCCTCGGGGCGCGTCTTGCTTGGGCCTCTCTCCTGGAGGCGCTCAGTCAGACACAGTGTTGACATGTGGCAAGACACTCCTCGGGGCGCGTCTTGCTTGGGCTTCTCTCATGGAGGCCCTCAGTAAGACCCATTGTTGACATGTGGAAAGAAGCTCCTCGGGGCGCGTCTTGCTTTCGCTTCTCTCCTGGAGGCCCTCAGTCAGACCCATTGTTGACATGTGGCAAGATGCTCCTCGGGGCGCGTATTGCTTGGGCCTCTCTCCTGGATGCCCTCTGTCAGACCCAGTGTTGACATGTGGCAAGACTCTCCTCGGGGCGCGTCTTGCTTGGGCTTCTCTCATGGAGGCCCTCAGTCAGACCCAGTGTTGACATGTGTCAAGACGCTCCTCGGGGCGTGTCTTGCTTGGGCCTCTCTCCTGGAGGCGCTCAGTCAGACCCAGTGTTGACATGTGGCAAGACGCTCCTCGGGGCGCTTCTTGCTTGGGCTTCTCTCCTGGAGGCCCTCAGTCAGACCCATTGTTGACATGTGGCAAGACGCTCCTCGGGGCACGTGTTGCTTGGACCTCTCTCCTTGAGGCGCTCAGTCAGACCGAGTAGTGACATGTGGCAAGACGCTCCTCGGGGCGTGTCTTGCTTGGGCCTCTCTCCTGGAGGCGCTCAATTAGACCCAGTGTTGACATGTGGCAAGACGCTCCTCGGGGCGCTTCTTGCTTGGGCTTCTCTCCTGGAGGCCCTCAGTGAGACCCATTGTTGACATGTGGCAAGAAGCTCCTCGGGGCGCTTCTTGCTTGGGCCTCTCTCCTGGAGGCGCTCAGTCAGACCGAGTGCTGACATGTGGCAAGACGCTCCTCGGGGCGCGTCTTGCTGGGGCCTCTCTCCTGGAGGGGCTCAGTCAGACCCAGTGTTGACATGTGGCCTGACGCTCCTCGGGGCGCGTCTTGCTTGGGCTTCTCTCCTGGAGGCCCTCAGTCAGACCCATTGTTGACATGTGGCAAGACGCTCCTCGGGGCACGTCTTGCTTGGGCCTCTCTCCTGGAGGCGCTCAGTCAGACCGAGTAGTGACATGTGGCAAGACGCTCCTCGGGGTGCGTCTTGCTTGGACCTCTCTCCTGTAGGCGCTCAGTTAGACCGAGTAGTGACATGTCGCAAGACGCTCCTCGGGGCGCATCTTGCTTGGGCCTCTCTCCTGGAGGCGCTCAGTCAGACCTACTGCTGACATAAGGCAAGACGCTCCTCGGGGCACGTCTTGCTTGGCCCTCTCTCCTGGAGGCGCTCAGTCAGACCCAGTGGTGACATGTGGCAAGACGCTCCTCGGGGCGCATCTTGCTTGGGCCTCTCTCCTGGAGGCGCTCAGTCAGACCCAGTCTTGACACGTAGCAAGACGCTCCTCAGGGCGCGTCTTGCTTGGGCCTCTCTCCTGGAGCCGCTCAGTCAGACCCAGTGTTGACATGTGGCAAGACACTCCTCGGGGCGCGTCTTGCTTGGGCCTCTCTCATGGAGGCCCTCTGTCAGACCCAGTGTTGACATGTGTCAAGACGCTCCTCGGGGCGCGTCTTGCTTTGGCCTCTCTCCTGGAGGCGCTCAGTCAGACCGAGTGCTGACATGTGGCAAGAAGCTCCTCGGGGCGCGTGTTGCTTGGGCTTCTCTCCTGGAGGCCCTCAGTAAGACCCATTGTTGACATGTGGCAAGACACTCCTCGGGGCGCGTCTTGCTTGGGCCTCTCTCCAGAAGGCCCTCAATCAGACCCAGTGTTGACACGTGGCAAGACGCTCCTCGGGGCGCGTCTTGCTTGGGCCTCTCTCCTGGAGGCGCTCAGTCAGACTGAGTAGTGACATGTGGCCTGACGCTCCTCGGGGCGCGTGTTGCTTGGGCCTCTCTCCTGGAGGCGCTCAGTCAGACCCATTGTTGACATGTTGCAAGACGCTCCTTTGGGCGCGTCTTGCTTGGGCCTCTCTCCTGGAGGCGCTCAGTCAGACCGAGTGCTGACCTGTGGAAAGACGCTCCTCGGGGCGCGTCTTGCTTGGGCCTCTCTCCTGGAGGCCCTCTGTCAGACCCAGTGTTGACATGTGGCAAGACGCTCCTCCGGGCGCATCTTGCTTGGGCCTCTCTCCTGGAGGCCCTCAGTCATACCCAGTGTTGACATGTGTCAAGACGCTCTTCGGGGCGCGTCTTGCTTGGGCCTCTCTCCTGGAGGCCCTCAGTCAGACCCATTGTTGACATGTGGCAAGACGCTCCTCGGGGCGCGTCTTGCTTGGGCTTCTCTCCTGGAGGCGCTCAGACAGACCCAGTGTTGACATGTGACAAGACGCTCCTCGGGGCACGTCTTGCATGGGCCTCTCTCCTGGAGGCGCTCAGTCAGAACCAGAGGTGACATGTGGCAAGACGCTCCTCGGGGCGCGTCTTGCTTGGGCCTCTCTCCTGGAGGCCCTCTGTCAGACCCAGTGTTGACATGTGGCAAGACGCTCCTTCGGGCGCATCTTGCTTGTTCCTCTCTCCTGGAGGCCCTCAGTCAGACACATTGTTGACATGTGGCAAGACGCTCCTTAGGGCGCGTCTTGCTTGGGCCTCTCTCCTGGAGGCGCTCAGTAAGACCCAGTGTTGACATGTGGCAAGACGCTCCTCGGGGCGTGTCTTGCTTGGGCCTCTCTCCTGGAGGCGATCAGTCAGACCCAGTGTTGACATATGGCAAGACGCTCCTCGGGGCGCGTCTTGCTTGGGCCTCTCTCCTGGAGGCGCTCAGTCAGACCCAGTGTTGGCATGTGGCAAGACACTCCTCGGGGCGCGTCTTGGTTGGGCCTCTCTCCTGGAGGCGCTCATTCAGACCCAGTGGTGACATGTGTCAAGACGCTCCTCGGGGCGTGTCTTGCTTGGGCCTCTCTCCTGGAGGCGCTCAGTCAGACCGAGTAGTGACATGTGGCAAGACGCTCCTCGGGGCGCGTCTTGCTTGGGCCTCTCTCCTGGAGGCGCTCAGTCAGACCGATTGTTGACATGTGGCAGGACTCTCCTCGGGGCGCGTCTTGCTTGGGCTTCTCTCATGGAGTTCCTCAGTCTGACCCAGTGTTGACATGTGGCAAGACGCTCCTCTGGGCGCGTCTTGCTTGGGCCTCTCTCCTGGAGGCGCTCAGTCAGACCGAGTAGTGACATGTGGCAAGATGCTCCTCGGGGCGCGTCTTGCTTGGACCTCCCTCCTGGAGGTGCTCAGTCAGACCGAGTAGTGACATTTGGCAAGACGCTCCTCGGGGCGCGTCTTGCTTGGACCTCTCTCCTGGAGGCGCTCAGTTAGACCGAGTAGTGACATGTGGCAAGACGCTCCTCGGGGCACCTTTTGCTTGGGCCTCTCTAATGGAGGCGCTCAGTCAGACCGAGTGCTGACATAAGGCAAGAGGCTCCTCGGGGCGCGTCTTGCTGGGGCCTCTCTCCTGGAGGCGCTCAGTAAGACCGAGTGCTGACATAAGGCAAGACGCTCCTCGGGGCGCTCATTGCTTGGGCCTCTCTCCTGAATGCCCTCTGTCAGACCGAGTGTTGACATGTGGCAAGACTCTCCTCGGGGCGCGTCTTGCTTGGGCTTCTCTCATGGAGGCCCTTAGTCCGACCCAGTGTTGACATGTGTCAAGACGCTCCTCGGGGCGTGTCTTGCTTGGGCCTCTCTCCTGGAGGCGCTCAGTCAGACCCAGTGTTGACATGTGGCAAGACGCTCCTCTGGGCGCGTCTTGCTTGGGCTTCTCTCCTGGAGGCCCTCAGTCAGACCCATTGTTGACATGTGGCAAGACGCTCCTCGGGGCACGTCTTGCTTGGGCCTCTCTCCTGGAGGCGCTCAGTCAGACCGAGTAGTGACATTTGGCAAGACGCTCCTCGGGGCGCGTCTTGCTTGGGCCTCTCTCCTGGAGGCGCTCAGTCAGACCCAGTGGTGACATGTGGCAAGACGCTCCTCGGGGCGCGTCTTGCTGGGGCCTCTCTCCTGGAGGTGCTCAATCAGACCCAGTGGTGACACGTGGCAAGACGCTCCTCTGGGCGCGTCTTGCTTGGGCCTCTCTCCTGGAGGAGCTCAGTCAGACCCAGTGGTGACACGTGGCAAGACGCTCCTCGAGGCGCATCTTAATTGGGCCTCTCTCCTGGAGGCGCTAAGTCAGACCCAGTGTTGACACGTGGCAAGCCACTCCTCGGGGCGCTACTTGCTTGGGCTTCTCTAATGGAGGCCCTCAGTAAGACCCACTGTTGACATGTGGAAAGAAGCTCCTCGGGGCGCGTCTTGCTTTGGCTTTTCTCCTGGAGGCCCTCAGTCAGACCCATTGTTCACATGTGGCAAGACGCTCCTCGGGGCGCGTATTGCTTGGGCCACTCTCCTGGATGCCCTCTGTCAGACCCAGTGTTGACATGTGGCAAGACTCTCCTCGGGGCGCGTCTTGCTTGGGCTTCTCTCATGGAGGCCCTCAGTCAGACCCAGTGTTGACATGTGTCAAGACGCTCCTCGGGGCGTGTCTTGCTTGGGCCTCTCTCCTGGAGGCGCTCAGTCAGACCCAGTGTTGACATGTGGCAGGACGCTCCTCGGGGCGCTTCTTGCTTGGGCTTCTCTCCTGGAGGCCCTCAGTCAGACCCATTGTTGACATGTGGCAAGACGCTCCTCGGGGCACGTGTTGCTTGGACCTCTCTCCTGGAGGCGCTCAGTCAGACCGAGTAGTGACATGTGGCAAGACGCTCCTCGGGGTATGTCTTGCTTGGGCCCCTCTCCTGGAGGCGCTCAATTAGACCCAGTGTTGACATGTGGCAAGACGCTCCTCGGGGCGCGTCTTGCTTGGGCTTCTCTCCTGGAGGCCCTCAGTGAGACCCATTGTTGACACGTGGCAAGACGCTCCTCGAGGCGCATCTTGCTTGGGCCTCTCTCCTGGAGGCGCTAAGTCAGACTCAGTGTTGACACGTTGCAAGACGCTCCTCGGGGCGCGTCTTGCTTGGGCCTCTCTCCTGGAGGCGCTCAGTCAGACACAGTGTTGACATGTGGCAAGACACTCCTCGGGGCGCGTCTTGCTTGGGCTTCTCTCATGGAGGCCCTCAGTAAGACCCATTGTTGACATGTGGAAAGAAGCTCCTCGGGGCGCGTCTTGCTTTCGCTTCTCTCCTGGAGGCCCTCAGTCAGACCCATTGTTGACATGTGGCAAGACGCTCCTCGGGGCGCGTATTGCTTGGGCCTCTCTCCTGGATGCCCTCTGTCAGACCCAGTGTTGACATGTGGCAAGACTCTCCTCGGGGCGCGTCTTGCTTGGGCTTCTCTCATGGAGGCCCTCAGTCAGACCCAGTGTTGACATGTGTCAAGACGCTCCTCGGGGCGTGTCTTGCTTGGGCCTCTCTCCTGGAGGCGCTCAGTCAGACCCAGTGTTGACATGTGGCAAGACGCTCCTCGGGGCGCTTCTTGCTTGGGCTTCTCTCCTGGAGGCCCTCAGTCAGACCCATTGTTGACATGTGGCAAGACGCTCCTCGGGGCACGTGTTGCTTGGACCTCTCTCCTTGAGGCGCTCAGTCAGACCGAGTAGTGACATGTGGCAAGACGCTCCTCGGGGCGTGTCTTGCTTGGGCCTCTCTCCTGGAGGCGCTCAATTAGACCCAGTGTTGACATGTGGCAAGACGCTCCTCGGGGCGCTTCTTGCTTGGGCTTCTCTCCTGGAGGCCCTCAGTGAGACCCATTGTTGACATGTGGCAAGAAGCTCCTCGGGGCGCTTCTTGCTTGGGCCTCTCTCCTGGAGGCGCTCAGTCAGACCGAGTGCTGACATGTGGCAAGACGCTCCTCGGGGCGCGTCTTGCTGGGGCCTCTCTCCTGGAGGGGCTCAGTCAGACCCAGTGTTGACATGTGGCCTGACGCTCCTCGGGGCGCGTCTTGCTTGGGCTTCTCTCCTGGAGGCCCTCAGTCAGACCCATTGTTGACATGTGGCAAGACGCTCCTCGGGGCACGTCTTGCTTGGGCCTCTCTCCTGGAGGCGCTCAGTCAGACCGAGTAGTGACATGTGGCAAGACGCTCCTCGGGGTGCGTCTTGCTTGGACCTCTCTCCTGTAGGCGCTCAGTTAGACCGAGTAGTGACATGTCGCAAGACGCTCCTCGGGGCGCATCTTGCTTGGGCCTCTCTCCTGGAGGCGCTCAGTCAGACCTACTGCTGACATAAGGCAAGACGCTCCTCGGGGCACGTCTTGCTTGGCCCTCTCTCCTGGAGGCGCTCAGTCAGACCCAGTGGTGACATGTGGCAAGACGCTCCTCGGGGCGCATCTTGCTTGGGCCTCTCTCCTGGAGGCGCTCAGTCAGACCCAGTCTTGACACGTAGCAAGACGCTCCTCAGGGCGCGTCTTGCTTGGGCCTCTCTCCTGGAGCCGCTCAGTCAGACCCAGTGTTGACATGTGGCAAGACACTCCTCGGGGCGCGTCTTGCTTGGGCCTCTCTCATGGAGGCCCTCTGTCAGACCCAGTGTTGACATGTGTCAAGACGCTCCTCGGGGCGCGTCTTGCTTTGGCCTCTCTCCTGGAGGCGCTCAGTCAGACTGAGTAGTGACATGTGGCCTGACGCTCCTCGGGGCGCGTGTTGCTTGGGCCTCTCTCCTGGAGGCGCTCAGTCAGACCCATTGTTGACATGTTGCAAGACGCTCCTTTGGGCGCGTCTTGCTTGGGCCTCTCTCCTGGAGGCGCTCAGTCAGACCGAGTGCTGACCTGTGGAAAGACGCTCCTCGGGGCGCGTCTTGCTTGGGCCTCTCTCCTGGAGGCCCTCTGTCAGACCCAGTGTTGACATGTGGCAAGACGCTCCTCCGGGCGCATCTTGCTTGGGCCTCTCTCCTGGAGGCCCTCAGTCATACCCAGTGTTGACATGTGTCAAGACGCTCTTCGGGGCGCGTCTTGCTTGGGCCTCTCTCCTGGAGGCCCTCAGTCAGACCCATTGTTGACATGTGGCAAGACGCTCCTCGGGGCGCGTCTTGCTTGGGCTTCTCTCCTGGAGGCGCTCAGACAGACCCAGTGTTGACATGTGACAAGACGCTCCTCGGGGCACGTCTTGCTTGGGCCTCTCTCCTGGAGGCGCTCAGTCAGAACCAGAGGTGACATGTGGCAAGACGCTCCTTAGGGCGCGTCTTGCTTGGGCCTCTCTCCTGGAGGCCCTCTGTCAGACCCAGTATTGACATGTGGCAAGACGCTCCTTCGGGCGCATCTTGCTTGTTCCTCTCTCCTGGAGGCCCTCAGTCAGACACATTGTTGACATGTGGCAAGACGCTCCTTAGGGCGCGTCTTGCTTGGGCCTCTCTCCTGGAGGCGCTCAGTCAGACCCAGTGTTGACATGTGGCAAGACGCTCCTCGGGGCGTGTCTTGCTTGGGCCTCTCTCCTGGAGGCGATCAGTCAGACCCAGTGTTGACATATGGCAAGACGCTCCTCGGGGCGCGTCTTGCTTGGGCCTCTCTCCTGGAGGCGCTCAGTCAGACCCAGTGTTGGCATGTGGCAAGACACTCCTCGGGGCGCGTCTTGGTTGGGCCTCTCTCCTGGAGGCGCTCATTCAGACCCAGTGGTGACATGTGTCAAGACGCTCCTCGGGGCTTGTCTTGCTTGGGCCTCTCTCCTGGAGGCGCTCAGTCAGACCGAGTAGTGACATGTGGCAAGACGCTCCTCGGGGCGCGTCTTGCTTGGGCCTCTCTCCTGGAGGCGCTCAGTCAGACCCAGTGTTGACATGTGGCAAGACGCTCCTCGGGGCGCTTCTTGCTTGGGCCTCTCTCCTGGAGGTGCTCAGTCAGACCCAGTGTTGACATGTGGCAAGATGCTCCTCGGGGCGCGTCTTGCTGGGGCTTCTCTCATGGAGGCACTCAGTCAGACCCAGTGTTGACATGTGGCAAGATGCTCGTCGGGGCACGTCTTGCTTGGGCTTCTCTCCTGGAGGCGCTCAGTCAGACCCAGAGGAGATATGTGTCAAGACGCTCCTCGGGGCGCGTCTTGCTTGGGCCTCTCACCTGGAGGCGCTCAGTCAGACCGAGTGCTGACATGTTGCAAGACGCTCCTCCGGGCGCGTCTTGCTTGGGCCTCTCTCCTGGAGGCGCTCAGTCAGACCCAGTGTTCAACTGTGGCAAGACGCTCCTCGGGGCGCGTCTTGCTTGGGCCTCTCTCCTGGAGGCGCTCAGTCAGACCCAGTGTTGACACGTGGCAAGACGCTCCTCGGGGCGCGTCTTGCTTGGGCCTCTCTCCTGGAGGCGCTCAGTCAGACCCAGTGTTGGCATGTGGCAAGACACTCCCCGGGGCGCGTCTTGGTTGGGCCTCTCTCCTGGAGGCGCTCATTCAGACCCAGTGGTGACATGTGGCAAGACGCTCCTCGGGGCGCGTATTGCTTGGGCCTCTCTCCTGAATGCCCTCTGTCAGACCGATTGTTGACATGTGGCAAGACTCTCCTCGGGGCGCGTCTTGCTTGGGCTTCTCTCATGGAGTTCCTCAGTCTGACCCAGTGTTGACATGTGGCAAGACGCTCCTCTGGGCGCGTCTTGCTTGGGCCTCTCTCCTGGAGGCGCTCAGTCAGACCGAGTAGTGACATGTGGCAAGATGCTCCTCGGGGCGCGTCTTGCTTGGACCTCCCTCCTGGAGGTGCTCAGTCAGACCGAGTAGTGACATTTGGCAAGACGCTCCTCGGGGCGCGTCTTGCTTGGACCTCTCTCCTGGAGGCGCTCAGTTAGACCGAGTAGTGACATGTGGCAAGACGCTCCTCGGGGCACCTTTTGCTTGGGCCTCTCTAATGGAGGCGCTCAGTCAGACCGAGTGCTGACATAAGGCAAGACGCTCCTTGGGGCGCGTCTTGCTGGGGCCTCTCTCCTGGAGGAGCTCAGTCAGACCCAGTGGTGACACGTGGCAAGACGCTCCTCGGGGCGCGTCTTGCTTGGGCCTCTCTCCTGGAGGCCCTCTGTCAGACCCAGTGTTGACATGTGGCAAGACGCTCCTTCGGGCGCATCTTGCTTGGGCCTCTCTCCTGGAGTCCCTCAGTCAGACCCATTGTTGACATGTGGCAAGACGCTCCTCGGGGCGCGTCTTGCTTGGGCCTCTCTCCTGGAGGCGCTCAGTCAGACCCAGTGTTGACATGTGGCAAGACGCTCCTCGGGGCGCGTCTTGCTTGGGCCTCTCTCCTGGAGGCGCTCAGTCAGACCCAGTGGTGACACGTGGAAAGACGCTCCTGGGGCGCGTCTTGCTTGGGCCTCTCTCCTGGAGGCGCTCAGTCAGACCCAGTGTTGACACGTGGCAAGACGCTCCTCGGGGCGCGTCTTGCTTGGGCCTCTCTCCTGGAGGCGCTCAGTCAGACCCAGTGTTGGCATGTGGCAAGACACTCCTCGGGGCGCGTCTTGGTTGGGCCTCTCTCCTGGAGGCGCTCATTCAGACCCAGTGGTGACATGTGGCAAGACGCTCCTCGAGCGCGTATTGCTTGGGCCTCTCTCCTGAATGCCCTCTGTCAGACCGAGTGTTGACATGTGGCAAGACTCTCCTCGGGGCGCGTCTTGCTTGGGCTTCTCTCATGGAGGCCCTCAGTCCGACCCAGTGTTGACATGTGTCAAGATGCTCCTCGGGGCGTGTCTTGCTTGGGCCTCTCTCCTGGAGGCGCTCAGTCAGACCCAGTGTTGACATGTGGCAAGACGCTCCTCTGGGCGCGTCTTGCTTGGGCTTCTCTCCTGGAGGCCCTCAGTCAGACCCATTGTTGACATGTGGCAAGACGCTCCTCGGGGCGCGTCTTGCTTGGGCCTCTCTCCTGGAGGCGCTCAGTCAGACCGAGTAGTGACATGTGGCAAGACGCTCCTCGGGGCGCGTCTTGCTTGGACCTCTCTCCTGGAGGCGCTCAGTTAGACCGAGTAGTGACATTTGGCAAGACGCTCCTCGGGGCGCTTCTTGCTTGGTCCTCTCTCCTGGAGGCGCTCAGTCAGACCGAGTGCTGACATAAGGCAAGACGCTCCTCGGGGCGCGTCTTGCTGGGGCCTCTCTCCTGGAGGTGCTCAATCAGACCCAGTGGTGACACGTGGCAAGACGCTCCTCTGGGCGCGTCTTGCTTGGGCCTCTCTCCTGGAGGCCCTCAGTCAGACCCATTGTTGACATGTGGCAAGACGCTCCTCGGGGCGCGTCTTGCTTGGGCCTCTCTCCTGGAGGCGCTCAGTCAGACCGAGTAGTGACATGTGGCAAGACGCTCCTCGGGGTATGTCTTGCTTGGGCCTCTCTCCTGGAGGCGCTCAGTCAGACCGAGTGCTGACATAAGGCAAGACGCTCCTCGGGGCGCGTCTTGCTGGGGCCTCTCTCCTGGAGGCGCTCAGTAAGACCGAGTGCTGACATAAGGCAAGACGCTCCTCGGGGCGCTCATTGCTTGGGCCTCTCTCCTGAATGCCCTCTGTCAGACCGAGTGTTGACATGTGGCAAGACTCTCCTCGGGGCGCGTCTTGCTTGGGCTTCTCTCATGGAGGCCCTCAGTCCGACCCAGTGTTGACATGTGTCAAGACGCTCCTCGGGGCGTGTCTTGCTTGGGCCTCTCTCCTGGAGGCGCTCAGTCAGACCCAGTGTTGACATGTGGCAAGACGCTCCTCTGGGCGCGTCTTGCTTGGGCTTCTCTCCTGGAGGCCCTCAGTCAGACCCATTGTTGACATGTGGCAAGACGCTCCTCGGGGCACGTCTTGCTTGGGCCTCTCTCCTGGAGGCGCTCAGTCAGACCGAGTAGTGACATTTGGCAAGACGCTCCTCGGGGCGCGTCTTGCTTGGGCCTCTCTCCTGGAGGCGCTCAGTCAGACCCAGTGGTGACATGTGGCAAGACGCTCCTCGGGGCGCGTCTTGCTGGGGCCTCTCTCCTGGAGGTGCTCAATCAGACCCAGTGGTGACACGTGGCAAGACGCTCCTCTGGGCGCGTCTTGCTTGGGCCTCTCTCCTGGAGGAGCTCAGTCAGACCCAGTGGTGACACGTGGCAAGACGCTCCTCGAGGCGCATCTTAATTGGGCCTCTCTCCTGGAGGCGCTAAGTCAGACCCAGTGTTGACACGTGGCAAGCCACTCCTCGGGGCGCTACTTGCTTGGGCTTCTCTAATGGAGGCCCTCAGTAAGACCCATTGTTGACATGTGGAAAGAAGCTCCTCGGGGCGCGTCTTGCTTTGGCTTCTCTCCTGGAGGCCCTCAGTCAGACCCATTGTTGACATGTGGCAAGACGCTCCTCGGGGCGCGTATTGCTTGGGCCACTCTCCTGGATGCCCTCTGTCAGACCCAGTGTTGACATGTGGCAAGACTCTCCTCGGGGCGCGTCTTGCTTGGGCTTCTCTCATGGAGGCCCTCAGTCAGACCCAGTGTTGACATGTGTCAAGACGCTCCTCGGGGCGTGTCTTGCTTGGGCCTCTCTCCTGGAGGCGCTCAGTCAGACCCAGTGTTGACATGTGGCAGGACGCTCCTCGGGGCGCTTCTTGCTTGGGCTTCTCTCCTGGAGGCCCTCAGTCAGACCCATTGTTGACATGTGGCAAGACGCTCCTCGGGGCACGTGTTGCTTGGACCTCTCTCCTGGAGGCGCTCAGTCAGACCGAGTAGTGACATGTGGCAAGACGCTCCTCGGGGTATGTCTTGCTTGGGCCCCTCTCCTGGAGGCGCTCAATTAGACCCAGTGTTGACATGTGGCAAGACGCTCCTCGGGGCGCGTCTTGCTTGGGCTTCTCTCCTGGAGGCCCTCAGTGAGACCCATTGTTGACACGTGGCAAGACGCTCCTCGAGGCGCATCTTGCTTGGGCCTCTCTCCTGGAGGCGCTAAGTCAGACCCAGTGTTGACACGTTGCAAGATGCTCCTCGGGGCGCGTCTTGCTTGGGCCTCTCTCCTGGAGGCGCTCAGTCAGACACAGTGTTGACATGTGGCAAGACACTCCTCGGGGCGCGTCTTGCTTGGGCTTCTCTCATGGAGGCCCTCAGTCAGACCCATTGTTGACATGTGGCAAGACGCTCCTCGGGGCGCGTATTGCTTGGGCCTCTCTCCTGGATGCCCTCTGTCAGACCCGGTGTTGACATGTGGCAAGACTCTCCTCGGGGCGCGTCTTGCTTGGGCTTCTCTCCTGGAGGCCCTCAGTCAGACCCATTGTTGACATGTGGCAAGACGCTCCTCGGGGCACGTGTTGCTTGGACCTCTCTCCTTGAGGCGCTCAGTCAGACCGAGTAGTGACATGTGGCAAGACGCTCCTCGGGGCGTGTCTTGCTTGGGCCTCTCTCCTGGAGGCGCTCAATTAGACCCAGTGTTGACATGTGGCAAGACGCTCCTCGGGGCGCGTCTTGCTTGGGCTTCTCTCCTGGAGGCCCTCAGTGAGACCCATTGTTGACATGTGGCAAGAAGCTCCTCGGGGCGCTTCTTGCTTGGGCCTCTCTCCTGGAGGCGCTCAGTCAGACCGAGTGCTGACATGTGGCAAGACGCTCCTCGGGGAGCGTCTTGCTGGGGCCTCTCTCCTGGAGGGGCTCAGTCAGACCCAGTGTTGACATGTGGCCTGACGCTCCTCGGGGCGCGTCTTGCTTGGGCTTCTCTCCTGGAGGCCCTCAGTCAGACCCATTGTTGACATGTGGCAAGACGCTCCTCGGGGCACGTCTTGCTTGGGCCTCTCTCCTGGAGGCGCTCAGTCAGACCGAGTAGTGACATGTGGCAAGACGCTCCTCGGGGTGCGTCTTGCTTGGACCTCTCTCCTGTAGGCGCTCAGTTAGACCGAGTAGTGACATGTCGCAAGACGCTCCTCGGGGCGCGTCTTGCTTGGGCCTCTCTCCTGGAGGCGCTCAGTCAGACCTACTGCTGACATAAGGCAAGACGCTCCTCGGGGCGCGTCTTGCTTGGCCCTCTCTCCTGGAGGCGCTCAGTCAGACCCAGTGGTGACATGTGGCAAGACGCTCCTCGGGGCGCATCTTGCTTGGGCCTCTCTCCTGGAGGCGCTCAGTCAGACCCAGTCTTGACACGTAGCAAGGCGCTCCTCAGGGCGCGTCTTGCTTTGGCCTCTCTCATGGAGGCGCTCAGTCAGACCGAGTGCTGACATGTGGCAAGAAGCTCCTCGGGGCGCGTCTTGCTTGGGCTTCTCTCCTGGAGGCCCTCAGTAAGACCCATTGTTGACATGTGGCAAGACACTCCTCGGGGCGCGTCTTTTAGTGTACTCCAATCAACAGCCCCTACAACCACAAAAAGGAATGGAGTCATTAGCACTTATGGTTTGTAAATGGCACCCAGAATTATGTTGCACGAAGCACAATTTCACATCATTCTGGGTCCATTTGTGTGAAAACAAGGTCCAATCAGGCTGAAATGTTACAAGAAGGTAGAATCTATTGAGTCGTAAGTGATCTGAACGTTTCATGATGATAGCACTTTCCTGAGGGGGTCAAACCATGTCCCAAAGGTCACCGGATCTGGTGTCAATTTAAAGAAGTAGTCCAGTTACACATTTGTGGGCTTATAACTTGGCTTCTGAATGTCCTAGAGATATCAGGTTTGTTTTAGTGTACTCCAATCAACAGCCCCTACAACCACAAAAAGGAATGGAGTTATTAGCACTTATGGTTTGTAAATGGCACCCAGAGTTATGTTGCACGAAGCACAATTTCACTTCATTCTGGGTCCATTTGTGTGAAAACAAGGTCCAATCAGGCTGAAACGTTACAAGAAGGTAGAATCTATTGAGTTGTAAGTGATCTGAACGTTTCATGATGATCGCACATTCCTATAGGGGGTCAAACCATGTCCCAAAGGTCACCGGGCCTGGTGTCACTTTAAAGAAGTAGTCCAGTTACACATTTGTGGGCTTATAACTTGGCTTCTGAATGTCCTAGAGAGATCAGGTTTGTTTTAGTGTACTCCAATCAACAGCCCCTACAACCACAAAAAGGAATGGAGTCATTAGCGCTTATGGTTTGTAAATGGCACCCAGAATTATGTTGCACGAAGCACAATTTCACATCATTCTGGGTCCATTTGTGTGAAAACAAGGTCCAATCAGGCTGAAACGTTACAAGAAGGTAGAATCTATTGAGTTTTAAGTCATCTGAACGTTTCATGATGATCGCACATTCCTATAGGGGGTCAAACCATGTCCCAAAGGTCACCGGGCCTGGTGTCACTTTAAAGAAGTAGTCCAGTTACACCTTTGTGGGCTTATAACTTGGCTTCTGAATGTCCTAGAGAGGTCAGGTTTGTTTTAGTGTACTCCAATCAACAACCCCTACAACCACAAAAAGGAATGGAGTCATTAGCACTTATGGTTTGTAAATGGCACCCAGAATTATGTTGCACGAATCACAATTTCACATCATTCTGGGTCCATTTGTGTGAAAACAAGGTCCAATCAGGCTGAAACGCTACAAGAAGGTAGAATCTATTGAGTTGTAAGTGATCTGAACGTTTCAAGATGATCGCACATTCCTATAGGGGGTCAAACCATGTCCCAAAGGTCACCGGGCCTGGTGTCACTTTAAAGAAGTAGTCCAGTTACACATTTGTGGGCTTATAACTTGGCTTCTGAATGTCCTAGAGAGATCAGGTTTGTTTTAATGTACTCCAATCAACAGCCCCTACAACCACAAAAAGGAATGGAGTCATTAGCACTTATGGTTTGTAAATGGCACCCAGAATTATGTTGCACGAAGCACAATTTCACATCATTCTTGGTTCATTTGTGTGAAAACAAGGTCCAATCAGGCTGAAACGTTACAGGAAGGTAGAATCTATTGAGTTGTAAGTGATCTGAACGTTTCATGATGATAGCACTTTTCTAAGGGGGTCAAACCATGTCCCAAAGGTCACCGGATCTGGTGTCAATTTAAAGAAGTAGTCCAGTTACACATTTGTGGGCTTATAACTTGGCTTCTGAATGTCCTAGAGAGATCAGGTTTGTTTTAGTGTACTCCAATCAACAGCCCCTACAACCACAAAAAGGAATGGAGTCATTAGCACTTATGGTTTGTAAATGGCACCCAGAATTATGTTGCACGAAGCACAATTTCACTTCATTCTGGGTCCATTTGTGTGAAAACAAGATCCAATCAGGCTGAGACGCTACAAGAAGGTAGAATCTATTGAGTTGTAAGTGATCTGAATGTTTCAAGATGATCGCACATTCCTATAGGGGGTAAAACCATGTCCCAAAGGTCACCGGGCCTGGTGTCACTTTAAAGAAGTAGTCCAGTTACATCTTTGTGGGCTTATAACTTGGCTTCTGAATGTCCTAGAGAGGTTAGGTTTGTTTTAGTGTACTCCAATCAACAGCCCCTACAACCACAAAAAGGAATGGAGTCATTAGCACTTATGGTTTGTAAATGGCACCCAGAATTATGTTGCACGAAGCACAATTTCACTTCATTCTGGGTCCATTTGTGTGAAAACAAGGTCCAATCAGGCTGAAACGCTACAAGAAGGTGGAATCTATTGAGTTGTAAGTGATCTGAACGTTTCAAGATGATCGCACATTCCTATAGGGGGTGAACCCATGTCCCAAAGGTCACCGGGCCTGGTGTCACTTTAAAGAAGTAGTATAGTTACATCTTTGTGGGCTTATAACTTGGCTTCTGAATGTCCTAGAGAGGTTAGGTTTGTTTTAGTGTACTCCAATCAACAGCCCCTACAACCACAAAAAGGAATGGAGTCATTAGCACTTATGGTTTGTAAATGGCACCCAGAATTATGTTGCACGAAGCACAATTTCACATCATTCTGGGTTCATTTGTGTGAAAACAAGGTCCAATCAGGCTGAAACGTTACAAGAAGGTAGAATCTATTGAGTTGTAAGTGATCTGAACGTTTCATGATGATCGCACATTCCTATAGGGGGTCAAACCATGTCCCAAAGGTCACCGGGCCTGGTGTCACATTAAAGAAGTAGTCCAGTTACACCTTTGTGGGCTTATAACTTGGCTTCTGAATGTCCTAGAGAGGTCAGGTTTGTTTTAGTGTACTCCAATCAACAGCCCCTACAACCACAAAAAGGAATGGAGTCATTAGCACTTATGGTTTGTAAATGGCACCCAGAATTATGTTGCACGAAGCACAGTTTCACATCATTCTGGGTTCATTTGTGTGAAAACAAGGTCCAATCAGGCAGAAACGTTACAGGAAGGTAGAATCTATTGAGTTGTAAGTGATCTGAACATTTCATGATGATAGCACTTTCCTAAGGGTGTCAAACCATGTCCCAAAGGTCACCGGATCTGGTGTCAATTTAAAGAAGTAGTCCAGTTACACATTTGTGGGCTTATAACTTGGCTTCTGAATGTCCTAGAGAGATCAGGTTTGTTTTAGTATACTCCAATCAACAGCCCCTACAACCACAAAAAGGAATGGAGTCATTAGCACTTATGGTTTTTAAATGGCACCTAGAATTATGTTGCACGAAGCACAATTTCACATCATTCTGGGTTCATTTGTGTGAAAACAAGGTGCAATCAGGCTGAAACGTTACAGGAAGGTAGAATCTATTGAGTTGTAAGTGATCTGAACGTTTCATGATGATAGCATTTTCCTAAGGGGGTCAAACCATGTCCCAAATGTCACCGGATCTGGTGTCAATTTAAAGTAGTAGTCCAGTTACACATTTGTGGGCTTATAACTTGGCTTCTGAATGTCCTAGAGAGATCAGGTTTGTTTTAATGTACTCCAATCAACAGCCCCTACAACCACAAAAAGGAATGGAGTCATTAGCACTTATGGTTTGTAAATGGCACCCAGAATTATGTTGCACGAAGCACAATTTCACATCATTCTGGGTTCATTTGTGTGAAAACAAGGTCCAATCAGGCAGAAACGTTACAGGAAGGTAGAATCTATTGAGTTGTAAGTGATCTGAACGTTTCATGATGATAGCACTGTCCTATAGGGGGTCAAACCATGTCCCAAAGGTCACTGGGCCTGGTGTCACTTTCAAGAAGTAGTCCAGTTACACCTTTGTGGGCTTATAACTTGGCTTCTGAATGTCCTAGAGAGATCAGGGTTGTTTTAGTGTACTCCAATCAACAGCCCCTACAACCACAAAAAGGAATGGAGTCATTAGCACTTATGGTTCTTAAATGGCACCCAGAATTATGTTGCACGAAGCACAATTTCACATCATTCTGGGTCCATTTGTGTGAAAACAAGGTCCAATCTGGCTGAAACGTTACAGGAAGTTAGAATCTATTGAGTTGTAAGTGATCTGAACGTTTCAAGATGATCGCACATTCCTATAGGGGGTAAAACCATGTCCCAAAGGTCACCGGGCCTGGTGTCACTTTAAAGAAGTAGTCCAGTTACATCTTTGTAGGCTTATAACTTGGCTTCTGAATGTCCTAGAGAGATCAGGTTTGTTTTAATGTACTCCAATCAACAGCCCCTACAACCACAAAAAGGATTGGAGTCATTAGCACTTATGGTTTGTAAATGGCACCCAGAATTATGTTGCACGAAGCACAATTTCACATCATTCTGGGTTCATTTGTGTGAAAACAAGGTCCAATCAGGCAGAAACGTTACAGGAAGGTAGAATCTATTGAGTTGTAAGTTATCTGAACGTTTCATGATGATCGCACTTTCCTAAGGGGGTCAAACCATGTCGCAATGGTCACCGGATCTGGTGTCACTTTAAAGAATTAGTCCAGTTACACATTTGTGGGCTTATAACTTGGCTTCTGAATGTCCTAGAGAGATCAGGTTTGTTTTAGTGTACTCCAATCAACAGCCCCTACAACCACAAAAAGGAATGGAGTCATTAGCACTTATGGTTTTTAAATGGCACCCAGAATTATGTTGCACGAAGCACAATTTCACATCATTCTGGGTTCATTTGTGTGAAAACAAAGTCCAATCAGGCTGAAACGTTACAGGAAGGTAGAATCTACTGAGTTGTAAGTGATCTGAACATTTCATGATGATAGCACTTTCCTAAGGGGGTCAAACCATGTCCCAAAGATCACCGGATCTGGTGTCAATTTAAAGAAGTAGTCCAGTTACACCTTTGTGGGCTTATAACTTGGCTTCTGAATATCCTAGAGAGGTCAGGTTTGTTTTAGAGTACTCCAGTTAACAGCCCCCATTACCCCAAAGAGGAATGGAGTCATTAGCACTTATGGTTTTTAAATGGCACCCAGAATTATGTTGCACGAAGCACACTTTCACATCATTCTGGGTTCATTTGTGTGAAAACAAGGTCCAATCAGGCTGAAACGTTACAGGAAGTTGGAATCTATTGAGTTGTAAGTGATCTGAACATTTCATGATGATAGCACTTTCCTAAGGGGGTCAAACCATGTCCCAAAGGTCACCGGATCTGGTGTCAATTTAAAGAAGTAGTCCAGTTACACATTTGTGGGCTTAAAACGTGGCTTCTGAATGTCCTAGAGAGATCAGGTTTGTTTTAGTATACTCCAATCAACAGCCCCTACAACCACAAAAAGGAATGGAGTCATTAGCACTTATGGTTTTTAAATGGCACCCAGAATTATGTTGCACGAAGCACAATTTCACATCATTCTGGGTTCATTTGTGTGAAAACAATGTCCAATCAGGCTGAAACGTTACAGGAAGGTAGAATCTACTGAGTTGTAAGTGATCTGAACGTTTCATGATGATAGCACTTTCCTAAGGGGGTCAAACCATGTCCCAAAGATCACCGGATCTGGTGTCAATTTAAAGAAGTAGTCCAGTTACACATTTGTGGGCTTATAACTTGGCTTCTGAATGTCCTAGAGAGATCAGGTTTGTTTTAGTGTACTCCAATCAACAGCCCCTACAACCACAAAAAGGAATGGAGTCATTAGCACTTATGGTTTGTAAATGGCACCCAGAATTATGTTGCACGAAGCACAATTTCACATCATTCTGGGTTCATTTGTGTGAAAACAAGGTCCAATCAGGCTGAAACGTTACAGGACGTTAGAATCTATTGAGTTGTAAGTGATCTGAACGTTTCATGATGATAGCACTTTCCTAAGGGGGTCAAACCATGTCCCAAAGATCACCGGATCTGGTGTCAATTTAAAGTAGTAGTCCAGTTACACCTTTGTGGGCTTATAACTTGGCTTCTGAATATCCTAGAGAGGTCAGGTTTGTTTTAGAGTACTCCAGTTAACAGCCCCCATTACCCCAAAGAGTAATGGAGTCATTAGCACTTATGGTTTTTAAATGGCACCCAGAATTATGTTGCACGAAGCACACTTTCTCATCATTCTGGGTTCATTTGTGTGAAAACAAGGTCCAATCAGGCTGAAACGTTACAGGAAGTTAGAATCTATTGAGTTGTAAGTGATCTGAACATTTCATGATGATAGCACTTTCCTAAGGGGGTCAAACCATGTCCCAAAGGTCACCGGATCTGGTGTCAATTTAAAGAAGTAGTCCAGTTACACATTTGTGGGCTTATAACGTGGCTTCTGAATGTCCTAGAGAGATCAGGTTTGTTTTAGTATACTCCAATCAACAGCCCCTACAACCACAAAAACGAATGGAGTCATTAGCACTTATGGTTTTTAAATGGCACCCAGAATTATGTTGCACGAAACACAATTTCACATCATTCTGGGTTCATTTGTGTGAAAACAAGGTCCAATCAGGCTGAAACGTTACAGGAAGGTAGAATCTATTGAGTTGTAAGTGATCTGAACGTTTAATGATGATAGCACTTTCCTAAGGGGGTCAAACCATGTCCCAAAGGTCACCGGATCTGGTGTCAATTTAAAGAAGTAGTCCAGTTACACATTTGTGGGCTTATAACTTGGCTTCTGAATGTCCTAGAGAGATCAGGTTTATTGTAGTGTACTCCAATCAACAGCCCCTACAACCACAAAAAGGAATGGAGTCATTAGCACTTATGGTTTGTAAATGGCACCCAGAATTATGTTGCACGAAGCACTATTTCACATCATTCTGGGTCCATTTGTGTGAAAACAAGGTCCAATCAGGCTGAAACGTTACAGGAAGGTAGAATCTATTGAGTTGTAAGTGATCTGAACGTTTCATGATGATAGCACTTTCCTAAGGGGGTCAAACCATGTCCCAAAGGTCACCGGATCTGGTGTCTAAAAAAGTAGTCCAGTTACACATTTGTGGGCTTATAACTTGGCTTCTGAATGTCCTAGAGAGATCAGGTTTGTTTTAGTATACTCCAATCAACAGCCCCTACAACCACAAAAGGAATGGAGTCATTAGCACTTATGGTTTGTAATTGGCACCCAGAATTATGTTGCACGAAGCACAATTTCACATCATTCTGGGTTCATTTGTGTGAAAACAAGGTCCAATCAGGCTGAAACGTTACAGGAAGGTAGAATATATTGAGTTGTAAGTGATCTGAACGTTTCATGATGATAGCACTTTCCTAAGGGGGTCAAACCATGTCCCAAAGGTCACCGGATCTGGTGTGAATTTAAAGAAGTAGTCCAGTTACACATTTGTGGGCTTATAACTTGGCTTCTGAATGTCCTAGAGAGATCAGGTTTGTTTTAGTGTACTCCAATCAACAGCCCCTACAACCACAAAAAGGAATGGAGTCATTAGCACTTATGGTTTTTAAATGGCACCCAGAATTATGTTGCACGAAGCACAATTTCACATCATTCTGGGTCCATTTGTGTGAAAACAAGGTCCAATCAGGCTGAAACATTACAGGAAGGTAGAATCTATTAAGTTGTAAGTGATCTGAACGTTTCATGATGATAGCACTTCCCTAAGGGGGTCAAACCATGTCCCAAATGTCATTGGATCTGGTGTCTAAAGTAGTCCAGTTACACATTTGTGGGCTTATAACTTGGCTTCTGAATGTCCTAGAGAGATCAGGTTTGTTTTAGTATACTCCAATCAACAGCCCCTACAACCACAAAAAGGAATGGAGTCATTAGCACTTATGGTTTTTAAATGGCACCCAGAATTATGTTGCACGAAGCACAATTTCACATCATTCTGGGTTCATTTGTGTGAAAACAAGGTACAATCAGGCTGAAACATTACAGGAAGGTAGAATCTATTGAGTTGTAAGTGATCTGAACATTTCATGATGATAGCACTTTCCTAAGGGGGTCAAACCATGTCCCAAAGATCACCGGATCTGGTGTCAATTTAAAGAAGTAGTCCAGTTACACCTTTGTGGGCTTATAACTTGGCTTCTGAATATCCTAGAGAGGTCAGGTTTGTTTTAGAGTACTCCAGTTAACAGCCCCCATTACCCCAAAGAGTAATGGAGTCATTAGCACTTATGGTTTTTAAATGGCACCCAGAATTATGTTGCACGAAGCACACTTTCTCATCATTCTGGGTTCATTTGTGTGAAAACAAGGTCCAATCAGGCTGAAACGTTACAGGAAGTTAGAATCTATTGAGTTGTAAGTGATCTGAACATTTCATGATGATAGCACTTTCCTAAGGGGGTCAAACCATGTCCCAAAGGTCACCGGATCTGGTGTCAATTTAAAGAAGTAGTCCAGTTACACATTTGTGGGCTTATAACGTGGCTTCTGAATGTCCTAGAGAGATCAGGTTTGTTTTAGTATACTCCAATCAACAGCCCCTACAACCACAAAAAGGAATGGAGTCATTAGCACTTATGGTTTTTAAATGGCACCCAGAATTATGTTGCACGAAACACAATTTCACATCATTCTGGGTTCATTTGTGTGAAAACAAGGTCCAATCAGGCTGAAACGATACAGGAAGGTAGAATCTATTGAGTTGTAAGTGATCTGAACGTTTAATGATGATAGCACTTTCCTAAGGGGGTCAAACCATGTCCCAAAGGTCACCGGATCTGGTGTCAATTTAAAAAAGTAGTCCAGTTACACATTTGTGGGCTTATAACTTGGCTTCTGAATGTCCTAGAGAGATAAGGTTTATTGTAGTGTACTCCAATCAACAGCCCCTACAACCACAAAAAGGAATGGAGTCATTAGCACTTATGGTTTGTAAATGGCACCCAGAATTATAATGCACGAAGCACTATTTCACATCATTCTGGGTCCATTTGTGTGAAAACAAGGTCCAATCAGGCTGAAACGTTACAGGAAGGTAGAATCTATTGAGTTGTAAGTGATCTGAACGTTTCATGATGATAGCACTTTCCTAAGGGGGTCAAACCATGTCCCAAAGGTCACCGGATCTGGTGTCAATTTAAAGAAGTAGTCCAGTTACACATTTGTGGGCTTATAACTTGGCTTCTGAATGTCCTAGAGTGATCAGGTTTGTTTTAGTGTACTCAAATCAACAGCCCCTAGAACCACAAAAAGGAATGGAGACATTAGCACTTATGGTTTTTAAATGGCACCCAGAATTATGTTGCACGAAGCACAATTTCACATCATTCTGGGTTCATTTGTGTGAAAACAAGGTCCAGTCAGGCTGAAATATTACAGGAAGGTAGAATCTATTGAGTTTTAAGTGATCTGAACGTTTCATGATGATAGCACTTTCCTAAGGGGGTCAAACCATGTCCCAAAGGTCACCGGATCTGGTGTCTAAAAAAGTAGTCCAGTTACACATTTGTGGGCTTATAACTTGGCTTCTGAATGTCCTAGAGAGATCAGGTTTGTTTTAGTATACTCCAATCAACAGCCCCTACAACCACAAAAAGGAATGGAGTCATTAGCACTTATGGTTTGTAAATGGCACCCAGAATTATGTTGCACGAAGCACAATTTCACTTCATTCTGGGTCCATTTGTGTGAAAACAAGGTCCAATCAGGCTGAAACGCTACAAGAATGTAGAATCTATTGAGTTGTAAGTGATCTGAACGTTTCAAGATGATCGCACATTCCTATAGGGGGAAAAACCATGTCCCAAAGGTCACCGGGCCTGGTGTCACTTTAAAGAAGTAGTCCAGTTACATCTTTGTGGGCTTATAACTTGGCTTCTGAAAGTCCTAGAGAGGTTAGGTTTGTTTTAGTGTACTCCAATCAACAGCCCCTACAACCACAAAAAGGAATGGAGTCATTAGCACTTATGGTTTGTAAATGGCACCCAGAATTATGTTGCACGAAGCACAATTTCACATCATTCTGGGTCCATTTGTGTGAAAACAAGGTCCAATCAGGCTGAAATGTTACAAGAAGGTAGAATCTATTGAGTTGTAAGTGATCTGAACGTTTCATGATGATAGCACTTTCCTGAGGGGGTCAAACCATGTCCCAAAGGTCACCGGATCTGGTGTCAATTTAAAGAAGTAGTCCAGTTACACATTTGTGGGCTTATAACTTGGCTTCTGAATGTCCTAGAGATATCAGGTTTGTTTTAGTGTACTCCAATCAACAGCCCCTACAACCACAAAAAGGAATGGAGTTATTAGCACTTATGGTTTGTAAATGGCACCCAGAGTTATTTTGCACGAAGCACAATTTCACTTCATTCTGGGTCCATTTGTGTGAAAACAAGGTCCAATCAGGCTGAAACGTTACAAGAAGGTAGAATCTATTGAGTTGTAAGTGATCTGAACGTTTCATGATGATCGCACATTCCTAGAGGGGGTCAAACCATGTCCCAAAGGTCACCGGGCCTGGTGTCACTTTAAAGAAGTAGTCCAGTTACACATTTGTGGGCTTATAACTTGGCTTCTGAATGTCCTAGAGAGATCAGGTTTGTTTTAGTGTACTCCAATCAACAGCCCCTACAACCACAAAAAGGAATGGAGTCATTAGCACTTATGGTTTGTAAATGGCACCCAGAATTATGTTGCACGAAGCACAATTTCACATTTGTGTGAAAACAAGGTCCAATCAGGCTGAAACGTTACAAGAAGGTAGAATCTATTGAGTTTTAAGTCATCTGAACGTTTCATGATGATCGCACATTCCTATAGGGGGTCAAACCATGTCCCAAAGGTCACCGGGCCTGGTGTCACTTTAAAGAAGTAGTCCAGTTACACCTTTGTGGGCTTATAACTTGGCTTCTGAATGTCCTAGAGAGGTCAGGTTTGTTTTAGTGTACTCCAATCAACAACCCCTACAACCACAAAAAGGAATGGAGTCATTAGCACTTATGGTTTGTAAATGGCACCCAGAATTATGTTGCACGAATCACAATTTCACATCATTCTGGGTCCATTTGTGTGAAAACAAGGTCCAATCAGGCTGAAACGCTACAAGAAGGTAGAATCTATTGAGTTGTAAGTGATCTGAACGTTTCAAGATGATCGCACATTCCTATAGGGGGTCAAACCATGTCCCAAAGGTCACCGGGCCTGGTGTCACTTTAAAGAAGTAGTCCAGTTACACATTTGTGGGCTTATAACTTGGCTTCTGAATGTCCTAGAGAGATCAGGTTTGTTTTAATGTACTCCAATCAACAGCCCCTACAACCACAAAAAGGAACGGAGTCATTAGCACTTATGGTTTGTAAATGGCACCCAGAATTATGTTGCACGAAGCACAATTTCACATCATTCTTGGTTCATTTGTGTGAAAACAAGGTCCAATCAGGCTGAAACGTTACAGGAAGGTAGAATCTATTGAGTTGTAAGTGATCTGAACGTTTCATGATGATAGCACTTTTCTAAGGGGGTCAAACCATGTCCCAAAGGTCACCGGATCTGGTGTCAATTTAAAGAAGTAGTCCAGTTACACATTTGTGGGCTTATAACTTGGCTTCTGAATGTCCTAGAGAGATCAGGTTTGTTTTAGTGTACTCCAATCAACAGCCCCTACAACCACAAAAAGGAATGGAGTCATTAGCACTTATGGTTTGTAAATGGCACCCAGAATTATGTTGCACGAAGCACAATTTCACTTCATTCTGGGTCCATTTGTGTGAAAACAAGATCCAATCAGGCTGAGACGCTACAAGAAGGTAGAATCTATTGAGTTGTAAGTGATCTGAATGTTTCAAGATGATCGCACATTCCTATAGGGTGTAAAACCATGTCCCAAAGGTCACCGGGCCTGGTGTCACTTTAAAGAAGTAGTCCAGTTACATCTTTGTGGGCTTATAACTTGGCTTCTGAATGTCCTAGAGAGGTTAGGTTTGTTTTAGTGTACTCCAATCAACAGCCCCTACAACCACAAAAAGGAATGGAGTCATTAGCACTTATGGTTTGTAAATGGCACCCAGAATTATGTTGCACGAAGCACAATTTCACTTCATTCTGGGTCCATTTGTGTGAAAACAAGGTCCAATCAGGCTGAAACGCTACAAGAAGGTGGAATCTATTGAGTTGTAAGTGATCTGAACGTTTCAAGATGATCGCACATTCCTATAGGGGGTGAACCCATGTCCCAAAGGTCACCGGGCCTGGTGTCACTTTAAAGAAGTAGTATAGTTACATCTTTGTGGGCTTATAACTTGGCTTCTGAATGTCCTAGAGAGGTTAGGTTTGTTTTAGTGTACTCCAATCAACAGCCCCTACAACCACAAAAAGGAATGGAGTCATTAGCACTTATGGTTTGTAAATGGCACCCAGAATTATGTTGCACGAAGCACAATTTCACATCATTCTGGGTTCATTTGTGTGAAAACAAGGTCCAATCAGGCTGAAACGTTACAAGAAGGTAGAATCTATTGAGTTGTAAGTGATCTGAACGTTTCATGATGATCGCACATTCCTATAGGGGGTCAAACCATGTCCCAAAGGTCACCGGGCCTGGTGTCACATTAAAGAAGTAGTCCAGTTACACCTTTGTGGGCTTATAACTTGGCTTCTGAATGTCCTAGAGAGGTCAGGTTTGTTTTAGTGTACTCCAATCAACAGCCCCTACAACCACAAAAAGGAATGGAGTCATTAGCACTTATGGTTTGTAAATGGCACCCAGAATTATGTTGCACGAAGCACAGTTTCACATCATTCTGGGTTCATTTGTGTGAAAACAAGGTCCAATCAGGCAGAAACGTTACAGGAAGGTAGAATCTATTGAGTTGTAAGTGATCTGAACATTTCATGATGATAGCACTTTCCTAAGGGTGTCAAACCATGTCCCAAAGGTCACCGGATCTGGTGTCAATTTAAAGAAGTAGTCCAGTTACACATTTGTGGGCTTATAACTTGGCTTCTGAATGTCCTAGAGAGATCAGGTTTGTTTTAGTATACTCCAATCAACAGCCCCTACAACCACAAAAAGGAATGGAGTCATTAGCACTTATGGTTTTTAAATGGCACCTAGAATTATGTTGCACGAAGCACAATTTCACATCATTCTGGGTTCATTTGTGTGAAAACAAGGTGCAATCAGGCTGAAACGTTACAGGAAGGTAGAATCTATTGAGTTGTAAGTGATCTGAACGTTTCATGATGATAGCATTTTTCTAAGGGGGTCAAACCATGTCCCAAATGTCACCGGATCTGGTGTCAATTTAAAGTAGTAGTCCAGTTACACATTTGTGGGCTTATAACTTGGCTTCTGAATGTCCTAGAGAGATCAGGTTTGTTTTACTGTACTCCAATCAACAGCCCCTACAACCACAAAAAGGAATGGAGTCATTAGCACTTATGGTTTGTAAATGGCACCCAGAATTATGTTGCACGAAGCACAATTTCACATCATTCTGGGTTCATTTGTGTGAAAACAAGGTCCAATCAGGCAGAAACGTTACAGGAAGGTAGAATCTATTGAGTTGTAAGTGATCTGAACGTTTCATGATGATAGCACTGTCCTATAGGGGGTCAAACCATGTCCCAAAGGTCACTGGGCCTGGTGTCACTTTCAAGAAGTAGTCCAGTTACACCTTTGTGGGCTTATAACTTGGCTTCTGAATGACCTAGAGAGATCAGGGTTGTTTTAGTGTACTCCAATCAACAGCCCCTACAACCACAAAAAGGAATGGAGTCATTAGCACTTATGGTTCTTAAATGGCACCCAGAATTATGTTGCACGAAGCACAATTTCACATCATTCTGGGTCCATTTGTGTGAAAACAAGGTCCAATCTGGCTGAAACGTTACAGGAAGTTAGAATCTATTGAGTTGTAAGTGATCTGAACGTTTCAAGATGATCGCACATTCCTATAGGGGGTAAAACCATGTCCCAAAGGTCACCGGGCCTGGTGTCACTTTAAAGAAGTAGTCCAGTTACATCTTTGTAGGCTTATAACTTGGCTTCTGAATGTCCTAGAGAGATCAGGTTTGTTTTAATGTACTCCAATCAACAGCCCCTACAACCACAAAAAGGATTGGAGTCATTAGCACTTATGGTTTGTAAATGGCACCCAGAATTATGTTGCACGAAGCACAATTTCACATCATTCTGGGTTCATTTGTGTGAAAACAAGGTCCAATCAGGCAGAAACGTTACAGGAAGGTAGAATCTATTGAGTTGTAAGTGATCTGAACGTTTCATGATGATCGCACTTTCCTAAGGGGGTCAAACCATGTCGCAATGGTCACCGGATCTGGTGTCACTTTAAAGAATTAGTCCAGTTACACATTAGTGGGCTTATAACTTGGCTTCTGAATGTCCTAGAGAGATCAGGTTTGTTTTAGTGTACTCCAATCAACAGCCCCTACAACCACAAAAAGGAATGGAGTCATTAGCACTTATGGTTTTTAAATGGCACCCAGAATTATGTTGCACAAAGCACAATTTCACATCATTCTGGGTTCATTTGTGTGAAAACAAAGTCCAATCAGGCTGAAACGTTACAGGAAGGTAGAATCTACTGAGTTGTAAGTGATCTGAACGTTTCATGATGATAGCACTTTCCTAAGGGGGTCAAACCATGTCCCAAAGATCACCGGATCTGGTGTCAATTTAAAGAAGTAGTCCAGTTACACCTTTGTGGGCTTATAACTTGGCTTCTGAATATCCTAGAGAGGTCAGGTTTGTTTTAGAGTACTCCAGTTAACAGCCCCCATTACCCCAAAGAGGAATGGAGTCATTAGCACTTATGGTTTTTAAATGGCACCCAGAATTATGTTGCACGAAGCACACTTTCACATCATTCTGGGTTCATTTGTGTGAAAACAAGGTCCAATCAGGCTGAAACGTTACAGGAAGTTGGAATCTATTCAGTTGTAAGTGATCTGAACATTTCATGATGATAGCACTTTCCTAAGGGGGTCAAACCATGTCCCAAAGGTCACCGGATCTGGTGTCAATTTAAAGAAGTAGTCCAGTTACACATTTGTGGGCTTAAAACGTGGCTTCTGAATGTCCTAGAGAGATCAGGTTTGTTTTAGTATACTCCAATCAACAGCCCCTACAACCACAAAAAGGAATGGAGTCATTAGCACTTATGGTTTTTAAATGGCACCCAGAATTATGTTGCACGAAGCACAATTTCACATCATTCTGGGTTCATTTGTGTGAAAACAATGTCCAATCAGGCTGAAACGTTACAGGAAGGTAGAATCTACTTAGTTGTAAGTGATCTGAACGTTTCATGATGATAGCACTTTCCTAAGGGGGTCAAACCATGTCCCAAAGATCACCGGATCTGGTGTCAATTTAAAGAAGTAGTCCAGTTACACATTTGTGGGCTTATAACTTGGCTTCTGAATGTCCTAGAGAGATCAGGTTTGTTTTAGTGTACTCCAATCAACAGCCCCTACAACCACAAAAAGGAATGGAGTCATTAGCACTTATGGTTTGTAAATGGCACCCAGAATTATGTTGCACGAAGCACAATTTCACATCATTCTGGGTTCATTTGTGTGAAAACAAGGTCCAATCAGGCTGAAACGTTACAGGACGTTAGAATCTATTGAGTTGTAAGTGATCTGAACGTTTCATGATGATAGCACTTTCCTAAGGGGGTCAAACCATGTCCCAAAGATCACCGGATCTGGTGTCAATTTAAAGAAGTAGTCCAGTTACACCTTTGTGGGCTTATAACTTGGCTTCTGAATATCCTAGAGAGGTCAGGTTTGTTTTAGAGTACTCCAGTTAACAGCCCCCATTACCCCAAAGAGTAATGGAGTCATTAGCACTTATGGTTTTTAAATGGCACCCAGAATTATGTTGCACGAAGCACATTTTCTCATCATTCTGGGTTCATTTGTGTGAAAACAAGGTCCAATCAGGCTGAAACGTTACAGGAAGTTAGAATCTATTGAGTTGTAAGTGATTTGAACATTTCATGATGATAGCACTTTCCTAAGGGGGTCTAACCATGTCCCAAAGGTCACCGGATCTGGTGTCAATTTAAAGAAGTAGTCCAGTTACACATTTGTGGGCTTATAACGTGGCTTCTGAATGTCCTAGAGAGATCAGGTTTGTTTTAGTATACTCCAATCAACAGCCCCTACAACCACAAAAAGGAATGGAGTCATTAGCACTTATGGTTTTTAAATGGCACCCAGAATTATGTTGCACGAAGCACAATTTCACATCATTCTGGGTTCATTTGTGTGAAAACAATGTCCAATCAGGCTGAAACGTTACAGGAAGGTAGAATCTACTGAGTTGTAAGTGATCTGAACGTTTCATGATGATAGCACTTTCCTAAGGGGGTCAAACCATGTCCCAAAGATCACCGGATCTGGTGTCAATTTAAAGAAGTAGTCCAGTTACACATTTGTGGGCTTATAACTTGGCTTCTGAATGTCCTAGAGAGATCAGGTTTGTTTTAGTATACTCCAATCAACAGCCCCTACAACCACAAAAAGGAATGGAGTCATTAGCACTTATGGTTTTTAAATGGCACCCAGAATTATGTTGCACGAAGCACAATTTCACATCATTCTGGGTTCATTTGTGTGAAAACAAGGTACAATCAGGCTGAAACATTACAGGAAGGTAGAATCTATTGAGTTGTAAGTGATCTGAACATTTCATGATGATAGCACTTTCCTAAGGGGGTCAAACCATGTCCCAAAGATCACCGGATCTGGTGTCAATTTAAATAAGTAGTCCAGTTACACCTTTGTGGGCTTATAACTTGGCTTCTGAATATCCTAGAGAGGTCAGGTTTGTTTTAGAGTACTCCAGTTAACAGCCCCCATTACCCCAAAGAGTAATGGAGTCATTAGCACTTATGGTTTTTAAATGGCACCCAGAATTATGTTGCACGAAGCACACTTTCTCATCATTCTGGGTTCATTTGTGTGAAAAAAAGGTCCAATCAGGCTGAAACGTTACAGGAAGTTAGAATCTATTGAGTTGTAAGTGATCTGAACATTTCATGATGATAGCACTTTCCTAAGGGGGTCAAACCATGTCCCAAAGGTCACCGGATCTGGTGTCAATTTAAAGAAGTAGTCCAGTTACACATTTGTGGGCTTATAACGTGGCTTCTGAATGTCCTAGAGAGATCAGGTTTGTTTTAGTATACTCCAATCAACAGCCCCTACAACCACAAAAAGGAATGGAGTCATTAGCACTTATGGTTTTTAAATGGCACCCAGAATTATGTTGCACGAAACACAATTTCACATCATTCTGGGTTCATTTGTGTGAAAACAAGGTCCAATCAGGCAGAAACGTTACAGGAAGGTAGAATCTATTGAGTTGTAAGTGATCTGAACGTTTAATGATGATAGCACTTTCCTAAGGGGGTCAAACCATGTCGCAATGGTCACCGGATCTGGTGTCACTTTAAAGAATTAGTCCAGTTACACATTAGTGGGCTTATAACTTGGCTTCTGAATGTCCTAGAGAGATCAGGTTTGTTTTAGTGTACTCCAATCAACAGCCCCTACAACCACAAAAAGGAATGGAGTCATTAGCACTTATGGTTTTTAAATGGCACCCAGAATTATGTTGCACAAAGCACAATTTCACATCATTCTGGGTTCATTTGTGTGAAAACAAAGTCCAATCAGGCTGAAACGTTACAGGAAGGTAGAATCTACTGAGTTGTAAGTGATCTGAACGTTTCATGATGATAGCACTTTCCTAAGGGGGTCAAACCATGTCCCAAAGATCACCGGATCTGGTGTCAATTTAAAGAAGTAGTCCAGTTACACCTTTGTGGGCTTATAACTTGGCTTCTGAATATCCTAGAGAGGTCAGGTTTGTTTTAGAGTACTCCAGTTAACAGCCCCCATTACCCCAAAGAGGAATGGAGTCATTAGCACTTATGGTTTTTAAATGGCACCCAGAATTATGTTGCACGAAGCACACTTTCACATCATTCTGGGTTCATTTGTGTGAAAACAAGGTCCAATCAGGCTGAAACGTTACAGGAAGTTGGAATCTATTCAGTTGTAAGTGATCTGAACATTTCATGATGATAGCACTTTCCTAAGGGGGTCAAACCATGTCCCAAAGGTCACCGGATCTGGTGTCAATTTAAAGAAGTAGTCCAGTTACACATTTGTGGGCTTAAAACGTGGCTTCTGAATGTCCTAGAGAGATCAGGTTTGTTTTAGTATACTCCAATCAACAGCCCCTACAACCACAAAAAGGAATGGAGTCATTAGCACTTATGGTTTTTAAATGGCACCCAGAATTATGTTGCACGAAGCACAATTTCACATCATTCTGGGTTCATTTGTGTGAAAACAATGTCCAATCAGGCTGAAACGTTACAGGAAGGTAGAATCTACTGAGTTGTAAGTGATCTGAACGTTTCATGATGATAGCACTTTCCTAAGGGGGTCAAACCATGTCCCAAAGATCACCGGATCTGGTGTCAATTTAAAGAAGTAGTCCAGTTACACATTTGTGGGCTTAAAACGTGGCTTCTGAATGTCCTAGAGAGATCAGGTTTGTTTTAGTATACTCCAATCAACAGCCCCTACAACCACAAAAAGGAATGGAGTCATTAGCACTTATGGTTTTTAAATGGCACCCAGAATTATGTTGCACGAAGCACAATTTCACATCATTCTGGGTTCATTTGTGTGAAAACAATGTCCAATCAGGCTGAAACGTTACAGGAAGGTAGAATCTACTGAGTTGTAAGTGATCTGAACGTTTCATGATGATAGCACTTTCCTAAGGGGGTCAAACCATGTCCCAAAGATCACCGGATCTGGTGTCAATTTAAAGAAGTAGTCCAGTTACACATTTGTGGGCTTATAACTTGGCTTCTGAATGTCCTAGAGAGATCAGGTTTGTTTTAGTGTACTCCAATCAACAGCCCCTACAACCACAAAAAGGAATGGAGTCATTAGCACTTATGGTTTGTAAATGGCACCCAGAATTATGTTGCACGAAGCACAATTTCACATCATTCTGGGTTCATTTGTGTGAAAACAAGGTCCAATCAGGCTGAAACGTTACAGGACGTTAGAATCTATTGAGTTGTAAGTGATCTGAACGTTTCATGATGATAGCACTTTCCTAAGGGGGTCAAACCATGTCCCAAAGATCACCGGATCTGGTGTCAATTTAAAGAAGTAGTCCAGTTACACCTTTGTGGGCTTATAACTTGGCTTCTGAATATCCTAGAGAGGTCAGGTTTGTTTTAGAGTACTCCAGTTAACAGCCCCCATTACCCCAAAGAGTAATGGAGTCATTAGCACTTATGGTTTTTAAATGGCACCCAGAATTATGTTGCACGAAGCACATTTTCTCATCATTCTGGGTTCATTTGTGTGAAAACAAGGTCCAATCAGGCTGAAACGTTACAGGAAGTTAGAATCTATTGAGTTGTAAGTGATTTGAACATTTCATGATGATAGCACTTTCCTAAGGGGGTCTAACCATGTCCCAAAGGTCACCGGATCTGGTGTCAATTTAAAGAAGTAGTCCAGTTACACATTTGTGGGCTTATAACGTGGCTTCTGAATGTCCTAGAGAGATCAGGTTTGTTTTAGTATACTCCAATCAACAGCCCCTACAACCACAAAAAGGAATGGAGTCATTAGCACTTATGGTTTTTAAATGGCACCCAGAATTATGTTGCACGAAGCACAATTTCACATCATTCTGGGTTCATTTGTGTGAAAACAATGTCCAATCAGGCTGAAACGTTACAGGAAGGTAGAATCTACTGAGTTGTAAGTGATCTGAACGTTTCATGATGATAGCACTTTCCTAAGGGGGTCAAACCATGTCCCAAAGATCACCGGATCTGGTGTCAATTTAAAGAAGTAGTCCAGTTACACATTTGTGGGCTTATAACTTGGCTTCTGAATGTCCTAGAGAGATCAGGTTTGTTTTAGTGTACTCCAATCAACAGCCCCTACAACCACAAAAAGGAATGGAGTCATTAGCACTTATGGTTTGTAAATGGCACCCAGAATTATGTTGCACGAAGCACAATTTCACATCATTCTGGGTTCATTTGTGTGAAAACAAGGTCCAATCAGGCTGAAACGTTACAGGACGTTAGAATCTATTGAGTTGTAAGTGATCTGAACGTTTCATGATGATAGCACTTTCCTAAGGGGGTCAAACCATGTCCCAAAGATCACCGGATCTGGTGTCAATTTAAAGAAATAGTCCAGTTACACCTTTGTGGGCTTATAACTTGGCTTCTGAATATCCTAGAGAGGTCAGGTTTGTTTTAGAGTACTCCAGTTAACAGCCCCCATTACCCCAAAGAGTAATGGAGTCATTAGCACTTATGGTTTTTAAATGGCACCCAGAATTATGTTGCACGAAGCACATTTTCTCATCATTCTGGGTTCATTTGTGTGAAAACAAGGTCCAATCAGGCTGAAACGTTACAGGAAGTTAGAATCTATTGAGTTGTAAGTGATTTGAACATTTCATGATGATAGCACTTTCCTAAGGGGGTCTAACCATGTCCCAAAGGTCACCGGATCTGGTGTCAATTTAAAGAAGTAGTCCAGTTACACATTTGTGGGCTTATAACGTGGCTTCTGAATGTCCTAGAGAGATCAGGTTTGTTTTAGTATACTCCAATCAACAGCCCCTACAACCACAAAAAGGAATGGAGTCATTAGCACTTATGGTTTTTAAATGGCACCCAGAATTATGTTGCACGAAACACAGTCTCACATCATTCTGGGTTCATTTGTGTGAAAACAAGGTCCAATCAGGCTGAAACGTTACAGGAAGGTAGAATCTATTGAGTTGTAAGTGATCTGAACGTTTAATGATGATAGCACTTTCCTAAGGGGGTCAAACCATGTCCCAAAGGTCACCGGATCTGGTGTCAATTTAAAGAAGTAGTCCAGTTACACATTTGTGGGCTTATAACTTGGCTTCTGAATGTCCTAGAGAGATCAGGTTTATTGTAGTGTACTCCAATCAACAGCCCCTACAACCACAAAAAGGAATGGAGTCATTAGCACTTATGGTTTGTAAATGGCACCCAGAATTATGTTGCACGAAGCACTATTTCACATCATTCTGGGTCCATTTGTGTGAAAACAAGGTCCAATCAGGCTGAAACGTTACAGGAAGGTAGAATCTATTGAGTTGTAAGTGATCTGAACGTTTCATGATGATAGCACTTCCCTAAGGGGGTCAAACCATGTCCCAAAGGTCATTGGATCTGGTGTCTAAAGAAGTAGTCCAGTTACACATTTGTGGGCTTATAACTTGGCTTCTGAATGTCCTAGAGAGATCAGGTTTGTTTTAGTATACTCCAATCAACAGCCCCTAGAACCACAAAAAGGAATGGAGACATTAGCACTTATGGTTTTTAAATGGCACCCAGAATTATGTTGCACGAAGCACAATTTCACATCATTCTGGGTTCATTTGTGTGAAAACAAGGTCCAATCAGGCTGAAATATTACAGGAAGGTAGAATCTATTGAGTTTTAAGTGATCTGAACGTTTCATGATGATAGCACTTTCCTAAGGGGGTCAAACCATGTCCCAAAGGTCACCGGATCTGGTGTCTAAAAAAGTAGTCCAGTTACACATTTGTGGGCTTATAACTTGGCTTCTGAATGTCCTAGAGAGATCAGGTTTGTTTTAGTATACTCCAATCAACAGCCCCTACAACCACAAAAAGGAATGGAGTCATTAGCACTTATGGTTTTTAAATGGCACCCAGAATTATGTTGCACGAAGCACAATTTCACATCATTCTGGGTTCATTTGTGTGAAAACAAGGTCCAATCAGGCTGAAACGTTACAGGAAGGTAGAATATATTGAGTTGTAAGTGATCTGAACGTTTCATGATGATAGCACTTTCCTAAGGGGGTCAAACCATGTCCCAAAGGTCACCGGATCTGGTGTGAATTTAAAGAAGTAGTCCAGTTACACATTTGTGGGCTTATAACTTGGCTTCTGAATGTCCTAGAGAGATCAGGTTTGTTTTAGTGTACTCCAATCAACAGCCCCTACAACCACAAAAAGGAATGGAGTCATTAGCACTTATGGTTTGTAAATGGCACCCAGAATTATGTTGCACGAAGCACAATTTCACATCATTCTGGGTCCATTTGTGTGAAAACAAGGTCCAATCAGGCTGAAACATTACAGGAAGGTAGAATCTATTAAGTTGTAAGTGATCTGAACGTTTCATGATGATAGCACTTCCCTAAGGGGGTCAAACCATGTCCCAAAGGTCATTGGATCTGGTGTCTAAAGAAGTAGTCCAGTTACACATTTGTGGGCTTATAACTTGGCTTCTGAATGTCCTAGAGAGATCAGGTTTGTTTTAGTATACTCCAATCAACAGCCCCTACAACCACAAAAAGGAATGGAGTCATTAGCACTTATGGTTTTTAAATGGCACCCAGAATTATGTTGCACGAAGCACAATTTCACATCATTCTGGGTTCATTTGTGTGAAAACAAGGTACAATCAGGCTGAAACATTACAGGAAGGTAGAATCTATTGAGTTGTAAGTGATCTGAACATTTCATGATGATAGCACTTTCCTAAGGGGGTCAAACCATGTCCCAAAGATCACCGGATCTGGTGTCAATTTAAATAAGTAGTCCAGTTACACCTTTGTGGGCTTATAACTTGGCTTCTGAATATCCTAGAGAGGTCAGGTTTGTTTTAGAGTACTCCAGTTAACAGCCCCCATTACCCCAAAGAGTAATGGAGTCATTAGCACTTATGGTTTTTAAATGGCACCCAGAATTATGTTGCACGAAGCACACTTTCTCATCATTCTGGGTTCATTTGTGTGAAAACAAGGTCCAATCAGGCTGAAACGTTACAGGAAGTTAGAATCTATTGAGTTGTACGTGATCTGAACATTTCATGATGATAGCACTTTCCTAAGGGGGTCAAACCATGTCCCAAAGGTCACCGGATCTGGTGTCAATTTAAAGAAGTAGTCCAGTTACACATTTGTGGGCTTATAACGTGGCTTCTGAATGTCCTAGAGAGATCAGGTTTGTTTTAGTATACTCCAATCAACAGCCCCTACAACCACAAAAAGGAATGGAGTCATTAGCACTTATGGTTTTTAAATGGCACCCAGAATTATGTTGCACGAAACACAATTTCACATCATTCTGGGTTCATTTGTGTGAAAACAAGGTCCAATCAGGCTGAAACGTTACAGGAAGGTAGAATCTATTGAGTTGTAAGTGATCTGAACGTTTAATGATGATAGCACTTTCCTAAGGGGGTCAAACCATGTCCCAAAGGTCACCGGATCTGGTGTCAATTTAAAAAAGTAGTCCAGTTACACATTTGTGGGCTTATAACTTGGCTTCTGAATGTCCTAGAGAGATAAGGTTTATTGTAGTGTACTCCAATCAACAGCCCCTACAACCACAAAAAGGAATGGAGTCATTAGCACTTATGGTTTGTAAATGGCACCCAGAATTATGTTGCACGAAGCACTATTTCACATCATTCTGGGTCCATTTGTGTGAAAACAAGGTCCAATCAGGCTGAAACGTTACAGGAAGGTAGAATCTATTGAGTTGTAAGTGATCTGAACGTTTCATGATGATAGCACTTTCCTAAGGGGGTCAAACCATGTCCCAAAGGTCACCGGATCTGGTGTCAATTTAAAGAAGTAGTCCAGTTACACATTTGTGGGCTTATAACTTGGCTTCTGAATGTCCTAGAGTGATCAGGTTTGTTTTAGTGTACTCCAATCAACAGCCCCTAGAACCACAAAAAGGAATGGAGACATTAGCACTTATGGTTTTTAAATGGCACCCAGAATTATGTTGCACGAAGCACAATTTCACATCATTCTGGGTTCATTTGTGTGAAAACAAGGTCCAATCAGGCTGAAATATTACAGGAAGGTAGAATCTATTGAGTTTTAAGTGATCTGAACGTTTCATGATGATAGCACTTTCCTAAGGGGGTCAAACCATGTCCCAAAGGTCACCGGATCTGGTGTCTAAAAAAGTAGTCCAGTTACACATTTGTGGGCTTATAACTTGGCTTCTGAATGTCCTAGAGAGATCAGGTTTGTTTTAGTATACTCCAATCAACAGCCCCTATAACCACAAAAGGAATGGAGTCATTAGCACTTATGGTTTTTAAATGGCGCCCAGAATTATGTTGCACGAAGCACAATTTCACATCATTCTGGGTTCATTTGTGTGAAAACAAGGTCCAATCAGGCTGAAACGTTACAGGAAGGTAGAATATATTGAGTTGTAAGTGATCTGAACGTTTCAAGATGATAGCACTTTCCTAAGGGGGTCAAACCATGTCCCAAAGGTCACCGGATCTGGTGTCAATTTAAAGAAGTAGTCCAGTTACACATTTGTGGGCTTATAATGTGGCTTCTGAATGTCCTAGAGAGATCAGGTTTGTTTTAGTATACTCCAATCAACAGCCCCTACAACCACAAAAAGGAATGGAGTCATTAGCACTTATGGTTTTTAAATGGCACCCAGAATTATGTTGCACGAAACACAATTTCACATCATTCTGGGTTCATTTGTGTGAAAACAAGGTCCAATCAGGCTGAAACGTTACAGGAAGGTAGAATCTATTGAGTTGTAAGTGATCTGAACGTTTAATGATGATAGCACTTTCCTAAGGGGGTCAAACCATGTCCCAAAGGTCACCGGATCTGGTGTCAATTTAAAAAAGTAGTCCAGTTACACATTTGTGGGCTTATAACTTGGCTTCTGAATGTCCTAGAGAGATAAGGTTTATTGTAGTGTACTCCAATCAACAGCCCCTACAACCACAAAAAGGAATGGAGTCATTAGCACTTATGGTTTGTAAATGGCACCCAGAATTATGTTGCACGAAGCACTATTTCACATCATTCTGGGTCCATTTGTGTGAAAACAAGGTCCAATCAGGCTGAAACGTTACAGGAAGGTAGAATCTATTGAGTTGTAAGTGATCTGAACGTTTCATGATGATAGCACTTTCCTAAGGGGGTCAAACCATGTCCCAAAGGTCACCGGATCTGGTGTCAATTTAAAGAAGTAGTCCAGTTACACATTTGTGGGCTTATAACTTGGCTTCTGAATGTCCTAGAGTGATCAGGTTTGTTTTAGTGTACTCCAATCAACAGCCCCTAGAACCACAAAAAGGGATGGAGACATTAGCACTTATGGTTTTTAAATGGCACCCAGAATTATGTTGCACGAAGCACAATTTCACATCATTCTGGGTTCATTTGTGTGAAAACAAGGTCCAATCAGGCTGAAATATTACAGGAAGGTAGAATCTATTGAGTTTTAAGTGATCTGAACGTTTCATGATGATAGCACTTTCCTAAGGGGGTCAAACCATGTCCCAAAGGTCACCGGATCTGGTGTCTAAAAAAGTAGTCCAGTTACACATTTGTGGGCTTATAACTTGGCTTCTGAATGTCCTAGAGAGATCAGGTTTGTTTTAGTATACTCCAATCAACAGCCCCTATAACCACAAAAGGAATGGAGTCATTAGCACTTATGGTTTTTAAATGGCGCCCAGAATCATGTTGCACGAAGCACAATTTCACATCATTCTGGGTTCATTTGTGTGAAAACAAGGTCCAATCAGGCTGAAACGTTACAGGAAGGTAGAATATATTGAGTTGTAAGTGATCTGAACGTTTCAAGATGATAGCACTTTCCTAAGGGGGTCAAACCATGTCCCAAAGGTCACCGGATCTGGTGTGAATTTAAAGATGTAGTCCAGTTACACATTTGTGGGCTTATAACTTGGCTTCTGAATGTCCTAGAGAGATCAGGTTTGTTTTAGTGTACTCCAATCAATAGCCCCTACAACCACAAAAAGGAATGGAGTCATTAGCACTTATGGTTTGTAAATGGCACCCAGAATTATGTTGCACGAAGCACAATTTCACATCATTCTGGGTCCATTTGTGTGAAAACAAGGTCCAATCAGGCTGAAACATTACAGGAAGGTAGAATCTATTAAGTTGTAAGTGATCTGAACGTTTCATGATGATAGCACTTCCCTAAGGGGGTCAAACCATGTCCCAAAGGTCATTGGATCTGGTGTCTAAAGAAGTAGTCCAGTTACACATTTGTGGGCTTATAACTTGGCTTCTGAATGTCCTAGAGAGATCAGGTTTGTTTTAGTATACTCCAATCAACAGCCCCTACAACCACAAAAAGGAATGGAGTCATTAGCACTTATGGTTTTTAAATGGCACCCAGAATTATGTTGCACGAAGCACAATTTCACATCATTCTGGGTTCATTTGTGTGAAAACAAGGTACAATCAGGCTGAAACGTTACAGGAAGGTAGAATCTATTGAGTTGTAAGTGATCTGAACATTTCATGATGATAGCACTTTCCTAAGGGGGTCAAACCATGTCCCAAAGGTCACCGGATCTGGTGTCAATTTAAAGAAGTAGTCCAGTTACACATTTGTGGGCTTATAACTTGGCTTCTGAATGTCCTAGAGCGATCAGGTTTGCTTTAGTGTACTCCAATCAACAGCCCTTACAACCACAAAAAGGAATGGAGACATTAGCACTTATGGTTTTTAAATGGCACCCAGAATTATGTTGCACGAAGCACAATTTCACATCATTCTGGGTTCATTTGTGTGAAAACAAGGTCCAATCAGGCTGAAACGTTACAGGAAGGTAGAATCTACTGAGTTGTAAGTGATCTGAACGTTTCATGATGATAGCACTTTCCTAAGGGGGTCAAACCATGTCCCAAAGATCACCGGATCTGGTGTCAATTTAAAGAAGTAGTCCAGTTACACATTTGTGGGCTTATAACTTGGCTTCTGAATGTCCTAGAGAGATCAGGTTTGTTTTAGTGTACTCCAATCAACAGCCCCTACAACCACAAAAAGGAATGGAGTCATTAGCACTTATGGTTTGTAAATGGCACCCAGAATTATGTTGCACGAAGCACAATTTCACATCATTCTGGGTCCATTTGTGTGAAAACAAGGTCCAATCAGGCTGAAACGCTACAAGAAGGTAGAATCTATTGAGTTGTAAGTGATCTGAACATTTCAAGATGATCGCACATTCCTATAGGGGGTAAAACCATGTCCCAAAGGTCACTGGGCCTGGTGTCACTTTAAAGAAGTAGTCCAGTTACACCTTTGTGGGCTTATAACTTGGCTTCTGAATGTCCTATAGAGGTTAGGTTTGTTTTAGTGTACTCCAATCAACAGCCCCTACAACCACAAAAAGGAATGGAGTCATTAGCACTTATGGTTTGTAAATGGCACCCAGAATTATGTTGCACGAAGCACGATTTCACATCATTCTGGGTCCGTTTGTGTGAAAACAAGGTCCAATCAGGCTGAAACGTTACAGGAAGGTAGAATCTATTGAGTTGTAAGTGATCTGAACGTTTCATGATGATAGAACTTTCCTAAGGGGGTCAAACCATGTCCCAAAGGTCACTGGATCTGGTGTCAATTTAAAGAAGTAGTCCAGTTACACATTTGTGGGCTTATAACTTGGCTTCTGAATGTCCTAGAGAGATCAGGTTTGTTTTAATGTACTCCAATCAACAGCCCCTACAACCACAAAAAGGAATGGAGTCATTAGCACTTATGGTTTGTAAGTGGCACCCAGAATTATGTTGCACGAAGCACAATTTCACATCATTCTGGGTCAATTTGTGTGAAAACAAGGTCCAATCCGGCTGAAACGCTACAAGAAGGTAGAATCTATTGAGTTGTAAGTGATCTGAACGTTTCAAGATGATCGCACATTCCTATAGGGGGTCCAACCATGTCCCAAAGGTCACCGGGCCAAGTGTCACTTTAAAGAAGTAGTCCAGTTACACCTTTGTGGGCTTATAAGTTGGCTTCTGAATGTCCTAGAGAGGTTAGGTTTGTTTTAGTGTACTCCAATCAACAGCCCCTACAACCACAAAAAGGAATGGAGTCATTAGCATTTATGGTTTGTAAATGGCACCCAGAATTATTTTGCACGAAGCACAATTTCACATCATTCTGGGTTCATTTGTGTGAAAACAAGGTCCAATCAGGCTGAAATGTTACAGGAAGGTAGAATCTATTGAGTTGTAAGTGATCTGAACGTTTAATGATGATAGCACTTTCCTAAGGGGGTCAAACCATGTCCCAAAGGTCACCGGATCTGGTGTCAATTTAAAGAAGTAGTCCAGTTACACATTTGTGGGCTTATAACTTGGCTTCTGAATGTCCTAGAGAGATAAGGTTTATTGTAGTGTACTCCAATCAACAGCCCCTACAACCACAAAAAGGAATGGAGTCATTAGCACTTATGGTTTGTAAATGGCACCCAGAATTATGTTGCACGAAGCACTATTTCACATCATTCTGGGTCCATTTGTGTGAAAACAAGGTCCAATCAGGCTGAAACGTTACAGGAAGGTAGAATCTATTGAGTTGTAAGTGATCTGAACGTTTCATGATGATAGCACTTTCCTAAGGGGGTCAAACCATGTCCCAAAGGTCACCGGATCTGGTGTCAATTTAAAGAAGTAGTCCAGTTACACATTTGTGGGCTTATAACTTGGCTTCTGAATGTCCTAGAGTGATCAGGTTTGTTTTAGTGTACTCCAATCAACAGCCCCTAGAACCACAAAAAGGAATGGAGACATTAGCACTTATGGTTTTTAAATGGCACCCAGAATTATGTTGCACGAAGCACAATTTCACATCATTCTGGGTTCATTTGTGTGAAAACAAGGTCCAATCAGGCTGAAATATTACAGGAAGGTAGAATCTATTGAGTTTTAAGTGATCTGAACGTTTCATGATGATAGCACTTTCCTAAGGGGGTCAAACCATGTCCCAAAGGTCACCGGATCTGGTGTCTAAAAAAGTAGTCCAGTTACACATTTGTGGGCTTATTACTTGGCTTCTGAATGTCCTAGAGAGATCAGGTTTGTTTTAGTATACTCCAATCAACAGCCCCTACAACCACAAAAAGGAATGGAGTCATTAGCACTTATGGTTTTTAAATGGCACCCAGAATTATGTTGCACGAAGCACAATTTCACATCATTCTGGGTTCATTTGTGTGAAAACAAGGTCCAATCAGGCTGAAACGTTACAGGAAGGTAGAATATATTGAGTTGTAAGTGATCTGAACGTTTCATGATGATAGCACTTTCCTAAGGGGGTCAAACCATGTCCCAAAGGTCACCGGATCTGGTGTGAATTTAAAGAAGTAGTCCAGTTACACATTTGTGGGCTTATAACTTGGCTTCTGAATGTCCTAGAGAGATCAGGTTTGTTTTAGTGTACTCCAATCAACAGCCCCTACAACCACAAAAAGGAATGGAGTCATTAGCACTTATGGTTTGTAAATGGCACCCAGAATTATGTTGCACGAAGCACAATTTCACATCATTCTGGGTCCATTTGTGTGAAAACAAGGTCCAATCAGGCTGAAACATTACAGGAAGGTAGAATCTATTAAGTTGTAAGTGATCTGAACGTTTCATGATGATAGCACTTCCCTAAGGGGGTCAAACCATGTCCCAAAGGTCATTGGATCTGGTGTCTAAAGAAGTAGTCCAGTTACACATTTGTGGGCTTATAACTTGGCTTCTGAATGTCCTAGAGAGATCAGGTTTGTTTTAGTATACTCCAATCAACAGCCCCTACAACCACAAAAAGGAATGGAGTCATTAGCACTTATGGTTTTTAAATGGCACCCAGAATTATGTTGCACGAAGCACAATTTCACATCATTCTGGGTTCATTTGTGTGAAAACAAGGTACAATCAGGCTGAAACGTTACAGGAAGGTAGAATCTATTGAGTTGTAAGTGATCTGAACATTTCATGATGATAGCACTTTCCTAAGGGGGTCAAACCATGTCCCAAAGGTCACCAGATCTGGTGTCAATTTAAAGAAGTAGTCCAGTTACACATTTGTGGGCTTATAACTTGGCTTCTGAATGTCCTAGAGCGATCAGGTTTGCTTTAGTGTACTCCAATCAACAGCCCTTACAACCACAAAAAGGAATGGAGACATTAGCACTTATGGTTTTTAAATGGCACCCAGAATTATGTTGCACGAAGCACAATTTCACATCATTCTGGGTTCATTTGTGTGAAAACAAGGTCCAATCAGACTGAAACAATACAGGAAGGTAGAATCTATTGAGTTGTAAGTGATCTGAACGTTTCATGATGATCGCACTTTCCTAAGGGGGTCAAACCATGTCCCAAAGGTCACCGGATCTGGTGTCACTTTAAAGAAGTAGTCCAGTTACACATTTGTGGGCTTATAACTTGGCTTCTGAATTTCCTAGAGAGGTCAGGGTTGTTTTAGTGTACTCCAATCAACAGCCCCTACAACCACAAAAAGGAATGGAGTCATTAGCACTTATGATTTTTAAATGGCACCCAGAATTATGTTGCACGAAGCACAATTTCACATCATTCTGGGTTCATTTGTGTGAAAACAAGGTCCAATCAGGCTGAAACGTTACAGGAAGGTAGAATCTACTGAGTTGTAAGTGATCTGAACGTTTCATGATGATAGCACTTTCCTAAGGGGGTCAAACCATGTCCCAAAGATCACCGGATCTGGTGTCAATTTAAAGAAGTAGTCCAGTTACACATTTGTGGGCTTTTAACTTGGCTTCTGAATGTCCTAGTGAGATCAGGTTTGTTTTAGTGTACTCCAATCAACAGCCCCTACAACCACAAAAAGGAATGGAGTCATTAGCACTTATGGTTTGTAAATGGCACCCAGAATTATGTTGCACGAAGCACAATTTCACATCATTCTGGGTCCATTTGTGTGAAAACAAGGTCCAATCAGGCTGAAACGCTAAAAGAAGGTAGAATCTATTGAGTTGTAAGTGATCTGAACATTTCAAGATGATCGCACATTCCTATAGGGGGTAAAACCATGTCCCAAAGGTCACTGGGCCTGGTGTCACTTTAAAGAAGTAGTCCAGTTACACCTTTGTGGGCTTATAACTTGGCTTCTGAATGGCCTATAGAGGTTAGGTTTGTTTTAGTGTACTCCAATCAACAGCCCCTACAACCACAAAAAGGAATGGAGTCATTAGCACTTATGGTTTGAAAATGGCACCCAGAATTATGTTGCACGAAGCACGATTTCACATCATTCTGGGTCCGTTTGTGTGAAAACAAGGTCCAATCAGGCTGAAACGTTACAGGAAGGTAGAATCTATTGAGTTGTAAGTGATCTGAACGTTTCATGATGATAGAACTTTCCTAAGGGGGTCAAACCATGTCCCAAAGGTCACTGGATCTGGTGTCAATTTAAAGAAGTAGTCCAGTTACACATTTGTGGGCTTATAACTTGGCTTCTGAATGTCCTAGAGAGATCAGGTTTGTTTTAATGTACTCCAATCAACAGCCCCTACAACCACAAAAAGGAATGGAGTCATTAGCACTTATGGTTTGTAAGTGGCACCCAGAATTATGTTGCACGAAGCACAATTTCACATCATTCTGGGTCAATTTGTGTGAAAACAAGGTCCAATCCGGCTGAAACGCTACAAGAAGGTAGAATCTATTGAGTTGTAAGTGATCTGAACGTTTCAAGATGATCGCACATTCCTATAGGGGGTCAAACCATGTCCCAAAGGTCACCGGGCCAAGTGTCACTTTAAAGAAGTAGTCCAGTTACACCTTTGTGGGCTTATAACTTGGCTTCTGAATGTCCTAGAGAGGTTAGGTTTGTTTTAGTGTACTCCAATCAACAGCCCCTACAACCACAAAAAGGAATGGAGTCATTAGCATTTATGGTTTGTAAATGGCACCCAGAATTATTTTGCACGAAGCACAATTTCACATCATTCTGGGTTCATTTGTGTGAAAACAAGGTCCAATCAGGCTGAAACGTTACAGGAAGGTAGAATCTATTGAGTTGTAAGTGATCTGAACGTTTAATGATGATAGCACTTTCCTAAGGGGGTCAAACCATGTCCCAAAGGTCACCAGATCTGGTGTCAATTTAAAGAAGTAGTCCAGTTACACATTTGTGGGCTTATAACTTGGCTTCTGAATGTCCTAGAGAGATAAGGTTTATTGTAGTGTACTCCAATCAACAGCCCCTACAACCACAAAAAGGAATGGAGTCATTAGCACTTATGGTTTGTAAATGGCACCCAGAATTATGTTGCACGAAGCACTATTTCACATCATTCTGGGTCCATTTGTGTGAAAACAAGGTCCAATCAGGCTGAAACGTTACAGGAAGGTAGAATCTATTGAGTTGTAAGTGATCTGAACGTTTCATGATGATAGCACTTTCCTAAGGGGGTCAAACCATGTCCCAAAGGTCACCGGATCTGGTGTCAATTTAAAGAAGTAGTCCAGTTACACATTTGTGGGCTTATAACTTGGCTTCTGAATGTCCTAGAGTGATCAGGTTTGTTTTAGTGTACTCCAATCAACAGCCCCTAGAACCACAAAAAGGAATGGAGACATTAGCACTTATGGTTTTTAAATGGCACCCAGAATTATGTTGCACGAAGCACAATTTCACATCATTCTGGGTTCATTTGTGTGAAAACAAGGTCCAATCAGGCTGAAATATTACAGGAAGGTAGAATCTATTGAGTTTTAAGTGATCTGAACGTTTCATGATGATAGCACTTTCCTAAGGGGGTCAAACCATGTCCCAAAGGTCACCGGATCTGGTGTCTAAAAAAGTAGTCCATTTACACATTTGTGGGCTTATAACTTGGCTTCTGAATGTCCTAGAGAGATCAGGTTTGTTTTAGTATACTCCAATCAACAGCCCCTACAACCACAAAAAGGAATGGAGTCATTAGCACTTATGGTTTTTAAATGGCACCCAGAATTATGTTGCACGAAGCACAATTTCACATCATTCTGGGTTCATTTGTGTGAAAACAAGGTCCAATCAGGCTGAAACGTTACAGGAAGGTAGAATATATTGAGTTGTAAGTGATCTGAACGTTTCATGATGATAGCACTTTCCTAAGGGGGTCAAACCATGTCCCAAAGGTCACCGGATCTGGTGTGAATTTAAAGAAGTAGTCCAGTTACACATTTGTGGGCTTATAACTTGGCTTCTGAATGTCCTAGAGAGATCAGGTTTGTTTTAGTGTACTCCAATCAACAGCCCCTACAACCACAAAAAGGAATGGAGTCATTAGCACTTATGGTTTGTAAATGGCACCCAGAATTATGTTGCACGAAGCACAATTTCACATCATTCTGGGTCCATTTGTGTGAAAACAAGGTCCAATCAGGCTGAAACATTACAGGAAGGTAGAATCTATTAAGTTGTAAGTGATCTGAACGTTTCATGATGATAGCACTTCCCTAAGGGGGTCAAACCATGTCCCAAAGGTCATTGGATCTGGTGTCTAAAGAAGTAGTCCAGTTACACATTTGTGGGCTTATAACTTGGCTTCTGAATGTCCTAGAGAGATCAGGTTTATTTTAGTATACTCCAATCAACAGCCCCTACAACCACAAAAAGGAATGGAGTCATTAGCACTTATGGTTTTTAAATGGCACCCAGAATTATGTTGCACGAAGCACAATTTCACATCATTCTGGGTTCATTTGTGTGAAAACAAGGTACAATCAGGCTGAAACGTTACAGGAAGGTAGAATCTATTGAGTTGTAAGTGATCTGAACATTTCATGATGATAGCACTTTCCTAAGGGGGTCAAACCATGTCCCAAAGGTCACCAGATCTGGTGTCAATTTAAAGAAGTAGTCCAGTTACACATTTGTGGGCTTATAACTTGGCTTCTGAATGTCCTAGAGCGATCAGGTTTGCTTTAGTGTACTCCAATCAACAGCCCTTACAACCACAAAAAGGAATGGAGACATTAGCACTTATGGTTTTTAAATGGCACCCAGAATTATGTTGCACGAAGCACAATTTCACATCATTCTGGGTTCATTTGTGTGAAAACAAGGTCCAATCAGACTGAAACAATACAGGAAGGTAGAATCTATTGAGTTGTAAGTGATCTGAACGTTTCATGATGATCGCACTTTCCTAAGGGGGTCAAACCATGTCCCAAAGGTCACCGGATCTGGTGTCACTTTAAAGAAGTAGTCCAGTTACACATTTGTGGGCTTATAACTTGGCTTCTGAATTTCCTAGAGAGGTCAGGGTTGTTTTAGTGTACTCCAATCAACAGCCCCTACAACCACAAAAAGGAATGGAGTCATTAGCACTTATGATTTTTAAATGGCACCCAGAATTATGTTGCACGAAGCACAATTTCACATCATTCTGGGTTCATTTGTGTGAAAACAAGGTCCAATCAGGCTGAAACGTTACAGGAAGGTAGAATCTACTGAGTTGTAAGTGATCTGAACGTTTCATGATGATAGCACTTTCCTAAGGGGGTCAAACCATGTCCCAAAGATCACCGGATCTGGTGTCAATTTAAAGAAGTAGTCCAGTTACACATTTGTGGGCTTTTAACTTGGCTTCTGAATGTCCTAGTGAGATCAGGTTTGTTTTAGTGTACTCCAATCAACAGCCCCTACAACCACAAAAAGGAATGGAGTCATTAGCACTTATGGTTTGTAAATGGCACCCAGAATTATGTTGCACGAAGCACAATTTCACATCATTCTGGGTCCATTTGTGTGAAAACAAGGTCCAATCAGGCTGAAACGCTAAAAGAAGGTAGAATCTATTGAGTTGTAAGTGATCTGAACATTTCAAGATGATCGCACATTCCTATAGGGGGTAAAACCATGTCCCAAAGGTCACTGGGCCTGGTGTCACTTTAAAGAAGTAGTCCAGTTACACCTTTGTGGGCTTATAACTTGGCTTCTGAATGGCCTATAGAGGTTAGGTTTGTTTTAGTGTACTCCAATCAACAGCCCCTACAACCACAAAAAGGAATGGAGTCATTAGCACTTATGGTTTGAAAATGGCACCCAGAATTATGTTGCACGAAGCACGATTTCACATCATTCTGGGTCCGTTTGTGTGAAAACAAGGTCCAATCAGGCTGAAACGTTACAGGAAGGTAGAATCTATTGAGTTGTAAGTGATCTGAACGTTTCATGATGATAGAACTTTCCTAAGGGGGTCAAACCATGTCCCAAAGGTCACTGGATCTGGTGTCAATTTAAAGAAGTAGTCCAGTTACACATTTGTGGGCTTATAACTTGGCTTCTGAATGTCCTAGAGAGATCAGGTTTGTTTTAATGTACTCCAATCAACAGCCCCTACAACCACAAAAAGGAATGGAGTCATTAGCACTTATGGTTTGTAAGTGGCACCCAGAATTATGTTGCACGAAGCACAATTTCACATCATTCTGGGTCAATTTGTGTGAAAACAAGGTCCAATCCGGCTGAAACGCTACAAGAAGGTAGAATCTATTGAGTTGTAAGTGATCTGAACGTTTCAAGATGATCGCACATTCCTATAGGGGGTCAAACCATGTCCCAAAGGTCACCGGGCCAAGTGTCACTTTAAAGAAGTAGTCCAGTTACACCTTTGTGGGCTTATAACTTGGCTTCTGAATGTCCTAGAGAGGTTAGGTTTGTTTTAGTGTACTCCAATCAACAGCCCCTACAACCACAAAAAGGAATGGAGTCATTAGCATTTATGGTTTGTAAATGGCACCCAGAATTATTTTGCACGAAGCACAATTTCACATCATTCTGGGTTCATTTGTGTGAAAACAAGGTCCAATCAGGCTGAAACGTTACAGGAAGGTAGAATCTATTGAGTTGTAAGTGATCTGAACGTTTAATGATGATAGCACTTTCCTAAGGGGGTCAAACCATGTCCCAAAGGTCACCAGATCTGGTGTCAATTTAAAGAAGTAGTCCAGTTACACATTTGTGGGCTTATAACTTGGCTTCTGAATGTCCTAGAGAGATAAGGTTTATTGTAGTGTACTCCAATCAACAGCCCCTACAACCACAAAAAGGAATGGAGTCATTAGCACTTATGGTTTGTAAATGGCACCCAGAATTATGTTGCACGAAGCACTATTTCACATCATTCTGGGTCCATTTGTGTGAAAACAAGGTCCAATCAGGCTGAAACGTTACAGGAAGGTAGAATCTATTGAGTTGTAAGTGATCTGAACGTTTCATGATGATAGCACTTTCCTAAGGGGGTCAAACCATGTCCCAAAGGTCACCGGATCTGGTGTCAATTTAAAGAAGTAGTCCAGTTACACATTTGTGGGCTTATAACTTGGCTTCTGAATGTCCTAGAGTGATCAGGTTTGTTTTAGTGTACTCCAATCAACAGCCCCTAGAACCACAAAAAGGAATGGAGACATTAGCACTTATGGTTTTTAAATGGCACCCAGAATTATGTTGCACGAAGCACAATTTCACATCATTCTGGGTTCATTTGTGTGAAAACAAGGTCCAATCAGGCTGAAATATTACAGGAAGGTAGAATCTATTGAGTTTTAAGTGATCTGAACGTTTCATGATGATAGCACTTTCCTAAGGGGGTCAAACCATGTCCCAAAGGTCACCGGATCTGGTGTCTAAAAAAGTAGTCCATTTACACATTTGTGGGCTTATAACTTGGCTTCTGAATGTCCTAGAGAGATCAGGTTTGTTTTAGTATACTCCAATCAACAGCCCCTACAACCACAAAAAGGAATGGAGTCATTAGCACTTATGGTTTTTAAATGGCACCCAGAATTATGTTGCACGAAGCACAATTTCACATCATTCTGGGTTCATTTGTGTGAAAACAAGGTCCAATCAGGCTGAAACGTTACAGGAAGGTAGAATATATTGAGTTGTAAGTGATCTGAACGTTTCATGATGATAGCACTTTCCTAAGGGGGTCAAACCATGTCCCAAAGGTCACCGGATCTGGTGTGAATTTAAAGAAGTAGTCCAGTTACACATTTGTGGGCTTATAACTTGGCTTCTGAATGTCCTAGAGAGATCAGGTTTGTTTTAGTGTACTCCAATCAACAGCCCCTACAACCACAAAAAGGAATGGAGTCATTAGCACTTATGGTTTGTAAATGGCACCCAGAATTATGTTGCACGAAGCACAATTTCACATCATTCTGGGTCCATTTGTGTGAAAACAAGGTCCAATCAGGCTGAAACATTACAGGAAGGTAGAATCTATTAAGTTGTAAGTGATCTGAACGTTTCATGATGATAGCACTTCCCTAAGGGGGTCAAACCATGTCCCAAAGGTCATTGGATCTGGTGTCTAAAGAAGTAGTCCAGTTACACATTTGTGGGCTTATAACTTGGCTTCTGAATGTCCTAGAGAGATCAGGTTTATTTTAGTATACTCCAATCAACAGCCCCTACAACCACAAAAAGGAATGGAGTCATTAGCACTTATGGTTTTTAAATGGCACCCAGAATTATGTTGCACGAAGCACAATTTCACATCATTCTGGGTTCATTTGTGTGAAAACAAGGTACAATCAGGTTGAAACGTTACAGGAAGGTAGAATCTACTGAGTTGTAAGTGATCTGAACGTTTCATGATGATAGCACTTTCCTAAGGGGGTCAAACCATGTCCCAAAGATCACCGGATCTGGTGTCAATTTAAAGAAGTAGTCCAGTTACACATTTGTGGGCTTATAACTTGGCTTCTGAATGTCCTAGAGAGATCAGGTTTGTTTTAGTGTACTCCAATCAACAGCCCCTACAACCACAAAAAGGAATGGAGTCATTAGCACTTATGGTTTGTAAATGGCACCCAGAATTATGTTGCACGAAGCACAATTTCACATCATTCTGGGTCCATTTGTGTGAAAACAAGGTCCAATCAGGCTGAAACGCTACAAGAAGGTAGAATCTATTGAGTTGTAAGTGATCTGAACATTTCAAGATGATCGCACATTCCTATAGGGGGTAAAACCATGTCCCAAAGGTCACTGGGCCTGGTGTCACTTTAAAGAAGTAGTCCAGTTACACCTTTGTGGGCTTATATTTTGGCTTCTGAATGTCCTAGAGAGGTTAGGTTTGTTTTACTGTACTCCAATCAACAGCCCCTACAACCACAAAAAGGAATGGAGTCATTAGCACTTATGGTTTGTAAATGGCACCCAGAATTATGTTGTACGAAGCACGATTTCACATCATTCTGGGTCCGTTTGTGTGAAAACAAGGTCCAATCAGGCTGAAACGTTACAGGAAGGTAGAATCTATTGAGTTGTAAGTGATCTGAACGTTTCATGATGATAGAACTTTCCTAAGGGGGTCAAACCATGTCCCAAAGGTCACTGGATCTGGTGTCAATTTAAAGAAGTAGTCCAGTTACACATTTGTGGGCTTATAACTTGGCTTCTGAATGTCCTAGAGAGATCAGGTTTGTTTTAATGTACTCCAATCAACAGCCCCTACAACCACAAAAAGGAATGGAGTCATTAGCACTTATGGTTTGTAAGCTGCACCCAGAATTATGTTGCACGAAGCACAATTTCACATCATTCTGGGTCAATTTGTGTGAAAACAAGGTCCAATCCGGCTGAAACGCTACAAGAAGGTAGAATCTATTGAGTTGTAAGTGATCTGAACGTTTCAAGATGATCGCACATTCCTATAGGGGGTCAAACCATGTCCCAAAGGTCACCGGGCCAAGTGTCACTTTAAAGAAGTAGTCCAGTTACACCTTTGTGGGCTTATAACTTGGCTTCTGAATGTCCTAGAGAGGTTAGGTTTGTTTTAGTGTACTCCAATCAACAGCCCCTACAACCACAAAAAGGAATGGAGTCATTAGCATTTATGGTTTGTAAATGGCACCCAGAATTATTTTGCACGAAGCACAATTTCACATCATTCTGGGTTCATTTGTGTGAAAACAAGGTCCAATCAGGCTGAAACGTTACTGGAAGCTAGAATCTATTGAGTTGTAAGTGATCTGAACGTTTCATGATGATAGCGCTTTCCTAAGGGGGTCAAACCATGTCCCAAAGGTCATCGGATCTGGTGTCACTTTAAAGAAGTAGTCCAATTACACATTTGTGGGCTTATAACTTGGCTTCTGAATGTCCTAGAGAGATCAGGTTTGTTTTGGTATACTCCAATCAACAGCCCCTACAACCACAAAAAGGAATGGAGTCATTAGCACTTATGGTTTGTAAATGGCACCCAGAATTATGTTGCACGAAGCACAATTTCACATCATTCTGGGTCCATTTGTGTGAAAACAAGGTCCAATCAGGCTGATACGTTACAAGAAGGTAGAATCTATTGAGTTGTAAGTGATCTGAACGTTTCATGATGATAGCACTTTCCTAAGGGGGTCAAACCATGTCCCAAAGGTCACCGGATCTGGTGTCAATTTAAAGAAGTAGTCCAGTTACACATTTGTGGGCTTATAACTTGGCTTCTGAATGTCCTAGAGAGATCAGGTTTGTTTTAATGTACTCCAATCAACAGCCCCTACAACCACAAAAAGGAATGGAGTCATTAGCATTTATGGTTTGTAAATGGCACCCAGAATTATGTTGCACGAAGCACAATTTCACATCATTCTGGGTTCATTTGTGTGAAAACAAGGTCCAATCAGGCTGAAACGTTACAGGAAGGTAGAATCTATTTAGTTGTAAGTGATCTGAACGTTTCATGATGATAGCGCTTTCCTAAGGGGATCAAACCATGTCCCAAAGGTCACCGGATCTGGTGTCAATTTAAAGAAGTAGTCCACTTACACATTTGTGGGCTTATAACTTGGCTTCTGAATGTCCTAGAGAGATCAGGTTTGTTTTAGTGTACTCCAATCAACAGCCCCTACAACCACAAAAGGAATGGAGTAATTAGCACTTATGGTTTGTAATTGGCACCCAGAATTATGTTGCACGAAGCACAATTTCACATCATTCTGGGTCCATTTGTGTGAAAACAAGGTCCAATCAGGCTGAAACGTTACAAGAAGGTAGAATCTATTGAGTTGTAAGTGATCTGAACGTTTCATGATGATCTCACATTCCCATAGGGGGTCAAACCATGTCCCAAAGGTCACCGGGCCTGGTGTCACTTTAAAGAAGTAGTCCAGTTACACCTTTGTGGGCTTATAACTTGGCTTCTGAATGTCCTAGAGAGGTCAGGGTTGTTTTAGTGTACTCCAATCAACAGCCCCTACAACCACAAAAAGGAATGGAGTCATTAGCACTTATGGTTTTTAAATGGCACCCAGAATTATGTTGCACGAAGCACAATTTCACATCATTCTGGGTTCATTTGTGTGAAAACAAGGTCCAATCAGGCTGAAACTTTACAGGAAGGTAGAATCTACTGAGTTGTAAGTGATCTAAACGTTTCATGATGATAGCACTTTCCTAAGGGGGTCAAACCATGTCCCAAAGATCACCGGATCTGGTGTCAATTTAAAGAAGTAGTCCAGTTACACATTTGTGGGCTTATAACTTGGCTTCTGAATGTCCTAGAGAGATCAGGTTTGTTTTAGTGTACTCCAATCAACAGCCCCTACAACCACAAAAAGGAATGGAGTCATTAGCACTTATGGTTTGTAAATGGCACCCAGAATTATGTTGCACGAAGCACAATTTCACATCATTCTGGGTCCATTTGTGTGAAAACAAGGTCCAATCAGGCTGAAACGCTACAAGAAGGTAGAATCTATTGAGTTGTAAGTGATCTGAACGTTTCAAGATGATCGCACATTCCTATAGGGGGTAAAACCATGTCCCAAAGGTCACTGGGCCTGGTGTCACTTTAAAGAAGTAGTCCAGTTACATCTTTGTGGGCTTATAACTTAGCTTCTGAATGTCCTAGAGAGGTTAGGTTTGTTTTAGTGTACTCCAATCAACAGCCCCTACAACCACAAAAAGGAATGGAGTCATTAGCACTTACGGTTTGTAAATTGCACCCAGAATTATGTTGCACGAAGCACAATTTCACATCATTCTGGGTCCATTTGTGTGAAAACAAGGTCCAATCAGGCTGAAACGTTACTGGAAGGTAGAATCTATTGAGTTGTAAGTGATCTGAACGTTTCATGATGATAGAACTTTCCTAAGGGGGTCACACCATGTCCCAAAGGTCACCGGATCTGGTGTCAATTTAAAGAAGTAGTCCAGTTACACATTTGTGGGCTTATAACTTGGCTTCTGAATGTCCTAGAGAGATCAGGTTTGTTTTAATGTACTCCAATCAACAGCCCCTACAACCCCAAAAAGGAATGGAGTCATTAGCACTTATGGTTTGTAAGTGGCACCCAGAATTATGTTGCACGAAGCACAATTTCACATCATTCTGGGTCAATTTGTGTGAAAACAAGGTCCAATCCGGCTGAAACGCTACAAGAAGTTAGAATCTATTGAGGTGTAAGTGATCTGAATGTTTCAAGATGATCGCACAATCCTATAGGGGGTCAAACCATGTCCCAAAGGTCACCGGGCCAAGTGTCACTTTAAAGAAGTAGTCCAGTTACACCTTTGTGGGCTTATAACTTGGCTTCTGAATGTCCTAGAGAGGTTAGGTTTGTTTTAGTGTACTCCAATCAACAGCCCCTACAACCACAAAAAGGAATGGAGTCATTAGCACTTATGGTTTGTAAATGGCACCCAGAATTATTTTGCACGAAGCACAATTTCACATCATTCTGGGTTCATTTGTGTGAAAACAAGGTCCAATCAGGCTGAAACGTTACTGGAAGCTAGAATCTATTGAGTTGTAAGTGATCTGAACGTTTCATGATGATAGCGCTTTCCTAAGGGGGTCAAACCATGTCCCAAAGGTCACCGGATCTGGGGTCAATTTAAAGAAGTAGTCCAGTTACACATTTGTGGGCTTATAACTTGGCTTCTGAATGTCCTGGAGAGATCAGGTTTGTTTTAGTATACTCCAATCAACAGCCCCTACAACCACAAAAAGGAATGGAGTCATTAGCACTTATGGTTTGTAAATGGCACCCAGAATTATGTTGCACGAAGCACAATTTCACATCATTCTGGGTCCATTTGTGTGAAAACAAGGTCCAATCAGGCTGAAACATTACAGGAAGGTAGAATCTATTAAGTTGTAAGTGATCTGAACGTTTCATGATGATAGCACTTCCCTAAGGGGGTCAAACCATGTCCCAAAGGTCATTGGATCTGGTGTCTAAAGAAGTAGTCCAGTTACACATTTGTGGGCTTATAACTTGGCTTCTGAATGTCCTAGAGAGATCAGGTTTGTTTTAGTATACTCCAATCAACAGCCCCTACAACCACAAAAAGGAATGGAGTCATTAGCACTTATGGTTTTTAAATGGCACCCAGAATTATGTTGCACGAAGCACAATTTCACATCATTCTGGGTTCATTTGTGTGAAAACAAGGTCCAATCAGGCTGAAACGTTACTGGAAGCTAGAATCTATTGAGTTGTAAGTGATCTGAACGTTTCATGATGATAGCGCTTTCCTAAGGGGGTCAAACCATGTCCCAAAGGTCACCGGATCTGGGGTCAATTTAAAGAAGTAGTCCAGTTACACATTTGTGGGCTTATAACTTGGCTTCTGAATGTCCTGGAGAGATCAGGTTTGTTTTAGTATACTCCAATCAACAGCCCCTACAACCACAAAAAGGAATGGAGTCATTAGCACTTATGGTTTGTAAATGGCACCCAGAATTATGTTGCACGAAGCACAATTTCACATCATTCTGGGTTCATTTGTGTGAAAACAAGGTCCAATCAGGCTGAAACGTTACAGGAAGGTAGAATCTATTGAGTTGTAAGTGATCTGAACGTTTAATGATGATAGCACTTTCCTAAGGGGGTCAAACCATGTCCCAAAGGTCACCAGATCTGGTGTCAATTTAAAGAAGTAGTCCAGTTACACATTTGTGGGCTTATAACTTGGCTTCTGAATGTCCTAGAGAGATAAGGTTTATTGTAGTGTACTCCAATCAACAGCCCCTACAACCACAAAAAGGAATGGAGTCATTAGCACTTATGGTTTGTAAATGGCACCCAGAATTATGTTGCACGAAGCACTATTTCACATCATTCTGGGTCCATTTGTGTGAAAACAAGGTCCAATCAGGCTGAAACGTTACAGGAAGGTAGAATCTATTGAGTTGTAAGTGATCTGAACGTTTCATGATGATAGCACTTTCCTAAGGGGGTCAAACCATGTCCCAAAGGTCACCGGATCTGGTGTAAATTTAAAGAAGTAGTCCAGTTACACATTTGTGGGCTTATAACTTGGCTTCTGAATGTCCTAGAGTGATCAGGTTTGTTTTAGTGTACTCCAATCAACAGCCCCTAGAACCACAAAAAGGAATGGAGACATTAGCACTTATGGTTTTTAAATGGCACCCAGAATTATGTTGCACGAAGCACAATTTCACATCATTCTGGGTTCATTTGTGTGAAAACAAGGTCCAATCAGGCTGAAATATTACAGGAAGGTAGAATCTATTGAGTTTTAAGTGATCTGAACGTTTCATGATGATAGCACTTTCCTAAGGGGGTCAAACCATGTCCCAAAGGTCACCGGATCTGGTGTCTAAAAAAGTAGTCCAGTTACACATTTGTGGGCTTATAACTTGGCTTCTGAATGTCCTAGAGAGATCAGGTTTGTTTTAGTATACTCCAATCAACAGCCCCTACAACCACAAAAAGGAATGGAGTCATTAGCACTTATGGTTTTTAAATGGCACCCAGAATTATGTTGCACGAAGCACAATTTCACATCATTCTGGGTTCATTTGTGTGAAAACAAGGTCCAATCAGGCTGAAACGTTACAGGAAGGTAGAATATATTGAGTTGTAAGTGATCTGAACGTTTCATGATGATAGCACTTTCCTAAGGGGGTCAAACCATGTCCCAAAGGTCACCGGATCTGGTGTGAATTTAAAGAAGTAGTCCAGTTACACATTTGTGGGCTTATAACTTGGCTTCTGAATGTCCTAGAGAGATCAGGTTTGTTTTAGTGTACTCCATTCAACAGCCCCTACAACCACAAAAAGGAATGGAGTCATTAGCACTTATGGTTTGTAAATGGCACCCAGAATTATGTTGCACGAAGCACAATTTCACATCATTCTGGGTCCATTTGTGTGAAAACAAGGTCCAATCAGGCTGAAACATTACAGGAAGGTAGAATCTATTAAGTTGTAAGTGATCTGAACGTTTCATGATGATAGCACTTCCCTAAGGGGGTCAAACCATGTCCCAAAGGTCATTGGATCTGGTGTCTAAAGAAGTAGTCCAGTTACACATTTGTGGGCTTATAACTTGGCTTCTGAATGTCCTAGAGAGATCAGGTTTATTTTAGTATACTCCAATCAACAGCCCCTACAACCACAAAAAGGAATGGAGTCATTAGCACTTATGGTTTTTAAATGGCACCCAGAATTATGTTGCACGAAGCACAATTTCACATCATTCTGGGTTCATTTGTGTGAAAACAAGGTACAATCAGGTTGAAACGTTACAGGAAGGTAGAATCTATTCAGTTGTAAGTGATCTGAACATTTCATGATGATAGCACTTTCCTAAGGGGGTCAAACCATGTCCCAAAGGTCACCGGATCTGGTGTCAATTTAAAGAAGTAGTCCAGTTACACATTTGTGGGCTTATAACTTGGCTTCTGAATGTCCTAGAGCGATCAGGTTTGCTTTAGTGTACTCCAATCAACAGCCCTTACAACCACAAAAAGGAATGGAGACATTAGCACTTATGGTTTTTAAATGGCACCCAGAATTATGTTGCACGAAGCACAATTTCACATCATTCTGGGTTCATTTGTGTGAAAACAAGGTCCAATCAGGCTGAAACAATACAGGAAGGTAGAATCTATTGAGTTGTAAGTGATCTGAACGTTTCATGATGATCGCACTTTCCTAAGGGGGTCAAACCATGTCCCAAAGGTCACCGGATCTGGTGTCACTTTAAAGAAGTAGTCCAGTTACACATTTGTGGGCTTATAACTTGGCTTCTGAATGTCCTAGAGAGGTCAGGGTTGTTTTAGTGTACTCCAATCAACAGCCCCTACAACCACAAAAAGGAATGGAGTCATTAGCACTTATGGTTTTTAAATGGCACCCAGAATTATGTTGCACGAAGCACAATTTCACATCATTCTGGGTTCATTTGTGTGAAAACAAGGTCCAATCAGGCTGAAACGTTACAGGAAGGTAGAATCTACTGAGTTGTAAGTGATCTGAACGTTTCATGATGATAGCACTTTCCTAAGGGGGTCAAACCATGTCCCAAAGATCACCGGATCTGGTGTCAATTTAAAGAAGTAGTCCAGTTACACATTTGTGGGCTTATAACTTGGCTTCTGAATGTCCTAGAGAGATCAGGTTTGTTTTAGTGTACTCCAATCAACAGCCCCTACAACCACAAAAAGGAATGGAGTCATTAGCACTTATGGTTTGTAAATGGCACCCAGAATTATGTTGCACGAAGCACAATTTCACATCATTCTGGGTCCATTTGTGTGAAAACAAGGTCCAATCAGGCTGAAACGCTACAAGAAGGTAGAATCTATTGAGTTGTAAGTGATCTGAACATTTCAAGATGATCGCACATTCCTATAGGGGGTAAAACCATGTCCCAAAGGTCACTGGGCCTGGTGTCACTTTAAAGAAGTAGTCCAGTTACACCTTTGTGGGCTTATATTTTGGCTTCTGAATGTCCTAGAGAGGTTAGGTTTGTTTTACTGTACTCCAATCAACAGCCCCTACAACCACAAAAAGGAATGGAGTCATTAGCACTTATGGTTTGTAAATGGCACCCAGAATTATGTTGTACGAAGCACGATTTCACATCATTCTGGGTCCGTTTGTGTGAAAACAAGGTCCAATCAGGCTGAAACGTTACAGGAAGGTAGAATCTATTGAGTTGTAAGTGATCTGAACGTTTCATGATGATAGAACTTTCCTAAGGGGGTCAAACCATGTCCCAAAGGTCACTGGATCTGGTGTCAATTTAAAGAAGTAGTCCAGTTACACATTTGTGGGCTTATAACTTGGCTTCTGAATGTCCTAGAGAGATCAGGTTTGTTTTAATGTACTCCAATCAACAGCCCCTACAACCACAAAAAGGAATGGAGTCATTAGCACTTATGGTTTGTAAGCTGCACCCAGAATTATGTTGCACGAAGCACAATTTCACATCATTCTGGGTCAATTTGTGTGAAAACAAGGTCCAATCCGGCTGAAACGCTACAAGAAGGTAGAATCTATTGAGTTGTAAGTGATCTGAACGTTTCAAGATGATCGCACATTCCTATAGGGGGTCAAACCATGTCCCAAAGGTCACCGGGCCAAGTGTCACTTTAAAGAAGTAGTCCAGTTACACCTTTGTGGGCTTATAACTTGGCTTCTGAATGTCCTAGAGAGGTTAGGTTTGTTTTAGTGTACTCCAATCAACAGCCCCTACAACCACAAAAAGGAATGGAGTCATTAGCATTTATGGTTTGTAAATGGCACCCAGAATTATTTTGCACGAAGCACAATTTCACATCATTCTGGGTTCATTTGTGTGAAAACAAGGTCCAATCAGGCTGAAACGTTACTGGAAGCTAGAATCTATTGAGTTGTAAGTGATCTGAACGTTTCATGATGATAGCGCTTTCCTAAGGGGGTCAAACCATGTCCCAAAGGTCATCGGATCTGGTGTCACTTTAAAGAAGTAGTCCAATTACACATTTGTGGGCTTATAACTTGGCTTCTGAATGTCCTAGAGAGATCAGGTTTGTTTTGGTATACTCCAATCAACAGCCCCTACAACCACAAAAAGGAATGGAGTCATTAGCACTTATGGTTTGTAAATGGCACCCAGAATTATGTTGCACGAAGCACAATTTCACATCATTCTGGGTCCATTTGTGTGAAAACAAGGTCCAATCAGGCTGATACGTTACAAGAAGGTAGAATCTATTGAGTTGTAAGTGATCTGAACGTTTCATGATGATAGCACTTTCCTAAGGGGGTCAAACCATGTCCCAAAGGTCACCGGATCTGGTGTCAATTTAAAGAAGTAGTCCAGTTACACATTTGTGGGCTTATAACTTGGCTTCTGAATGTCCTAGAGAGATCAGGTTTGTTTTAATGTACTCCAATCAACAGCCCCTACAACCACAAAAAGGAATGGAGTCATTAGCATTTATGGTTTGTAAATGGCACCCAGAATTATGTTGCACGAAGCACAATTTCACATCATTCTGGGTTCATTTGTGTGAAAACAAGGTCCAATCAGGCTGAAACGTTACAGGAAGGTAGAATCTATTTAGTTGTAAGTGATCTGAACGTTTCATGATGATAGCGCTTTCCTAAGGGGATCAAACCATGTCCCAAAGGTCACCGGATCTGGTGTCAATTTAAAGAAGTAGTCCACTTACACATTTGTGGGCTTATAACTTGGCTTCTGAATGTCCTAGAGAGATCAGGTTTGTTTTAGTGTACTCCAATCAACAGCCCCTACAACCACAAAAGGAATGGAGTAATTAGCACTTATGGTTTGTAATTGGCACCCAGAATTATGTTGCACGAAGCACAATTTCACATCATTCTGGGTCCATTTGTGTGAAAACAAGGTCCAATCAGGCTGAAACGTTACAAGAAGGTAGAATCTATTGAGTTGTAAGTGATCTGAACGTTTCATGATGATCTCACATTCCCATAGGGGGTCAAACCATGTCCCAAAGGTCACCGGGCCTGGTGTCACTTTAAAGAAGTAGTCCAGTTACACCTTTGTGGGCTTATAACTTGGCTTCTGAATGTCCTAGAGAGGTCAGGGTTGTTTTAGTGTACTCCAATCAACAGCCCCTACAACCACAAAAAGGAATGGAGTCATTAGCACTTATGGTTTTTAAATGGCACCCAGAATTATGTTGCACGAAGCACAATTTCACATCATTCTGGGTTCATTTGTGTGAAAACAAGGTCCAATCAGGCTGAAACTTTACAGGAAGGTAGAATCTACTGAGTTGTAAGTGATCTAAACGTTTCATGATGATAGCACTTTCCTAAGGGGGTCAAACCATGTCCCAAAGATCACCGGATCTGGTGTCAATTTAAAGAAGTAGTCCAGTTACACATTTGTGGGCTTATAACTTGGCTTCTGAATGTCCTAGAGAGATCAGGTTTGTTTTAGTGTACTCCAATCAACAGCCCCTACAACCACAAAAAGGAATGGAGTCATTAGCACTTATGGTTTGTAAATGGCACCCAGAATTATGTTGCACGAAGCACAATTTCACATCATTCTGGGTCCATTTGTGTGAAAACAAGGTCCAATCAGGCTGAAACGCTACAAGAAGGTAGAATCTATTGAGTTGTAAGTGATCTGAACGTTTCAAGATGATCGCACATTCCTATAGGGGGTAAAACCATGTCCCAAAGGTCACTGGGCCTGGTGTCACTTTAAAGAAGTAGTCCAGTTACATCTTTGTGGGCTTATAACTTAGCTTCTGAATGTCCTAGAGAGGTTAGGTTTGTTTTAGTGTACTCCAATCAACAGCCCCTACAACCACAAAAAGGAATGGAGTCATTAGCACTTACGGTTTGTAAATTGCACCCAGAATTATGTTGCACGAAGCACAATTTCACATCATTCTGGGTCCATTTGTGTGAAAACAAGGTCCAATCAGGCTGAAACGTTACTGGAAGGTAGAATCTATTGAGTTGTAAGTGATCTGAACGTTTCATGATGATAGAACTTTCCTAAGGGGGTCACACCATGTCCCAAAGGTCACCGGATCTGGTGTCAATTTAAAGAAGTAGTCCAGTTACACATTTGTGGGCTTATAACTTGGCTTCTGAATGTCCTAGAGAGATCAGGTTTGTTTTAATGTACTCCAATCAACAGCCCCTACAACCCCAAAAAGGAATGGAGTCATTAGCACTTATGGTTTGTAAGTGGCACCCAGAATTATGTTGCACGAAGCACAATTTCACATCATTCTGGGTCAATTTGTGTGAAAACAAGGTCCAATCCGGCTGAAACGCTACAAGAAGTTAGAATCTATTGAGGTGTAAGTGATCTGAATGTTTCAAGATGATCGCACAATCCTATAGGGGGTCAAACCATGTCCCAAAGGTCACCGGGCCAAGTGTCACTTTAAAGAAGTAGTCCAGTTACACCTTTGTGGGCTTATAACTTGGCTTCTGAATGTCCTAGAGAGGTTAGGTTTGTTTTAGTGTACTCCAATCAACAGCCCCTACAACCACAAAAAGGAATGGAGTCATTAGCACTTATGGTTTGTAAATGGCACCCAGAATTATTTTGCACGAAGCACAATTTCACATCATTCTGGGTTCATTTGTGTGAAAACAAGGTCCAATCAGGCTGAAACGTTACTGGAAGCTAGAATCTATTGAGTTGTAAGTGATCTGAACGTTTCATGATGATAGCGCTTTCCTAAGGGGGTCAAACCATGTCCCAAAGGTCACCGGATCTGGGGTCAATTTAAAGAAGTAGTCCAGTTACACATTTGTGGGCTTATAACTTGGCTTCTGAATGTCCTGGAGAGATCAGGTTTGTTTTAGTATACTCCAATCAACAGCCCCTACAACCACAAAAAGGAATGGAGTCATTAGCACTTATGGTTTGTAAATGGCACCCAGAATTATGTTGCACGAAGCACAATTTCACATCATTCTGGGTCCATTTGTGTGAAAACAAGGTCCAATCAGGCTGAAACATTACAGGAAGGTAGAATCTATTAAGTTGTAAGTGATCTGAACGTTTCATGATGATAGCACTTCCCTAAGGGGGTCAAACCATGTCCCAAAGGTCATTGGATCTGGTGTCTAAAGAAGTAGTCCAGTTACACATTTGTGGGCTTATAACTTGGCTTCTGAATGTCCTAGAGAGATCAGGTTTGTTTTAGTATACTCCAATCAACAGCCCCTACAACCACAAAAAGGAATGGAGTCATTAGCACTTATGGTTTTTAAATGGCACCCAGAATTATGTTGCACGAAGCACAATTTCACATCATTCTGGGTTCATTTGTGTGAAAACAAGGTCCAATCAGGCTGAAACGTTACTGGAAGCTAGAATCTATTGAGTTGTAAGTGATCTGAACGTTTCATGATGATAGCGCTTTCCTAAGGGGGTCAAACCATGTCCCAAAGGTCACCGGATCTGGGGTCAATTTAAAGAAGTAGTCCAGTTACACATTTGTGGGCTTATAACTTGGCTTCTGAATGTCCTGGAGAGATCAGGTTTGTTTTAGTATACTCCAATCAACAGCCCCTACAACCACAAAAAGGAATGGAGTCATTAGCACTTATGGTTTGTAAATGGCACCCAGAATTATGTTGCACGAAGCACAATTTCACATCATTCTGGGTCCATTTGTGTGAAAACAAGGTCCAATCAGGCTGAAACATTACAGGAAGGTAGAATCTATTAAGTTGTAAGTGATCTGAACGTTTCATGATGATAGCACTTCCCTAAGGGGGTCAAACCATGTCCCAAAGGTCATTGGATCTGGTGTCTAAAGAAGTAGTCCAGTTACACATTTGTGGGCTTATAACTTGGCTTCTGAATGTCCTAGAGAGATCAGGTTTGTTTTAGTATACTCCAATCAACAGCCCCTACAACCACAAAAAGGAATGGAGTCATTAGCATTTATGGTTTGTAAATGGCACCCAGAATTATGTTGCACGAAGCACAATTTCACATCATTCTGGGTTCATTTGTGTGAAAACAAGGTCCAATCAGGCTGAAACGTTACAGGAAGGTAGAATCTATTTAGTTGTAAGTGATCTGAACGTTTCATGATGATAGCGCTTTCCTAAGGGGATCAAACCATGTCCCAAAGGTCACCGGATCTGGTGTCAATTTAAAGAAGTAGTCCAGTTACACATTTGTGGGCTTTTAACTTGGCTTCTGAATGTCCTAGAGAGATCAGGTTTGTTTTAGTGTACTCCAATCAACAGCCCCTACAACCCCAAAAGGAATGGAGTCATTAGCACTTATGGTTTGTAATTGGCACCCAGAATTGTGTTGCACGAAGCACAATTTCACATCATTCTGGGTCCATTTGTGTGAAAACAAGGTCCAATCAGGCTGAAACGTTACAAGAAGGTAGAATCTATTGAGTTGTAAGTGATCTGAACGTTTCATGATGATCTCACATTCCCATAGGGGGTCAAACCATGTCCCAAAGGTCACCGGGCCTGGTGTCACTTTAAAGAAGTAGTCCAGTTACACCTTTGTGGGCTTATAACTTGGCTTCTGAATGTCCTAGAGAGGTCAGGTTTGTTTTAGTGTACTCCAATCAACAGCCCCTACAACCACAAAAAGGAATGGAGACATTAGCACTTATGGTTTTTAAATGGCACCCAGAATTATGTTGCACGAAGCACAATTTCACATCATTCTGGGTTCATTTGTGTGAAAACAAGGTCCAATCAGGCTGAAACAATACAGGAAGGTAGAATCTATTGAGTTGGAAGTAATCTGAACGTTTCATGATGATCGCACTTTCCTAAGGGGGTCAAACCATGTCCCAAAGGTCACCGGATCTGGTGTCACTTTAAAGAAGTAGTCCAGTTACACATTTGTGGGCTTATAACTTGGCTTCTGAATGTCCTAGAGAGGTCAGGGTTGTTTTAGTGTACTCCAATCAACAGCCCCTACAACCACAAAAAGGAATGGAGTCATTAGCACTTATGGTTTTTAAATGGCACCCAGAATTATGTTGCACGAAGCACAATTTCACATCATTCTGGGTTCATTTGTTTGAAAACAAGGTCCAATCAGGCTGAAACTTTACAGGAAGGTAGAATCTACTGAGTTGTAAGTGATCTAAACGTTTCATGATGATAGCACTTTCCTAAGGGGGTCAAACCATGTCCCAAAGATCACCGGATCTGGTGTCAATTTAAAGAAGTAGTCCAGTTACACCTTTGTGGGCTTATAACTTGGCTTCTGAATGTCCTAGAGAGGTTAGGTTTGTTTTAGTGCACTCCAATCAACAGCCCCTACAACCACAAAAAGGAATGGAGTCATTAGCACTTATGGTTTGTAAATGGCACCCAGAATTATGTTGCACGAAGCACGATTTCACATCATTCTGGGTCCGTTTGTGTGAAAACAAGGTCCAATCAGGCTGAAACGTTACAGGAAGGTAGAATCTATTGAGTTGTAAGTGATCTGAACGTTTCATGATGATAGAACTTTCCTAAGGGGGTCAAACCATGTCCCAAAGGTCACTGGATCTGGTGTCAATTTAAAGAAGTAGTCCAGTTACACATTTGTGGGCTTATAACTTGGCTTCTGAATGTCCTAGAGAGATCAGGTTTGTTTTAATGTACTCCAATCAACAGCCCCTACAACCACAAAAAGGAATGGAGTCATTAGCACTTACGGTTTGTAAATTGCACCCAGAATTATGTTGCACGAAGCACAATTTCACATCATTCTGGGTCCATTTGTGTGAAAACAAGGTCCAATCAGGCTGAAACGTTACTGGAAGGTAGAATCTATTGAGTTGTAAGTGATCTGAACGTTTCATGATGATAGAACTTTCCTAAGGGGGTCACACCATGTCCCAAAGGTCACCGGATCTGGTGTCAATTTAAAGAAGTAGTCCAGTTACACATTTGTGGGCTTATAACTTGGCTTCTGAATGTCCTAGAGAGATCAGGTTTGTTTTAATGTACTCCAATCAACAGCCCCTACAACCCCAAAAAGGAATGGAGTCATTAGCACTTATGGTTTGTAAGTGGCACCCAGAATTATGTTGCACGAAGCACAATTTCACATCATTCTGGGTCCATTTGTGTGAAAACAAGGTCCAATCAGGCTGATACGTTACAAGAAGGTAGAATCTATTGAGTTGTAAGTGATCTGAACGTTTCATGATGATAGCACTTTCCTAAGGGGGTCAAACCATGTCCCAAAGGTCACCGGATCTGGTGTCAATTTAAAGAAGTAGTCCAGTTACACATTTGTGGGCTTATAACTTGGCTTCTGAATGTCCTAGAGAGATCAGGTTTGTTTTAGTGTACTCCAATCAACAGCCCCTACAACCACAAAAGGAATGGAGTCATTAGCACTTATGGTTTGTAAATGGCACCCAGAATTATGTTGCACGAAGCACAATTTCACATCATTCTGGGTCCATTTGTGTGAAAACAAGGTCCAATCAGGCTGAAACGTTACAAGAAGGTAGAATCTATTGAGTTGTAAGTGATCTGAACGTTTCATGATGATCTCACATTCCCATAGGGGGTCAAACCATGTCCCAAAGGTCACCGGGCCTGGTGTCACTTTAAAGAAGTAGTCCAGTTACACCTTTGTGGGCTTATAACTTGGCTTCTGAATGTCCTAGAGAGGTCAGGTTTGTTTTAGTGTACTCCAATCAACAGCCCCTACAACCACAAAAAGGAATGGAGTCATTAGCACTTATGGTTTGTAAATGGCACCCAGAATTATGTTGCACGAAGCACAATTTCACATCATTCTGGGTCCATTTGTGTGAAAACAAGGTCCAATCAGGCTGAAACGTTACAGGAAGGTAGAATCTATTGAGTTGTAAGTGATCTGAACGTTTCATGATGATAGCACTTTCCTAAGGGGGTCAAACCATGTCCCAAAGGTCACCGGATCTGGTGTCAATTTAAAGAAGTAGTCCAGTTACACATTTGTGGGCTTATAACTTGGCTTCTGAATGTCCTAGAGCGATCAGGTTTGCTTTAGTGTACTCCAATCAACAGCCCCTACAACCATAAAAAGGAATGGAGACATTAGCACTTATGGTTTTTAAATGGCACCCAGAATTATGTTGCACGAAGCACAATTTCACATCATTCTGGGTTCATTTGTGTGAAAACAAGGTCCAATCAGGCGGAAACAATACAGGAAGGTAGAATCTATTGAGTTGTAAGTGATCTGAACGTTTCATGATGATAGCACTTTCCTAAGGTGGTCAAACCATGTCCCAAAGGTCACCGGATCTGGTGTCAATTTAAAGAAGTAGTCCAGTTACACCTTTGTGGGCTTATAACTTGGCTTCTGAATGTCCTAGAGAGATCAGGTTTGTTTTAGTGTACTCCAATCAACAGCCCCTACAACCACAAAAGGAATGGAGTCATTAGCACTTATGGTTTGTAATTGGCACCCAGAATTATGTTGCACGAAGCACAATTTCACATCATTCTGGGTCCATTTGTGTGAAAACAAGGTCCAATCAGGCTGAAACGTTACAAGAAGGTAGAATCTATTGAGTTGTAAGTGATTTGAACGTTTCATGATGATCTCACATTCCCATAGGGGGTCAAACCATGTCCCAAAGGTCACCGGGCCTGGTGTCACTTTAAAGAAGTAGTCCAGTTACACCTTTGTGGGCTTATAACTTGGCTTCTGAATGTCCTAGAGAGGTCAGGTTTGTTTTAGTGTACTCCAATCAACAGCCCCTACAACCACAAAAAGGAATGGAGTCATTAGCACTTATGGTTTGTAAATGGCACCCAGAATTATGTTGCACGAAGCACAATTTCACATCATTCTGGGTCCATTTGTGTGAAAACAAGGTCCAATCAGGCTGAAATGTTACAGGAAGGTAGAATCTATTGAGTTGTAAGTGATCTGAACGTTTCATGATGATAGCACTTTCCTAAGGGGGTCAAACCATGTCCCAAAGGTCACCGGATCTGGTGTCAATTTAAAGAAGTAGTCCAGTTACACATGTGTGGGCTTATAACTTGGCTTCTGAATGTCCAGAGCGATCACGTTTGCTTTAGTGTACTCCAATAAACAGCCCCTACAACCACAAAAAGGAATGGAGACATTAGCACTTATGGTTTTTAAATGGCACCCAGAATTATGTTGCACGAAGCACAATTTCACATCATTCTGGGTTCATTTGTGTGAAAACAAGGTCCAATCAGGCTGAAACAATACAGGAAGATAGAATCTATTGAGTTGTAAGTGATCTGAACATTTCATGATGATCGCACTTTCCTAAGGGGGTCAAACCATGTCCCAAAGGTCACCGGATCTGGTGTCACTTTAAAGAAGTAGTCCAGTTACACATTTGTGGGCTTATAACTTGGCTTCTGAATGTCCTAGAGAGGTCAGGGTTGTTTTAGTGTACTCCAATCAACAGCCCCTACAACCACAAAAAGGAATGGAGTCATTAGCCCTTATGGTTTTTAAATGGCACCCAGAATTATGTTGCACGAAGCACAATTTCACATCATTCTGGGTTCATTTGTGTGAAAACAAGGTCCAATCAGGCTGAAACTTTACAGGAAGGTAGAATCTACTGAGTTGTAAGTGATCTGAACGTTTCATGATGATAGCACTTTCCTAAGGGGGTCAAACCATGTCCCAAAGATCACCGGATCTGGTGTCAATTTAAAGAAGTAGTCCAGTTACACATTTGTAGGCTTATAACTTGGCTTCTGAATGTCCTAGAGAGATCAGGTTTGTTTTAGTGTACTCCAATCAACAGCCCCTACAACCACAAAAAGGAATGGAGTCATTAGCACTTATGGTTTGTAAATGGCATCCAGAATTATGTTGCACGAAGCACAATTTCACATCATTCTGGGTCCATTTGTGTGAAAACAAGGTCCAATCAGGCTGAAACGCTACAAGAAGGTAGAATCTATTGAGTTGTAAGTTATCTGAACGTTTCAAGATGATCGCACATTCCTATAGCGGGTAAAACCATGTCCCAAAGGTCACCGGGCCTGGTGTCACTTTAAAGAAGTAGTCCAGTTACACTTTGTGGGCTTATAACTTGGCTTCTGAATGTCCTAGAGAGGTCAGGTTTGTTTTAGTGTACTCCAATCAACAGCCCCTACAACCTCTAACAGGAATGGAGTCATTAGCACTTATGGTTTGTAAATGGCACCCAGAATTATGTTGCACGAAGCACAATTTCACATCATTCTGGGTCCATTTGTGTGGAAAAAAAGGTCCAATCAGGCTGAAACGTTACTGGAAGGTAGAATCTATTGAGTTGTAAGTGATCTGAACGTTTCATGATGATAGAACTTTCCTAAGGGGGTCACACCATGTCCCAAAGGTCACCGGATCTGGTGTCAATTTAAAGAAGTAGTCCAGTTACACATTTGTGGGCTTATAACTTGGCTTCTGAATGTCCTAGAGAGATCAGGTTTGTTTTAATGTACTCCAATCAACAGCCCCTACAACCCCAAAAAGGAATGGAGTCATTAGCACTTATGGTTTGTAAGTGGCACCCAGAATTATGTTGCACGAAGCACAATTTCACATCATTCTGGGTCCATTTGTGTGAAAACAAGGTCCAATCAGGCTGATACGTTACAAGAAGGTAGAATCTATTGAGTTGTAAGTGATCTGAACGTTTCATGATGATAGCACTTTCCTAAGGGGGTCAAACCATGTCCCAAAGGTCACCGGATCTGGTGTCAATTTAAAGAAGTAGTCCAGTTACACATTTGTGGGCTTATAACTTGGCTTCTGAATGTCCTAGAGAGATCAGGTTTGTTTTAGTGTACTCCAATCAACAGCCCCTACAACCACAAAAGGAATGGAGTCATTAGCACTTATGGTTTGTAAATGGCACCCAGAATTATGTTGCACGAAGCACAATTTCACATCATTCTGGGTCCATTTGTGTGAAAACAAGGTCCAATCAGGCTGAAACGTTACAAGAAGGTAGAATCTATTGAGTTGTAAGTGATCTGAACGTTTCATGATGATCTCACATTCCCATAGGGGGTCAAACCATGTCCCAAAGGTCACCGGGCCTGGTGTCACTTTAAAGAAGTAGTCCAGTTACACCTTTGTGGGCTTATAACTTGGCTTCTGAATGTCCTAGAGAGGTCAGGTTTGTTTTAGTGTACTCCAATCAACAGCCCCTACAACCACAAAAAGGAATGGAGTCATTAGCACTTATGGTTTGTAAATGGCACCCAGAATTATGTTGCACGAAGCACAATTTCACATCATTCTGGGTCCATTTGTGTGAAAACAAGGTCCAATCAGGCTGAAACGTTACAGGAAGGTAGAATCTATTGAGTTGTAAGTGATCTGAACGTTTCATGATGATAGCACTTTCCTAAGGGGGTCAAACCATGTCCCAAAGGTCACCGGATCTGGTGTCAATTTAAAGAAGTAGTCCAGTTACACATTTGTGGGCTTATAACTTGGCTTCTGAATGTCCTAGAGCGATCAGGTTTGCTTTAGTGTACTCCAATCAACAGCCCCTACAACCATAAAAAGGAATGGAGACATTAGCACTTATGGTTTTTAAATGGCACCCAGAATTATGTTGCACGAAGCACAATTTCACATCATTCTGGGTTCATTTGTGTGAAAACAAGGTCCAATCAGGCTGAAACAATACAGGAAGGTAGAATCTATTGAGTTGTAAGTGATCTGAACGTTTCATGATGATCGCACTTTCCTAAGGTGGTCAAACCATGTCCCAAAGGTCACCGGATCTGGTGTCAATTTAAAGAAGTAGTCCAGTTACACCTTTGTGGGCTTATAACTTGGCTTCTGAATGTCCTAGAGAGATCAGGTTTGTTTTAGTGTACTCCAATCAACAGCCCCTACAACCACAAAAGGAATGGAGTCATTAGCACTTATGGTTTGTAATTGGCACCCAGAATTATGTTGCACGAAGCACAATTTCACATCATTCTGGGTCCATTTGTGTGAAAACAAGGTCCAATCAGGCTGAAACGTTACAAGAAGGTAGAATCTATTGAGTTGTAAGTGATTTGAACGTTTCATGATGATCTCACATTCCCATAGGGGGTCAAACCATGTCCCAAAGGTCACCGGGCCTGGTGTCACTTTAAAGAAGTAGTCCAGTTACACCTTTGTGGGCTTATAACTTGGCTTCTGAATGTCCTAGAGAGGTCAGGTTTGTTTTAGTGTACTCCAATCAACAGCCCCTACAACCACAAAAAGGAATGGAGTCATTAGCACTTATGGTTTGTAAATGGCACCCAGAATTATGTTGCACGAAGCACAATTTCACATCATTCTGGGTCCATTTGTGTGAAAACAAGGTCCAATCAGGCTGAAATGTTACAGGAAGGTAGAATCTATTGAGTTGTAAGTGATCTGAACGTTTCATGATGATAGCACTTTCCTAAGGGGGTCAAACCATGTCCCAAAGGTCACCGGATCTGGTGTCAATTTAAAGAAGTAGTCCAGTTACACATGTGTGGGCTTATAACTTGGCTTCTGAATACCCAGAGCGATCACGTTTGCTTTAGTGTACTCCAATAAACAGCCCCTACAACCACAAAAAGGAATGGAGACATTAGCACTTATGGTTTTTAAATGGCACCCAGAATTATGTTGCACGAAGCACAATTTCACATCATTCTGGGTTCATTTGTGTGAAAACAAGGTCCAATCAGGCTGAAACAATACAGGAAGATAGAATCTATTGAGTTGTAAGTGATCTGAACATTTCATGATGATCGCACTTTCCTAAGGGGGTCAAACCATGTCCCAAAGGTCACCGGATCTGGTGTCACTTTAAAGAAGTAGTCCAGTTACACATTTGTGGGCTTATAACTTGGCTTCTGAATGTCCTAGAGAGGTCAGGGTTGTTTTAGTGTACTCCAATCAACAGCCCCTACAACCACAAAAAGGAATGGAGTCATTAGCCCTTATGGTTTTTAAATGGCACCCAGAATTATGTTGCACGAAGCACAATTTCACATCATTCTGGGTTCATTTGTGTGAAAACAAGGTCCAATCAGGCTGAAACTTTACAGGAAGGTAGAATCTACTGAGTTGTAAGTGATCTGAACGTTTCATGATGATAGCACTTTCCTAAGGGGGTCAAACCATGTCCCAAAGATCACCGGATCTGGTGTCAATTTAAAGAAGTAGTCCAGTTACACATTTGTAGGCTTATAACTTGGCTTCTGAATGTCCTAGAGAGATCAGGTTTGTTTTAGTGTACTCCAATCAACAGCCCCTACAACCACAAAAAGGAATGGAGTCATTAGCACTTATGGTTTGTAAATGGCATCCAGAATTATGTTGCACGAAGCACAATTTCACATCATTCTGGGTCCATTTGTGTGAAAACAAGGTCCAATCAGGCTGAAACGCTACAAGAAGGTAGAATCTATTGAGTTGTAAGTTATCTGAACGTTTCAAGATGATCGCACATTCCTATAGCGGGTAAAACCATGTCCCAAAGGTCACCGGGCCTGGTGTCACTTTAAAGAAGTAGTCCAGTTACACTTTGTGGGCTTATAACTTGGCTTCTGAATGTCCTAGAGAGGTCAGGTTTGTTTTAGTGTACTCCAATCAACAGCCCCTACAACCTCTAACAGGAATGGAGTCATTAGCACTTATGGTTTGTAAATGGCACCCAGAATTATGTTGCACGAAGCACAATTTCACATCATTCTGGGTCCATTTGTGTGAAAAAAAGGTCCAATCAGGCTGAAACGTTACTGGAAGGTAGAATCTATTGAGTTGTAAGTGATCTGAACGTTTCATGATGATAGAACTTTCCTAAGGGGGTCACACCATGTCCCAAAGGTCACCGGATCTGGTGTCAATTTAAAGAAGTAGTCCAGTTACACATTTGTGGGCTTATAACTTGGCTTCTGAATGTCCTAGAGAGATCAGGTTTGTTTTAATGTACTCCAATCAACAGCCCCTACAACCCCAAAAAGGAATGGAGTCATTAGCACTTATGGTTTGTAAGTGGCACCCAGAATTATGTTGCACGAAGCACAATTTCACATCATTCTGGGTCAATTTGTGTGAAAACAAGGTCCAATCCGGCTGAAACGCTACAAGAAGTTAGAATCTATTGAGTTGTAAGTGATCTGAACGTTTCAAGATGATCGCACATTCCTATAGGGGGTCAAACCATGTCCCAAAGGTCACCGGGCCAAGTGTCACTTTAAAGAAGTAGTCCAGTTACACCTTTGTGGGCTTATAACTTGGCTTCTGAATGTCCTAGAGAGGTTAGGTTTGTTTTAGTGTACTCATATCAACAGCCCCTACAACCACAAAAAGGAATGGAGTCATTAGCACTTATGGTTTGTAAATGGCACCCATAATTATTTTGCACGAAGCACAATTTCACATCATTCTGGGTTCATTTGTGTGAAAACAAGGTCCAATCAGGCTGAAACGTTACTGGAAGCTAGAATCTATTGAGTTGTAAGTGATCTGAACGTTTCATGATGATAGCGCTTTCCTAAGGGGGTCAAACCATGTCCCAAAGGTCACCGGATCTGGGGTCAATTTAAAGAAGTAGTCCAGTTACACATTTGTGGGCTTATAACTTGGCTTCTGAATGTCCTAGAGAGATCAGGTTTGTTTTAGTATACTCCAATCAACAGCCCCTACAACCACAAAAAGGAATGGAGTCATTAGCACTTATGGTTTGTAAATGGCACCCAGAATTATGTTGCACGAAGCACAATTTCACATCATTCTGGGTCCATTTGTGTGAAAACAAGGTCCAATCAGGCTGAAACGTTACAAGAAGGTAGAATCTATTGAGTTGTAAGTGATCTGAACGTTTCATGATGATCTCACATTCCCATAGGGGGTCAAACCATGTCCCAAAGGTCACCGGGCCTGGTGTCACTTTAAAGAAGTAGTCCAGTTACACCTTTGTGGGCTTATAACTTGGCTTCTGAATGTCCTAGAGAGGTCAGGTTTGTTTTAGTGTACTCCAATCAACAGCCCCTACAACCACAAAAAGGAATGGAGTCATTAGCACTTATGGTTTGTAAATGGCACCCAGAATTATGTTGCACGAAGCACAATTTCACATCATTCTGGGTCCATTTGTGTGAAAACAAGGTCCAATCAGGCTGAAACGTTACAGGAAGGTAGAATCTATTGAGTTGTAAGTGATCTGAACGTTTCATGATGATAGCACTTTCCTAAGGGGGTCAAACCATGTCCCAAAGGTCACCGGATCTGGTGTCAATTTAAAGAAGTAGTCCAGTTACACATTTGTGGGCTTATAACTTGGCTTCTGAATGTCCTAGAGCGATCAGGTTTGCTTTAGTGTACTCCAATCAACAGCCCCTACAACCATAAAAAGGAATGGAGACATTAGCACTTATGGTTTTTAAATGGCACCCAGAATTATGTTGCACGAAGCACAATTTCACATCATTCTGGGTTCATTTGTGTGAAAACAAGGTCCAATCAGGCTGAAACAATACAGGAAGGTAGAATCTATTGAGTTGTAAGTGATCTGAACGTTTCATGATGATCGCACTTTCCTAAGGTGGTCAAACCATGTCCCAAAGGTCACCGGATCTGGTGTCAATTTAAAGAAGTAGTCCAGTTACACCTTTGTGGGCTTATAACTTGGCTTCTGAATGTCCTAGAGAGATCAGGTTTGTTTTAGTGTACTCCAATCAACAGCCCCTACAACCACAAAAGGAATGGAGTCATTAGCACTTATGGTTTGTAATTGGCACCCAGAATTATGTTGCACGAAGCACAATTTCACATCATTCTGGGTCCATTTGTGTGAAAACAAGGTCCAATCAGGCTGAAACGTTACAAGAAGGTAGAATCTATTGAGTTGTAAGTGATTTGAACGTTTCATGATGATCTCACATTCCCATAGGGGGTCAAACCATGTCCCAAAGGTCACCGGGCCTGGTGTCACTTTAAAGAAGTAGTCCAGTTACACCTTTGTGGGCTTATAACTTGGCTTCTGAATGTCCTAGAGAGGTCAGGTTTGTTTTAGTGTACTCCAATCAACAGCCCCTACAACCACAAAAAGGAATGGAGTCATTAGCACTTATGGTTTGTAAATGGCACCCAGAATTATGTTGCACGAAGCACAATTTCACATCATTCTGGGTCCATTTGTGTGAAAACAAGGTCCAATCAGGCTGAAATGTTACAGGAAGGTAGAATCTATTGAGTTGTAAGTGATCTGAACGTTTCATGATGATAGCACTTTCCTAAGGGGGTCAAACCATGTCCCAAAGGTCACCGGATCTGGTGTCAATTTAAAGAAGTAGTCCAGTTACACATGTGTGGGCTTATAACTTGGCTTCTGAATACCCAGAGCGATCACGTTTGCTTTAGTGTACTCCAATAAACAGCCCCTACAACCACAAAAAGGAATGGAGACATTAGCACTTATGGTTTTTAAATGGCACCCAGAATTATGTTGCACGAAGCACAATTTCACATCATTCTGGGTTCATTTGTGTGAAAACAAGGTCCAATCAGGCTGAAACAATACAGGAAGATAGAATCTATTGAGTTGTAAGTGATCTGAACATTTCATGATGATCGCACTTTCCTAAGGGGGTCAAACCATGTCCCAAAGGTCACCGGATCTGGTGTCACTTTAAAGAAGTAGTCCAGTTACACATTTGTGGGCTTATAACTTGGCTTCTGAATGTCCTAGAGAGGTCAGGGTTGTTTTAGTGTACTCCAATCAACAGCCCCTACAACCACAAAAAGGAATGGAGTCATTAGCCCTTATGGTTTTTAAATGGCACCCAGAATTATGTTGCACGAAGCACAATTTCACATCATTCTGGGTTCATTTGTGTGAAAACAAGGTCCAATCAGGCTGAAACTTTACAGGAAGGTAGAATCTACTGAGTTGTAAGTGATCTGAACGTTTCATGATGATAGCACTTTCCTAAGGGGGTCAAACCATGTCCCAAAGATCACCGGATCTGGTGTCAATTTAAAGAAGTAGTCCAGTTACACATTTGTAGGCTTATAACTTGGCTTCTGAATGTCCTAGAGAGATCAGGTTTGTTTTAGTGTACTCCAATCAACAGCCCCTACAACCACAAAAAGGAATGGAGTCATTAGCACTTATGGTTTGTAAATGGCATCCAGAATTATGTTGCACGAAGCACAATTTCACATCATTCTGGGTCCATTTGTGTGAAAACAAGGTCCAATCAGGCTGAAACGCTACAAGAAGGTAGAATCTATTGAGTTGTAAGTTATCTGAACGTTTCAAGATGATCGCACATTCCTATAGCGGGTAAAACCATGTCCCAAAGGTCACCGGGCCTGGTGTCACTTTAAAGAAGTAGTCCAGTTACACTTTGTGGGCTTATAACTTGGCTTCTGAATGTCCTAGAGAGGTCAGGTTTGTTTTAGTGTACTCCAATCAACAGCCCCTACAACCTCTAACAGGAATGGAGTCATTAGCACTTATGGTTTGTAAATGGCACCCAGAATTATGTTGCACGAAGCACAATTTCACATCATTCTGGGTCCATTTGTGTGAAAAAAAGGTCCAATCAGGCTGAAACGTTACTGGAAGGTAGAATCTATTGAGTTGTAAGTGATCTGAACGTTTCATGATGATAGAACTTTCCTAAGGGGGTCACACCATGTCCCAAAGGTCACCGGATCTGGTGTCAATTTAAAGAAGTAGTCCAGTTACACATTTGTGGGCTTATAACTTGGCTTCTGAATGTCCTAGAGAGATCAGGTTTGTTTTAATGTACTCCAATCAACAGCCCCTACAACCCCAAAAAGGAATGGAGTCATTAGCACTTATGGTTTGTAAGTGGCACCCAGAATTATGTTGCACGAAGCACAATTTCACATCATTCTGGGTCAATTTGTGTGAAAACAAGGTCCAATCCGGCTGAAACGCTACAAGAAGTTAGAATCTATTGAGTTGTAAGTGATCTGAACGTTTCAAGATGATCGCACATTCCTATAGGGGGTCAAACCATGTCCCAAAGGTCACCGGGCCAAGTGTCACTTTAAAGAAGTAGTCCAGTTACACCTTTGTGGGCTTATAACTTGGCTTCTGAATGTCCTAGAGAGGTTAGGTTTGTTTTAGTGTACTCATATCAACAGCCCCTACAACCACAAAAAGGAATGGAGTCATTAGCACTTATGGTTTGTAAATGGCACCCAGAATTATTTTGCACGAAGCACAATTTCACATCATTCTGGGTTCATTTGTGTGAAAACAAGGTCCAATCAGGCTGAAACGTTACTGGAAGCTAGAATCTATTGAGTTGTAAGTGATCTGAACGTTTCATGATGATAGCGCTTTCCTAAGGGGGTCAAACCATGTCCCAAAGGTCACCGGATCTGGGGTCAATTTAAAGAAGTAGTCCAGTTACACATTTGTGGGCTTATAACTTGGCTTCTGAATGTCCTAGAGAGATCAGGTTTGTTTTAGTATACTCCAATCAACAGCCCCTACAACCACAAAAAGGAATGGAGTCATTAGCACTTATGGTTTGTAAATGGCACCCAGAATTATGTTGCACGAAGCACAATTTCACATCATTCTGGGTCCATTTGTGTGAAAACAAGGTCCAATCAGGCTGATACGTTACAAGAAGGTAGAATCTATTGAGTTGTAAGTGATCTGAACGTTTCATGATGATAGCACTTTCCTAAGGGGGTCAAACCATGTCCCAAAGGTCACCGGATCTGGTGTCAATTTAAAGAAGTAGTCCAGTTACACATTTGTGGGCTTATAACTTGGCTTCTGAATGTCCTAGAGAGATCAGGTTTGTTTTAGTGTACTCCAATCAACAGCCCCTACAACCACAAAAGGAATGGAGTCATTCGCCTTATGGTTTGTAAATGGCACCTAGAATTATGTTGCACGAAGCACAATTTCACATCATTCTGGGTCCATTTGTGTGAAAACAAGGTCCAATCAGGCTGAAACGTTACAAGAAGGTAGAATCTATTGAGTTGTAAGTGATCTGAACGTTTCATGATGATCTCACATTCCCATAGGGGGTCAAACCATGTCCCAAAGGTCACCGGGCCTGGTGTCACTTTAAAGAAGTAGTCCAGTTACACCTTTGTGGGCTTATAACTTGGCTTCTGAATGTCCTAGAGAGGTCAGGTTTGTTTTAGTGTACTCCAATCAACAGCCCCTACAACCACAAAAAGGAATGGAGTCATTAGCACTTATGGTTTGTAAATGGCACCCAGAATTATGTTGCACGAAGCACAATTTCACATCATTCTGGGTCCATTTGTGTGAAAACAAGGTCCAATCAGGCTGAAACGTTACAGGAAGGTAGAATCTATTGAGTTGTAAGTGATCTGAACGTTTCATGATGATAGCACTTTCCTAAGGGGGTCAAACCATGTCCCAAAGCTCACCGGATCTAGTGTCAATTTAAAGAAGTAGTCCAGTTACACATTTGTGGGCTTATAACTTGGCTTCTGAATGTCCTAGAGAGATCAGGTTTGTTTTAATGTACTCCAATCAACAGCCCCTACAACCACAAAAAGGAATGGAGTCATTAGCATTTATGGTTTGTAAATGGCACCCAGAATTATGTTGCACGAAGCACAATTTCACATCATTCTGGGTTCATTTGTGTGAAAACAAGGTCCAATCAGGCTGAAACGTTACTGGAAGCTAGAATCTATTGAGTTGTAAGTGATCTGAACGTTTCATGATGATAGCGCTTTCCTAAGGGGGTCAAACCATGTCCCAAAGGTCACCGGATCTGGGGTCAATTTAAAGAAGTAGTCCAGTTACACATTTGTGGGCTTATAACTTGGCTTCTGAATGTCCTAGAGAGATCAGGTTTGTTTTAGTATACTCCAATCAACAGCCCCTACAACCACAAAAAGGAATGGAGTCATTAGCACTTATGGTTTGTAAATGGCACCCAGAATTATGTTGCACGAAGCACAATTTCACATCATTCTGGGTCCATTTGTGTGAAAACAAGGTCCAATCAGGCTGATACGTTACAAGAAGGTAGAATCTATTGAGTTGTAAGTGATCTGAACGTTTCATGATGATAGCACTTTCCTAAGGGGGTCAAACCATGTCCCAAAGGTCACCGGATCTGGTGTCAATTTAAAGAAGTAGTCCAGTTACACATTTGTGGGCTTATAACTTGGCTTCTGAATGTCCTAGAGAGATCAGGTTTGTTTTAATGTACTCCAAACAACAGCCCCTACAACCACAAAAAGGAATGGAGTCATTAGCATTTATGGTTTGTAAATGGCTCCCAGAATTATGTTGCAAGAAGCACAATTTCACATCATTCTGGGTTTATTTGTGTGAAAACAAGGTCCAATCAGGCTGAAACGTTACAGGAAGGTAGAATCTATTTAGTTGTAAGTGATCTGAACGTTTCATGATGATAGCGCTTTCCTAAGGGGATCAAACCATGTCCCAAAGGTCACCGGATCTGGTGTCAGTTTAAAGAAGTAGTCCAGTTACACATTTGTGGGCTTATAACTTGGCTTCTGAATGTCCTAGAGAGATCAGGTTTGTTTTAGTGTACTCCAATCAACAGCCCCTACAACCACAAAAGGAATGGAGTCATTAGCACTTATGGTTTGTAAATGGCACCCAGAATTATTTTGCACGAAGCACAATTTCACATCATTCTGGGTTCATTTGTGTGAAAACAAGGTCCAATCAGGCTGAAACGTTACAAGAAGGTAGAATCTATTGAGTTGTAAGTGATCTGAACGTTTCATGATGATCTCACATTCCCATAGGGGGTCAAACCATGTCCCAAAGGTCACCGGGCCTGGTGTCACTTTAAAGAAGTAGTCCAGTTACACCTTTGTGGGCTTATAACTTGGCTTCTGAATGTCCTAGAGAGGTCAGGTTTGTTTTAGTGTACTCCAATCAACAGCCCCTACAACCACAAAAAGGAATGGAGTCATTAGCACTTATGGTTTGTAAATGGCACCCAGAATTATGTTGCACGAAGCACAATTTCACATCATTCTGGGTCCATTTGTGTGAAAACAAGGTCCAATCAGGCTGAAACGTTACAGGAAGGTAGAATCTATTGAGTTGTAAGTGATCTGAACGTTTCATGATGATAGCACTTTCCTAAGGGGGTCAAACCATGTCCCAAAGCTCACCGGATCTGGTGTCAATTTAAAGAAGTAGTCCAGTTACATATTTGTGGGCTTATAACTTGGCTTCTGAATGTCCTAGAGAGATCAGGTTTGTTTTAATGTACTCCAATCAACAGCCCCTACAACCACAAAAAGGAATGGAGTCATTAGCATTTATGGTTTGTAAATGGCACCCAGAATTATGTTGCACGAAGCACAATTTCACATCATTCTGGGTTCATTTGTGTGAAAACAAGGTCCAATCAGGCTGAAACGTTACTGGAAGCTAGAATCTATTGAGTTGTAAGTGATCTGAACGTTTCATGATGATAGCGCTTTCCTAAGGGGGTCAAACCATGTCCCAAAGGTCACCGGATCTGGGGTCAATTTAAAGAAGTAGTCCAGTTACACATTTGTGGGCTTATAACTTGGCTTCTGAATGTCCTAGAGAGATCAGGTTTGTTTTAGTATACTCCAATCAACAGCCCCTACAACCACAAAAAGGAATGGAGTCATTAGCACTTATGGTTTGTAAATGGCACCCAGAATTATGTTGCACGAAGCACAATTTCACATCATTCTGGGTCCATTTGTGTGAAAACAAGGTCCAATCAGGCTGATACGTTACAAGAAGGTAGAATCTATTGAGTTGTAAGTGATCTGAACGTTTCATGATGATAGCACTTTCCTAAGGGGGTCAAACCATGTCCCAAAGGTCACCGGATCTGGTGTCAATTTAAAGAAGTAGTCCAGTTACACATTTGTGGGCTTATAACTTGGCTTCTGAATGTCCTAGAGAGATCAGGTTTGTTTTAATGTACTCCAAACAACAGCCCCTACAACCACAAAAAGGAATGGAGTCATTAGCATTTATGGTTTGTAAATGGCACCCAGAATTATGTTGCACGAAGCACAATTTCACATCATTCTGGGTTTATTTGTGTGAAAACAAGGTCCAATCAGGCTGAAACGTTACAGGAAGGTAGAATCTATTTAGTTGTAAGTGATCTGAACGTTTCATGATGATAGCGCTTTCCTAAGGGGATCAAACCATGTCCCAAAGGTCACCGGATCTGGTGTCAATTTAAAGAAGTAGTCCAGTTACACATTTGTGGGCTTATAACTTGGCTTCTGAATGTCCTAGAGAGATCAGGTTTGTTTTAGTGTACTCCAATCAACAGCCCCTACAACCACAAAAGGAATGGAGTCATTAGCACTTATGGTTTGTAAATGGCACCCAGAATTATTTTGCACGAAGCACAATTTCACATCATTCTGGGTTCATTTGTGTGAAAACAAGGTCCAATCAGGCTGAAACGTTACTGGAAGCTAGAATCTATTGAGTTGTAAGTGATCTGAACGTTTCATGATGATAGCGCTTTCCTAAGGGGGTCAAACCATGTCCCAAAGGTCACCGGATCTGGGGTCAATTTAAAGAAGTAGTCCAGTTACACATTTGTGGGCTTATAACTTGGCTTCTGAATGTCCTAGAGAGATCAGGTTTGTTTTAGTATACTCCAATCAACAGCCCCTACAACCACAAAAGGAATGGAGTCATTAGCACTTATGGTTTGTAAATGGCACCCAGAATTATGTTGCACGAAGCACAATTTCACATCATTCTGGGTCCATTTGTGTGAAAACAAGGTCCAATCAGGCTGAAACGTTACAAGAAGGTAGAATCTATTGAGTTGTAAGTGATCTGAACGTTTCATGATGATCTCACATTCCCATAGGGGGTCAAACCATGTCCCAAAGGTCACCGGGCCTGGTGTCACTTTAAAGAAGTAGTCCAGTTACACCTTTGTGGGCTTATAACTTGGCTTCTGAATGTCCTAGAGAGGTCAGGTTTGTTTTAGTGTACTCCAATCAACAGCCCCTACAACCACAAAAAGGAATGGAGTCATTAGCACTTATGGTTTGTAAATGGCACCCAGAATTATGTTGCACGAAGCACAATTTCACATCATTCTGGGTCCATTTGTGTGAAAACAAGGTCCAATCAGGCTGAAACGTTACAGGAAGGTAGAATCTATTGAGTTGTAAGTGATCTGAACGTTTCATGATGATAGCACTTTCCTAAGGGGGTCAAACCATGTCCCAAAGGTCACCGGATCTGGTGTCAATTTAAAGAAGTAGTCCAGTTACACATTTGTGGGCTTATAACTTGGCTTCTGAATGTCCTAGAGCGATCAGATTTGCTTTAGTGTACTCCAATCAACAGCCCCTACAACCACAAAAAGGAATGGAGACATTAGCACTTATGGTTTTTAAATGGCACCCAGAATTATGTTGCACGAAGCACAATTTCACATCATTCTGGGTTCATTTGTGTGAAAACAAGGTCCAATCAGGCTGAAACAATACAGGAAGGTAGAATCTATTGAGTTGTAAGTGATCTGAACGTTTCATGATGATCGCACTTTCCTAAGGTGGTCAAACCATGTCCCAAAGGTCACCGGATCTGGTGTCAATTTAAAGAAGTTGTCCAGTTACACCTTTGTGGGCTTATAACTTGGCTTCTGAATGTCCTAGAGAGATCAGGTTTGTTTTAGTGTACTCCAATCAACAGCCCCTACAACCACAAAAGGAATGGAGTCATTAGCACTTATGGTTTGTAATTGGCACCCAGAATTATGTTGCACGAAGCACAATTTCACATCATTCTGGGTCCATTTGTGTGAAAACAAGGTCCAATCAGGCTGAAACGTTTCAAGAAGGTAGAATCTATTGAGTTGTAAGTGATTTGAACGTTTCATGATGATCTCACATTCCCATAGGGGGTCAAACCATGTCCCAAAGGTCACCGGGCCTGGTGTCACTTTAAAGAAGTAGTCCAGTTACACCTTTGTGGGCTTATAACTTGGCTTCTGAATGTCCTAGAGAGGTCAGGTTTGTTTTAGTGTACTCCAATCAACAGCCCCTACAACCACAAAAAGGAATGGAGTCATTAGCACTTATGGTTTGTAAATGGCACCCAGAATTATGTTGCACGAAGCACAATTTCACATCATTCTGGGTCCATTTGTGTGAAAACAAGGTCCAATCAGGCTGAAATGTTACAGGAAGGTAGAATCTATTGAGTTGTAAGTGATCTGAACGTTTCATGATGATAGCACTTTCCTAAGGGGGTCAAACCATGTCCCAAAGGTCACCGGATCTGGTGTCAATTTAAAGAAGTAGTCCAGTTACACATTTGTGGGCTTATAACTTGGCTTCTGAATGTCCAGAGCGATCACGTTTGCTTTAGTGTACTCCAATAAACAGCCCCTACAACCACAAAAAGGAATGGAGACATTAGCTTATGGTTTTTAAATGGCACCAAGAATTATGTTGCACGAAGCACAATTTCACATCATTCTGGGTTCATTTGTGTGAAAACAAGGTCCAATCAGGCTGAAACAATACAGGAAGGTAGAATCTATTGAGTTGTAAGTGATCTGAACATTTCATGATGATCGCACTTTCCTAAGGGGGTCAAACCATGTCCCAAAGGTCACCGGATCTGGTGTCACTTTAAAGAAGTAGTCCAGTTACACATTTGTGGGCTTATAACTTGGCTTCTGAATGTCCTAGAGAGGTCAGGGTTGTTTTAGTGTACTCCAATCAACAGCCCCTACAACCACAAAAAGGAATGGAGTCATTAGCCCTTATGGTTTTTAAATGGCACCCAGAATTATGTTGCACGAAGCACAATTTCACATCATTCTGGGTTCATTTGTGTGAAAACAAGGTCCAATCAGGCTGAAACTTTACAGGAAGGTAGAATCTACTGAGTTGTAAGTGATCTGAACGTTTCATGATGATAGCACTTTCCTAAGGGGGTCAAACCATGTCCCAAAGATCACCGGATCTGGTGTCAATTTAAAGAAGTAGTCCAGTTACACATTTGTAGGCTTATAACTTGGCTTCTGAATGTCCTAGAGAGATCAGGTTTGTTTTAGTGTACTCAAATCAACAGCCCCTACAACCACAAAAAGGAATGGAGTCATTAGCACTTATGGTTTGTAAATGGCATCCAGAATTATGTTGCACGAAGCACAATTTCACATCATTCTGGGTCCATTTGTGTGAAAACAAGGTCCAATCAGGCTGAAACGCTACAAGAAGGTAGAATCTATTGAGTTGTAAGTGATCTGAACGTTTCAAGATGATCGCACATTCCTATAGCGGGTAAAACCATGTCCCAAAGGTCACCGGGCCTGGTGTCACTTTAAAGAAGTGGTCCAGTTACACTTTGTGGGCTTATAACTTGGCTTCTGAATGTCCTAGAGAGGTCAGGTTTGTTTTAGTGTACTCCAATCAACAGCCCCTACAACCTCTAACAGGAATGGAGTCATTAGCACTTATGGTTTGTAAATGGCACCCAGAATTATGTTGCACGAAGCACAATTTCACATCATTCTGGGTCCATTTGTGTGAAAAAAAGGTCCAATCAGGCTGAAACGTTACTGGAAGGTAGAATCTATTGAGTTGTAAGTGATCTGAACGTTTCATGATGATAGAACTTTCCTAAGGGGGTCACACCATGTCCCAAAGGTCACCGGATCTGGTGTCAATTTAAAGAAGTAGTCCAGTTACACATTTGTGGGCTAATAACTTGGCTTCTGAATGTCCTAGAGAGATCAGGTTTGTTTTAATGTACTCCAATCAACAGCCCCTACAACCCCAAAGAGGAATGGAGTCATTAGCACTTATGGTTTGTAAGTGGCACCCAGAATTATGTTGCACGAAGCACAATTTCACATCATTCTGGGTCAATTTGTGTGAAAACAAGGTCCAATCCGGCTGAAACGCTACAAGAAGTTAGAATCTATTGAGTTGTAAGTGATCTGAACGTTTCAAGATGATCGCACATTCCTATAGGGGGTCAAACCATGTCCCAAAGGTCACCGGGCCAAGTGTCACTTTAAAGAAGTAGTCCAGTTACACCTTTGTGGGCTTATAACTTGGCTTCTGAATGTCCTAGAGAGGTTAGGTTTGTTTTAGTGTACTCATATCAACAGCCCCTACAACCACAAAAAGGAATGGAGTCATTAGCACTTATGGTTTGTAAATGGCACCCAGAATTATTTTGCACGAAGCACAATTTCACATCATTCTGGGTTCATTTGTGTGAAAACAAGGTCCAATCAGGCTGAAACGTTACTGGAAGCTAGAATCTATTGAGTTGTAAGTGATCTGAACGTTTCATGATGATAGCGCTTTCCTAAGGGGGTCAAACCATGTCCCAAAGGTCACCGGATCTGGGGTCAATTTAAAGAAGTAGTCCAGTTACACATTTGTGGGCTTATAACTTGGCTTCTGAATGTCCTAGAGAGATCAGGTTTGTTTTAGTATACTCCAATCAACAGCCCCTACAACCACAAAAAGGAATGGAGTCATTAGCACTTATGGTTTGTAAATGGCACCCAGAATTATGTTGCACGAAGCACAATTTCACATCATTCTGGGTCCATTTGTGTGAAAACAAGGTCCAATCAGGCTGATACGTTACAAGAAGGTAGAATCTATTGAGTTGTAAGTGATCTGAACGTTTCATGATGATAGCACTTTCCTAAGGGGGTCAAACCATGTCCCAAAGGTCACCGGATCTGGTGTCAATTTAAAGAAGTAGTCCAGTTACACATTTGTGGGCTTATAACTTGGCTTCTGAATGTCCTAGAGAGATCAGGTTTGTTTTAGTGTACTCCAATCAACAGCCCCTACAACCACAAAAGGAATGGAGTCATTCGCCTTATGGTTTGTAAATGGCACCTAGATTTATGTTGCACGAAGCACAATTTCACATCATTCTGGGTCCATTTGTGTGAAAACAAAGGTCCAATCAGGCTGAAACGTTACAAGAAGGTAGAATCTATTGAGTTGTAAGTGATCTGAACGTTTCATGATGATCTCACATTCCCATAGGGGGTCAAACCATGTCCCAAAGGTCACCGGGCCTGGTGTCACTTTAAAGAAGTAGTCCAGTTACACCTTTGTGGGCTTATAACTTGGCTTCTGAATGTCCTAGAGAGGTCAGGTTTGTTTTAGTGTACTTCAATCAACAGCCCCTACAACCACAAAAAGGAATGGAGTCATTAGCACTTATGGTTTGTAAATGGCACCCAGAATTATGTTGCACGAAGCACAATTTCACATCATTCTGGGTCCATTTGTGTGAAAACAAGGTCCAATCAGGCTGAAACGTTACAGGAAGGTAGAATCTATTGAGTTGTAAGTGATCTGAACGTTTCATGATGATAGCACTTTCCTAAGGGGGTCAAACCATGTCCCAAAGCTCACCGGATCTGGTAACAATTTAAAGAAGTAGTCCAGTTACACATTTGTGGGCTTATAACTTGGCTTCTGAATGTCCTAGAGAGATCAGGATTGTTTTAATGTACTCCAATCAACAGCCCCTACAACCACAAAAAGGAATGGAGTCATCAGCATTTATGGTTTGTAAATGGCACCCAGAATTATGTTGCACGAAGCACAATTTCACATCATTCTGGGTTCATTTGTGTGAAAACAAGGTCCAATCAGGCTGAAACGTTACTGGAAGCTAGAATCTATTGAGTTGTAAGTGATCTGAACGTTTCATGATGATAGCGCTTTCCTAAGGGGGTCAAACCATGTCCCAAAGGTCACCGGATCTGGGGTCAATTTAAAGAAGTAGTCCAGTTACACATTTGTGGGCTTATAACTTGGCTTCTGAATGTCCTAGAGAGATCAGGTTTGTTTTAGTATACTCCAATCAACAGCCCCTACAACCACAAAAAGGAATGGAGTCATTAGCACTTATGGTTTGTAAATGGCACCCAGAATTATGTTGCACGAAGCACAATTTCACATCATTCTGGGTCCATTTGTGTGAAAACAAGGTCCAATCAGGCTGATACGTTACAAGAAGGTAGAATCTATTGAGTTGTAAGTGATCTGAACGTTTCATGATGATAGCACTTTCCTAAGGGGGTCAAACCATGTCCCAAAGGTCACCGGATCTGGTGTCAATTTAAAGAAGTAGTCCAGTTACACATTTGTGGGCTTATAACTTGGCTTCTGAATGTCCTAGAGAGATCAGGTTTGTTTTAATGTACTCCAAACAACAGCCCCTACAACCACAAAAAGGAATGGAGTCATTAGCATTTATGGTTTGTAAATGGCACCCAGAATTATGTTGCACGAAGCACAATTTCACATCATTCTGGGTTTATTTGTGTGAAAACAAGGTCCAATCAGGCTGAAACGTTACAGGAAGGTAGAGTCTATTTAGTTGTAAGTGATCTGAATGTTTCATGATGATAGCGCTTTCCTAAGGGGATCAAACCATGTCCCAAAGGTCACCGGATCTGGTGTCAATTTAAAGAAGTAGTCCAGTTACACATTTGTGGGCTTATAACTTGGCTTCTGAATGTCCTAGAGAGATCAGGTTTGTTTTAGTGTACTCCAATCAACAGCCCCTACAACCACAAAAGGAATGGAGTCATTAGCACTTATGGTTTTTAAATGGCACCCAGAATTATGTTGCACGAAGCACAATTTCACATCATTCTGGGTCCATTTGTGTGAAAACAAGGTCCAATCAGGCTGAAACGTTACAAGAAGGTAGAATCTATTGAGTTGTAAGTGATCTGAACGTTTCATGATGATCTCACATTCCCATAGGGGGTCAAACCATGTCCCAAAGGTCACCGGGCCTGGTGTCACTTTAAAGAAGTAGTCCAGTTACACCTTTGTGGGCTTATAACTTGGCTTCTGAATGTCCTAGAGAGGTCAGGTTTGTTTTAGTGTACTCCAATCAACAGCCCCTACAACCACAAAAAGGAATGGAGTCATTAGCACTTATGGTTTGTAAATGGCACCCAGAATTATGTTGCACGAAGCACAATTTCACATCATTCTGGGTCCATTTGTGTGAAAACAAGGTCCAATCAGGCTGAAACGTTACAGGAAGGTAGAATCTATTGAGTTGTAAGTGATCTGAACGTTTCATGATGATCGCACTTTCCTAAGGTGGTCAAACCATGTCCCAAAGGTCACCGGATCTGGTGTCAATTTAAAGAAGTAGTCCAGTTACACCTTTGTGGGCTTATAACTTGGCTTCTGAATGTCCTAGAGAGATCAGGTTTGTTTTAGTGTACTCCAATCAACAGCCCCTACAACCACAAAAGGAATGGAGTCATTAGCACTTATGGTTTGTAATTGGCACCCAGAATTATGTTGCACGAAGCACAATTTCACATCATTCTGGGTCCATTTGTGTGAAAACAAGGTCCAATCAGGCTGAAACGTTACAAGAAGGTAGAATCTATTGAGTTGTAAGTGATTTGAACGTTTCATGATGATCTCACATTCCCATAGGGGGTCAAACCATGTCCCAAAGGTCACCGGGCCTGGTGTCACTTTAAAGAAGTAGTCCAGTTACACCTTTGTGGGCTTATAACTTGGCTTCTGAATGTCCTAGAGAGGTCAGGTTTGTTTTAGTGTACTCCAATCAACAGCCCCTACAACCACAAAAAGGAATGGAGTCATTAGCACTTATGGTTTGTAAATGGCACCCAGAATTATGTTGCACGAAGCACAATTTCACATCATTCTGGGTCCATTTGTGTGAAAACAAGGTCCAATCAGGCTGAAATGTTACAGGAAGGTAGAATCTATTGAGTTGTAAGTGATCTGAACGTTTCATGATGATAGCACTTTCCTAAGGGGGTCAAACCATGTCCCAAAGGTCACCGGATCTGGTGTCAATTTAAAGAAGTAGTCCAGTTACACATTTGTGGGCTTATAACTTGGCTTCTGAATGTCCAGAGCGATCACGTTTGCTTTAGTGTACTCCAATCAACAGCCCCTACAACCACAAAAAGGAATGGAGACATTAGCACTTATGGTTTTTAAATGGCACCCAGAATTATGTTGCACGAAGCACAATTTCACATCATTCTGGGTTAATTTGTGTGAAAACAAGGTCCAATCAGGCTGAAACAATACAGGAAGGTAGAATCTATTGAGTTGTAAGTGATCTGAACATTTCATGATGATCGCACTTTCCTAAGGGGGTCAAACCATGTCCCAAAGGTCACCGGATCTGGTGTCACTTTAAAGAAGTAGTCCAGTTACACATTTGTGGGCTTATAACTTGGCTTCTGAATGTCCTAGAGAGGTCAGGGTTGTTTTAGTGTACTCCAATCAACAGCCCCTACAACCACAAAAAAGAATGGAGTCATTAGCCCTTATGGTTTTTAAATGGCACCCAGAATTATGTTGCACGAAGCACAATTTCACATCATTCTGGGTTCATTTGTGTGAAAACAAGGTCCAATCAGGCTGAAACTTTACAGGAAGGTAGAATCTACTGAGTTGTAAGTGATCTGAACGTTTCATGATGATAGCACTTTCCTAAGGGGGTCAAACCATGTCCCAAAGATCACCGGATCTGGTGTCAATTTAAAGAAGTAGTCCAGTTACACATTTGTAGGCTTATAACTTGGCTTCTGAATGTCCTAGAGAGATCAGGTTTGTTTTAGTGTACTCCAATCAACAGCCCCTACAACCACACAAAGGAATGGAGTCATTAGCACTTATGGTTTGTAAATGGCATCCAGAATTATGTTGCACGAAGCACAATTTCACATCATTCTGGGTCCATTTGTGTGAAAACAAGGTCCAATCATGCTGAAACGCTACAAGAAGGTAGAATCTATTGAGTTGTAAGTGATCTGAACGTTTCAAGATGATCGCACATTCCTATAGCGGGTAAAACCATGTCCCAAAGGTCACCGGGCCTGGTGTCACTTTAAAGAAGTAGTCCAGTTACACTTTGTGGGCTTATAACTTGGCTTCTGAATGTCCTAGAGAGGTCAGGTTTGTTTTAGTGTACTCCAATCAACAGCCCCTACAACCTCTAACAGGAATGGAGTCATTAGCACTTATGGTTTGTTAATGGCACCCAGAATTATGTTGCACGAAGCACAATTTCACATCATTCTGGGTCCATTTGTGTGAAAAAAAGGTCCAATCAGGCTGAAACGTTACAGGAAGGTAGAGTCTATTTAGTTGTAAGTGATCTGAATGTTTCATGATGATAGCGCTTTCCTAAGGGGATCAAACCATGTCCCAAAGGTCACCGGATCTGGTGTCAATTTAAAGAAGTAGTCCAGTTACACATTTGTGGGCTTATAACTTGGCTTCTGAATGTCCTAGAGAGATCAGGTTTGTTTTAGTGTACTCCAATCAACAGCCCCTACAACCACAAAAGGAATGGAGTCATTAGCACTTATGGTTTTTAAATGGCACCCAGAATTATGTTGCACGAAGCACAATTTCACATCATTCTGGGTCCATTTGTGTGAAAACAAGGTCCAATCAGGCTGAAACGTTACAAGAAGGTAGAATCTATTGAGTTGTAAGTGATCTGAATGTTTCATGATGATAGCGCTTTCCTAAGGGGATCAAACCATGTCCCAAAGGTCACCGGATCTGGTGTCAATTTAAAGAAGTAGTCCAGTTACACATTTGTGGGCTTATAACTTGGCTTCTGAATGTCCTAGAGAGATCAGGTTTGTTTTAGTGTACTCCAATCAACAGCCCCTACAACCACAAAAGGAATGGAGTCATTAGCACTTATGGTTTTTAAATGGCACCCAGAATTATGTTGCACGAAGCACAATTTCACATCATTCTGGGTCCATTTGTGTGAAAACAAGGTCCAATCAGGCTGAAACGTTACAAGAAGGTAGAATCTATTGAGTTGTAAGTGATCTGAACGTTTCATGATGATCTCACATTCCCATAGGGGGTCAAACCATGTCCCAAAGGTCACCGGGCCTGGTGTCACTTTAAAGAAGTAGTCCAGTTACACCTTTGTGGGCTTATAACTTGGCTTCTGAATGTCCTAGAGAGGTCAGGTTTGTTTTAGTGTACTCCAATCAACAGCCCCTACAACCACAAAAAGGAATGGAGTCATTAGCACTTATGGTTTGTAAATGGCACCCAGAATTATGTTGCACGAAGCACAATTTCACATCATTCTGGGTCCATTTGTGTGAAAACAAGGTCCAATCAGGCTGAAACGTTACAGGAAGGTAGAATCTATTGAGTTGTAAGTGATCTGAACGTTTCATGATGATAGCACTTTCCTAAGGGGGTCAAACCATGTCCCAAAGGTCACCGGATCTGGTGTCAATTTAAAGAAGTAGTCCAGTTACACATTTGTGGGCTTATAACTTGGCTTCTGAATGTCCTAGAGCGATCAGGTTTGCTTTAGTGTACTCCAATCAACAGCCCCTACAACCACAAAAAGGAATGGAGACATTAGCACTTATGGTTTTTAAATGGCACCCAGAATTATGTTGCACGAAGCACAATTTCACATCATTCTGGGTTCATTTGTGTGAAAACAAGGTCCAATCAGGCTGAAACAATACAGGAAGGTAGAATCTATTGAGTTGTAAGTGATCTGAACGTTTCATGATGATCGCACTTTCCTAAGGTGGTCAAACCATGTCCCAAAGGTCACCGGATTTGGTGTCAATTTAAAGAAGTAGTCCAGTTACACCTTTGTGGGCTTATAACTTGGCTTCTGAATGTCCTAGAGAGATCAGGTTTGTTTTAGTGTACTCCAATCAACAGCCCCTACAACCACAAAAGGAATGGAGTCATTAGCACTTATGGTTTGTAATTGGCACCCAGAATTATGTTGCACGAAGCACAATTTCACATCATTCTGGGTCCATTTGTGTGAAAACAAGGTCCAATCAGGCTGAAACGTTACAAGAAGGTAGAATCTATTGAGTTGTAAGTGATTTGAACGTTTCATGATGATCTCACATTCCCATAGGGGGTCAAACCATGTCCCAAAGGTCACCGGGCCTGGTGTCACTTTAAAGAAGTAGTCCAGTTACACCTTTGTGGGCTTATAACTTGGCTTCTGAATGTCCTAGAGAGGTCAGGTTTGTTTTAGTGTACTCCAATCAACAGCCCCTACAACCACAAAAAGGAATGGAGTCATTAGCACTTATGGTTTGTAAATGGCACCCAGAATTATGTTGCACGAAGCACAATTTCACATCATTCTGGGTCCATTTGTGTGAAAACAAGGTCCAATCAGGCTGAAATCTTACAGGAAGGTAGAATCTATTGAGTTGTAAGTGATCTGAACGTTTCATGATGATAGCACTTTCCTAAGGGGGTCAAACCATGTCCCAAAGGTCACCGGATCTGGTGTCAATTTAAAGAAGTAGTCCAGTTACACATTTGTGGGCTTATAACTTGGCTTCTGAATGTCCAGAGCGATCACGTTTGCTTTAGTGTACTCCAATCAACAGCCCCTACAACCACAAAAAGGAATGGAGACATTAGCACTTATGGTTTTTAAATGGCACCCAGAATTATGTTGCACGAAGCACAATTTCACATCATTCTGGGTTAATTTGTGTGAAAACAAGGTCCAATCAGGCTGAAACAATACAGGAAGGTAGAATCTATTGAGTTGTAAGTGATCTGAACATTTCATGATGATCGCACTTTCCTAAGGGGGTCAAACCATGTCCCAAAGGGCACCGGATCTGGTGTCACTTTAAAGAAGTAGTCCAGTTGCACATTTGTGGGCTTATAACTTGGCTTCTGAATGTCCTAGAGAGGTCAGGTTTGTTTTAGTGTACTCCAATCAACAGCCCCTACAACCTCTAACAGGAATGGAGTCATTAGCACTTATGGTTTGTTAATGGCACCCAGAATTATGTTGCACGAAGCACAATTTCACATTATTCTGGGTCCATTTGTGTGAAAAAAAGGTCCAATCAGGCTGAAACGTTACTGGAAGGTAGAATCTATTGAGTTGTAAGTGATCTGAACGTTTCATGATGATAGAACTTTCCTAAGGGGGTCACACCATGTCCCAAAGGTCACCGGATCTGGTGTCAATTTAAAGTAGTCCAGTTACACATTTGTGGGCTTATAACTTGGCTTCTGAATGTCCTAGAGAGATCAGGTTTGTTTTAATGTACTCCAATCAACAGCCCCTACAACCCCAAAAAGGAATGGAGTCATTAGCACTTATGGTTTGTAAGTGGCACCCAGAATTATGTTGCACGAAGCACAATTTCACATAATTCTGGGTCAATTTGTGTGAAAACAAGGTCCAATCCGGCTGAAACGCTACAAGAAGTTAGAATCTATTGAGTTGTAAGTGATCTGAACGTTTCAAGATGATCGAACATTCCTATAGGGGGTCAAACCATGTCCCAAAGGTCACCGGGCCAAGTGTCACTTTAAAGAAGTAGTCCAGTTACACCTTTGTGGGCTTATAACTTGGCTTCTGAATGTCCTAGAGAGGTTAGGTTTGTTTTAGTGTACTCATATCAACAGCCCCTACAACCACAAAAAGGAATGGAGTCATTAGCACTTATGGTTTGTAAATGGCACCCAGAATTATTTTGCACGAAGCACAATTTCACATCATTCTGGGTTCATTTGTGTGAAAACAAGGTCCAATCAGGCTGAAACGTTACTGGAAGCTAGAATTTATTGAGTTGTAAGTGATCTGAACGTTTCATAATGATAGCGCTTTCCTAAGGGGGTCAAACCATGTCCCAAAGGTCACCGGATCTGGGGTCAATTTAAAGAAGTAGTCCAGTTACACATTTGTGGGCTTATAACTTGGCTTCTGAATGTCCTAGAGAGATCAGGTTTGTTTTAGTATACTCCAATCAACAGCCCCTACAACCACAAAAAGGAATGGAGTCATTAGCACTTATGGTTTGTAAATGGCACCCAGAATTATGTTGCACGAAGCACAATTTCACATCATTCTGGGTCCATTTGTGTGAAAACAAGGTCCAATCAGGCTGATACGTTACAAGAAGGTAGAATCTATTGAGTTGTAAGTGATCTGAACGTTTCATGATGATAGCACTTTCCTAAGGGGGTCAAACCATGTCCCAAAGGTCACCGGATCTGGTGTCAATTTAAAGAAGTAGTCCAGTTACACATTTGTGGGCTTATAACTTGGCTTCTGAATGTCCTAGAGAGATCAGGTTTGTTTTAATGTACTCCAATCAACAGCCCCTACAACCACAAAAAGGAATGGAGTCATTGGCATTTATGGTTTGTAAATGGCACCCAGAATTATGTTGCACGAAGCACAATTTCACATCATTCTGGGTTCATTTGTGTGAAAACAAGGTCCAATCAGGCTGAAACGTTACAGGAAGGTAGAATCTATTTAGTTGTAAGTGATCTGAACGTTTCATGATGATAGCGCTTTCCTAAGGGGATCAAACCATGTCCCAAAGGTCACCGGATCTGGTGTCAATTTAAAGAAGTAGTCCAGTTACACATTTGTGGGCTTATAACTTGGCTTCTGAATGTCCTAGAGAGGTCAGGTTTGTTTTAGTGTACTCCAATCAACAGCCCCTACAACCACAAAAGGAATGGAGTCATTCGCCTTATGGTTTGTAAATGGCACCTAGAATTATGTTGCACGAAGCACAATTTCACATCATTCTGGGTCCATTTGTGTGAAAACAAGGTCCAATCAGGCTGAAACGTTACAAGAAGGTAGAATCTATTGAGTTGTAAGTGATCTGAACGTTTCATGATGATCTCACATTCCCATAGGGGGTCAAACCATGTCCCAAAGGTCACCGGGCCTGGTGTCACTTTAAAGAAGTAGTCCAGTTACACCTTTGTGGGCTTATAACTTGGCTTCTGAATGTCCTAGAGAGGTCAGGTTTGTTTTAGTGTACTCCAATCAACAGCCCCTACAACCACAAAAAGGAATGGAGTCATTAGCACTTATGGTTTGTAAATGGCACCCAGAATTATGTTGCACGAAGCACAATTTCACATCATTCTGGGTCCATTTGTGTGAAAACAAGGTCCAATCAGGCTGAAACGTTACAGGAAGGTAGAATCTATTGAGTTGTAAGTGATCTGAACGTTTCATGATGATAGCACTTTCCTAAGGGGGTCAAACCATGTCCCAAAGCTCACCGGATCTGGTGTCAATTTAAAGAAGTAGTCCAGTTACACATTTGTGGGCTTATAACTTGGCTTCTGAATGTCCTAGAGAGATCAGGTTTGTTTTAATGTACTCCAATCAACAGCCCCTACAACCACAAAAAGGAATGGAGTCATTAGCATTTATGGTTTGTAAATGGCACCCAGAATTATGTTGCACGAAGCACAATTTCACATCATTCTGGGTTCATTTGTGTGAAAACAAGGTCCAATCAGGCTGAAACGTTACAGGAAGGTAGAATCTATTTAGTTGTAAGAGATCTGAACGTTTCATGATGATAGCACTTTCCTAAGGGGGTCAAACCATGTCGCAAAGGTCACCGGATCTGGTGTCAATTTAAAGAAGTAGTCCAGTTACACATTTGTGGGCTTATAACTTGGCTTCTGAATGTCCTAGAGATATCAGGTTTGTTTTAATGTACTCCATTCAACAGCCCCTACAACCACAAAAAGGAATGGAGTCATTAGCACTTATGGTATGTAAATGGCACCCAGAATTATGTTGCACGAAGCACAATTTCACATCATTCTGGGTTCATTTGTGTGAAAACAAGGTCCAATCAGGCTGAAACGTTACAGGAAGGTAGAATGTATTGAGTTGTAAGTGATCTGAACGTTTCATGATGATAGCACTTTCCTAAGGGGGTCAAACCATGTCCCAAAGGTCACCGGATCTGGTGTCAATTTAAAGAAGTAGTCCAGTTACATATTTGTGGGCTTATAACTTGGCTTCTGAATGTCCTATAGAGATCAGGTTTGTTTTAATGTACTCCAATCAAGAGCCCCTACAAACACAAAAAGGAATGGAGTCATTAGCACTTATGGTTTGTAAATGGCACCCAGAATTATGTTGCACGATGCACAATTTCACATCATTCTGGGTCCATTTGTGTGAAAACAAGGTCCAATCAGGCTGAAACGCTACAAGAAGGTAGAATCTATTGAGTTGTAAGTGATCTGAACGTTTCAAGATGATCGCACATTCCTATAGGGGGTAAAACCATTTCCCAAAGGTCACCGGGCCTGGTGTCACTTTAAAGAAGTAGTCCAGTTACACCTTTGTGGGCTTATAACTTGGCTTCTGAATGTCCTAGAGAGGTTAGGTTTGTTTTAGTGTACTCCAATCAAAGCCCCTACAACCACAAAAAGGAATGGAGTCATTAGTACTTATGGTTTGTAAATGGCACCCAGAATTATGTTGCACGAAGCACAATTTCACATCATTCTGGGTTCATTTGTGTGAAAACAAGGTCCAATCAGGCTGAAACGTTACAGGAAGGTAGAATCTATTGAGTTGTAAGTGATCTGAACGTTTCATGATGATAGCACTTTCCTAAGGGGGTCAAACCATGTCCCAAAGGTCACCGGGCCTGGTGTCACTTTAAAGAAGTAGTCCAGTTACACCTTTGTGGGCTTATAACTTGGCTTCTGAATGTCCTAGAGAGGTCAGGTTTGTTTTAGTGTACTCCAATCAACAGCCCCTACAACCACAAAAAGGAATGGAGTCATTAGCACTTATGGTTTGTAAATGGCACCCAGAATTATGTTGCACGAAGCACAATTTCACATCATTCTGGGTCCATTTGTGTGAAAACAAGGTCCAATCAGGCTGAAACATTACAGGAAGGTAGAATCTATTGAGTTGTAAGTGATCTGAACGTTTCATGATGATAGCACTTTCCTAAGGGGGTCAAACCATGTCCCAAAGCTCACCGGATCTGGTGTCAATTTAAAGAAGTAGTCCAGTTACACATTTGTGGGCTTATAACTTGGCTTCTGAATGTCCTAGAGAGATCAGGTTTGTTTTAATGTACTCCAATCAACAGCCCCTACAACCACAAAAAGGAATGGAGTCATTAGCATATATGGTTTGTAAATGGCACCCAGAATTATGTTGCACGAAGCACAATTTCACATCATTCTGGGTTCATTTGTGTGAAAACAAGGTCCAATCAGGCTGAAACGTTACAGGAAGGTAGAATCTATTTAGTTGTAAGTGATCTGAACGTTTCATGATGATAGCACTTTCCTAAGGGGGTCAAACCATGTCGCAAAGGTCACCGGATCTGGTGTCAATTTAAAGAAGTAGTCCAGTTACACATTTGTGGGCTTATAACTTGGCTTCTGAATGTCCTAGACATATCAGGTTTGTTTTAATGTACTCCATTCAACAGCCCCTACAACCACAAAAAGGAATGGAGTCATTAGCACTTATGGTATGTAAATGGCACCCAGAATTATGTTGCACGAAGCACAATTTCACATCATTCTGGGTTCATTTGTGTGAAAACAAGGTCCAATCAGGCTGAAACGTTACAGGAAGGTAGAATGTATTGAGTTGTAAGTGATCTGAACGTTTCATGATGATAGCACTTTCCTAAGGGGGTCAAACCATGTCCCAAAGGTCACCGGATCTGGTGTCAATTTAAAGAAGTAGTCCAGTTACATATTTGTGGGCTTATAACTTGGCTTCTGAATGTCCTATAGAGATCAGGTTTGTTTTAATGTACTCCAATCAAGAGCCCCTACAAACACAAAAAGGAATGGAGTCATTAGCACTTATGGTTTGTAAATGGCACCCAGAATTATGTTGCATGAAGCACAATTTCACATCATTCTGGGTCCATTTGTGTGAAAACAAGGTCCAATCAGGCTGAAACGCTACAAGAAGGTAGAATCTATTGAGTTGTAAGTGATCTGAACGTTTCAAGATGATCGCACATTCCTATAGGGGGTAAAACCATGTTCCAAAGGTCACCGGGCCTGGTGTCACTTTAAAGTAGTAGTCCAGTTACACCTTTGTGGGCTTATAACTTGGCTTCTGAATGTCCTAGAGAGGTTAGTTTGTTTTAGTGTACTCCAATCAACAGCCCCTACAACCACAAAAAGGAATGGAGTCATTAGCACTTATGGTTTGTAAGTGGCACCCAGAATTATGTTGCACGAAGCACAATTTCACATCATTCTGGGTCAATTTGTGTGAAAACAAGAACCAATCCGGCTGAAACGCTACAAGAAGGTAGAATCTATTCAGTTGTAAGTGATCTGAACGTTTCAAGATGATCGCACATTCCTATAGGGGGTCAAACCATGTCCCAAAGGTCACCGGGCCATGTGTCACTTTAAAGAAGTAGTCCAGTTACACCTGTGTGTGCTTATAACTTGGCTTCTGAATGTCCTAGAGAGGTTAGGTTTGTTTTAGTGTACTCCAATCAACAGCCCCTACAACCACAAAAAGGAATGGAGTCATTAGCACTTATGGTTTGTAAATGGCACCCAGAATTATTTTGCACGAAGCACAATTTCACATCATTCTGGGTCCATTTGTGTGAAAACAAGGTCCAATCAGGCTGAAACGTTACAGGAAGGTAGAATCTATTGAGTTGTAACTGATCTGAACGTTTCATGATGATAGCACTTTCCTAAGGGGGTCAAACCATGTCCCAAAGGTCACTGGATCTGGTGTCAATTTAAAGAAGTAGTCCAGTTACACATGTGTGGGCTTATAACTGGGCTTCTGAATGTCCTAGAGAGGTTAGGTTTGTTTTAGTGTACTCCAATCAACAGCCCCTACAACCGCAAAAAGGAATGGAGTCATTAGCACTTATGGTTTGTAAATGGCACCCAGAATTATTTTGCACGAAGCACAATTTCACATCATTCTGGGTTCATTTGTGTGAAAACAAGGTCCAATCAGGCTGAAACGTTACTGGAAGCTAGAATCTATTGAGTTGTAAGTGATATGAACGTTTCATGATGATAGCGCTTTCCTAAGGGGGTAAAACCATGTCCCAAAGGTCACCGGATCTGGTGTCAATTTAAAGAAGTAGTCCAGTTACACATTTGTGGGCTTATAACTTGGCTTCTGAATGTACTAGAGAGATCAGGTTTGTTTTAGTATACTCCAATCAACAGCCCCTACAACCACAAAAAGGAATGGAGTCATTAGCACTTATGGTTTGTAAATGGCACCCAGAATTATGTTGCACGAAGCACGATTTCACATCATTCTGGGTCCATTTGTGTGAAAACAAGGTCCAATCAGGCTGAAACGTTACAAGAAGGTAGAACCTATTGAGTTGTAAGTGATCTGAACGTTTCATGATGATCTCAAATTCCTATAGGGGGTCAAACCATGTCCCAAAGGTCACCGGGCCTGGTGTCACTTTAAAGAAGTAGTCCAGTTACACCTTTGTGGGCTTATAACTTGGCTTCTGAATGTCCTATAGAGGTCAGGTTTGTTTTAGTGTACTCCAATCAACAGCCCCTACAACCACAAAAAGGAATGGAGTCATTAGCACTTATGGTTTGTAAATGGCACCCAGAATTATGTTGCACGAAGCACAATTTCACATCATTCTGGGTCCATTTGTGTGAAAACAAGGTCCAATCAGGCTGAAACGTTACAGGAAGGTAGAATCTATTGAGTTGTAAGTGATCTGAACGTTTCATGATGATAGCACTTTCCTAAGGGGGTCAAACCATGTCCCAAAGGTCACCGGATCTGGTGTCAATTTAAAGAAGTAGTCCAGTTACACATTTGTGGGCTTATAACTTGGCTTCTGAATGTCCTAGAGAGATCAGGTTTGTTTTAGTGTACTCCAATCAACAGCCCCTACAACCACAAAAAGGAATGGAGTCATTAGCACTTATGGTTTGTAAATGGCACCCAGAATTATGTTGCACGAAGCACAATTTCACATCATTCTGGGTCCATTTGTGTGAAAACAAGGTCCAATCAGGCTGAAACATTACAGGAAGGTAGAATCTATTAAGTTGTAAGTGATCTGAACGTTTCATGATGATAGCACTTCCCTAAGGGGGTCAAACCATGTCCCAAAGGTCATCGGATCTGGTGTCTAAAGAAGTAGTCCAGTTACACATTTGTGGGCTTATAACTTGGCTTCTGAATGTCCTAGAGAGATCAGGTTTGTTTTAGTATACTCCAATCAACAGCCCCTACAACCACAAAAAGGAATGGAGTCATTAGCACTTATGGTTTTTAAATGGCACCCAGAATTATGTTGCACGAAGCACAATTTCACATCATTCTGGGTTCATTTGTGTGAAAACAAGGTCCAATCAGGCTGAAACGTTACAGCAAGGTAGAATCTATTGAGTTGTAAGTGATCTGAACGTTTCATGATGATAGCACTTTCCTAAGGGGGTCAAACCATGTCCCAAAGGTCACCGGATCTGGTGTCAATTTAAAGAATTAGTCCAGTTACACATTTGTGGGCTTATAACTTGGCTTCTGAATGTCCTAGAGTGATCAGGTTTGCTTTAGTGTACTCCAATCAACAGCCCCTACAGCCACAAAAAGGAATGGAGACATTAGCACTTATGGTTTTTAAATGGCACCCAGAATTATGTTGCACGAAGCACAATTTCACATCATTCTGGGTCAATTTGTGTGAAAACAAGGTCCAATCCGGCTGAAACGCTACAAGAAGTTAGAATCTATTGAGTTGTAAGTGATCTGAACGTTTCAAGATGATCGCACATTCCTATAGGGGGTCAAACCATGTCCCAAAGGTCACCGGGCCAAGTGTCACTTTAATGAAGTAGTCCAGTTACACCTTTGTGGGCTTATAACTTGGCTTCTGAATGTCCTAGAGAGGTTAGGTTTGTTTTAGTGTACTCATATCAACAGCCCCTACAACCACAAAAAGGAATGGAGTCATTAGCACTTATGGTTTGTAAATGGCACCCAGAATTATTTTGCACGAAGCACAATTTCACATCATTCTGGGTTCATTTGTGTGAAAACAAGGTCCAATCAGGCTGAAACGTTACTGGAAGCTAGAATCTATTGAGTTGTAAGTGATCTGAACGTTTCATGATGATAGCGCTTTCCTAAGGGGGTCAAACCATGTCCCAAAGGTCACCGGATCTGGGGTCAATTTAAAGAAGTAGTCCAGTTACACATTTGTGGGCTTATAACTTGGCTTCTGAATGTCCTAGAGAGATCAGGTTTGTTTTAGTATACTCCAATCAACAGCCCCTACAACCACAAAAAGGAATGGAGTCATTAGCACTTATGGTTTGTAAATGGCACCCAGAATTATGTTGCACGAAGCACAATTTCACATCATTCTGGGTCCATTTGTGTGAAAACAAGGTCCAATGAGGCTGATACGTTACAAGAAGGTAGAATCTATTGAGTTGTAAGTGATCTGAACGTTTCATGATGATAGCACTTTCCTAAGGGGGTCAAACCATGTCCCAAAGGTCACCGGATCTGGTGTCAATTTAAAGAAGTAGTCCAGTTACACATTTGTGGGCTTATAACTTGGCTTCTGAATGTCCTAGAGAGATCAGGTTTGTTTTAGTGTACTCCAATCAACAGCCCCTACAACCACAAAAGGAATGGAGTCATTCGCCTTATGGTTTGTAAATGGCACCTAGAATTATGTTGCACGAAGCACAATTTCACATCATTCTGGGTCCATTTGTGTGAAAACAAGGTCCAATCAGGCTGAAACGTTACAAGAAGGTAGAATCTATTGAGTTGTAAGTGATCTGAACGTTTCATGATGATCTCACATTCCCATAGGGGGTCAAACCATGTCCCAAAGGTCACCGGGCCTGGTGTCACTTTAAAGAAGTAGTCCAGTTACACCTTTGTGGGCTTATAACTTGGCTTCTGAATGTCCTAGAGAGGTCAGGTTTGTTTTAGTGTACTCCAATCAACAGCCCCTACTACCACAAAAAGGAATGGAGTCATTAGCACTTATGGTTTGTAAATGGCACCCAGAATTATGTTGCACGAAGCACAATTTCACATCATTCTGGGTCCATTTGTGTGAAAACAAGGTCCAATCAGGCTGAAACGTTACAGGAAGGTAGAATCTATTGAGTTGTAAGTGATCTGAACGTTTCATGATGATAGCACTTTCCTAAGGGGGTCAAACCATGTCCCAAAGCTCACCGGATCTGGTGTCAATTTAAAGAAGTAGTCCAGTTACACATTTGTGGGCTTATAACTTGGCTTCTGAATGTCCTAGAGAGATCAGGTTTGTTTTAATGTACTCCAATCAACAGCCCCTACAACCACAAAAAGGAATGGAGTCATTAGCATTTATGGTTTGTAAATGGCACCCAGAATTATGTTGCACGAAGCACAATTTCACATCATTCTGGGTTCATTTGTGTGAAAACAAGGTCCAATCAGGCTGAAACGTTACTGGAAGCTAGAATCTATTGAGTTGTAAGTGATCTGAACGTTTCATGATGATAGCGCCTTCCTAAGGGGGTCAAACCATGTCCCAAAGGTCACCGGATCTGGGGTCAATTTAAAGAAGTAGTCCAGTTACACATTTGTGGGCTTATAACTTGGCTTCTGAATGTCCTAGAGAGATCAGGTTTGTTTTAGTATACTCCAATCAACAGCCCCTACAACCACAAAAAGGAATGGAGTCATTAGCACTTATGGTTTGTAAATGGCACCCAGAATTATGTTGCACGAAGCACAATTTCACATCATTCTGGGTCCATTTGTGTGAAAACAAGGTCCAATCAGGCTGATACGTTACAAGAAGGTAGAATCTATTGAGTTGTAAGTGATCTGAACGTTTCATGATGATAGCACTTTCCTAAGGGGGTCAAACCATGTCCCAAAGGTCACCGGATCTGGTGTCAATTTAAAGAAGTAGTCCAGTTACACATTTGTGGGCTTATAACTTGGCTTCTGAATGTCCTAGAGAGGTTAGGTTTGTTTTAGTGTACTCATATCAACAGCCCCTACAACCACAAAAAGGAATGGAGTCATTAGCATTTATGGTTTGTAAATGGCACCCAGAATTATGTTGCACGAAGCACAATTTCACATCATTCTGGGTTTATTTGTGTGAAAACAAGGTCCAATCAGGCTGAAACGTTACAGGAAGGTAGAATCTATTTAGTTGTAAGTGATCTGAACGTTTCATGATGATAGCGCTTTCCTAAGGGGATCAAACCATGTCCCAAAGGTCACCGGATCTGGTGTCAATTTAAAGAAGTAGTCCAGTTACACATTTGTGGGCTTATAACTTGGCTTCTGAATGTCCTAGAGAGATCAGGTTTGTTTTAGTGTACTCCAATCAACAGCCCCTACAACCACAAAAGGAATGGAGTCATTAGCACTTATGGTTTGTAAATGGCACCCAGAATTATTTTGCACGAAGCACAATTTCACATCATTCTGGGTTCATTTGTGTGAAAACAAGGTCCAATCAGGCTGAAACGTTACTGGAAGCTAGAATCTATTGAGTTGTAAGTGATCTGAACGTTTCATGATGATAGCGCTTTCCTAAGGGGGTCAAACCATGTCCCAAAGGTCACCGGATCTGGGGTCAATTTAAAGAAGTAGTCCAGTTACACATTTGTGGGCTTATAACTTGGCTTCTGAATGTCCTAGAGAGATCAGGTTTTTTTTAGTATACTCCAATCAACAGCCCCTACAACAACAAAAAGGAATGGAGTCATTAGCACTTATGGTTTGTAAATGGCACCCAGAATTATGTTGCACGAAGCACAATTTCACATCATTCTGGGTCCATTTGTGTGAAAACAAGGTCCAATCAGGCTGATACGTTACAAGAAGGTAGAATCTATTGAGTTGTAAGTGATCTGAACGTTTCATGATGATAGCACTTTCCTAAGGGGGTCAAACCATGTCCCAAAGGTCACCGGATCTGGTGTCAATTTAAAGAAGTAGTCCAGTTACACATTTGTGGGCTTATAACTTGGCTTCTGAATGTCCTAGAGAGATCAGGTTTGTTTTAGTGTACTCCAATCAACAGCCCCTACAACCACAAAAGGAATGGAGTCATTAGCACTTATGGTTTGTAAATGGCACCCAGAATTATGTTGCACGAAGCACAATTTCACATCATTCTGGGTCCATTTGTGTGAAAACAAGGTCCAATCAGGCTGAAACGTTACAAGAAGGTAGAATCTATTGAGTTGTAAGTGATCTGAACGTTTCATGATGATCTCACATTCCCATAGGGGGTCAAACCATGTCCCAAAGGTCACCGGGCCTGGTGTCACTTTAAAGAAGTAGTCCAGTTACACCTTTGTGGGCTTATAACTTGGCTTCTGAATGTCCTAGAGAGGTCAGGTTTGTTTTAGTGTACTCCAATCAACAGCCCCTACAACCACAAAAAGGAATGGAGTCATTAGCACTTATGGTTTGTAAATGGCACCCAGAATTATGTTGCACGAAGCACAATTTCACATCATTCTGGGTCCATTTGTGTGAAAACAAGGTCCAATCAGGCTGAAACGTTACAGGAAGGTAGAATCTATTGAGTTGTAAGTGATCTGAACGTTTCATGATGATAGCACTTTCCTAAGGGGGTCAAACCATGTCCCAAAGGTCACCGGATCTGGTGTCAATTTAAAGAAGTAGTCCAGTTACACATTTGTGGGCTTATAACTTGGCTTCTGAATGTCCTAGAGCGATCAGATTTGCTTTAGTGTACTCCAATCAACAGCCCCTACAACCACAAAAAGGAATGGAGACATTAGCACTTACGGTTTTTAAATGGCACCCAGAATTATGTTGCACGAAGCACAATTTCACATCATTCTGGGTTCATTTGTGTGAAAACAAGGTCCAATCAGGCTGAAACAATACAGGAAGGAAGAATCTATTGAGTTGTAAGTGATCTGAACGTTTCATGATGATCGCACTTTCCTAAGGTGGTCAAACCATGTCCCAAAGGTCACCGGATCTGGTGTCAATTTAAAGAAGTTGTCCAGTTACACCTTTGTGGGCTTATACCTTGGCTTCTGAATGTCCTAGAGAGATCAGGTTTGTTTTAGTGTACTCCAATCAACAGCCCCTACAACCACAAAAGGAATGGAGTCATTAGCACTTATGGTTTGTAATTGGCACCCAGAATTATGTTGCACGAAGCACAATTTCACATCATTCTGGGTCCATTTGTGTGAAAACAAGGTCCAATCAGGCTGAAACGTTTCAAGAAGGTAGAATCTATTGAGTTGTAAGTGATTTGAACGTTTCATGATGATCTCACATTCCCATAGGGGGTCAAACCATGTCCCAAAGGTCACCGGGCCTGGTGTCACTTTAAAGAAGTAGTCCAGTTACACCTTTGTGGGCTTATAACTTGGCTTCTGAATGTCCTAGAGAGGTCAGGTTTGTTTTAGTGTACTCCAATCAACAGCCCCTACAACCACAAAAAGGAATGGAGTCATTAGCACTTATGGTTTGTAAATGGCACCCAGAATTATGTTGCACGAAGCACAATTTCACATCATTCTGGGTCCATTTGTGTGAAAACAAGGTCCAATCAGGCTGAAATGTTACAGGAAGGTAGAATCTATTGAGTTGTAAGTGATCTGAACGTTTCATGATGATAGCACTTTCCTAAGGGGGTCAAACCATGTCCCAAAGGTCACCGGATCTGGTGTCAATTTAAAGAAGTAGTCCAGTTACACATTTGTGGGCTTATAACTTGGCTTCTGAATGTCCAGAGCGATCACGTTTGCTTTAGTGTACTCCAATAAACAGCCCCTACAACCACAAAAAGGAATGGAGACATTAGCACTTATGGTTTTTAAATGGCACCCAGAATTATGTTGCACGAAGCACAATTTCACATCATTCTGGGTTCATTTGTGTGAAAACAAGGTCCAATCAGGCTGAAACAATACAGGAAGGTAGAATCTATTGAGTTGTAAGTGATCTGAACATTTCATGATGATCGCACTTTCCTAAGGGGGTCAAACCATGTCCCAAAGGTCACCGGATCTGGTGTCACTTTAAAGAAGTAGTCCAGTTACACCTTTGTGGGCTTATAACTTGGCTTCTGAATGTCCTAGAGAGGTCAGGGTTGTTTTAGTGTACTCCAATCAACAGCCCCTACAACCACAAAAAGGAATGGAGTCATTAGCCCTTATGGTTTTTAAATGGCACCCAGAATTATGTTGCACGAAGCACAATTTCACATCATTCTGGGTTCATTTGTGTGAAAACAAGGTCCAATCAGGCTGAAACTTTACAGGAAGGTAGAATCTACTGAGTTGTAAGTGATCTGAACGTTTCATGATGATAGCACTTTCCTAAGGGGGTCAAACCATGTCCCAAAGATCACCAGATCTGGTGTCAATTTAAAGAAGTAGTCCAGTTACACATTTGTAGGCTTATAACTTGGCTTCTGAATGTCCTAGAGAGATCAGGTTTGTTTTAGTGTACTCAAATCAACAGCCCCTACAACCACAAAAAGGAATGGAGTCATTAGCACTTATGGTTTGTAAATGGCATCCAGAATTATGTTGCACGAAGCACAATTTCACATCATTCTGGGTCCATTTGTGTGAAAACAAGGTCCAATCAGGCTGAAACGCTACAAGAAGGTAGAATCTATTGAGTTGTAAGTGATCTGAACGTTTCAAGATGATCGCACATTCCTATAGCGGGTAAAACCATGTCCCAAAGGTCACCGGGCCTGGTGTCACTTTAAAGAAGTGGTCCAGTTACACTTTGTGGGCTTATAACTTGGCTTCTGAATGTCCTAGAGAGGTCAGGTTTGTTTTAGTGTACTCCAATCAACAGCCCCTACAACCTCTAACAGGAATGGAGTCATTAGCACTTATGGTTTGTAAATGGCACCCAGAATTATGTTGCACGAAGCACAATTTCACATCATTCTGGGTCCATTTGTGTGAAAAAAAGGTCCAATCAGGCTGAAACGTTACTGGAAGGTAGAATCTATTGAGTTGTAAGTGATCTGAACGTTTCATGATGATAGAACTTTCCTAAGGGGGTCACACCATGTCCCAAAGGTCACCGGATCTGGTGTCAATTTAAAGAAGTAGTCCAGTTACACATTTGTGGGCTAATAACTTGGCTTCTGAATGTCCTAGAGAGATCAGGTTTGTTTTAATGTACTCCAATCAACAGCCCCTACAACCCCAAAGAGGAATGGAGTCATTAGCACTTATGGTTTGTAAGTGGCACCCAGAATTATGTTGCACGAAGCACAATTTCACATCATTCTGGGTCAATTTGTGTGAAAACAAGGTCCAATCCGGCTGAAACGCTACAAGAAGTTAGAATCTATTGAGTTGTAAGTGATCTGAACGTTTCAAGATGATCGCACATTCCTATAGGGGGTCAAACCATGTCCCAAAGGTCACCGGGCCAAGTGTCACTTTAAAGAAGTAGTCCAGTTACACCTTTGTGGGCTTATAACTTGGCTTCTGAATGTCCTAGAGAGGTTAGGTTTGTTTTAGTGTACTCATATCAACAGCCCCTACAACCACAAAAAGGAATGGAGTCATTAGCACTTATGGTTTGTAAATGGCACCCAGAATTATTTTGCACGAAGCACAATTTCACATCATTCTGGGTTCATTTGTGTGAAAACAAGGTCCAATCAGGCTGAAACGTTACTGGAAGCTAGAATCTATTGAGTTGTAAGTGATCTGAACGTTTCATGATGATAGCGCTTTCCTAAGGGGGTCAAACCATGTCCCAAAGGTCACCGGATCTGGGGTCAATTTAAAGAAGTAGTCCAGTTACACATTTGTGGGCTTATAACTTGGCTTCTGAATGTCCTAGAGAGATCAGGTTTGTTTTAGTATACTCCAATCAACAGCCCCTACAACCACAAAAAGGAATGGAGTCATTAGCACTTATGGTTTGTAAATGGCACCCAGAATTATGTTGCACGAAGCACAATTTCACATCATTCTGGGTCCATTTGTGTGAAAACAAGGTCCAATCAGGCTGATACGTTACAAGAAGGTAGAATCTATTGAGTTGTAAGTGATCTGAACGTTTCATGATGATAGCACTTTCCTAAGGGGGTCAAACCATGTCCCAAAGGTCACCGGATCTGGTGTCAATTTAAAGAAGTAGTCCAGTTACACATTTGTGGGCTTATAACTTGGCTTCTGAATGTCCTAGAGAGATCAGGTTTGTTTTAGTGTACTCCAATCAACAGCCCCTACAACCACAAAAGGAATGGAGTCATTCGCCTTATGGTTTGTAAATGGCACCTAGAATTATGTTGCACGAAGCACAATTTCACATCATTCTGGGTCCATTTGTGTGAAAACAAGGTCCAATCAGGCTGAAACATTACAAGAAGGTAGAATCTATTGAGTTGTAAGTGATCTGAACGTTTCATGATGATCTCACATTCCCATAGGGGGTCAAACCATGTCCCAAAGGTCACCGGGCCTGGTGTCACTTTAAAGAAGTAGTCCAGTTACACCTTTGTGGGCTTATAACTTGGCTTCTGAATGTCCTAGAGAGGTCAGGTTTGTTTTAGTGTACTCCAATCAACAGCCCCTACAACCACAAAAAGGAATGGAGTCATTAGCACTTATGGTTTGTAAATGGCACCCAGAATTATGTTGCACGAAGCACAATTTCACATCATTCTGGGTCCATTTGTGTGAAAACAAGGTCCAATCAGGCTGAAACGTTACAGGAAGGTAGAATCTATTGAGTTGTAAGTGATCTGAACGTTTCATGATGATAGCACTTTCCTAAGGGGGTCAAACCATGTCCCAAAGCTCACCGGATCTGGTAACAATTTAAAGAAGTAGTCCAGTTACACATTTGTGGGCTTATAACTTGGCTTCTGAATGTCCTAGAGAGATCAGGTTTGTTTTAATGTACTCCAATCAACAGCCCCTACAACCACAAAAAGGAATGGAGTCATCAGCATTTATGGTTTGTAAATGGCACCCAGAATTATGTTGCACGAAGCACAATTTCACATCATTCTGGGTTCATTTGTGTGAAAACAAGGTCCAATCAGGCTGAAACGTTACTGGAAGCTAGAATCTATTGAGTTGTAAGTGATCTGAACGTTTCATGATGATAGCGCTTTCCTAAGGGGGTCAAACCATGTCCCAAAGGTCACCGGATCTGGGGTCAATTTAAAGAAGTAGTCCAGTTACACATTTGTGGGCTTATAACTTGGCTTCTGAATGTCCTAGAGAGATCAGGTTTGTTTTAGTATACTCCAATCAACAGCCCCTACAACCACAAAAAGGAATGGAGTCATTAGCACTTATGGTTTGTAAATGGCACCCAGAATTATGTTGCACGAAGCACAATTTCACATCATTCTGGGTCCATTTGTGTGAAAACAAGGTCCAATCAGGCTGATACGTTACAAGAAGGTAGAATCTATTGAGTTGTAAGTGATCTGAACATTTCATGATGATAGCACTTTCCTAAGGGGGTCAAACCATGTCCCAAAGGTCACCGGATCTGGTGTCAATTTAAAGAAGTAGTCCAGTTACACATTTGTGGGCTTATAACTTGGCTTCTGAATGTCCTAGAGAGATCAGGTTTGTTTTAATGTACTCCAAACAACAGCCCCTACAACCACAAAAAGGAATGGAGTCATTAGCATTTATGGTTTGTAAATGGCAACCAGAATTATGTTGCACGAAGCACAATTTCACATCATTCTGGGTTTATTTGTGTGAAAACAAGGTCCAATCAGGCTGAAACGTTACAGGAAGGTAGAGTCTATTTAGTTGTAAGTGATCTGAATGTTTCATGATGATAGCGCTTTCCTAAGGGGATCAAACCATGTCCCAAAGGTCACCGGATCTGGTGTCAATTTAAAGAAGTAGTCCAGTTACACATTTGTGGGCTTATAACTTGGCTTCTGAATGTCCTAGAGAGATCAGGTTTGTTTTAGTGTACTCCAATCAACAGCCCCTACAACCACAAAAGGAATGGAGTCATTAGCACTTATGGTTTTTAAATGGCACCCAGAATTATGTTGCACGAAGCACAATTTCACATCATTCTGGGTCCATTTGTGTGAAAACAAGGTCCAATCAGGCTGAAACGTTACAAGAAGGTAGAATCTATTGAGTTGTAAGTGATCTGAACGTTTCATGATGATCTCACATTCCCATAGGGGGTCAAACCATGTCCCAAAGGTCACCGGGCCTGGTGTCACTTTAAAGAAGTAGTCCAGTTACACCTTTGTGGGCTTATAACTTGGCTTCTGAATGTCCTAGAGAGGTCAGGTTTGTTTTAGTGTACTCCAATCAACAGCCCCTACAACCACAAAAAGGAATGGAGTCATTAGCACTTATGGTTTGTAAATGGCACCCAGAATTATGTTGCACGAAGCACAATTTCACATCATTCTGGGTCCATTTGTGTGAAAACAAGGTCCAATCAGGCTGAAACGTTACAGGAAGGTAGAATCTATTGAGTTGTAAGTGATCTGAACGTTTCATGATGATAGCACTTTCCTAAGGGGGTCAAACCATGTCCCAAAGGTCACCGGATCTGGTGTCAATTTAAAGAAGTAGTCCAGTTACACATTTGTGGGCTTATAACTTGGCTTCTGAATGTCCTAGAGCGATCAGGTTTGCTTTAGTGTACTCCAATCAACAGCCCCTACAACCACAAAAAGGAATGGAGACATTAGCACTTATGGTTTTTAAATGGCACCCAGAATTATGTTGCACGAAGCACAATTTCACATCATTCTGGGTTCATTTGTGTGAAAACAAGGTCCAATCAGGCTGAAACAATACAGGAAGGTAGAATCTATTGAGTTGTAAGTGATCTGAACGTTTCATGATGATCGCACTTTCCTAAGGTGGTCAAACCATGTCCCAAAGGTCACCGGATCTGGTGTCAATTTAAAGAAGTAGTCCAGTTACACCTTTGTGGGCTTATAACTTGGCTTCTGAATGTCCTAGAGAGATCAGGTTTGTTTTAGTGTACTCCAATCAACAGCCCCTACAACCACAAAAGGAATGGAGTCATTAGCACTTATGGTTTGTAATTGGCACCCAGAATTATGTTGCACGAAGCACAATTTCACATCATTCTGGGTCCATTTGTGTGAAAACAAGGTCCAATCAGGCTGAAACGTTACAAGAAGGTAGAATCTATTGAGTTGTAAGTGATTTGAACGTTTCATGATGATCTCACATTCCCATAGGGGGTCAAACCATGTCCCAAAGGTCACCGGGCCTGGTGTCACTTTAAAGAAGTAGTCCAGTTACACCTTTGTGGGCTTATAACTTGGCTTCTGAATGTCCTAGAGAGGTCAGGTTTGTTTTAGTGTACTCCAATCAACAGCCCCTACAACCACAAAAAGGAATGGAGTCATTAGCACTTATGGTTTGTAAATGGCACCCAGAATTATGTTGCACGAAGCACAATTTCACATCATTCTGGGTCCATTTGTGTGAAAACAAGGTCCAATCAGGCTGAAATGTTACAGGAAGCTAGAATCTATTGAGTTGTAAGTGATCTGAACGTTTCATGATGATAGCACTTTCCTAAGGGGGTCAAACCATGTCCCAAAGGTCACCGGATCTGGTGTCAATTTAAAGAAGTAGTCCAGTTACACATTTGTGGGCTTATAACTTGGCTTCTGAATGTCCAGAGCGATCACGTTTGCTTTAGTGTACTCCAATCAACAGCCCCTACAACCACAAAAAGGAATGGAGACATTAGCACTTATGGTTTTTAAATGGCACCCAGAATTATGTTGCACGAAGCACAATTTCACATCATTCTGGGTTAATTTGTGTGAAAACAAGGTCCAATCAGGCTGAAACAATACAGGAAGGTAGAATCTATTGAGTTGTAAGTGATCTGAACATTTCATGATGATCGCACTTTCCTAAGGGGGTCAAATCATGTCCCAAAGGTCACCGGATCTGGTGTCACTTTAAAGAAGTAGTCCAGTTACACATTTGTGGGCTTATAACTTGGCTTCTGAATGTCCTAGAGAGGTCAGGGTTGTTTTAGTGTACTCCAATCAACAGCCCCTACAACCACAAAAAAGAATGGAGTCATTAGCCCTTATGGTTTTTAAATGGCACCCAGAATTATGTTGCACGAAGCACAATTTCACATCATTCTGGGTTCATTTGTGTGAAAACAAGGTCCAATCAGGCTGAAACTTTACAGGAAGGTAGAATCTACTGAGTTGTAAGTGATCTGAACGTTTCATGATGATAGCACTTTCCTAAGGGGGTCAAACCATGTCCCAAAGATCACCGGATCTGGTGTCAATTTAAAGAAGTAGTCCAGTTACACATTTGTAGGCTTATAACTTGGCTTCTGAATGTCCTAGAGAGATCAGGTTTGTTTTAGTGTACTCCAATCAACAGCCCCTACAACCACACAAAGGAATGGAGTCATTAGCACTTATGGTTTGTAAATGGCATCCAGAATTATGTTGCACGAAGCACAATTTCACATCATTCTGGGTCCATTTGTGTGAAAACAAGGTCCAATCAGGCTGAAACGCTACAAGAAGGTAGAATCTATTGAGTTGTAAGTGATCTGAACGTTTCAAGATGATCGCACATTCCTATAGCGGGTAAAACCATGTCCCAAAGGTCACCGGGCCTGGTGTCACTTTAAAGAAGTAGTCCAGTTACACTTTGTGGGCTTATAACTTGGCTTCTGAATGTCCTAGAGAGGTCAGGTTTGTTTTAGTGTACTCCAATCAACAGCCCCTACAACCTCTAACAGGAATGGAGTCATTAGCACTTATGGTTTGTTAATGGCACCCAGAATTATGTTGCACGAAGCACAATTTCACATCATTCTGGGTCCATTTGTGTGAAAAAAAGGTCCAATCAGGCTGAAACGTTACTGGAAGGTAGAATCTATTGAGTTGTAAGTGATCTGAACGTTTCATGATGATAGCACTTTCCTAAGGGGGTCAAACCATGTCCCAAAGGTCACCGGATCTGGTGTCAATTTAAAGAAGTAGTCCAGTTACACATTTGTGGGCTTATAACTTGGCTTCTGAATGTCCTAGAGAGATCAGGTTTGTTTTAATGTACTCCAAACAATAGCCCCTACAACCACAAAAAGGAATGGAGTCATTAGCATTTATGGTTTGTAAATGGCACCCAGAATTATGTTGCACGAAGCACAATTTCACATCATTCTGGGTTTATTTGTGTGAAAACAAGGTCCAATCAGGCTGAAACGTTACAGGAAGGTAGAGTCTATTTAGTTGTAAGTGATCTGAATGTTTCATGATGATAGCGCTTTCCTAAGGGGATCAAACCATGTCCCAAAGGTCACCGGATCTGGTGTCAATTTAAATAAGTAGTCCAGTTACACATTTGTGGGCTTATAACTTGGCTTCTGAATGTCCTAGAGCGATCAGGTTTGCTTTAGTGTACTCCAATCAACAGCCCCTACAACCACAAAAAGGAATGGAGACATTAGCACTTATGGTTTTTAAATGGCACCCAGAATTATGTTGCACGAAGCACAATTTCACATCATTCTGGGTTCATTTGTGTGAAAACAAGGTCCAATCAGGCTGAAACAATACAGGAAGGTAGAATCTATTGAGTTGTAAGTGATCTGAACGTTTCATGATGATCGCACTTTCCTAAGGTGGTCAAACCATGTCCCAAAGGTCACCGGATCTGGTGTCAATTTAAAGAAGTAGTCCAGTTACACCTTTGTGGGCTTATAACTTGGCTTCTGAATGTCCTAGAGAGATCAGGTTTGTTTTAGTGTACTCCAATCAACAGCCCCTACAACCACAAAAGGAATGGAGTCATTAGCACTTATGGTTTGTAATTGGCACCCAGAATTATGTTGCACGAAGCACAATTTCACATCATTCTGGGTCCATTTGTGTGAAAACAAGGTCCAATCAGGCTGAAACGTTACAAGAAGGTAGAATCTATTGAGTTGTAAGTGATTTGAACGTTTCATGATGATCTCACATTCCCATAGGGGGTCAAACCATGTCCCAAAGGTCACCGGGCCTGGTGTCACTTTAAAGAAGTAGTCCAGTTACACCTTTGTGGGCTTATAACTTGGCTTCTGAATGTCCTAGAGAGGTCAGGTTTGTTTTAGTGTACTCCAATCAACAGCCCCTACAACCACAAAAAGGAATGGAGTCATTAGCACTTATGGTTTGTAAATGGCACCCAGAATTATGTTGCACGAAGCACAATTTCACATCATTCTGGGTCCATTTGTGTGAAAACAAGGTCCAATCAGGCTGAAATGTTACAGGAAGGTAGAATCTATTGAGTTGTAAGTGATCTGAACGTTTCATGATGATAGCACTTTTCTAAGGGGGTCAAACCATGTCCCAAAGGTCACCGGATCTGGTGTCAATTTAAAGAAGTAGTCCAGTTACACATTTGTGGGCTTATAACTTGGCTTCTGAATGTCCAGAGCGATCACGTTTGCTTTAGTGTACTCCAATCAACAGCCCCTACAACCACAAAAAGGAATGGAGACATTAGCACTTATGGTTTTTAAATGGCACCCAGAATTATGTTGCACGAAGCACAATTTCACATCATTCTGGGTTAATTTGTGTGAAAACAAGGTCCAATCAGGCTGAAACAATACAGGAAGGTAGAATCTATTGAGTTGTAAGTGATCTGAACATTTCATGATGATCGCACTTTCCTAAGGGGGTCAAACCATGTCCCAAAGGTCACCGGATCTGGTGTCACTTTAAAGAAGTAGTCCAGTTACACATTTGTGGGCTTATAACTTGGCTTCTGAATGTCCTAGAGAGGTCAGGGTTGTTTTAGTGTACTCCAATCAACAGCCCCTACAACCACAAAAAAGAATGGAGTCATTAGCCCTTATGGTTTTTAAATGGCACCCAGAATTATGTTGCACGAAGCACAATTTCACATCATTCTAGGTTCATTTGTGTGAAAACAAGGTCCAATCAGGCTGAAACTTTACAGGAAGGTAGAATCTACTGAGTTGTAAGTGATCTGAACGTTTCATGATGATAGCACTTTCCTAAGGGGGTCAAACCATGTCCCAAAGATCACCGGATCTGGTGTCAATTTAAAGAAGTAGTCCAGTTACACATTTGTAGGCTTATAACTTGGCTTCTGAATGTCCTAGAGAGATCAGGTTTGTTTTAGTGTACTCCAATCAACAGCCCCTACAACCACACAAAGGAATGGAGTCATTAGCACTTATGGTTTGTAAATGGCATCCAGAATTATGTTGCACGAAGCACAATTTCACATCATTCTGGGTCCATTTGTGTGAAAACAAGGTCCAATCAGGCTGAAACGCTACAAGAAGGTAGAATCTATTGAGTTGTAAGTGATCTGAACGTTTCAAGATGATCGCACATTCCTATAGCGGGTAAAACCATGTCCCAAAGGTCACCGGGCCTGGTGTCACTTTAAAGAAGTAGTCCAGTTACACTTTGTGGGCTTATAACTTGGCTTCTGAATGTCCTAGAGAGGTCAGGTTTGTTTTAGTGTACTCCAATCAACAGCCCCTACAACCTCTAACAGGAATGGAGTCATTAGCACTTATGGTTTGTTAATGGCACCCAGAATTATGTTGCACGAAGCACAATTTCACATCATTCTGGGTCCATTTGTGTGAAAAAAAGGTCCAATCAGGCTGAAACGTTACTGGAAGGTAGAATCTATTGAGTTGTAAGTGATCTGAACGTTTCATGATGATAGAACTTTCCTAAGGGGGTCACACCATGTCCCAAAGGTCACCGGATCTGGTGTCAATTTAAGGAAGTAGTCCAGTTACACATTTGTGGGCTTATAACTTGGCTTCTGAATGTCCTAGAGAGATCAGGTTTGTTTTAATGTACTCCAATCAACAGCCCCTACAACCCCAAAAAGGAATGGAGTCATTAGCACTTATGGTTTGTAAGTGGCACCCAGAATTATGTTGCACGAAGCACAATTTCACATCATTCTGGGTCAATTTGTGTGAAAACAAGGTCCAATCCGGCTGAAACGCTACAAGAAGTTAGAATCTATTGAGTTGTAAGTGATCTGAACGTTTCAAGATGATCGCACATTCCTATAGGGGGTCAAACCATGTCCCAAAGGTCACCGGGCCAAGTGTCACTTTAAAGAAGTAGTCCAGTTACACCTTTGTGGGCTTATAACTTGGCTTCTGAATGTCCTAGAGAGGTTAGGTTTGTTTTAGTGTACTCATATCAACAGCCCCTACAACCACAAAAAGGAATGGAGTCATTAGCACTTATGGTTTGTAAATGGCACCCAGAATTATTTTGCACGAAGCACAATTTCACATCATTCTGGGTTCATTTGTGTGAAAACAAGGTCCAATCAGGCTGAAACGTTACTGGAAGCTAGAATTTATTGAGTTGTAAGTGATCTGAACGTTTCATGATGATAGCGCTTTCCTAAGGGGGTCAAACCATGTCCCAAAGGTCACCGGATCTGGGGTCAATATAAAGAAGTAGTCCAGTTACACATTTGTGGGCTTATAACTTGGCTTCTGAATGTCCTAGAGAGATCAGGTTTGTTTTAGTATACTCCAATCAACAGCCCCTACAACCACAAAAAGGAATGGAGTCATTAGCACTTATGGTTTGTAAATGGCACCCAGAATTATGTTGCACGAAGCACAATTTCACATCATTCTGGGTCCATTTGTGTGAAAACAAGGTCCAATCAGGCTGATACGTTACAAGAAGGTAGAATCTATTGAGTTGTAAGTGATCTGAACGTTTCATGATGATAGCACTTTCCTAAGGGGGTCAAACCATGTCCCAAAGGTCACCGGATCTGGTGTCAATTTAAAGAAGTAGTCCAGTTACACATTTGTGGGCTTATAACTTGGCTTCTGAATGTCCTAGAGAGATCAGGTTTGTTTTAATGTACTCCAATCAACAGCCCCTACAACCACAAAAAGGAATGGAGTCATTGGCATTTTTGGTTTGTAAATGGCACCCAGAATTATGTTGCACGAAGCACAATTTCACATCATTCTGGGTTCATTTGTGTGAAAACAAGGTCCAATCAGGCTGAAACGTTACAGGAAGGTAGAATCTATTTAGTTGTAAGTGATCTGAACGTTTCATGATGATAGCGCTTTCCTAAGGGGATCAAACCATGTCCCAAAGGTCACCGGATCTGGTGTCAATTTAAAGAAGTAGTCCAGTTACACATTTGTGGGCTTATAACTTGGCTTCTGAATGTCCTAGAGAGATCAGGTTTGTTTTAGTGTACTCCAATCAACAGCCCCTACAACCACAAAAGGAATGGAGTCATTCGCCTTATGGTTTGTAAATGGCACCTAGAATTATGTTGCACGAAGCACAATTTCACATCATTCTGGGTCCATTTGTGTGAAAACAAGGTCCAATCAGGCTGAAACGTTACAAGAAGGTAGAATCTATTGAGTTGTAAGTGATCTGAACGTTTCATGATGATCTCACATTCCCATAGGGGGTCAAACCATGTCCCAAAGGTCACCGGGCCTGGTGTCACTTTAAAGAAGTAGTCCAGTTACACCTTTGTGGGCTTATAACTTGGCTTCTGAATGTCCTAGAGAGGTCAGGTTTGTTTTAGTGTACTCCAATCAACAGCCCCTACAACCACAAAAAGGAATGGAGTCATTAGCACTTATGGTTTGTAAATGGCACCCAGAATTATGTTGCACGAAGCACAATTTCACATCATTCTGGGTCCATTTGTGTGAAAACAAGGTCCAATCAGGCTGAAACGTTACAGGAAGGTAGAATCTATTGAGTTGTAAGTGATCTGAACGTTTCATGATGATAGCACTTTCCTAAGGGGGTCAAACCATGTCCCAAAGCTCACCGGATCTGGTGTCAATTTAAAGAAGTAGTCCAGTTACACATTTGTGGGCTTATAACTTGGCTTCTGAATGTCCTAGAGAGATCAGGTTTGTTTTAATGTACTCCAATCAACAGCCCCTACAACCACAAAAAGGAATGGAGTCATTAGCATTTATGGTTTGTAAATGGCACCCAGAATTATGTTGCACGAAGCACAATTTCACATCATTCTGGGTTCATTTGTGTGAAAACAAGGTCCAATCAGGCTGAAACGTTACAGGAAGGTAGAATCTATTTAGTTGTAAGAGATCTGAACGTTTCATGATGATAGCACTTTCCTAAGGGGGTCAAACCATGTCGCAAAGGTCACCGGATCTGGTGTCAATTTAAAGAAGTAGTCCAGTTACACATTTGTGGGCTTATAACTTGGCTTCTGAATGTCCTAGAGATATCAGGTTTGTTTTAATGTACTCCATTCAACAGCCCCTACAACCACAAAAAGGAATGGAGTCATTAGCACTTATGGTATGTAAATGGCACCCAGAATTATGTTGCACGAAGCACAATTTCACATCATTCTGGGTTCATTTGTGTGAAAACAAGGTCCAATCAGGCTGAAACGTTACAGGAAGGTAGAATGTATTGAGTTGTAAGTGATCTGAACGTTTCATGATGATAGCACTTTCCTAAGGGGGTCAAACCATGTCCCAAAGGTCACCGGATCTGGTGTCAATTTAAAGAAGTAGTCCAGTTACATATTTGTGGGCTTATAACTTGGCTTCTGAATGTCCTATAGAGATCAGGTTTGTTTTAATGTACTCCAATCAAGAGCCCCTACAAACACAAAAAGGAATGGAGTCATTAGCACTTATGGTTTGTAAATGGCACCCAGAATTATGTTGCACGATGCACAATTTCACATCATTCTGGGTCCATTTGTGTGAAAACAAGGTCCAATCAGGCTGAAACGCTACAAGAAGGTAGAATCTATTGAGTTGTAAGTGATCTGAACGTTTCAAGATGATCGCACATTCCTATAGGGGGTAAAACCATTTCCCAAAGGTCACCGGGCCTGGTGTCACTTTAAAGAAGTAGTCCAGTTACACCTTTGTGGGCTTATAACTTGGCTTCTGAATGTCCTAGAGAGGTTAGGTTTGTTTTAGTGTACTCCAATCAAAGCCCCTACAACCACAAAAAGGAATGGAGTCATTAGTACTTATGGTTTGTAAATGGCACCCAGAATTATGTTGCACGAAGCACAATTTCACATCATTCTGGGTTCATTTGTGTGAAAACAAGGTCCAATCAGGCTGAAACGTTACAGGAAGGTAGAATCTATTGAGTTGTAAGTGATCTGAACGTTTCATGATGATACCACTTTCCTAAGGGGGTCAAACCATGTCCCAAAGGTCACCGGGCCTGGTGTCAATTTAAAGAAGTAGTCCAGTTACACCTTTGTGGGCTTATAACTTGGCTTCTGAATGTCCTAGAGAGGTCAGGTTTGTTTTAGTGTACTCCAATCAACAGCCCCTACAACCACAAAAAGGAATGGAGTCATTAGCACTTATGGTTTGTAAATGGCACCCAGAATTATGTTGCACGAAGCACAATTTCACATCATTCTGGGTCCATTTGTGTGAAAACAAGGTCCAATCAGGCTGAAACGTTACAGGAAGGTAGAATCTATTGAGTTGTAAGTGATCTGAACGTTTCATGATGATAGCACTTTCCTAAGGGGGTCAAACCATGTCCCAAAGCTCACCGGATCTGGTGTCAATTTAAAGAAGTAGTCCAGTTACACATTTGTGGGCTTATAACTTGGCTTCTGAATGTCCTAGAGAGATCAGGTTTGTTTTAATGTACTCCAATCAACAGCCCCTACAACCACAAAAAGGAATGGAGTCATTAGCATTTATGGTTTGTAAATGGCACCCAGAATTATGTTGCACGAAGCACAATTTCACATCATTCTGGGTTCATTTGTGTGAAAACAAGGTCCAATCAGGCTGAAACGTTACAGGAAGGTAGAATCTATTTAGTTGTAAGTGATCTGAACGTTTCATGATGATAGCACTTTCCTAAGGGGGTCAAACCATGTCGCAAAGGTCACCGGATCTGGTGTCAATTTAAAGAAGTAGTCCAGTTACACATTTGTGGGCTTATAACTTGGCTTCTGAATGTCCTAGACATATCAGGTTTGTTTTAATGTACTCCATTCAACAGCCCCTACAACCACAAAAAGGAATGGAGTCATTAGCACTTATGGTATGTAAATGGCACCCAGAATTATGTTGCACGAAGCACAATTTCACATCATTCTGGGTTCATTTGTGTGAAAACAAGGTCCAATCAGGCTGAAACGTTACAGGAAGGTAGAATGTATTGAGTTGTAAGTGATCTGAACGTTTCATGATGATAGCACTTTCCTAAGGGGGTCAAACCATGTCCCAAAGGTCACCGGATCTGGTGTCAATTTAAAGAAGTAGTCCAGTTACATATTTGTGGGCTTATAACTTGGCTTCTGAATGTCCTATAGAGATCAGGTTTGTTTTAATGTACTCCAATCAAGAGCCCCTACAAACACAAAAAGGAATGGAGTCATTAGCACTTATGGTTTGTAAATGGCACCCAGAATTATGTTGCATGAAGCACAATTTCACATCATTCTGGGTCCATTTGTGTGAAAACAAGGTCCAATCAGGCTGAAACGCTACAAGAAGGTAGAATCTATTGAGTTGTAAGTGATCTGAACGTTTCAAGATGATCGCACATTCCTATAGGGGGTAAAACCATGTTCCAAAGGTCACCGGGCCTGGTGTCACTTTAAAGTAGTAGTCCAGTTACACCTTTGTGGGCTTATAACTTGGCTTCTGAATGTCCTAGAGAGGTTAGTTTGTTTTAGTGTACTCCAATCAACAGCCCCTACAACCACAAAAAGGAATGGAGTCATTAGCACTTATGGTTTGTAAGTGGCACCCAGAATTATGTTGCACGAAGCACAATTTCACATCATTCTGGGTCAATTTGTGTGAAAACAAGAACCAATCCGGCTGAAACGCTACAAGAAGGTAGAATCTATTCAGTTGTAAGTGATCTGAACGTTTCAAGATGATCGCACATTCCTATAGGGGGTCAAACCATGTCCCAAAGGTCACCGGGCCATGTGTCACTTTAAAGAAGTAGTCCAGTTACACCTGTGTGTGCTTATAACTTGGCTTCTGAATGTCCTAGAGAGGTTAGGTTTGTTTTAGTGTACTCCAATCAACAGCCCCTACAACCACAAAAAGGAATGGAGTCATTAGCACTTATGGTTTGTAAATGGCACCCAGAATTATTTTGCACGAAGCACAATTTCACATCATTCTGGGTCCATTTGTGTGAAAACAAGGTCCAATCAGGCTGAAACGTTACAGGAAGGTAGAATCTATTGAGTTGTAACTGATCTGAACGTTTCATGATGATAGCACTTTCCTAAGGGGGTCAAACCATGTCCCAAAGGTCACTGGATCTGGTGTCAATTTAAAGAAGTAGTCCAGTTACACATGTGTGGGCTTATAACTGGGCTTCTGAATGTCCTAGAGAGGTTAGGTTTGTTTTAGTGTACTCCAATCAACAGCCCCTACAACCGCAAAAAGGAATGGAGTCATTAGCACTTATGGTTTGTAAATGGCACCCAGAATTATTTTGCACGAAGCACAATTTCACATCATTCTGGGTTCATTTGTGTGAAAACAAGGTCCAATCAGGCTGAAACGTTACTGGAAGCTAGAATCTATTGAGTTGTAAGTGATATGAACGTTTCATGATGATAGCGCTTTCCTAAGGGGGTAAAACCATGTCCCAAAGGTCACCGGATCTGGTGTCAATTTAAAGAAGTAGTCCAGTTACACATTTGTGGGCTTATAACTTGGCTTCTGAATATACTAGAGAGATCAGGTTTGTTTTAGTATACTCCAATCAACAGCCCCTACAACCACAAAAAGGAATGGAGTCATTAGCACTTATGGTTTGTAAATGGCACCCAGAATTATGTTGCACGAAGCACGATTTCACATCATTCTGGGTCCATTTGTGTGAAAACAAGGTCCAATCAGGCTGAAACGTTACAAGAAGGTAGAATCTATTGAGTTGTAAGTGATCTGAACGTTTCATGATGCTCTCAAATTCCTATAGGGGGTCAAACCATGTCCCAAAGGTCACCGGGCCTGGTGTCACTTTAAAGAAGTAGTCCAGTTACACCTTTGTGGGCTTATAACTTGGCTTCTGAATGTCCTATAGAGGTCAGGTTTGTTTTAGTGTACTCCAATCAACAGCCCCTACAACCACAAAAAGGAATGGAGTCATTAGCACTTATGGTTTGTAAATGGCACCCAGAATTATGTTGCACGAAGCACAATTTCACATCATTCTGGGTCCATTTGTGTGAAAACAAGGTCCAATCAGGCTGAAACGTTACAGGAAGGTAGAATCTATTGAGTTGTAAGTGATCTGAACGTTTCATGATGATAGCACTTTCCTAAGGGGGTCAAACCATGTCCCAAAGGTCACCGGATCTGGTGTCAATTTAAAGAAGTAGTCCAGTTACACATTTGTGGGCTTATAACTTGGCTTCTGAATGTCCTAGAGAGATCAGGTTTGTTTTAGTGTACTCCAATCAACAGCCCCTACAACCACAAAAAGGAATGGAGTCATTAGCACTTATGGTTTGTAAATGGCACCCAGAATTATGTTGCACGAAGCACAATTTCACATCATTCTGGGTCCATTTGTGTGAAAACAAGGTCCAATCAGGCTGAAACATTACAGGAAGGTAGAATCTATTAAGTTGTAAGTGATCTGAACGTTTCATGATGATAGCACTTCCCTAAGGGGGTCAAACCATGTCCCAAAGGTCATCGGATCTGGTGTCTAAAGAAGTAGTCCAGTTACACATTTGTGGGCTTATAACTTGGCTTCTGAATGTCCTAGAGAGATCAGGTTTGTTTTAGTATACTCCAATCAACAGCCCCTACAACCACAAAAAGGAATGGAGTCATTAGCACTTATGGTTTTTAAATGGCACCCAGAATTATGTTGCACGAAGCACAATTTCACATCATTCTGGGTTCATTTGTGTGAAAACAAGGTCCAATCAGGCTGAAACGTTACAGCAAGGTAGAATCTATTGAGTTGTAAGTGATCTGAACGTTTCATGATGATAGCACTTTCCTAAGGGGGTCAAACCATGTCCCAAAGGTCACCGGATCTGGTGTCAATTTAAAGAATTAGTCCAGTTACACATTTGTGGGCTTATAACTTGGCTTCTGAATGTCCTAGAGTGATCAGGTTTGCTTTAGTGTACTCCAATCAACAGCCCCTACAGCCACAAAAAGGAATGGAGACATTAGCACTTATGGTTTTTAAATGGCACCCAGAATTATGTTGCACGAAGCACAATTTCACATCATTCTGGGTTCATTTGTGTGAAAACAAGGTCCAATCAGGCTGAAACAATACAGGAAGGTAGAATCTATTGAGTTGTAAGTGATCTGAACGTTTCATGATGATCGCACTTTCCTATAGGGGGTCAAACCATGTCCCAAAGGTCACCGGATCTGGTGTCACTTTAAAGAAGTAGTCCAGTTACACATTTGTGGGCTTATAACTTGGCTTCTGAATGTCCTAGAGAGGTCAGGGTTGTTTTAGTGTACTCCAATCAACAGCCCCTACAACCACAAAAAGGAATGGAGTCATTAGCACTTATGGTTTTTAAATGGCACCCAGAATTATGTTGCACAAAGCACAATTTCACATCATTCTGGGTTCATTTGTGTGAAAACAAGGTCCAATCAGGCTGAAACGTTACTGGAAGCTAGAATCTATTGAGTTGTAAGTGATCTGAACGTTTCATGATGATAGCGCTTTCCTAAGGGGGTCAAACCATGTCCCAAAGGTCACCGGATCTGGTGTCAATTTAAAGAAGTAGTCCAGTTACACATTTGTGGGCTTATAACTTGGCTTCTGAATGTACTAGAGAGATCAGGTTTGTTTTAGTATACTCCAATCAACAGCCCCTACAACCACAAAAAGGAATGGAGTCATTAGCACTTATGGTTTGTAAATGGCACCCAGAATTATGTTGCACGAAGCACAATTTCACATCATTCTGGGTCCATTTGTGTGAAAACAAGGTCCAATCAGGCTGAAACGTTACAAGAAGGTAGAATCTATTGAGTTGTAAGTGATCTGAACGTTTCATGATGATCTCAAATTCCTATAGGTGGTCAAACCATGTCCCAAAGGTCACCGGGCCTGGTGTCACTTTAAAGAAGTAGTCCAGTTACACCTTTGTGGGCTTATAACTTGGCTTCTGAATGTCCTATAGAGGTCAGGTTTGTTTTAGTGTACTCCAATCAACAGCCCCTACAACCACAAAAAGGAATGGAGTCATTAGCACTTATGGTTTGTAAATGGCACCCAGAATTATGTTGCACGAAGCACAATTTCACATCATTCTGGGTCCATTTGTGTGAAAACAAGGTCCAATCAGGCTGAAACGTTACAGGAAGGTAGAATCTATTGAGTTGTAAGTGATCTGAACGTTTCATAATGATAGCACTTTCCTAAGGGGGTCAAACCATGTCCCAAAGGTCACCGGATCTGGTGTCAATTTAAAGAAGTAGTCCAGTTACACATTTGTGGGCTTATAACTTGGCTTCTGAATGTCCTAGAGAGATCAGGTTTGTTTTAGTGTACTCCAATCAACAGCCCCTACAACCACAAAAAGGAATGGAGTCATTAGCCCTTATGGTTTGTAAATGGCACCCAGAATTATGTTGCACGAAGCACAATTTCACATCATTCTGGGTCCATTTGTGTGAAAACAAGGTCCAATCAGGCTGAAACATTACAGGAAGGTAGAATCTATTAAGTTGTAAGTGATCTGAACGTTTCATGATGATAGCACTTCCCTAAGGGGGTCAAACCATGTCCCAAAGGTCATCGGATCTGGTGTCTAAAGAAGTAGTCCAGTTACACATTTGTGGGCTTATAACTTGGCTTCTGAATGTCCTAGAGAGATCAGGTTTGTTTTAGTATACTCCAATGAACAGCCCCTACAACCACAAAAAGGAATGGAGTCATTAGCACTTATGGTTTTTAAATGGCACCCAGAATTATGTTGCACGAAGCACAATTTCACATCATTCTGGGTTCATTTGTGTGAAAACAAGGTCCAATCAGGCTGAAACGTTACAGGAAGGTAGAATCTATTGAGTTGTAATTGATCTGAACGTTTCATGATGATAGCACTTTCCTAAGGGGGTCAAACCATGTCCCAAAGGTCACCGGATCTGGTGTCAATTTAAAGAAGTAGTCCAGTTACACATTTGTGGGCTTATAACTTGGCTTCTGAATGTCCTAGAGTGATCAGGTTTGCTTTAGTGTACTCCAATCAACAGCCCCTACAGCCACAAAAAGGAATGGAGACATTAGCACTTATGGTTTTTAAATGGCACCCAGAATTATGTTGCACGAAGCACAATTTCACATCATTCTGGGTTCATTTGTGTGAAAACAAGGTTCAATCAGGCAGAAACGTTACAGGAAAGTAGAATCTATTGAGTTGTAAGTGATCTGAACGTTTCATGATGATAGCACTTTCCTAAGGGGGTCAAACCATGTCCCAAAGGTCACCGGATCTGGTGTCAATTTAAAGAAGTAGTCCATTTACACATTTGTGGGCTTATAACTTGGCTTCTGAATGTCCTAGAGAGATCAGGTTTGTTTTAGTGTACTCCAATCAACAGCCCCTACAACCACAAAAAGGAATGGAGTCATTAGCACTTATGGTTTGTAAATGGCACCCAGAATTATGTTGCACGAAGCACAATTTCACATCATTCTGGGTCCATTTGTGTGAAAACAAGGTCCAATCAGGCTGAAACATTACAGGAAGGTAGAATCTATTAAGTTGTAAGTGATCTGAATGTTTCATGATGATAGCACTTCCCTAAGGGGGTCAAACCATGTCCCAAAGGTCATCGGATCTGGTGTCTAAAGAAGTAGTCCAGTTACACATTTGTGGGCTTATAACTTGGCTTCTGAATGTCCTAGAGAGATCAGGTTTGTTTTAGTATACTCCAATCAACAGCCCCTACAACCACAAAAAGGAATGGAGTCATTAACACTTATGGTTTTTAAATGGCACCCAGAATTATGTTGCACGAAGCACAATTTCACATCATTCTGGGTTCATTTGTGTGAAAACAAGGTCCAATCAGGCTGAAACGTTACAGGAAGGTAGAATCTATTGAGTTGTAATTGATCTGAACGTTTCATGATGATAGCACTTTCCTAAGGGGGTCAAACCATGTCCCAAAGGTCACCGGATCTGGTGTCAATTTAAAGAAGTAGTCCAGTTACACATTTGTGGGCTTATAACTTGGCTTCTGAATGTCCTAGAGTGATCAGGTTTGCTTTAGTGTACTCCAATCAACAGCCCCTACAGCCACAAAAAGGAATGGAGACATTAGCACTTATGGTTTTTAAATGGCACCCAGAATTATGTTGCACGAAGCACAATTTCACATCATTCTGGGTTCATTTGTGTGAAAACAAGGTCCAATCAGGCTGAAACAATACAGGAAGGTAGAATCTATTGAGTTGTAAGTGATCTGAACGTTTCATGATGATCGCACTTTCCTAAGGGGGTCAAACCATGTCCCAAAGGTCACCGGATCTGGTGTCACTTTAAAGATGTAGTCCAGTTACACATTTGTGGGCTTATAACTTGGCTTCTGAATGTCCTAGAGAGGTCAGGGTTGTTTTAGTGTACTCCAATCAACAGCCCCTACAACCACAAAAAGGAATGGAGTCATTAGCACTTATGGTTTTTAAATGGCACCCAGAATTATGTTGCACGAAGCACAATTTCACATCATTCTGGGTTCATTTGTGTGAAAACAAGGTCCAATCAGGCTGAAACGTTACAGGAAGGTAGAATCTACTGAGTTGTAAGTGATCTGAACGTTTCATGATGATAGCACTTTCCTAAGGGGGTCAAACCATGTCCCAAAGATCACCGGATCTGGTGTCAATTTAAAGAAGTAGTCCAGTTACACATTTGTGGGCTTATAACTTGGCTTCTGAATGTCCTAGAGAGATCAGGTTTGTTTTAGTGTACTCCAATCAACAGCCCCTACAACCACAAAAGGAATGGAGTCATTAGCACTTATGGTTTGTAAATGGCACCCAGAATTATGTTGCGCGAAGCACAATTTCACATCATTCTGGGTCCATTTGTGTGAAAACAAGGTCCAATCAGGCTGAAACGCTACAAGAAGGTAGAATCTATTGAGTTGTAAGTGATCTGAATGTTTCAAGATGATCGCACATTCCTATAGGGGGTAAAACCATGTCCCAAATGTCACCGGGCCTGGTGTCACTTTAAAGAAGTAGTCCAGTTACACCTTTGTGGGCTTATAACTTGGCTTCTGAATGTCCTAGAGAGGTTAGGTTTGTTTTTGTGTACTCCAATCAACAGCCCCTACAACCACAAAAAGGAATGGAGTCATTAGCACTTATGGTTTGTAAATGGCACCCAGAATTATTTTGCACGAAGCACATTTTCACATCATTCTGGGTTCATTTGTGTGAAAACAAGGTCCAATCAGGCTGAAACGTTACTGAAAGCTAGAATCTATTGAGTTGTAAGTGATCTGAACGTTTCATGATGATAGCGCTTTCCTAAGGGGGTCAAACCATGTCCCAAAGGTCACCGGATCTGGTGTCAATTTAAAGAAGTAGTCCAGTTACACATTTGTGGGCTTATAACTTGGCTTCTGAATGTCCTAGAGAGATCAGGTTTGTTTTAGTATACTCCAATCAACAGCCCCTACAACCACAAAAAGGAATGGAGTCATTAGCACTTATGGTTTGTAAATGGCACCCAGAATTATGTTGCACGAAGCACAATTTCACATCATTCTGGGTCCATTTGTGTGAAAACAAGGTCCAATCAGGCTGAAACGTTACAAGAAGGTAGAATCTATTGAGTTGTAAGTGATCTGAACGTTTCATGATGATCTCAAATTCCTATAGGGGGTCAAACCATGTCCCAAAGGTCACCGGGCCTGGTGTCACTTTAAAGAAGTAGTCAAGTTACACCTTTGTGGGCTTATAACTTGGCTTCTGAATGTCCTATAGAGGTCAGGTTTGTTTTAGTGTACTCCAATCAACAGCCCCTACAACCACAAAAAGGAATGGAGTCATTAGCACTTATGGTTTGTAAATGGCACCCAGAATTATGTTGCACGAAGCACAATTTCACATCATTCTGGGACCATTTGTGTGAAAACAAGGTCCATTCAGGCTGAAACGTTACAGGAAGGTAGAATCTATTGAGTTGTAAGTGATCTGAACGTTTCATGATGATAGCACTTTCCTAAGGGGGTCAAACCATGTCCCAAAGGTCACCGGATCTGGTGTCAATTTAAAGTAGTCCAGTTACACATTTGTGGGCTTATAACTTGGCTTCTGAATGTCCTAGAGAGATCAGGTTTGTTTTAATGTACTCCAATCAACAGCCCCTACAGCCCCTACAACCACTTGTGTGCTAATGACTCCATTCCTTTTTGTGGTTGTAGGGGCTGTTGATTGGAGTACACTAAAACAAACCTGATCTCTCTAGGACATTCAGAAGCCAAGTTATAAGCACACAAATGTGTAACTGGACTACTTCTTTAAATTGACACCAGATCCGGTGACCTTTGGGACATGGTTTGACCCCCTTAGGAAAGTGCTATCATCATGAAACATTCAGATCACTTACAACTCAATAGATTCTACCTTCCTGTAACGTTTCAGCCTGATTGGACCTTGTTTTCACACAAATGGTCCCAGAATGATGTGAAATTGTGCTTCGTGCAACATAATTCTGGGTGCCATTTACAAACCATAAGTGCTAATGACTCCATTCCTTTTTGTGGTTGTAGGGGCTGTTGATTGGAGTACACTAAAACAAACCTGACCTCTATAGGACATTCAGAAGCCAAGTTATAAGCCCACAAAGGTGTAACTGGACTACTTCTTTAAAGTGACACCAGGCCCGGTGACCTTTGGGACATGGTTTGACCCCCTATAGGAATTTGAGATCATCATGAAACGTTCAGATCACTTACAACTCAATAGATTCTACCTTCTTGTAACGTTTCAGCCTGATTCGACCTTGTTTTCACACAAATGGACCCAGAATGATGTGAAATTGTCCTTCGTGCAACATAATTCTGGGTGCCATTTACAAACCATAAGTGCTAATGACTCCATTCCTTTTTGTGGTTGTAGGGGCTGTTGATTGGAGTATACTAAAACAAACCTGATCTCTCTAGGACATTCAGAAGCCAAGTTATAAGCCCACAAATGTGTAACTGGACTACTTCTTTAAATTGACACCAGATCCGGTGACCTTTGGGACATGGTTTGACCCCCTTAGGAAAGCGCTATCATCATGAAACGTTCAGATCACTTACAACTCAATAGATTCTAGCTTTCAGTAACGTTTCAGCCTGATTGGACCTTGTTTTCACACAAATGAACCCAGAATGATGTGAAATTGTGCTTCGTGCAAAATAATTCTGGGTGCCATTTACAAACCATAAGTGCTAATGACTCCATTCCTTTTTGTGGTTGTAGGGGCTGTTGATTGGAGTACACAAAAACAAACCTAACCTCTCTTGGACATTCAGAAGCCAAGTTATAAGCCCACAAAGGTGTAACTGGACTACTTCTTTAAAGTGACACCAGGCCCGGTGACCTTTGGGACATGGTTTTACCCCCTATAAGAATGTGCGATCATCTTGAAACATTCAGATCACTTACAACTCAATAGATTCTACCTTCTTGTAGCGTTTCAGCCTGATTGGACCTTGTTTTCACACAAATGGACCCAGAATGATGTGAAATTGTGCTTCGCGCAACATAATTCTGGGTGCCATTTACAAACCATAAGTGCTAATGACTCCATTCCTTTTGTGGTTGTAGGGGCTGTTGATTGGAGTACACTAAAACAAACCTGATCTCTCTAGGACATTCAGAAGCCAAGTTATAAGCCCACAAATGTGTAACTGGACTACTTCTTTAAATTCACACCAGATCCGGTGATCTTTGGGACATGGTTTGACCCCCTTAGGAAAGTGCTATCATCATGAAACGTTCAGATCACTTACAACTCAGTAGATTCTACCTTCCTGTAACGTTTCAGCCTGATTGGACCTTGTTTTCACACAAATGAACCCAGAATGATGTGAAATTGTGCTTTGTGCAACATATTTCTGGGTGCCATTTAAAAACCATAAGTGCTAATGACTCCATTCCTTTTTGTGGTTGTAGGGGCTGTTGATTCGAGTACACTAAAACAACCCTGACCTCTCTAGGACATTCAGAAGCCAAGTTATAAGCCCACAAATGTGTAACTGGACTACTTCTTTAAAGTGACACCAGATCCGGTGACCTTTGGGACATGGTTTGACCCCCTTAGGAAAGTGCGATCATCATGAAACGTTCAGATCACTTACAACTCAATAGATTCTACCTTCCTGTATTGTTTCAGCCTGATTGGACCTTGTTTTCACACAAATGAACCCAGAATGATGTGAAATTGTGCTTCGTGCAACATAATTCTGGGTGCCATTTAAAAACCATAAGTGCTAATGTCTCCATTCCTTTTTGTGGCTGTAGGGGCTGTTGATTGGAGTACACTAAAGCAAACCTGATCACTCTAGGACATTCAGAAGCCAAGTTATAAGCCCACAAATGTGTAACTGGACTACTTCTTTAAATTGACACCAGATCCGGTGACCTTTGGGACATGGTTTGACCCCCTTAGGAAAGTGCTATCATCATGAAACGTTCAGATCAATTACAACTCAATAGATTCTACCTTCCTGTAACGTTTCAGCCTGATTGGACCTTGTTTTCACACAAATGAACCCAGAATGATGTGAAATTGTGCTTCGTGCAACATAATTCTGGGTGCCATTTAAAAACCATAAGTTCTAATGACTCCATTCCTTTTTGTGGTTGTAGGGGCTGTTGATTGGAGTATACTAAAACAAACCTGATCTCTCTAGGACATTCAGAAGCCAAGTTATAAGCCCACAAATGTGTAACTGGACTACTTCTTTAGACACCAGATCCGATGACCTTTGGGACATGGTTTGACCCCCTTAGGGAAGTGCTATCATCATGAAACGTTCAGATCACTTACAACTTAATAGATTCTACCTTCCTGTAATGTTTCAGCCTGATTGGACCTTGTTTTCACACAAATGGACCCAGAATGATGTGAAATTGTGCTTCGTGCAACATAATTCTGGGTGCCATTTACAAACCATAAGTGCTAATGACTCCATTCATTTTTGTGGTTGTAGGGGCTGTTGATTGGAGTACACTAAAACAAACCTGATCTCTCTAGGACATTCAGAAGCCAAGTTATAAGCCCACAAATGTGTAACTGGACTACTTCTTTAAATTGACACCAGATCCGGTGACCTTTGGGACATGGTTTGACCCCCTTAGGAAAGTGCTATCATCATGAAACGTTCAGATCACTTACAACTCAATAGATTCTACTTTCCTGTAACGTTTCTGCCTGATTGAACCTTGTTTTCACACAAATGAACCCAGAATGATGTGAAATTGTGCTTCGTGCAACATAATTCTGGGTGCCATTTAAAAACCATAAGTGCTAATGTCTCCATTCCTTTTTGTGGCTGTAGGGGCTGTTGATTGGAGTACACTAAAGCAAACCTGATCACTCTAGGACATTCAGAAGCCAAGTTATAAGCCCACAAATGTGTAACTGGACTACTTCTTTAAATTGACACCAGATCCGGTGACCTTTGGGACATGGTTTGACCCCCTTAGGAAAGTGCTATCATCATGAAACGTTCAGATCAATTACAACTCAATAGATTCTACCTTCCTGTAACGTTTCAGCCTGATTGGACCTTGTTTTCACACAAATGAACCCAGAATGATGTGAAATTGTGCTTCGTGCAACATAATTCTGGGTGCCATTTAAAAACCATAAGTGCTAATGACTCCATTCCTTTTTGTGGTTGTAGGGGCTGTTGATTGGAGTATACTAAAACAAACCTGATCTCTCTAGGACATTCAGAAGCCAAGTTATAAGCCCACAAATGTGTAACTGGACTACTTCTTTAGACACCAGATCCGATGACCTTTGGGACATGGTTTGACCCCCTTAGGGAAGTGCTATCATCATGAAACGTTCAGATCACTTACAACTTAATAGATTCTACCTTCCTGTAATGTTTCAGCCTGATTGGACCTTGTTTTCACACAAATGGACCCAGAATGATGTGAAATTGTGCTTCGTGCAACATAATTCTGGGTGCCATTTACAAACCATAAGTGCTAATGACTCCATTCCTTTTTGTGGTTGTAGGGGCTGTTGATTGGAGTACATTAAAACAAACCTGATCTCTCTAGGACATTCAGAAGCCAAGTTATAAGCCCACAAATGTGTAACTGGACTACTTCTTTAAATTGACACCAGATCCGGTGACCTTTGGGACATGGTTTGACCCCCTTAGGAAAGTGCTATCATCATGAAACGTTCAGATCACTTACAACTCAATAGATTCTACCTTCCTGTAACGTTTCAGCCTGATTGGACCTTGTTTTCACACAAATGGACCCAGAATGATGTGAAATTGTGCTTCGTGCAACATAATTCTGGCTGCCATTTACAAACCATAAGTGCTAATGACTCCATTCCTTTTTGTTGTTGTAGGGGCTGTTGATTGGAGTACACTAAAACAAACCTGACCTCTATAGGACATTCAGAAGCCAAGTTATAAGCCCACAAATGTGTAACTGGACTACTTCTTTAAAGTGACACCAGGCCCGGTGACCTTTGGGACATGGTTTGACCACCTATAGGAATTTGAGATCATCATGAAACGTTCAGATCACTTACAACTCAATAGATTCTACCTTCTTGTAACGTTTTAGCCTGATTGGACCTTGTTTTCACACAAATGGTCCCAGAATGATGTGAAATTGTGCTTCGTGCAACATAATTCTGGGTGCCATTTACAAACCATAAGTGCTAATGACTCCATTCCTTTTTGTGGTTGTAGGGGCTGTTGATTGGAGTACACTAAAACAAACCTGATCTCTCTAGGACATTCAGAAGCCAAGTTATAAGCCCACAAATGTGTAACTGGACTACTTCTTTAAATTGACACCAGATCCGGTGACCTTTGGGACATGGTTTGACCCCCTTAGGAAAGCGCTATCATCATGAAACGTTCAGATCACTTACAACTCAATAGATTCTAGCTTTCAGTAACGTTTCAGCCTGATTGGACCTTGTTTTCACACAAATGAACCCAGAATGATGTGAAATTGTGCTTCGTGCAAAATAATTCTGGGTGCCATTTACAAACCATAAGTGCTAATGACTCCATTCCTTTTTGTGGTTGTAGGGGCTGTTGATTGGAGTACACAAAAACAAACCTAACCTCTCTTGGACATTCAGAAGCCAAGTTATAAGCCCACAAATGTGTAACTGGACTACTTCTTTAAAGTGACACCAGATCCGGTGACCTTTGGGACATGGTTTGACCCCCTTAGGAAAGTGCGATCATCATGAAACGTTCAGATCACTTACAACTCAATAGATTCTACCTTCCTGTATTGTTTCAGCCTGATTGGACCTTGTTTTCACACAAATGAACCCAGAATGATGTGAAATTGTGCTTCGTGCAACATAATTCTGGGTGCCATTTAAAAACCATAAGTGCTAATGTCTCCATTCCTTTTTGTGGCTGTAGGGGCTGTTGATTGGAGTACACTAAAGCAAACCTGATCACTCTAGGACATTCAGAAGCCAAGTTATAAGCCCACAAATGTGTAACTGGACTACTTCTTTAAATTGACACCAGATCCGGTGACCTTTGGGACATGGTTTGACCCCCTTAGGAAAGTGCTATCATCATGAAACGTTCAGATCAATTACAACTCAATAGATTCTACCTTCCTGTAACGTTTCAGCCTGATTGGACCTTGTTTTCACACAAATGAACCCAGAATGATGTGAAATTGTGCTTCGTGCAACATAATTCTGGGTGCCATTTAAAAACCATAAGTTCTAATGACTCCATTCCTTTTTGTGGTTGTAGGGGCTGTTGATTGGAGTATACTAAAACAAACCTGATCTCTCTAGGACATTCAGAAGCCAAGTTATAAGCCCACAAATGTGTAACTGGACTACTTCTTTAGACACCAGATCCGATGACCTTTGGGACATGGTTTGACCCCCTTAGGGAAGTGATATCATCATGAAACGTTCAGATCACTTACAACTTAATAGATTCTACCTTCCTGTAATGTTTCAGCCTGATTGGACCTTGTTTTCACACAAATGGACCCAGAATGATGTGAAATTGTGCTTCGTGCAACATAATTCTGGGTGCCATTTACAAACCATAAGTGCTAATGACTCCATTCCTTTTTGTGGTTGTAGGGGCTGTTGATTGGAGTACACTAAAACAAACCTGATCTCTCTAGGACATTCAGAAGCCAAGTTATAAGCCCACACATGTGTAACTGGACTACTTCTTTAAATTGACACCAGATCCGGTGACCTTTGGGACATGGTTTGACCCCCTTAGGAAAGTGCTATCATCATGAAACGTTCAGATCACTTACAACTCAATAGATTCTACTTTCCTGTAACGTTTCTGCCTGATTGAACCTTGTTTTCACACAAATGAACCCAGAATGATGTGAAATTGTGCTTCGTGCAACATAATTCTGGGTGCCATTTAAAAACCATAAGTGCTAATGTCTCCATTCCTTTTTGTGGCTGTAGGGGCTGTTGATTGGAGTACACTAAAGCAAACCTGATCACTCTAGGACATTCAGAAGCCAAGTTATAAGCCCACAAATGTGTAACTGGACTACTTCTTTAAATTGACACCAGATCCGGTGACCTTTGGGACATGGTTTGACCCCCTTAGGAAAGTGCTATCATCATGAAACGTTCAGATCAATTACAACTCAATAGATTCTACCTTCCTGTAACGTTTCAGCCTGATTGGACCTTGTTTTCACACAAATGAACCCAGAATGATGTGAAATTGTGCTTCGTGCAACATAATTCTGGGTGCCATTTAAAAACCATAAGTGCTAATGACTCCATTCCTTTTTGTGGTTGTAGGGGCTGTTGATTGGAGTATACTAAAACAAACCTGATCTCTCTAGGACATTCAGAAGCCAAGTTATAAGCCCACAAATGTGTAACTGGACTACTTCTTTAGACACCAGATCCGATGACCTTTGGGACATGGTTTGACCCCCTTAGGGAAGTGCTATCATCATGAAACGTTCAGATCACTTACAACTTAATAGATTCTACCTTCCTGTAATGTTTCAGCCTGATTGGACCTTGTTTTCACACAAATGAACCCAGAATGATGTGAAATTGTGCTTCGTGCAACATAATTCTGGGTGCCATTTACAAACCATAAGTGCTAATGACTCCATTCCTTTTTGTGGTTGTAGGGGCTGTTGATTGGAGTACATTAAAACAAACCTGATCTCTCTAGGACATTCAGAAGCCAAGTTATAAGCCCACAAATGTGTAACTGGACTACTTCTTTAAATTGACACCAGATCCGGTGACCTTTGGGACATGGTTTGACCCCCTTAGGAAAGTGCTATCATCATGAAACGTTCAGATCACTTACAACTCAATAGATTCTACCTTCCTGTAACGTTTCAGCCTGATTGGACCTTGTTTTCACACAAATGGACCCAGAATGATGTGAAATTGTGCTTCGTGCAACATAATTCTGGCTGCCATTTACAAACCATAAGTGCTAATGACTCCATTCCTTTTTGTGGTTGTAGGGGCTGTTGAATGGAGTACACTAAAACAAACCTGACCTCTATAGGACATTCAGAAGCCAAGTTATAAGCCCACAAAGGTGTAACTGGACTACTTCTTTAAAGTGACACCAGGCCCGGTGACCTTTGGGACATGGTTTGACCACCTATAGGAATTTGAGATCATCATGAAACGTTCAGATCACTTACAACTCAATAGATTCTACCTTCTTGTAACGTTTTAGCCTGATTGGACCTTGTTTTCACACAAATGGACCCAGAATGATGTGAAATTGTGCTTCGTGCAACATAATTCTGGGTGCCATTTACAAACCATAAGTGCTAATGACTCCATTCCTTTTTGTGGTTGTAGGGGCTGTTGATTGGAGTATACTAAAACAAACCTGATCTCTCTGGTACATTCAGAAGCCAAGTTATAAGCCCACAAATGTGTAACTGGACTACTTCTTTAAATTGACACCAGATCCGGTGACCTTTGGGACATGGTTTGACCCCCTTAGGAAAGCGCTATCATCATGAAACGTTCAGATCACTTACAACTCAATAGATTCTAGCTTCCAGTAACGTTTCAGCCTGATTGGACCTTGTTTTCACACAAATGAACCCAGAATGATGTGAAATTGTGCTTCGTGCAACATAATTCTGGGTGCCATTTAAAAACCATAAGTGCTAATGACTCCATTCCTTTTTGTGGTTGTAGGGGCTGTTGATTGGAGTACACTAAAACAACCCTGACCTCTCTAGGACATTCAGAAGCCAAGTTATAAGCCCACAAATGTGTAACTGGACTACTTCTTTAAAGTGACACCAGATCCGGTGACCTTTGGGACATGGTTTGACCCCCTTAGGAAAGTGAGATCATCATGAAACGTTCAGATCACTTACAACTCAATAGATTCTACCTTCCTGTATTGTTTCAGCCTGATTGGACCTTGTTTTCACACAAATGAACCCAGAATGATGTGAAATTGTGCTTCGTGCAACATAATTCTGGGTGCCATTTAAAAACCATAAGTGCTAATGTCTCCATTCCTTTTTGTGGCTGTAGGGGCTGTTGATTGGAGTACACTAAAGCAAACCTGATCACTCTAGGACATTCAGAAGCCAAGTTATAAGCCCACAAATGTGTAACTGGACTACTTCTTTAAATTGACACCAGATCCGGTGACCTTTGGGACATGGTTTGACCCCCTTAGGAAAGTGCTATCATCATGAAACGTTCAGATCACTTACAACTCAATAGATTCTACCTTCCTGTAACGTTTCAGCCTGATTGAACCTTGTTTTCACACAAATGAACCCAGAATGATGTGAAATTGTGCTTCGTGCAACATAATTCTGGGTGCCATTTAAAAACCATAAGTGCTAATGACTCCATTCCTTTTTGTGGTTGTAGGGGCTGTTGATTGGAGTATACTAAAACAAACCTGATCTCTCTAGGACATTCAGAAGCCAAGTTATAAGCCCACAAATGTGTAACTGGACTACTTCTTTAAATTGACACCAGATCCGGTGACCTTTGGGACATGGTTTGACCCCCTTAGGAAAGTGCTGTCATCATGAAACGTTCAGATCACTTACAACTCAATAGATTCTACCTTCCTGTAACGTTTCAGCCTGATTGGACCTTGTTTTCACACAAATGGACCCAGAATGATGTGAAATTGTGCTTCGTGCAACATAATTCTGGGTGCCATTTACAAACCATAAGTGCTAATGACTCCATTCCTTTTTGTGGTTGTAGGGGCTGTTGATTGGAGTACACTAAAACAAACCTGACCTCTATAGGACATTAGAAGCCAAGTTATAAGCCCACAAAGGTGTAACTGGACTACTTCTTTAAAGTGACACCAGGCCCGGTGACCTTTGGGACATGGTTTGACCCCCTATAGGAATTTGAGATCATCATGAAACGTTCAGATCACTTACAACTCAATAGATTCTACCTTCTTGTAACGTTTCAGCCTGATTGGACCTTGTTTTCACACAAATGGACCCAGAATGATGTGAAATTGTGCTTCGTGCAACATAATTCTGGGTGCCATTTACAAACCATAAGTGCTAATGACTCCATTCCTTTTTGTGGTTGTAGGGGCTGTTGATTGGAGTATACTAAAACAAACCTGATCTCTCTAGGACATTCAGAAGCCAAGTTATAAGCCCACAAATGTGTAACTGGACTACTTCTTTAGACACCAGATCCGATGACCTTTGGGACATGGTTTGACCCCCTTAGGGAAGTGCTATCATCATGAAACGTTCAGATCACTTACAACTTAATAGATTCTACCTTCCTGTAATGTTTCAGCCTGATTGGACCTTGTTTTCACACAAATGGACCCAGAATGATGTGAAATTGTGCTTCGTGCAACATAATTCTGGGTGCCATTTACAAACCATAAGCGCTAATGACTCCATTCCTTTTTGTGGTTGTAGGGGCTGTTGATTGGAGTACACTAAAACAAACCTGATCTCTCTAGGACATTCAGAAGCCAAGTTATAAGCCCACAAATGTGTAACTGGACTACTTCTTTAAATTGACACCAGATCCGGTGACCTTTGGGACATGGTTTGACCCCCTTAGGAAAGTGCTATCATCATGAAACGTTCAGATCACTTACAACTCAATAGATTCTACCTTCCTGTAACGTTTCAGCCTGATTGGACCTTGTTTTCACACAAATGGACCCAGAATGATGTGAAATTGTGCTTCGTGCAACATAATTCTGGGTGCCATTTACAAACCATAAGTGCTAATGACTCCATTCCTTTTTGTGGTTGTAGGGGCTGTTGATTGGAGTACACTAAAACAAACCTGACCTCTATAGGACATTCAGAAGCCAAGTTATAAGCCCACAAAGGTGTAACTGGACTACTTCTTTAAAGTGACACCAGGCCCGGTGACCTTTGGGACATGGTTTGACCACCTATAGGAATTTGAGATCATCATGAAACGTTCAGATCACTTACAACTCAATAGATTCTACCTTCTTGTAACGTTTCAGCCTGATTGGACCTTGTTTTCACACAAATGGACCCAGAATGATGTGAAATTGTGCTTCGTGCAACATAATTCTGGGTGCCATTTACAAACCATAAGTGCTAATGACTCCATTCCTTTTTGTGGTTGTAGGGGCTGTTGATTGGAGTATACTAAAACAAACCTGATCTCTCTAGTACATTCAGAAGCCAATTTATAAGCCCACAAATGTGTAACTGGACTACTTCTTTAAATTGACACCAGATCCGGTGACCTTTGGGACATGGTTTGACCCCCTTAGGAAAGCGCTATCATCATGAAACGTTCAGATCACTTACAACTCAATAGATTCTAGCTTCCAGGAACGTTTCAGCCTGATTGGACCTTGTTTTCACACAAATGAACCCAGAATGATGTGAAATTGTGCTTCGTGCAACATAATTCTGGGTGCCATTTAAAAACCATAAGTGCTAATGACTCCATTCCTTTTTGTGGTTGTAGGGGCTGTTGATTGGAGTACACTAAAACAACCCTGACCTCTCTAGGACATTAAGAAGCCAAGTTATAAGCCCACAATTTTGTAACTGTACTACTTCTTTAAAGTGACACCAGATCCGGTGACCTTTGGGACATGGTTTGACCCCCTTAGGAAAGTGCGATCATCATGAAACGTTCAGATCACTTACAACTCAATAGATTCTACCTTCCTGTATTGTTTCAGCCTGATTGGACCTTGTTTTCACACAAATGAACCCAGAATGATGTGAAATTGTGCTTCGTGCAACATAATTCTGGGTGCCATTTAAAAACCATAAGTGCTAATGTCTCCATTCCTTTTTGTGGCTGTAGGGGCTGTTGATTGGAGTACACTAAAGCAAACCTGATCACTCTAGGACATTCAGAAGCCAAGTTATAAGCCCACAAATGTGTAACTGGACTACGTCTTTAAATTGACACCAGATCCGGTGACCTTTGGGACATGGTTTGACCCCCTTAGGAAAGTGCTATCATCATGAAACGTTCAGATCACTTACAACTCAATAGATTCTACCTTCCTGTAACGTTTCAGCCTGATTGGACCTTGTTTTCACACAAATGAACCCAGAATGATGTGAAATTGTGCTTCGTGCAACATAATTCTGGGTGCCATTTAAAAACCATAAGTGCTAATGACTCCATTCCTTTTTGTGGTTGTAGGGGCTGTTGATTGGAGTATACTAAAACAAACCTGATCTCTCTAGGACATTCAGAAGCCAAGTTATAAGCCCACAAATGTGTAACTGGACTACTTCTTTAAATTGACACCAGATCCGGTGACCTTTGGGACATGGTTTGACCCCCTTAGGAAAGTGCTATCATCATGAAACGTTCAGATCACTTACAACTCAATAGATTCTACCTTCCTGTAACGTTTCAGCCTGATTGGACCTTGTTTTCACACAAATGGACCCAGAATGATGTGAAATTGTGCTTCGTGCAACATAATTCTGGGTGCCATTTACAAACCATAAGTGCTAATGACTCCATTCCTTTTTGTGGTTGTAGGGGCTGTTGATTGGAGTACACTAAAACAAACCTGACCTCTATAGGACATTCAGAAGCCAAGTTATAAGCCCACAAAGGTGTAACTGGACTACTTCTTTAAAGTGACACCAGGCCCGGTGACCTTTGGGACATGGTTTGACCCCCTATAGGAATTTGTAATCATCATGAAACGTTCAGATCACTTACAACTCAATAGATTCTACCTTCTTGTAACGTTTCAGCCTGATTGGACCTTGTTTTCACACAAATGGACCCAGAATGATGTGAAATTGTGCTTCGTGCAACATAATTCTGGGTGCCATTTACAAACCATAAGTGCTAATGACTCCATTCCTTTTTGTGGTTGTAGGGGCTGTTGATTGGAGTATAGTAAAACAAACCTGATCTCTCTAGGACATTCAGAAGCCAAGTTATAAGCCCACAAATGTGTAACTGGACTACTTCTTTAGACACCAGATCCGATGACCTTTGGGACATGGTTTGACCCCCTTAGGGAAGTGCTATCATCATGAAACGTTCAGATCACTTACAACTTAATAGATTCTACCTTTCTGTAATGTTTCAGCCTGATTGGACCTTGTTTTCACACAAATGGACCCAGAATGATGTGAAATTGTGCTTCGTGCAACATAATTCTGGGTGCCATTTACAAACCATAAGCGCTAATGACTCCATTCCTTTTTGTGGTTGTAGGGGCTGTTGATTGGAGTACACTAAAACAAACCTGATCTCTCTAGGACATTCAGAAGCCAAGTTATAAGCCCACAAATGTGTAACTGGACTACTTCTTTAAATTGACACCAGATCCGGTGACCTTTGGGACATGGTTTGACCCCCTTAGGAAAGTGCTATCATCATGAAACATTCAGATCACTTACAACTCAATAGATTCTACCTTCCTGTAACGTTTGAGCCTGATTGGACCTTGTTTTCACACAAATGGACCCAGAATGATGTGAAATTGTGCTTCGTGCAACATAATTCTGGGTGCCATTTACAAACCATAAGTGCTAATGACTCCATTCCTTTTTGTGGTTGTAGGGGCTGTTGATTGGAGTACACTAAAACAAACCTGACCTCTATAGGACATTCAGAAGCCAAGTTATAAGCCCACAAAGGTGTAACTGGACTACTTCTTTAAAGTGACACCAGGCCCGGTGACCTTTGGGACATGGTTTGACCACCTATAGGAATTTGAGATCATCATGAAACGTTCAGATCACTTACAACTCAATAGATTCTACCTTCTTGTAACGTTTCAGCCTGATTGGACCTTGTTTTCACACAAATGGACCCAGAATGATGTGAAATTGTGCTTCGTGCAACATAATTCTGGGTGCCATTTACAAACCATAAGTGCTAACGACTCCATTCCTTTTTGTGGTTGTAGGGGCTGTTGATTGGAGTATACTAAAACAAACCTGATCTCTCTAGTACATTCAGAAGCCAAGTTATAAGCCCACAAATGTGTAACTGGACTACTTCTTTAAATTGACACCAGATCCGGTGACCTTTGGGACATGGTTTGACCCCCTTAGGAAAGCGCTATCATCATGAAACGTTCAGATCACTTACAACTCAATAGATTCTAGCTTCCAGTAACGTTTCAGCCTGATTGGACCTTGTTTTCACACAAATGGACCCAGAATGATGTGAAATTGTGCTTCGTGCAACATAATTCTGGGTGCCATTTACAAACCATAAGTGCTGATGACTCCATTCCTTTTTGTGGTTGTAGGGGCTGTTGATTGGAGTACACTAAAACAAACCTGACCTCTATAGGACATTCAGAAGCCAAGTTATAAGCCCACAAAGGTGTAACTGGACTACTTCTTTAAAGTGACACCAGGCCCGGTGACCTTTGGGACATGGTTTGACCACCTATAAGAATTTGAGATCATCATGAAACGTTCAGATCACTTACAACTTAATAGATTCTAGCTTCCAGTAACGTTTCAGCCTGATTGGACCTTGTTTTCACACAAATGAACCCAGAATGATGTGAAATTGTGCTTCGTGCAACATAATTCTGGGTGCCATTTAAAAACCATAAGTGCTAATGTCTCCATTCCTTTTTGTGGCTGTAGGGGCTGTTGATTGGAGTACACTAAAGCAAACCTGATCACTCTAGGACATTCAGAAGCCAAGTTATAAGCCCACAAATGTGTAACTGGACTACTTCTTTAAATTGACACCAGATCCGGTGACCTTTGGGACATGGTTTGACCACCTATAGGAATTTGAGATCATCATGAAACGTTCAGATCACTTACAACTCAATAGATTCTACTTTCCTGTAACGTTTCTGCCTGATTGAACCTTGTTTTCACACAAATGAACCCAGAATGATGTGAAATTGTGCTTCGTGCAACATAATTCTGGGTGCCATTTAAAAACCATAAGTGCTAATGTCTCCATTCCTTTTTGTGGCTGTAGGGGCTGTTGATTGGAGTACACTAAAGCAAACCTGATCACTCTAGGACATTCAGAAGCCAAGTTATAAGCCCACAAATGTGTAACTGGACTACTTCTTTAAATTGACACCAGATCCGGTGACCTTTGGGACATGGTTTGACCCCCTTAGGAAAGTGCTATCATCATGAAACGTTCAGATCAATTACAACTCAATAGATTCTACCTTCCTGTAACGTTTCAGCCTGATTGGACCTTGTTTTCACACAAATGAACCCAGAATGATGTGAAATTGTGCTTCGTGCAACATAATTCTGGGTGCCATTTAAAAACCATAAGTGCTAATGACTCCATTCCTTTTTGTGGTTGTAGGGGCTGTTGATTGGAGTATACTAAAACAAACCTGATCTCTCTAGGACATTCAGAAGCCAAGTTATAAGCCCACAAATGTGTAACTGGACTACTTCTTTAGACACCAGATCCGATGACCTTTGGGACATGGTTTGACCCCCTTAGGGAAGTGCTATCATCATGAAACGTTCAGATCACTTACAACTTAATAGATTCTACCTTCCTGTAATGTTTCAGCCTGATTGGACCTTGTTTTCACACAAATGGACCCAGAATGATGTGAAATTGTGCTTCGTGCAACATAATTCTGGGTGCCATTTACAAACCATAAGTGCTAATGACTCCATTCCTTTTTGTGGTTGTAGGGGCTGTTGATTGGAGTACATTAAAACAAACCTGATCTCTCTAGGACATTCAGAAGCCAAGTTATAAGCCCACAAATGTGTAACTGGACTACTTCTTTAAATTGACACCAGATCCGGTGACCTTTGGGACATGGTTTGACCCCCTTAGGAAAGTGCTATCATCATGAAACGTTCAGATCACTTACAACTCAATAGATTCTACCTTCCTGTAACGTTTCAGCCTGATTGGACCTTGTTTTCACACAAATGGACCCAGAATGATGTGAAATTGTGCTTCGTGCAACATAATTCTGGCTGCCATTTACAAACCATAAGTGCTAATGACTCCATTCCTTTTTGTGGTTGTAGGGGCTGTTGAATGGAGTACACTAAAACAAACCTGACCTCTATAGGACATTCAGAAGCCAAGTTATAAGCCCACAAAGGTGTAACTGGACTACTTCTTTAAAGTGACACCAGGCCCGGTGACCTTTGGGACATGGTTTGACCACCTATAGGAATTTGAGATCATCATGAAACGTTCAGATCACTTACAACTCAATAGATTCTACCTTCTTGTAACGTTTTAGCCTGATTGGACCTTGTTTTCACACAAATGGACCCAGAATGATGTGAAATTGTGCTTCGTGCAACATAATTCTGGGTGCCATTTACAAACCATAAGTGCTAATGACTCCATTCCTTTTTGTGGTTGTAGGGGCTGTTGATTGGAGTATACTAAAACAAACCTGATCTCTCTGGTACATTCAGAAGCCAAGTTATAAGCCCACAAATGTGTAACTGGACTACTTCTTTAAATTGACACCAGATCCGGTGACCTTTGGGACATGGTTTGACCCCCTTAGGAAAGCGCTATCATCATGAAACGTTCAGATCACTTACAACTCAATAGATTCTAGCTTCCAGTAACGTTTCAGCCTGATTGGACCTTGTTTTCACACAAATGAACCCAGAATGATGTGAAATTGTGCTTCGTGCAACATAATTCTGGGTGCCATTTAAAAACCATAAGTGCTAATGACTCCATTCCTTTTTGTGGTTGTAGGGGCTGTTGATTGGAGTACACTAAAACAACCCTGACCTCTCTAGGACATTCAGAAGCCAAGTTATAAGCCCACAAATGTGTAACTGGACTACTTCTTTAAAGTGACACCAGATCCGGTGACCTTTGGGACATGGTTTGACCCCCTTAGGAAAGTGAGATCATCATGAAACGTTCAGATCACTTACAACTCAATAGATTCTACCTTCCTGTATTGTTTCAGCCTGATTGGACCTTGTTTTCACACAAATGAACCCAGAATGATGTGAAATTGTGCTTCGTGCAACATAATTCTGGGTGCCATTTAAAAACCATAAGTGCTAATGTCTCCATTCCTTTTTGTGGCTGTAGGGGCTGTTGATTGGAGTACACTAAAGCAAACCTGATCACTCTAGGACATTCAGAAGCCAAGTTATAAGCCCACAAATGTGTAACTGGACTACTTCTTTAAATTGACACCAGATCCGGTGACCTTTGGGACATGGTTTGACCCCCTTAGGAAAGTGCTATCATCATGAAACGTTCAGATCACTTACAACTCAATAGATTCTACCTTCCTGTAACGTTTCAGCCTGATTGAACCTTGTTTTCACACAAATGAACCCAGAATGATGTGAAATTGTGCTTCGTGCAACATAATTCTGGGTGCCATTTAAAAACCATAAGTGCTAATGACTCCATTCCTTTTTGTGGTTGTAGGGGCTGTTGATTGGAGTATACTAAAAAAAACCTGATCTCTCTAGGACATTCAGAAGCCAAGTTATAAGCCCACAAATGTGTAACTGGACTACTTCTTTAAATTGACACCAGATCCGGTGACCTTTGGGACATGGTTTGACCCCCTTAGGAAAGTGCTGTCATCATGAAACGTTCAGATCACTTACAACTCAATAGATTCTACCTTCCTGTAACGTTTCAGCCTGATTGGACCTTGTTTTCACACAAATGGACCCAGAATGATGTGAAATTGTGCTTCGTGCAACATAATTCTGGGTGCCATTTACAAACCATAAGTGCTAATGACTCCATTCCTTTTTGTGGTTGTAGGGGCTGTTGATTGGAGTACACTAAAACAAACCTGACCTCTATAGGACATTAGAAGCCAAGTTATAAGCCCACAAAGGTGTAACTGGACTACTTCTTTAAAGTGACACCAGGCCCGGTGACCTTTGGGACATGGTTTGACCCCCTATAGGAATTTGAGATCATCATGAAACGTTCAGATCACTTACAACTCAATAGATTCTACCTTCTTGTAACGTTTCAGCCTGATTGGACCTTGTTTTCACACAAATGGACCCAGAATGATGTGAAATTGTGCTTCGTGCAACATAATTCTGGGTGCCATTTACAAACCATAAGTGCTAATGACTCCATTCCTTTTTGTGGTTGTAGGGGCTGTTGATTGGAGTATACTAAAACAAACCTGATCTCTCTAGGACATTCAGAAGCCAAGTTATAAGCCCACAAATGTGTAACTGGACTACTTCTTTAGACACCAGATCCGATGACCTTTGGGACATGGTTTGACCCCCTTAGGGAAGTGCTATCATCATGAAACGTTCAGATCACTTACAACTTAATAGATTCTACCTTCCTGTAATGTTTCAGCCTGATTGGACCTTGTTTTCACACAAATGGACCCAGAATGATGTGAAATTGTGCTTCGTGCAACATAATTCTGGGTGCCATTTACAAACCATAAGCGCTAATGACTCCATTCCTTTTTGTGGTTGTAGGGGCTGTTGATTGGAGTACACTAAAACAAACCTGATCTCTCTAGGACATTCAGAAGCCAAGTTATAAGCCCACAAATGTGTAACTGGACTACTTCTTTAAATTGACACCAAATCCGGTGACCTTTGGGACATGGTTTGACCCCCTTAGGAAAGTGCTATCATCATGAAACGTTCAGATCACTTACAACTCAATAGATTCTACCTTCCTGTAACGTTTCAGCCTGATTGGACCTTGTTTTCACACAAATGGACCCAGAATGATGTGAAATTGTGCTTCGTGCAACATAATTCTGGGTGCCATTTACAAACCATAAGTGCTAATGACTCCATTCCTTTTTGTGGTTGTAGGGGCTGTTGATTGGAGTACACTAAAACAAACCTGACCTCTATAGGACATTCAGAAACCAAGTTATAAGCCCACAAAGGTGTAACTGGACTACTTCTTTAAAGTGACACCAGGCCCGGTGACCTTTGGGACATGGTTTGACCACCTATAGGAATTTGAGATCATCATGAAACGTTCAGATCACTTACAACTCAATAGATTCTACCTTCTTGTAACGTTTCAGCCTGATTGGACCTTGTTTTCACACAAATGGACCCAGAATGATGTGAAATTGTGCTTCGTGCAACATAATTCTGGGTGCCATTTACAAACCATAAGTGCTAATGACTCCATTCCTTTTTGTGGTTGTAGGGGCTGTTGATTGGAGTATACTAAAACAAACCTGATCTCTCTAGTACATTCAGAAGCCAAGTTATAAGCCCACAAATGTGTAACTGGACTACTTCTTTAAATTGACACCAGATCCGGTGACCTTTGGGACATGGTTTGACCCCCTTAGGAAAGCGCTATCATCATGAAACGTTCAGATCACTTACAACTCAATAGATTCTAGCTTCCAGTAACGTTTCAGCCTGATTGGACCTTGTTTTCACACAAATGGACCCAGAATGATGTGAAATTGTGCTTCGTGCAACATAATTCTGGGTGCCATTTACAAACCATAAGTGCTAATGACTCCATTCCTTTTTGTGGTTGTAGGGGCTGTTGATTGGAGTACACTAAAACAAACCTGACCTCTATAGGACATTCAGAAGCCAAGTTATAAGCCCACAAAGGTGTAACTGGACTACTTCTTTAAAGTGACACCAGGCCCGGTGACCTTTGGGACATGGTTTGACCACCTATAAGAATTTGAGATCATCATGAAACGTTCAGATCACTTACAACTCAATAGATTCTACCTTCTTGTAACGTTTCAGCCTGATTGGACCTTGTTTTCACACAAATGGACCCAGAATGATGTGAAATTGTGCTTCGTGCAACATAATTCTGGGTGCCATTTACAAACCATAAGTGCTAATGACTCCATTCCTTTTTGTGGTTGTATGGGCTGTTGATTGGAGTATACTAAAACAAACCTGATCTCTCTAGTACATTCAGAAGCCAAGTTATAAGCCCACAAATGTGTAACTGGACTACTTCTTTAAATTGACACCAGATCCGGTGACCTTTGGGACATGGTTTGACCCCCTTAGGAAAGTGCGATCATCATGAAACGTTCAGATCACTTACAACTCAATAGATTCTACCTTCTTGTATTGTTTCAGCCTGATTGGACCTTGTTTTCACACAAATGAACCCAGAATGATGTGAAATTGTGCTTCGTGCAACATAATTCTGGGTGCCCTTTAAAAACCATAAGTGCTAATGTCTCCATTCCTTTTTGTAGCTGTAGGGGCTGTTGATTGGAGTACACTAAAGCAAACCTGATCACTCTAGGACATTCAGAAGCCAAGTTATAAGCCCACAAATGTGTAACTGGACTACTTCTTTAAATTGACACCAGATCCGGTGACCTTTGGGACATGGTTTGACCCCCTTAGGAAAGTGCTATCATCATGAAACGTTCAGATCACTTACAACTCAATAGATTCTACCTTCCTGTAACGTTTCAGCCTGATTGGACCTTGTTTTCACACAAATGAACCCAGAATGATGTGAAATTGTGCTTCGTGCAACATAATTCTGGGTGCCATTTAAAAACCATAAGTGCTAATGACTCCATTCCTTTTTGTGGTTGTAGGGGCTGTTGATTGGAGTATACTAAAACAAACCTGATCTCTCTAGGACATTCAGAAGCCAAGTTATAAGCCCACAAATGTGTAACTGGACTACTTCTTTAGACACCAGATCCGATGACCTTTGGGACATGGTTTGACCCCCTTAGGGAAGTGCTATCATCATGAAACGTTCAGATCACTTACAACTCAATAGATTCTACCTTCCTGTAATGTTTCAGCCTGATTGGACCTTGTTTTCACACAAATGGACCCAGAATGATGTGAAATTGCGCTTCGTGCAACATAATTCTGGGTGCCATTTACAAACCATAAGTGCTAATGACTCCATTCCTTTTTGTGGTTGTAGGGGCTGTTGATTGGAGTACACTAAAACAAACCTGATCTCTCTAGGACATTCAGAAGCCAAGTTATAAACCCACAAATGTGTAACTGGACTACTTCTTTAAATTGACACCAGATCCGGTGACCTTTGGGACATGGTTTGACCCCCTTAGGAAAGTGCTATCATCATGAAACGTTCAGATCACTTACAACTCAATAGATTCTACCTTCCTGTAACGTTTCAGCCTGATTGGACCTTGTTTTCACACAAATGGACCCAGAATGATGTGAAATTGTGCTTCGTGCAACATAATTCTGGGTGCCATTTACAAACCATAAGTGCTAATGACTCCATTCCTTTTTGTGGTTGTAGGGGCTGTTGATTGGAGTACACTAAAACAAACCTGACCTCTATAGGACATTCAGAAGCCAAGTTATAAGCCCACAAATGTGTAACTGGACTACTTCTTTAAATTGACACCAGATCCGGTGACCTTTGGGACATGGTTTGACCCCCTTAGGAAAGTGCTATCATCATGAAACGTTCAGATCACTTACAACTCAATAGATTCTACCTTCCTGTAACGTTTCAGCCTGATTGGACCTTGTTTTCACACAAATGGACCCAGAATGATGTGAAATTGTGCTTCGTGCAACATAATTCTGGGTGCCATTTACAAACCATAAGTGCTAATGACTCCATTCCTTTTTGTGGTTGTAGGGGCTGTTGATTGGAGTACACTAAAACAAACCTGACCTCTATAGGACATTCAGAAGCCAAGTTATAAGCCCACAAAGGTGTAACTGGACTACTTCTTTAAAGTGACACCAGGCCCGGTGACCTTTGGGACATGGTTTGACCACCTATAGGAATTTGAGATCATCATGAAACGTTCAGATCACTTACAACTCAATAGATTCTACCTTCTTGTAACGTTTCAGCCTGATTGGACCTTGTTTTCACACAAATGGACCCAGAATGATGTGAAATTGTGCTTCGTGCAACATAATTCTGGGTGCCATTTACAAACCATAAGTGCTAATGACTCCATTCCTTTTTGTGGTTGTAGGGGCTGTTGATTGGAGTATACTAAAACAAACCTGATCTCTCTGGTACATTCAGAAGCCAAGTTATAAGCCCACAAATGTGTAACTGGACTACTTCTTTAAATTGACACCAGATCCGGTGACCTTTGGGACATGGTTTGACCCCCTTAGGAAAGCGCTATCATCATGAAACGTTCAGATCACTTACAACTCAATAGATTCTAGCTTCCAGGAACGTTTCAGCCTGATTGGACCTTGTTTTCACACAAATGAACCCAGAATGATGTGAAATTGTGCTTCGTGCAACATAATTCTGGGTGCCATTTAAAAACCATAAGTGCTAATGACTCCATTCCTTTTTGTGGTTGTAGGGGCTGTTGATTGGAGTACACTAAAACAACCCTGACCTCTCTAGGACATTAAGAAGCCAAGTTATAAGCCCACAATTTTGTAACTGGACTACTTCTTTAAAGTGACACCAGATCCGGTGACCTTTGGGACATGGTTTGACCCCCTTAGGAAAGTGCGATCATCATGAAACGTTCAGATCACTTACAACTCAATAGATTCTACCTTCCTGTATTGTTTCAGCCTGATTGGACCTTGTTTTCACACAAATGAACCCAGAATGATGTGAAATTGTGCTTCGTGCAACATAATTCTGGGTGCCATTTAAAAACCATAAGTGCTAATGTCTCCATTCCTTTTTGTGGCTGTAGGGGCTGTTGATTGGAGTACACTAAAGCAAACCTGATCACTCTAGGACATTCAGAAGCCAAGTTATAAGCCCACAAATGTGTAACTGGACTACGTCTTTAAATTGACACCAGATCCGGTGACCTTTGGGACATGGTTTGACCCCCTTAGGAAAGTGCTATCATCATGAAATGTTCAGATCACTTACAACTCAATAGATTCTACCTTCCTGTAACGTTTCAGCCTGATTGGACCTTGTTTTCACACAAATGAACCCAGAATGATGTGAAATTGTGCTTCGTGCAACATAATTCTGGGTGCCATTTAAAAACCATAAGTGCTAATGACTCCATTCCTTTTTGTGGTTGTAGGGGCTGTTGATTGGAGTATACTAAAACAAACCTGATCTCTCTAGGACATTCAGAAGCCAAGTTATAAGCCCACAAATGTGTAACTGGACTACTTCTTTAAATTGACACCAGATCCGGTGACCTTTGGGACATGGTTTGACCCCCTTAGGAAAGTGCTATCATCATGAAACGTTCAGATCACTTACAACTCAATAGATTCTACCTTCCTGTAACGTTTCAGCCTGATTGGACCTTGTTTTCACACAAATGGACCCAGAATGATGTGAAATTGTGCTTCGTGCAACATAATTCTGGGTGCCATTTACAAACCATAAGTGCTAATGACTCCATTCCTTTTTGTGGTTGTAGGGGCTGTTGATTGGAGTACACTAAAACAAACCTGACCTCTATAGGACATTCAGAAGCCAAGTTATAAGCCCACAAAGGTGTAACTGGACTACTTCTTTAAAGTGACACCAGGCCCGGTGACCTTTGGGACATGGTTTGACCCCCTATAGGAATTTGTAATCATCATGAAACGTTCAGATCACTTACAACTCAATAGATTCTACCTTCTTGTAACGTTTCAGCCTGATTGGACCTTGTTTTCACACAAATGGACCCAGAATGATGTGAAATTGTGCTTCGTGCAACATAATTCTGGGTGCCATTTACAAACCATAAGTGCTAATGACTCCATTCCTTTTTGTGGTTGTAGGGGCTGTTGATTGGAGTATAGTAAAACAAACCTGATCTCTCTAGGACATTCAGAAGCCAAGTTTTAAGCCCACAAATGTGTAACTGGACTACTTCTTTAGACACCAGATCCGATGACCTTTGGGACATGGTTTGACCCCCTTAGGGAAGTGCTATCATCATGAAACGTTCAGATCACTTACAACTTAATAGATTCTACCTTTCTGTAATGTTTCAGCCTGATTGGACCTTGTTTTCACACAAATGGACCCAGAATGATGTGAAATTGTGCTTCGTGCAACATAATTCTGGGTGCCATTTAAAAACCATAAGCGCTAATGACTCCATTCCTTTTTGTGGTTGTAGGGGCTGTTGATTGGAGTACACTAAAACAAACCTGATCTCTCTAGGACATTCAGAAGCCAAGTTATAAGCCCACAAATGTGTAACTGGACTACTTCTTTAAATTGACACCAGATCCGGTGACATTTGGGACATGGTTTGACCCCCTTAGGAAAGTGCTATCATCATGAAACATTCAGATCACTTACAACTCAATAGATTCTACCTTCCTGTAACGTTTGAGCCTGATTGGACCTTGTTTTCACACAAATGGACCCAGAATGATGTGAAATTGTGCTTCGTGCAACATAATTCTGGGTGCCATTTACAAACCATAAGTGCTAATGACTCCATTCCTTTTTGTGGTTGTAGGGGCTGTTGATTGGAGTACACTAAAACAAACCTGACCTCTATAGGACATTCAGAAGCCAAGTTATAAGCCCACAAAGGTGTAACTGGACTACTTCTTTAAAGTGACACCAGGCCCGGTGACCTTTGGGACATGGTTTGACCACCTATAGGAATTTGAGATCATCATGAAACGTTCAGATCACTTACAACTCAATAGATTCTACCTTCTTGTAACGTTTCAGCCTGATTGGACCTTGTTTTCACACAAATGGACCCAGAATGATGTGAAATTGTGCTTCGTGCAACATAATTCTGGGTGCCATTTACAAACCATAAGTGCTAACGACTCCATTCCTTTTTGTGGTTGTAGGGGCTGTTGATTGGAGTATACTAAAACAAACCTGATCTCTCTAGTACATTCAGAAGCCAAGTTATAAGCCCACAAATGTGTAACTGGACTACTTCTTTAAATTGACACCAGATCCGGTGACCTTTGGGACATGGTTTGACCCCCTTAGGAAAGCGCTATCATCATGAAACGTTCAGATCACTTACAACTCAATAGATTCTAGCTTCCAGTAACGTTTCAGCCTGATTGGACCTTGTTTTCACACAAATGGACCCAGAATGATGTGAAATTGTGCTTCGTGCAACATAATTCTGGGTGCCATTTACAAACCATAAGTGCTGATGACTCCATTCCTTTTTGTGGTTGTAGGGGCTGTTGATTGGAGTACACTAAAACAAACCTGACCTCTATAGGACATTCAGAAGCCAAGTTATAAGCCCACAAAGGTGTAACTGGACTACTTCTTTAAAGTGACACCAGGCCCGGTGACCTTTGGGACATGGTTTGACCACCTATAAGAATTTGAGATCATCATGAAACGTTCAGATCACTTACAACTTAATAGATTCTAGCTTCCAGTAACGTTTCAGCCTGATTGGACCTTGTTTTCACACAAATGAACCCAGAATGATGTGAAATTGTGCTTCGTGCAACATAATTCTGGGTGCCATTTAAAAACCATAAGTGCTAATGACTCCATTCCTTTTTGTGGTTGTAGGGGCTGTTGATTGGAGTACACTAAAACAACCCTGACCTCTCTAGGACATTCAGAAGCCAAGTTATAAGCCCACAAATGTGTAACTGGACTACTTCTTTAAAGTGACACCAGATCCGGTGACCTTTGGGACATGGTTTGACCCCCTTAGGAAAGTGCGATCATCATGAAACGTTCAGATCACTTACAACTCAATAGATTCTACCTTCCTGTATTGTTTCAGCCTGATTGGACCTTGTTTTCACACAAATGGACCCAGAATGATGTGAAATTGTGCTTCGTGCAACATAATTCTGGGTGCCATTTACAAACCATAAGTGCTAATGACTCCATTCCTTTTTGTGGTTGTAGGGGCTGTTGATTTGAGTATACTAAAACAAACCTGATATCTCTAGTACATTCAGAAGCCAAGTTATAAGCCCACAAATGTGTAACTGGACTACTTCTTTAAATTGACACCAGATCCGGTGACCTTTGGGACATGGTTTGACCCCCTTAGGAAAGCGCTATCATCATGAAACGTTCAGATCACTTACAACTCAATAGATTCTAGCTTCCAGTAACGTTTCAGCCTGATTGGACCTTGTTTTCACACAAATGGACCCAGAATGATGTGAAATTGTGCTTCGTGCAACATAATTCTGGGTGCCATTTACAAACCATAAGTGCTAATGACTCCATTCCTTTTTGTGGTTGTAGGGGCTGTTGATTGGAGTACACTAAAACAAACCTGACCTCTATAGGACATTCAGAAGCCAAGTTATAAGCCCACAAAGGTGTAACTGGACTACTTCTTTAAAGTGACACCAGGCCCGGTGACCTTTGGGACATGGTTTGACCACCTATAAGAATTTGAGATCATCATGAAACGTTCAGATCACTTACAACTCAATAGATTCTACCTTCTTGTAACGTTTCAGCCTGATTGGACCTTGTTTTCACACAAATGGACCCAGAATGATGTGAAATTGTGCTTCGTGCAACATAATTCTGGGTGCCATTTACAAACCATAAGTGCTAATGACTCCATTCCTTTTTGTGGTTGTAGGGGCTGTTGATTGGAGTATACTGAAACAAACCTGATCTCTCTAGTACATTCAGAAGCCAAGTTATAAGCCCACAAATGTGTAACTGGACTACTTCTTTAAATTGACACCAGATCCGGTGACCTTTGGGACATGGTTTGACCCCCTTAGGAAAGCGCTATCATCATGAAACGTTCAGATCACTTACAACTTAATAGATTCTAGCTTCCAGTAACGTTTCAGCCTGATTGGACCTTGTTTTCACACAAATGAACCCAGAATGATGTGAAATTGTGCTTCGCGCAACATAATTCTGGGTGCCATTTAAAAACCATAAGTGCTAATGACTCCATTCCTTTTTGTGGTTGTAGGGGCTGTTGATTGGAGTACACTAAAACAACCCTGACCTCTCTAGGACATTCAGAAGCCAAGTTATAAGCCCACAAATGTGTAACTGGACTACTTCTTTAAAGTGACACCAGATCCGGTGACCTTTGGGACATGGTTTGACCCCCTTAGGAAAGTGCGATCATCATGAAACGTTCAGATCACTTACAACTCAATAGATTCTACCTTCCTGTATTGTTTCAGCCTGATTGGACCTTGTTTTCACACAAATGAACCCAGAATGATGTGAAATTGTGCTTCGTGCAACATAATTCTGGGTGCCATTTAAAAACCATAAGTGCTAATGTCTCCATTCCTTTTTGTGGCTGTAGGGGCTGTTGATTGGAGTACACTAAAGCAAACCTGATCACTCTAGGACATTCAGAAGCCAAGTTATAAGCCCACAAATGTGTAACTGGACTACTTCTTTAAATTGACACCAGATCCGGTGACCTTTGGGACATGGTTTGACCCGCTTAGGAAAGTGCTATCATCATGAAACGTTCAGATCACTTACAACTCAATAGATTCTACCTTCCTGTAACGTTTCAGCCTGATTGGACCTTGTTTTCACACAAATGAACCCAGAATGATGTGAAATTGTGCTTCATGCAACATAATTCTGGGTGCCATTTAAAAACCATAAGTGCTAATGACTCCATTCCTTTTTGTGGTTGTAGGGGCTGTTGATTGGAGTATACTAAAACAAACCTGATCTCTCTAGGACATTCAGAAGCCAAGTTATAAGCCCACAAATGTGTAACTGGACTACTTCTTTAGACACCAGATCCGATGACCTTTGGGACATGGTTTGACCCCCTTAGGGAAGTGCTATCATCATGAAACGTTCAGATCACTTACAACTTAATAGATTCTACCTTCCTGTAATGTTTCAGCCTGATTGGACCTTGTTTTCACACAAATGGACCCAGAATGATGTGAAATTGTGCTTCGTGCAACATAATTCTGGGTGCCATTTACAAACCATAAGTGCTAATGACTCCATTCCTTTTTGTGGTTGTAGGGGCTGTTGATTGGAGTACACTAAAACAAACCTGATCTCTCTAGGACATTCAGAAGCCAAGTTATAAGCCCACAAATGTGTAACTGGACTACTTCTTTAAATTGACACCAGATCCGGTGACCTTTGGGACATGGTTTGACCCCCTTAGGAAAGTGCTATCATCATGAAACGTTCAGATCACTTACAACTCAATAGATTCTACCTTCCTGTAACGTTTCAGCCTGATTGGACCTTGTTTTCACACAAATGGACCCAGAATGATGTGAAATTGTGCTTCGTGCAACATAATTCTGGGTGCCATTTACAAACCATAAGTGCTAATGACTCCATTCCTTTTTGTGGTTGTAGGGGCTGTTGATTGGAGTACACTAAAACAAACCTGACCTCTATAGGACATTCAGAAGCCAAGTTATAAGCCCACAAAGGTGTAACTGGACTACTTCTTTAAAGTGACACCAGGCCCGGTGACCTTTGGGACATGGTTTGACCCCCTATAGGAATTTGAGATCATCATGAAACGTTCAGATCACTTACAACTCAATAGATTCTACCTTCTTGTAACGTTTCAGCCTGATTGGACCTTGTTTTCACACAAATGGACCCAGAATGATGTGAAATTGTGCTTCGTGCAACATAATTCTGGGTGCCATTTACAAACCATAAGTGCTAATGACTCCATTCCTTTTTGTGGTTGTAGGGGCTGTTGATTGGAGTATACTAAAACAAACCTGATCTCTCTAGTACATTCAGAAGCCAAGTTATAAGCCCACAAATGTGTAACTGGACTACTTCTTTAAATTGACACCAGATCCGGTGACCTTTGGGCCATGGTTTGACCCCCTTAGGAAAGCGCTATCATCATGAAACGTTCAGATCACTTACAACTCAATAGATTCTAGCTTCCAGTAACGTTTCAGCCTGATTGGACCTTGTTTTCACACAAATGGACCCAGAATGATGTGAAATTGTGCTTCGTGCAACATAATTCTGGGTGCCATTTACAAACCATAAGTGCTAATGACTCCATTCCTTTTTGTGGTTGTAGGGGCTGTTGATTGGAGTACACTAAAACAAACCTGACCTCTAAAGGACATTCAGAAGCCAAGTTATAAGCCCACAAAGGTGTAACTGGACTACTTTAAAGTGACACCAGGCCCGGTGACCTTTGGGACATGGTTTGACCACCTATAAGAATTTGAGATCATCATGAAACGTTCAGATCACTTACAACTCAATAGATTCTACCTTCTTGTAACGTTTCAGCCTGATTGGACCTTGTTTTCACACAAATGGACCCAGAATGATGTGAAATTGTGCTTCGTGCAACATAATTCTGGGTGCCATTTACAAACCATAAGTGCTAATGACTCCATTCCTTTTTGTGGTTGTAGGGGCTGTTGATTGGAGTATACTAAAACAAACCTGATCTCTCTAGTACATTCAGAAGCCAAGTTATAAGCCCACAAATGTGTAACTGGACTACTTCTTTAAATTGACACCAGATCCGGTGACCTTTGGGACATGGTTTGACCCCCTTAGGAAAGCGCTATCATCATGAAACGTTCAGATCACTTACAACTCAATAGATTCTAGCTTCCAGTAACGTTTCAGCCTGATTAGACCTTGTTTTCACACAAATGAACCCAGAATGATGTGAAATTGTGCTTCGTGCAACATAATTCTGGGTGCCATTTAAAAACCATAAGTGCTAATGACTCCATTCCTTTTTGTGGTTGTAGGGGCTGTTGATTGGAGTACACTAAAACAACCCTGACCTCTCTAGGACATTCAGAAGCCAAGTTATAAGCCCACAAATGTGTAACTGGACTACTTCTTTAAAGTGACACCAGATCCGGTGACCTTTGGGACATGGTTTGACCCCCTTAGGAAAGTGCGATCATCATGAAACGTTCAGATCACTTACAACTCAATAGATTCTACCTTCCTGTATTGTTTCAGCCTGATTGGACCTTGTTTTCACACAAATGAACCCAGAATGATGTGAAATTGTGCTTCGTGCAACATAATTCTGGGTGCCATTTAAAAACCATAAGTGCTAATGTCTCCATTCCTTTTTGTGGCTGTAGGGGCTGTTGATTGGAGTACACTAAAGCAAACCTGATCACTCTAGGAAATTCAGAAGCCAAGTTATAAGCCCACAAATGTGTAACTGGACTACTTCTTTAAATTGACACCAGATCCGGTGACCTTTGGGCCATGGTTTGACCCCCTTAGGAAAGTGCTATCATCATGAAACGTTCAGATCACTTACAACTCAATAGATTCTACCTTCCTGTAACGTTTCAGCCTGATTGGACCTTGTTTTCACACAAATGAACCCAGAATGATGTGAAATTGTGCTTCATGCAACATAATTCTGGGTGCCATTTAAAAACCATAAGTGCTAATGACTCCATTCCTTTTTGTGGTTGTAGGGGCTGTTGATTGGAGTATACTAAAACAAACCTGATCTCTCTAGGACATTCAGAAGCCAAGTTATAAGCCCACAAATGTGTAACTGGACTACTTCTTTAGACACCAGATCCGATGACCTTTGGGACATGGTTTGACCCCCTTAGGGAAGTGCTATCATCATGAAACGTTCAGATCACTTACAACTTAATAGATTCTACCTTCCTGTAATGTTTCAGCCTGATTGGACCTTGTTTTCACACAAATGGACCCAGAATGATGTGAAATTGTGCTTCGTGCAACATAATTCTGGGTGCCATTTACAAACCATAAGTGCTAATGACTCCATTCCTTTTTGTGGTTGTAGGGGCTGTTGATTGGAGTACACTAAAACAAACCTGATCTCTCTTGGACATTCAGAAGCCAAGTTATAAGCCCACAAATGTTTAACTGGACTACTTCTTTAAATTGACACCAGATCCGGTGACATTTGGGACATGGTTTGACCCCCTTAGGAAAGTGCTATCATCATGAAACGTTCAGATCACTTACAACTCAATAGATTCTACCTTCCTGTAACGTTTCAGCCTGATTGGACCTTGTTTTCACACAAATGGACCCAGAATGATGTGAAATTGTGCTTCGTGCAACATAATTCTGGGTGCCATTTACAAACCATAAGTGCTAATGACTCCATTCCTTTTTGTGGTTGTAGGGGCTGTTGATTGGAGTACACTAAAACAAACCTGACCTCTATAGGACATTCAGAAGCCAAGTTATAAGCCCACAAAGGTGTAACTGGACTACTTCTTTAAAGTGACACCTGGCCCGGTGACCTTTGGGACATGGTTTGACCCCCTATAGGAATTTGAGATCATCATGAAACGTTCAGATCACTTACAACTCAATAGATTCTACCTTCTTGTAACGTTTCAGCCTGATTGGACCTTTTTTTCACACAAATGGACCCAGAATGATGTGAAATTGTGCTTCGTGCAACATAATTCTGGGTGCCATTTACAAACCATAAGTGCTAATGACTCCATTCCTTTTTGTGGTTGTAGGGGCTGTTGATTGGAGTATACTAAAACAAACCTGATCTCTCTAGTACATTCAGAAGCCAAGTTATAAGCCCACAAATGTGTAACTGGACTACTTCTTTAAATTGACACCAGATCCGGTGACCTTTGGGACATGGTTTGACCCCCTTAGGAAAGCGCTATCATCATGAAACGTTCAGATCACTTACAACTCAATAGATTCTAGCTTCCAGTAACGTTTCAGCCTGATTGGACCTTGTTTTCACACAAATGAACCCAGAATGATGTGAAATTGTGCTTCGTGCAAAATAATTCTGGGTGCCATTTACAAACCATAAGTGCTAATGACTCCATTCCTTTTTGCGGTTGTAGGGGCTGTTGATTGGAGTACACTAAAACAAACCTAACCTCTCTAGGACATTCAGAAGCCCAGTTATAAGCCCACACATGTGTAACTGGACTACTTCTTTAAATTGACACCAGATCCAGTGACCTTTGGGACATGGTTTGACCCCCTTAGGAAAGTGCTATCATCATGAAACGTTCAGATCAGTTACAACTCAGTAGATTCTACCTTCCTGTAACGTTTCAGCCTGATTGGACCTTGTTTTCACACAAATGGACCCAGAATGATGTGAAATTGTGCTTCGTGCAAAATAATTCTGGGTGCCATTTACAAACCATAAGTGCTAATGACTCCATTCCTTTTTGTGGTTGTAGGGGCTGTTGATTGGAGTACACTAAAACAAACCTAACCTCTCTAGGACATTCAGAAGCCAAGTTATAAGCCCACACAGGTGTAACTGGACTACTTCTTTAAAGTGACACTTGGCCCGGTGACCTTTGGGACATGGTTTGACCCCCTATAGGAATGTGCGATCATCTTGAAACGTTCAGATCACTTACAACTGAATAGATTCTACCTTCTTGTAGCGTTTCAGCCGGATTGGACCTTGTTTTCACACAAATTGACCCAGAATGATGTGAAATTGTGCTTCGTGCAACATAATTCTGGGTGCCACTTACAAACCATAAGTGCTAATGACTCCATTCCTTTTTGTGGTTGTAGGGGCTGTTGATTGGAGTACACTAAAACAAACTAACCTCTCTAGGACATTCAGAAGCCAAGTTATAAGCCCACAAAGGTGTAACTGGACTACTACTTTAAAGTGACACCAGGCCCGGTGACCTTTGGAACATGGTTTTACCCCCTATAGGAATGTGCGATCATCTTGAAACGTTCAGATCACTTACAACTCAATAGATTCTACCTTCTTGTAGCGTTTCAGCCTGATTGGACCTTGTTTTCACACAAATGGACCCAGAATGATGTGAAATTGTGCTTCATGCAACATAATTCTGGGTGCCATTTACAAACCATAAGTGCTAATGACTCCATTCCTTTTTGGGGTAATGGGGGTTGTTAATTGGAGTACGCTAAAACAAAGCTGATCTCTCTAGGACATTCAGAAGCCAAGTTATAAGCCCACAAATGTGTAACTGGACTACTTCTTTAAATTGACACCAGTTCCGGTGACCTTTGGGACATGGTTTGACCCCATTAGGAAAGTGCTATCATCATGAAACGTTCAGATCACTTACAACTCAGTAGATTCTACCTTCCTGTAACGTTTCAGCCTAATTGGACCTTGTTTTCACACAAATGGACCCAGAATGATGTGAAATTGTGCTTCGTGCAAAATAATTCTGGGTGCCATTTACAAACCATAAGTGCTAATGACTCCATTCCTTTTTGTGGTTGTAGGGGCTGTTGATTGGAGTACACTAAAACAAACCTAACCTCTCTAGGACATTCAGAAGCCAAGTTATAAGCCCACACAGGTGTAACTGGACTACTTCTTTAAAGTGACACTTGGCCCGGTGACCTTTGGGACATGGTTTGACCCCCTATAGGAATGTGCAATCATCTTGAAACGTTCAGATCACTTACAACTGAATAGATTCTACCTTCTTGTAGCGTTTCAGCCGGATTGGACCTTGTTTTCACACAAATTGACCCAGAATGATGTGAAATTGTGCTTCGTGCAACATAATTCTGGGTGCCACTTACAAACCATAAGTGCTAATGACTCCATTCCTTTTTGTGGTTGTAGGGGCTGTTGATTGGAGTACACTAAAACAAACTAACCTATCTAGGACATTCAGAAGCCAAGTTATAAGCCCACAAAGGTGTAACTGGACTACTACTTTAAAGTGACACCAGGCCCGGTGACCTTTGGAACATGGTTTTACCCCCTATAGGAATGTGCGATCATCTTGAAACGTTCAGATCACTTACAACTCAATAGATTCTACCTTCTTGTAGCGTTTCAGCCTGATTGGACCTTGTTTTCACACAAATGGACCCAGAATGATGTGAAATTGTGCTTCATGCAACATAATTCTGGGTGCCATTTACAAACCATAAGTGCTAATGACTCCATTCCTTTTTGGGGTAATGGGGGTTGTTAATTGGAGTACGCTAAAACAAAGCTGATCTCTCTAGGACATTCAGAAGCCAAGTTATAAGCCCACAAATGTGTAACTGGACTACTTCTTTAAATTGACACCAGATCCGGTGACCTTTGGGACATGGTTTGACCCCCTTAGGAAAGTGCTATCATCATGAAACGTTCAGATCACTTACAACTCAATAGATTCTACCTTCCTGTAACGTTTCAGCCTGATTGGACCTTGTTTTCACACAAATGAACCCAGAATGATGTGAAATTGTGCTTCATGCAACATAATTCTGGGTGCCATTTAAAAACCATAAGTGCTAATGACTCCATTCCTTTTTGTGGTTGTAGGGGCTGTTGATTGGAGTATACTAAAACAAACCTGATCTCTCTAGGACATTCAGAAGCCAAGTTATAAGCCCACAAATGTGTAACTGGACTACTTCTTTAAATTGACACCAGATCCGGTGACCTTTGGGACATGGTTTGACCCCCTTAGGAAAGCGCTATCATCATGAAACGTTCAGATCACTTACAACTTAATAGATTCTAGCTTCCAGTAACGTTTCAGCCTGATTGGACCTTGTTTTCACACAAATGAACCCAGAATGATGTGAAATTGTGCTTCGCGCAACATAATTCTGGGTGCCATTTAAAAACCATAAGTGCTAATGACTCCATTCCTTTTTGTGGTTGTAGGGGCTGTTGATTGGAGTACACTAAAACAACCCTGACCTCTCTAGGACATTCAGAAGCCAAGTTATAAGCCCACAAATGTGTAACTGGACTACTTCTTTAAAGTGACACCAGATCCGGTGACCTTTGGGACATGGTTTGACCCCCTTAGGAAAGTGCGATCATCATGAAACGTTCAGATCACTTACAACTCAATAGATTCTACCTTCCTGTATTGTTTCAGCCTGATTGGACCTTGTTTTCACACAAATGAACCCAGAATGATGTGAAATTGTGCTTCGTGCAACATAATTCTGGGTGCCATTTAAAAACCATAAGTGCTAATGTCTCCATTCCTTTTTGTGGCTGTAGGGGCTGTTGATTGGAGTACACTAAAGCAAACCTGATCACTCTAGGACAATCAGAAGCCAAGTTATAAGCCCACAAATGTGTAACTGGACTACTTCTTTAAATTGACACCAGATCCGGTGACCTTTGGGACATGGTTTGACCCGCTTAGGAAAGTGCTATCATCATGAAACGTTCAGATCACTTACAACTCAATAGATTCTACCTTCCTGTAACGTTTCAGCCTGATTGGACCTTGTTTTCACACAAATGAACCCAGAATGATGTGAAATTGTGCTTCATGCAACATAATTCTGGGTGCCATTTAAAAACCATAAGTGCTAATGACTCCATTCCTTTTTGTGGTTGTAGGGGCTGTTGATTGGAGTATACTAAAACAAACCTGATCTCTCTAGGACATTCAGAAGCCAAGTTATAAGCCCACAAATGTGTAACTGGACTACTTCTTTAGACACCAGATCCGATGACCTTTGGGACATGGTTTGACCCCCTTAGGGAAGTGCTATCATCATGAAACGTTCAGATCACTTACAACTTAATAGATTCTACCTTCCTGTAATGTTTCAGCCTGATTGGACCTTGTTTTCACACAAATGGACCCAGAATGATGTGAAATTGTGCTTCGTGCAACATAATTCTGGGTGCCATTTACAAACCATAAGTGCTAATGACTCCATTCCTTTTTGTGGTTGTAGGGGCTGTTGATTGGAGTACACTAAAACAAACCTGATCTCTCTAGGACATTCAGAAGCCAAGTTATAAGCCCACAAATGTGTAACTGGACTACTTCTTTAAATTGACACCAGATCCGGTGACCTTTGGGACATGGTTTGACCCCCTTAGGAAAGTGCTATCATCATGAAACGTTCAGATCACTTACAACTCAATAGATTCTACCTTCCTGTAACGTTTCAGCCTGATTGGACCTTGTTTTCACACAAATGGACCCAGAATGATGTGAAATTGTGCTTCGTGCAACATAATTCTGGGTGCCATTTACAAACCATAAGTGCTAATGACTCCATTCCTTTTTGTGGTTGTAGGGGCTGTTGATTGGAGTACACTAAAACAAACCTGACCTCTATAGGACATTCAGAAGCCAAGTTATAAGCCCACAAAGGTGTAACTGGACTACTTCTTTAAAGTGACACCAGGCCCGGTGACCTTTGGGACATGGTTTGACCCCCTATAGGAATTTGAGATCATCATGAAACGTTCAGATCACTTACAACTCAATAGATTCTACCTTCTTGTAACGTTTCAGCCTGATTGGACCTTGTTTTCACACAAATGGACCCAGAATGATGTGAAATTGTGCTTCGTGCAACATAATTCTGGGTGCCATTTACAAACCATAAGTGCTAATGACTCCATTCCTTTTTGTGGTTGTAGGGGCTGTTGATTGGAGTATACTAAAACAAACCTGATCTCTCTAGTACATTCAGAAGCCAAGTTATAAGCCCACAAATGTGTAACTGGACTACTTCTTTAAATTGACACCAGATCCGGTGACCTTTGGGCCATGGTTTGACCCCCTTAGGAAAGCGCTATCATCATGAAACGTTCAGATCACTTACAACTCAATAGATTCTAGCTTCCAGTAACGTTTCAGCCTGATTGGACCTTGTTTTCACACAAATGGACCCAGAATGATGTGAAATTGTGCTTCGTGCAACATAATTCTGGGTGCCATTTACAAACCATAAGTGCTAATGACTCCATTCCTTTTTGTGGTTGTAGGGGCTGTTGATTGGAGTACACTAAAACAAACCTGACCTCTAAAGGACATTCAGAAGCCAAGTTATAAGCCCACAAAGGTGTAACTGGACTACTTTAAAGTGACACCAGGCCCGGTGACCTTTGGGACATGGTTTGACCACCTATAAGAATTTGAGATCATCATGAAACGTTCAGATCACTTACAACTCAATAGATTCTACCTTCTTGTAACGTTTCAGCCTGATTGGACCTTGTTTTCACACAAATGGACCCAGAATGATGTGAAATTGTGCTTCGTGCAACATAATTCTGGGTGCCATTTACAAACCATAAGTGCTAATGACTCCATTCCTTTTTGTGGTTGTAGGGGCTGTTGATTGGAGTATACTAAAACAAACCTGATCTCTCTAGTACATTCAGAAGCCAAGTTATAAGCCCACAAATGTGTAACTGGACTACTTCTTTAAATTGACACCAGATCCGGTGACCTTTGGGACATGGTTTGACCCCCTTAGGAAAGCGCTATCATCATGAAACGTTCAGATCACTTACAACTCAATAGATTCTAGCTTCCAGTAACGTTTCAGCCTGATTAGACCTTGTTTTCACACAAATGAACCCAGAATGATGTGAAATTGTGCTTCGTGCAACATAATTCTGGGTGCCATTTAAAAACCATAAGTGCTAATGACTCCATTCCTTTTTGTGGTTGTAGGGGCTGTTGATTGGAGTACACTAAAACAACCCTGACCTCTCTAGGACATTCAGAAGCCAAGTTATAAGCCCACAAATGTGTAACTGGACTACTTCTTTAAAGTGACACCAGATCCGGTGACCTTTGGGACATGGTTTGACCCCCTTAGGAAAGTGCGATCATCATGAAACGTTCAGATCACTTACAACTCAATAGATTCTACCTTCCTGTATTGTTTCAGCCTGATTGGACCTTGTTTTCACACAAATGAACCCAGAATGATGTGAAATTGTGCTTCGTGCAACATAATTCTGGGTGCCATTTAAAAACCATAAGTGCTAATGTCTCCATTCCTTTTTGTGGCTGTAGGGGCTGTTGATTGGAGTACACTAAAGCAAACCTGATCACTCTAGGAAATTCAGAAGCCAAGTTATAAGCCCACAAATGTGTAACTGGACTACTTCTTTAAATTGACACCAGATCCGGTGACCTTTGGGACATGGTTTGACCCCCTTAGGAAAGTGCTATCATCATGAAACGTTCAGATCACTTACAACTCAATAGATTCTACCTTCCTGTAACGTTTCAGCCTGATTGGACCTTGTTTTCACACAAATGAACCCAGAATGATGTGAAATTGTGCTTCATGCAACATAATTCTGGGTGCCATTTAAAAACCATAAGTGCTAATGACTCCATTCCTTTTTGTGGTTGTAGGGGCTGTTGATTGGAGTATACTAAAACAAACCTGATCTCTCTAGGACATTCAGAAGCCAAGTTATAAGCCCACAAATGTGTAACTGGACTACTTCTTTAGACACCAGATCCGATGACCTTTGGGACATGGTTTGACCCCCTTAGGGAAGTGCTATCATCATGAAACGTTCAGATCACTTACAACTTAATAGATTCTACCTTCCTGTAATGTTTCAGCCTGATTGGACCTTGTTTTCACACAAATGGACCCAGAATGATGTGAAATTGTGCTTCGTGCAACATAATTCTGGGTGCCATTTACAAACCATAAGTGCTAATGACTCCATTCCTTTTTGTGGTTGTAGGGGCTGTTGATTGGAGTACACTAAAACAAACCTGATCTCTCTTGGACATTCAGAAGCCAAGTTATAAGCCCACAAATGTTTAACTGGACTACTTCTTTAAATTGACACCAGATCCGGTGACATTTGGGACATGGTTTGACCCCCTTAGGAAAGTGCTATCATCATGAAACGTTCAGATCACTTACAACTCAATAGATTCTACCTTCCTGTAACGTTTCAGCCTGATTGGACCTTGTTTTCACACAAATGGACCCAGAATGATGTGAAATTGTGCTTCGTGCAACATAATTCTGGGTGCCATTTACAAACCATAAGTGCTAATGACTCCATTCCTTTTTGTGGTTGTAGGGGCTGTTGATTGGAGTACACTAAAACAAACCTGACCTCTATAGGACATTCAGAAGCCAAGTTATAAGCCCACAAAGGTGTAACTGGACTACTTCTTTAAAGTGACACCTGGCCCGGTGACCTTTGGGACATGGTTTGACCCCCTATAGGAATTTGAGATCATCATGAAACGTTCAGATCACTTACAACTCAATAGATTCTACCTTCTTGTAACGTTTCAGCCTGATTGGACCTTTTTTTCACACAAATGGACCCAGAATGATGTGAAATTGTGCTTCGTGCAACATAATTCTGGGTGCCATTTACAAACCATAAGTGCTAATGACTCCATTCCTTTTTGTGGTTGTAGGGGCTGTTGATTGGAGTATACTAAAACAAACCTGATCTCTCTAGTACATTCAGAAGCCAAGTTATAAGCCCACAAATGTGTAACTGGACTACTTCTTTAAATTGACACCAGATCCGGTGACCTTTGGGACATGGTTTGACCCCCTTAGGAAAGCGCTATCATCATGAAACGTTCAGATCACTTACAACTCAATAGATTCTAGCTTCCAGTAACGTTTCAGCCTGATTGGACCTTGTTTTCACACAAATGAACCCAGAATGATGTGAAATTGTGCTTCGTGCAAAATAATTCTGGGTGCCATTTACAAACCATAAGTGCTAATGACTCCATTCCTTTTTGCGGTTGTAGGGGCTGTTGATTGGAGTACACTAAAACAAACCTAACCTCTCTAGGACATTCAGAAGCCCAGTTATAAGCCCACACATGTGTAACTGGACTACTTCTTTAAATTGACACCAGATCCAGTGACCTTTGGGACATGGTTTGACCCCCTTAGGAAAGTGCTATCATCATGAAACGTTCAGATCAGTTACAACTCAGTAGATTCTACCTTCCTGTAACGTTTCAGCCTGATTGGACCTTGTTTTCACACAAATGGACCCAGAATGATGTGAAATTGTGCTTCGTGCAAAATAATTCTGGGTGCCATTTACAAACCATAAGTGCTAATGACTCCATTTCTTTTTGTGGTTGTAGGGGCTGTTGATTGGAGTACACTAAAACAAACCTAACCTCTCTAGGACATTCAGAAGCCAAGTTATAAGCCCACACAGGTGTAACTGGACTACTTCTTTAAAGTGACACTTGGCCCGGTGACCTTTGGGACATGGTTTGACCCCCTATAGGAATGTGCGATCATCTTGAAACGTTCAGATCACTTACAACTGAATAGATTCTACCTTCTTGTAGCGTTTCAGCCGGATTGGACCTTGTTTTCACACAAATTGACCCAGAATGATGTGAAATTGTGCTTCGTGCAACATAATTCTGGGTGCCACTTACAAACCATAAGTGCTAATGACTCCATTCCTTTTTGTGGTTGTAGGGGCTGTTGATTGGAGTACACTAAAACAAACTAACCTCTCTAGGACATTCAGAAGCCAAGTTATAAGCCCACAAAGGTGTAACTGGACTACTACTTTAAAGTGACACCAGGCCCGGTGACCTTTGGAACATGGTTTTACCCCCTATAGGAATGTGCGATCATCTTGAAACGTTCAGATCACTTACAACTCAATAGATTCTACCTTCTTGTAGCGTTTCAGCCTGATTGGACCTTGTTTTCACACAAATGGACCCAGAATGATGTGAAATTGTGCTTCATGCAACATAATTCTGGGTGCCATTTACAAACCATAAGTGCTAATGACTCCATTCCTTTTTGGGGTAATGGGGGTTGTTAATTGGAGTACGCTAAAACAAAGCTGATCTCTCTAGGACATTCAGAAGCCAAGTTATAAGCCCACAAATGTGTAACTGGACTACTTCTTTAAATTGACACCAGTTCCGGTGACCTTTGGGACATGGTTTGACCCCCTTAGGAAAGTGCTATCATCATGAAACGTTCAGATCAGTTACAACTCAGTAGATTCTACCTTCCTGTAACGTTTCAGCCTAATTGGACCTTGTTTTCACACAAATGGACCCAGAATGATGTGAAATTGTGCTTCGTGCAAAATAATTCTGGGTGCCATTTACAAACCATAAGTGCTAATGACTCCATTCCTTTTTGTGGTTGTAGGGGCTGTTGATTGGAGTACACTAAAACAAACCTAACCTCTCTAGGACATTCAGAAGCCAAGTTATAAGCCCACACAGGTGTAACTGGACTACTTCTTTAAAGTGACACTTGGCCCGGTGACCTTTGGGACATGGTTTGACCCCCTATAGGAATGTGCAATCATCTTGAAACGTTCAGATCACTTACAACTGAATAGATTCTACCTTCTTGTAGCGTTTCAGCCGGATTGGACCTTGTTTTCACACAAATTGACCCAGAATGATGTGAAATTGTGCTTCGTGCAACATAATTCTGGGTGCCACTTACAAACCATAAGTGCTAATGACTCCATTCCTTTTTGTGGTTGTAGGGGCTGTTGATTGGAGTACACTAAAACAAACTAACCTATCTAGGACATTCAGAAGCCAAGTTATAAGCCCACAAAGGTGTAACTGGACTACTACTTTAAAGTGACACCAGGCCCGGTGACCTTTGGAACATGGTTTTACCCCCTATAGGAATGTGCGATCATCTTGAAACGTTCAGATCACTTACAACTCAATAGATTCTACCTTCTTGTAGCGTTTCAGCCTGATTGGACCTTGTTTTCACACAAATGGACCCAGAATGATGTGAAATTGTGCTTCATGCAACATAATTCTGGGTGCCATTTACAAACCATAAGTGCTAATGACTCCATTCCTTTTTGGGGTAATGGGGGTTGTTAATTGGAGTACGCTAAAACAAAGCTGATCTCTCTAGGACATTCAGAAGCCAAGTTATAAGCCCACAAATGTGTAACTGGACTACTTCTTTAAATTGACACCAGTTCCGGTGACCTTTGGGACATGGTTTGACCCCATTAGGAAAGTGCTATCATCATGAAACGTTCAGATCACTTACAACTCAGTAGATTCTACCTTCCTGTAACGTTTCAGCCTGATTGGACCTTGTTTTCACACAAATGAACCCAGAATGATGTGAAATTGTGCTTCGTGCAACATAATTCTGGGTGCCATTTACAAACCATAAGTGCTAATGACTCCATTCCTTTTTGTGGTTGTAGGGGCTGTTGGTTGGAGTACATTAAAACAAACCTGATCTCTCTAGGACATTCAGAAGCCAAGTTATAAGCCCACAAATGTGTAACTGGACTACTTCTTTAAATTGACACCAGATCCGGTGACCTTTGGGACATGGTTTGACCCCCTTAGGAAAGTGCTATCATCATGAAACGTTCAGATCACTTACAACTCAATAGATTCTACCTTCCTGTAACGTTTCAGCCTGATTGGACCTTGTTTTCACACAAATGAACCCAGAATGATGTGAAATTGTGCTTCATGCAACATAATTCTGGGTGCCATTTAAAAACCATAAGTGCTAATGACTCCATTCCTTTTTGTGGTTGTAGGGGCTGTTGATTGGAGTATACTAAAACAAACCTGATCTCTCTAGGACATTCAGAAGCCAAGTTATAAGCCCACAAATGTGTAACTGGACTACTTCTTTAGACACCAGATCCGATGACCTTTGGGACATGGTTTGACCCCCTTAGGGAAGTGCTATCATCATGAAACGTTCAGATCACTTACAACTTAATAGATTCTACCTTCCTGTAATGTTTCAGCCTGATTGGACCTTGTTTTCACACAAATGGACCCAGAATGATGTGAAATTGTGCTTCGTGCAACATAATTCTGGGTGCCATTTACAAACCATAAGTGCTAATGACTCCATTCCTTTTTGTGGTTGTAGGGGCTGTTGATTGGAGTACACTAAAACAAACCTGACCTCTATAGTACATTCAGAAGCCAAGTTATAAGCCCACAAAGGTGTAACTGGACTACTTCTTTAAAGTGACACCAGGCCCGGTGACCTTTGGGACATGGTTTGACCACCTATAAGAATTTGAGATCATCATGAAACGTTCAGATCACTTACAACTCAATAGATTCTACCTTCTTGTAACGTTTCAGCCTGATTGGACCTTGTTTTCACACAAATGGACCCAGAATGATGTGAAATTGTGCTTCGTGCAACATAATTCTGGGTGCCATTTACAAACCATAAGTGCTAATGACTCCATTCCTTTTTGTGGTTGTAGGGGCTGTTGATTGGAGTATACTAAAACAAACCTGATCTCTCTAGTACATTCAGAAGCCAAGTTATAAGCCCACAAATGTGTAACTGGACTACTTCTTTAAATTGACACCAGATCCGGTGACCTTTGGGACATGGTTTGACCCCCTTAGGAAAGCGCTATCATCATGAAACGTTCAGATCACTTACAACTCAATAGATTCTAGCTTCCAGTAACGTTTCAGCCTGATTGGACCTTGTTTTCACACAAATGAACCCAGAATGATGTGAAATTGTGCTTCGTGCAACATAATTCTGGGTGCCATTTAAAAACCATAGGTGCTAATGACTCCATTCCTTTTTGTGGTTGTAGGGGCTGTTGATTGGAGTACACTAAAACAACCCTGACCTCTCTAGGACATTCAGAAGCCAAGTTATAAGCCCACAAATGTGTAACTGGACTACTTCTTTAAAGTGACACCAGATCCGGTGACCTTTGGGACATGGTTTGACCCCCTTAGGAAAGTGCGATCATCATGAAACGTTCAGATCACTTACAACTCAATAGATTCTACCTTCCTGTATTGTTTCAGCCTGATTGGACCTTGTTTTCACACAAATGAACCCAGAATGATGTGAAATTGTGCTTCGTGCAACATAATTCTGGGTGCCATTTAAAAACCATAAGTGCTAATGTCTCCATTCCTTTTTGTGGCTGTAGGGGCTGTTGATTGGAGTACACTAAAGCAAACCTGATCACTCTAGGACATTCAGAAGCCAAGTTATAAGCCCACAAATGTGTAACTGGACTACTTCTTTAAATTGACACCAGATCCGGTGACCTTTGGGACATGGTTTGACCCCCTTAGGAAAGTGCTATCATCATGAAACGTTCAGATCACTTACAACTCAATAGATTCTACCTTCCTGTAACGTTTCAGCCTGATTGGACCTTGTTTTCACACAAATGAACCCAGAATGATGTGAAATTGTGCTTCATGCAACATAATTCTGGGTGCCATTTAAAAACCATAAGTGCTAATGACTCCATTCCTTTTTGTGGTTGTAGGGGCTGTTGATTGGAGTATACTAAAACAAACCTGATCTCTCTAGGACATTCAGAAGCCAAGTTATAAGCCCACAAATGTGTAACTGGACTACTTCTTTAGACACCAGATCCGATGACCTTTGGGACATGGTTTGACCCCCTTAGGGAAGTGCTATCATCATGAAACGTTCAGATCACTTACAACTTAATAGATTCTACCTTCCTGTAATGTTTCAGCCTGATTGGACCTTGTTTTCACACAAATGGAACCAGAATGATGTGAAATTGTGCTTCGTGCAACATAATTCTGGGTGCCATTTACAAACCATAAGTGCTAATGACTCCATTCCTTTTTGTGGTTGTAGGGGCTGTTGATTGGAGTACACTAAAACAAACCTGATCTCTCTAGGACATTCAGAAGCCAAGTTATAAGCCCACAAATGTGTAACTGGACTACTTCTTTAAATTGACACCAGATCCGGTGACCTTTGGGACATGGTTTTACCCCCTTAGGAAAGTGCTATCATCATGAAACGTTCAGATCACTTACAACTCAATAGATTCTACCTTCCTGTAACGTTTCAGCCTGATTGGACCTTGTTTTCACACAAATGGACCCAGAATGATGTGAAATTGTGCTTCGTGCAACATAATTCTGGGTGCCATTTACAAACCATAAGTGCTAATGACTCCATTCCTTTTTGTGGTTGTAGGGGCTGTTGATTGGAGTACACTAAAACAAACCTGACCTCTATAGGACATTCAGAAGCCAAGTTATAAGCCCACAAAGGTGTAACTGGACTACTTCTTTAAAGTGACACCAGGCCCGGTGACCTTTGGGACATGGTTTGACCCCCTATAGGAATTTGAGATCATCATGAACCGTTCAGATCACTTACAACTCAATAGATTCTACCTTCTTGTAACGTTTCAGCCTGATTGGACCTTGTTTTCACACAAATGGACCCAGAATGATGTGAAATTGTGCTTCGTGCAACATAATTCTGGGTGCCATTTACAAACCATAAGTGCTAATGACTCCATTCCTTTTTGTGGTTGTAGGGGCTGTTGATTGGAGTATACTAAAACAAACCTGATCTCTCTAGTACATTCAGAAGCCAAGTTATAAGCCCACAAATGTGTAACTGGACTACTTCTTTAAATTGACACCAGATCCGGTGACCTTTGGGACATGGTTTGACCCCCTTAGGAAAGCGCTATCATCATGAAACGTTCAGATCACTTACAACTCAATAGATTCTAGCTTCCAGTAACGTTTCAGCCTGATTGGACCTTGTTTTCACACGAATGGACCCAGAATGATGTGAAATTGTGCTTCGTGCAACATAATTCTGGGTGCCATTTACAAACCATAAGTGCTAATGACTCCATTCCTTTTTGTGGTTGTAGGGGCTGTTGATTGGAGTACACTAAAACAAACCTGACCTCTATAGGACATTCAGAAGCCAAGTTATAAGCCCACAAAGGTGTAACTGGACTACTTCTTTAAAGTGACACCAGGCCCGGTGACCTTTGGGACATGGTTTGACCACCTATAAGAATTTGAGATCATCATGAAACGTTCAGATCACTTACAACTCAATAGATTCTACCTTCTTGTAACGTTTCAGCCTGATTGGACCTTGTTTTCACACAAATGGACCCAGAATGATGTGAAATTGTGCTTCGTGCAACATAATTCTGGGTGCCATTTACAAACCATAAGTGCTAATGACTCCATTCCTTTTTGTGGTTGTAGGGGCTGTTGATTGGAGTATACTAAAACAAACCTGATCTCTCTAGTACATTCAGAAGCCAAGTTATAAGCCCACAAATGTGTAACTGGACTACTTCTTTAAATTGACACCAGATCCGGTGACCTTTGGGACATGGTTTGACCCCCTTAGGAAAGTGCTATCATCATGAAACGTTCAGATCACTTACAACTCAATAGATTCTAGCTTCCAGTAACGTTTCAGCCTGATTAGACGTTGTTTTCACACAAATGAACCCAGAATGATGTGAAATTGTGCTTCGTGCAACATAATTCTGGGTGCCATTTAAAAACCATAAGTGCTAATGACTCCATTCCTTTTTGTGGTTGTAGGGGCTGTTGATTGGAGTACACTAAAACAACCCTGACCTCTCTAGGACATTCAGAAGCCAAGTTATAAGCCCACAAATGTGTAACTGGACTACTTCTTTAAATTGACACCAGATCCGGTGACCTTTGGGACATGGTTTGACCCCCTTAGGAAAGTGCGATCATCATGAAACGTTCAGATCACTTACAACTCAATAGATTCTACCTTCCTGTATTGTTTCAGCCTGATTGGACCTTGTTTTCACACAAATGAACCCAGAATGATGTGAAATTGTGCTTCGTGCAACATAATTCTGGGTGCCATTTAAAAACCATAAGTGCTAATGTCTCCATTCCTTTTTGTGGCTGTAGGGGCTGTTGATTGGAGTACACTAAAGCAAACCTGATCACTCTAGGAAATTCAGAAGCCAAGTTATAAGCCCACAAATGTGTAACTGGACTACTTCTTTAAATTGACACCAGATCCGGTGACCTTTGGAACATGGTTTGACCCCCTTAGGAAAGTGCTATCAACATGAAACGTTCAGATCACTTACAACTCAATAGATTCTACCTTCCTGTAACGTTTCAGCCTGATTGGACCTTGTTTTCACTCAAATGAACCCAGAATGATGTGAAATTGTGCTTCATGCAACATAATTCTGGGTGCCATTTAAAAACCATAAGTGCTAATGACTCCATTCCTTTTTGTGGTTGTAGGGGCTGTTGATTGGAGTATACTAAAACAAACCTGATCTCTCTAGGACATTCAGAAGCCAAGTTATAAGCCCACAAATGTGTAACTGGACTACTTCTTTAGACACCAGATCCGATGACCTTTGGGACATGGTTTGACCCCCTTAGGGAAGTGCTATCATCATGAAACGTTCAGATCACTTACAACTTAATAGATTCTACCTTCCTGTAATGTTTCAGCCTGATTGGACCTTGTTTTCACACAAATGGACCCAGAATGATGTGAAATTGTGCTTCGTGCAACATAATTCTGGGTGCCATTTACAAACCATAAGTGCTAATGACTCCATTCCTTTTCGTGGTTGTAGGGGCTGTTGATTGGAGTACACTAAAACAAACCTGATCTCTCTAGGACATTCAGAAGCCAAGTTATAAGCCCACAAATGTTTAACTGGACTACTTCTTTAAATTGACACCAGATCCGGTGACCTTTGGGACATGGTTTGACCCCCTTAGGAAAGTGCTATCATCATGAAACGTTCAGATCACTTACAACTCAATAGATTCTACCTTCCTGTAACGTTTCAGCCTGATTGGACCTTGTTTTCACACAAATGGACCCAGAATGATGTGAAATTGTGCTTCGTGCAACATAATTCTGGGTGCCATTTACAAACCATAAGTGCTAATGACTCCATTCCTTTTTGTGGTTGTAGGGGCTGTTGATTGGAGTACACTAAAACAAACCTGACCTCTATAGGTCATTCAGAAGCCAAGTTATAAGCCCACAAAGGTGTAACTGGACTACTTCTTTAAAGTGACACCAGGCCCGGTGACCTTTGGGACATGGTTTGACCCCCTATAGGAATTTGAGATCATCATGAAACGTTCAGATCACTTACAACTCAATACATTCTACCTTCTTGTAACGTTTCAGCCTGATTGGACCTTTTTTTCACACAAATGGACCCAGAATGATGTGAAATTGTGCTTCGTGCAACATAATTCTGGGTGCCATTTACAAACCATAAGTGCTAATGACTCCATTCCTTTTTGTGGTTGTAGGGGCTGTTGATTGGAGTATACTAAAACAAACCTGATCTCTCTAGTACATTCAGAAGCCAAGTTATAAGCCCACAAATGTGTAACTGGACTACTTCTTTAAATTGACACCAGATCCGGTGACCTTTGGGACATGGTTTGACCCCCTTAGGAAAGCGCTATCATCATGAAACGTTCAGATCACTTACAACTCAATAGATTCTAGCTTCCAGTAACGTTTCAGCCTGATTGGACCTTGTTTTCACACAAATGAACCCAGAATGATGTGAAATTGTGCTTCGTGCAAAATAATTCTGGGTGCCATTTACAAACCATAAGTGCTAATGACTCCATTCCTTTTTGCGGTTGTAGGGGCTGTTGATTGGAGTACACTAAAACAAACCTAACCTCTCTAGGACATTCAGAAGCCCAGTTATAAGCCCACACATGTGTAACTGGACTACTTCTTTAAATTGACACCAGATCCAGTGACCTTTGGGACATGGTTTGACCCCCTTAGGAAAGTGCTATCATCATGAAACGTTCAGATCAGTTACAACTCAGTAGATTCTACCTTCCTGTAACGTTTCAGCCTGATTGGACCTTGTTTTCACACAAATGGACCCAGAATGATGTGAAATTGTGCTTCGTGCAAAATAATTCTGGGTGCCATTTACAAACCATAAGTGCTAATGACTCCATTCCTTTTTGTGGTTGTAGGGGCTGTTGATTGGAGTACACTAAAACAAACCTATCCTCTCTAGGACATTCAGAAGCCAAGTTATAAGCCCACACAGGTGTAACTGGACTACTTCTTTAAAGTGACACTTGGCCCGGTGACCTTTGGGACATGGTTTGACCCCCTATAGGAATGTGCGATCATCTTGAAACGTTCAGATCACTTACAACTGAATAGATTCTACCTTCTTGTAGCGTTTCAGCCGGATTGGACCTTGTTTTCACACAAATTGACCCAGAATGATGTGAAATTGTGCTTCGTGCAACATAATTCTGGGTGCCACTTACAAACCATAAGTGCTAATGACTCCATTCCTTTTTGTGGTTGTAGGGGCTGTTGATTGGAGTACACTAAAACAAACTAACCTCTCTAGGACATTCAGAAGCCAAGTTATAAGCCCACAAAGGTGTAACTGGACTACTACTTTAAAGTGACACCAGGCCCGGTGACCTTTGGAACATGGTTTTACCCCCTATAGGAATGTGCGATCATCTTGAAACGTTCAGATCACTTACAACTCAATAGATTCTACCTTCTTGTAGCGTTTCAGCCTGATTGGACCTTGTTTTCACACAAATGGACCCAGAATGATGTGAAATTGTGCTTCATGCAACATAATTCTGGGTGCCATTTACAAACCATAAGTGCTAATGACTCCATTCCTTTTTGGGGTAATGGGGGTTGTTAATTGGAGTACGCTAAAACAAAGCTGATCTCTCTAGGACATTCAGAAGCCAAGTTATAAGCCCACAAATGTGTAACTGGACTACTTCTTTAAATTGACACCAGTTCTGGTGACCTTTGGGACATGGTTTGACCCCATTAGGAAAGTGCTATCATCATGAAACGTTCAGATCACTTACAACTCAGTAGATTCTACCTTCCTGTAACGTTTCAGCCTGATTGGACCTTGTTTTCACACAAATGGACCCAGAATGATGTGAAATTGTGCTTCGTGCAAAATAATTCTGGGTGCCATTTACAAACCATAAGTGCTAATGACTCCATTCCTTTTTGTGGTTGTAGGGGCTGTTGATTGGAGTACACTAAAACCAACCTAACCTCTCTAGGACATTCAGAAGCCAAGTTATAAGCCCACACAGGTGTAACTGGACTACTTCTTTAAAGTGACACTTGGCCCGGTGACCTTTGGGACATCGTTTGACCCCCTATAGGAATGTGCGATCATCTTGAAACGTTCAGATCACTTACAACTCAATAGATTCTACCTTCTTGTAGCGTTTCAGCCGGATTGGACCTTGTTTTCACACAAATTGACCCAGAATGATGTGAATTTGTGCTTCGTGCAACATAATTCTGGGTGCCACTTACAAACCATAAGTGCTAATGACTCCATTCCTTTTTGTGGTTGTAGGGGCTGTTGATTGGAGTACACTAAAACAAACTAACCTCTCTAGGACATTCAGAAGCCAAGTTATAAGCCCACAAAGGTGTAACTGGACAACTACTTTAAAGTGACACCAGGCCCGGTGACCTTTGGAACATGGTTTTACCCCCTATAGGAATGTGCGATCATCTTGAAACGTTCAGATCACTTACAACTCAATAGATTCTACCTTCTTGTAGCGTTTCAGCCTGATTGGACCTTGTTTTCACACAAATGGACCCAGAATGATGTGAAATTGTGCTTCATGCAACATAATTCTGGGTGCCATTTACAAACCATAAGTGCTAATGACTCCATTCCTTTTTGGGGTAATGGGGGTTGTTAATTGGAGTACGCTAAAACAAAGCTGATCTCTCTAGGACATTCAGAAGCCAAGTTATAAGCCCACAAATGTGTAACTGGACTACTTCTTTAAATTGACACCAGTTCCGGTGACCTTTGGGACATGGTTTGACCCCATTAGGAAAGTGCTATCATCATGAAACGTTCAGATCACTTACAACTCAGTAGATTCTACCTTCCTGTAACGTTTCAGCCTGATTGGACCTTGTTTTCACACAAATGAACCCAGAATGATGTGAAATTGTGCTTCGTGCAACATAATTCTGGGTGCCATTTACAAACCATAAGTGCTAATGACTCCATTCCTTTTTGTGGTTGTAGGGGCTGTTGGTTGGAGTACATTAAAACAAACCTGATCTCTCTAGGACATTCAGAAGCCAAGTTATAAGCCCACAAATGTGTAACTGGACTACTTCTTTAAATTGACACCAGATCCGGTGACCTTTGGGACATGGTTTGACCCCCTTAGGAAAGTGCTATCATCATGAAACGTTCAGATCACTTACAACTCAATAGATTCTACCTTCCTGTAACGTTTCAGCCTGATTGGACCTTGTTTTCACACAAATGAACCCAGAATGATGTGAAATTGTGCTTCATGCAACATAATTCTGGGTGCCATTTAAAAACCATAAGTGCTAATGACTCCATTCCTTTTTGTGGTTGTAGGGGCTGTTGATTGGAGTATACTAAAACAAACCTGATCTCTCTAGGACATTCAGAAGCCAAGTTATAAGCCCACAAATGTGTAACTGGACTACTTCTTTAGACACCAGATCCGATGACCTTTGGGACATGGTTTGACCCCCTTAGGGAAGTGCTATCATCATGAAACGTTCAGATCACTTACAACTTAATAGATTCTACCTTCCTGTAATGTTTCAGCCTGATTTGACCTTGTTTTCACACAAATGGACCCAGAATGATGTGAAATTGTGCTTCGTGCAACATAATTCTGGGTGCCATTTACAAACCATAAGTGCTAATGACTCCATTCCTTTTTGTGGTTGTAGGGGCTGTTGATTGGAGTACACTAAAACAAACCTGATCTCTCTAGGACATTCAGAAGCCAAGTTATAAGCCCACAAATGTGTAACTGGACTACTTCTTTAAATTGACACCAGATCCGGTGATCTTTGGGACATGGTTTGACCCCCTTAGGAAAGTGCTATCATCATGAAACGTTCAGATCACTTACAACTCAATAGATTCTACCTTCCTGTAACGTTTCAGCCTGATTGGACCTTGTTTTCACACAAATGGACCCAGAATGATGTGAAATTGTGCTTCGTGCAACATAATTCTGGGTGCCATTTACAAACCATAAGTGCTAATGACTCCATTCCTTTTTGTGGTTGTAGGGGCTGTTGATTGGAGTACACTAAAACAAACCTGGCCTCTATAGGACATTCAGAAGCCAAGTTATAAGCCCACAAAGGTGTAACTGGACTACTTCTTTAAAGTGACACCAGGCCCGGTGACCTTTGGGACATGGTTTGACCCCCTATAGGAATTTGAGATCATCATGAAACGTTCAGATCACTTACAACTCAATAGATTCTACCTTCTTGTAACGTTTCAGCCTGATTGGACCTTGTTTTCACACAAATGGACCCAGAATGATGTGAAATTGTGCTTCGTGCAACATAATTCTGGGTGCCATTTACAAACCATAAGTGCTAATGACTCCATTCCTTTTTGTGGTTGTAGGGGCTGTTGATTGGAGTATACTAAAACAAACCTGATCTCTCTAGTATATTTAGAAGCCAAGTTATAAGCCCACAAATGTGTAACTGGACTACTTCTTTAAATTGACACCAGATCCGGTGACCTTTGGGACATGGTTTGACCGCCTTAGGAAAGCGCTATCATCATGAAACGTTCAGATCACTTACAACTCAATAGATTCTAGCTTCCAGTAACGTTTCAGCCTGATTGGACCTTGTTTTCACACAAATGAACCCAGAATGATGTGAAATTGTGCTTCGTGCAAAATAATTCTGGGTGCCATTTACAAACCATAAGTGCTAATGACTCCATTCCTTTTTGCGGTTGTAGGGGCTGTTGATTGGAGTACACTAAAACAAACCTAACCTCTCTAGGACATTCAGAAGCCCAGTTATAAGCCCACACATGTGTAACTGGACTACTTCTTTAAATTGACACCAGATCCAGTGACCTTTGGGACATGGTTTGACCCCCTTAGGAAAGTGCTATCATCATGAAACGTTCAGATCAGTTACAACTCAATAGATTCTACCTTCCTGTAACGTTTCAGCCTGATTGGACCTTGTTTTCACACAAATGGACCCAGAATGATGTGAAATTGTGCTTCGTGCAAAATAATTCTGGGTGCCATTTACAAACCATAAGTGCTAATGACTCCATTCCTTTTTGTGGTTGTAGGGGCTGTTGATTGGAGTACACTAAAACAAACCTAACCTCTCTAGGACATTCAGAAGCCAAGTTATAAGCCCACACAGGTGTAACTGGACTACTTCTTTAAAATGACACTTGGCCCGGTGACCTTTGGGACATGGTTTGACCCCCTATAGGAATGTGCGATCATCTTGAAACGTTCAGATCACTTACAACTGAATAGATTCTACCTTCTTGTAGCGTTTCAGCCGGATTGGACCTTGTTTTCACACAAATTGACCCAGAATGATGTGAAATTGTGCTTCGTGCAACATAATTCTGGGTGCCACTTACAAACCATAAGTGCTAATGACTCCATTCCTTTTTGTGGTTGTAGGGGCTGTTGATTGGAGTACACTAAAAGAAACTAACCTCTCTAGGACATTCAGAAGCCAAGTTATAAGCCCACAAAGGTGTAACTGGACTACTACTTTAAAGTGACACCAGATCCGGTGACCTTTGGAACATGGTTTTACCCCCTATAGGAATGTGCGATCATCTTGAAACGTTCAGATCACTTACAACTCAATAGATTCTACCTTCTTGTAGCGTTTCAGCCTGATTGGACCTTGTTTTCACACAAATGGACCCAGAATGATGTGAAATTGTGCTTCATGCAACATAATTCTGGGTGCCATTTACAAACCATAAGTGCTAATGACTCCATTCCTTTTTGGGGTAATGGGGGTTGTTAATTGGAGTACGCTAAAACAAAGCTGATCTCTCTAGGACATTCAGAAGCCAAGTTATAAGCCCACAAATGTGTAACTGGACTACTTCTTTAAATTGACACCAGTTCCGGTGACCTTTGGGACATGGTTTGACCCCATTAGGAAAGTGCTATCATCATGAAACGTTCAGATCACTTACAACTCAGTAGATTCTACCTTCCTGTAACGTTTCAGCCTGATTGGACCTTGTTTTCACACAAATGAACCCAGAATGATGTGAAATTGTGCTTCGTGCAACATAATTCTGGGTGCCATTTACAAACCATAAGTGCTAATATCTCCATTCCTTTTTGTGGTTGTAGGGGCTGTTGATTGGAGTACATTAAAACAAACCTGATCTCTCTAGGACATTCAGAAGCCAAGTTATAAGCCCACAAATGTGTAACTGGACTGCTTCTTTAAATTGACACCAGATCCGGTGACCTTTGGGACATGGTTTGACCCCCTTAGGAAAGTGCTATCATCATGAAACGTTCAGATCACTTACAACTCAATAGATTCTACCTTCCTGTAACGTTTCAGCCTGATTGGACCTTGTTTTCACACAAATTAACCCAGAATGATTTGAAATTGTGCTTCGTGCAACATAATTCTGGGTGCCATTTACAAACCATAAGTGCTAATGACTCCATTCCTTTTTGTGGTTGTAGGGGCTTTGATTGGAGTACACTAAAACAAACCTAACCTCTCTAGGACATTCAGAAGCCAAGTTATAAGCCCACAAAGGTGTAACTGGACTACTTCTTTAAAGTGACACCAGGCCCGGTGACCTTTGGGAAATGGTTTTACCCCCTATAGGAATGTGCGATCATCTTGAAACGTTCAGATCACTTACAACTCAATAGATTCTACCTTCTTGTAGCGTTTCAGCCTGATTGGACCTTGTTTTCACACAAATGGACCCAGAATGATGTGAAATTGTGCATCGTGCAACATAATTCTGGGTGCCATTTACAAACCATAAGTGCTAATCACTCCATTCCTTTTTGTGTTTGTAGGGGCTCTTGATTGGAGGACATTAAAACAAACCTGATCTCTATAGGACATTCAGAAGCCAAGTTATAAGCCCACAAATATGTAACTGGACTACTTCTTTAAATTGACACCAGATCCGGTGACCTTTGGGACATGGTTTGACCCCCTTAGGAAAGTGCTATCATCATGAAACGTTCAGATCACTTACAACTCAATACATTCTACCTTCCTGTAACGTTTCAGCCTGATTGGACCTTGTTTTCACACAAATGAACCCAGAATGATGTGAAATTGTGCTTCATGCAACATAATTCTGGGTGCCATTTAAAAACCATAAGTGCTAATGACTCCATTCCTTTTTGTGGTTGTAGGGGCTGTTGATTGGAGTATACTAAAACAAACCTGATCTCTCTAGGACATTCAGAAGCCAAGTTATAAGCCCACAAATGTGTAACTGGACTACTTCTTTAGACACCAGATCCGATGACCTTTGGGACATGGTTTGACCCCCTTAGGGAAGTGCTATCATCATGAAACGTTCAGATCACTTACAACTTAATAGATTCTACCTTCCTGTAATGTTTCAGCCTGATTTGACCTTGTTTTCACACAAATGGACCCAGAATGATGTGAAATTGTGCTTCGTGCAACATAATTCTGGGTGCCATTTACAAACCATAAGTGCTAATGACTCCATTCCTTTTTGTGGTTGTAGGGGCTGTTGATTGGAGTACACTAAAACAAACCTGATCTCTCTAGGACATTCAGAAGCCAAGTTATAAGCCCACAAATGTGTAACTGGACTACTTCTTTAAATTGACACCAGATCCGGTGACCTTTGGGACATGGTTTGACCCCCTTAGGAAAGTGCTATCATCATGAAACGTTCAGATCACTTACAACTCAATAGATTCTACCTTCCTGTAACGTTTCAGCCTGATTGGACCTTGTTTTCACACAAATGGACCCAGAATGATGTGAAATTGTGCTTCGTGCAACATAATTCTGGGTGCCATTTACAAACCATAAGTGCTAATGACTCCATTCCTTTTTGTGGTTGTAGGGGCTGTTGATTGGAGTACACTAAAACAAACCTGGCCTCTATAGGACATTCAGAAGCCAAGTTATAAGCCCACAAAGGTGTAACTGGACTACTTCTTTAAAGTGACACCAGGCCCGGTGACCTTTGGGACATGGTTTGACCCCCTATAGGAATTTGAGATCATCATGAAACGTTCAGATCACTTACAACTCAATAGATTCTACCTTCTTGTAACGTTTCAGCCTGATTGGACCTTGTTTTCACACAAATGGACCCAGAATGATGTGAAATTGTGCTTCGTGCAACATAATTCTGGGTGCCATTTACAAACCATAAGTGCTAATGACTCCATTCCTTTTTGTGGTTGTAGGGGCTGTTGATTGGAGTATACTAAAACAAACCTGATCTCTCTAGTATATTCAGAAGCCAAGTTATAAGCCCACAAATGTGTAACTGGACTACTTCTTTAAATTGACACCAGATCCGGTGACCTTTGGGACATGGTTTGACCGCCTTAGGAAAGCGCTATCATCATGAAACGTTCAGATCACTTACAACTCAATAGATTCTAGCTTCCAGTAACGTTTCAGCCTGATTGGACCTTGTTTTCACACAAATGAACCCAGAATGATGTGAATTGTGCTTCGTGCAAAATAATTCTGGGTGCCATTTACAAACCATAAGTGCTAATGACTCCATTCCTTTTTGCGGTTGTAGGGGCTGTTGATTGGAGTACACTAAAACAAACCTAACCTCTCTAGGACATTCAGAAGCCCAGTTATAAGCCCACACAGGTGTAACTGGACTACTTCTTTAAAGTGACACTTGGCCCGGTGACCTTTGGGACATGGTTTGACCCCCTATAGGAATGTGCGATCATCTTGAAACGTTCAGATCACTTACAACTGAATAGATTCTACCTTCTTGTAGCGTTTCAGCCGGATTGGACCTTGTTTTCACACAAATTGACCCAGAATGATGTGAAATTGTGCTTCGTGCAATATAATTCTGGGTGCCACTTACAAACCATAAGTGCTAATGACTCCATTCCTTTTTGTGGTTGTAGGGGCTGTTGATTGGAGTACACTAAAACAAACTAACCTCTCTAGGACATTCAGAAGCCAAGTTATAAGCCCACAAAGGTGTAACTGGACTACTACTTTAAAGTGACACCAGATCCGGTGACCTTTGGAACATGGTTTTACCCCCTATAGGAATGTGCGATCATCTTGAAACGTTCAGATCACTTACAACTCAATAGATTCTACCTTCTTGTAGCGTTTCAGCCTGATTGGACCTTGTTTTCACACAAATGGACCCAGAATGATGTGAAATTGTGCTTCATGCAACATAATTCTGGGTGCCATTTACAAACCATAAGTGCTAATGACTCCATTCCTTTTTGGGGTAATGGGGGTTGTTAATTGGAGTACGCTAAAACAAAGCTGATCTCTCTAGGACATTCAGAAGCCAAGTTATAAGCCCACAAATGTGTAACTGGACTACTTCTTTAAATTTACACCAGTTCCGGTGACCTTTGGGACATGGTTTGACCCCATTAGGAAAGTGCTATCATCATGAAACGTTCAGATCACTTACAACTCAGTAGATTCTACCTTCCTGTAACGTTTCAGCCTGATTGGACCTTGTTTTCACACAAATGAACCCAGAATGATGTGAAATTGTGCTTCGTGCAACATAATTCTGGGTGCCATTTACAAACCATAAGTGCTAATATCTCCATTCCTTTTTGTGGTTGTAGGGGCTGTTGATTGGAGTACATTAAAACAAACCTGATCTCTCTAGGACATTCAGAAGCCAAGTTATAAGCCCACAAATGTGTAACTGGACTGCTTCTTTAAATTGACACCAGATCCGGTGACCTTTGGGACATGGTTTGACCCCCTTAGGAAAGTGCTATCATCATGAAACGTTCAGATCACTTACAACTCAATAGATTCTACCTTCCTGTAACGTTTCAGCCTGATTGGACCTTGTTTTCACACAAATGAACCCAGAATGATTTGAAATTGTGCTTCGTGCAACATAATTCTGGGTGCCATTTACAAACCATAAGTGCTAATGACTCCATTCCTTTTTGTGGTTGTAGGGGCTTTGATTGGAGTACACTAAAACAAACCTAACCTCTCTAGGACATTCAGAAGCCAAGTTATAAGCCCACAAAGGTGTAACTGGACTACTTCTTTAAAGTGACACCAGGCCCGGTGACCTTTGGGAAATGGTTTTACCCCCTATAGGAATGTGCGATCATCTTGAAACGTTCAGATCACTTACAACTCAATAGATTCTACCTTCTTGTAGCGTTTCAGCCTGATTGGACCTTGTTTTCACACAAATGGACCCAGAATGATGTGAAATTGTGCATCGTGCAACATAATTCTGGGTGCCATTTACAAACCATAAGTGCTAATCACTCCATTCCTTTTTGTGTTTGTAGGGGCTCTTGATTGGAGGACATTAAAACAAACCTGATCTCTATAGGACATTCAGAAGCCAAGTTATAAGCCCACAAATATGTAACTGGACTACTTCTTTAAATTGACACCAGATCCGGTGACCTTTGGGACATGGTTTGACCCCCTTAGGAAAGTGCTATCATCATGAAACGTTCAGATCACTTACAACTCAATACATTCTACCTTCCTGTAACGTTTCAGCCTGATTGGACCTTGTTTTCACACAAATGAACCCAGAATGATGTGAAATTGTGCTTCGTGCAACATAATTCTGGGTGCCATTTACATACCATAAGTGCTAATGACTCCATTCCTTTTTGTGGTTGTAGGGGCTGTTGAATGGAGTACATTAAAACAAACCTGATATCTCTAGGACATTCAGAAGCCAAGTTGTAAGCCCACAAATGTGTAACTGGACTACTTCTTTAAATTGACACCAGATCCGGTGAGCTTTGGGACATGGTTTGACCCCCTTAGGAAAGTGCTATCATCATGAAACGTTCAGATCACTTACAACTCAATAGATTCTACCTTCCTGTAACGTTTCAGCCTGATTGGACCTTGTTTTCACACAAATGGACCCAGAATGATGTGAAATTGTGCTTCGTGCAACATAATTCTGGGTGCCATTTACAAACCATAAGTGCTAATGACTCCATTCCTTTTTGTGGTTGTAGGGGCTGTTGATTGGAGTACACTAAAACAAACCTGACCTCTCTAGGACATTCAGAAGCCAAGTTATAAGCCCACAAAGGTGTAACTGGACTACTTCTTTAAAGAGCAAGTCACCTCCAAGTCAACTATTTTTTTCTGATAAACTATATAAATGTGTGTCTAATCGTGCTGCAGACACGTGTAGTCAACAGTTTTGCACTTTAGTGTATCTTAGTTAAAATTTAAATTTTCTGCCTAAAACTGTCAGTGTTGTGCCGTTGTCAGGTAAAAACTCTGCACTGCATTTGATTTTAAATCTGCCACCGCTATTGGCTAAGAGGTATTCTATGATGTAAACTGGTACATTATGATGTCACAATGTCGTGAGTGTGTGTATTTGTTAGTGGCTCCACCCTCTCGGTCTGCTAGGCAACAGCATTTGTTGCATTTTTCAAACATGAAGTGGGAGTGAAGTACGCTTCTTGTGACACATGTCAACACTGGGTCTGACTGAGGGCCTCCATGAGAGAAGCCCAAGCAAGACGCGCCCCGAGGAGAGTCTTGCCACATGTCAACACTGGGTCTGACAGAGGGCATCCAGGAGAGAGGCCCAAGCAATACGCGCCCCGAGGAGCGTCTTGCCACATGTCAACAATGGGTCTGACTGAGGGCCTCCAGGAGAGAAGCGAAAGCAAGACGCGCCCCGAGGAGCTTCTTTCCACATGTCAACAATGGGTCTTACTGAGGGCCTCCATGAGAGAAGCCCAAGCAAGACGCGCCCCGAGGAGTGTCTTGCCACATGTCAACACTGTGTCTGACTGAGCGCCTCCAGGAGAGAGGCCCAAGCAAGACGCGCCCCGAGGAGCGTCTTGCAACGTGTCAACACTGAGTCTGACTTAGCGCCTCCAGGAGAGAGGCCCAAGCAAGATGCGCCTCGAGGAGCGTTTTGCCACGTGTCAACAATGGGTCTCACTGAGGGCCTCCAGGAGAGAAGCCCAAGCAAGACGCGCCCCGAGGAGCGTCTTGCCACATGTCAACACTGGGTCTAATTGAGCGCCTCCAGGAGAGGGGCCCAAGCAAGACATACCCCGAGGAGCGTCTTGCCACATGTCACTACTCGGTCTGACTGAGCGCCTCCAGGAGAGAGGTCCAAGCAACACGTGCCCCGAGGAGCGTCTTGCCACATGTCAACAATGGGTCTGACTGAGGGCCTCCAGGAGAGAAGCCCAAGCAAGAAGCGCCCCGAGGAGCGTCCTGCCACATGTCAACACTGGGTCTGACTGAGCGCCTCCAGGAGAAAGGCCCAAGCAAGACACGCCCCGAGGAGCGTCTTGACACATGTCAACACTGGGTCTGACTGAGGGCCTCCATGAGAGAAGCCCAAGCAAGACGCGCCCCGAGGAGAGTCTTGCCACATGTCAACACTGGGTCTGACAGAGGGCATCCAGGAGAGTGGCCCAAGCAATACGCGCCCCGAGGAGCGTCTTGCCACATGTGAACAATGGGTCTGACTGAGGGCCTCCAGGAGAAAAGCCAACGCAAGACGCGCCCCGAGGAGCTTCTTTCCACATGTCAACAGTGGGTCTTACTGAGGGCCTCCATTAGAGAAGCCCAAGCAAGTAGCGCCCCGAGGAGTGGCTTGCCACGTGTCAACACTGGGTCTGACTTAGCGCCTCCAGGAGAGAGGCCCAATTAAGATGCGCCTCGAGGAGCGTCTTGCCACGTGTCACCACTGGGTCTGACTGAGCTCCTCCAGGAGAGAGGCCCAAGCAAGACGCGCCCAGAGGAGCGTCTTGCCACGTGTCACCACTGGGTCTGATTGAGCACCTCCAGGAGAGAGGCCCCAGCAAGACGCGCCCCGAGGAGCGTCTTGCCACATGTCACCACTGGGTCTGACTGAGCGCCTCCAGGAGAGAGGCCCAAGCAAGACGCGCCCCGAGGAGCGTCTTGCCAAATGTCACTACTCGGTCTGACTGAGCGCCTCCAGGAGAGAGGCCCAAGCAAGACGTGCCCCGAGGAGCGTCTTGCCACATGTCAACAATGGGTCTGACTGAGGGCCTCCAGGAGAGAAGCCCAAGCAAGACGCGCCCAGAGGAGCGTCTTGCCACATGTCAACACTGGGTCTGACTGAGCGCCTCCAGGAGAGAGGCCCAAGCAAGACACGCCCCGAGGAGCGTCTTGACACATGTCAACACTGGGTCGGACTGAGGGCCTCCATGAGAGAAGCCCAAGCAAGACGCGCCCCGAGGAGAGTCTTGCCACATGTCAACACTCGGTCTGACAGAGGGCATTCAGGAGAGAGGCCCAAGCAATGAGCGCCCCGAGGAGCGTCTTGCCTTATGTCAGCACTCGGTCTTACTGAGCGCCTCCAGGAGAGAGGCCCCAGCAAGACGCGCCCCGAGGAGCCTCTTGCCTTATGTCAGCACTCGGTCTGACTGAGCGCCTCCAGGAGAGAGGCCCAAGCAAGACATACCCCGAGGAGCGTCTTGCCACATGTCACTACTCGGTCTGACTGAGCGCCTCCAGGAGAGAGGCCCAAGCAAGACGCGCCCCGAGGAGCGTCTTGCCACATGTCAACAATGGGTCTGACTGAGGGCCTCCAGGAGAGAGGCCCAAGCAAGACGTGCCCCGAGGAGCGTCTTGCCACGTGTCACCACTGGGTCTGACTGAGCTCCTCCAGGAGAGAGGCCCAAGCAAGACGCGCCCAGAGGAGCGTCTTGCCACGTGTCACCACTGGGTCTGATTGAGCACCTCCAGGAGAGAGGCCCCAGCAAGACGCGCCCCGAGGAGCGTCTTGCCTTATGTCAGCACTCGGTCTGACTGAGCGCCTCCAGGAGAGAGGACCAAGCAAGACGCGCCCCGAGGAGCGTCTTGCCAAATGTCACTACTCGGTCTAACTGAGCGCCTCCAGGAGAGAGGTCCAAGCAAGACGCGCCCCGAGGAGCGTCTTGCCACATGTCACTACTCGGTCTGACTGAGCGCCTCCAGGAGAGAGGCCCAAGCAAGACGCGCCCCGAGGAGCGTCTTGCCACATGTCAACACTCGGTCTGACAGAGGGCATTCAGGAGAGAGGCCCAAGCAATACGCGCCCCGAGGAGCGTCTTGCCACATGTCAACACTGGGTCTGACTGAGCGCCTCCAGGAGAGAGGCCCAAGCAAGACGCGCCCCGAGGAGCGTCTTTCCACGTGTCACCACTGGGTCTGACTGAGCGCCTCCAGGAGAGAGGCCCAAGCAAGACGCGCCCCGAGGAGCGTCTTGCCACATGTCAACACTGGGTCTGACTGAGCGCCTCCAGGAGAGAGGCCCAAGCAAGACGCGCCCCGAGGAGCGTCTTGCCACATGTCACCTCTGGTTCTGACTGAGCGCCTCCAGGAGAGAGGCCCAAGCAAGACGCTTCCCGAGGAGCGTCTTGTCACATGTCAACACTGGGTCTGTCTGAGCGCCTCCAGGAGAGAGGCCCAAGCAAGACGTGCCCCGAGGAGCGTCTTGCCACATGTCAACAATGGGTCTGACTGAGGGACTCCAGGAGAGAGGCCCAAGCAAGATGCGCCCGAAGGAGCGTCTTGCCACATGTCAACACTGGGTCTGACAGAGGGCCTCCAGGAGAGAGGCCCAAGCAAGACGCGCCCCGAGGAGCGTCTTGCCACATGTCACCTCTGGTTCTGACTGAGCGCCTCCAGGAGAGAGGCCCAAGCAAGACGCTTCCCGAGGAGCGTCTTGTCACATGTCAACACTGGGTCTGTCTGAGCGCCTCCAGGAGAGAAGCCCAAGCAAGACGCGCCCCAAGGAGCGTCTTGACACATGTCAACACTGGGTCTGACAGAGGGCCTCCACGAGAGAGGCCCAAGCAAGACGCGCCCCGAGGAGTGTCGTGCCACATGTCACCACAGGGTCTGACTGAGCGCCTCCAGGAGAGAGGCCCAAGCAAGACGTGCCCCGAGGATCGTCAGGCCACATGTCACTACTCAGTCTGACTGAGCGCCTCCAGGAGAGAGGCCCAAGCAAGACGCGCCCCGAGGAGCGTCTTGCCACATGTCAACAATGGGTCTGACTGAGGGCCTCCAGGAGAGAAGCCCAAGCAACACGCGGCCCGAGGAGCGTCTTGCCACATGTCAGCACTCGGTCTGACTGAGCGCCTCCAGGAGAGAGGCCCAAGCAACACGCGCCCCGAGGAGCGTCAGGCCACATGTCACTACTCAGTCTGACTGAGCGCCTCCAGGAGAGAGGCCCAAGCAAGACGCGCCCCGAGGAGCGTCTTGCCACATGTCAACAATGGGTCTTACTGAGGGTCTCCAGGAGAGAAGCCCAAGCAAGACGCGCCCCGAGGAGCTTCTTGCCACATGTCAGCACTCGGTCTGACTGAGCGCCTCCAGGAGAGAGACCAAAGCAAGACGCGCCCCGAGGAGCGTCTTGACACATGTCAACACTGGGTCTGACATAGGGCCTCCATGAGAGAGGCCCAAGCAAGACGCGCCCCGAGGAGTGTCTTGCCACATGTCAACACTGGGTCTGACAGAGGGCCTCCAGGAGAGAGGCCCAAGCAAGATGCGCCCCGAGGATTGTCTTGCCACATGTCACCACTTGGTCTGACTGAGCGCCTCCAGGAGAGAGGCCCAAGCAAAACGCGCCCCGAGGAGCGTCAGGCCACATGTCACTACTCAGTCTGACTGAGCGCCTCCAGGAGAGAGGCCCAAGCAAGACGCGCCCCGAGGAGCGTCTTGCCACGTGTCAACACTGGGTCTGATTGAGGGCCTTCTGGAGAGAGGCCCAAGCAAGAAGCGTCCCGAGGAGCGTCTTGCCACATGTCAACAATGGTTCTTACTGAGGGCCTCCGGGAGAGAAGTCCAAGCAAGACGCGCCCCGAGGAGCTTCTTGCCACATGTCAGCACTCGGTCTGACTGAGTGCCTCCAGGAGAGAGGCCAAAGCAAGACGCCCCCCGAGGAGCGTCTCTCCACATGTCAACACTGGGTCTGACTGAGTGCCTCCATGAGAGAGGCCCAAGCAAGAAGCTCCCCGAGGAGCGTCTTGCCAAATGTCACTACTCGGTCTGACGGAGCACCTCCAGGAGAGAGGCCCAAGCAAGACGTGCCCCGAGGAGCTTCTTGCCACATGTCAACAGTGGGTCTTACTGAGGGCCTCCATTAGAGAAGCCCAAGCAAGTAGCGCCCCGAGGAGTGGCTTGCCACGTGTCAACACTGGGTCTGACTTAGCGCCTCCAGGAGAGAGGCCCAATTAAGATGCGCCTCGAGGAGCGTCTTGCCACGTGTCACCACTGGGTCTGACTGAGCTCCTCCAGGAGAGAGGCCCAAGCAAGACGCGCCCAGAGGAGCGTCTTGCCACGTGTCACCACTGGGTCTGATTGAGCACCTCCAGGAGAGAGGCCCCAGCAAGACGCGCCCCGAGGAGCGTCTTGCCACATGTCACCACTGGGTCTGACTGAGCGCCTCCAGGAGAGAGGCCCAAGCAAGACGCGCCCCGAGGAGCGTCTTGCCAAATGTCACTACTCGGTCTGACTGAGCGCCTCCAGGAGAGAGGCCCAAGCAAGACGTGCCCCGAGGAGCGTCTTGCCACATGTCAACAATGGGTCTGACTGAGGGCCTCCATGAGAGAAGCCCAAGCAAGACGCGCCCCGAGGAGAGTCTTGCCACATGTCAACACTCGGTCTGACAGAGGGCATTCAGGAGAGAGGCCCAAGCAATGAGCGCCCCGAGGAGCCTCTTGCCTTATGTCAGCACTCGGTCTGACTGAGCGCCTCCAGGAGAGAGGCCCAAGCAAGACATACCCCGAGGAGCGTCTTGCCACATGTCACTACTCGGTCTGACTGAGCGCCTCCAGGAGAGAGGCCCAAGCAAGACGCGCCCCGAGGAGCGTCTTGCCACATGTCAACAATGGGTCTGACTGAGGGCCTCCAGGAGAGAGGCCCAAGCAAGACGTGCCCCGAGGAGCGTCTTGCCACGTGTCACCACTGGGTCTGACTGAGCTCCTCCAGGAGAGAGGCCCAAGCAAGACGCGCCCAGAGGAGCGTCTTGCCACGTGTCACCACTGGGTCTGATTGAGCACCTCCAGGAGAGAGGCCCCAGCAAGACGCGCCCCGAGGAGCGTCTTGCCTTATGTCAGCACTCGGTCTGACTGAGCGCCTCCAGGAGAGAGGACCAAGCAAGACGCGCCCCGAGGAGCGTCTTGCCAAATGTCACTACTCGGTCTAACTGAGCGCCTCCAGGAGAGAGGTCCAAGCAAGACGCGCCCCGAGGAGCGTCTTGCCACATGTCACTACTCGGTCTGACTGAGCGCCTCCAGGAGAGAGGCCCAAGCAAGACGCGCCCCGAGGAGCGTCTTGCCACATGTCAACAATGGGTCTGACTGAGGGCCTCCAGGAGAGAAGCCCAAGCAAGACGCGCCCAGAGGAGCGTCTTGCCACATGTCAACACTGGGTCTGACTGAGCGCCTCCAGGAGAGAGGCCCAAGCAAGACACGCCCCGAGGAGCATCTTGACACATGTCAACACTGGGTCGGACTGAGGGCCTCCATGAGAGAAGCCCAAGCAAGACGCGCCCCGAGGAGAGTCTTGCCACATGTCAACACTCGGTCTGACAGAGGGCATTCAGGAGAGAGGCCCAAGCAATACGCGCCCCGAGGAGCGTCTTGCCACATGTCACCACTGGGTCTGAATGAGCGCCTCCAGGAGAGAGGCCCAACCAAGACGCTCCTCGGGGCGCGTCTTGCCACATGTCAACACTGGGTCTGACTGAGCGCCTCCAGGAGAGAGGCCCAAGCAAGACGCGCCCCGAGGAGCGTCTTGCCACATGTCAACAATGGGTCTGACTGAGGGACTCCAGGAGAGAGGCCCAAGCAAGATGCGCCCGAAGGAGCATCTTGCCACATGTCAACACTGGGTCTGACAGAGGGCCTCCAGGAGAGAGGCCCAAGCAAGACGCGCCCCGAGGAGCGTCTTGCCACATGTCACCTCTGGTTCTGACTGAGCGCCTCCAGGAGAGAGGCCCAAGCAAGACGCGCCCCGAGGAGTGTCGTGCCACATGTCACCACTGGGTCTGACTGAGCGCCTCCAGGAGAGAGGCCCAAGCAAGACGTGCCCCGAGGATCGTCAGGCCACATGTCACTACTCAGTCTGACTGAGCGCCTCCAGGAGAGAGGCCCAAGCAAGACGCGCCCCGAGGAGCGTCTTGCCACATGTCAACAATGGGTCTGACTGAGGGCCTCCAGGAGAGAAGCCCAAGCAACACGCGGCCCGAGGAGCGTCTTGCCACATGTCAGCACTCGGTCTGACTGAGCGCCTCCAGGAGAGAGGCCCAAGCAACACGCGCCCCGAGGAGCGTCAGGCCACATGTCACTACTCAGTCTGACTGAGCGCCTCCAGGAGAGAGGCCCAAGCAAGACGCGCCCCGAGGAGCGTCTTGCCACATGTCAACAATGGGTCTTACTGAGGGTCTCCAGGAGAGAAGCCCAAGCAAGACGCGCCCCGAGGACCTTCTTGCCACATGTCAGCACTCGGTCTGACTGAGCGCCTCCAGGAGAGAGACCAAAGCAAGACGCGCCCCGAGGAGCGTCTTGACACATGTCAACACTGGGTCTGACAGAGGGCCTCCATGAGAGAGGCCCAAGCAAGACGCGCCCCGAGGAGTGTCTTGCCACATGTCAACACTGGGTCTGACAGAGGGCCTCCAGGAGAGAGGCCCAAGCAAGATGCGCCCCGAGGATTGTCTTGCCACATGTCACCACTTGGTCTGACTGAGCGCCTCCAGGAGAGAGGCCCAAGCAACACGCGCCCCGAGGAGCGTCAGGCCACATGTCACTACTCAGTCTGACTGAGCGCCTCCAGGAGAGAGGCCCAAGCAAGACGCGCCCCGAGGAGCGTCTTGCCACGTGTCAACACTGGGTCTGATTGAGGGCCTTCTGGAGAGAGGCCCAAGCAAGACGCGTCCCGAGGAGCGTCTTGCCACATGTCAACAATGGTTCTTACTGAGGGCCTCCGGGAGAGAAGTCCAAGCAAGACGCGCCCCGAGGAGCTTCTTGCCACATGTCAGCACTCGGTCTGACTGAGTGCCTCCAGGAGAGAGGCCAAAGCAAGACGCCCCCCGAGGAGCGTCTCTCCACATGTCAACACTGGGTCTGACTGAGTGCCTCCATGAGAGAGGCCCAAGCAAGAAGCTCCCCGAGGAGCGTCTTGCCAAATGTCACTACTCGGTCTTACTGAGCGCCTCAGGGAGAGAGGTCCAAGCAAGAAACGCCCCGAGGAGCGTCTCTCCACATGTCAACACTGGGTCTGACTGAGTGCCTCCATGAGAGAAGCCCCAGCAAGACGCGCCCAGAGGAGCGTCTTGCCACATGTCACTACTCGGTCTGTTTGAGCGCCTCCAGGAGAGAGGCCCAAGCAAGACGTGCCCCGAGGAGCATCTTGCCACATGTCAACAATGGGTCTGACTGAGGGCCTCCAGGAGAGAAGCCCAAGCAAGACGCGCCCCGAGGAGCGTCTTGCCACATGTCAACACTGGGTCTGACTGAGCGCCTCCAGGAGAGAGGCCCAAGCAAGACACGCCCCGAGGAGCGTCTTGACACATGTCAACACTGGGTCTGACTGAGGGCCTCCATGAGAGAAGCCCAAGCAAGACGCGCCCCGAGGAGAGTCTTGCCACATGTCAACACTCGGTCTGACAGAGGGCATCCAGGAGAGAGGCCCAAGCAATATGCGCCCCGAGGAGCGTCTTGCCACTTAAACCCACAACCTAGCTCTGAGGACAGAGGGACTTTATTTAAATTAGTACTTAATGGAAACGATACATAATGATACATAAGAGCCATGTCACACATTCAGCCTAGGAATAGTAGCATTGTGCACTATTAAAGATATACACATCAATTGCTCGAATCCCATTGTTGCAAAGTAAAACTCTAATAAAACTCTAGTCTGACATTAACAGAGAAGACTTAGTGTATGTACTACAAATACAGCATTAGGATTTAGAGTGGACCGTGCACCTTGTGAACCATCAGAGGCTTATGACGCAACATATCTTCCAGTTGCTATTAGACAAGTTATAATTCTCGACCATTTTTCGGAACTGGTTTCTTGGGTCCGTGAGTAAATGCCATTAGTCCTTAATGGAAACGATACATAATGATACATAAGAGCCATGTCGTACATTCAGCCTAGGAATAGTAGCATTGTGCACTATTAAAAATATACACATCAATTGCTCGAATCCGACTGAGGGCCTCCAGGAGAGAGGCCAAAGCAAGATGCGCCCGGAGGAGCATCTTGCCACATGTCAACACTGGGTCTGACATAGGGCCTCCAGGAGAGAGGCCCAAGCAAGACGCGCCCCGAGGAGCGTCTTTCCACATGTCAGCACTCGGTCTGACTGAGCGCCTCCAGGAGAGAGGCCCAAGCAAGACGTGCCCAAAGGAGCGTCTTGCAACATGTCAACAATGGGTCTGACTGAGCGCCTCCAGGAGAGAGGCCCAAGCAACACGCGCCCCGAGGAGCGTCAGGCCACATGTCACTACTCAGTCTGACTGAGCATCTCCAGGAGAGAGGCCCAAGCAAGACGCGCCCCGAGGAGCGTCTTGCCACGTGTCAACACTGGGTCTGATTGAGGGCCTTCTGGAGAGAGGCCCAAGCAAGACGCGCCCCGAGGAGCGTCTTGCCACATGTCAACAATGGGTCTTACTGAGGGCCTCCAGGAGAGAAGCCCAAGCAACACGCGCCCCGAGGAACTTCTTGCCACATGTCAGCACTCGGTCTGACAGAGCGCCTCCAGGAGAGAGGCCAAAGCAAGACGCGCCCCGAGGAGCGTCTTGACACATGTCAACACTGGGTCTGACAGAGGGCCTCCATGAGAGAGGCCCAAGCAAGACGCGCCCCGAGGAGTGTCTTGCCACATGTCAACACTGGGTCTGAATGAGCGGCTCCAGGAGAGAGGCCCAAGCAAGACGCGCCCCGAGGAGCGCCTTGCCACGTGTCAACACTGGGTCTGACTGAGCGCCTCCAGGAGAGAGGCCCAAGCAAGATGCGCCCCGAGGAGCGTCTTGCCACATGTCACCACTGGGTCTGACTGAGCGCCTCCAGGAGAGAGGCCCAAGCAAGACGCACCCCGAGGAGCGTCTTGCCACATGTCACTACTGGGTCTGACTGAGCTCCTCCAGGAGAGAGGCCCAAGCAAGACGTGCCCCGAGGAGCGTCTTGCCACATGTCAACAATGGGTCTGACTGAGGGCCTCCATTAGAGAAGCCCAAGCAAGACGCGCCCCGAGGAGCGTCAGGCCACATGTCAACACTGGGTCTTACTGAGCGCCTCCAGGAGAGAGGCACAAGCAAGACGCGCCCCGAGGAGCGTCTTGCCACATGTCAGCACTCGGTCTGACTGAGCGCCTCCAGGAGAGAGGCCCAAGCAAGAAGCGCCCCGAGGAGCTTCTTGCCACATGTCAACAATGGGTCTCACTGAGGGCCTCCAGGAGAGAAGCCCAAGCAAGACGCGCCCCGAGGAGCGTCTTGCCACATGTCACTACTCGGTCTGACTGAGCGCCTCCAGGAGAGAGGTCCAAGCAACATGTGCCCCGAGGAGCGTCTTGCCACAGGTCAACAATGGGTCTGACTGAGGGCCTCCAGGAGAGAAGCCCAAGCAAGAAGCGCCCCGGGGAGCGTCTTGCCACATGTCAACACTGGGTCTGACTGAGCGCCTCCAGGAGAGAGGCCCAAGCAAGACACGCCCCGAGGAGCGTCTTGACACATGTCAACACTGGGTCTGACTGAGGGCCTCCATGAGAGAAGCCCAAGCAAGACGCGCCCCGAGGAGAGTCTTGCCACATGTCAACACTGGGTCTGACAGAGGGCATCCAGGAGAGAGGCCCAAGCAATACGCGCCCCGAGGAGCGTCTTGCCACATGTCAACAATGGGTCTGACTGAGGGCCTCCAGGAGAGAAGCCAAAGCAAGACGCGCCCCGAGGAGCTTCTTTCCACATGTCAACAATGGGTCTTACTGAGGGCCTCCATGAGAGAAGCCCAAGCAAGACGCGCCCCGAGGAGTGTCTTGCCACATGTCAACACTGTGTCTGACTGAGCGCCTCCAGGAGAGAGGCCCAAGCAAGAAGCGCCCCGAGGAGCTTCTTGCCACATGTCAACAATGGGTCTCACTGAGGGCCTCCAGGAGAGAAGCCCAAGCAAGACGCGCCCCGAGGAGCGTCTTGCCACATGTCACTACTCGGTCTGACTGAGCGCCTCCAGGAGAGAGGTCCAAGCAACACGTGCCCCGAGGAGCGTCTTGCCACAGGTCAACAATGGGTCTGACTGAGGGCCTCCAGGAGAGAAGCCCAAGCAAGAAGCGCCCCGGGAAGCGTCTTGCCACATGTCAACACTGGGTCTGACTGAGCGCCTCCAGGAGAGAGGCCCAAGCAAGACACGCCCCGAGGAGCGTCTTGACACATGTCAACACTGGGTCTGACTGAGGGCCTCCATGAGAGAAGCCCAAGCAAGACGCGCCCCGAGGAGAGTCTTGCCACATGTCAACACTGGGTCTGACTGAGCGCCTCCAGGAGAGAGGCCCAAGCAAGACGTTCCCCGAGGAGCGTCTTGCCACATGTCAACAATGGGTCTGACTGAGGGCCTCCAGGAGAGAAGCCCAAGCAAGACGCGCCCAGAGGAGCGTCTTGCCACATGTCAACACTGGGTCTGACTGAGCGCCTCCAGGAGAGAGGCCCAAGCAAGACACGCCCCGAGGAGCGTCTTGACACATGTCAACACTGGGTCGGACTGAGGGCCTCCTTGAGAGAAGCCCAAGCAAGACGCGCCCCGAGGAGAGTCTTGCCACATGTCAACACTCAGTCTGACAGAGGGCATTCAGGAGAGAGGCCCAAGCAATGAGCGCCCCGAGGAGCGTCTTGCCTTATGTCAGCACTCGGTCTTACTGAGCGCCTCCAGGAGAGAGGCCCAAGCAAGACGCGCCCCGAGGAGCGTCTTGCCACATGTCAACAATGGGTTTGACTGAGGGCCTCCAGGATAGGGCCCAAGCAAGATGCGCCCGGAGGAGCGTCTTGCCACATGTCAACACTGGGTCTGACAGAGGGCCTCCAGGAGAGAGGCCCAAGCAAGATGCGCCCCGAGGAGCGTCTTGCCACATGTCACCTCTGGTTCTGACTGAGCGCCTCCAGGAGAGAGGCCCAAGCAAGACGCGCCCCGAGGAGCGTCTTGTCACATGTCAACACTGGGTCTGTCTGAGCGCCTCCAGGAGAGAAGCCCAAGCAAGACGCGCCCCGAGGAGCGTCTTGCCACATGTCACCAATGGGTCTGACTGAGGGCCTCCAGGAGAGAAGCCCAAGCAAGACGCGCCCCGAGGAGCGTCTTGACACATGTCAACACTGGGTCTGACAGAGGGCCTCCAGGAGAGAGGCCCAAGCATGACGCGCCCCGAGGAGTGTCTTGCCACATGTAACCACTGGGTCTGACTGAGCGCCTCCAGGAGAGAGGCCCAAGCAAGACGCGCCCCGAGGAGCGTCAGGCCACATGTCACTACTAGGTCTGACTGAGCGCCTCCAGGAGAGAGGCCCAAGCAAGACGCGCCCCGAGGAGCGTCTTGCCACATGTCAGCACTGGGTCTGACTGAGCGCCTCCAGGAGAGAGGCCCCAGCAAGACGCGCCCCGAGGAGCGTCTTGCCTTATGTCAGCACTCGGTCTGACTGAGCGCCTCCAGGAGAGAGGCCCAAGCAAGACGCGCCCCGAGGAGCGTCTTGCCACATGTCAACAATGGGTCTGACTGAGGGCCTCCAGGAGAGAGTCCCAAGCAAGATGCGCCCGGAGGAGCGTCTTGCCACATGTCAACACTGGGTCTGACAGAGGGCCTCCAGGAGAGAGGCCCAAGCAAGACGTGCCCCGAGGAGCGTCTTGCCACATGTCACCTCTGGTTCTGACTGAGCGCCTCCAGGAGAGAGGCCCAAGCAAGACGTGCCCCGAGGAGCGTCTTGTCACATGTCAACACTGGGTCTTTCTGAGCGCCTCCAGGAGAGAAGCCCAAGCAAGACGCGCCCCGAGGAGTGTCTTGCCAAATGTCAGCACTCGGTCTGACTGAGTTCCTCCAGGAGAGAGGCCCAAGCAAGACGCGCCCCGAGGAGCGTCTTGCCACATGTCAACAATGGGTCTGACTGAGGGCCTCCAGGAGAGAAGCCCAAGCAACACGCGGCCCGAGGAGCGTCATGCCACATGTCAGCACTCGGTCTGACTGAGCGCCTCCAGGAGAGAGGCCAAAGCAAGACGCGCCCCGAGGAGCGTCTTGACACATGTCAACACTGGGTCTGACAGAGGGCCTCCATGAGAGAGGCCCAAGCAAGACGCGCCCCGAGGAGTGTCTTGCCACATGTCAACACTGGGTCTGACAGAGGGCCTCCAGGAGAGAGGCCCAAGCAAGACGCGCCCCGAGAAGTGTCTTGACACATGTCACCACTTGGTCTGACTGAGCGCCTCCAGGAGAGAGGCCCAAGCAACACGCGCCCCGAGGAGCGTCAGACCACATGTCACTACTCATTCTGACTGAGCGCCTCCAGGAGAGAGGCCCAAGCAAGACGCGCCCCGAGGAGCGTCTTGCCACGTGTCAACACTGGGTCTGATTGAGGGCCTTCTGGAGAGAGGCCCAAGCAAGACGCGCCCCGAGGAGCGTCTTGCCACATGTCACCACTTGGTCTGACTGAGCGCCTCCAGGAGAGAGGCCCAAGCAACACGCGCCCCGAGGAGCGTCAGGCCACATGTCACTACTCAGTCTGACTGAGCGCCTCCTGGAGAGAGGCCCAAGCAAGACGCGCCCCGAGGAGCGTCTTGCCACATGTCAACAATGGGTCTTACTGAGGGCCTCCAGGAGAGAAGCCCAAGCAAGACGCACCCCGAGGAGCTTCTTGCCACATGTCAGCACTCGGTCTGAATGAGCGCCTCCAGGAGAGAGGCCAAAGCAAGACGCGCCCCGAGGAGCGTCTTGACACATGTCAACACTGGGTCTGACAGAGGGCCTCCATGAGAGAGGCCCAAGCAAGACGCGCCCCGAGGAGCGTCTTGCCACGTGTCAACACTGGGTCTGACTGAGCGCCTCCAGGAGAGAGGCCCAAGCAAGACGCGCCCCGAGGAGCGTCTTGCCACATGTCAACACTGGGTCTGACTGAGCGCCTCCAGGAGAGAGGCCCAAGCAAGACGCGCCCCGAGGAGCGTCTTGCCACATGTCAGCACTGGGTCTGACTGAGCGCCTCCAGGAGAGAGGCCCCAGCAAGACGCGCCCCGAGGAGCGTCTTGCCTTATGTCAGCACTCGGTCTGACTGAGCGCCTCCAGGAGAGAGGCCCAAGCAAGACGCGCCCCGAGGAGCGTCTTGCCACATGTCAACAATGGGTCTGACTGAGGGCCTCCAGGAGAGAGGCCCAAGCAAGATGCGCCCGGAGGAGCGTCTTGCCACATGTCAACACTGGGTCTGACAGAGGGCCTCCAGGAGAGAGGCCCAAGCAAGACGCGCCCCGAGGAGCGTCTTGCCACATGTCACCTCTGGTTCTGACTGAGCTTCTCCAGGAGAGAGGCCCAAGCAAGACGCTCCCCGAGGAGCGTCTTGTCATATGTCAACACTGGGTCTGTCTGAGCGCCTCCAGGAGAGAAGCCCAAGCAAGACGCGCCCCGAGTAGCGTCTTGCCACATGTCAACAATGGGTCTGACTGAGGGCCTCCAGGAGAGAAGCCCAAGCAAGACGCGCCCCGAGGAGCGTCTTGACACATGTCAACACTGGGTCTGACAGAGGGCCTCCAGGAGAGAGGCCCAAGCAAGAAGCGCCCCGAGGAGTGTCTTGCCACATGTCACCACTGGGTCTGACTGAGCGCCTCCAGGAGAGAGGCCCAAGCAAGACGCGCCCCGAGGAGCGTCAGGCCACATGTCACTACTCAGTCTGACTGAGCGCCTCCAGCAGAGAGGCCCAAGCAAGACGCGCCCCGAGGAGCGTCTTGCCACATGTCAGCACTGGGTCTTACTGAGCGCCTCCAGGAGAGAGGCCCCAGCAAGACGCGCCCCGAGGAGAGTCTTGCCACATGTCAACACTCGGTCTGACAGAGGGCATTCAGGAGAGAGGCCCAAGCAAGACACGCCCCGAGGAGCGTCTTGACACATGTCAACACTGGGTCGGACTGAGGGCCTCCATGAGAGAATTCCAAGCAAGACGCGCCCCAAGGAGAGTCTTGCCACATGTCAACACTCGGTCTGACAGAGGGCATTCAGGAGAGAGGCCGAAGCAATACGCGCCCCGAGGAGCGTCTTGCCACATGTCACCACTGGGTCTGAATGAGCGCCTCCAGGAGAGAGGCCCAACCAAGACGCGCCCCGAGGAGCGTCTTGCCACGTGTCAACACTGGGTCTGACTGAGCGCCTCCAGGAGAGAGGCCCAAGCAAGACGCGCCCCGAGGAGCGTCTTGCCACATGTCAACACTGGGTCTGACTGAGTGCCTCCAGGAGAGAGGCCCAAGCAAGACGCGCCCAGAGGAGCGTCTTGCCTTATGTCAGCACTCGGTCTGACTAAGCGCCTCCAGGAGAGAGGCCCAAGCAAGACGCGCCCCGAGGAGCGTCTTGCCACATGTCACCTCTGGTTCTGACTGAGCTTCTCCAGGAGAGAGGCCCAAGCAAGACGCGCCCCGAGGAGCATCTTGTCATATGTCAACACTGGGTCTGTCTGAGCGCCTCCAGGAGAGAAGCCCAAGCAAGACGCGCCCCGAGGAGCGTCTTGCTACATGTCAACAATGGGTCTGAATGAGGGCCTCCAGGAGAGAAGCCCAAGCAAGACGCGCCCCGAGGAGCGTCTTGACACATGTCAACACTGGGTCTGACAGAGGGCCTCCAGGAGAGAGGCCCAAGCAAGACGCGCCCCGAGGAGTGTATTGCCACATGTCACCACTGGGTCTGACTGAGCGCCTCCAGGAGAGAGGCCCAAGCAAGACGCGCCCCGAGGAGCGTCAGGCCACATGTCACTACTCAGTCTGACTGAGCGCCTCCAGGAGAGAGGCCCAAGCAAGACGCGCCCCGAGGAGCGTCTTGCCACATGTCAGCACTGGGTCTGACTGAGCGGCTCCAGGAGAGAGGCCCCAGCAAGACGCGCCCCGAGGAGAGTCTTGCCACATGACAACACTCGGTCTGACAGAGGGCATTCAGGAGAGAGGTCCAAGCGATACGCGCCCCGAGGAGCGTCTTGCCACATGTCACCACTGGGTCTGAATGAGCGCCTCCAGGAGAGAGGCCCAACCAAGACGCGCCCCGAGGAGTGTCTTGCCACATGCTAACACTGGGTCTGACTGAGCGCCTCCAGGAGAGAGGCCCAAGCAAGAAGCGCCCCGAGGAGCGTCTTGCCACGTGTCAACACTGGGTCTGACAGAGGGCATTCAGGAGAGAGGCCCAAGCAATACGCGCCCCGAGGAGCGTCTTGCCACATGTCACCACTGGGTCTGAATGAGCGCCTCCAGGAGAGAGGCCCAACCAAGACGCGCCCCGAGGAGTGTCTTGCCACATGCCAACACTGGGTCTGACTGAGCGCCTCCAGGAGAGAGGCCCAAGCAAGACACGCCCCGAGGAGCGTCTTGACACATGTCAACACTGGGTCGGACTGAGGGCCTCCTTGAGAGAAGCCCAAGCAAGACGCGCCCAGAGGAGCGTCTTGCCACGTGTCACCACTGGGTCTGATTGAGCACCTCCAGGAGAGAGGCCCCAGCAAGACGTGCCCCGAGGAGCGTCTTGCCTTATGTCAGCACTCGGTCTGACTGAGCGCCTCCAGGAGAGAGGACCAAGCAAGACGCGCCCCGAGGAGCGTCTTGCCAAATGTCACTACTCGGTCTAACTGAGCGCCTCCAGGAGAGAGGTCCAAGCAAGACGCGCCCCGAGGAGCGTCTTGCCACATGTCACTACTCGGTCTGACTGAGCGCCTCCAGGAGAGAGGCCCAAGCAAGACGCGCCCCGAGGAGCGTCTTGCCACATGTCAACAATGGGTCTGACTGAGGGCCTCCAGGAGAGAAGCCCAAGCAAGACACGCCCAGAGGAGCGTCTTGCCACATGTCAACACTGGGTCTGACTGAGCGCCTCCAGGAGAGAGGCCCAAGCAAGACACGCCCCGAGGAGCATCTTGACACATGTCAACACTGGGTCGGACTGAGGGCCTCCATGAGAGAAGCCCAAGCAAGACGCGCCCCGAGGAGAGTCTTGCCACATGTCAACACTCGGTCTGACAGAGGGCATTCAGGAGAGAGGCCCAAGCAATACGCGCCCCGAGGAGCGTCTTGCCACATGTCACCACTGGGTCTGAATGAGCGCCTCCAGGAGAGAGGCCCAACCAAGACGCGCCCCGAGGAGTGTCTTGCCACATGCCAACACTGGGTCTGACTGAGCGCCTCCAGGAGAGAGGCCCAAGCAAGACGCGCCACGAGGAGCGTCTTGCCACGTGTCAACACTGGGTCTGACTGAGCGCCTCCAGGAGAGAGGCCCAAGCAAGACGCGCCCCGAGGAGCGTCTTTCCACGTGTCACCACTGGGTCTGACTGAGCGCCTCCAGGAGAGAGGCCCAAGCAAGACGCGCCCCGAGGAGCATCTTGCCACATGTCAACACTGGGTCTGACTGAGCGCCTCCAGGAGAGAGGCCCAAGCAAGACGCGCCCCGAGGAGCGTCTTGCCACATGTCAACAATGGGTCTGACTGAGGGACTCCAGGAGAGAGGCCCAAGCAAGATGCGCCCGAAGGAGCGTCTTGCCACATGTCAACACTGGGTCTGACAGAGGGCCTCCAGGAGAGAGGCCCAAGCAAGACGCGCCCCGAGGAGCGTCTTGCCACATGTCACCTCTGGTTCTGACTGAGCGCCTCCAGGAGAGAGGCCCAAGCAAGACGCTTCCCGAGGAGCGTCTTGTCACATGTCAACACTGGGTCTGTCTGAGCGCCTCCAGGAGAGAAGCCCAAGCAAGACGCGCCCCGAGGAGCGTCTTGACACATGTCAACACTGGGTCTGACAGAGGGCCTCCACGAGAGAGGCCCAAGCAAGACGCGCCCCGAGGAGTGTCGTGCCACATGTCACCACTGGGTCTGACTGAGCGCCTCCAGGAGAGAGGCCCAAGCAAGACGTGCCCCGAGGATCGTCAGGCCACATGTCACTACTCAGTCTGACTGAGCGCCTCCAGGAGAGAGGCCCAAGCAAGATGCGCCCGAAGGAGCGTCTTGCCACATGTCAACACTGGGTCTGACAGAGGGCCTCCAGGAGAGAGGCCCAAGCAAGACGCGCCCCGAGGAGCGTCTTGCCACATGTCACCTCTGGTTCTGACTGAGCGCCTCCAGGAGAGAGGCCCAAGCAAGACGCTTCCCGAGGAGCGTCTTGTCACATGTCAACACTGGGTCTGTCTGAGCGCCTCCAGGAGAGAAGCCCAAGCAAGACGCGCCCCGAGGAGCGTCTTGACACATGTCAACACTGGGTCTGACAGAGGGCCTCCACGAGAGAGGCCCAAGCAAGACGCGCCCCGAGGAGTGTCGTGCCACATGTCACCACTGGGTCTGACTGAGCGCCTCCAGGAGAGAGGCCCAAGCAAGACGTGCCCCGAGGATCGTCAGGCCACATGTCACTACTCAGTCTGACTGAGCGCCTCCAGGAGAGAGGCCCAAGCAAGACGCGCCCCGAGGAGCGTCTTGCCACATGTCAACAATGGGTCTGACTGAGGGCCTCCAGGAGAGAAGCCCAAGCAACACGCGGCCCGAGGAGCGTCTTGCCACATGTCAGCACTCGGTCTGACTGAGCGCCTCCAGGAGAGAGGCCCAAGCAACACGCGCCCCGAGGAGCGTCAGGCCACATGTCACTACTCAGTCTGACTGAGCGCCTCCAGGAGAGAGGCCCAAGCAAGACGCGCCCCGAGGAGCGTCTTGCCACATGTCAACAATGGTTCTTACTGAGGGCCTCCGGGAGAGAAGTCCAAGCAAGACGCGCCCCGAGGAGCTTCTTGCCACATGTCAGCACTCGGTCTGACTGAGTGCCTCCAGGAGAGAGGCCAAAGCAAGAAGCCCCCCGAGGAGCGTCTTGACACATGTCAACACTGGGTCTGACAGAGGGCCTCCATGAGAGAGGCCCAAGCAAGACGCGCCCCGAGGAGCGTCTTGCCACATGTCAACAATGGGTCTGACTGAGGGCCTCCAGGAGAGAAGCCAAAGCAAGACGCGCCCCGAGGAGCTTCTTTCCAGATGTCAACAATGGGTCTTACTGTGGGCCTCCATGAGAGAAGTCCAAGCAAGACGCGCCCCGAGGAGTGTCTTGCCACATGTCAACACTGTGTCTGACTGAGCGCCTCCAGGAGAGAGGCCCAAGCAAGACGCGCCCCGAGGAGCGTCTTGCCACGTGTCAACACTGGGTCTGACTTAGCGCCTCCAGGAGAGAGGCCCAAGCAAGATGATACCCACACGTACAACACCCAAGAAAAAAAAAGATCTCGCTGTCTGTACTGGGTGTACTCTCAGTAGTCGCAGTTGCTCAGGCCATGGTGGTACGCTCACATAACGCCTCTGAGATACGTCCCATCACACCACCTCCTACACTACTCGCGAAGGAGTATTCAACACCCCCTTTGTTCGAAGACAACCATTATAACGAGCACAGCACAACGCTTGCCGCACGCGAAGACAACATGCAGGAGACAAAGCTACCACCTGTCGTGAGAACAACGGATTCGAGTGACAACGATCGCGACTATGACAAGCACATTACAGCACCCTCTGTGCACGAAGACCAGGTGCAGGAGACAACGCTACCACCTGTCGTGAGAAACAAGAGTTTGGTTAACAATGATCATCGTCGTGTCCCATTGTAAACTGGGCGTGCCATCGCACACATCGTACATGTGTGTTAACCCACCTGTATGCGACAGACTTTGTGTGTTGCATGACATCGAGATGTATTGACGTTTGTGTCAATACAGGACTCTCTAAGCTGGGAGCTGGACGATAACGACCCGTGCATGCGCCACACAAAAGGTAACTCGACTAACTACAAAACGCATATTGTGATGTAGAAAGTTGGCTCGACTGTTTGAATCAGCTGCAGCTGCGGTTTACTCACAAAGTGAATCGCACGCTTGTTAGAAGTACATTCGGAGCACTTAAAAAATACATTGCTCTCATCGAGTTCCGTCTCAGCGTTCACCGGCTGATGGGCAAGAGCGTGACATGGGATCGCCAGGAACTTACTTAAGGACTATCATCTCATTTGGCATTTACTCACGGACCCAAGAAACCAGTTCCGAAAAATGGTCGAGAATTATAACTTGTCTAATAGCAACTGGAAGATATGTTGCGTCATAAGCCTCTGATGGTTCACAAGGTGCACGGTCCACTCGAAATCCTAATGCTGTATTTGTAGTACATACACTAAGTCTTCTCTGTTGATGTCAGACTAGAGTTTTATTAGAGTTTTACTTTGCAACAATGGGATTCGAGCAATTGATGTGTATATTTTTAATAGTGCACATTGCTACTATTCCTAGGCTGAATGTACGACATGGCTCTTATGTATCATTATGTATCGTTTCCATTAAGTACAAATTTAAATAAAGTCCCTCTGTCCTCAGTGCTAGGTTGTGGGTTTAATACACATTATTATGATCAACCTGTTGAACAGTATAATAACAATATTCCTGTAAAAGTCATTTAGTAATGAACAACCTCAGTTCTGTGAAAGAACATCATGTCTCTGATGTGTACACTGCAGGCCTGACCGGGGTTTGCACGCAAGGGCCTGTGTGTGTGTGTGTGTGTGTGTGTGTGTGTGTGTGTGTGTGTGTGTGTGTGTGTGTGTGTGTGTGTGTGTGTGTGAAACAAATAAAGATAAATATAGCTAGTGCGGCCACGAGCGGTCGTGCAGGGTACAGGCTGCGCGAAAACGCCTCTAAAAACAAGCGCGTGCCCACGCCCGATCCGTGGAAGCACGTAGATCTAGCAAACGTACTAGCAGAAATCAACGATCGCACACGGGTCATTGAGTGTGTACAGGGTTCGTCTGCGTGTGTGGCATTGGGCAATCTAGCGGCAACTGTGTGGCCTGAAGGCGGAACCGGCCAACCCGTCGCCCTCACCATCGTTGCGCTTCGAGATGAACTATTGCTAAAGATGATCGTCCTCATCAACCACGGCGCTACCAGAGTAGCTCGTAAAGAAGACCCTCTCCGCGACCTCGCGGCCAGTGTGCGCAGTGTACAGCAAATGACAAACGATGTTGCGAGCGATATATTGGAAAAACTTTGCACTGACGCGACGGTCGCCACTGCAGGTTGTGCGAGTCTCGGGCAAAGTGCCATATCAAACGTGCGCAAGCTAGTGACAAGCAACTTCACCAGATCCGTAGATTCTGCATACGCTCGGATACGAATGAAAGTATCGAGAGATAACACCGACACAAGTTGCGCGACGGCGCTGGCTGCAGTCGCTACAACACTGGATTTATTAATCAACGTAATTGTGATCGTAATGGCGTTTCGAGTGTGCACCAGAAACTACAACCAGTACTACAGAAAACTGGCATGAGGGTCGCGGTCTAACGTTATGTTGGTGTCTCGCATCGACCGTCGACGGCCGTTTGCCAGCGGCTGAAAATGGCAGTTGACGAAATGGAAACGCCAACCGTCGATAGTGCACTCTCGCAAGTTCCAACCGCACCATCTCAGGAGACAGACCACAGAGTCATATTAGCGGAGGGTAGATAGAAAATGCGCAAACCGCCGCAACCGCCCATATACATACTATACGAGTTCAACATAGAGTGGAGTAAGAAGTTACTACCGATTGTATTTCCAACGTGCAAGCAGCTGGTGTTTGACGCTTTACTTGAGTATCACAGAGGTTGCGATGTCCTGTGTTCCACGAGCGCATGGAAACAAGTGAACGAACTTCTACGGACCGTACTGTTGGGGTATGAGCGAGCTGTAAAATCAATACACGCTAGACACGCGGACTTTGCCGCGTTACTGGACACGCATATCGCCACAACAAAACCGGGTCAAGTGTTCGGGGCATCACCGCGCTCGACTATACACGTCTTGGCCTACCACGAGTACATGAGCCCACAGATCCTAAGCGAGGTAGAAGCCGTTGTGTCTACCCAACGCAAATTCAGCACAGCCGTGCGCGCTAAGACAAGTCCCTCTAGACTGCTGGAAATTTTGCAAACGTGGAAGGCTGGCGTGTACGCGCTTTCTACACATCTCAACGGTATGATCGCGATACTCTCGGCTGCACAACAAGTAATGGTCATGTGTTCAGAAGGTCTGATCAGGTCTGACATGACCGGTTGTCAATCGACGTCGAGCGTGCACTCACACACGGATATCCTGGCGTACAGTAAAGCGACGTCGACCTCTAAGCTCACGTTGATCGCCGATGTTTCGAAGGGCAATCGAGTGTGTTGGCTGACGAAAGCTATGGTGACCGACGGTCGCGTCGACTACAATGTGCCTCATTGCGACTGGAGAGGCGTATGTGATCCTTTGCAAATCGATAACACCACCGCGGTCGAGTGCGAAGTCACGGTCGGCGGCGTGTTGTCCTTACTGTGCCCCATACAATGTGACGGTCCGTTTCACGGACCGGTGTGTTACGACCCGACTAACGAAACGTACCAGGTGATAACATTGCATCCGCCCATTACAGCGGAGCGAGCGTTTTGCCACACTCCCAAACCAAGGTTAATAGTTGTAGCGCACGCCCTTTCGGACCTCGGTGCACGTGAAACACTGGCGTACACTCACAACATCACGCTCGAGACAGCTCAAGTGTTACACGAAACAAAGGACGTGTTCAAATCCATAGAGAATATACGGTCTTTAGCGTATGCGTATATAAAGGAGGTCAATGACATTTACAGACCTGGCGGCATGGGCACCACAGTAGAACAACAAGGTGCTCACAAGCGCACACAGATACTGGCCGCATTATCACTCGCGATGTCTATCCTGACATGCCCGTTTCTGATTTCTATGTATATTAAATTATGACAAGAGCTACGGTGGTTACGATTACACTCTGACCACGTGCCTTAGTTTCTGCTAGTGACCTATAAATACATTTGCCCACTTGCTCTCACTGCCATTAAAGCGGCTGTACCCACACGTACAACACCCAAGAAAAAAAAAGATCTCGCTGTCTGTACTGGGTGTACTCTCAGTAGTCGCAGTTGCTCAGGCCATGGTGGTACGCTCACATAACGCCTCTGAGATACGTCCCATCACACCACCTCCTACACTACTCGCGAAGGAGTATTCAACACCCCCTTTGTACGAAGACAACCATTATAACGAGCACAGCACAACGCTTGCCGCACGTGAAGACAACATGCAGGAGACAACGCTACCACCTGTCGTGAGAACAACGGATTCGAGTGACAACGATCGCGACTATGACGAGCACATTACAGCACCCTCTGTGCACGAAGACCAGGTGCAGGAGACAACGCTACCACCTGTGGTGAGAAACAAGAGTTTGGTTACAATGATCATCGTCGTGTCCCATTGTAAACTGGGCGTGCCATCTCACACATCGTACATGTGTGTTAACCCACCTGTATGCGACAGACTTTGTGTGTTGCATGACATCGAGATGTATTGACGTCTGTGTCAATACAGGACTCTCTATAAGCCGGGAGCTGGACGCTAACGACCCGTGCATGCGCCACACAAAAGGTATCGTACATGTGCTAACCCACCTGTATGCGACAGACTTTGTGTGTTGCATGACATCGAGATGTATTGACGTCTGTGTCAATACAGGACTCTCTAAGCTGGGAGCTGGACGCTAACAACCCGTGCATGCGCCACACAAAAGGTATCGTACATGTGTTAACCCACCTGTATGCGACAGACTTTGTGTGTTGCATGACATCGAGATGTATTGACGTCTGTGTCAATACAGGACTCTCTAAGCTGAGAGCTGGACGATAACGACCCGTGCATGCACCACACAAAAGGTAACTCGACTAACTACAAAACGCATATTGTGATGTAGAAAGTTGGCTCGACTGTTTGAATCAGCTGCAGCTTCGGTTTACTCACAAAGTGAATCGCACGCTTGTTAGAAGTACATTCGGAGCACTTAAAAAATACATCGCTCTCATCGAGTTCCGTCTCAGCGTTCACCGGCTGATGGGCAAGAGCGTGACATGGGATCGCCAGGAACTTACTTAAGGACTATCATCTCATTTGGCATTTACTCACGGACCCAAGAAACCAGTTCCGAAAAATGGTCAAGAATTATATCTTGTCTAAAAGCAACTGGAAGATATGTTGCGTCATAAGCCTCTGATGGTTCACAAGGTTCACGGTCCACTCGAAATCCTAATGCTGTATTTGTAGTACATACTCTAAGTCTTCTCTGTTGATGTCGGACTAGAGTTTTATTAGAGTTTTACTTTGCAACAATGGGATTCGAGCAATTGATGTGTATATTTTTAATAGTGCACAATGCTGCTATTCCTAGGCTGAATGTACGACATGGCTCTTATGTATCATTATGTATCGTTTCCATTAAGTACTAATGGCATTTACTCACGGACCCAAGAAACCAGTTCCGAAAAATGGTCGAGAATTATAACTTGTCTAATAGCAACTGGAAGATATGTTGCCTCATAAGCCTCTGATTGTTCACAAGGTGCACGGTCCACTCTAAATCCTAATGCTGTATTTGTAGTACATACACTAAGTCTTCTCTGTTGATGTCAGACTAGAGTTTTATTAGAGTTTTACTTTGCAACAATGGGATTCGAGCAATTGATGTGTATATTTTTAATAGTGCACAATGCTACTATTCCTAGGCTGAATGTGTGACATGGCTCTTATGTATCATTATGTATCGTTTCCATTAAGTACTAATTTAAATAAAGTCCCTCTGTCCTCAGTGCTAGGTTGTGGGTTTAAGTGGCAAGACGCTCCTCGGGGCGCATATTGCTTGGGCCTCTCTCCTGGATGCCCTCTGTCAGACCGAGTGTTGACATGTGGCAAGACTCTCCTCGGGGCGCGTCTTGCTTGGGCTTCTCTCATGGAGGCCGTCAGTCAGACCCAGTGTTGACATGTGTCAAGACGCTCCTCGGGGCGTGTCTTGCTTGGGCCTCTCTCCTGGAGGCGCTCAGTCAGACCCAGTGTTGACATGTGGCAAGACGCTCCTCGGGGCGCGTCTTGCTTGGGCTTCTCTCCTGGAGGCCCTCAGTCAGACCCATTGTTGACATGTGGCAAGACTCTCCTCGGGGCACGTCTTGCTTGGGCCTCTCTCCTGGAGGCGCTCAAACAGACCGAGTAGTGACATGTGGCAAGACGCTCCGCTGGGCGCGTCTTGCTGGGGCTTCTCTCATGGAGGCACTCAGTCAGACCCAGTGTTGACATGTGGCAAGACGCTCCTCGGGGCGCGTCTTGCTTGGACCTCTCTCCCTGAGGCGCTCAGTAAGACCGAGTAGTGACATGTGGCAAGACGCTCCTCGGGGCGCGTCTTGCTTGTGCCTCTCTCATGGAGGCCCTCTGTCAGACCCAGTGTTGACATGTGTCAAGACGCTCCTCGGGGGGCGTCTTGCTTTGTCCTCTCTCCTGGAGGCACTCAGTCAGACCGAGTGCTGACATGTGGCAAGAAGCTCCTCGTGGCGCGTCTTGCTTGGACTTCTCTCCCGGAGGCCCTCAGTAAGAACCATTGTTGACATGTGGCAAGACGCTCCTCGGGACGCGTCTTGCTTGGGCCTCTCTCCAGAAGGCCCTCAATCAGACCCAGTGTTGACACGTGGCAAGACGCTCCTCGGGGCGCGTCTTGCTTGGGCCTCTCTCCTGGAGGCGCTCAGTCAGACTGAGTAGTGACATGTGGCCTGACGCTCCTCGGGGCGCGTGTTGCTTGGGTCTCTCTCCTGGAGGCGCTCAGTCAGACCAAGTGGTGACATGTGGCAAGACAATCCTCGGGGCGCATCTTGCTTGGGCCTCTCTCCTGGAGGCCCTCTGTCAGACCCAGTGTTGACATGTGGCAAGACACTCCTCGGGGCGCGTCTTGCTTGGGCCTCTCTCATGGAGGCCCTCTGTAAGACCCAGTGTTGACATGTGTCAAGACGCTCCTCGGGGCGCGTCTTGCTTGGGCTTCTCTCCTGGAGGCACACAGTCAGAACCAGTGTTGGCATGTGGCAAGATGCTCCTCAGGGCGCGTCTTGGTTGGGCCCTCTCCTGGAGGCGCTCAGTCAGACCCAGTGGTGACATGTGGCAAGACGCTCCTCGGGGCGCGTATTGCTTGGGCCTCTCTCCTGGATGCTCTCTGTCAGACCTAGTGTTGACATGTGGCAAGACTCTCCTCGGGGCGCGTCTCTCTTGGGCTTCTCTCATGGAGGCCCTCAGTCAGACCCAGTGTTGACATGTGTCAAGACGCTCCTCGGGGCGTGTCTTGCTTGGGCCTCTCTCCGAGAGGCGCTCAGTCAGACCCAGTGTTGACATGTGGCAAGACGCTCCTCGGGGCGCGTCTTGCTTGGGCTTCTCTCCTGGAGGCCCTCAGTCAGACCCATTGTTGACATGTGGCAAGACGCTCCTCGGGGCACGTCTTGCTTGGGCTTCTCTCCTGGAGGCGCTCAAACAGACCGAGTAGTGACATGTGGCAAGACGCTCCTCGGGGCGCGTCTTGCTGGGGCTTCTCTCATGGAGGTACTCAGTCAGACCCAGTGTTGACATGTGGCAAGACACTCCTCGGGGCGCGTCTTGCTTGGACCTCTCTCATGGAGGCCCTCTGTCAGACCCAGTGTTGACATGTGTCAAGACGCTCCTCGGGGCGCGTCTTGCTTTGGCCTCTCTCCTGGAGGCCCTCTGTCAGACCCAGTGTTGACATGTTTCAAGACGCTCCTCGGGGCGCGTCTTGCTTGGGCTTCTCTCCTGGAGGCCCTCAGTCATACCCATTGTTGACATGTGGCAAGACGCTCCTCGGGAAGCGTCTTGCTTTGGCCTCTCTCCTGGAGGCGCTCAGTCAGACCGAGTGCTGAAATGTGGCAAGACGCTCCTCGGGCCGCGTGTTGCTTGGGCTTCTCTCCTGGAGTCCCTCAGTCAGACCCATTGTTGACATGTTGCAAGACGCTCCTTTGGGCGCGTCTTACTTGGGCCTCTCTCCTGGAGGCGCTCAGTCAGACCGAGTGCTGACATGTGGAAAGACGCTCCTCGGGGCGCGTCTTGCTTGGGCTTCTCTCCTGGAGGCGCTCAGAAAGACCCAGTGTTGACATGTGACAAGACGCTCCTCGGGGCGCGTCTTGCTTGGGCCTCTCTCCTGGAGGCGCTCAGTCAGACCCAGTGGTGACATGTGGCAAGACACTCCTCGGGGCGCGTATTGCTTGGGCTTCTCTCCTGGATGCTCTCTGTCAGACCGAGTGTTGACATGTGGCAAGACTCTCCTCGGGGCGCGTCTCTCTTGGGCTTCTCTCATGGAGGCCCTCAGTCAGACCCAGTGTTGACATGTGTCAAGACGCTCCTCGGGGCGTGTCTTGCTTGGGCCTCTCTCCTAGAGGCGCTCAGTCAGACCCAGTGTTGACATGTGGCAAGACGCTCCTCGGGGCACGTCTTGCTTGGGCTTCTCTCCTGGAGGCGCTCAAACAGACCGAGTAGTGACATGTGGCAAGACGCTCCTCGGGGCGCGTCTTGCTGGGGCTTCTCTCATGGAGGCACTCAGTCAGACCCAGTGTTGACATGTGGCAAGACACTCCTCGGGGCGCGTCTTGCTTGGACCTCTCTCCCTGAGGCGCTCTGTCAGACCTAGTGTTGACATTTGGCAAGACACTCCTCGGGGCGCGTCTTGCTTGGGCCTCTCTCATGGAGGCCCTCTGTCAGACCCAGTGTTGACATGTGTCAAGACGCTCCTCGGGGGGCGTCTTGCTTTGGCCTCTCTCCTGGAGGCGCTCAGTCAGACCGAGTGCTGACAAGTGGCAAGAAGCTCCTCGGGGCGCGTCTTGCTTGGTCTTCTCTGCTGGAGGCCCTCAGTAAGAACCATTGTTGACATGTGGCAAGACGCTCCTCGGGGCGCGTCTTGCTTGGGCCTCTCTCCAGAAGGCCCTCAATCAGACCCAGTGTTGACACGTGGCAAGACGCTCCTCGGGGCGCGTCTTGCTTGGGCCTCTCTCCTGGAGGCGCTCAGTCAGACTGAGTAGTGACATGTGGCCTGACGCTCCTCGGGGCGCGTGTTGCTTGGGCCTCTCTCCTGGAGGCGCTCAGTCAGACCAAGTGGTGACATGTGGCAAGACACTCCTCGGGGCGCGTCTTGCTTGGGCCTCTCTCATGGAGGCCCTCTGTCAGACCCAGTGTTGACATGTGTCAAGACGCTCCTCGGGGCGCGTCTTGCTTTGGCCTCTCTCCTGGAGGCGCTCAGTCAGACCGAGTGCTGACATGTGGCAAGAAGCTCCTCGGGGCGCGTCTTGCTTGGGCTTCTCTCCTGGAGGCCCTCAGTAAGACCCATTGTTGACATGTGGCAAGACGCTCCTCGGGGCGCGTCTTGCTTGGGCCTCTCTCCTGGAGGCGCTCAGTCAGACTGAGTAGTGACATGTGGCCTGACGCTCCTCGGGGCGCGTGTTGCTTGGGCCTCTCTCCTGGAGGCGCTCAGTCAGACCCAGTGGTGACATGTGGCAAGACACTCCTCGGGGCACGTCTTGCTTGGGCCTCTCTCCTGGAGGCCCTCTGTCAGACCCAGTGTTGACATGTGTCAAGACGCTCCTCGGGGCGCGTCTTGCTTGGGCTTCTCTCCTGGAGGCTCTCAGTCAGACCCATTATTGACATGTGGCAAGACGCTCCTCGGGGCGCGTCTTGCTTGGGCCTGTCTCCTGGAGGCGCTCAGTCAGAACCAGAGGTGACATGTGGCAAGACGCTCCTCGGGGCGCGTCTTGCTTGGGCCTCTCTCCTGGAGGCCCTCTTTCAGACCCAGTGTTGACATGTGGCAAGACGCTCCTCCGGGCTCATCTTGCTTGGGCCTCTCTCCTGGAGGCCCTCAGTCAGACCCATTGTTGACATGTGGCAAGACGCTCCTCGGGGCGCGTCTTGCTTGGGCCTCTCTCCTGGAGGCGCTCAGTCAGACCGAGTGCTGACATAAGGCAAGACGCTCCTCGGGGCGCGTCTTGCTGGGGCCTCTCTCCTGGAGGCGCTCAGTCAGACCCAGTGCTGACATGTGGCAAGACGCTCCTCGGGGCGCGTCTTGCTTTGGCCTCTCTCCTGGAGGCGCTCAGTCAGACTGAGTAGTGACATGTGGCCTGACGCTCCTCGGGGCGCGTCTTGCTTGGTCCTCTCTCCTGGAGGCGCTCAGTCAGACCCAGTGGTGACATGTGGCAAGACACTCCTCGGGGCGCGTCTTGCTTGGGCCTCTCTCCTGGAGGCCCTCTGTCAGACCCAGTGTTGACATGTGTCAAGACGCTCCTCGGGGCGCGTCTTGCTTGGGCCTCTCTCCTGGAGGCGCTCAGTCAGACCCAGTGGTGACACGTGGGAAGACGCTCCTCGGGGCGCGTCTTGCTTGGCCCTCTCTCCTGGAGGCGCTCAGTCAGACCCAGTGTTGACACGTGGCAAGACGCTCCTCGGGGCGCGTCTTGCTTGGGCCTCTCTCCTGGAGGCGCTCAGTCAGACCCAGTGTTGGCATGTGGCAAGACGCTCCTCGGGGCGCGTCTTGGTTGGGCCTCTTTCCTGGAGGCGCTCATTCAGACCCAGTGGTGACATGTGGCAAGACGCTCCTCGGGGCGCGTATTGCTTGGGCCTCTCTCCTGAATGCCCTCTGTCAGACCGAGTGTTGACATGTGGCAAGACTCTCCTCGGGGCGCATCTTGCTTGGGCTTCTCTCATGGAGGCCCTCAGTCCGACCCAGTGTTGACATGTGTCAAGACGCTCCTCGGGGCGTGTCCTGCTTGGGCCTCTCTCCTGGAGGCGCTCAGTCAGACCCAGTGCTGACATGTGGCAAGACGCTCCTCCAGGCGCGTCTTGCTTGGGCCTCTCTCCTGGAGGCGCTCAGTCAGACCCAGTGTTCACATGTGGCAAGACCCTCCTCGGGGCGCGTCTTGATTGGGCCTCTCTCCTGGAGGCCCACAGTCAGACCCATTGTTGACATGTGGCAAGACGCTCCTCGGGGCGCGTCTTATTTGGGCCTCTCTCCTGGAGGCGCTTAGTCAGACCCAGTGTTGACATGTGGCAAGACGCTCCTCGGAGCGCGTCTTGCTTGGGCCTCTCTCCTGGAGGCGCTCAGTCAGACCGAGTGCTGACATGTGGCAAGACACTCCTCTGGGCGCGTCTTGCTTGGGCCTCTCTCATGGAGGCCCTCTGTCAGACCCAGTGTTGACATGTGTCAAGACGCTCCTCGGGGCGCGTCTTGCTTGGGCCTCTCTCCTGGAGGCGCTCAGTCAGACCGAGTGCTGACATGTGGCAAGAAGCTCCTCGGGGCGCGTCTTGCTTGGGATTCTCTCCTGGAGGCCCTCAGTCAGACCCATTGTTGACATGTGGCAAGACGCTCCTCGGGGCGCGTCTTGCTTGGGCCTCTCTCCTGGATGCCCTCTGTTAGACCCAGTGTTGACATGTGGCAAGACTCTCCTCGGGGCGCGTCTTGCTTGGGCTTCTCTCATGGAGGCCCTCAGTCAGACCCAGTGTTGACATGTGTCAAGACGCTCCTCGGGGCGTGTCTTGCTTGGGCCTCTCTCCTGGAGGCGCTCAGTCAGACCGAGTAGTGACATGTGACAAGACGCTCCTCGGGGCGCGTCTTGCTTGGGCCTCTCTCCTGGAGGCACTCAGTCAGACCCAGTGTTGACAAGTGGCAAGACGCTCCTCGGGGCACGTCTTGCTTGGGCCTCTCTCCTGGAGGTTCTCAGTCAGACCCAGTGTTGACATGTGGCAAGATGCTCCTCGGGGCGCGTCTTGCTGGGGCTTCTCTCATGGAGGCACTCAGTCAGACCCAGTGTTGACATGTGGCAAGACGCTCCTCGGGGCACGTCTTGCTTGGGCCTCTCTCCTGGAGGCGCTCAGTCAGACCCAGAGGAGACATGTGTCAAGATGCTCCTCGGGGCGCGTCTTGCATGGGCCTCTCTCCTGGAGGCGCTCAGTCAGACCGAGTGCTGACATGTGGCAAGACGCTCCTCCGGGCGCGTCTTGCTTGGGCCTCTCTCCTGGAGGCGCTCAGTCAGACCCAGTGTTCACATGTGGCAAGACGCTCCTCGGGGTGCGTCTTGCTTGGGCCTCTCTCCTGGAGGCGCTCAGTCAGACCCAGTGGTGACACGTGGAAAGACGCTCCTCGGGGCGCGTATTGCTTGGGCCTCTCTCCTGAATGCCCTCTGTCAGACCGAGTGTTGACATGTGGCAAGACTCTCCTCGGGGTGCGTTTTGCTTGGGCTTCTCTCATGGAGGCCCTCAGTCTGACCCAGTGTTGACATGTGTCAAGACGCTCCTCGGGGCGTGTCCTGCTTGGGCCTCTCTCCTGGAGGCGCTCAGTCAGACCCAGTGCTGACATGTGGAAAGAAGCTCCTCCAGGCGCGTCTTGCTTGGGCCTCTCTCCTGGAGGCGCTCAGTCAGACCCAGTGTTCACATGTGGCAAGACTCTCCTCGGGGCGCGTCTTGCTTGGGCCTCTCTTCTGGAGGCGCTCAGTCAGACCGAGTGCTGACATGTGGCAAGACGCTCCTCGGGGCGCGTATTGCTTGGGCCTCTATCCTGGATGCCCTCTGTCAGACCCAGTGTTGACATGTGGCAAGACTCTCCTCGGGGCGCGTCTTGCTTGGGCTTCTCTCATGGAGGCCCTCAGTCAGACCCAGTGTTTACATGTGTCACGACGCTCCTCGGGGCGTGTCTTGCTTGGGCCTCTCTCCTGGAGGCGCTCAGTCAGACCCAGTGTTGACATGTGGCAAGACGCTCCTCGGGGCGCTTCTTGCTTGGGCTTCTCTCCTGGAGGCCCTCAGTCAGACCCATTGTTGACATGTGGCAAGAAGCTCCTCGGGGCACGTCTTGCTTGGGCCTCTCTCCTGGAGGCGCTCAGTCAGACCCAGTGTTGACATGTTGCAAGACGCTCCTCGGGGCGCGTCTTGCTTGGGCCTCTCTCCTGGAGGTTCTCAGTCAGACCCAGTGTTGACATGTGGCAAGATGCTCCTCGGGGCGCGTCTTGCTGGGGCTTCTCTCATGGAGGCACTCAGTCAGACCCAGTGTTGACATGTGGCAAGACGCTCCTCGGGGCACGTCTTGCTTGGGCCTCTCTCCTGGAGGCGCTCAGTCAGACCCAGTGTTCACATGTGGCAAGACGCTCCTCCGGGCGCGTCTTGCATGGGCCTCTCTCCTGGAGGCGCTCAGTCAGACCCAGTGTTGACATGTGGCAAGACGCTCCTCGGGGCGCTTCTTGCTTGGGCTTCTCTCCTGGAGGCCCTCAGTCAGACCCATTGTTGACATGTGGCAAGAAGCTCCTCGGGGCACGTCTTGCTTGGGCCTCTCTCCTGGAGGCGCTCAGTCAGACCCAGTGTTGACATGTTGCAAGACGCTCCTCGGGGCGCGTCTTGCTTGGGCCTCTCTCCTGGAGGTTCTCAGTCAGACCCAGTGTTGACATGTGGCAAGATGCTCCTCGGGGCGCGTCTTGCTGGGGCTTCTCTCATGGAGGCACTCAGTCAGACCCAGTGTTGACATGTGGCAAGACGCTCCTCGGGGCACGTCTTGCTTGGGCCTCTCTCCTGGAGGCGCTCAGTCAGACCCAGTGTTCACATGTGGCAAGACGCTCCTCCGGGCGCGTCTTGCATGGGCCTCTCTCCTGGAGGCGCTCAGTCAGACCCAGTGTTCACATGTGGCAAGACGCTCCTCGGGGTGCGTCGTGCTTGGGCCTCTCTCCTGGAGGCGCTCAGTCAGACCCAGTGGTGACACGTGGAAAGACGCTCCTCGGGGCGCGTATTGCTTGGGCCTCTCTCCTGAATGCCCTCTGTCAGACCGAGTGTTGACATGTGGCAAGACTCTCCTCGGGGCGCGTTTTGCTTGGGCTTATCTCATGGAGGCCCTCAGTCCGACCCAGTGTTGACATGTGTCAAGACGCTCCTCGGGGCGTGTCCTGCTTGGGCCTCTCTCCTGGAGGCGCTCAGTCAGACCGAGTGCTGACATGTGGCAAGACACTCCTCTGGGCGCGTCTTGCTTGGGCCTCTCTCATGGAGGCCCTCTGTCAGACCCAGTGTTGACATGTGTCAAGACGCTCCTCGGGGCGCGTCTTGCTTGGGCCTCTCTCCTGGAGGCGCTCAGTCAGACCGAGTGCTGACATGTGGCAAGAAGCTCCTCGGGGCGCGTCTTGCTTGGGATTCTCTCCTGGAGGCCCTCAGTCAGACCCATTGTTGACATGTGGCAAGACGCTCCTCGGGGCGCGTCTTGCTTGGGCCTCTCTCCTGGATGCCCTCTGTCAGACCCAGTGTTGACATGTGGCAAGACTCTCCTCGGGGCGCGTCTTGCTTGGGCTTCTCTCATATAGTCCTTAAGTAAGTTCCTGGCGATCCCATGTCACGCTCTTGCCCATCAGCCGGTGAACGCTGAGACGGAACTCGATGAGAGCGATGTATTTTTTAAGTGCTCCGAATGTACTTCTAACAAGCGTGCGATTCACTTTGTGAGTAAACCGCAGCTGCAGCTGATTCAAACAGTCGAGCCAACTTTCTACATCACAATATGCGTTTTGTAGTCAGTCGAGTTACCTTTTGTGTGGCGCATGCACGGGTCGTTATCGTCCAGCTCCCAGCTTAGAGAGTCCTGTATTGACACAGACGTCAATACATCTCGATGTCATGCAACACACAAAGTCTGTCGCATACAGGTGGGTTAACACATGTACGATACCTTTTGTGTGGCGCATGCACGGGTTGTTAGCATCCAGCTCCCAGCTTAGAGAGTCCTGTATTGACACAGACGTCAATACATTTCGATGTCATGCAACACACAAAGTCTGTCGCATACAGGTGGGTTAGCACATGTACGATACCTTTTGTGTGGCGCATGCACGGGTCGTTAGCGTCCAGCTCCCGGCTTATAGAGAGTCCTGTATTGACACAGACGTCAATACATCTCGATGTCATGCAACACACAAAGTCTGTCGCATACAGGTGGGTTAACACACATGTACGATGTGTGCGATGGCACGCCCAGTTTACAATGGGACACGACGATGATCATTGTTAACCAAACTCTTGTTTCTCACGACAGGTGGTAGCGTTGTCTCCTGCACCTGGTCTTCGTGCACAGAGGGTGCTGTAATGTGCTCGTCATAGTCGCGATCGTTGTCACTCGAATCCGTTGTTCTCACGACAGGTGGTAGCGTTGTCTCCTGCATGTTGTCTTCACGTGCGGCAAGCGTTGTGCTGTGCTCGTTATAATGGTTGTCTTCGTACAAAGGGGGTGTTGAATACTCCTTCGCGAGTAGTGTAGGAGGTGGTGTGATGGGACGTATCTCAGAGGCGTTATGTGAGCGTACCACCATGGCCTGAGCAACTGCGACTACTGAGAGTACACCCAGTACAGACAGCGAGATCTTTTTTTTTCTTGGGTGTTGTACGTGTGGGTACAGCCGCTTTAATGGCAGTGAGAGCAAGTGGGCAAATGTATTTATAGGTCACTAGCAGAAACTAAGGCACGTGTTCAGAGTGTAATCGTAACCACCGTAGCTCTTGTCATAATTTAATATACATAGAAATCAGAAACGGGCATGTCAGGATAGACATCGCGAGTGATAATGCGGCCAGTATCTGTGTGCGCTTGAGAGCACCTTGTTGTTCTACTGTGGTGCCCACGCCGCCAGGTCTGTAAATGTCATCGACCTCCTTTATATACGCATACGCTAAAGACCGTATATTCTCTATGGATTTGAACACGTCCTTTGTTTAGCGTAACGCTTGAGCTGTCTCGAGCGTGATGTTGTGAGTGTACGCCAGTGGTTCACGTGCACCGAGGTCCGAAAGGGCGTGCGCTACAACTATTAACCTTGGTTTGGGAGTGTGGCGAAACGCTCGCTCCGCTGTAATGGGCGGATGCAATGTTATCACCTGGTACGTTTCGTTAGTCGGGTCGTAACACACCGGTCCGTGAAACGGACCGTCACATTGTATGGGGCACAGTAAGGACAACACGCCGCCGACCGTGACTTCGCACTCGACCGCGGTGGTGTTATCGATTTGCAAAGGATCACATACGCCTCTCCAGTCGCAATGAGGCACATTGTAGTCGACGCGACCGTCGGTCACCATAGCTTTCGTCAGCCAACACACTCGATTGCCCTTCGAAACATCGGCGATCAACGTGAGCTTAGAGGTCGACGTCGCTTTACTGTACGCCAGGATATCCGTGTGTGAGTGCACGCTCGACGTCGATCGACAACCGGTCATGTCAGACCTGATCAGACCTTCCGAACACATGACCATTAGTTGTTGTGCGGCCGAGAGTATCGCGATCATACCGTTGAGATGTGTAGAAAGCGCGTACACGCCAGCCTTCCACGTTTCCAAAATTTCCAGCAGTCTAGAGGGACTTGTCTTAGCGCGCACGGCTGTGCTGAATTTGCATTGGGTAGACACAACGGCTTCTACCTCGCTTAGGATCTGTTGGCTCATGTACTCGTGGTAGGCCAAGACGTGTATAGTCGAGCGCGGTGACACCCCGAACACTTGACCCGGTTTTGTTGTGGCGATATGCGTGTCCAGTAACGCGGCAAAGTCCGCGTGTCTAGCGTGTATTGATTTTACAGCTCGCTCATACCCCAACAGTACGGTCGGTAGAAGTTCGTTCACTTGTTTCCATGCGCTCGTGGAACACAGGACATTGCAACCTCTGTGATACTCAAGTAAAGCGTCAAACACCAGCTGCTTGCACGTTGGAAATACAATCGGTAGTAACTTCTTACTCCACTCTATGTTGAACTCGTATAGTATGTATATGGGCGGTTGCTGCGGTTTGCGCATTTTCTATCTACCCTCCGCTAATATGACTCTGTGGTCTGTCTCCTGAGATGGTGCGGTTGGAACTTGCGAGAGTGCACTATCGACGGTCGGCGTTTCCATTTCGTCAACTGCCATTTTCAGCCGCTGGCAAACGGCCGTCGACGGTCGATGCGAGACACCAACATAACGTTAGACCGCGACCCTCATGCCAGTTTTCTGTAGTACTGGTTGTAGTTTCTGGTGCACACTCGAAACGCCATTACGATCACAATTACGTTGATTAATAAATCCAGTGTTGTAGCGACTGCAGCCAGCGCCGTCGCGCAACTTGTGTCGGTGTTGTCTCTCGATACTTTCATTCGTATCCGAGCGTATGCAGAATCTACGGATCTGGTGAAGTTGCTTGTCACTAGCTTGCGCACGTTTGATATGGCACTTTGCGCGAGACTCGCACAACCTGCAGTGGCGACCATCGCGTCAGTGCAAAGTTTTTCCAATATATCGCTCGCAACATCGTTTGTCTTTTGCTGTACACTGCGCACACTGGCCGCGAGGTCGCGGAGAGGGTCTTCGTTACGAGCTACTCTGGTAGCGCCGTGGTTGATGAGGACGATCATCTTTAGCAATAGTTCATCTCGAAGCGCAACGATGGTGAGGGCGACGGGTTGATCGGTTCCGCCTTCAGGCCACACGGTTGCCCGTAGATTGCCCAATGCCACACACGCAGACGAACCCTGTACACACTCAATGACCCGTGTGCGATCGTTGATTTCTGCTAGTACGTTTGCTAGGTCTACGTGCTTCCACGAATCGGGCGTGGGCACGCGCTTGTTTTTAGAGGCGTTTTCGCGCAGCCTCTACCCTGCACGACCGCTCGTGGCCGCACTAGCTATATTTATCTTTATTTGTTTCACACACACACACACACACACACACACACACACACACACACACACACACACAGACACACACACACACACACACACACACACACACACACACACACACACACACACACACAGGCCCTTGCGTGCAAACCCCGGTCAGGCCTGCAGTGTACACATCAGAGACATGATGTGCTTTCACAGAACTGAGGTTGTTCATTACTAAATGACTTTTACAGGAATATTGTTATTATACTATTCAACAGGTTGATCATAATAATGTGTATTAAACCCACAACCTAGCACTGAGGACAGAGGGACTTTATTTAAAATAGTACTTAATGGAAACGATACATAATGATACATAAGAGCCATGTCATACGTTCAGCCTAGGAATAGTAGCATTGTGCATTATTAAAAATATACAGATCAATTGCTCGAATCCCATTGTTGCAAAGTAAAACTCTAATAAAACTCTAGTCTGACATCAACAGAGAAGACTTAGTGTATGTACTACAAATACAGCATTAGGATTTCGAGTGGACCGTGCACCTTGTGAACCATCAGAGGCTTATGACGCAACATATCTTCCAGTTGCTATTAGACAAGTTATAATTCTCGACCATTTTTCGGAACTGGTTTCTTGGGTCCGTGAGTAAATGCCAAATGAGATGATAGTCCTTAAGTAAGTTCCTGGCGATCCCATGTCACGCTCTTGCCCATCAGCCGGTGAATGCTGAGACGGAACTCGATGAGAGCGATGTATTTTTTAAGTGCTCCGAATGTACTTCTAACAAGCGTGCGATTCACTTCGTGAGTAAACCGCAGCTGCAGCTGATTCAAACAGTCGAGCCAACTTTCTACATCACAATATGCGTTTTGTAGTTAGTCGAGTTACCTTTTGTGTGGCGCATGCACGGGTCGTTAGCGTCCAGCTCCCAGCTTAGAGAGTCCTGTATTGACACAGACGTCAATACATCTCGATGTCATGCAACACACAAAGTCTGTCGCATACAGGTGGGTTAACACATGTACGATACCTTTTGTGTGGCGCATGCACGGGTCGTTAGCGTCCAGCTCCTGGCTTATAGAGAGTCCTGTATTGACACAGACGTCAATACATCTCGATGTCATGCAACACACAAAGTCTGTCGCATACAGGTGGGTTAACACACATGTACGATGTGTGCGATGGCGCGCCCGTTTACAATGGGACACGACGATGATCATTGTTAACCAAACTCTTGTTTCTCACGACAGGTGGTAGCGTTGTCTCCTGCACCTGGTCTTCGTGCACAGAGGGTGTTGTAATGTGCTCGTCATAGTCGCGATCGTTGTCACTCGAATCCGTTGTTCTCACGACAGGTGGTAGCGTTGTCTCCTGCATGTTGTCTTCGCGTGCGGCAAGCGTTGTGCTGTGCTCGTTATAATGGTTGTCTTCGTACAAAGGGGGTGTTGAATACTCCTTCGCGAGTAGTCTAGGAGGTGGTGTGATGGAACGTATCTCAGAGGCGTTATGTGAGCGTACCACCATGGCCTGAGCAACCGCGACTACTGAGAGTACACCCAGTACAGACAGCGAGATCAATTTTTTTTCTTGGGTGTTGTACGTGTGGGTACAGCCGCTTTAATGGCAGTGAGAGCAAGTGGGCAAATGTATTTATAGGTCACTAGCAGAAACTAAGGCACATGGTCAGAGTGTAATCGTAACCACCTAAAGTAGCTCTTGTCATAATTTAATATACATAGAAATCAGAAACGGGTATGTCAGGATAGACATCGCGAGTGATAATGCGGCCAGTATCTGTGTGCGCTTGAGAGCACCTTGTTGTTCTACTGTGGTGCCCACGCCGCCGGGTCTGTAAATGTCATCGACCTTCTTTATATACGCATACGCTAAAGACTGTATATTCTCTATGGATTTGAACACGTCCTTTGTTTCGCGTAACGCATGAGCTGTCTCGAGCGTGATGTTGTGAGTGTACACCAGTGTTTCGCGTGCACCGAGGTCCGAAAAGGCGTGCGCTACAACTATTAACCTTGGTTTGGGAGTGTGGCGAAACGCTCGCTCCGCTGTAATGGGCAGATGCAATGTTATCACCTGGTACGTTTCGTTAGTCGGGTCGTAACACACCGGTCCGTCACACGGACCGTCACATTGTATGGGGCTTATACTATTCAACAGGTTGATCATAATAATGTGTATTAAACCCACAACCTAGCACTGAGGACAGAGGGACTTTATTTAAATTAGTACTTAATGGAAACGATACATAATGATACATAAGAGCCATGTCATACATTCAGCCTAGGAATAGTAGCATTGTGCACTATTAAAAATATACACATCAATTGCTCGAATCCCATTGTTGCAAAGTAAAACTCTAATAAAACTCTAGTCTGACATCAACAGAGAAGACTTAGTGTATGTACTACAAATACAGCATTAGGATTTCGAGTGGACCGTGCACCTGGTGAACCATCAGAGGCTTATGACGCAACATATCTTCCAGTTCTGACTGAGCGCCTCCAGGAGAGAGGCCCAAGCAAGACCCGCCCCGAGGAGCGTCTTGCCACATGTCACTACTCGGTCTAACTGAGCGCCTCCAGGAGAGACGTCCAAGCAAGACACGCCCCGAGGAGCGTCTTGCCACATGTCACTACTCGGTCTGACTGAGCACCTCCAGGAGGGAGGTCCAAGCAAGACGCGCCCCGAGGAGCGTCTTGCCACATGTCACTACTCGGTCTGACTGAGCGCCTCCAGGAGAGAGGCCCAAGCAAGACGTGCCCCGAGGAGCGTCTTGCCACATGTCAACAATGGGTCTGACTGAGGGCCTCCAGGAGAGAAGCCCAAGCAAGACGCGCCCCGAGGAGCATCTTGCCACATGTCAACACTGGGTCTGACTGAGGGCCCCCAGGAGAGAGGCCCAAATAAGACGCGCCCCGAGGAGCGTTTTGCCACATGTCAACACTGGGTCTGACTGAGGGCCTCCAGGAGAGAAGCCCAAGCAAGATGCGCCCCGAGAAGCGTCTTGCCACATGTGAGCACTCGGTCAGACTGAGCGCCTCCAGGAAGTAGGCCCAAGCAAGACGCGCCCCGAGGAGCGTCTTGCCACATGTCAACACTGGGTCTGACTGAGCGCCTCCAGGAGAGAGGCCCAAGCAAGACGCGCCCGGAGGAGCGTCTTGCAACATGTCAGCACTCGGTCTGACTGAGCGCCTCCAGGAGAGAGGCCCAAGCAAGACGCTCCCCGAGGAGCGTCTTGACACATGTCTCCTCTGGGTCTGACTGAGCGCCTCCAGGAGAGAGGCCCAAGCAAGACGTGCCCTGAGGAGCATCTTGCCACATGTCAACACTGGGTCTGACTGAGCACCTCCAGGAGAGAGGCCCAAGCAAGACGCGCCCCGAGGAGCATCTTGCCAACTGTCAACACTGTGTCTGACTGAGCGCCTCCAGGAGAGAGGCCCGAGGAGCGTCTTGCCACATGTCACCTCTGGGTCTGACTGAGCGCCTCCAGGAGAGAGGCGCAAGCAAGAAACGCCCGAGGAGCGTCTTGACACATGTCATTACTGGGTCTGACTGAGCGCCTCCAGGAGAGAGGTCCCGGCAAGACGCGCCCCGAGGAGCGTCTTGCCACATGTAACTACTCGGTCTGACTGAGCGCCTCCAGGAGAGAGGTCCAAGCAACACGCGCCCCGAGGAGCGTCTTGCCACATGTCAACACTGGGTCTGACTGAGTGCCTCCATGAGAGAAGCCCCAGCAAGACGCGCCCCGAGGAGCGTCTTGCCACATGTCACTACTCGGTCTGACTGAGCGCCTCCAGGAGAGAGGCCCAAGCAAGACGTGCCCCGAGGAGCGTCTTGCCACATGTTAACAATGGGTCTGACTGAGGGCCTCCAGGAGAGAAGCCCAAGCAAGAAGCGCCCCGAGGAGCGTCTTGCCACATGTCAACACTGGGTCTGACTGAGCGCCTCCAGGAGAGAGGCCCAAGCAAGACACGCCCCGAGGAGCGTCTTGACACATGTCAACACTGGGTCTGACTGAGGGCCTCCATGAGAGAGGCCCAAGCAATACGCGCCCCGAGGAGCGTCTTGCCACATGTCAACAATGGGTCTGACTGAGGGCCTCCAGGAGAGAAGCCAAAGCAAGACGCGCCCCGAGGAGCTTCTTTCCAGATGTCAACAATGGGTCTTACTGTGGGCCTCCATGAGAGAAGCCCAAGCAAGACGCGCCCCGAGGAGTGTCTTGCCACATGTCAACACTGTGTCTGACTGAGCGCCTCCAGGAGAGAGGCCCAAGCAAGACGCGCCCCGAGGAGCGTCTTGCCACGTGTCAACACTGGGTCTGACTTAGCGCCTCCAGGAGAGAGGCCCAAGCAAGATGCACCCCGAGGAGCGTCTTGCCACGTGTCACCACTGGGTCTGACTGAGCTCCTCCAGGAGAGAGGCCCAAGCAAGACGCGCCCAGAGGAGCGTCTTGCCACGTGTAACCACTGGGTCTGATTGAGAACCTCCAGGAGAGAGGCCCCAGCAAGACGCGCCCCGAGGAGCGTCTTGCCTTATGTCAGCACTCGGTCTGACTGAGCGCCTCCAGGAGAGAGGCCCAAGCAAGACGCGCCCCGAGGAGCGTCTTGCCACATGTCACTACTCGGTCTAACTGAGCGCCTCCAGGAGAGAGGTCCAAGCAAGACGCGCCCCGAGGAGCGTCTTGCCAAATGTCACTACTCGGTCTGACTGAGCGCCTCCAGGAGGGAGGTCCAAGCAAGACGCGCCCCGAGGAGCGTCTTGCCACATGTCACTACTCGGTCTGACTGAGCGCCTCCAGGAGAGAGGCCCAAGCAAGACGTGCCCCGAGGAGCGTCTTGCCACATGTCAACAATGGGTCTGACTGAGGGCCTCCAGGAGAGAAGCCCAAGCAAGACGCGCCCAGAGGAGCGTCTTGCCACATGTCAACACTGGGTCTGACTGAGCGCCTCCAGGAGAGAGGCCCAAGCAAGACACGCCCCGAGGAGCGTCTTGACACATGTCAACACTGGGTCGGACTGAGGGCCTCCATGAGAGAAGCCCAAGCAAGACGCGCCCCGAGGAGAGTCTTGCCACATGTCAACACTCGGTCTGACAGAGGGCATTCAGGAGAGAGGCCCAAGCAATACGCGCCAGACAGCGAGATCTTTTTTTTTCTTGGGTGTTGTACGTGTGGGTATCATCTTGCTTGGGCCTCTCTCCTGGAGGCGCTAAGTCAGACCCAGTGTTGACACGTGGCAAGACGCTCCTCGGGGCGCGTCTTGCTTGGGCCTCTCTCCTGGAGGCGCTCAGTCAGACACAGTGTTGACATGTGGCAAGACACTCCTCGGGGCGCGTCTTGTTTTGGGCTTCTCTCATGGAGGCCCACAGTAAGACCCATTGTTGACATCTGGAAAGAAGCTCCTCGGGGCGCGTCTTGCTTTGGCTTCTCTCCTGGAGGCCCTCAGTCAGACCCATTGTTGACATGTGGCAAGACGCTCCTCGGGGCGCGTCTTGCTTGGGCCTCTCTCATGGAGGCCCTCTGTCAGACCCAGTGTTGACATGTGTCAAGACGCTCCTCGGGGGGCGTCTTGCTTTGGCCTCTCTCCTGGAGGCACTCAGTCAGACCGAGTGCTGACATGTGGCAAGAAGCTCCTCGGGGCGCGTCTTGCTTGGACTTCTCTCCCGGAGGCCCACAGTAAGAACCATTGTTGACATGTGGCAAGACGCTCCTCGGGGCGCGTCTTGCTTGGGCCTCTCTCCAGAAGGCCCTCAATCAGACCCAGTGTTGACACGTGGCAAGACGCTCCACGGGGCGTGTCTTGCTTGGGCCTCTCTCCTGGAGGCGCTCAGTCAGACTGAGTAGTGACATGTGGCCTGACGCTCCTCGGGGCGCGTGTTGCTTGGGCCTCTCTCCTGGAGGCGCTCAGTCAGACCAAGTGGTGACATGTGGCAAGACACTCCTCGGGGCGCGTCTTGCATGGGCCTCTCTCCTGGAGGCCCTCTGTCAGACCCAGTGTTGAAATGTGGCAAGACACTCCTCGGGGCGCGTTTTGCTTGGGCCTCTCTCATGGAGGCCCTCTGTCAGACCCAGTGTTGACATGTGTCAAGACGCTCCTCGGGGCGCGTCTTGCTTTGGCCTCTCTCCTGGAGGCGCTCAGTCAGACCGAGTGCTGACATGTGGCAAGAAGCTCCTCGGGGCGCGTCTTGCTTGGGCTTCTCTCCTGGAGGCCCTCAGTAAGACCCATTGTTGACATGTGGCAAGACGCTCCTCGGGGCGCGTCTTGCTTGGGCCTCTCTCCTGGAGGCGCTCAGTCAGACTGAGTAGTGACATGTGGCCTGACGTTCCTCGGGGCGCGTGTTGCTTGGGCCTCTCTCCTGGAGGCGCTCAGTCAGACCCAGTGGTGACATGTGGCAAGACACTCCTCGGGGCACGTCTTGCTTGGGCCTCTCTCCTGGAGGCCCTCTGTCAGACCCAGTGTTGACATGTGTCGAGACGCTCCTCGGGGCGCGTCTTGCTTGGGCTTCTCTCCTGGAGGCCCTCAGTCAGACCCATTATTGACATGTGGCAAGACGCTCCTCGTGGCGCGTCTTGCTTGGGCCTCTCTCCTGGAGGCGCTCAGTCAGAACCAGAGGTGACATGTTGCAAGACGCTCCTCGGGGCGCGTCTTGCTTGGGCCTCTCTCCTGGAGGCCCTCTTTCAGACCCAGTGTTGACATGTGGCAAGACGCTCCTCGGGGCGCGTCTTGCTTGGGCCTCTCTCCTGGAGGCGCTCAGTAAGACCCAGTGTTCACATGTGGCAAGACGCTCCTCGGGGTGCTTCTTGCTTGGGCCTCTCTCCTGGAGGCGCTCAGTCAGACCCAGTGGTGACACGTGGAAAGACGCTCCTCGGGGCGCGTATTGCTTGGGCCTCTCTCCTGAATGCCCTCTGTCAGACCGAGTGTTGACATGTGGCAAGACTCTCCTCGGGGCGCGTTTTGCTTGGGCTTCTCTCATGGAGGCCCTCAGTCCGACCCAGTGTTGACATGTGTCAAGACGCTCCTCGGGGCGTGTCCTGCTTGGGCCTCTCTCCTGGAGGCGCTCAGTCAGACTGAGTAGTGACATGTGGCCTGACGCTCCTCGGGGCGCGTCTTGCTTGGGCCTCTCTCCTGGAGGCGCTCAGTCAGACCCAGTGGTGACATGTGGTAAGACACTCCTCGGGGCGCGTCTTGCTTGGGCCTCTCTCCTGGAGGCCCTCTGTCAGACCCAGTGTTGACATGTGTCAAGACGCTCCTCGGGGCGCGTCTTGCTTGGGCCTCTCTCCTGGAGGCGCTCAGTCAGACCCAGTGGTGATACGTGGGAAGACGCTCCTCGGGGCGCGTCTTGCTTGGCCCTCTCTCCTGGAGGCGCTCAGTCAGACCCAGTGTTGACACGTGGCAAGACGCTCCTCGGGGCGCGTCTTGCTTGGGCTTCTCTCATGGAGGCCCTCAGTCCGACCCAGTGTTGACATGTGTCAAGACGCTCCTCGGGGCGTGTCCTGCTTGGGCCTCTCTCCTGGAGGCGCTCAGTCAGACCCAGTGCTGACATGTGGTAGGACGCTCCTCCAGGTGCGTCTTGCTTGGGCCTCTCTCCTGGAGGCGCTCAGTCAGACCCAGTGTTCACATGTGGCAAGACTCTCCTCGGGGCGCGTCTTGCTTGGGCCTCTCTCCTGGAGGCGCTCAGTCAGACCGAGTGCTGACATGTGGCAAGACGCTCCTCGGGGCCCAAGCAAGACGTGCCCCGAGGAGCGTCTTGCCACATGTCAACAATGGGTCTGACTGAGGGCCTCCAGGAGAGAAGCCAAAGCAAGAAGCGCCCCGAGGAGCGTCTTGCCACATGTCAACACTGGGTCTGACTGAGCGCCTCCAGGAGAGAGGCCCAAGCAAGACATGCCCCGAGGAGCGTCGTGACACATGTAAACACTGGGTCTGACTGAGGGCCTCCAAGAGAGAAGCCCAAGCAAGACGCGCCCCGAGGAGAGTCTTGCCACATGTCAACACTGGGTCTGACAGAGGGCATCCAGGATAGAGGCCCAAGCAATACGCGCCCCGAGGAGCGTCTTGCCACATGTCAGCACTCGGTCTGACTGAGCGCCTCCAGGAGAGAGGCCCAAGCAAGACGCGCCCCGAGGAGAGTCTTGCCACATGTGAACACTGGGTCTGACTGAGCGCCTCCAGGAGAGAGGCCCAAGCAAGACGCGCCTGGAGGAGCGTCTTTCCACATGTCAGCACTGGGTCTGACTGAGCGCCTCCAGGAGAGAGGCCCAAGCAGGACACGCCCCGAGGAGCGTCTTGACACATGTCAACACTGGGTCGGACTGAGGGCCTCCATGAGAGAAGCCCAAGCAAAACGCGCCCCGAGGAGAGTCTTGCCACATGTCAACACTCGGTCTGACAGAGGGCATTCAGGAGAGAGGCCCAAGCAATACGCGCCCCGAGGAGCGTCTTTCCACGTGTCACCACTGGGTCTGACTGAGCGCCTCCAGGAGAGAGGCCCAAGCAAGAAGCACCCCGAGGAGCGTCTTGCCACATGTGAACACTGGGTCTTACTGAGCGCCTCCAGGAGAGAGGCCCAAGCAAGACGCGCCCCGAGGAGCGTCTTGCCACATGTCAACACTGGGTCTGACTGAGTGCCTCCATGAGAGAAGCCCCAGCAAGACGTGCCCAGCGGAGCGTCTTGCCACATGTCACTACTCGGTCTGTTTGAGCGCCTCCAGGAGAGAGGCCCAAGCAAGACGTGCCCCGAGGAGCGTCTTGCCACATGTCAACAATGGGTCTGACTGAGGGCCTCCAGGAGAGAAGCCCAAGCAAGACGCGCCCCGAGGAGCGTCTTGCCACATGTCAACACTGGGTCTGACTGAGCGCCTCCAGGAGAGAGGCCCAAGCAAGACACGCCCCGAGGAGCGTCTTGACACATGTCAACACTGGGTCTGACTGACGGCCTCCATGAGAGAAGCCCAAGCAAGACGCGCCCCGAGGAGAGTCTTGCCACATGTCAACACTCGGTCTGACAGAGGGCATCCAGGAGAGAGGCCCAAGCAATATGCGCCCCGAGGAGCGTCTTGCCACTTAAACCCACAACCTAGCACTGAGGACAGAGGGACTTTATTTAAATTAGTACTTAATGGAAACGATACATAATGATACATAAGAGCCATGTCACACATTCAGCCTAGGAATTGTAGCATTGTGCACTATTAAAAATATACACATCAATTGCTCGAATCCCATTGTTGCAAAGTAAAACTCTAATAAAACTCTAGTCTGACATCAACAGAGAAGACTTAGTGTATGTACTACAAATACAGCATTAGGATTTAGAGTGGACCGTGCACCTTGTGAACCATCAGAGGCTTATGAGGCAACATATCTTCCAGTTGCTATTAGACAAGTTATAATTCTCGACCATTTTTCGGAACTGGTTTCTTGGGTCCGTGAGTAAATGCCAAATGAGATGATAGTCCTTAAGTAAGTTCCTGGCGATCCCATGTCTTCTCTCCGAGGAGCGTCTTGCCACATGTCAGCACTCGGTCTGACTGAGCGCCTCCAGGAGAGAGGCCCAAGCAAGACGCGCCCCGAGGAGAGTCTTGCCACATGTGAACACTGGGTCTGACTGAGCGCCTCCAGGAGAGAGGCCCAAGCAAGACGCACCTGGAGGAGCGTCCTACCACATGTCAGCACTGGGTCTGACTGAGCGCCTCCAGGAGAGAGGCCCAAGCAGGACACGCCCCGAGGAGCGTCTTGACACATGTCAACACTGGGTCGGACTGAGGGCCTCCATGAGAGAAGCCCAAGCAAGACGCGCCCCGAGGAGCGTCTTGCAACGTGTCAACACTGGGTCTGACTGAGCGCCTCCAGGAGAGAGGGCCAAGCAAGACGCGACCCGAGGAGCGTCTTCCCACGTATCACCACTGGGTCTGACTGAGCGCCTCCAGGAGAGAGGCCCAAGCAAGACGCGCCCCGAGGAGCGTCTTGACACATGTCAACACTGGGTCTGACAGAGGGCCTCCAGGAGAGAGGCCCAAGCAAGACGCGCCCCGAGGAGTGTCTTGCCACATGTCACCACTGGGTCTGACTGAGCGCCTCCAGGAGAGAGGCCCAAGCAAGACGCGCCCCGAGGAGAGTCTTGCCACATGTGAACACTGGGTCTGCCTGAGCGCCTCCAGGAGAGAGGCCCAAGCAAGACGCACCTGGAGGAGCGTCCTACCACATGTCAGCACTGGGTCTGACTGAGCGCCTCCAGGAGAGAGGCCCAAGCAAGACGCGCCCCGAGGAGAGTCTTGCCACATGTGAACACTGGGTCTGCCTGAGCGCCTCCAGGTGAGAGGCCCAAGCAAGACGCACCTGGAGGAGCGTCCTACCACATGTCAGCACTGGGTCTGACTGAGCGCCTCCAGGAGAGAGGCCCAAGCAGGACACGCCCCGAGGAGCGTCTTGACACATGTCAACACTGGGTCGGACTGAGGGCCTCCATGAGAGAAGCCCAAGCAAGACGCGCCCCGAGGAGCGTCTTGCCACGTGTCAACACTGGGTCTGACTGAGCGCCTCCAGGAGAGAGGGCCAAGCAAGACGCGCCCCGAGGAGCGTCTTCCCACGTATCACCACTGGGTCTGACTGAGCGCCTCCAGGAGAGAGGCCCAAGCAAGACGCGCCCCGAGGAGCGTCTTGACACATGTCAACACTGGGTCTGACAGAGGGCCTCCAGGAGAGAGGCCCAAGCAAGACGCGCCCCGAGGAGTGTCTTGCCACATGTCACCACTGGGTCTGACTGAGCGCCTCCAGGAGAGAGGCCCAAGCAAGACGCGCCCCGAGGAGCGTCAGGCCACATGTCACTACTCAGTCTGACTGAGCGCCTCCAGGAGATAGGCCAAAGCAAGACGCGCCCCGAGGAGCGTCTTGCCACATGTCAGCACTGGGTCTGACTGAGCGCCTCCAGGAGAGAGGCCCCAGCAAGACGCGCCCCGAGGAGCGTCTTGCCTTATGTCAGCACTCGGTCTGACTGAGCGCCTCCAGGAGAGAGGCCCAAGCAAGACTCGCCCCGAGGAGCGTCTTGCCACATGTCAACAATGGGTCTGACTGAGGGCCTCCAGGAGAGAGGCCCAAGCAAGATGAGCCCGGAGGAGCGTCTTGCCACATGTCAACACTGGGTCTGAAAGAGGGCCTCCAGGAGAGAGGCCCAAGCAAGACGCGCCCCGAGGAGCGTCTTGCCACATGTCACCTCTGGTTCTGACTGAGCGCCTCCAGGAGAGAGGCCCAAGCAAGACGCGCCCCGAGGAGCGTCTTGCCACATGTCAATAATGGGTCTGACTGAGGGCCTCCAGGAGAGAAGCCCAAGCAAGACGCGCCCCGAGGAGCGTCTCGACACATGTCAACACTGGGTCTGACAGAGGGCCTCCAGGAGAGAGGCCCAAGCAAGACGTGCCCCGAGGAGTGTCTTGCCACATGTCACCACTGGGTCTGACTGAGCGCCTCCAGGAGAGAGGCCCAAGCAACACGCGCCCCGAGGAACGTCAGGCCACATGTCACTACTCAGTCTGACTGAGCGCCTCCAGGAGAGAGGCCCAAGCAAGACGCGCCCCGAGGAGCGTCTTGCCACATGTCAACAATGGGTCTTACTGAGGGCCTCCAGGAGAGAAGCCCAAGCAAGACGCGCCCCGAGGAGCTTCTTGCCACATGTCAGCACTCGGTCTGACTGAGCGCCTCCAGGAGAGAGGCCAAAGCAAGACGCGCCCCGAGGAGCGTCTTGACACATGTCAACACTGGGTCTGACAGAGGGCCTCCATGAGAGAGGCCCAAGCAAAACGCGCCCCGAGGAGTGTCTTGCCACATGTCAACACTGGGTCTGACAGAGGGCCTCCAGGAGAGAGGCCCATGCAAGACGCGCCCCGAGGAGTGTCTTGTCACATGTCACCACTTGGTCTGACTGAGCGCCTCCAGGAGAGAGGCCCAAGCAACACGCGCCCCGAGGAGCGTCAGGCCACATGTCACTACTCAGTCTGACTGAGCGCCTCCAGGAGAGAGGCCCAAGCAAGACGCGCCCCGTGGAGCGTCTTGCCACGTGTCAACACTGGGTCTGATTGAGGGCCTTCTGGAGAGAGGCCCAAGCAAGACGCGCCCCGAGGAGCGTCTTGCCACATGTCAACAATGGTTCTTACTGTGGGCCTCCGGGAGAGAAGTCCAAGCAAGACGCGCCCCGAGGAGCTTCTTGCCACATGTCAGCACTCGGTCTGACTGAGTGCCTCCAGGAGAGAGGCCAAAGCAAGACGCCCCCCGAGGAGCGTCTTGACACATGTCAACACTGGGTCTGACAGAGGGCCTCCATGAGAGAGGCCCAAGCAAGACGCGCCCCGAGGAGCGTCTTGCCACATGTCAACAATGGGTCTGACTGAGGGCCTCCAGGAGAGAAGCCAAAGCAAGACGCGCCCCGAGGAGCTTCTTTCCAGATGTCAACAATGGGTCTTACTGTGGGCCTCCATGAGAGAAGCCCAAAACAAGACGCGCCCCGAGGAGTGTCTTGCCACATGTCAACACTGTGTCTGACTGAGCGCCTCCAGGAGAGAGGCCCAAGCAAGACGCGCCCCGAGGAGCGTCTTGCCACGTGTCAACACTGGGTCTGACTTAGCGCCTCCAGGAGAGAGGCCCAAGCAAGATGATACCCACACGTACAACACCCAAGAAAAAAAAAGATCTTGCTGTCTGGCGCGTATTGCTTGGGCCTCTCTCCTGAATGCCCTCTGTCAGACCGAGTGTTGACATGTGGCAAGACTCTCCTCGGGGCGCGTCTTGCTTGGGCTTCTCTCATGGAGGCCCTCAGTCCGACCCAGTGTTGACATGTGTCAAGACGCTCCTCGGGGCGTGTCTTGCTTGGGCCTCTCTCCTGGAGGCGCTCAGTCAGACCCAGTGTTGACATGTGGCAAGACGCTCCTCTGGGCGCGTCTTGCTTGGGCTTCTCTCCTGGAGGCCCTCAGTCAGACCCATTGTTGACATGTGGCAAGACGCTCCTCGGGGCACGTCTTGCTTGGGCCTCTCTCCTGGAGGCGCTCAGTCAGACCGAGTAGTGACATGTGGCAAGACGCTCCTCGGGGCGCGTCTTGCTTGGACCTCCCTCCTGGAGGCGCTCAGTCAGACCGAGTAGTGACATTTGGCAAGACGCTCCTCGGGGCGCGTCTTGCTTGGACCTCTCTCCTGGAGGCGCTCAGTTAGACCGAGTAGTGACATGTGGCAAGACGCTCCTCGGGGCGCGTCTTGCTTGGGCCTCTCTCCTGGAGGCGCTCAGTCAGACCGAGTGCTGACATAAGGCAAGACGCTCCTCGGGGCGCGTCTTGCTGGGGCCTCTCTCCTGGAGGTTCTCAATCAGACCCAGTGGTTACACGTGGCAAGACGCTCCTCTGGGCGCGTCTTGCTTGGGCCTCTCTCCTGGAGGAGCTCAGTCAGACCCAGTGGTGACACGTGGCAAGACGCTCCTCGGGGTGCATCTTGCTTGGGCCTCTCTCCTGGAGGCGCTAAGTCAGACCCAGTGTTGACACGTGGCAAGACGCTCCTCGGGGCGCGTCTTGCTTGGGCCTCTCTCCTGGAGGCGCTCAGTCAGACACAGTGTTGACATGTGGCAAGACACTCCTCGGGGTGCGTCTTGCTTGGGCTTCTCTCATGGAGGCCCACAGTAAGACCCATTGTTGACATCTGGAAAGAAGCTCCTCGGGGCGCGTCTTGCTTTGGCTTCTCTCCTGGAGGCCCTCAGTCAGACCCATTGTTGACATGTGGCAAGACGCTCCTCGGGGCGCGTATTGCTTGGGCCTCTCTCATGGAGGCCCTCAGTCAGACCCAGTGTTGACATGTGTCAAGACGCTCCTCGGGGCGTGTCTTGCTTGGGCCTCTCTCCTGGAGGCGCTCAGTCAGACCCAGTGTTGACATGTGGCAAGACGCTCCTCGGGGCGCTTCTTGCTTGGGCTTCTCTCCTGGAGGCCCTCAGTCAGACCCATTGTTAACATGTGGCAAGACGCTCCTCGGGGCACGTCTTGCTTGGGCCTCTCTCCTGGAGGCGCTCAGTCAGACCGAGTAGTGACATGTGGCAAGACGCTCCTCGGGGCGCGTCTTGCTGGGGCTTCTCTCATGGAGGCACTCAGTCAGACCCAGTGTTGACATGTGGCAAGACGCTCCTCGGGGCGCGTGTTGCTTGGACCTCTCTCCTGGAGGCGCTCAGTCAGACCGAGTAGTTACATGTGGCAAGACGCTCCTCGGGGCGCGTCTTGCCGGGACCTCTCTCCTGGAGGCGCTCAGTCAGACCCAGTAATGACATGTGTCAAGACGCTCCTCGGGCGTTTCTTGCTTGCGCCTCTCTCCTGGAGGCGCTCAGTCAGACCCAGAGGTGACATGTGGCAAGACGCTCCTCGGGCCTCTCTCCTGGAGGCGCTCAGTCAGACACAGTGTTGACAGTTGGCAAGATGCTCCTCGGGGCGCGTCTTGCTTGGGCCTCTCTCCTGGAGGTGCTCAGTCAGACCCAGTGTTGACATGTGGCAAGATGCTCCTCAGGGCACGTCTTGCTTGGGCCTCTCTCCTGGAGGCGCTCAGTCAGACCCAGAGGAGACATGTGTCAAGACGCTCCTCGGGGAGCGTCTTGCTTGGGCCTCTCTCCTGGAGGCGCTCAGTCAGACCGAGTGCTGACATGTTGCAAGACGCTCCTCCGGGCGCGTCTTGCTTGGGCCTCTCTCCTGGAGGCGCTCAGTCAGACCCAGTGTTGACATGTGGCAAGACGCTCCTCGGGGCGCGTCTTGCTTGGGCCTACTTCCTGGAGGCGCTCAGTCAGACCGAGTGCTCACATGTGGCAAGACGCTTCTCGGGGCGCATCTTGCTTGGGCTTCTCTCCTGGAGGCCCTCAGTCAGACCCAGTGTTGACATGTGGCAAAACGCTCCTCGGGGCGCGTCTTATTTGGGCCTCTCTCCTGGGGGCCCTCAGTCAGACCCAGTGTTGACATGTGGCAAGATGCTCCTCGGGGCGCGTCTTGCTTGGGCTTCTCTCCTGGAGGCCCTCAGTCAGACCCATTGTTGACATGTGGCAAGACGCTCCTCGGGGCACGTCTTGCTTGGGCCTCTCTCCTGGAGGCGCTCAGTCAGACCGAGTAGTGACATGTGGCAAGACGCTCCTCGGGGCGCGTCTTGCTTGGACCTCCCTCCTGGAGGCGCTCAGTCAGACCGAGTAGTGACATGTGGCAAGACGCTCCTCGGGGCGTGTCTTGCTTGGACGTCTCTCCTGGAGGCGCTCAGTTAGACCGAGTAGTGACATGTGGCAAGACGCTCCTCGGGGCGGGTCTTGCTTGGGCCTCTCTCCTGGAGGCGCTCAGTCAGAACTGGAAGATATGTTGCGTCATAAGCCTCTGATGGTTCACCAGGTGCACGGTCCACTCGAAATCCTAATGCTGTATTTGTAGTACATACACTAAGTCTTCTCTGTTGATGTCAGACTAGAGTTTTATTAGAGTTTTACTTTGCAACAATGGGATTCGAGCAATTGATGTGTATATTTTTAATAGTGCACAATGCTACTATTCCTAGGCTGAATGTATGACATGGCTCTTATGTATCATTATGTATCGTTTCCATTAAGTACTAATTTAAATAAAGTCCCTCTGTCCTCAGTGCTAGGTTGTGGGTTTAATACACATTATTATGATCAACCTGTTGAATAGTATAAGCCCCATACAATGTGACGGTCCGTGTGACGGACCGGTGTGTTACGACCCGACTAACGAAACGTACCAGGTGATAACATTGCATCTGCCCATTACAGCGGAGCGAGCGTTTCGCCACACTCCCAAACCAAGGTTAATAGTTGTAGCGCACGCCTTTTCGGACCTCGGTGCACGCGAAACACTGGTGTACACTCACAACATCACGCTCGAGACAGCTCAAGCGTTACGCGAAACAAAGGACGTGTTCAAATCCATAGAGAATATACAGTCTTTAGCGTATGCGTATATAAAGAAGGTCGATGACATTTACAGACCCGGCGGCGTGGGGACCACAGTAGAACAACAAGGTGCTCTCAAGCGCACACAGATACTGGCCGCATTATCACTCGCGATGTCTATCCTGACATACCCGTTTCTGATTTCTATGTATATTAAATTATGACAAGAGCTACTTTAGGTGGTTACGATTACACTCTGACCATGTGCCTTAGTTTCTGCTAGTGACCTATAAATACATTTGCCCACTTGCTCTCACTGCCATTAAAGCGGCTGTACCCACACGTACAACACCCAAGAAAAAAAATTGATCTCGCTGTCTGTACTGGGTGTACTCTCAGTAGTCGCAGTTGCTCAGGCCATGGTGGTACGCTCACATAACGCCTCTGAGATACGTTCCATCACACCACCTCCTAGACTACTCGCGAAGGAGTATTCAACACCCCCTTTGTACGAAGACAACCATTATAACGAGCACAGCACAACGCTTGCCGCACGCGAAGACAACATGCAGGAGACAACGCTACCACCTGTCGTGAGAACAACGGATTCGAGTGACAACGATCGCGACTATGACGAGCACATTACAACACCCTCTGTGCACGAAGACCAGGTGCAGGAGACAACGCTACCACCTGTCGTGAGAAACAAGAGTTTGGTTAACAATGATCATCGTCGTGTCCCATTGTAAACGGGCGCGCCATCGCACACATCGTACATGTGTGTTAACCCACCTGTATGCGACAGACTTTGTGTGTTGCATGACATCGAGATGTATTGACGTCTGTGTCAATACAGGACTCTCTATAAGCCAGGAGCTGGACGCTAACGACCCGTGCATGCGCCACACAAAAGGTATCGTACATGTGTTAACCCACCTGTATGCGACAGACTTTGTGTGTTGCATGACATCGAGATGTATTGACGTCTGTGTCAATACAGGACTCTCTAAGCTGGGAGCTGGACGCTAACGACCCGTGCATGCGCCACACAAAAGGTAACTCGACTAACTACAAAACGCATATTGTGATGTAGAAAGTTGGCTCGACTGTTTGAATCAGCTGCAGCTGCGGTTTACTCACGAAGTGAATCGCACGCTTGTTAGAAGTACATTCGGAGCACTTAAAAAATACATCGCTCTCATCGAGTTCCGTCTCAGCATTCACCGGCTGATGGGCAAGAGCGTGACATGGGATCGCCAGGAACTTACTTAAGGACTATCATCTCATTTGGCATTTACTCACGGACCCAAGAAACCAGTTCCGAAAAATGGTCGAGAATTATAACTTGTCTAATAGCAACTGGAAGATATGTTGCGTCATAAGCCTCTGATGGTTCACAAGGTGCACGGTCCACTCGAAATCCTAATGCTGTATTTGTAGTACATACACTAAGTCTTCTCTGTTGATGTCAGACTAGAGTTTTATTAGAGTTTTACTTTGCAACAATGGGATTCGAGCAATTGATCTGTATATTTTTAATAATGCACAATGCTACTATTCCTAGGCTGAATGTATGACATGGCTCTTATGTATCATTATGTATCGTTTCCATTAAGTACTAATTTAAATAAAGTCCCTCTGTCCTCAGTGCTAGGTTGTGGGTTTAATACACATTATTATGATCAACCTGTTGAATAGTATAATAACAATATTCCTGTAAAAGTCATTTAGTAATGAACAACCTCAGTTCTGTGAAAGCACATCATGTCTCTGATGTGTACACTGCAGGCCTGACCGGGGTTTGCACGCAAGGGCCTGTGTGTGTGTGTGTGTGTGTGTGTGTGTGTGTGTGTGTGTGTGTCTGTGTGTGTGTGTGTGTGTGTGTGTGTGTGTGTGTGTGTGTGTGTGTGTGTGTGAAACAAATAAAGATAAATATAGCTAGTGCGGCCACGAGCGGTCGTGCAGGGTAGAGGCTGCGCGAAAACGCCTCTAAAAACAAGCGCGTGCCCACGCCCGATTCGTGGAAGCACGTAGACCTAGCAAACGTACTAGCAGAAATCAACGATCGCACACGGGTCATTGAGTGTGTACAGGGTTCGTCTGCGTGTGTGGCATTGGGCAATCTACGGGCAACCGTGTGGCCTGAAGGCGGAACCGATCAACCCGTCGCCCTCACCATCGTTGCGCTTCGAGATGAACTATTGCTAAAGATGATCGTCCTCATCAACCACGGCGCTACCAGAGTAGCTCGTAACGAAGACCCTCTCCGCGACCTCGCGGCCAGTGTGCGCAGTGTACAGCAAAAGACAAACGATGTTGCGAGCGATATATTGTAAAAACTTTGCACTGACGCGATGGTCGCCACTGCAGGTTGTGCGAGTCTCGCGCAAAGTGCCATATCAAACGTGCGCAAGCTAGTGACAAGCAACTTCACCAGATCCGTAGATTCTGCATACGCTCGGATACGAATGAAAGTATCGAGAGACAACACCGACACAAGTTGCGCGACGGCGCTGGCTGCAGTCGCTACAACACTGGATTTATTAATCAACGTAATTGTGATCGTAATGGCGTTTCGAGTGTGCACCAGAAACTACAACCAGTACTACAGAAAACTGGCATGAGGGTCGCGGTCTAACGTTATGTTGGTGTCTCGCATCGACCGTCGACGGCCGTTTGCCAGCGGCTGAAAATGGCAGTTGACGAAATGGAAACGCCGACCGTCGATAGTGCACTCTCGCAAGTTCCAACCGCACCATCTCAGGAGACAGACCACAGAGTCATATTAGCGGAGGGTAGATAGAAAATGCGCAAACCGCAGCAACCGCCCATATACATACTATACGAGTTCAACATAGAGTGGAGTAAGAAGTTACTACCGATTGTATTTCCAACGTGCAAGCAGCTGGTGTTTGACGCTTTACTTGAGTATCACAGAGGTTGCAATGTCCTGTGTTCCACGAGCGCATGGAAACAAGTGAACGAACTTCTACCGACCGTACTGTTGGGGTATGAGCGAGCTGTAAAATCAATACACGCTAGACACGCGGACTTTGCCGCGTTACTGGACACGCATATCGCCACAACAAAACCGGGTCAAGTGTTCGGGGCGTCACCGCGCTCGACTATACACGTCTTGGCCTACCACGAGTACATGAGCCAACAGATCCTAAGCGAGGTAGAAGCCGTTGTGTCTACCCAATGCAAATTCAGCACAGCCGTGCGCGCTAAGACAAGTCCCTCTAGACTGCTGGAAATTTTGGAAACGTGGAAGGCTGGCGTGTACGCGCTTTCTACACATCTCAACGGTATGATCGCGATACTCTCGGCCGCACAACAACTAATGGTCATGTGTTCGGAAGGTCTGATCAGGTCTGACATGACCGGTTGTCGATCGACGTCGAGCGTGCACTCACACACGGATATCCTGGCGTACAGTAAAGCGACGTCGACCTCTAAGCTCACGTTGATCGCCGATGTTTCGAAGGGCAATCGAGTGTGTTGGCTGATGAAAGCTATGGTGACCGACGGTCGCGTCGACTACAATGTGCCTCATTGCGACTGGAGAGGCGTATGTGATCCTTTGCAAATCGATAACACCACCGCGGTCGAGTGCGAAGTCACGGTCGGCGGCGTGTTGTCCTTACTGTGCCCCATACAATGTGACGGTCCGTTTCACGGACCGGTGTGTTACGACCCGACTAACGAAACGTACCAGGTGATAACATTGCATCCGCCCATTACAGCGGAGCGAGCGTTTCGCCACACTCCCAAACCAAGGTTAATAGTTGTAGCGCACGCCCTTTCGGACCTCGGTGCACGTGAAACACTGGCGTACACTCACAACATCACGCTCGAGACAGCTCAAGCGTTACGCTAAACAAAGGACGTGTTCAAATCCATAGAGAATATACGGTCTTTAGCGTATGCGTATATAAAGGAGGTCGATGACATTTACAGACCTGGCGGCGTGGGCACCACAGTAGAACAACAAGGTGCTCTCAAGCGCACACAGATACTGGCCGCATTATCACTCGCGATGTCTATCCTGACATGCCCGTTTCTGATTTCTATGTATATTAAATTATGACAAGAGCTACGGTGGTTACGATTACACTCTGACCACGTGCCTTAGTTTCTGCTAGTGACCTATAAATACATTTGCCCACTTGCTCTCACTGCCATTAAAGCGGCTGTACCCACACGTACAACACCCAAGAAAAAAAAAGATCTCGCTGTCTGTACTGGGTGTACTCTCAGTAGTCGCAGTTGCTCAGGCCATGGTGGTACGCTCACATAACGCCTCTGAGATACGTCCCATCACACCACCTCCTACACTACTCGCGAAGGAGTATTCAACACCCCCTTTGTACGAAGACAACCATTATAACGAGCACAGCACAACGCTTGCCGCACGTGAAGACAACATGCAGGAGACAACGCTACCACCTGTCGTGAGAACAACGGATTCGAGTGACAACGATCGCGACTATGACGAGCACATTACAGCACCCTCTGTGCACGAAGACCAGGTGCAGGAGACAACGCTACCACCTGTCGTGAGAAACAAGAGTTTGGTTAACAATGATCATCGTCGTGTCCCATTGTAAACTGGGCGTGCCATCGCACACATCGTACATGTGTGTTAACCCACCTGTATGCGACAGACTTTGTGTGTTGCATGACATCGAGATGTATTGACGTCTGTGTCAATACAGGACTCTCTATAAGCCGGGAGCTGGACGCTAACGACCCGTGCATGCGCCACACAAAAGGTATCGTACATGTGCTAACCCACCTGTATGCGACAGACTTTGTGTGTTGCATGACATCGAAATGTATTGACGTCTGTGTCAATACAGGACTCTCTAAGCTGGGAGCTGGACGCTAACAACCCGTGCATGCGCCACACAAAAGGTATCGTACATGTGTTAACCCACCTGTATGCGACAGACTTTGTGTGTTGCATGACATCGAGATGTATTGACGTCTGTGTCAATACAGGACTCTCTAAGCTGGGAGCTGGACGATAACGACCCGTGCATGCGCCACACAAAAGGTAACTCGACTGACTACAAAACGCATATTGTGATGTAGAAAGTTGGCTCGACTGTTTGAATCAGCTGCAGCTGCGGTTTACTCACAAAGTGAATCGCACGCTTGTTAGAAGTACATTCGGAGCACTTAAAAAATACATCGCTCTCATCGAGTTCCGTCTCAGCGTTCACCGGCTGATGGGCAAGAGCGTGACATGGGATCGCCAGGAACTTACTTAAGGACTATCATCTCATTTGGCATTTACTCACGGACCCAAGAAACCAGTTCCGAAAAATGGTCGAGAATTATAACTTGTCTAATAGCAACTGGAAGATATGTTGCGTCATAAGCCTCTGATGGTTCACAAGGTGCACGGTCCACTCGAAATCCTAATGCTGTATTTGTAGTACATACACTAAGTCTTCTCTGTTGATGTCGGACTAGAGTTTTATTAGAGTTTTACTTTGCAACAATGGGATTCGAGCAATTGATGTGTATATTTTTAATAGTGCACAATGCTACTATTCCTAGGCTGAATGTACGACATGGCTCTTATGTATCATTATGTATCGTTTCCATTAAGGACTAATGGCATTTACTCACGGACCCAAGAAACCAGTTCCGAAAAATGGTCGAGAATTATAACTTGTCTAATAGCAACTGGAAGATATGTTGCGTCATAAGCCTCTGATGGTTCACAAGGTGCACGGTCCACTCTAAATCCTAATGCTGTATTTGTAGTACATACACTAAGTCTTCTCTGTTAATGTCAGACTAGAGTTTTATTAGAGTTTTACTTTGCAACAATGGGATTCGAGCAATTGATGTGTATATTTTTAATAGTGCACAATGCTACTATTCCTAGGCTGAATGTGTGACATGGCTCTTATGTATCATTATGTATCGTTTCCATTAAGTACTAATTTAAATAAAGTCCCTCTGTCCTCAGAGCTAGGTTGTGGGTTTAAGTGGCAAGACGCTCCTCGGGGCGCATATTGCTTGGGCCTCTCTCCTGGATGCCCTCTGTCAGACCGAGTGTTGACATGTGGCAAGACTCTCCTCGGGGCGCGTCTTGCTTGGGCTTCTCTCATGGAGGCCCTCAGTCAGACCCAGTGTTGACATGTGTCAAGACGCTCCTCGGGGCGTGTCTTGCTTGGGCCTCTCTCCTGGAGGCGCTCATTCAGACCCAGTGTTGACATGTGGCAAGACGCTCCTCGGGGCGCGTCTTGCTTGGGCTTCTCTCAAGGAGGCCCTCAGTCAGACCCATTGTTGACATGTGGCAAGACGCTCCTCGGGGCACGTCTTGCTTGGGCCTCTCTCCTGGAGGCGCTCAAACAGACCGAGTAGTGACATGTGGCAAGACGCTCCTCTGGGCGCGTCTTGCTGGGGCTTCTCTCATGGAGGCACTCAGTCAGACCCAGTGTTGACATGTGGAGAGACGCTCCTCGGGGCGTGTCTTGCTTGGACCTCTCTCCCTGAGGCGCTCAGTAAGACCGAGTAGTGACATTTGGCAAGACGCTCCTCGGGGCGCTTCTTGCTTGGGCCTCTCTCATGGAGGCACTCAGTCAGACCCAGTGTTGACATGTGGAGAGACGCTCCTCGGGGGGCGTCTTGCTTTGGCCTCTCTCCTGGAGGCACTCAGTCAGACCGAGTGCTGACATGTGGCAAGAAGCTCCTCGGGGCGCGTCTTGCTTGGACTTCTCTCCCGGAGGCCCTCAGTAAGAACCATTGTTGACATGTGGCAAGACGCTCCTCGGGACGCGTCTTGCTTGGGCCTCTCTCCAGAAGGCCCTCAATCAGACCCAGTGTTGACACGTGGCAAGACGCTCCTCGGGGCGGGTCTTGCTTGGGCCTCTCTCCTGGAGGCGCTCAGTCAGACTGAGTAGTGACATGTGGCCTGACGCTCCTCGGGGCGCGTGTTGCTTGGGCCTCTCTCCTGGAGGCGCTCAGTCAGACCAAGTGGTGACATGTGGCAAGACAATCCTCGGGGCGCATCTTGCTTGGGCCTCTCTCCTGGAGGCCCTCTGTCAGACCCAGTGTTGACATGTGGCAAGACACTCCTCGGGGCGCGTCTTGCTTGGGCCTCTCTCATGGAGGCCCTCTGTCAGACCCAGTGTTGACATATGTCAAGACGCTCCTCGGGGCGCGTCTTGCTTTGGTCTCTCTCCTGGAGGCGCTCAGTCAGACCGAGTGCTGACATGTGGCAAGAAGCTCCTCGGGGCGCGTCTTGCTTGGGCTTCTCTCCTGGAGACCCTCAGTAAGACCCATTGTTGACATGTGGCAAGACGCTCCTCGGGGCGCGTCTTGCTTGGGCCTCTCTCCTGGAGGCGCTCAGTCAGACTGAGTAGTGACATGTGGCCTGACGCTCCTCGGGGCGCGTGTTGCTTGGGCCTCTCTCCTGGAGGCGCTCAGTCAGACCAAGTGGTGACATGTGGCAAGACACTCCTCGGGGCGCGTCTTGCTTGGGCCTCTCTCCTGGAGGCCCTCTGTCATACCCAGTGTTGACATGTGTCAAGACGCTCCTCGGGGAGCGTGTTGCTTGGGCTTCTCTCCTGGAGGCCCTCAGTCAGACCCATTGTTGGCATGTGGCAAGACGCTCCTCGGGGCGCGTCTTGCTTGGGCCTCTCTCCTGGAGGCGCTCAGTCAGACCGAGTGCTGACATGTGGCAAGACGCTCCTCGGGCCGCGTGTTGCTTGGGCTTCTCTCCTGGAGGCCCTCAGTCAGACCCATTGTTGACATGTGGCAAGACGCTCCTCGGGGCGCGTCTTGCTTGGGCCTCTCTCCTGGAGGCGCTCAGTCAGACTGAGTAGTGACATGTGGCTTGACGATCCTCGGGGCACGTCTTGCTTGGGCCTCTTTCCTGGAGCCGCTCAGTCAGACCCAGTGGTGACATGTGGCACGACACTCCTCGGGGCGCGTCTTGCTTGGGCCTCTCTCGTGGAGGCCCTCTGTCAGACCCAGTGTTGACATGTGTCAAGACGCTCCTCGGGGCGCGTCTTGCTTGGGCTTCTCTCCTGGAGGCCCTCAGTCAGACCCAATGTTGACATGTGGCAAGACGCTCCTCGGGGCGCGTCTTGCTTGGGCTTCTCTCCTGGAGGCGCTCAGACAGACCCAGTGTTGACATGTGACAAGACGCTCCTCGGGAAGCGTCTTGCTTGGGCCTCTCTCCTGGAGGCGCTCAGTCAGAACCAGAGGTGACATGTGGCAAGACGCTCCTCGGGGCGCGTCTTGCTTGGGCCTCTCTCCTGGAGGCCCTCTGTCAGACCCAGTGTTGACATGTGGCAAGACGCTCCTTCGGGCGCATCTTGCTTGGGCCTCTCTCCTGGAGTCCCTCAGTCAGACCCATTGTTGACATGTGGCAAGACGCTCCTCGGGGCGCGTCTTGCTTGGGCCTCTCTCCTGGAGGCGCTCAGTCAGACCCAGTGGTGACACGTGGAAAGACGCTCCTCGGGGCGCGTCTTGCTTGGGCCTCTCTCCTGGAGGCGCTCAGTCAGACCCAGTGTTGACACGTGGCAAGACGCTCCTCGGGGCGCGTCTTGCTTGGGCCTCTCTCCTGGAGGCGCTCAGTCAGACCCAGTGTTGGCATGTGGCAAGACACTCCTCGGGGCGCGTCTTGGTTGGGCCTCTCTCCTGGAGGCGCTCATTCAGACCCAGTGGTGACATGTGGCAAGACGCTCCTCGGGGCGCGTATTGCTTGGGCCTCTCTCCTGAATGCCCTCTGTCAGACCGAGTGTTGACATGTGGCAAGACTCTCCTCGGGGCGCGTCTTGCTTGGGCTTCTCTCATGGAGGCCCTCAGTCCGACCCAGTGTTGACATGTGTCAAGATGCTCCTCGGGGCGTGTCTTGCTTGGGCCTCTCTCCTGGAGGCGCTCAGTCAGACCGAGTAGTGACATGTGGCAAGACGCTCCTCGGGGCGCGTCTTGCTTGGACCTCTCTCCTGGAGGCGCTCAGTTAGACCGAGTAGTGACATTTGGCAAGACGCTCCTCGGGTCGCGTCTTGCTTGGTCCTCTCTCCTGGAGGCGCTCAGTCAGACCGAGTGCTGACATAAGGCAAGACGCTCCTCGGGGCGCGTCTTGCTGGGGCCTCTCTCCTGGAGGTGCTCAATCAGACCCAGTGGTGACACGTGGCAAGACGCTCCTCTGGGCGCGTCTTGCTTGGGCCTCTCTCCTGGAGGAGCTCAGTCAGACCCAGTGGTGACACGTGGCAAGACGCTCCTCGGGGCACGTCTTGCTTGGGCCTCTCTCCTGGAGGCCCTCAGTCAGACCCATTGTTGACATGTGGCAAGACGCTCCTCGGGGCGCGTCTTGCTTGGGCCTCTCTCCTGGAGGCGCTCAGTCAGACCGAGTAGTGACATGTGGCAAGACGCTCCTCGGGGTATGTCTTGCTTGGGCCTCTCTCCTGGAGGCGCTCAGTCAGACCGAGTGCTGACATAAGGCAAGACGCTCCTCGGGGCGCGTCTTGCTGGGGCCTCTCTCCTGGAGGCGCTCAGTAAGACCGAGTGCTGACATAAGGCAAGACGCTCCTCGGGGCGCTCATTGCTTGGGCCTCTCTCCTGAATGCCCTCTGTCAGACCCATTGTTGACATGTGGCAAGACGCTCCTCGGGGCGCGTCTTGCTTGGGCCTCTCTCCTGGAGGCGCTCAGTCAGACCGAGTGCTGACATAAGGCAAGACGCTCCTCGGGGCGCGTCTTGCTGGGGCCTCTCTCCTGGAGGCGCTCAGTCAGACCCAGTGCTGACATGTGGCAAGACGCTCCTCGGGGCGCGTCTTGCTTTGGCCTATCTCCTGGAGGCGCTCAGTCAGACTGAGTAGTGACATGTGGCCTGACGCTCCTCGGGGCGCGTCTTGATTGGGCCTCTCTCCTGGAGGCGCTCAGTCAGACCCAGTGGTGACATGTGGCAAGACACTCCTCGGGGCGCGTCTTGCTTGGGCCTCTCTCCTGGAGGCCCTCTGTCAGACCCAGTGTTGACATGTGTCAAGACGCTCCTCGGGGCGCGTCTTGCTTGGGCCTCTCTCCTGGAGGCGCTCAGTCAGACCCAGTGGTGATACGTGGGAAGACGCTCCTCGGGGCGCGTCTTGCTTGGCCCTCTCTCCTGGAGGCGCTCAGTCAGACCCAGTGTTGACACGTGGCAAGACGCTCCTCGGGGCGCGTCTTGCTTGGGCTTCTCTCATGGAGGCCCTCAGTCCGACCCAGTGTTGACATGTGTCAAGACGCTCCTCGGGGCGTGTCCTGCTTGGGCCTCTCTCCTGGAGGCGCTCAGTCAGACCCAGTGTTGACATGTGGCAAGACTCTCCTCGGGGCGCGTCTTGCTTGGGCTTCTCTCTTGGAGGCCCTCAGTCAGACCCAGTGTTTACATGTGTCACGACGCTCCTCGGGGCATGTCTTGCTTGGGCCTCTCTCCTGGAGGCGCTCAGTCAGACCCAGTGTTGACATGTGGCAAGACGCTCCTCGGGGCGCTTCTTGCTTTGGCTTCTCTCCTGGAGGCCCTCAGTCAGACCCATTGTTGACATGTGGCAAGACGCTCCTCGGGGCACGTCTTGCTTGGGCCCCGAGGAGCGTCTTGCCACATGTCAGCACTCGGTCTGACTGAGCGCCTCCAGGAGAGAGGCCCAAGCAAGACGCGCCCCGAGGAGAGTCTTGCCACATGTGAACACTGGGTCTGACTGAGCGCCTCCAGGAGAGAGGCCCAAGCAAGACACACCTGGAGGAGCGTCCTACCACATGTCAGCACTGGGTCTGACTGAGCGCCTCCAGGAGAGAGGCCCAAGCAGGACACGCCCCGAGGAGCGTCTTGACACATGTCAACACTGGGTCGGACTGAGGGCCTCCATGAGAGAAGCCCAAGCAAGACGCGCCCCGAGGAGCGTCTTGCCACGTGTCAACACTGGGTCTGACTGAGCGCCTCCAGGAGAGAGGGCCAAGCAAGACGCGCCCCGAGGAGCGTCTTCCCACGTATCACCACTGGGTCTGACTGAGCGCCTCCAGGAGAGAGGCCCAAGCAAGACGCGCCCCGAGGAGCGTCTTGACACATGTCAACACTGGGTCTGACAGAGGGCCTCCAGGAGAGAGGCCCAAGCAAGACGCGCCCCGAGGAGTGTCTTGCCACATGTCACCACTGGGTCTGACTGAGCGCCTCCAGGAGAGAGGCCCAATCAAGACGCGCCCCGAGGAGCGTCAGGCCACATGTCACTACTCAGTCTGACTGAGCGCCTCCAGGAGATAGGCCAAAGCAAGACGCGCCCCGAGGAGCGTCTTGCCACATGTCAGCACTGGGTCTGACTGAGCGCCTCCAGGAGAGAGGCCCCAGCAAGACGCGCCCCGAGGAGCGTCTTGCCTTATGTCAGCACTCGGTCTGACTGAGCGCCTCCAGGAGAGAGGCCCAAGCAAGACGCGCCCCGAGGAGCCTCTTGCCACATGTCAACAATGGGTCTGACTGAGGGCCTCCAGGAGAGAGGCCCAAGCAAGATGAGCCCGGAGGAGCGTCTTGCCACATGTCAACACTGGGTCTGAAAGAGGGCCTCCAGGAGAGAGGCCCAAGCAAGACGCGCCCCGAGGAGCGTCTTGCCACATGTCACCTCTGGTTCTGACTGAGCGCCTCCAGGAGAGAGGCCCAAGCAAGACGCGCCCCGAGGAGCGTCTTGCCACATGTCAATAATGGGTCTGACTGAGGGCCTCCAGGAGAGAAGCCCAAGCAAGACGCGCCCCGAGGAGCGTCTTGACACATGTCAACACTGGGTCTGACAGAGGGCCTCCAGGAGAGAGGCCCAAGCAAGACGTGCCCCGAGGAGTGTCTTGCCACATGTCACCACTGGGTCTGACTGAGCGCCTCCAGGAGAGAGGCCCAAGCAACACGCGCCCCGAGGAGCGTCAGGCCACATGTCACTACTCAGTCTGACTGAGCGCCTCCAGGAGAGAGGCCCAAGCAAGACGCGCCCCGAGGAGCGTCTTGCCACATGTCAACAATGGGTCTTACTGAGGGCCTCCAGGAGAGAAGCCCAAGCAAGACGCGCCCCGAGGAGCTTCTTGCCACATGTCACCACTGGGTCTGATTGAGCACCTCCAGGAGAGAGGCCCCAGCAAGACGCGCCCCGAGGAGCGTCTTGCCACATGTCAACACTGGGTCTAATTGAGCGCCTCCAGGAGAGAGGCCCAAGCAAGACACGCCCCGAGGAGCGTCTTGCCACATGTCACTACTCGGTCTGACTGAGCGCCTCAAGGAAAGAGGTCCAAGCAACACGTGCCCCGAGGAGCGTCTTGCCACATGTCAACAATGGGTCTGACTGAGGGGCTCCAGGAGAGAAGCCCAAGCAAGAAGCGCCCCGAGGAGCGTCTTGCCACATGTCAACACTGGGTCTGACTGAGCGCCTCCAGGAGAGAGGCCCAAGCAAGACACGCCCCGAGGAGCGTCTTGACACATGTCAACACTGGGTCTGACTGAGGGCCTCCATGAGAGAAGCCCAAGCAAGACGCGCCCCGAGGAGAGTCTTGCCACATGTCAACACTGGGTCTGACAGAGGGCATCCAGGAGAGAGGCCCAAGCAATACGCGCCCCGAGGAGCGTCTTGCCACATGTCAACAATGGGTCTGACTGAGGGCCTCCAGGAGAGAAGCGAAAGCAAGACGCGCGCCGAGGAGCTTCTTTCCACATGTCAACAATGGGTCTTACTGAGGGCCTCCATGAGAGAAGCCCAAGCAAGACGCGCCCCGAGGAGTGTCTTGCCACATGTCAACACTGTGTCTGACTGAGCGCCTCCAGGAGAGAGGCCCAAGCAAGACGCGCCCCGAGGAGCGTCTTGCAACGTGTCAACACTGGGTCTGACTTAGCGCCTCCAGGAGAGAGGCCCAAGCAAGATGCGCCTCGAGGAGCGTCTTGCCACGTGTCAACAATGGGTCTCACTGAGGGCCTCCAGGAGAGAAGCCCAAGCAAGACGCGCCCCGAGGAGCGTCTTGCCACATGTCAACACTGGGTCTAATTGAGCGCCTCCAGGAGAGAGGCCCAAGCAAGACATACCCCGAGGAGCGTCTTGCCACATGTCACTACTCTGTCTGACTGAGCGCCTCCAGGAGAGAGGTCCAAGCAACACGTGCCCCGAGGAGCGTCTTGCCACATGTCAACAATGGGTCTGACTGAGGGCCTCCAGGAGAGAAGCCCAAGCAAGAAGCGCCCCGAGGAGCGTCCTGCCACATGTCAACACTGGGTCTGACTGAGCGCCTCCAGGAGAGAGGCCCAAGCAAGACACGCCCCGAGGAGCGTCTTGACACATGTCAACACTGGGTCTGACTGAGGGCCTCCATGAGAGAAGCCCAAGCAAGACGCGCCCCGAGGAGAGTCTTGCCACATGTCAACACTGGGTCTGACAGAGGGCATCCAGGAGAGTGGCCCAAGCAATACGCGCCCCGAGGAGCGTCTTGCCACATGTCAACAATGGGTCTGACTGAGGGCTTCCAGGAGAGAAGCCAAAGCAAGACGCGCCCCGAGGAGCTTCTTTCCACATGTCAACAATGGGTCTTACTGAGGGCCTCCATTAGAGAAGCCCAAGCAAGTAGCGCCCCGAGGAGTGTCTTGCCACGTGTCAACACTGGGTCTGACTTAGCGCCTCCAGGAGAGAGGCCCAAGCAAGATGCGCCTCGAGGAGCGTCTTGCCACGTGTCACCACTGGGTCTGACTGAGCTCCTCCAGGAGAGAGGCCCAAGCAAGACGCGCCCAGAGGAGCATCTTGCCACGTGTCACCACTGGGTCTGATTGAGCACCTCCAGGAGAGAGGCCCCAGCAAGACGCGCCCCGAGGAGCGTCTTGCCACATGTCACCACTGGGTCTGACTGAGCGCCTCCAGGAGAGAGGCCCAAGCAAGACGCGCCCCGAGGAGCGTCTTGCCAAATGTCACCACTCGGTCTGACTGAGCGCCTCCAGGAGAGAGGCCCAAGCAAGACGTGCCCCGAGGAGCGTCTTGCCACATGTCAACAATGGGTCTGACTGAGGGCCTCCAGGAGAGAAGCCCAAGCAAGACGCGCCCAGAGGAGCGTCTTGCCACATGTCAACACTGGGTCTGACTGAGCGCCTCCAGGAGAGAGGCCCAAGCAAGACACGCCCCGAGGAGCGTCTTGACACATGTCAACACTGGGTCGGACTGAGGGCCTCCATGAGAGAAGCCCAAGCAAGACGCGCCCCGAGGAGAGTCTTGCCACATGTCAACACTCGGTCTGACAGAGGGCATTCAGGAGAGAGGCCCAAGCAATGAGCGCCCCGAGGAGCGTCTTGCCTTATGTCAGCACTCGGTCTTACTGAGCGCCTCCAGGAGAGAGGCCCCAGCAAGACGCGCCCCGAGGAGCGTCTTGCCTTATGTCAGCACTCGGTCTGACTGAGCGCCTCCAGGAGAGAGGCCCAAGCAAGACATACCCCGAGGAGCGTCTTGCCACATGTCACTACTCGGTCTGACTGAGCGCCTCCAGGAGAGAGGCCCAAGCAAGACGCGCCCCGAGGAGCGTCTTGCCACATGTCAACAATGGGTCTGACTGAGGGCCTCCAGGAGAGAGGCCCAAGCAAGACGTGCCCCGAGGAGCGTCTTGCCACGTGTCACCACTGGGTCTGACTGAGCCCCTCCAGGAGAGAGGCCCAAGCAAGACGCGCCCAGAGGAGCGTCTTGCCACGTGTCACCACTGGGTCTGATTGAGCACCTCCAGGAGAGAGGCCCCAGCAAGACGCGCCCCGAGGAGCGTCTTGCCTTATGTCAGCACTCGGTCTGACTGAGCGCCTCCAGGAGAGAGGACCAAGCAAGACGCGACCCGAGGAGCGTCTTGCCAAATGTCACTACTCGGTCTAACTGAGCGCCTCCAGGAGAGAGGTCCAAGCAAGACGCGCCCCGAGGAGCGTCTTGCCACATGTCACTACTCGGTCTGACTGAGCGCCTCCAGGAGAGAGGCCCAAGCAAGACACGCCCCGAGGAGCATCTTGACACATGTCAACACTGGGTCGGACTGAGGGCCTCCATGAGAGAAGCCCAAGCAAGACGCGCCCCGAGGAGAGTCTTGCCACATGTCAACACTCGGTCTGACAGAGGGCATTCAGGAGAGAGGCCCAAGCAATACGCGCCCCGAGGAGCGTCTTGCCACATGTCACCACTGGGTCTGAATGAGCGCCTCCAGGAGAGAGGCCCAACCAAGACGCGCCCCGAGGAGTGTCTTGCCACATGCCAACACTGGGTCTGACTGAGCGCCTCCAGGAGAGAGGCCCAAGCAAGACGCGCCCCGAGGAGCGTCTTGCCACGTGTCAACACTGGGTCTGACTGAGCGCCTCCAGGAGAGAGGCCCAAGCAAGACGCGCCCCGAGGAGCGTCTTTCCACGTGTCACCACTGGGTCTGACTGAGCGCCTCCAGGAGAGAGGCCCAAGCAAGACGCGCCCCGAGGAGCGTCTTGCCACATGTCAACAATGGGTCTGACTGAGGGACTCCAGGAGAGAGGCCCAAGCAAGATGCGCCCAAAGGAGCGTCTTGCCACATGTCAACACTGGGTCTGACAGAGGGCCTCCAGGAGAGAGGCCCAAGCAAGACGCGCCCCGAGGAGCGTCTTGCCACATGTCACCTCTGGTTCTGACTGAGCGCCTCCAGGAGAGAGGCCCAAGCAAGACGCTTCCCGAGGAGCGTCTTGTCACATGTCAACACTGGGTCTGTCTGAGCGCCTCCAGGAGAGAAGCCCAAGCAAGACGCGCCCCGAGGAGCGTCTTGCCACATGTCAACATTGGGTCTGACTGAGGGCCTCCAGGAGAGAAGCCCAAGCAAGACGCGCCCCGAGGAGCGTCTTGACACATGTCAACACTGGGTCTGACAGAGGGCCTCCATGAGAGAGGCCCAAGCAAGACGCGCCCCGAGGAGTGTCGTGCCACATGTCACCACTGGGTCTGACTGAGCGGCTCCAGGAAAGAGGCCCAAGCAAGACGTGCCCCGAGGATCGTCAAGCCACATGTCACTACTCAGTCTGACTGAGCGCCTCCAGGAGAGAGGCCCAAGCAAGACGCGCCCCGAGGAGCGTCTTGCCACATGTCAACAATGGGTCTGACTGAGGGCCTCCAGGAGAGAAGCCCAAGCAACACGCGGCCCGAGGAGCGTCTTGCCACATGTCAGCACTCGGTCTGACTGAGCGCCTCCAGGAGAGAGGCCCAAGCAAGACGCGCCCCGAGGAGCGTCTTGCCACATGCCAACAATGGGTCTGACTGAGGGCCTCCAGGAGAGAAGCCCAAGCAACACGCTCCCCGAGGAGCGTCTTGACACATGTCAACACTGGGTATGACAGAGGGCCTCCAGGAGAGAGGCCCAAGCAAGACGCGCCCCGAGGAGTGTCTTGCCACATGTCACCACTTGGTCTGACTGAGCGCCTCCAGGAGAGAGGCCCAAGCAACACGCGCCCCGAGGAGCGTCAGGCCACATGTCACTACTCAGTCTGACTGAGCGCCTCCAGGAGAGAGGCCCAAGCAAGACGCGCCCCGAGGAGCGTCTTGCCACATGTCAACAATGGGTCTTACTGAGGGTCTCCAGGAGAGAAGCCCAAGCAAGACGCGCCCCGAGGAGCTTCATGCCACATGTCAGCACTCGGTCTGACTGAGCGCCTCCAGGAGAGAGACCAAAGCAAGACGCGCCCCGAGGAGCGTCTTGACATATGTCAACACTGGGTCTGACAGAGGGCCTCCATGAGAGAGGCCCAAGCAAGACGCGCCCCGAGGAGTGTCTTGCCACATGTCAACACTGGGTCTGACAGAGGGCCTCCAGGAGAGAGGCCCAAGCAAGATGCGCCCCGAGGATTGTCTTGCCACATGTCACCACTTGGTCTGACTGAGCGCCTCCAGGAGAGAGGCCCAAGCAACACGCGCCCCGAGGAGCGTCAGGCCACATGTCACTACTCAGTCTGACTGAGCGCCTCCAGGAGAGAGGCCCAAGCAAGACCCGCCCCGAGGAGCGTCTTGCCACGTGTCAACACTGGGTCTGATTGAGGGCCTTCTGGAGAGAGGCCCAAGCAAGACGCGTCCCGAGGAGCGTCTTGCCACATGTCAACAATGGTTCTTACTGAGGGCCTCCGGGAGAGAAGTCCAAGCAAGACGCGCCCAGAGGAGCTTCTTGCCACATGTCAGCACTCGGTCTGACTGAGTGCCTCCAGGAGAGAGGCCAAAGCAAGACGCCCCCCGAGGAGCGTCTCTCCACATGTCAACACTGGGTCTGACTGAGTGCCTCCATGAGAGAGGCCCAAGCAAGAAGCGCCCCGAGGAGCGTCTTGCCAAATGTCACTACTCGGTCTTACTGAGCGCCTCAGGGAGAGAGGTCCAAGCAAGACACGCCCCGAGGAGCGTCTCTCCACATGTCAACACTGGGTCTGACTGAGTGCCTCCATGAGAGAAGCCCCAGCAAGACGCGCCCAGAGGAGCGTCTTGCCACATGTCACTACTCGGTCTGTTTGAGCGCCTCCAGGAGAGAGGCCCAAGCAAGACGTGCCCCGAGGAGCGTCTTGCCACATGTCAACAATGGGTCTGACTGAGGGCCTCCTTGAGAGAAGCCCAAGCAAGACGCGCCCCGAGGAGCGTCTTGCCACATGTCAACACTGGGTCTGAATGAGCGCCTCCAGGAGAGAGGCCCAAGCAAGACACGCCCCGAGGAGCGTCTTGACACATGTCAACACTGGGTCTGACTGAGGGCCTCCATGAGAGAAGCCCAAGCAAGACGCGCCCCGAGGAGAGTCTTGCCACATGTCAACACTCGGTCTGACAGAGGGCATCCAGGAGAGAGGCCCAAGCAATATGCGCCCCGAGGAGCGTCTTGCCACTTAAACCCACAACCTAGCTCTGAGGACAGAGGGACTTTATTTAAATTAGTACTTAATGGAAACGATACATAATGATACATAAGAGCCATGTCACACATTCAGCCTAGGAATAGTAGCATTGTGCACTATTAAAAATATACACATAAATTGCTCGAATCCCATTGTTGCAAAGTAAAACTCTAATAAAACTCTAGTCTGACATTAACAGAGAAGACTTAGTGTATGTACTACAAATACAGCATTAGGATTTAGAGTGGACCGTGCACCTTGTGAACCATCAGAGGCTTATGACGCAACATATCTTCCAGTTGCTATTAGACAAGTTATAATTCTCGACCATTTTTCGGAACTGGTTTCTTGGGTCCGTGAGTAAATGCCATTAGTCCTTAATGGAAACGATACATAATGATACATAAGAGCCATGTCGTACATTCAGCCTAGGAATAGTAGCATTGTGCACTATTAAAAATATACACATCAATTGCTCGAATCCCATTGTTGCAAAGTAAAACTCTAATAAAACTCTAGTCCGACATCAACAGAGAAGACTTAGTGTATGTACTACAAATACAGCATTAGGATTTCGAGTGGACCGTGCACCTTGTGAACCATCAGAGGCTTATGACGCAACATATCTTCCAGTTGCTATTAGACAAGTTATAATTCTCGACCATTTTTCGGAACTGGTTTCTTGGGTCCGTGAGTAAATGCCAAATGAGATGATAGTCCTTAAGTAAGTTCCTGGCGATCCCATGTCACGCTCTTGCCCATCAGCCGGTGAACGCTGAGACGGAACTCGATGAGAGCGATGTATTTTTTAAGTGCTCCGAATGTACTTCTAACAAGCGTGCGATTCACTTTGTGAGTAAACCGCAGCTGCAGCTGATTCAAACAGTCGAGCCAACTTTCTACATCACAATATGCGTTTTGTAGTCAGTCGAGTTACCTTTTGTGTGGCGCATGCACGGGTCGTTATCATCCAGCTCCCAGCTTAGAGAGTCCTGTATTGACACAGACGTCAATACATCTCGATGTCATGCAACACACAAAGTCTGTCGCATACAGGTGGGTTAACACATGTACGATACCTTTTGTGTGGCGCATGCACGGGTTGTTAGCGTCCAGCTCCCAGCTTAGAGAGTCCTGTATTGACACAGACGTCAATACATTTCGATGTCATGCAACACACAAAGTCTGTCGCATACAGGTGGGTTAGCACATGTACGATACCTTTTGTGTGGCGCATGCACGGGTCGTTAGCGTCCAGCTCCCGGCTTATAGAGAGTCCTGTATTGACACAGACGTCAATACATCTCGATGTCATGCAACACACAAAGTCTGTCGCATACAGGTGGGTTAACACACATGTACGATGTGTGCGATGGCACGCCCAGTTTACAATGGGACACGACGATGATCATTGTTAACCAAACTCTTGTTTCTCACGACAGGTGGTAGCGTTGTCTCCTGCACCTGGTCTTCGTGCACAGAGGGTGCTGTAATGTGCTCGTCATAGTCGCGATCGTTGTCACTCGAATCCGTTGTTCTCACGACAGGTGGTAGCGTTGTCTCCTGCATGTTGTCTTCACGTGCGGCAAGCGTTGTGCTGTGCTCGTTATAATGGTTGTCTTCGTACAAAGGGGGTGTTGAATACTCCTTCGCGAGTAGTGTAGGAGGTGGTGTGATGGGACGTATCTCAGAGGCGTTATGTGAGCGTACCACCATGGCCTGAGCAACTGCGACTACTGAGAGTACACCCAGTACAGACAGCGAGATCTTTTTTTTTCTTGGGTGTTGTACGTGTGGGTACAGCCGCTTTAATGGCAGTGAGAGCAAGTGGGCAAATGTATTTATAGGTCACTAGCAGAAACTAAGGCACGTGGTCAGAGTGTAATCGTAACCACCGTAGCTCTTGTCATAATTTAATATACATAGAAATCAGAAACGGGCATGTCAGGATAGACATCGCGAGTGATAATGCGGCCAGTATCTGTGTGCGCTTGAGAGCACCTTGTTGTTCTACTGTGGTGCCCACGCCGCCAGGTCTGTAAATGTCATCGACCTCCTTTATATACGCATACGCTAAAGACCGTATATTCTCTATGGATTTGAACACGTCCTTTGTTTAGCGTAACGCTTGAGCTGTCTCGAGCGTGATGTTGTGAGTGTACGCCAGTGTTTCACGTGCACCGAGGTCCGAAAGGGCGTGCGCTACAACTATTAACCTTGGTTTGGGAGTGTGGCGAAACGCTCGCTCCGCTGTAATGGGCGGATGCAATGTTATCACCTGGTACGTTTCGTTAGTCGGGTCGTAACACACCGGTCCGTGAAACGGACCGTCACATTGTATGGGGCACAGTAAGGACAACACGCCGCCGACCGTGACTTCGCACTCGACCGCGGTGGTGTTATCGATTTGCAAAGGATCACATACGCCTCTCCAGTCGCAATGAGGCACATTGTAGTCGACGCGACCGTCGGTCACCATAGCTTTCGTCAGCCAACACACTCGATTGCCCTTCGAAACATCGGCGATCAACGTGAGCTTAGAGGTCGACGTCGCTTTACTGTACGCCAGGATATCCGTGTGTGAGTGCACGCTCGACGTCGATCGACAACCGGTCATGTCAGACCTGATCAGACCTTCCGAACACATGACCATTAGTTGTTGTGCGGCCGAGAGTATCGCGATCATACCGTTGAGATGTGTAGAAAGCGCGTACACGCCAGCCTTCCACGTTTCCAAAATTTCCAGCAGTCTAGAGGGACTTGTCTTAGCGCGCACGGCTGTGCTGAATTTGCATTGGGTAGACACAACGGCTTCTACCTCGCTTAGGATCTGTTGGCTCATGTACTCGTGGTAGGCCAAGACGTGTATAGTCGAGCGCGGTGACGCCCCGAACACTTGACCCGGTTTTGTTGTGGCGATATGCGTGTCCAGTAACGCGGCAAAGTCCGCGTGTCTAGCGTGTATTGATTTTACAGCTCGCTCATACCCCAACAGTACGGTCGGTAGAAGTTCGTTCACTTGTTTCCATGCGCTCGTGGAACACAGGACATTGCAACCTCTGTGATACTCAAGTAAAGCGTCAAACACCAGCTGCTTGCACGTTGGAAATACAATCGGTAGTAACTTCTTACTCCACTCTATGTTGAACTCGTATAGTATGTATATGGGCGGTTGCTGCGGTTTGCGCATTTTCTATCTACCCTCCGCTAATATGACTCTGTGGTCTGTCTCCTGAGATGGTGCGGTTGGAACTTGCGAGAGTGCACTATCGACGGTCGGCGTTTCCATTTCGTCAACTGCCATTTTCAGCCGCTGGCAAACGGCCGTCGACGGTCGATGCGAGACACCAACATAACGTTAGACCGCGACCCTCATGCTAGTTTTCTGTAGTACTGGTTGTAGTTTCTGGTGCACACTCGAAACGCCATTACGATCACAATTACGTTGATTAATAAATCCAGTGTTGTAGCGACTGCAGCCAGCGCCGTCGCGCAACTTGTGTCGGTGTTGTCTCTCGATACTTTCATTCGTATCCGAGCGTATGCAGAATCTACGGATCTGGTGAAGTTGCTTGTCACTAGCTTGCGCACGTTTGATATGGCACTTTGCGCGAGACTCGCACAACCTGCAGTGGCGACCATCGCGTCAGTGCAAAGTTTTTCCAATATATCGCTCGCAACATCGTTTGTCTTTTGCTGTACACTGCGCACACTGGCCGCGAGGTCGCGGAGAGGGTCTTCGTTACGAGCTACTCTGGTAGCGCCGTGGTTGATGAGGACGATCATCTTTAGCAATAGTTCATCTCGAAGCGCAACGATGGTGAGGGCGACGGGTTGATCGGTTCCGCCTTCAGGCCACACGGTTGCCCGTAGATTGCCCAATGCCACACACGCAGACGAACCCTGTACACACTCAATGACCCGTGTGCGATCGTTGATTTCTGCTAGTACGTTTGCTAGGTCTACGTGCTTCCACGAATCGGGCGTGGGCACGCGCTTGTTTTTAGAGGCGTTTTCGCGCAGCCTCTACCCTGCACGACCGCTCGTGGCCGCACTAGCTATATTTATCTTTATTTGTTTCACACACACACACACACACACACACACACACACACACACACACACAGACACACACACACACACACACACACACACACACACACACACACAGGCCCTTGCGTGCAAACCCCGGTCAGGCCTGCAGTGTACACATCAGAGACATGATGTGCTTTCACAGAACTGAGGTTGTTCATTACTAAATGACTTTTACAGGAATATTGTTATTATACTATTCAACAGGTTGATCATAATAATGTGTATTAAACCCACAACCTAGCACTGAGGACAGAGGGACTTTATTTAAATTAGTACTTAATGGAAACGATACATAATGATACATAAGAGCCATGTCATACATTCAGCCTAGGAATAGTAGCATTGTGCATTATTAAAAATATACAGATCAATTGCTCGAATCCCATTGTTGCAAAGTAAAACTCTAATAAAACTCTAGTCTGACATCAACAGAGAAGACTTAGTGTATGTACTACAAATACAGCATTAGGATTTCGAGTGGACCGTGCACCTTGTGAACCATCAGAGGCTTATGACGCAACATATCTTCCAGTTGCTATTAGACAAGTTATAATTCTCGACCATTTTTCGGAACTGGTTTCTTGGGTCCGTGAGTAAATGCCAAATGAGATGATAGTCCTTAAGTAAGTTCCTGGCGATCCCATGTCACGCCTTGCCCATCAGCCGGTGAATGCTGAGACGGAACTCGATGAGAGCGATGTATTTTTTAAGTGCTCCGAATGTACTTCTAACAAGCGTGCGATTCACTTCGTGAGTAAACCGCAGCTGCAGCTGATTCAAACAGTCGAGCCACCTTTCTACATCACAATATGCGTTTTGTAGTTAGTCGAGTTACCTTTTGAGTGGCGCATGCACGGGTCGTTAGCGTCCAGCTCCCAGCTTAGAGAGTCCTGTATTGACACAGACGTCAATACATCTCGATGTCATGCAACACACAAAGTCTGTCGCATACAGGTGGGTTAACACATGTACGATACCTTTTGTGTGGCGCATGCACGGGTCGTTAGCGTCCAGCTCCTGGCTTATAGAGAGTCCTGTATTGACACAGACGTCAATACATCTCGATGTCATGCAACACACAAAGTCTGTCGCATACAGGTGGGTTAACACACATGTACGATGTGTGCGATGGCGCGCCCGTTTACAATGGGACACGACGATGATCATTGTTAACCAAACTCTTGTTTCTCACGACAGGTGGTAGCGTTGTCTCCTGCACCTGGTCTTCGTGCACAGAGGGTGTTGTAATGTGCTCGTCATAGTCGCGATCGTTGTCACTCGAATCCGTTGTTCTCACGACAGGTGGTAGCGTTGTCTCCTGCATGTTGTCTTCGCGTGCGGCAAGCGTTGTGCTGTGCTCGTTATAATGGTTGTCTTCGTACAAAGGGGGTGTTGAATACTCCTTCGCGAGTAGTCTAGGAGGTGGTGTGATGGAACGTATCTCAGAGGCGTTATGTGAGCGTACCACCATGGCCTGAGCAACTGCGACTACTGAGAGTACACCCAGTACAGACAGCGAGATCAATTTTTTTTCTTGGGTGTTGTACGTGTGGGTACAGCCGCTTTAATGGCAGTGAGAGCAAGTGGGCAAATGTATTTATAGGTCACTAGCAGAAACTAAGGCACATGGTCAGAGTGTAATCGTAACCACCTAAAGTAGCTCTTGTCATAATTTAATATACATAGAAATCAGAAACGGGTATGTCAGGATAGACATCGCGAGTGATAATGCGGCCAGTATCTGTGTGCGCTTGAGAGCACCTTGTTGTTCTACTGTGGTGCCCACGCCGCCGGGTCTGTAAATGTCATCGACCTTCTTTATATACGCATACGCTAAAGACTGTATATTCTCTATGGATTTGAACACGTCCTTTGTTTCGCGTAACGCTTGAGCTGTCTCGAGCGTGATGTTGTGAGTGTACACCAGTGTTTCGCGTGCACCGAGGTCCGAAAAGGCGTGCGCTACAACTATTAACCTTGGTTTGGGAGTGTGGCGAAACGCTCGCTCCGCTGTAATGGGCAGATGCAATGTTATCACCTGGTACGTTTCGTTAGTCGGGTCGTAACACACCGGTCCGTCACACGGACCGTCACATTGTATGGGGCTTATACTATTCAACAGGTTGATCATAATAATGTGTATTAAACCCACAACCTAGCACTGAGGACAGAGGGACTTTATTTAAATTAGTACTTAATGGAAACGATACATAATGATACATAAGAGCCATGTCATACATTCAGCCTAGGAATAGTAGCATTGTGCACTATTAAAAATATACACATCAATTGCTCGAATCCCATTGTTGCAAAGTAAAACTCTAATAAAACTCTAGTCTGACATCAACAGAGAAGACTTAGTGTATGTACTACAAATACAGCATTAGGATTTCGAGTGGACCGTGCACCTGGTGAACCATCAGAGGCTTATGACGCAACATATCTTCCAGTTCTGACTGAGCGCCTCCAGGAGAGAGGCCCAAGCAAGACCCGCCCCGAGGAGCGTCTTGCCACATGTCACTACTCGGTCTAACTGAGCGCCTCCAGGAGAGAGGTCCAAGCAAGACACGCCCCGAGGAGCGTCTTGCCACATGTCACTACTCGGTCTGACTGAGCGCCTCCAGGAGGGAGGTCCAAGCAAGACGCGCCCCGAGGAGCGTCTTGCCACATGTCACTACTCGGTCTGACTGAGCGCCTCCAGGAGAGAGGCCCAAGCAAGACGTGCCCCGAGGAGCGTCTTGCCACATGTCAACAATGGGTCTGACTGAGGGCCTCCAGGAGAGAAGCCCAAGCAAGACGCGCCCCGAGGAGCATCTTGCCACATGTCAACACTGGGTCTGACTGAGGGCCCCCAGGAGAGAGGCCCAAATAAGACGCGCCCCGAGGAGCGTTTTGCCACATGTCAACACTGGGTCTGACTGAGGGCCTCCAGGAGAGAAGCCCAAGCAAGATGCGCCCCGAGAAGCGTCTTGCCACATGTGAGCACTCGGTCTGACTGAGCGCCTCCAGGAAGTAGGCCCAAGCAAGACGCGCCCCGAGGAGCGTCTTGCCACATGTCAACACTGGGTCTGACTGAGCGCCTCCAGGAGAGAGGCCCAAGCAAGACGCGCCCGGAGGAGCGTCTTGCAACATGTCAGCACTCGGTCTGACTGAGCGCCTCCAGGAGAGAGGCCCAAGCAAGACGCTCCCCGAGGAGCGTCTTGACACATGTCTCCTCTGGGTCTGACTGAGCGCCTCCAGGAGAGAGGCCCAAGCAAGACGTGCCCTGAGGAGCATCTTGCCACATGTCAACACTGGGTCTGACTGAGCACCTCCAGGAGAGAGGCCCAAGCAAGACGCGCCCCGAGGAGCATCTTGCCAACTGTCAACACTGTGTCTGACTGAGCGCCTCCAGGAGAGAGGCCCGAGGAGCGTCTTGCCACATGTCACCTCTGGGTCTGACTGAGCGCCTCCAGGAGAGAGGCGCAAGCAAGAAACGCCCGAGGAGCGTCTTGACACATGTCATTACTGGGTCTGACTGAGCGCCTCCAGGAGAGAGGTCCCGGCAAGACGCGCCCCGAGGAGCGTCTTGCCACATGTAACTACTCGGTCTGACTGAGCGCCTCCAGGAGAGAGGTCCAAGCAACACGCGCCCCGAGGAGCGTCTTGCCACATGTCAACACTGGGTCTGACTGAGTGCCTCCATGAGAGAAGCCCCAGCAAGACGCGCCCCGAGGAGCGTCTTGCCAAATGTCACTACTCGGTCTGACTGAGCGCCTCCAGGAGGGAGGTCCAAGCAAGACGCGCCCCGAGGAGCGTCTTGCCACATGTCACTACTCGGTCTGACTGAGCGCCTCCAGGAGAGAGGCCCAAGCAAGACGTGCCCCGAGGAGCGTCTTGCCACATGTTAACAATGGGTCTGACTGAGGGCCTCCAGGAGAGAAGCCCAAGCAAGAAGCGCCCAGAGGAGCGTCTTGCCACATGTCAACACTGGGTCTGACTGAGCGCCTCCAGGAGAGAGGCCCAAGCAAGACACGCCCCGAGGAGCGTCTTGACACATGTCAACACTGGGTCGGACTGAGGGCCTCCATGAGAGAAGCCCAAGCAAGACGCGCCCCGAGGAGAGTCTTGCCACATGTCAACACTCGGTCTGACAGAGGGCATTCAGGAGAGAGGCCCAAGCAATGAGCGCCCCGAGGAGCGTCTTGCCTTATGTCAGCACTCGGTCTTACTGAGCGCCTCCAGGAGAGAGGCCCCAGCAAGACGCGCCCCGAGGAGCGTCTTGCCTTATGTCAGCACTCGGTCTGACTGAGCGCCTCCAGGAGAGAGGCCCAAGCAAGACATACCCCGAGGAGCGTCTTGCCACATGTCACTACTCGGTCTGACTGAGCGCCTCCAGGAGAGAGGCCCAATCAAGACGCGCCCCGAGGAGCGTCTTGCCACATGTCAACAATGGGTCTGACTGAGGGCCTCCAGGAGAGAGGCCCAAGCAAGACGTGCCCCGAGGAGCGTCTTGCCACGTGTCACCACTGGGTCTGACTGAGCCCCTCCAGGAGAGAGGCCCAAGCAAGACGCGCCCAGAGGAGCGTCTTGCCACGTGTCACCACTGGGTCTGATTGAGCACCTCCAGGAGAGAGGCCCCAGCAAGACGCGCCCCGAGGAGCGTCTTGCCTTATGTCAGCACTCGGTCTGACTGAGCGCCTCCAGGAGAGAGGACCAAGCAAGACGCGACCCGAGGAGCGTCTTGCCAAATGTCACTACTCGGTCTAACTGAGCACCTCCAGGAGAGAGGTCCAAGCAAGACGCGCCCCGAGGAGCGTCTTGCCACATGTCACTACTCGGTCTGACTGAGCGCCTCCAGGAGAGAGGCCCAAGCAAGACACGCCCCGAGGAGCATCTTGACACATGTCAACACTGGGTCGGACTGAGGGCCTCCATGAGAGAAGCCCAAGCAAGACGCGCCCCGAGGAGAGTCTTGCCACATGTCAACACTCGGTCTGACAGAGGGCATTCAGGAGAGAGGCCCAAGCAATACGCGCCCCGAGGAGCGTCTTGCCACGTGTCACCACTGGGTCTGACTGAGCCCCTCCAGGAGAGAGGCCCAAGCAAGACGCGCCCAGAGGAGCGTCTTGCCACGTGTCACCACTGGGTCTGATTGAGCACCTCCAGGAGAGAGGCCCCAGCAAGACGCGCCCCGAGGAGCGTCTTGCCTTATGTCAGCACTCGGTCTGACTGAGCGCCTCCAGGAGAGAGGACCAAGCAAGACGCGACCCGAGGAGCGTCTTGCCAAATGTCACTACTCGGTCTAACTGAGCACCTCCAGGAGAGAGGTCCAAGCAAGACGCGCCCCGAGGAGCGTCTTGCCACATGTCCCTACTCGGTCTGACTGAGCGCCTCCAGGAGAGAGGCCCAAGCAAGACACGCCCCGAGGAGCATCTTGACACATGTCAACACTGGGTCGGACTGAGGGCCTCCATGAGAGAAGCCCAAGCAAGACGCGCCCCGAGGAGAGTCTTGCCACATGTCAACACTCGGTCTGACAGAGGGCATTCAGGAGAGAGGCCCAAGCAATACGCGCCCCGAGGAGCGTCTTGCCACATGTCACCACTGGGTCTGAATGAGCGCCTCCAGGAGAGAGGCCCAACCAAGACGCGCCCCGAGGAGTGTCTTGCCACATGCCAACACTGGGTCTGACTGAGCGCCTCCAGGAGAGAGGCCCAAGCAAGACGCGCCCCGAGGAGCGTCTTGCCACGTGTCAACACTGGGTCTGACTGAGCGCCTCCAGGAGAGAGGCCCAAGCAAGACGCGCCCCGAGGAGCGTCTTTCCACGTGTCACCACTGGGTCTGACTGAGCGCCTCCAGGAGAGAGGCCCAAGCAAGACGCGCCCCGAGGAGCGTCTTGCCACATGTCAACAATGGGTCTGACTGAGGGACTCCAGGAGAGAGGCCCAAGCAAGATGCGCCCGAAGGAGCGTCTTGCCACATGTCAACACTGGGTCTGACAGAGGGCCTCCAGGAGAGAGGCCCAAGCAAGACGCGCCCCGAGGAGCGTCTTGCCACATGTCACCTCTGGTTCTGACTGAGCGCCTCCAGGAGAGAGGCCCAAGCAAGACGCTTCCCGAGGAGCGTCTTGTCACATGTCAACACTGGGTCTGTCTGAGCGCCTCCAGGAGAGAAGCCCAAGCAAGACGCGCCCCGAGGAGCGTCTTGCCACATGTCAACATTGGGTCTGACTGAGGGCCTCCAGGAGAGAAGCCCAAGCAAGACGCGCCCCGAGGAGCGTCTTGACACATGTCAACACTGGGTCTGACAGAGGGCCTCCACGAGAGAGGCCCAAGCAAGACGCGCCCCGAGGAGTGTCGTGCCACATGTCACCACTGGGTCTGACTGAGCGGCTCCAGGAAAGAGGCCCAAGCAAGACGTGCCCCGAGGATCGTCAAGCCACATGTCACTACTCAGTCTGACTGAGCGCCTCCAGGAGAGAGGCCCAAGCAAGACGCGCCCCGAGGAGCGTCTTGCCACATGTCAACAATGGGTCTGACTGAGGGCCTCCAGGAGAGAAGCCCAAGCAACACGCGGCCCGAGGAGCGTCTTGCCACATGTCAGCACTCGGTCTGACTGAGCGCCTCCAGGAGAGAGGCCCAAGCAAGACGCGCCCCGAGGAGCGTCTTGCCACATGCCAACAATGGGTCTGACTGAGGGCCTCCAGGAGAGAAGCCCAAGCAACACGCTCCCCGAGGAGCGTCTTGACACATGTCAACACTGGGTATGACAGAGGGCCTCCAGGAGAGAGGCCCAAGCAAGACGCGCCCCGAGGAGTGTCTTGCCACATGTCACCACTTGGTCTGACTGAGCGCCTCCAGGAGAGAGGCCCAAGCAACACGCGCCCCGAGGAGCGTCAGGCCACATGTCACTACTCAGTCTGACTGAGCGCCTCCAGGAGAGAGGCCCAAGCAAGACGCGCCCCGAGGAGCGTCTTGCCACATGTCAACAATGGGTCTTACTGAGGGTCTCCAGGAGAGAAGCCCAAGCAAGACGCGCCCCGAGGAGCTTCATGCCACATGTCAGCACTCGGTCTGACTGAGCGCCTCCAGGAGAGAGACCAAAGCAAGACGCGCCCCGAGGAGCGTCTTGACATATGTCAACACTGGGTCTGACAGAGGGCCTCCATGAGAGAGGCCCAAGCAAGACGCGCCCCGAGGAGTGTCTTGCCACATGTCAACACTGGGTCTGACAGAGGGCCTCCAGGAGAGAGGCCCAAGCAAGATGCGCCCCGAGGATTGTCTTGCCACATGTCACCACTTGGTCTGACTGAGCGCCTCCAGGAGAGAGGCCCAAGCAACACGCGCCCCGAGGAGCGTCAGGCCACATGTCACTACTCAGTCTGACTGAGCGCCTCCAGGAGAGAGGCCCAAGCAAGACCCGCCCCGAGGAGCGTCTTGCCACGTGTCAACACTGGGTCTGATTGAGGGCCTTCTGGAGAGAGGCCCAAGCAAGACGCGTCCCGAGGAGCGTCTTGCCACATGTCAACAATGGTTCTTACTGAGGGCCTCCGGGAGAGAAGTCCAAGCAAGACGCGCCCCGAGGAGCTTCTTGCCACATGTCAGCACTCGGTCTGACTGAGTGCCTCCAGGAGAGAGGCCAAAGCAAGACGCCCCCCGAGGAGCGTCTCTCCACATGTCAACACTGGGTCTGACTGAGTGCCTCCATGAGAGAGGCCCAAGCAAGAAGCGCCCCGAGGAGCGTCTTGCCAAATGTCACTACTCGGTCTTACTGAGCGCCTCAGGGAGAGAGGTCCAAGCAAGACACGCCCCGAGGAGCGTCTCTCCACATGTCAACACTGGGTCTGACTGAGTGCCTCCATGAGAGAAGCCCCAGCAAGACGCGCCCAGAGGAGCGTCTTGCCACATGTCACTACTCGGTCTGTTTGAGCGCCTCCAGGAGAGAGGCCCAAGCAAGACGTGCCCCGAGGAGCGTCTTGCCACATGTCAACAATGGGTCTGACTGAGGGCCTCCTTGAGAGAAGCCCAAGCAAGACGCGCCCCGAGGAGCGTCTTGCCACATGTCAACACTGGGTCTGAATGAGCGCCTCCAGGAGAGAGGCCCAAGCAAGACACGCCCCGAGGAGCGTCTTGACACATGTCAACACTGGGTCTGACTGAGGGCCTCCATGAGAGAAGCCCAAGCAAGACGCGCCCCGAGGAGAGTCTTGCCACATGTCAACACTCGGTCTGACAGAGGGCATCCTGGAGAGAGGCCCAAGCAATATGCGCCCCGAGGAGCGTCCTGCCACTTAAACCCACAACCTAGCTCTGAGGACAGAGGGACTTTATTTAAATTAGTACTTAATGGAAACGATACATAATGATACATAAGAGCCATGTCACACATTCAGCCTAGGAATAGTAGCATTGTGCACTATTAAAAATATACACATCAATTGCTCGAATCCCATTGTTGCAAAGTAAAACTCTAATAAAACTCTAGTCTGACATTAACAGAGAAGACTTAGTGTATGTACTACAAATACAGCATTAGGATTTAGAGTGGACCGTGCACCTTGTGAACCATCAGAGGCTTATGACGCAACATATCTTCCAGTTGCTATTAGACAAGTTATAATTCTCGACCATTTTTCGGAACTGGTTTCTTGGGTCCGTGAGTAAATGCCATTAGTCCTTAATGGAAACGATACATAATGATACATAAGAGCCATGTCGTACATTCAGCCTAGGAATAGTAGCATTGTGCACTATTAAAAATATACACATCAATTGCTCGAATCCCATTGTTGCAAAGTAAAACTCTAATAAAACTCTAGTCCGACATCAACAGAGAAGACTTAGTGTATGTACTACAAATACAGCATTAGGATTTCGAGTGGACCGTGCACCTTGTGAACCATCAGAGGCTTATGACGCAACATATCTTCCAGTTGCTATTAGACAAGTTATAATTCTCGACCATTTTTCGGAACTGGTTTCTTGGGTCCGTGAGTAAATGCCAAATGAGATGATAGTCCTTAAGTAAGTTCCTGGCGATCCCATGTCACGCTCTTGCCCATCAGCCGGTGAACGCTGAGACGGAACTCGATGAGAGCGATGTATTTTTTAAGTGCTCCGAATGTACTTCTAACAAGCGTGCGATTCACTTTGTGAGTAAACCGCAGCTGCAGCTGATTCAAACAGTCGAGCCAACTTTCTACATCACAATATGCGTTTTGTAGTCAGTCGAGTTACCTTTTGTGTGGCGCATGCACGGGTCGTTATCGTCCAGCTCCCAGCTTAGAGAGTCCTGTATTGACACAGACGTCAATACATCTCGATGTCATGCAACACACAAAGTCTGTCGCATACAGGTGGGTTAACACATGTACGATACCTTTTGTGTGGCGCATGCACGGGTTGTTAGCGTCCAGCTCCCAGCTTAGAGAGTCCTGTATTGACACAGACGTCAATACATTTCGATGTCATGCAACACACAAAGTCTGTCGCATACAGGTGGGTTAGCACATGTACGATACCTTTTGTGTGGCGCATGCACGGGTCGTTAGCGTCCAGCTCCCGGCTTATAGAGAGTCCTGTATTGACACAGACGTCAATACATCTCGATGTCATGCAACACACAAAGTCTGTCGCATACAGGTGGGTTAACACACATGTACGATGTGTGCGATGGCACGCCCAGTTTACAATGGGACACGACGATGATCATTGTTAACCAAACTCTTGTTTCTCACGACAGGTGGTAGCGTTGTCTCCTGCACCTGGTCTTCGTGCACAGAGGGTGCTGTAATGTGCTCGTCATAGTCGCGATCGTTGTCACTCGAATCCGTTGTTCTCACGACAGGTGGTAGCGTTGTCTCCTGCATGTTGTCTTCACGTGCGGCAAGCGTTGTGCTGTGCTCGTTATAATGGTTGTCTTCGTACAAAGGGGGTGTTGAATACTCCTTCGCGAGTAGTGTAGGAGGTGGTGTGATGGGACGTATCTCAGAGGCGTTATGTGAGCGTACCACCATGGCCTGAGCAACTGCGACTACTGAGAGTACACCCAGTACAGACAGCGAGATCTTTTTTTTTCTTGGGTGTTGTACGTGTGGGTACAGCCGCTTTAATGGCAGTGAGAGCAAGTGGGCAAATGTATTTATAGGTCACTAGCAGAAACTAAGGCACGTGGTCAGAGTGTAATCGTAACCACCGTAGCTCTTGTCATAATTTAATATACATAGAAATCAGAAACGGGCATGTCAGGATAGACATCGCGAGTGATAATGCGGCCAGTATCTGTGTGCGCTTGAGAGCACCTTGTTGTTCTACTGTGGTGCCCACGCCGCCAGGTCTGTAAATGTCATCGACCTCCTTTATATACGCATACGCTAAAGACCGTATATTCTCTATGGATTTGAACACGTCCTTTGTTTAGCGTAACGCTTGAGCTGTCTCGAGCGTGATGTTGTGAGTGTACGCCAGTGTTTCACGTGCACTGAGGTCCGAAAGGGCGTGCGCTACAACTATTAACCTTGGTTTGGGAGTGTGGCGAAACGCTCGCTCCGCTGTAATGGGCGGATGCAATGTTATCACCTGGTACGTTTCGTTAGTCGGGTCGTAACACACCGGTCCGTGAAACGGGCCGTCACATTGTATGGGGCACAGTAAGGACAACACGCCGCCGACCGTGACTTCGCACTCGACCGCGGTGGTGTTATCGATTTGCAAAGGATCACATACGCCTCTCCAGTCGCAATGAGGCACATTGTAGTCGACGCGACCGTCGGTCACCATAGCTTTCGTCAGCCAACACACTCGATTGCCCTTCGAAACATCGGCGATCAACGTGAGCTTAGAGGTCGACGTCGCTTTACTGTACGCCAGGATATCCGTGTGTGAGTGCACGCTCGACGTCGATCGACAACCGGTCATGTCAGACCTGATCAGACCTTCCGAACACATGACCATTAGTTGTTGTGCGGCCGAGAGTATCGCGATCATACCGTTGAGATGTGTAGAAAGCGCGTACACGCCAGCCTTCCACGTTTCCAAAATTTCCAGCAGTCTAGAGGGACTTGTCTTAGCGCGCACGGCTGTGCTGAATTTGCATTGGGTAGACACAACGGCTTCTACCTCGCTTAGGATCTGTTGGCTCATGTACTCGTGGTAGGCCAAGACGTGTATAGTCGAGCGCGGTGACGCCCCGAACACTTGACCCAGTTTTGTTGTGGCGATATGCGTGTCCAGTAACGCGGCAAAGTCCGCGTGTCTAGCGTGTATTGATTTTACAGCTCGCTCATACCCCAACAGTACGGTCGGTAGAAGTTCGTTCACTTGTTTCCATGCGCTCGTGGAACACAGGACATTGCAACCTCTGTGATACTCAAGTAAAGCGTCAAACACCAGCTGCTTGCACGTTGGAAATACAATCGGTAGTAACTTCTTACTCCACTCTATGTTGAACTCGTATAGTATGTATATGGGCGGTTGCTGCGGTTTGCGCATTTTCTATCTACCCTCCGCTAATATGACTCTGTGGTCTGTCTCCTGAGATGGTGCGGTTGGAACTTGCGAGAGTGCACTATCGACGGTCGGCGTTTCCATTTCGTCAACTGCCATTTTCAGCCGCTGGCAAACGGCCGTCGACGGTCGATGCGAGACACCAACATAACGTTAGACCGCGACCCTCATGCTAGTTTTCTGTAGTACTGGTTGTAGTTTCTGGTGCACACTCGAAACGCCATTACGATCACAATTACATTGATTAATAAATCCAGTGTTGTAGCGACTGCAGCCAGCGCCGTCGCGCAACTTGTGTCGGTGTTGTCTCTCGATACTTTCATTCGTATCCGAGCGTATGCAGAATCTACAGATCTGGTGAAGTTGCTTGTCACTAGCTTGCGCACGTTTGATATGGCACTTTGCGCGAGACTCGCACAACCTGCAGTGGCGACCATCGCGTCAGTGCAAAGTTTTTCCAATATATCGCTCGCAACATCGTTTGTCTTTTGCTGTACACTGCGCACACTGGCCGCGAGGTCGCGGAGAGGGTCTTCGTTACGAGCTACTCTGGTAGCGCCGTGGTTGATGAGGACGATCATCTTTAGCAATAGTTCATCTCGAAGCGCAACGATGGTGAGGGCGACGGGTTGATCGGTTCCGCCTTCAGGCCACACGGTTGCCCGTAGATTGCCCAATGCCACACACGCAGACGAACCCTGTACACACTCAATGACCCGTGTGCGATCGTTGATTTCTGCTAGTACGTTTGCTAGGTCTACGTGCTTCCACGAATCGGGCGTGGGCACGCGCTTGTTTTTAGAGGCGTTTTCGCGCAGCCTCTACCCTGCACGACCGCTCGTGGCCGCACTAGCTATATTTATCTTTATTTGTTTCACACACACACACACACACACACACACACACACACAGACACACACACACACACACACACACACACAGGCCCTTGCGTGCAAACCCCGGTCAGGCCTGCAGTGTACACATCAGAGACATGATGTGCTTTCACAGAACTGAGGTTGTTCATTACTAAATGACTTTTACAGGAATATTGTTATTATACTATTCAACAGGTTGATCATAATAATGTGTATTAAACCCACAACCTAGCACTGAGGACAGAGGGACTTTATTTAAATTAGTACTTAATGGAAACGATACATAATGATACATAAGAGCCATGTCATACATTCAGCCTAGGAATAGTAGCATTGTGCATTATTAAAAATATACAGATCAATTGCTCGAATCCCATTGTTGCAAAGTAAAACTCTAATAAAACTCTAGTCTGACATCAACAGAGAAGACTTAGTGTATGTACTACAAATACAGCATTAGGATTTCGAGTGGACCGTGCACCTTGTGAACCATCAGAGGCTTATGACGCAACATATCTTCCAGTTGCTATTAGACAAGTTATAATTCTCGACCATTTTTCGGAACTGGTTTCTTGGGTCCGTGAGTAAATGCCAAATGAGATGATAGTCCTTAAGTAAGTTCCTGGCGATCCCATGTCACGCCTTGCCCATCAGCCGGTGAATGCTGAGACGGAACTCGATGAGAGCGATGTATTTTTTAAGTGCTCCGAATGTACTTCTAACAAGCGTGCGATTCACTTCGTGAGTAAACCGCAGCTGCAGCTGATTCAAACAGTCGAGCCAACTTTCTACATCACAATATGCGTTTTGTAGTTAGTCGAGTTACCTTTTGTGTGGCGCATGCACGGGTCGTTAGCGTCCAGCTCCCAGCTTAGAGAGTCCTGTATTGACACAGACGTCAATACATCTCGATGTCATGCAACACACAAAGTCTGTCGCATACAGGTGGGTTAACACATGTACGATACCTTTTGTGTGGCGCATGCACGGGTCGTTAGCGTCCAGCTCCTGGCTTATAGAGAGTCCTGTATTGACACAGACGTCAATACATCTCGATGTCATGCAACACACAAAGTCTGTCGCATACAGGTGGGTTAACACACATGTACGATGTGTGCGATGGCGCGCCCGTTTACAATGGGACACGACGATGATCATTGTTAACCAAACTCTTGTTTCTCACGACAGGTGGTAGCGTTGTCTCCTGCACCTGGTCTTCGTGCACAGAGGGTGTTGTAATGTGCTCGTCATAGTCGCGATCGTTGTCACTCGAATCCGTTGTTCTCACGACAGGTGGTAGCGTTGTCTCCTGCATGTTGTCTTCGCGTGCAGCAAGCGTTGTGCTGTGCTCGTTATAATGGTTGTCTTCGTACAAAGGGGGTGTTGAATACTCCTTCGCGAGTAGTCTAGGAGGTGGTGTGATGGAACGTATCTCAGAGGCGTTATGTGAGCGTACCACCATGGCCTGAGCAACTGCGACTACTGAGAGTACACCCAGTACAGACAGCGAGATCAATTTTTTTTCTTGGGTGTTGTACGTGTGGGTACAGCCGCTTTAATGGCAGTGAGAGCAAGTGGGCAAATGTATTTATAGGTCACTAGCAGAAACTAAGGCACATGGTCAGAGTGTAATCGTAACCACCTAAAGTAGCTCTTGTCATAATTTAATATACATAGAAATCAGAAACGGGTATGTCAGGATAGACATCGCGAGTGATAATGCGGCCAGTATCTGTGTGCGCTTGAGAGCACCTTGTTGTTCTACTGTGGTGCCCACGCCGCCGGGTCTGTAAATGTCATCGACCTTCTTTATATACGCATACGCTAAAGACTGTATATTCTCTATGGATTTGAACACGTCCTTTGTTTCGCGTAACGCTTGAGCTGTCTCGAGCGTGATGTTGTGAGTGTACACCAGTGTTTCGCGTGCACCGAGGTCCGAAAAGGCGTGCGCTACAACTATTAACCTTGGTTTGGGAGTGTGGCGAAACGCTCGCTCCGCTGTAATGGGCAGATGCAATGTTATCACCTGGTACGTTTCGTTAGTCGGGTCGTAACACACCGGTCCGTCACACGGACCGTCACATTGTATGGGGCTTATACTATTCAACAGGTTGATCATAATAATGTGTATTAAACCCACAACCTAGCACTGAGGACAGAGGGACTTTATTTAAATTAGTACTTAATGGAAACGATACATAATGATACATAAGAGCCATGTCATACATTCAGCCTAGGAATAGTAGCATTGTGCACTATTAAAAATATACACATCAATTGCTCGAATCCCATTGTTGCAAAGTAAAACTCTAATAAAACTCTAGTCTGACATCAACAGAGAAGACTTAGTGTATGTACTACAAATACAGCATTAGGATTTCGAGTGGACCGTGCACCTGGTGAACCATCAGAGGCTTATGACGCAACATATCTTCCAGTTCTGACTGAGCGCCTCCAGGAGAGAGGCCCAAGCAAGACCCGCCCCGAGGAGCGTCTTGCCACATGTCACTACTCGGTCTAACTGAGCGCCTCCAGGAGAGAGGTCCAAGCAAGACACGCCCCGAGGAGCGTCTTGCCACATGTCACTACTCGGTCTGACTGAGCGCCTCCAGGAGGGAGGTCCAAGCAAGACGCGCCCCGAGGAGCGTCTTGCCACATGTCACTACTCGGTCTGACTGAGCGCCTCCAGGAGAGAGGCCCAAGCAAGACGTGCCCCGAGGAGCGTCTTGCCACATGTCAACAATGGGTCTGACTGAGGGCCTCCAGGAGAGAAGCCCAAGCAAGACGCGCCCCGAGGAGCATCTTGCCACATGTCAACACTGGGTCTGACTGAGGGCCCCCAGGAGAGAGGCCCAAATAAGACGCGCCCCGAGGAGCGTTTTGCCACATGTCAACACTGGGTCTGACTGAGGGCCTCCAGGAGAGAAGCCCAAGCAAGATGCGCCCCGAGAAGCGTCTTGCCACATGTGAGCACTCGGTCTGACTGAGCGCCTCCAGGAAGTAGGCCCAAGCAAGACGCGCCCCGAGGAGCGTCTTGCCACATGTCAACACTGGGTCTGACTGAGCGCCTCCAGGAGAGAGGCCCAAGCAAGACGCGCCCGGAGGAGCGTCTTGCAACATGTCAGCACTCGGTCTGACTGAGCGCCTCCAGGAGAGAGGCCCAAGCAAGACGTGCCCTGAGGAGCATCTTGCCACATGTCAACACTGGGTCTGACTGAGCACCTCCAGGAGAGAGGCCCAAGCAAGACGCGCCCCGAGGAGCATCTTGCCAACTGTCAACACTGTGTCTGACTGAGCGCCTCCAGGAGAGAGGCCCGAGGAGCGTCTTGCCACATGTCACCTCTGGGTCTGACTGAGCGCCTCCAGGAGAGAGGCGCAAGCAAGAAACGCCCGAGGAGCGTCTTGACACATGTCATTACTGGGTCTGACTGAGCGCCTCCAGGAGAGAGGTCCCGGCAAGACGCGCCCCGAGGAGCGTCTTGCCACATGTAACTACTCGGTCTGACTGAGCGCCTCCAGGAGAGAGGTCCAAGCAACACGCGCCCCGAGGAGCGTCTTGCCACATGTCAACACTGGGTCTGACTGAGTGCATCCATGAGAGAAGCCCCAGCAAGACGCGCCCCGAGGAGCGTCTTGCCACATGTCACTACTCGGTCTGACTGAGCGCCTCCAGGAGAGAGGCCCAAGCAAGACGTGCCCCGAGGAGCGTCTTGCCACATGTTAACAATGGGTCTGACTGAGGGCCTCCAGGAGAGAAGCCCAAGCAAGAAGCGCCCCGAGGAGCGTCTTGCCACATGTCAACACTGGGTCTGACTGAGCGCCTCCAGGAGAGAGGCCCAAGCAAGACACGCCCCGAGGAGCGTCTTGACACATGTCAACACTGGGTCTGACTGAGGGCCTCCATGAGAGAGGCCCAAGCAATACGCGCCCCGAGGAGCGTCTTGCCACATGTCAACAATGGGTCTGACTGAGGGCCTCCAGGAGAGAAGCCAAAGCAAGACGCGCCCCGAGGAGCTTCTTTCCAGATGTCAACAATGGGTCTTACTGTGGGCCTCCATGAGAGAAGCCCAAGCAAGACGCGCCCCGAGGAGTGTCTTGCCACATGTCAACACTGTGTCTGACTGAGCGCCTCCAGGAGAGAGGCCCAAGCAAGACGCGCCCCGAGGAGCGTCTTGCCACGTGTCAACACTGGGTCTGACTTAGCGCCTCCAGGAGAGAGGCCCAAGCAAGATGCACCCCGAGGAGCGTCTTGCCACGTGTCACCACTGGGTCTGACTGAGCTCCTCCAGGAGAGAGGCCCAAGCAAGACGCGCCCAGAGGAGCGTCTTGCCACGTGTAACCACTGGGTCTGATTGAGAACCTCCAGGAGAGAGGCCCCAGCAAGACGCGCCCCGAGGAGCGTCTTGCCTTATGTCAGCACTCGGTCTGACTGAGCGCCTCCAGGAGAGAGGCCCAAGCAAGACGCGCCCCGAGGAGCGTCTTGCCACATGTCACTACTCGGTCTAACTGAGCGCCTCCAGGAGAGAGGTCCAAGCAAGACGCGCCCCGAGGAGCGTCTTGCCAAATGTCACTACTCGGTCTGACTGAGCGCCTCCAGGAGGGAGGTCCAAGCAAGACGCGCCCCTAGGAGCGTCTTGCCACATGTCACTACTCGGTCTGACTGAGCGCCTCCGGGCGCATCTTGCTTGGGCCTCTCTCCTGGGGGCCCTCAGTAAGACCCATTGTTGACATGTGGCAAGACGCTCCTCGGGGCGCGTATTGCTTGGGCCTCTCTCCAGAAGGCCCTCAATAAGACCCAGTGTTGACATGTGGCAAGACGCTCCACGAAGCGCGTCTTGCTTGGGCTTCTCTCCTGGAGGCCCTCAGTCAGACCCATTGTTGACATGTGGCAAGACGCTCCTCGGGGCGCGTCTTGCTTGGGCCTCTCTCCTGGAGGCGCTCAGTCAGACCCAGTGTTGACATGTGGCAAGACGCTCCACGGGGCGCGTCTTGCTTGGGCTTCTCTCCTGGAGGCCCTCAGTCAGACCCATTGTTGACATGTGGCAAGACGCTCCTCGGGGCGCGTCTTGCTTGGGCCTCTCTCCTGGAGGCGCTCAGTCAGACCCAGTGTTGACATGTGGCAAGACGCTCCACGGGGCGCGTCTTGCTTGGGCTTCTCTCCTGGAGGCCCTCAGTCAGATCCATTGTTGACATGTGGCAAGACGCTCCTCGGGGCACGTCTTGCTTGGGCCTCTCTCCTGGAGGCGCTCAGTCAGACCGAGTAGTGACATGTGGCAAGACGCTCCTCGGGGCGCGTCGTGCTTGGACCTCTCTCCTGGAGGCGCTCAGTTAGACCGAGTAGTGACATGTCGCAAGACGCTCCTCGGGGCGCGTCTTGCTTGGGCCTCTCTCCTGGAGGCGCTAAGTAAGACCAAGTGCTGACATAAGGCAAGACGCTCCTCGGGGCGCTCATTGCTTGGGCCTCTCTCCTGAATGCCCTCTGTCAGACCGAGTGTTGACATGTGGCAAGACTCTCCTCGGGGCGCGTCTTGCTTGGGCTTCTCTCATGGAGGCCCTCAGTCCGACCCAGTGTTGACATGTGTCAAGACGCTCCTCGGGGCGTGTCTTGCTTGGGCCTCTCTCCTGGAGGCGCTCAGTCAGACCCAGTGTTGACATGTGGCAAGACGCTCCTCTGGGCGCGTCTTGCTTGGGCCTCTCTCCTGGAGGTGCTCAGTCAGACCGAGTAGTGACATGTGGCAAGACGCTCCTCGGGGCGCGTCTTGCTTGGACCTCCCTCCTGGAGGCGCTCAGTCAGACCGAGTAGTGACATTTGGCAAGACGCTCCTCGGGGCGCGTCTTGCTTGGGCCTCTCTCCTGGAGGAGCTTAGTCAGACCCAGTGGTGACACGTGGCAAGACGCTCCTCGAGGCGAATCTTGCTTGGGCCTCTCTCCTGGAGGCGCTAAGTCAGACCCAGTGTTGACACGTGGCAAGACGCTCCTCGGGGCGCGTCTTGCTTGGGCCTCTCTCCTGGAGGCGCTCAGTCAGACACAGTGTTGACATGTGGCAAGACACACCTCGGGGCGCGTCTTGCTTGGGCTTCTCTCATGGAGGCCCTCAGTAAGACCCATTGTTGACATGTGGAAAGAAGCTCCTCGGGGCGCGTCTTGCTTTGGCTTCTCTCCTGGAGGCCCTCAGTCAGACCCATTGTTGACATGTGGCAAGACGCTCCTCGGGGCGCGTATTGCTTGGGCCTCTCTTCTGGATGCCCTCTGTCAGACCCAGTGTTGACATGTGGCAAGACTCTCCTCTGGGCGCGTCTTGCTTGGGCTTCTCTCATGGAGGCCCTCAGTCAGACCCAGTGTTGACATGTGTCAAGACGCTCCTCGGGGCGTGTTTTGCTTGGGCCTCTCTCCTGGAGGCGCTCAGTCAGACCCAGTGTTGACATGTGGCAAGACGTTCCTCGGGGCGCTTCTTGCTTCGGCTTCTCTCCTGGAGGCCCTCAGTCAGACCCATTGTTGACCTGTGGCAACACGCTCCTCGGGGCACGTGTTGCTTGGACCTCTCTCCTGGAGGCGCTCAGTCAGACCGAGTAGTGACATGTGGCAAGACGCTCCTCGGGGTATGTCTTGCTTGGGCGTCTCTCCTGGAGGCGCTCAATTAGACCCAGTGTTGACATGTGGCAAGACGCTCCTCGGGGCGCGTCTTGCTTGGGCTTCTCTCCTGGAGGCCCTCAGTAAGACCCATTGTTGACATGTGGCAAGACGCTCCTCGTGGTGCGTCTTGCTTGGGCCTCTCTCCAGAAGGCCCTCAATCAGACCCAGTGTTGACACGTGGCAAGACGCTCCTCGGGGCGCGTCTTGCTTGGGCCTCTCTCCTGGAGGCGCTCAGTCAGACTGAGTAGTGACATGTGGCCTGACGCTCCTCGGGGCGCGTCTTGCTTGGGCCTCTCTCCTGGAGGCGCTCAGTCAGACCCATTGGTGACATGTGGCAAGACACTCCTCGGGGCGCGTCTTGCTTGGGCCCCTCTCCTGGAGGCCCTCTGTCAGACCCAGTGTTGACATGTGTCAAGACGCTCCACGGGGCGCGTCTTGCTTGGGCTTCTCTCCTGGAGGCCCTCAGTCAGACCCATTGTTGACATGTGGCAAGACGCTCCTCGGGGCGCGTCTTGCTTGTGCCTCTCTCCTGGAGGCGCTCAGTCAGAACCAGAGGTGACATGTGGCAAGACGCTCCTCGGGGCGCGTCTTGCTTGGGCCTCTCTCCTGGCGGCCCTCTGTCAGACCCAGTGTTGACATGTGGCAAGACGCTCCTCCGGGCGCATCTTGCTTGGGCCTCTCTCCTGGAGGCCCTCAGTAAGACCCATTGTTGACATGTGGCAAGACGCTCCTCGGGGCGCGTATTGCTTGGGCCTCTCTCCAGAAGGCCCTCAATAAGACCCAGTGTTGACATGTGGCAAGACGCTCCACGGGGCGCGTCTTGCTTGGGCTTCTCTCCTGGAGGCCCTCAGTCAGACCCATTGTTGACATGTGGCAAGACGCTCCTCGGGGCGCGTCTTGCTTGGGCCTCTCTCCTGGAGGCGCTCAGTCAGACCCAGTGTTGACATGTGGCAAGACGCTCCACGGGGCGCGTCTTGCTTGGGCTTCTCTCCTGGAGGCCCTCAGTCAGACCCATTGTTGACATGTGGCAAGACGCTCCTCGGGGCACGTCTTGCTTGGGCCTCTCTCCTGGAGGCGCTCAGACAGACCCAGTGTTGACATGTGACAAGACGCTCCTCGGGGCGCGTCTTGCTTGGGCCTCTCTCCTGAAGGCGCTCAGTCAGAACCAGAGGTGACATGTGGCAAGACGCTCCTCGGGGCGCGTCTTGCTTGGGCCTCTCTCCTGGAGGCCCTCTGTCAGACCCAGTGTTGACATGTGGCAAGACGCTCCTCCGGGCGCATCTTGCTTGGGCCTCTCTCCTGGAGGCCCTCTGTCAGACCCATTGTTGACATGTGGCAAGATGCTCCTCGGGGCGCGTCTTGCTTGGGCCTCTCTCCTGGAGGCGCTCAGTAAGACCAAGTGCTGACATAAGGCAAGACGCTCCTCGGGGCGCTCATTGCTTGGGCCTCTCTCCTGAATGCCCTCTGTCAGACCGAGTGTTGACATGTGGCAAGACTCTCCTCGGGGTGCGTCTTGCTTGGGCTTCTCTCATGGAGGCCCTCAGTCCGACCCAGTGTTGACATGTGTCAAGACGCTCCTCGGGGCGTGTCTTGCTTGGGCCTCTCTCCTGGAGGCGCTCAGTCAGACCCAGTGTTGACATGTGGCAAGATGCTCCTCTGGGCGCGTCTTGCTTGGGCTTCTCTCCTGGAGGCCCTCAGTCAGACCCATTGTTGACATGTGGCAAGACGCTCCTCGGGGCACGTCTTGCTTGGGCCTCTCTCCTGGAGGCGCTCAGTCAGACCGAGTAGTGACATGTGGCAAGACGCTCCTCGGGGCGCGTCTTGCTTGGACCTCCCTCCTGGAGGCGCTCAGTCAGACCGAGTAGTGACATTTGGCAAGACGCTCCTCGGGGCGCGTCTTGCTTGGGCCTCTCTCCTGGAGGCGCTCAGTCAGACCGAGTGCTGACATAAGGCAAGACGCTCCTCGGGGCGCGTCTTGCTGGGGCCTCTCTCCTGGAGGTGCTCAATCAGACCCAGTGGTGACACGTGGCAAGACGCTCCTCTGGGCGCGTCTTGCTTGGGCCTCTCTCCTGGAGGAGCTCAGTCAGACCCAGTGGTGACACGTGGCAAGACGCTCCTCGAGGTGCATCTTGCTTGGGCCTCTCTCCTGGAGGCGCTAAGTCAGACCCAGTGTTGACACGTGGCAAGACGCTCCTCGGGGCGCGTCTTGCTTGGGCCTCTCTCCTGGAGGCGCTCAGTCAGACACAGTGTTGACATGTGGCAAGACACACCTCGGGGCGCGTCTTGCTTGGGCTTCTCTCATGGAGGCCCTCAGTAAGACCCATTGTTGACATGTGGAAAGAAGCTCCTCGGGGCGCGTCTTGCTTTGGCTTCTCTCCTGGAGGCCCTCAGTCAGACCCATTGTTGACATGTGGCAAGACGCTCCTCGGGGCGCGTATTGCTTGGGCCTCTCTCCTGGATGCCCTCTGTCAGACCCAGTGTTGACATGTGGCAAGACTCTCCTCTGGGCGCGTCTTGCTTGGGCTTCTCTCATGGAGGCCCTCAGTCAGAACCAGTGTTGACATGTGTCAAGACGCTCCTCGGGGCGTGTTTTGCTTGGGCCTCTCTCCTGGAGGCGCTCAGTCAGACCCAGTGTTGACATGTGGCAAGACGCTCCTCGGGGCGCTTCTTGCTTCGGCTTCTCTCCTGGAGGCCCTCAGTCAGACCCATTGTTGACCTGTGGCAAGACGCTCCTCGGGGCACGTGTTGCTCTGACCTCTCTCCTGGAGGCGCTCAGTCAGACCGAGTAGTGACATGTGGCAAGACGCTCCTCGGGGTATGTCTTGCTTGGGCGTCTCTCCTGGAGGCGCTCAATTAGACCCAGTGTTGACATGTGGCAAGACGCTCCTCGGGGCGCGTCTTGCTTGGGCTTCTCTCCTGGAGGCCCTCAGTAAGACCCATTGTTGACATGTGGCAAGACGCTCCTCGTGGTGCGTCTTGCTTGGGCCTCTCTCCAGAAGGCCCTCAATCAGACCCAGTGTTGACACATGGCAAGACGCTCCTCGGGGCGCGTCTTGCTTGGGCCTCTCTCCTGGAGGCGCTCAGTCAGACTGAGTAGTGACATGTGGCCTGACGCTCCTCGGGGCGCGTCTTGCTTGGGCCTCCCTCCTGGAGGCGCTCAGTCAGACCCATTGGTGACATGTGGCAAGACACTCCTCGGGGCGCGTCTTGCTCGGGCCCCTCTCCTGGAGGCCCTCTGTCAGACCCAGTGTTGACATGTGTCAAGACGCTCCACGGGGCGCGTCTTGCTTGGGCTTCTCTCCTGGAGGCCCTCAGTCAGACCCATTGTTGACATGTGGCAAGACGCTCCTCGGGGCACGTCTTGCTTGTGCCTCTCTCCTGGAGGCGCTCAGTCAGAACCAGAGGTGACATGTGGCAAGACGCTCCTCGGGGCGCGTCTTGCTTGGGCCTCTCTCCTGGAGGCCCTCTGTCAGACCCAGTGTTGACATGTGGCGAGACGCTCCTCCGGGCGCATCTTGCTTGGGCCTCTCTCCTGGAGGCCCTCAGTAAGACCCATTGTTGACATGTGGCAAGACGCTCCTCGGGGCGCGTATTGCTTGGGCCTCTCTCCTGAAGGCGCTCAGTCAGAACCAGAGGTGACATGTGGCAAGACGCTCCTCGGGGCGCGTCTTGCTTGGGCCTCTCTCCTGGAGGCCCTCTGTCAGACCCAGTGTTGACATGTGGCAAGACGCTCCTCCGGGCGCATCTTGCTTGGGCCTCTCTCCTGGAGGCCCTCTGTCAGACCCATTGTTGACATGTGGCAAGACGCTCCTCGGGGCGCGTCTTGCTTGGGCCTCTCTCCTGGAGGCGCTCAGTAAGACCAAGTGCTGACATAAGGCAAGACGCTCCTCGGGGCGCTCATTGCTTGGGCCTCTCTCCTGAATGCCCTCTGTCAGACCGAGTGTTGACATGTGGCAAGACTCTCCTCGGGGTGCGTCTTGCTTGGGCTTCTCTCAAGGAGGCCCTCAGTCCGACCCAGTGTTGACATGTGTCAAGACGCTCCTCGGGGCGTGTCTTGCTTGGGCCTCTCTCCTGGAGGCGCTCAGTCAGACCCAGTGTTGACATGTGGCAAGATGCTCCTCTGGGCGCGTCTTGCTTGGGCTTCTCTCCTGGAGGCCCTCAGTCAGACCCATTGTTGACATGTGGCAAGACGCTCCTCGGGGCACGTCTTGCTTGGGCCTCTCTCCTGGAGGCGCTCAGTCAGACCGAGTAGTGACATGTGGCAAGACGCTCCTCGGGGCGCGTCTTGCTTGGACCTCCCTCCTGGAGGCGCTCAGTCAGACCGAGTAGTGACATTTGGCAAGACGCTCCTCGGGGCGCGTCTTGCTTGGGCCTCTCTCCTGGAGGCGCTCAGTCAGACCGAGTGCTGACATAAGGCAAGACGCTCCTCGGGGCGCGTCTTGCTGGGGCCTCTCTCCTGGAGGTGCTCAATCAGACCCAGTGGTGACACGTGGCAAGACGCTCCTCTGGGCGCGTCTTGCTTGGGCCTCTCTCCTGGAGGAGCTCAGTCAGACCCAGTGGTGACACGTGGCAAGACGCTCCTCGAGGTGCATCTTGCTTGGGCCTCTCTCCTGGAGGCGCTAAGTCAGACCCAGTGTTGACACGTGGCAAGACGCTCCTCGGGGCGCGTCTTGCTTGGGCCTCTCTCCTGGAGGCGCTCAGTCAGACACAGTGTTGACATGTGGCAAGACACACCTCGGGGCGCGTCTTGCTTGGGCTTCTCTCATGGAGGCCCTCAGTAAGACCCATTGTTGACATGTGGAAAGAAGCTCCTCGGGGCGCGTCTTGCTTTGGCTTCTCTCCTGGAGGCCCTCAGTCAGACCCATTGTTGACATGTGGCAAGACGCTCCTCGGGGCGCATATTGCTTGGGCCTCTCTCCTGGATGCCCTCTGTCAGACCCAGTGTTGACATGTGGCAAGACTCTCCTCTGGGCGCGTCTTGCTTGGGCTTCTCTCATGGAGGCCCTCAGTCAGAACCAGTGTTGACATGTGTCAAGACGCTCCTCGGGGCGTGTTTTGCTTGGGCCTCTCTCCTGGAGGCGCTCAGTCAGACCCAGTGTTGACATGTGGCAAGACGCTCCTCGGGGCGCTTCTTGCTTCGGCTTCTCTCCTGGAGGCCCTCAGTCAGACCCATTGTTGACCTGTGGCAAGACGCTCCTCGGGGCACGTGTTGCTCTGACCTCTCTCCTGGAAGCGCTCAGTCAGACCGAGTAGTGACATGTGGCAAGACGCTCCTCGGGGTATGTCTTGCTTGGGCGTCTCTCCTGGAGGCGCTCAATTAGACCCAGTGTTGACATGTGGCAAGACGCTCCTCGGGGCGCGTCTTGCTTGGGCTTCTCTCCTGGAGGCCCTCAGTAAGACCCATTGTTGACATGTGGCAAGACGCTCCTCGTGGTGCGTCTTGCTTGGGCCTCTCTCCAGAAGGCCCTCAATCAGACCCAGTGTTGACACATGGCAAGACGCTCCTCGGGGCGCGTCTTGCTTGGGCCTCTCTCCTGGAGGCGCTCAGTCAGACTGAGTAGTGACATGTGGCCTGACGCTCCTCGGGGCGCGTCTTGCTTGGGCCTCCCTCCTGGAGGCGCTCAGTCAGACCCATTGGTGACATGTGGCAAGACACTCCTCGGGGCGCGTCTTGCTCGGGCCCCTCTCCTGGAGGCCCTCTGTCAGACCCAGTGTTGACATGTGTCAAGACGCTCCACGGGGCGCATCTTGCTTGGGCTTCTCTCCTGGAGGCCCTCAGTCAGACCCATTGTTGACATGTGGCAAGACGCTCCTCGGGGCACGTCTTGCTTGTGCCTCTCTCCTGGAGGCGCTCAGTCAGAACCAGAGGTGACATGTGGCAAGACGCTCCTCGGGGCGCGTCTTGCTTGGGCCTCTCTCCTGGAGGCCCTCTGTCAGACCCAGTGTTGACATGTGGCGAGACGCTCCTCCGGGCGCATCTTGCTTGGGCCTCTCTCCTGGAGGCCCTCAGTAAGACCCATTGTTGACATGTGGCAAGACGCTCCTCGGGGCGCGTATTGCTTGGGCCTCTCTCCAGAAGGCCCTCAATAAGACCCAGTGTTGACATGTGGCAAGACGCTCCACGGGGCGCGTCTTGCTTGGGCTTCTCTCCTGGAGGCCCTCAGTCAGACCCATTGTTGACATGTGTCAAGACGCTCCTCGGGGCGTGTCTTGCTTGGGCCTCTCTCCTGGAGGCGCTCAGTCAGACCCAGTGTTGACATGTGGCAAGACGCTCCTCTGGGCGCGTCTTGCTTGGGCCTCTCTCCTGGAGGTGCTCAGTCAGACCGAGTAGTGACATGTGGCAAGACGCTCCTCGGGGCGCGTCTTGCTTGGACCTCCCTCCTGGAGGCGCTCAGTCAGACCGAGTAGTGACATTTGGCAAGACGCTCCTCGGGGCGCGTCTTGCTTGGGCCTCTCTCCTGGAGGAGCTCAGTCAGACCCAGTGGTGACACGTGGCAAGACGCTCCTCGAGGCGAATCTTGCTTGGGCCTCTCTCCTGGAGGCGCTAAGTCAGACCCAGTGTTGACACGTGGCAAGACGCTCCTCGGGGCGCGTCTTGCTTGGGCCTCTCTCCTGGAGGCGCTCAGTCAGACACAGTGTTGACATGTGGCAAGACACACCTCGGGGCGCGTCTTGCTTGGGCTTCTCTCATGGAGGCCCTCAGTAAGACCCATTGTTGACATGTGGAAAGAAGCTCCTCGGGGCGCGTCTTGCTTTGGCTTCTCTCCTGGAGGCCCTCAGTCAGACCCATTGTTGACATGTGGCAAGACGCTCCTCGGGGCGCGTATTGCTTGGGCCTCTCTTCTGGATGCCCTCTGTCAGACCCAGTGTTGACATGTGGCAAGACTCTCCTCTGGGCGCGTCTTGCTTGGGCTTCTCTCATGGAGGCCCTCAGTCAGACCCAGTGTTGACATGTGTCAAGACGCTCCTCGGGGCGTGTTTTGCTTGGGCCTCTCTCCTGGAGGCGCTCAGTCAGACCCAGTGTTGACATGTGGCAAGACGTTCCTCGGGGCGCTTCTTGCTTCGGCTTCTCTCCTGGAGGCCCTCAGTCAGACCCATTGTTGACCTGTGGCAAGACGCTCCTCGGGGCACGTGTTGCTTGGACCTCTCTCCTGGAGGCGCTCAGTCAGACCGAGTAGTGACATGTGGCAAGACGCTCCTCGGGGTATGTCTTGCTTGGGCGTCTCTCCTGGAGGCGCTCAATTAGACCCAGTGTTGACATGTGGCAAGACGCTCCTCGGGGCGCGTCTTGCTTGGGCTTCTCTCCTGGAGGCCCTCAGTAAGACCCATTGTTGACATGTGGCAAGACGCTCCTCGTGGTGCGTCTTGCTTGGGCCTCTCTCCAGAAGGCCCTCAATCAGACCCAGTGTTGACACGTGGCAAGACGCTCCTCGGGGCGCGTCTTGCTTGGGCCTCTCTCCTGGAGGCGCTCAGTCAGACTGAGTAGTGACATGTGGCCTGACGCTCCTCGGGGCGCGTCTTGCTTGGGCCTCTCTCCTGGAGGCGCTCAGTCAGACCCATTGGTGACATGTGGCAAGACACTCCTCGGGGCGCGTCTTGCTTGGGCTTCTCTCCTGGAGGCCCTCAGTCAGACCCATTGTTGACATGTGGCAAGACGCTCCTCGGGGCGCGTCTTGCTTGTGCCTCTCTCCTGGAGGCGCTCAGTCAGAACCAGAGGTGACATGTGGCAAGACGCTCCTCGGGGCGCGTCTTGCTTGGGCCTCTCTCCTGGCGGCCCTCTGTCAGACCCAGTGTTGACATGTGGCAAGACGCTCCTCCGGGCGCATCTTGCTTGGGCCTCTCTCCTGGAGGCCCTCAGTAAGACCCATTGTTGACATGTGGCAAGACGCTCCTCGGGGCGCGTATTGCTTGGGCCTCTCTCCAGAAGGCCCTCAATAAGACCCAGTGTTGACATGTGGCAAGACGCTCCACGGGGCGCGTCTTGCTTGGGCTTCTCTCCTGGAGGCCCTCAGTCAGACCCATTGTTGACATGTGGCAAGACGCTCCTCGGGGCGCGTCTTGCTTGGGCCTCTCTCCTGGAGGCGCTCAGTCAGACCCAGTGTTGACATGTGGCAAGACGCTCCACGGGGCGCGTCTTGCTTGGGCTTCTCTCCTGGAGGCCCTCAGTCAGACCCATTGTTGACATGTGGCAAGACGCTCCTCGGGGCACGTCTTGCTTGGGCCTCTCTCCTGGAGGCGCTCAGAGAGACCCAGTGTTGACATGTGACAAGACGCTCCTCGGGGTGCGTCTTGCTTGGGCCTCTCTCCTGAAGGCGCTCAGTCAGAACCAGAGGTGACATGTGGCAAGACGCTCCTCGGGGCGCGTCTTGCTTGGGCCTCTCTCCTGGAGGCCCTCTGTCAGACCCAGTGTTGACATGTGGCAAGACGCTCCTCCGGGCGCATCTTGCTTGGGCCTCTCTCCTGGAGGCCCTCTGTCAGACCCATTGTTGACATGTGGCAAGACGCTCCTCGGGGCGCGTCTTGCTTGGGCCTCTCTCCTGGAGGCGCTCAGTAAGACCAAGTGCTGACATAAGGCAAGACGCTCCTCGGGGCGCTCATTGCTTGGGCCTCTCTCCTGAATGCCCTCTGTCAGACCGAGTGTTGACATGTGGCAAGACTCTCCTCGGGGTGCGTCTTGCTTGGGCTTCTCTCATGGAGGCCCTCAGTCCGACCCAGTGTTGACATGTGTCAAGACGCTCCTCGGGGCGTGTCTTGCTTGGGCCTCTCTCCTGGAGGCGCTCAGTCGGACCCAGTGTTGACATGTGGCAAGATGCTCCTCTGGGCGCGTCTTGCTTGGGCTTCTCTCCTGGAGGCCCTCAGTCAGACCCATGGTTGACATGTGGCAAGACGCTCCTCGGGGCACGTCTTGCTTGGGCCTCTCTCCTGGAGGCGCTCAGTCAGACCGAGTGCTGACATAAGGCAAGACGCTCCTCGGGGCGCGTCTTGCTGGGGCCTCTCTCCTGGAGGTGCTCAATCAGACCCAGTGGTGACACGTGGCAAGACGCTCCTCTGGGCGCGTCTTGCTTGGGCCTCTCTCCTGGAGGAGCTCAGTCAGACCCAGTGGTGACACGTGGCAAGACGCTCCTCGAGGTGCATCTTGCTTGGGCCTCTCTCCTGGAGGCGCTAAGTCAGACCCAGTGTTGACACGTGGCAAGACGCTCCTCGGGGCGCGTCTTGCTTGGGCCTCTCTCCTGGAGGCGCTCAGTCAGACACAGTGTTGACATGTGGCAAGACACACCTCGGGGCGCGTCTTGCTTGGGCTTCTCTCATGGAGGCCCTCAGTAAGACCCATTGTTGACATGTGGAAAGAAGCTCCTCGGGGCGCGTCTTGCTTTGGCTTCTCTCCTGGAGGCCCTCAGTCAGACCCATTGTTGACATGTGGCAAGACGCTCCTCGGGGCGCGTATTGCTTGGGCCTCTCTCCTGGAGTCCCTCTGTCAGACCCAGTGTTGACATGTGGCAAGACTCTCCTCTGGGCGCGTCTTGCTTGGGCTTCTCTCATGGAGGCCCTCAGTCAGACCCAGTGTTGACATGTGTCAAGACGCTCCTCGGGGCGTGTTTTGCTTGGGCCTCTCTCCTGGAGGCGCTCAGTCAGACCCAGTGTTGACATGTGGCAAGACGCTCCTCGGGGCGCTTCTTGCTTCGGCTTCTCTCCTGGAGGCCCTCAGTCAGACCCATTGTTGACCTGTGGCAAGACGCTCCTCGGGGCACGTGTTGCTCTGACCTCTCTCCTGGAGGCGCTCAGTCAGACCGAGTAGTGACATGTGGCAAGACGCTCCTCGGGGTATGTCTTGCTTGGGCGTCTCTCCTGGAGGCGCTCAATTAGACCCAGTGTTGACATGTGGCAAGACGCTCCTCGGGGCGCGTCTTGCTTGGGCTTCTCTCCTGGAGGCCCTCAGTAAGACCCATTGTTGACATGTGGCAAGACGCTCCTCGTGGTGCGTCTTGCTTGGGCCTCTCTCCAGAAGGCCCTCAATCAGACCCAGTGTTGACACGTGGCAAGACGCTCCTCGGGGCGCGTCTTGCTTGGGCCTCTCTCCTGGAGGCGCTCAGTCAGACTGAGTAGTGACATGTGGCCTGACGCTCCTCGGGGCGCGTCTTGCTTGGGCCTCCCTCCTGGAGGCGCTCAGTCAGACCCATTGGTGACATGTGGCAAGACACTCCTCGGGGCGCGTCTTGCTCTGGCCCCTCTCCTGGAGGCCCTCTGTCAGACCCAGTGTTGACATGTGTCAAGACGCTCCACGGGGCGCGTCTTGCTTGGGCTTCTCTCCTGGAGGCCCTCAGTCAGACCCATTGTTGACATGTGGCAAGACGCTCCTCGGGGCGCGTCTTGCTTGTGCCTCTCTCCTGGAGGCGCTCAGTCAGAACCAGAGGTGACATGTGGCAAGACGCTCCTCGGGGCGCGTCTTGCTTGGGCCTCTCTCCTGGAGGCCCTCTGTCAGACCCAGTGTTGACATGTGGCGAGACGCTCCTCCGGGCGCATCTTGCTTGGGCCTCTCTCCTGGAGGCCCTCAGTAAGACCCATTGTTGACATGTGGCAAGACGCTCCTCGGGGCGCGTATTGCTTGGGCCTCTCTCCAGAAGGCCCTCAATAAGACCCAGTGTTGACATGTGGCAAGACGCTCCACGGGGCGCGTCTTGCTTGGGCTTCTCTCCTGGAGGCCCTCAGTCAGACCCATTGTTGACATGTGGCAAGACGCTCCTCGGGGCGCGTCTTGCTTGGGCCTCTCTCCTGGAGGCGCTCAGTCAGACCCAGTGTTGACATGTGGCAAGACGCTCCACGGGGCGCGGCTTGCTTGGGCTTCTCTCCTGGAGGCCCTCAGTCAGATCCATTGTTGACATGTGGCAAGACGCTCCTCGGGGCACGTCTTGCTTGGGCCTCTCTCCTGGAGGCGCTCAGTCAGACCGAGTAGTGACATGTGGCAAGACGCTCCTCGGGGCGCGTCTTGCTTGGACCTCTCTCCTGGAGGCGCTCAGTTAGACCGAGTAGTGACATGTCGCAAGACGCTCCTCGGGGCGCGTCTTGCTTGGGCCTCTCTCCTGGAGGCGCTAAGTAAGACCAAGTGCTGACATAAGGCAAGACGCTCCTCGGGGCGCTCATTGCTTGGGCCTCTCTCCTGAATGCCCTCTGTCAGACCGAGTGTTGACATGTGGCAAGACTCTCCTCGGGGCGCGTCTTGCTTGGGCTTCTCTCATGGAGGCCCTCAGTCCGACCCAGTGTTGACATGTGTCAAGACGCTCCTCGGGGCGTGTCTTGCTTGGGCCTATCTCCTGGAGGCGCTCAGTCAGACCCAGTGTTGACATGTGGCAAGACGCTCCTCTGGGCGCGTCTTGCTTGGGCTTCTCTCCTGGAGGCCCTCAGTCAGACCCATTGTTGACATGTGGCAAGACGCTCCTCGGGGCACGTCTTGCTTGGGCCTCTCTCCTGGAGGTGCTCAGTCAGACCGAGTAGTGACATGTGGCAAGACGCTCCTCGGGGCGCGTCTTGCTTGGACCTCCCTCCTGGAGGCGCTCAGTCAGACCGAGTAGTGACATTTGGCAAGACGCTCCTCGGGGCGCGTCTTGCTTGGGCCTCTCTCCTGGAGGAGCTCAGTCAGACCCAGTGGTGACACGTGGCAAGACGCTCCTCGAGGCGAATCTTGCTTGGGCCTCTCTCCTGGAGGCGCTAAGTCAGACCCAGTGTTGACACGTGGCAAGACGCTCCTCGGGGCGCGTCTTGCTTGGGCCTCTCTCCTGGAGGCGCTCAGTCAGACACAGTGTTGACATGTGGCAAGACACACCTCGGGGCGCGTCTTGCTTGGGCTTCTCTCATGGAGGCCCTCAGTAAGACCCATTGTTGACATGTGGAAAGAAGCTCCTCGGGGCGCGTCTTGCTTTGGCTTCTCTCCTGGAGGCCCTCAGTCAGACCCATTGTTGACATGTGGCAAGACGCTCCTCGGGGCGCGTATTGCTTGGGCCTCTCTCCTGGATGCCCTCTGTCAGACCCAGTGTTGACATGTGGCAAGACTCTCCTCTGGGCGCGTCTTGCTTGGGCTTCTCTCATGGAGGACCTCAGTCAGACCCAGTGTTGACATGTGTCAAGACGCTCCTCGGGGCGTGTTTTGCTTGGGCCTCTCTCCTGGAGGCGCTCAGTAAGACCCAGTGTTGACATGTGGCAAGACGCTCCTCGGGGCGCTTCTTGCTTCGGCTTCTCTCCTGGAGGCCCTCAGTCAGACCCATTGTTGACCTGTGGCAAGACGCTCCTCGGGGCACGTGTTGCTTGGACCTCTCTCCTGGAGGCGCTCAGTCAGACCGAGTAGTGACATGTGGCAAGACGCTCCTCGGGGTATGTCTTGCTTGGGCGTCTCTCCTGGAGGCGCTCAATTAGACCCAGTGTTGACAGGTGGCAAGACGCTGCTCGGGGCGCGTCTTGCTTGGGCTTCTCTCCTGGAGGCCCTCAGTAAGACCCATTGTTGACATGTGGCAAGACGCTCCTCGTGGTGCGTCTTGCTTGGGCCTCTCTCCAGAAGGCCCTCAATCAGACCCAGTGTTGACACGTGGCAAGACGCTCCTCGGGGCGCGTCTTGCTTGGGCCTCTCTCCTGGAGGCGCTCAGTCAGACTGAGTAGTGACATGTGGCCTGACGCTCCTCGGGGCGCGTCTTGCTTGGGCCTCTCTCCTGGAGGCGCTCAGTCAGACCCATTGGTGACATGTGGCAAGACACTCCTCGGGGCGCGTCTTGCTTGGGCCCCTCTCCTGGAGGCCCTCTGTCGGACCCAGTGTTGACATGTGTCAAGACGCTCCACGGGGCGCGTCTTGCTTGGGCTTCTCTCCTGGAGGCCCTCAGTCAGACCCATTGTTGACATGTGGCAAGACGCTCCTCGGGGCGCGTCTTGCTTGTGCCTCTCTCCTGGAGGCGCTCAGTCAGAACCAGAGGTGACATGTGGCAAGACGCTCCTCGGGGCGCGTCTTGCTTGGGCCTCTCTCCTGGCGGCCCTCTGTCAGACCCAGTGTTGACATGTGGCAAGACGCTCCTCCGGGCGCATCTTGCTTGGGCCTCTCTCCTGGAGGCCCTCAGTAAGACCCATTGTTGACATGTGGCAAGACGCTCCTCGGGGCGCGTATTGCTTGGGCCTCTCTCCAGAAGGCCCTCAATAAGACCCAGTGTTGACATGTGGCAAGACGCTCCACGGGGCGCGTCTTGCTTGGGCTTCTCTCCTGGAGGCCCTCAGTCAGACCCATTGTTGACATGTGGCAAGACGCTCCTCGGGGCGCGTCTTGCTTGGGCCTCTCTCCTGGAGGCGCTCAGTCAGACCCAGTGTTGACATGTGGCAAGACGCTCCACGGGGCGCGTCTTGCTTGGGCTTCTCTCCTGGAGGCCATCAGTCAGACCCATTGTTGACATGTGGCAAGACGCTCCTCGGGGCACGTCTTGCTTGGGCCTCTCTCCTGGAGGCGCTCAGTCAGACCGAGTAGTGACATGTGGCAAGACGCTCCTCGGGGCGCGTCTTGCTTGGACCTCTCTCCTGGAGGCGCTCAGTTAGACCGAGTAGTGACATGTCGCAAGACGCTCCTCGGGGCGCGTCTTGCTTGGGCCTCTCTCATGGAGGCCCTCTGTCAGACCCAGTGTTGACATGTGGCAAGACGCTCCTCGGGGCGCGTCTTGCTTGGGCCTCTCTCCTGGAGGCGCTCAGTCAGAACCAGAGGTGACATGTGGCAAGACGCTCCTCGGGGTGCGTCTTGCTTGGGCCTCTCTCCTGGAGGCCCTCTGTCAGACCCAGTGTTGACATGTGGCAAAACGCTCCTCCGGGCGCATCTTGCTTGGGCCTCTCTCCTGGAGGCCCTCAGTAAGACCCATTGTTGACATGTGGCAAGACGCTCCTCGGGGCGCGTCTTGCTTGGGCCTCTCTCCAGAAGGCCCTCAATCAGACCCAGTGTTGACATGTGGCAAGACGCTCCTCGGGGCACGTCTTGCTTGGACCTCTCTCCCTGAGGCGCTCAGTCAGACCGAGTAGTGACATGTGGCAAGACGCTCCTCGGGGCGCGTCTTGCTTGGACCTCTCTCCCTGAGGCGCTCAGTCAGACCAAGTGTTGACATTTGGCAAGACACTCCTCGGGGAGCGTCTTGCTTGGGCCTCTCTCATGGAGGCCCTCTGTCAGACCCAGTGTTGACATGTGTCAAGAAGCTCCTCGGGGGGCGTCTTGCTTTGGCCTCTCTCCTGGAGGCGCTCAGTCAGACCGAGTGCTGACATGTGGCAAGAAGCTCCTCGGGGCGCGTCTTGCTTGGGCTTCTCACCTGGAGGCCGTCAGTAAGAACCATTGTTGACATGTGGCAAGACGCTCCTCGGGGCGCGTCTTGCTTGGGCCTCTCTCCTGGAGGCGCTCAGTCAGACCAAGTGGTGACATGTGGCAAGACACTCCTCGGGGCGCGTCTTGCTTGGGCCTCTCTCCTGGAGGCCCTCTGTCAGACCCAGTGTTGACATGTGGCAAGACACTCCTCGGGGCGCGTCTTGCTTGGGCCTCTCTCATGGAGGCCCTCTGTCAGACCCAGTGTTGACATGTGTCAAGACGCTCCTCGGGGCGCGTCTTGCTTTGGCCTCTCTCCTGGAGGCGCTCATTCAGACCGAGTGCTGACATGTGGCAAGAACCTCCTCGGGGCGCGTCTTGCTTGGGCTTCTCTCCTGGAGGCCCTCAGTAAGACCCATTGTTGACATGTGGCAAGACGCTCCTCGGGGCGCGTCTTGCTTGGGCCTCTCTCCAGGAGGCGCTCAGTCAGACTGAGTAGTGACATGTGGCCTGACGCTCCTCGGGGCGCGTGTTGCTTGGGCCTCTCTCCTGGAGGCGCTCAGTCAGACCAAGTGGTGACATGTGGCAAGACGCTCCTCGGGGCGCGTCTTGCTTGGGCCTGTCTCCAGAAGGCCCTCAATCAGACCCAGTGTTGACACGTGGCAAGACGCTCCTCGGGGCGCGTCTTGCTTGGGCCTATCTCCTGGAGGCGCTCAGTCAGAATGAGTAGTGACATGTGGTCTGACGCTCCTCGGGGCGCGTGTTGCTTGGGCCTCTCTCCTGGAGGCGCTCAGTCAGACCAAGTGGTGACATGTGTCAAGACACTTCTCGGGGCGCGTCTTGCTTGGGCCTCTCTCCTGGAGGCCCTCTGTCAGACCCAGTGTTGACATGTGGCAAGACACTCCTCGGGGCGCGTCTTGCTTGGGCCTCTCTCATGGAGGCCCTCTGTCAGACCCAGTGTTGACATGTGTCAAGAAGCTCCTCGGGGCGCGTCTTGCTTTGGCCTCTCTCCTGGAGGCGCTCAGTCAGACCGAGTGCTGACATGTGGCATGACGCTCCTCGGGCCGTGTGTTGCTTGGGCTTCTCTCCTGGAGGCCCTCAGTCAGACCCATTGTTGACATGTGGCAAGACGCTCCTCGGGGCGCGTCTTGCTTGGGCCTCTCTCCTGGAGGCGCTCAGTCAGACCGAGTGCTGACATTTGGCAAGACGCTCCTCGGGGCGCGTCTTGCTTGGGCTTCTCTCCTGGAGGCGCTCAGAAAGACCCAGTGTTGACATGTGACAAGACGCTCCTCGGGGCACGTCTTGCTTGGGCCTCTCTCCTGGAGGCCCTCTGTCAGACCCAGTGTTGACATGTGGCAAGACGCTCCTCCGGGCGCATCTTGCTTGGGCCTCTCTCCTGGAGGCGCTCAGTCAGACACAGTGTTGACATGTGGCAAGACACTCCTCGGGGCGCGTCTTGCTTGGGCTTCTCTCATGGAGGCCCTCAGTAAGACCCATTGTTGACATGTGGAAAGAAGCTCCTCGGGGCGCGTCTTGCTTGGGCCTCTCTCGTGGAGGCGCTCAGTCAGACCCAGTGTTGACACGTGGCAAGAAGCTCCTCGGGGCGCGTCTTGCTTGGGCCTCTCTCCTGGAGGCGCTCAGTCAGACCCAGTGTTGGCATGTGGCAAGACACTCCTCGGGGCGCGTCTTGGTTGGGCCTCTCTCCTGGAGGCGCTCATTCAGACCCAGTGGTGACATGTGGCAAGACGCTCCTCGGGGCGCGTATTGCTTGGGCCTCTCTCCTGAATGCCCTCTGTCAGACCGAGTGTTGACATGTGGCAAGACTCTCCTCGGGGCGCGTCTTGCTTGGGCTTCTCTCATGGAGTTCCTCAGTCCGACCCAGTGTTGACATGTGGCAAGACGCTCCTCTGGGCGCGTCTTGCTTGGGCTTCTCTCCTGGAGGCCCTCAGTCAGACCCATTGTTGACATGTGGCAAGACGCTCCTCGGGGCACGTCTTGCTTGGGCCTCTCTCCTGGAGGCACTCAGTCAGACCGAGTAGTGACATGTGGCAAGATGCTCCTCGGGGCGCGTCTTGCTTGGACCTCCCTCCTGGAGGCGCACAGTCAGACCGAGTAGTGACATTTGGCAAGACGCTCCTCGGGGCGCTTCTTGCTTGGACCTCTCTCCTGGAGGCGCTCAGTTAGACCGAGTAGTGATATGTGGCAAGACGCTCCTCGGGGCACGTCTTGCTTGGGCCTCTCTAATGGAGGCGCTCAGTCAGACCGAGTGCTGACATAAGGCAAGACGCTCCTCGGGGCGCGTCTTGCTGGGGCCTCTCTCCTGGAGGAGCTCAGTCAGACCCAGTGGTGTCACGTGGCAAGACGCTCCTCGGGGCGCGTCGTGCTTGGGCCTCTCTCCTGGAGGCGCTCAGTCAGACCCAGTGTTGACATGTGGCAAGACTCTCCTCGGGGCGCGTCTTGCTTGGACCTCTCTCCTGGAGGCGCTCAGTCAGACCGAGTAATGACATGTGGCAAGACGCTCCTCGGGGCGCGTCTTGCTTGGGCCTCTCTCCTGGAGGCGCTCAATTAGACCCAGTGTTGACATGTGGCAAGACGCTCCTCGGGGCGCGTTTTGCTTGGGCTTCTCTCCTGGAGGCGCTCATTCAGACCCAGTGGTGACATGTGGCAAGATGCTCCTCGGGGCGCGTATTGCTTGGGCCTCTCTCCTGAATACCCTCTGTCAGACCCAGTGTTGACATGTGTCAAGACGCTCCTCGGGGCGCGTCTTGCTTTGGCCTCTCTCCTGGAGGCGCTCAGTCCGACCGAGTGCTGACATGTGCCCCGGAGGCACTCAGTCAGACCGAGTAGTGACATGTGGCAAGACGCTCCTCGGGGCGCGTCTTGCTTGGGCCTCTCTCCAGAAGGCCCTCAATCAGACCCAGTGTTGACACGTGGCAAGACGCTCCTCGGGGCGCGTCTTGCCTTATGTCAGCACTTGGTCTGACTGAGCGTCTCCATTAGAGAGGCCCAAGCAAGACGCGCCCCGAGGAGTGTCTTGCCACATGTCAACAATGGGTCTGACTGAGGGCCTCCAGGAGAGAAGCCCAAGCAAGACGCGCCCAGAGGAGCGTCTTGCCACATGTCAACACTGGGTTGGACTGAGGAACTCCATGAGAGAAGCCCAAGCAAGACGCGACCCGAGGAGAGTCTTGCCACATGTCAACACTCGGTCTGACAGAGGGCATTCAGGAGAGAGGCCCAAGCAATACGCGCCCCGAGGAGCGTCTTGCCACATGTCACCACTGGGTCTGAATGAGCGCCTCCAGGAGAAAGGCCCAACCAAGACGCGCCCCGAGGAGTGTCTTGCCACATGCCAACACTGGGTCTGACTGAGCGCCTCCAGGAGAGAGGCCCAAGCAAGATGCGCCCCGAGGAGCGTCTTGCCACGTGTCAACACTGGGTCTGCCTGAGCGCCTCCAGGAGAGAGGCCCAAGCAAGATGAGCCCCGAGGAGCGTCTTGCCACATGCTAACACTGGGTCTGACTGAGCGCCTCCAGGAGAGAGGCCCAAGCAAGACGCGCCCCGAGGAGCGTCTTGCCACGTGTCAACACTGGGTCTGACTGAGCGCCTCCAGGAGAGAGGCCCAAGCAAGACGCGCCCGGAGGAGCGTCTTGCAACATGTCAGCACTCGGTCTGACTGAGCGCCTCCAGGAGAGAGGCCCAAGCAAGACGCGCCCCGAGGAGCGTCTTGACACATGTCTCCTCTGGGTCTGACTGAGCGCCTCCAGGAGAGAGGCCCAAGCAAGACGTGCCCCGACGAGCATCTTGCCACATGTCAACACAGGGTCTGACTGAGTGCCTCCATGAGAGAAGCCCCAGCAAGACGCGCCCTGAGGAGCGTCTTGCCACATGTCAACACTGGGTCTGACTGAGCGTCTACAGGAGAGAGGCCTGAGGAGCGTCTTGCCACATGTCAACACTGGGTCTGACAGAGGGCCTCCAGGAGAGAGGCCCAAGCAAGACGCGCCCCGAGGAGCGTCTTGCCACATGTCACCTCTGGTTCTGACTGAGCGTCTCCAGGAGAGAGGCCCAAGCAAGACGCGCCCCGAGGAGCGTCTTGTCATATGTCAACACTGGGTCTGTCTGAGCGCCTCCAGGAGAGAAGCCCAAGCAAGACGCTCCCCGAGGAGCGTCTTGCCACATGTCAACAATGGGTCTGACTGAGGGCCTCCAGGAGAGAAGCCCAAGCAAGACGCGCCCCGAGGAGCGTCTTGACACATGTCAACACTGGGTCTGACAGAGGGCCTCCAGGAGAGAGGCCCAAGCAAGACGCGCCCCGAGGAGTGTCTTGCCACATGTCACCACTGGGTCTGACTGAGCGCCTCCAGGAGAGAGGCCCAAGCAAGACGCGCCCCGGGGAGCGTCAGGCCACATGTCACTACTCAGTCTGACTGAGCGCCTCCAGGAGAGAGGCCCAAGCAAGACGCGCCCCGAGGAGCGTCTTGCCACATGTCAGCACTGGGTCTGACTGAGCGCCTCCAGGAGAGACGCCCCAGCAAGACGCGCCCCGAGGAGAGTCTTGCCACATGTCAACACTCGGTCTGACAGAGGGCATTCAGGAGAGAGGTCCAAGCAATACGCGCCCCGAGGAGCGTCTTGCCACATGTCACCACTGGGTCTGAATGAGCGCCTCCAGGAGAGAGGCCCAACCAAGACGCGCCCCGAGGAGTGTCTTGCCACATGCTAACACTGGGTCTGACTGAGTGCCTCCATGAGAGAAGCCCCAGCAAGACGCGCCCCGAGGAGCGTCTTGCCACGTGTCAACACTGGGTCTGACTGAGCGCCTCCATGAGAGAGGCCCAAGCAAGACGCGCCCCGAGGAGCGTCTTGCCACGTGTCAACACTGGGTCTGACTGAGCGCCTCCAGGAGAGAGGCCCAAGCAAGACGCGCCCCGAGGAGCGTCTTGCCACATGTGAACACTGGGTCTGACTGAGCGCCTCCAGGAGAGAGGCCCAAGCAAGACGCGCCCGGAGGAGCGTCTTGCAACATGTCAGCACTCGGTCTGACTGAGCGCCTCCAGGAGAGAGGCCCAAGCAAGACGCGCCCCGAGGAGCGTCTTGACACATGTCTCCTCTGGGTCTGACTGAGCGCCTCCAGGAGAGAGGCCCAAGCAAGACGTGCCCCGACGAGCATCTTGCCACATGTCAACACAGGGTCTGACTGAGTGCCTCCATGAGAGAAGCCCCAGCAAGACGCGCCCCGAGGAGCGTCTTGCCACATGTCAACACTGGGTCTGACTGAGCACCTCCAGGAGAGAGGCCCAAGCAAGAAGCGCCCCGAGGAGCGTCTTGCCACATGTCAACACTGGGTCTGACTGAGCGCCTCCAGGAGAGAGGCCCGAGGAGCGTCTTGCCACATGTCACCTCTGGGTCTGATGGCAAGACTCTCCTCGGGGCGCGTCTTGCTTGGGCTTCTCTCATGGAGGCCCTCAGTCCGACCCAGTGTTGACATGTGTCAAGACGCTCCTCGGGGCGTGTCTTGCTTGGGCCTCTCTCCTGGAGGCGCTCAGTCAGACCCAGTGTTGACATGTGTCAAGACGCTCCTCTGGGCGCGTCTTGCTTGGGCCTCTCTCCTGGAGGCGCTCAGTCAGACCGAGTGCTGAAATAAGGCAAGACGCTCCTCGGGGCGCGTCTTGCTGGGGCCTCTCTCCTGGAGGTGCTCAATCAGACCCAGTGGTGACACGTGGCAAGACGCTCCTCTGGGCACGTCTTGCTTGGGCCTCTATCCTGGAGGAGCTCAGTCAGACCCAGTGGTGACACGTGGCAAGACGCTCCTCGGGGCGCATCTTGCTTGGGCCTCTCTCCTGGAGGCGCTAAGTCAGACCCAGTGTTGACACGTGGCAAGACGCTCCTCGGGGAGCGTCTTGCTTGGGCCTCTCTCCTGGAGGCGCTCAGTCAGACACAGTGTTGACATGTGGCAAGACACTCCTCGGGGCGCGTCTTGCTTGGGCTTCTCTCATGGAGGCCCTCAGTAAGACCCATTGTTGACATGTGGAAAGAAGCTCCTCGGGGCGCGTCTTGCTTTGGCTTCTCTCCTGGAGGCCCTCAGTCAGACCCATTGTTGACATGTGGCAAGAGGCTCCTCGGGGCGCATATTGCTTGGGCCTCTCTCCTGGATGCCCTCTGTCAGACCCAGTGTTGACATGTGGCAAGACTCTCCTCGGGGTGCGTCTTGCTTGGACCTCTCTCCTGGAGGCGCTCAGTCGAACCGAGTAGTGACATGTGGCAAGACGCTCCTCGGGGCGCGTCTTGCTTGGGCTTCTCTCCTGGAGGCCCTCAGTCAGACCCATTGTTGACATGTGGCAAGACGCTTCTTGGGGCGCTTCTTGCTTGGGCCTCTCTCCTGGAGGCGCTCAGTCAGACAGAGTGCTGACATGTGGCAAGACGCTCCTCGGGGCGCGTCTTGCTGGGGCCTCTCTCCTGGAGGCGCTCAGTCAGACCCAGTGTTGACATGTGTCAAGACGCTCCTCGGGCGTTTCTTGCTTGCGCCTCTCTCCTGGAGGCGCTCAGTCAGACCCAGAGGTGACATGTGGCAAGACGCTCCTTGGGCCTCTCTCCTGGAGGCGCTCAGTCAGACCCAGTGTTGACATGTGGCAAGACGCTCCTCGGGGCGCTTCTTGCTTGGGCCTCTCTCCTGGAGGTGCTCAGTCAGACCCAGAGGAGACATGTGTCAAGACGCTCCTCGGGGCGCGTCTTGCTTGGGCCTCTCTCCTGGAGGCGCTCAGTCAGACCGAGTGCTGACATGTTGCAAGACGCTCCTCCGGGCGCGTCTTGCTTGGGCCTCTCTCCTGGAGACGCTCAGTCAGACCCAGTGTTCACATTTGGCAAGACGCTCCTCGGGGCTCGTCTTGCTTGGGCCTCTCTCCTGGAGGCGCTCAGTCAGACCCAGTGTTGACACGTGGCAAGACGCTCCTCGGGGCGCATCTTGCTTGGGCCTCTCTCCTGGAGGTGCTCAGTCAGACCCAGTGTTGGCATGTGGCAAGACACTCCTCGGGGCGCGTCTTGGTTGGGCCTCTCTCCTGGAGGCGCTCATTCAGACCCAGTGGTGACATGTGGCAAGACGCTCCTCGGGGTGCGTATTGCTTGGGCCTCTCTCCTGAATGCCCTCTGTCAGACCGAGTGTTGACATGTGGCAAGACTCTCCTCGGGGCGCGTCTTGCTTGGGCTTCTCTCATGGAGTTCCTCAGTCCGACCCAGTGTTGACATGTGGCAAGACGCTCCTCTGGGCGAGTCTTGCTTGGGCTTCTCTCCTGGAGGCCCTCAGTCAGACCCAGTGTTGACATGTGGCAAGACACTCCTCGGGGCGCGTCTTGCTTGGGCCTCTCTCATGGAGGCCCTCTGTCAGACCCAGTGTTGACATGTGTCAAGAAGCTCCTCGGGGCGCGTCTTGCTTTGGCCTCTCTCCTGGAGGCGCTCAGTCAGACCGAGTGCTGACATGTGGCATGACGCTCCTCGGGCCGTGTGTTGCTTGGGCTTCTCTCCTGGAGGCCCTCAGTCAGACCCATTGTTGACATGTGGCAAGACGCTCCTCGGGGCGCGTCTTGCTTGGGCCTCTCTGCTGGAGGCGCTCAGTCAGACCGAGTGCTGACATTTGGCAAGACGCTCCTCGGGGCGCGTCTTGCTTGGGCTTCTCTCCTGGAGGCGCTCAGAAAGACCCAGTGTTGACATGTGACAAGACGCTCCTCGGGGCACGTCTTGCTTGGGCCTCTCTCCTGGAGGCCCTCTGTCAGACCCAGTGTTGACATGTGGCAAGACGCTCCTCCGGGCGCATCTTGCTTGGGCCTCTCTCCTGGAGGCGCTCAGTCAGACACAGTGTTGACATGTGGCAAGACACTCCTCGGGGCGCGTCTTGCTTGGGCTTCTCTCATGGAGGCCCTCAGTAAGACCCATTGTTGACATGTGGAAAGAAGCTCCTCGGGGCGCGTCTTGCTTGGGCCTCTCTCGTGGAGGCGCTCAGTCAGACCCAGTGTTGACACGTGGCAAGAAGCTCCTCGGGGCGCGTCTTGCTTGGGCCTCTCTCCTGGAGGCGCTCAGTCAGACCCAGTGTTGGCATGTGGCAAGACACTCCTCGGGGCGCGTCTTGGTTGGGCCTCTCTCCTGGAGGCGCTCATTCAGACCCAGTGGTGACATGTGGCAAGACGCTCCTCGGGGCGCGTATTGCTTGGGCCTCTCTCCTGAATGCCCTCTGTCAGACCGAGTGTTGACATGTGGCAAGACTCTCCTCGGGGCGCGTCTTGCTTGGGCTTCTCTCATGGAGTTCCTCAGTCCGACCCAGTGTTGACATGTGGCAAGACGCTCCTCTGGGCGCGTCTTGCTTGGGCTTCTCTCCTGGAGGCCCTCAGTCAGACCCATTGTTGACATGTGGCAAGACGCTCCTCGGGGCACGTCTTGCTTGGGCCTCTCTCCTGGAGGCACTCAGTCAGACCGAGTAGTGACATGTGGCAAGATGCTCCTCGGGGCGCGTCTTGCTTGGACCTCCCTCCTGGAGGCGCACAGTCAGACCGAGTAGTGACATTTGGCAAGACGCTCCTCGGGGCGCTTCTTGCTTGGACCTCTCTCCTGGAGGCGCTCAGTTAGACCGAGTAGTGACATGTGGCAAGACGCTCCTCGGGGCACGTCTTGCTTGGGCCTCTCTAATGGAGGCTCTCAGTCAGACCGAGTGCTGACATAAGGCAAGACGCTCCTCGGGGCGCGTCTTGCTGGGGCCTCTCTCCTGGAGGAGCTCAGTCAGACCCAGTGGTGTCACGTGGCAAGACGCTCCTCGGGGCGCGTCGTGCTTGGGCCTCTCTCCTGGAGGCGCTCAGTCAGACCCAGTGTTGACATGTGGCAAGACTCTCCTCGGGGCGCGTCTTGCTTGGACCTCTCTCCTGGAGGCGCTCAGTCAGACCGAGTAATGACATGTGGCAAGACGCTCCTCGGGGCGCGTCTTGCTTGGGCCTCTCTCCTGGAGGCGCTCAATTAGACCCAGTGTTGACATGTGGCAAGACGCTCCTCGGGGCGCGTTTTGCTTGGGCTTCTCTCCTGGAGGCGCTCATTCAGACCCAGTGGTGACATGTGGCAAGATGCTCCTCGGGGCGCGTATTGCTTGGGCCTCTCTCCTGAATACCCTCTGTCAGACCCAGTGTTGACATGTGTCAAGACGCTCCTCGGGGCGCGTCTTGCTTTGGCCTCTCTCCTGGAGGCGCTCAGTCCGACCGAGTGCTGACATGTGCCCCGGAGGCACTCAGTCAGACCGAGTAGTGACATGTGGCAAGACGCTCCTCGGGGCGCGTCTTGCTTGGGCCTCTCTCCAGAAGGCCCTCAATCAGACCCAGTGTTGACACGTGGCAAGACGCTCCTCGGGGCGCGTCTTGCCTTATGTCAGCACTCGGTCTGACTGAGCGTCTCCATTAGAGAGGCCCAAGCAAGACGCGCCCCGAGGAGTGTCTTGCCACATGTCAACAATGGGTCTGACTGAGGGCCTCCAGGAGAGAAGCCCAAGCAAGACGCGCCCAGAGGAGCGTCTTGCCACATGTCAACACTGGGTCGGACTGAGGAACTCCATGAGAGAAGCCCAAGCAAGACGCGACCCGAGGAGAGTCTTGCCACATGTCAACACTCGGTCTGACAGAGGGCATTCAGGAGAGAGGCCCAAGCAATACGCGCCCCGAGGAGCGTCTTGCCACATGTCACCACTGGGTCTGAATGAGCGCCTCCAGGAGAAAGGCCCAACCAAGACGCGCCCCGAGGAGTGTCTTGCCACATGCCAACACTGGGTCTGACTGAGCGCCTCCAGGAGAGAGGCCCAAGCAAGATGCGCCCCGAGGAGCGTCTTGCCACGTGTCAACACTGGGTCTGCCTGAGCGCCTCCAGGAGAGAGGCCCAAGCAAGATGAGCCCCGAGGAGCGTCTTGCCACATGCTAACACTGGGTCTGACTGAGCGCCTCCAGGAGAGAGGCCCAAGCAAGACGCGCCCCGAGGAGCGTCTTGCCACGTGTCAACACTGGGTCTGACTGAGCGCCTCCAGGAGAGAGGCCCAAGCAAGACGCGCCCGGAGGAAGGTCTTGCAACATGTCAGCACTCGGTCTGACTGAGCGCCTCCAGGAGAGAGGCCCAAGCAAGACGCGCCCCGAGGAGCGTCTTGACACATGTCTCCTCTGGGTCTGACTGAGCGCCTCCAGGAGAGAGGCCCAAGCAAGACGTGCCCCGACGAGCATCTTGCCACATGTCAACACAGGGTCTGACTGAGTGCCTCCATGAGAGAAGCCCCAGCAAGACGCGCCCCGAGGAGCGTCTTGCCACATGTCAACACTGGGTCTGACTGAGCGTCTACAGGAGAGAGGCCTGAGGAGCGTCTTGCCACATGTCAACACTGGGTCTGACAGAGGGCCTCCAGGAGAGAGGCCCAAGCAAGACGCGCCCCGAGGAGCGTCTTGCCACATGTCACCTCTGGTTCTGACTGAGCGTCTCCAGGAGAGAGGCCCAAGCAAGACGCGCCCCGAGGAGCGTCTTGTCATATGTCAACACTGGGTCTGTCTGAGCGCCTCCAGGAGAGAAGCCCAAGCAAGACGCTCCCCGAGGAGCGTCTTGCCACATGTCAACAATGGGTCTGACTGAGGGCCTCCAGGAGAGAAGCCCAAGCAAGACGCGCCCCGAGGAGCGTCTTGACACATGTCAACACTGGGTCTGACTGAGCGCCTCCAGGAGAGAGGCCCAAGCAAGATGCGCCCCGGGGAGCGTCAGGCCACATGTCACTACTCAGTCTGACTGAGCGCCTCCAGGAGAGAGGCCCAAGCAAGACGCGCCCCGAGGAGCGTCTTGCCACATGTCAGCACTGGGTCTGACTGAGCGCCTCCAGGAGAGACGCCCCAGCAAGACGCGCCCCGAGGAGAGTCTTGCCACATGTCAACACTCGGTCTGACAGAGGGCATTCAGGAGAGAGGTCCAAGCAATACGCGCCCCGAGGAGCGTCTTGCCACATGTCACCACTGGGTCTGAATGAGCGCCTCCAGGAGAGAGGCCCAACCAAGACGCGCCCCGAGGAGTGTCTTGCCACATGCTAACACTGGGTCTGACTGAGTGCCTCCATGAGAGAAGCCCCAGCAAGACGCGCCCCGAGGAGCGTCTTGCCACGTGTCAACACTGGGTCTGACTGAGCGCCTCCATGAGAGAGGCCCAAGCAAGACGCGCCCCGAGGAGCGTCTTGCCACGTGTCAACACTGGGTCTGACTGAGCGCCTCCAGGAGAGAGGCCCAAGCAAGACGCGCCCCGAGGAGCGTCTTGCCACATGTGAACACTGGGTCTGACTGAGCGCCTCCAGGAGAGAGGCCCAAGCAAGACGCGCCCGGAGGAGCGTCTTGCAACATGTCAGCACTCGGTCTGACTGAGCGCCTCCAGGAGAGAGGCCCAAGCAAGACGCGCCCCGAGGAGCGTCTTGACACATGTCTCCTCTGGGTCTGACTGAGCGCCTCCAGGAGAGAGGCCCAAGCAAGACGTGCCCCGACGAGCATCTTGCCACATGTCAACACAGGGTCTGACTGAGTGCCTCCATGAGAGAAGCCCCAGCAAGACGCGCCCCGAGGAGCGTCTTGCCACATGTCAACACTGGGTCTGACTGAGCACCTCCAGGAGAGAGGCCCAAGCAAGAAGCGCCCCGAGGAGCGTCTTGCCACATGTCAACACTGGGTCTGACTGAGCGCCTCCAGGAGAGAGGCCCGAGGAGCGTCTTGCCACATGTCACCTCTGGGTCTGATGGCAAGACTCTCCTCGGGGCGCGTCTTGCTTGGGCTTCTCTCATGGAGGCCCTCAGTCCGACCCAGTGTTGACATGTGTCAAGACGCTCCTCGGGGCGTGTCTTGCTTGGGCCTCTCTCCTGGAGGCGCTCAGTCAGACCCAGTGTTGACATGTGTCAAGACGCTCCTCTGGGCGCGTCTTGCTTGGGCCTCTCTCCTGGAGGCGCTCAGTCAGACCGAGTGCTGAAATAAGGCAAGACGCTCCTCGGGGCGCGTCTTGCTGGGGCCTCTCTCCTGGAGGTGCTCAATCAGACCCAGTGGTGACACGTGGCAAGACGCTCCTCTGGGCACGTCTTGCTTGAGCCTCTATCCTGGAGGAGCTCAGTCAGACCCAGTGGTGACACGTGGCAAGACGCTCCTCGGGGCGCATCTTGCTTGGGCCTCTCTCCTGGAGGCGCTAAGTCAGACCCAGTGTTGACACGTGGCAAGACGCTCCTCGGGGAGCGTCTTGCTTGGGCCTCTCTCCTGGAGGCGCTCAGTCAGACACAGTGTTGACATGTGGCAAGACACTCCTCGGGGCGCGTCTTGCTTGGGCTTCTCTCATGGAGGCCCTCAGTAAGACCCATTGTTGACATTTGGAAAGAAGCTCCTCGGGGCGCGTCTTGCTTTGGCTTCTCTCCTGGAGGCCCTCAGTCAGACCCATTGTTGACATGTGGCAAGAGGCTCCTCGGGGCGCATATTTTTTGGGCCTCTCTCCTGGATGCCCTCTGTCAGACCCAGTGTTGACATGTGGCAAGACTCTCCTCGGGGTGCGTCTTGCTTGGACCTCTCTCCTGGAGGCGCTCAGTCGAACCGAGTAGTGACATGTGGCAAGACGCTCCTCGGGGCGCGTCTTGCTTGGGCTTCTCTCCTGGAGGCCCTCAGTCAGACCCATTGTTGACATGTGGCAAGACGCTCCTTGGGGCGCTTCTTGCTTGGGCCTCTCTCCTGGAGGCGCTCAGTCAGACAGAGTGCTGACATGTGGCAAGACGCTCCTCGGGGCGCGTCTTGCTGGGGCCTCTCTCCTGGAGGCGCTCAGTCAGACCCAGTGTTGACATGTGTCAAGACGCTCCTCGGGCGTTTCTTGCTTGCGCCTCTCTCCTGGAGGCGCTCAGTCAGACCCAGAGGTGACATGTGGCAAGACGCTCCTTGGGCCTCTCTCCTGGAGGCGCTCAGTCAGACCCAGTGTTGACATGTGGCAAGACGCTCCTCGGGGCGCTTCTTGCTTGGGCCTCTCTCCTGGAGGTGCTCAGTCAGACCCAGAGGAGACATGTGTCAAGACGCTCCTCGGGGCGCGTCTTGCTTGGGCCTCTCTCCTGGAGGCGCTCAGTCAGACCGAGTGCTGACATGTTGCAAGACGCTCCTCCGGGCGCGTCTTGCTTGGGCCTCTCTCCTGGAGACGCTCAGTCAGACCCAGTGTTCACATTTGGCAAGACGCTCCTCGGGGCTCGTCTTGCTTGGGCCTCTCTCCTGGAGGCGCTCAGTCAGACCCAGTGTTGACACGTGGCAAGACGCTCCTCGGGGCGCATCTTGCTTGGGCCTCTCTCCTGGAGGCGCTCAGTCAGACCCAGTGTTGGCATGTGGCAAGACACTCCTCGGGGCGCGTCTTGCTTGGGCTTCTCTCATGGAGTTCCTCAGTCCGACCCAGTGTTGACATGTGGCAAGACGCTCCTCTGGGCGAGTCTTGCTTGGGCTTCTCTCCTGGAGGCCCTCAGTCAGACCCATTGTTGACATGTGGTAAGACACTCCTCGGGGCGCGTCTTGCTTGGGCCTCTCTAATGGAGGCGCTCAGTCAGACCGAGTGCTGACATAAGGCAAGACGCGCCCCGAGGAGCGTCTTGCCACGTGTCAACACTGGGTCTGATTGAGGGCCTTCTGGAGAGAGGCCCAAGCAAGATGCGCCCCGAGGAGCGTCTTGCAACATGTCACTACTCGGTCTGACTGAGTGCCTCCGGGGCACATGTCAGCACTCGGTCGGACTGAGCGCCTCCAGGAGAGAGGCCAAAGCAAGAAGCGCCCCGAGGAGCGTCTTGCCACATGTCAACACTGGGTCTAATTGAGCGCCTCCAGGAGAGAGGCCCAAGCAAGACGCGCCCCGAGGAGCGTCTTGCCACATGTCATTACTCGGTCTGACTGAGCGCCTCCAGGAGAGAGGTCCAAGCAAGACGCGCCCCGAGGAGAGTCTTGCCACATGTCAACACTGGGTCTGACTGAGCGCCTCCAGGAGAGAGGCCCAAGCAAGACGCGCCCCGAGGAGCGTCTTGCCACGTGTCAACACTGGGTCTGACTTAGCGCCTCCAGGAGAGAGGCCCAAGCAAGGTGCGCCCCGAGGGGCGTCTTGCCACGTGTCACCACTGGGTCTGACTGAGCTCCTCCAGGAGAGAGGCCCCAGCAAGACGCGCCCCGAGGAGCGTCTTGCCTTATGTCAGCACTCGGTCTGACTGAGCGCCTCCATTAGAGAGGCCCAAGCAAGACGTGCCCCGAGGAGCGTCTTGCCACATGTCACTACTCGGTCTAACTGAGCGCCTCCAGGAGAGAGGTCCAAGCAAGACGCGCCCCGAGGAGCGCCTTGCCAAATGTCACTACTCGGTCTGACTGAGCGCCTCCAGGAGGGAGGTCCAAGCAAGACGCGCCCCGAGGAGCATCTTGCCACATGTCACTACTCGGTCTGACTGAGCGCCTACAGGAGAGAGGCCCAAGCAAGACGTGCCCCGAGGAGCGTCTTGCCACATGTCAACAATGGGTCTGACTGAGGGCCTCCAGGAGAGAAGCCCAAGCAAGACGCGCCCAGAGGAGCGTCTTGCCACGTCAACACTGGGTCGGACTGAGGAACTCCATGAGAGAAGCCCAAGCAAGACGCGCCCCGAGGAGAGTCTTGCTACATGTCAACACTCGGTCTGACAGAGGGCATTCAGGAGAGAGGCCCAAGCAATATGCGCCCCGAGGAGCGTCTTGCCACATGTCACCACTGGGTCTGAATGAGCGCCTCCAGGAGAGAGGCCCAACCAAGACGCGCCCCGAGGAGCGTCTTGCCACGTGTCAACACTGGGTCTGACTGAGCGCTTCCAGGAGAGAGGCCCAAGCAAGACGCGCCCCGAGGAGCGTCTTGCCACAGCTGAACACTGGGTCTGACTGAGCGCCTCCAGGAGAGAGGCCCAAGCAAGACGCGCCCGGAGGAGCGTCTTGCAACATGTCAGCACTCGGTCTGACTGAGCGCCTCCAGGAGAGAGGCCCAAGCAAGACGCGCCCCGAGGAGCGTCTTGACACATGTCTCCTCTGGGTCTGACTGAGCGCCTCCAGGAGAGAGGCCCAAGCAAGACGTGCCCCGACGAGCATCTTGCCACATGTCAACACTGGGTCTGACTGAGTGCCTCCATGAGAGAAGCCCCAGCAAGACGCGCCCCGAGGAGCGTCTTGCCACATGTCAACACTGGGTCTGACTGAGCACCTCCAGGAGAGAGGCCCAAGCAAGAAGCTCCCCGAGGAGCGTCTTGCCACATGTCAACACTGGGTCTGACTGAGCGCCTCCAGGAGAGAGGCCTGAGGAGCGTCTTGCCACATGTCACCTCTGGGTCTTACTGAGCGCCACCAGGTGAGAGGCGCAAGCAAGAAACGCCCGAGGAGCGTCTTGACACATGTCAACACTGGGTCTGACTGAGCGCCTCCAGGAGAGAGGCCCCAACAAAGACGCGCCCCGAGGAGCGTCTTGCCACATGTCAACAATGGGTCTGACTGATGGCCTCCAGGAGAGAAGCCCAAGCAAGACGCGCCCCGAGGAGCGTCTTGCCACATGTCAACACTGGGTCTAATTGAGCGCCTCCAGGAGAGAGGCCCAAGCAAGACGCGCCCCGAGGAGCGTCTTGCCACATGTCACTACTCGGACTGACTGAGCGCCTCCAGGGGAGAGGTCCAAGCAAGACGTGCCCCGAGGAGAGTCTTGCCACATGTCAACACTGGGTCTGACAGAGGGCATCCAGGAGAGAGGCCCAAGCAATACGCGCCCCGAGGAGCTTCTTTCCACATGTCAACAATGGGTCTTACTGAGGGCCTCCATGAGAGAAGCCCAAGCAAGACGCGCCCCGAGGAGTGTCTTGCCACATGTCAACACTGTGTCTGACTGAGCGCCTCCAGGAGAGAGGCCCAAGCAAGACGCGCCCCGAGGAGCGTCTTGCCACGTGTCAACACTGGGTCTGACTTAGCGCCTCCAGGAGAGAGGCCCAAGCAAGATGCGCCCCGAGGAGCGTCTTGCCACGTGTCACCACTGGGTCTGACTGAGCTCCTCCAGGAGAGAGGCCCAAGCAAGACGCGCCCAGAGGAGCGTTTTGCCACGTGTCACCACTGGGTCTGATTGAGCACCTCCAGGAGAGAGGCCCCAGCAAGACGCGCCCCGAGGAGCGTCTTGCCTTATGTCAGCACTCGGTCTGACTGAGCGCCTCCAGGAGAGAGGCCCAAGCAAGACGCGCCCCGAGGAGCGTCTTGCCACATGTCACTACTCGGTCTAACTGAGCGCCTCCAGGAGAGAGGTCCAAGCAAGACGCGCCCCGAGGAGCGTCTTGCCAAATGTCACTACTCGGTCTGACTGAGCGCCTCCAGGAGAGAGGCCCAAGCAAGATGCGCCCAGAGGAGCGTCTTGCCACATGTCAACACTGGGTCTGACTGAGCGCCTCCAGGAGAGAGACCCAAGCAAGACACGCCCCGAGGAGCGTCTTGACATATGTCAAACACTGGGTCGGACTGAGGGCCTCCATGAGAGAAGCCCAAGCAAGACGCGCCCCGAGGAGAGTCTTGCCACATGTCAACACTCGGTCTGACAGAGGGCATTCAGGAGAGAGGCCCAAGCAATACGCGCCCCGAGGAGCGTCTTGCCACATGTCACCACTGGGTCTGACTGAGCGCCTCCAGGAGAGAGGCCCAAGCAAGACGTGCCCCGACGAGCATCTTGCCACATGTCAACACTGGGTCTGACTGAGTGCCTCCATGAGAGAAGCCCCAGCAAGACGCGCCCCGAGGAGCGTCTTGCCACATGTCAACACTGGGTCTGACTGAGCACCTCCAGGAGAGAGGCCCAAGCAAGAAGCTCCCCGAGGAGCGTCTTGCCACATGTCAACACTGGGTCTGACTGAGCGCCTCCAGGAGAGAGGCCTGAGGAGCGTCTTGCCACATGTCACCTCTGGGTCTTACTGAGCGCCACCAGGTGAGAGGCGCAAGCAAGAAACGCCCGAGGAGCGTCTTGACACATGTCAACACTGGGTCTGACTGAGCGCCTCCAGGAGAGAGGCCCCAACAAAGACGCGCCCCTAAGAGCGTCTTGCCACATGTCAACAATGGGTCTGACTGATGGCCTCCAGGAGAGAAGCCCAAGCAAGACGCGCCCCGAGGAGCGTCTTGCCACATGTCAACACTGGGTCTAATTGAGCGCCTCCAGGAGAGAGGCCCAAGCAAGACGCGCCCCGAGGAGCGTCTTGCCACATGTCACTACTCGGACTGACTGAGCGCCTCCAGGAGAGAGGTCCAAGCAAGACGTGCCCCGAGGAGAGTCTTGCCACATGTCAACACTGGGTCTGACAGAGGGCATCCAGGAGAGAGGCCCAAGCAATACGCGCCCCGAGGAGCTTCTTTCCACATGTCAACAATGGGTCTTACTGAGGGCCTCCATGAGAGAAGCCCAAGCAAGACGCGCCCCGAGGAGTGTCTTGCCACATGTCAACACTGTGTCTGACTGAGCGCCTCCAGGAGAGAGGCCCAAGCAAGACGCGCCCCGAGGAGCGTCTTGCCACGTGTCAACACTGGGTCTGACTTAGCGCCTCCAGGAGAGAGGCCCAAGCAAGATGCGCCCCGAGGAGCGTCTTGCCACGTGTCACCACTGGGTCTGACTGAGCTCCTCCAGGAGAGAGGCCCAAGCAAGACGCGCCCAGAGGAGCGTCTTGCCACGTGTCACCACTGGGTCTGATTGAGCACCTCCAGGAGAGAGGCCCCAGCAAGACGCGCCCCGAGGAGCGTCTTGCCTTATGTCAGCACTCGGTCTGACTGAGCGCCTCCAGGAGAGAGGCCCAAGCAAGACGCGCCCCGAGGAGCGTCTTGCCAAATGTCACTACTCGGTCTGACTGAGCGCCTCCAGGAGAGAGGCCCAAGCAAGACGTGCCCCGAGGAGCGTCTTGCCACATGTCAACAATGGGTCTGACTGAGCGCCTCCAGGAGAGAGGCCCAAGCAAGACGCGCCCCGAGGAGCGTCTTGCCACATGTCACTACTCGGACTGACTGAGCGCCTCCAGGAGAGAGGTCCAAGCAAGACGTGCCCCGAGGAGAGTCTTGCCACATGTCAACACTGGGTCTGACAGAGGGCATCCAGGAGAGAGGCCCAAGCAATACGCGCCCCGAGGAGCTTCTTTCCACATGTCAACAATGGGTCTTACTGAGGGCCTCCATGAGAGAAGCCCAAGCAAGACGCGCCCCGAGGAGTGTCTTGCCACATGTCAACACTGTGTCTGACTGAGCGCCTCCAGGAGAGAGGCCCAAGCAAGACGCGCCCCGAGGAGCGTCTTGCCACGTGTCAACACTGGGTCTGACTTAGCGCCTCCAGGAGAGAGGCCCAAGCAAGATGCGCCCCGAGGAGCGTCTTGCCACGTGTCACCACTGGGTCTGACTGAGCTCCTCCAGGAGAGAGGCCCAAGCAAGACGCGCCCAGAGGAGCGTCTTGCCACGTGTCACCACTGGGTCTGATTGAGCACCTCCAGGAGAGAGGCCCCAGCAAGACGCGCCCCGAGGAGCGTCTTGCCTTATGTCAGCACTCGGTCTGACTGAGCGCCTCCAGGAGAGAGGCCCAAGCAAGACGCGCCCCGAGGAGCGTCTTGCCAAATGTCACTACTCGGTCTGACTGAGCGCCTCCAGGAGAGAGGCCCAAGCAAGACGTGCCCCGAGGAGCGTCTTGCCACATGTCAACAATGGGTCTGACTGAGGGCCTCCAGGAGAGAAGCCCAAGCAAGATGCGCCCAGAGGAGCGTCTTGCCACATGTCAACACTGGGTCTGACTGAGCGCCTCCAGGAGAGAGACCCAAGCAAGACACGCCCCGAGGAGCGTCTTGACATATGTCAACACTGGGTCGGACTGAGGGCCTCCATGAGAGAAGCCAAAGCAAGACGCGCCCCGAGGAGAGTCTTGCCACATGTCAACACTCGGTCTGACAGAGGGCATTCAGGAGAGAGGCCCAAGCAATACGCGCCCCGAGGAGCGTCTTGCCACATGTCACCACTGGGTCTGAATGAGCGCCTCCAGGAGAGAGGCCCAAGCAAGACGCGCCCCGAGGAGCGTCTTGCCACATGTCAACACTGGGTCTGACTGAGCGCCTCCAGGAGAGAGGCCCAAGCAAGACGCGCCCCGAGGAGCGTCTTGCCACATGTCAACACTGGGTCTGACTGAGCGCCTCCAGGAGAGAGGCCCAAGCAAGATGCGCCCCGAGGAGCGTCTTGCCACATGTCAACAATGGGTCTGACTGAGGGCCTCCAGGAGAGAGGCCCAAGCAAGATTCGCCCGAAGGAGCGTCTTGCCACATGTCAACACTGGGTCTGACAGAGGGCCTCCAGGAGAGAGGACCAAGCAAGACGCGCCCCGAGGAGCGTCTTGCCACATGTCACCTCTGGTTCTGACTGAGCGCCTCCAGGAGAGAGGCCCAAGCAAGACGCGCCTCGAGGAGCATCTTGTCACATGTCAACACTGGGTCTGTCTGAGCGCCTCCAGGAGAGAAGCCCAAGCAAGACGCGCCCCGAGGAGCGTCTTGCCACATGTCAACAATGGGTCTGACTGAGGGCCTCCAGGAGAGAAGCCCAAGCAAGACGCGCCCCGAGGAGCGTCTTGACACATGTCAACACTGGGTCTGACAGAGGGCCTCCACGAGAGAGGCCCAAGCAAGACGCGCCCCGAGGAGTGTCTTGCCACAGTCACCACTGGGTCTGACTGAACGCCTCCAGGAGAGAGGCCCAAGCAAGACGTGCCTCGAGGATCGTCAGGCCACATGTCACTACTCAGTCTGACTGAGCGCCTCCAGGAGAGAGGCCCAAGCAAGACGCGCCCCGAGGAGCGTCTTGCCACATGTCAGCACTCGGTCTGACTGAGCGCCTCCAGGAGAGAGGCCCAAGCAAGACGCACCCCGAGGAGCGTCTTGCCACATGTCAGCAATGGGTCTGACTGAGGGCCTCCAGGAGAGAGGCCCAAGCAAGACGCGTCCCGAGGTGCGTCTTGCCACATGCCAACAATGGGTCGGACTGAGGGCCTCCAGGAGAGAAGCCCAAGCAAGACGCGCCCCGAGGAGCGTCTTGACACATGTCAACACTGGGTATGACAGAGGGCCTCCAGGAGAGAGGCCCAAGCAAGACGCGCCCCGAGGAGTGTCTTGCCACATGTCACCACTTGGTCTGACTGAGCCCCTCCAGGAGAGAGGCCCAAGCAACACGCGCCCCGAGGAGCGTCAGGCCACATGTCACTACTCAGTCTGACTGAGCGCCTCCAGGAGAGAGGCCCAAGCAAGACGCGCCCCGAGGAGCGTCTTGCCACATGTCAACAATGGGTCTTACTGAGGGCCTCCAGGAGAGAAGCCCAAGCAAGACGCGCCCCGAGGAGCTTCTTGCCACCTGTCAGAACTCGGTCTGACTGAGCGCCTCCAGGAGAGAGGCCAAAGCAAGACGCGCCCCGAGGAGCGTCTTGACACATGTCACCACTTGGTCTGACTGAGCGCCTCCAGGAGAGAGGCCCAAGCAACACGCGCCCCGAGGAGCGTCAGGCCACATGTCACTACTCAGTCTGACTGAGCGCCTCCAGGAGAGAGGCCCAAGCAAGACGCGCCCCGAGGAGCGTCTTGCCACGTGTCAACACTGGGTCTGATTGAGGGCCTTCTGGAGAGAGGCCCAAGCAAGACGCGCCCCGAGGAGCTTCTTGCCACATGTCAGCACTCGGTCTGACTGAGTGCTTCCAGGAGAGAGGCCAAAGCAAGACGCCCCCCGAGGAGCGTCTTGACACATGTCAACACTGGGTCTGACAGAGGGCCTCCATGAGAGAGGCCCAAGCAAGACGCGCCCCGAGCCACATGTCACTACTCGGTCATACTGAGCGCCTCAGGGAGAGAGGTCCAAGCAAGACGTGCCCCGAGGAGCGTCTTGCCACATGTCAACACTGGGTCTGACTGAGCGCCTCCAGGAGAGAGGCCGAAGCAAGACACGCCCCGAGGAGCGTCTTGACACATGTCAACACTGGGTCTGACTGACGGCCTCCATGAGAGAAGCCCAAGCAAGACGCGCCCCGAGGAGAGTCTTGCCACATGTCAACACTCGGTCTGACAGAGGGCATCCAGGAGAGAGGCCCAAGCAATATGCGCCCCGAGGAGCGTCTTGCCACTTAAACCCACAACCTAGCACTGAGGACAGAGGGACTTTATTTAAATTAGTACTTAATGGAAACGATACATAATGATACATAAGAGCCATGTCACACATTCAGCCTAGGAATAGTAGCATTGTGCACTATTAAAAATATACACATCAATTGCTCGAATCCCATTGTTGCAAAGTAAAACTCTAATAAAACTCTAGTCTGACATCAACAGAGAAGACTTAGTGTATGTACTACAAATACAGCATTAGGATTTAGAGTGGACCGTGCACCTTGTGAACCATCAGAGGCTTATGACGCAACATATCTTCCAGTTGCTATTAGACAAGTTATAATTCTCGACCATTTTTCGGAACTGGTTTCTTTGGTCCGTGAGTAAATGCCATTAGTACTTAATGGAAACGATACATAATGATACATAAGAGCCATGTCGTACATTCAGCCTAGGAATAGTAGCATTGTGCACTATTAAAAATATACACATCAATTGCTCGAATCCCATTGTTGCAAAGTAAAACTCTAATAAAACTCTAGTCCGACATCAACAGAGAAGACTTAGTGTATGTACTACAAATACAGCATTAGGATTTCGAGTGGACCGTGCACCTTGTGAACCATCAGAGGCTTATGACGCAACAAATCTTCCAGTTGCTATTAGACAAGTTATAATTCTCGACCATTTTTCGGAACTGGTTTCTTGGGTCCGTGAGTAAATGCCAAATGAGATGATAGTCCTTAAGTAAGTTCCTGGCGATCCCATGTCACGCTCTTGCCCATCAGCCGGTGAACGCTGAGACGGAACTCGATGAGAGCAATGTATTTTTTAAGTGCTCCGAATGTACTTCTAACAAGCGTGCGATTCACTTTGTGAGTAAACCGCAGCTGCAGCTGATTCAAACAGTCGAGCCAACTTTCTACATCACAATATGCGTTTTGTAGTTAGTCGAGTTACCTTTTGTGTGGCGCATGCACGGGTCGTTATCGTCCAGCTTCCAGCTTAGAGAGTCCTGTATTGACACAGACGTCAATACATCTCGATGACATGCAACACACAAAGTCTGTCGCATACAGGTGGGTTAACACATGTACGATACCTTTTTGTGTGGCGCATGCACGGGTTGTTAGCGTCCAGCTCCCAGCTTAGAGAGTCCTGTATTGACACAGACGTCAATACATCTCGATGTCATGCAACACACAAAGTCTGTCGCATACAGGTGGGTTAGCACATGTACGATACCTTTTGTGTGGCGCATGCACGGGTCGTTAGCGTCCAGTTCCCGGCTTATAGAGAGTCCTGTATTGACACAGACGTCAATACATCTCGATGTCATGCAACACACAAAGTCTGTCGCATACAGGTGGGTTAACACACATGTACGATGTGTGCGATGGCACGCCCAGTTTACAATGGGACACGACGATGATCATTGTTAACCAAACTCTTGTTTCTCACGACAGGTGGTAGCGTTGTCTCCTGCACCTGGTCTTCGTGCACAGAGGGTGCTGTAATGTGCTCGTCATAGTCATGATCGTTGTCACTCGAATCCGTTGTTCTCACGACAGGTGGTAGCGTTGTCTCCTGCATGTTGTCTTCACGTGCGGCAAGCGTTGTGCTGTGCTCGTTATAATGGTTGTCTTCGTACAAAGGGGGTGTTGAATACTCCTTCGCGAGTAGTGTAGGAGGTGGTGTGATGGGACGGTTCTCAGAGGCGTTATGTGAGCGTACCACCATGGCCTGAGCAACTGCGACTACTGAGAGTACACCCAGTACAGACAGCGAGATCTTTTTTTTTCTTGGGTGTTGTACGTGTGGGTACAGCCGCTTTAATGGCAGTGAGAGCAAGTGGGCAAATGTATTTATAGGTCACTAGCAGAAACTAAGGCACATGGTCAGAGTGTAATCGTAACCACCGTAGCTCTTGTCATAATTTAATATACATAGAAATCAGAAACGGGCATGTCAGGATAGACATCGCGAGTGATAATGCGGCCAGTATCTGTGTGCGCTTGAGAGCACCTTGTTGTTCTACTGTGGTGCCCACGCCGCCAGGTCTGTAAATGTCATCGACCTCCTTTATATACGCATACGCTAAAGACCGTATATTCTCTATGGATTTGAACACGTCCTTTGTTTCGCGTAACGCTTGAGCTGTGTCGAGCGTGATGTTGTGTGTGTATGCCAGTGTTTCACGTGCACCGAGGTCCGAAAGGGCGTGCGCTACAACTATTAACCTTGGTTTGGGAGTGTGGCGAAACGCTCGCTCCGCTGTAATGGGCGGATGCAATGTTATCACCTGGTACGTTTCGTTAGTCGGGTCGTAACACACCGGTCCGTCACACGGACCGTCACATTGTATGGGGCACAGTAAGGACAACACGCCGCCGACCGTGACTTCACACTCGACCGCGGTGGTGTTATCGATTTGCAAAGGATCACATACGCCTCTCCAGTCGCAATGAGGCACATTGTAGTCGACGCGACCGTCGGTCACCATAGCTTTCGTCAGCCAACACACTCGATTGCCCTTCGCAACATCGGCGATCAACGTGAGCTTAGAGGTCGACGTCGCTTTACTGTACGCCAGGATATCCGTGTGTGAGTGCACGCTCGACGTCGATTGACAACCAGTCATGTCAGACCTGATCAGACCTTCTGAACACATGACCATTAGTTGTTGTGCGGCCGAGAGTATCGCAATCATACCGTTGAGATGTGTAGAAATCGCGTACATGCCAGCCTTCCACGTTTCCAAAATTTCCAGCAGTCTAGAGGGACTTGTCTTAGCGCGCACGGCTGTGCTGAATTTGCGTTGGGTAGACACAACGGCTTCGACCTCGCTTAGGATCTGTGGGCTCATGTACTCGTGGTAGGCCAAGACGTGTATAGTCGAGCGCGGTGACGCCCCGAACACTTGACCCGGTTTTGTTGTGGCGATATGCGTGTCCAGTAACGCGGCAAAGTCCGCATGTCTAGCGTGTATTGATTTTACAGCTCGCTCATACCCCAACAGTACGGTCTGTAGAAGTTTGTTCACTTGTTTCCATGCGCTCGTGGAACACAGGACATCGCAACCTCTGTGATACTCAAGTAAAGCGTCAAACACCAGCTGCTTGCACGTTGGAAATACAATCGGTAGTAACTTCTTACTCCACTCTATGTTGAACTCGTATAGTATGTATATGGGCGGTTGCGGCGGTTTGCGCATTTTCTATCTACCCTCAGCTAATATGACTCTGTGGTCTGTCTCCTGAGATGGTGCGGTTGGAACTTGCGAGAGTGCACTATCGACGGTCGGCGTTTCCATTTCGTCAACTGCCATTTTCAGCCGCTGGCAAACGGCTGTCGACGGTCGATGCGAGACACCAACATAACGTTAGACCGCGACCCTCATGCCAGTTTTCTGTAGTACTGGTTGTAGTTTCTGGTGCACACTCGAAACGCCATTACGATCACAATTACGTTGATTAATAAATCCAGTGTTGTAGCGACTGCAGCCAGCGCCGTCGCGCAACTTGTGTCGGTGTTATCTCTCAATACTTTCATTCCTATCCGAGCGTATGCAGAATCTACGGATCTGGTGAAGTTGCTTGTCACTAGCTTGTGCACGTTTGATATGGCACTTTGCGCGAGACTCGCACAACCTGCAGTGGCGACCGTCGCGTCAGTGCAAAGTTTTTCCGATATATCGCTCGCAACATCGTTTGTCATTTGCTGTACACTGCGCACACTGGCCGCGAGGTCGCGGAGAGGGTCTTCGTTACGAGTTGTGTAATATCCGCTGACTTGCCGATTCAATTCTGGTGGCGCTGACCCAAACGAGAACGCTTTTAAGGCGCATGTCGTGGTAACTCTGGTAGCGCCGTGGTTGACGAGGACGATCATCTTTAGCAATAGTTCATCTCGAAGCACAACGATGGTGAGGGCGACGGTTTGGCCGGTTCCGCCTTCAGGCCACTCGGTTGCCGCTAGATTGCCCAATGCCACACACGCAGACGAACCCTGTACACACTCAATGACCCGTGTGCGATCGTTGATTTCTGCTAGTACGTTTGCTAGTTCTAAGTGCTTCCACGGATCGGGCGTGGGCACGCGCTTGTTTTAGAGGCGTTTTCGCGCAGCCTCTACCCTGCACGACCGCTCGTGGCGGCACTAGCTATATTTATCTTTATTTGTTTCACACACACACACACACACACACACACACACACACACACACACACACACACACACACACACACACACACACACACACACACACACAGGCCCTTGCGTGCAAACCCCGGTCAGGTCTGCAGTGTACACATCAGAGACATGATGTGCTTTCACAGAACTGAGGTTGTTCATTACTAAATGACTTTTACAGGAATATTGTTATTATACTATTCAACAGGTTGATCATAATAATGGGTATTAAACCCACAACCTAGCACTGAGGACAGAGGGACTTTATTTAAATTAGTACTTAATGGAAACGATACATAATGATACATAAGAGCCATGTCATACATTCAGCCTAGGAATAGTAGCATTGTGCATTATTAAAAATATACAGATCAATTGCTCGAATCCCATTGTTGCAAAGTAAAACTCTAATAAAACTCTAGTCTGACATCAACAGAGAAGACTTAGTGTATGTACTACAAATACAGCATTAGGATTTCGAGTGGACCGTGCACCTTGTGTACCATCAGAGGCTTATGACGCAACATATCTTCCAGTTGCTATTAGACAAGTTATAATTCTCGACCATTTTTCGGAACTGGTTTCTTGGGTCTGTGAGTAAATGCCAAATGAGATGATAGTCCTTAAGTAAGTTCCTGGCGATCCCATGTCACGCTCTTGCCCATCAGCCGGTGAATGCTGAGACGGAACTTGATGAGAGCGATGTATTTTTTAAGTGCTCCGAATGTACTTCTAACAAGCGTGCGATTCACTTCGTGAGTAAACCGCAGCTGCAGCTGATTCAAACAGTCGAGCCAACTTTCTACATCACAATATGCGTTTTGTAGTTAGTCAAGTTACCTTTTGTGTGGCGCATGCACGGGTCGTTAGCGTCCAGCTCCCAGCTTAGAGAGTCCTGTATTGACACAGACGTCAATACATCTCGATGTCATGCAACACACAAACTCTGTCACATACAGGTGGGTTAACACATGTACGATACCTTTTGTGTGGCGCATGCACGGGTCGTTAGCGTCCAGCTCCTGGCTTATAGAGAGTCCTGTATTGACACAGACGTCAATACATCTCGACGTCATGCAACACACAAAGTCTGTCGCATACAGGTGGGTTAACACACATGTACGATGTGTGCGATGGCGCGCCCGTTTACAATGGGACACGAGGATGATCATTGTTAACCAAACTCTTGTTTCTCACGACAGGTGGTAGCGTTGTCTCCTGCACCTGGTCTTCGTGCACAGAGGGTGTTGTAATGTGCTCGTCATAGTCGCGATCGTTGTCACTCGAATCCGTTTTTCTCACGACAGGTGGTAGCGTTGTCTCCTGCATGTTGTCTTCGCGTGCGGCAAGCGTTGTGCTGTGCTCGTTATAATGGTTGTCTTCGTACAAAGGGGGTGTTGAATACTCCTTCGCGAGTAGTCTAGGAGGTGGTGTGATGGAACGTATCTCAGAGGCGTTATGTGAGCGTACCACCATGGCCTGAGCAACTGCGACTACTGAGAGTACACCCAGTACAGACAGCGAGATAAATTTTTTTTCTTGGGTGTTGTACGTGTGGGTACAGCCGCTTTAATGGCAGTGAGAGCAAGTGGGCAAATGTATTTATAGGTCACTAGCAGAAACTAAGGCACGTGGTCAGAGTGTAATCGTAACCACCTAAAGTAGCTCTTGTCATAATTTAATATACATAGAAATCAGAAACGGGTATGTCAGGATAGACATCGCGAGTGATAATGCGGCCAGTATCTGTGTGCGCTTGAGAGCACCTTGTTGTTCTACTGTGGTGCCCACGCCGCCGGGTCTGTAAATGTCATCGACCTTCTTTATATACGCATACGCTAAAGACCGTATATTCTCTATGGATTTGAACACGTCCTTTGTTTCGCGTAACGCTTGAGCTGTCTCGAGCGTGATGTTGTGAGTGTACACCAGTGTTTCGCGTGCACCGAGGTCCGAAAGGGCGTGCGCTACAACTATTAACCTTGGTTTGGGAGTGTGGCGAAACGCTCGCTCCGCTGTAATGGGCAGATGCAATGTTATCACCTGGTACGTTTCGTTAGTCGGGTCGTAACACACCGGTCCGTCACACGGACCGTCACATTGTATGGGGCTTCTACTATTCAACAGGTTGATCATAATAATGTGTATTAAAACCACAACCTAGCACTGAGGACAGAGGGACTTTATTTAAATTAGTACTTAATGGAAACGATACATAATGATACATAAGAGCCATGTCATACATTCAGCCTAGGAATAGTAGCATTGTGCACTATTAAAAATATACACATCAATTGCTCGAATCCCATTGTTGCAAAGTAAAACTCTAATAAAACTCTAGTCTGACATCAACAGAGAAGACTTAGTGTATGTACTACAAATACAGCATTAGGATTTCGAGTGGACCGTGCACCTGGTGAACCATCAGAGGCTTATGACGCAACATATCTTCCAGTTCTGACTGAGCGCCTCCAGGAGAGAGGCCCAAGCAAGACCCGCCCCGAGGAGCGTCTTGCCACATGTCACTACTCGGTCTAACTGTGCGCCTCCAGGAGAGAGGTCCAAGCAAGACACGCCCCGAGGAGCGTCTTGCCACATGTCACTACTCGGTCTGACTGAGCGCCTCCAGGAGGGAGGTCCAAGCAAGACGCGCCCCGAGGAGCGTCTTGCCACATGTCACTACTCGGTCTGACTGAGCACCTCCAGGAGAGAGGCCCAAGCAAGACGTGCCCCGAGGAGCGTCTTGCCAAATGTCAACAATGGGTCTGACTGAGGGCCTCCAGGAGAGAAGCCCAAGCAAGACGCGCCCCGAGGAGCGTCTTGCCACATGTCAACACTGGGTCTGACTGAGGGCCTCCAGGAGAGAAGCCCAAGCAAGATGTGCCCCGAGGAGCGTCTTGCCACATGTCAGCACTCGGTCTGACTGAGCGCCTCCAGGAGAGAGGCCCAAGCAAGACGCGCCCCGAGGAGCGTCTTGCCACATGTCAACACTGGGTCTGACTGAGCGCCTCCAGGAGAGAGGCCCAAGCAAGACGCGCCCCGAGGAGCGTCTTGCCACATGTGAACACTGGGTCTGACTGAGCGCCTCCAGGAGAGAGGCCCAAGCAAGACGCGCCCGGAGGAGCGTCTTGCAACATGTCAGCACTCGGTCTGACTGAGCGCCTCCAGGAGAGAGGCCCAAGCAAGACGCGCCCCGAGGAGCGTCTTGCCACATGTCACCTCTGGGTCTGACTGAGCGCCTCCAGGAGAGAGGCGCAAGCAAGAAACGCCCGAGGAGCGTCTTGACACATGTCAACACTGGGTCTGACTGAGCGCCTCCAGGAGAGAGGCCCCAGCAAGACGCGCCCCGAGGAGCGTCTTGCCACATGTCACTACTCGGTCTGACTGAGCGCCTCCAGGAGAGAGGTCCAAGCAACACGCGCCCCGAGGAGCGTCTTGCCACATGTCAACACTGGGTCTGACTGAGTGCCTCCATGAGAGAAGCCCCAGCAAGACGCGCCCCGAGGAGCATCTTGCCACATGTCACTACTCGGTCTGACTGAGCGCCTCCAGGAGAGAGGCCCAAGCAAGACGTGCCCCGAGGAGCGTCTTGCCACATGTCAACAATGGGTCTGACTGAGGGCCTCCAGGAGAGAAGCCCAAGCAAGAAGCGCCCCGAGGAGCGTCTTGCCACATGTCAACACTGGGTCTGACTGAGCGCTTCCAGGAGAGAGGCCCAAGCAAGACACGGCCCGAGGAGCGTCTTGACACATGTCAACACTGGGTCTGACTGAGGGCCTCCATGAGAGAAGCCCAAGCAAGACGCGCCCCGAGGAGAGTCTTGCCACATGTCAACACTGGGTCTGACAGAGGGCATCCAGGAGAGAGGCCCAAGCAATACGCGCCCCGAGGAGCGTCTTGCCACATGTCAACAATGGGTCTGACTGAGGGCCTCCAGGAGAGAAGCCAAAGCAAGACGCGCCCCGAGGAGCTTCTTTCAACATGTCAACAATGGGTCTTACTGTGGGCCTCCATGAGAGAAGCCCAGGCAAGACGCGCCCCGAGGAGTGTCTTGCCACATGTCAACACTGTGTCTGACTGAGCGCCTCCAGGAGAGAGGCCCAAGCAAGACTCGCCCCGAGGAGCGTCTTGCCACGTGTCAACACTGGGTCTGACAGCGCCTCCAGGAGAGAGGCCCAAGCAAGATGCGCCCCGAGGAGCGTCTTGCCACGTGTCACCACTGGGTCTGACTGAGCACCTCCAGGAGAGAGGCCCCAGCAAGACGCGCCCCGAGGAGCGTCTTGACACATGTCAACACTGGGTCTGACTGAGGGCCTCCATGAGAGAAGCCCAAGCAAGACGCGCCCCGAGGAGAGTCTTGCCACATGTCAACACTGGGTCTGACAGAGCGCTTCCAGGAGAGAGGCCCAAGCAAGACACGGCCCGAGGAGCGTCTTGACACATACGCCTCTCCTGGAGGCGCTCAGTAAGACCGAGTGCTGAAATAAGGCAAGACGCTCCTCGGGGCGCGTCTTGCTGGGGCCTCTCTCCTGGAGGTGCTCAATCAGACCCAGTGGTGACACGTGGCAAGACGCTCCTCTGGGCGCGTCTTGCTTGGGCTTCTCTCATGGAGGCGCTCAGTCAGACCCAGTGTTGACATGTGGCAAGAATCTCCTCGGGGTGCGTCTTGCTTGGACCTCTCTCCTGGAGGCGCTCAGTCAGACCGAGTAGTGACATGTGGCAAGACGCTCCTCGGGGCGCATCTTGCTTGGGCTTCTCTCCTGGAGGCCCTCAGTCAGACCCATTGTTGACATGTGGCAAAACGCTCCTCGGGGCGCTTCTTGCTTGGGCCTCTCTCCTGGAGGCGCTCAGTCAGACAGAGTGCTGACATGTGGCAAGACGCTCCTCGGGGCGCGTCTTGCTGGGGCCTCTCTCCTGGAGGCGCTCAGTCAGACCCAGTGTTGACATGTGTCAAGACGCTCCTCGGGCGTTTCTTGCTTGCGCCTCTCTCCTGGAGGCGCTCAGTCAGACCCAGAGGTGACATGTGGCAAGACGCTCCTCGGGCCTCTCTCCTGGAGGCGCTCAGTCAGACCCAGTGTTGACATGTGGCAAGACGCTCCTCGGGGCGCTTCTTGCTTGGGCCTCTCTCCTGGAGGTGCTCAGTCAGACCCAGAGGAGACATGTTGCAAGACGCTCCTCCGGGCTGTCTTGCTTGGGCCTCTCTCCTGGAGACGCTCAGTCAGACCCAGTGTTCACATGTGGCAAGACGCTCCTCGGGGCTCGTCTTGCTTGGGCCTCTCTCCTGGAGGCGCTCAGGCAGACCAAGTGTTGACATGTGGCAAGACGCTCCTCGGGGCGCTTCTTGCTTGGGCCTCTCTCCTGGAGGTGCTCAGTCAGACCCAGAGGAGACATGTTGCAAGACGCTCCTCCGGGCTGTCTTGCTTGGGCCTCTCTCCTGGAGACGCTCAGTCAGACCCAGTGTTCACATGTGGCAAGACGCTCCTCGGGGCTCGTCTTGCTTGGGCCTCTCTCCTGGAGACGCTCAGTCAGACCCAGTGTTCACATGTGGCAAGACGCTCCTCGGGGCTCGTCTTGCTTGGGCCTCTCTCCTGGAGGCGCTCAGGCAGACCAAGTGTTGACACGTGGCAAGACGCTCCTCGGGGCGCATCTTTCTTGGGCCTCTCTCCTGGAGGCGCTCAGTCAGCCCCAGTGTTGGCATGTGGCAAGACAATCCTCGGGGCGCGTCTTGGTTGGGCCTCTCTCCTGGAGGCGCTCATTCAGACCCAGTGGTGACATGTGGCAAGACGCTCCTCGGGGCGCGTATTGCTTGGGCCTCTCTCCTGAATGCCCTCTGTCAGACCGAGTGTTGACATGTGGCAAGACTCTCCTCGGGTCGCGTCTTGCTTGGGCTTCTCTCATGGAGTTCCTCAGTCCGACCCAGTGTTGACATGTGACAAGACGCTCCTCTGGGCGCGTCTTGCTTGGGCTTCTCTCCTGGAGGCCCTCAGTCAGACCCATTGTTGACATGTGGCAAGACACTCCTCGGGGCGCGTCTTGCTTGGGCCTCTCTAATGGAGACGCTCAGTCAGACCGAGTGCTGACATAAGGCAAGACGCGCCCCGAGGAGCGTCTTGCCACGTGTCAACACTGGGTCTGATTGAGGGCCTTCTGGAGAGAGGCCCAAGCAAGACGCGCCCCGAGGAGCGTCTTGCCACATGTCACTACTCGGTCTGACTGAGTGCCTCCGGGGCACATGTCAGCACTCGGTCGGACTGAGCGCCTCCAGGAGAGAGGCCAAAGCAAGACGCGCCCCGAGGAGCGTCTTGACACATGTCAACACTGGGTCTGACAGAGGGTATTCAGGAGAGAGGCCCAAGCAATACGCGCCCCGAGGAGCATCTTGCCACATGTCACCACTGGGTCTGAATGAGCGCCTCCAGGAGAGAAGCCCAAGCAAAACGCGCCCCGAGGAGCGTCTTGCCACATGTCAACACTGGGTCTAATTGAGCGCCTCCAGGAGAGAGGCCCAAGCAAGACGCGCCCCGAGGAGCGTCTTGCCACATGTCATTACTCGGTCTGACTGAGCGCCTCCAGGAGAGAGGTCCAAGCAAGACGCGCCCCGAGGAGAGTCTTGCCACATGTCAACACTGGGTCTGACTGAGCGCCTCCAGGAGAGAGGCCCAAGCACGACGCGCCCCGAGGAGCGTCTTGCCACGTGTCAACACTGGGTCTGACTTAGCGCCTCCAGGAGAGAGGCCCAAGAAGGGTGCGCCCCGAGGGGCGTCTTGCCACGTGACACCACTGGGTCTGACTGAGCTCCTCCAGGAGAGAGGCCCCAGCAAGACGCGCCCCGAGGAGCGTCTTGCCTTATGTCAGCACTCGGTCTGACTGAGCGCCTCCATTAGAGAGGCCCAAGCAAGACGTGCCCCGAGGAGCGTCTTGCCACATGTCACTACTCGGTCTAACTGAGCGCCTCCAGGAGAGAGGTCCAAGCAAGAAGCGCCCCGAGGAGCGTCTTGCCAAATGTCACTACTCGGTCTGACTGTGCGCCTCCAGGAGGGAGGTCCAAGCAAGACGCGCCCCGAGGAGCATCTTGCCACATGTCACTACTCGGTCTGACTGAGTGCCTCCAGGAGAGAGGCCCAAGCAAGACGTGCCCCGAGGAGCGTCTTGCCACATGTCAACAATGGGTCTGACTGAGGGCCTCCAGGAGAGAAGCCCAAGCAAGACGCGCCCAGAGGAGCGTCTTGCCACATGTCAACACTGGGTCGGACTGAGGAACTCCATGAGAGAAGCCCAAGCAAGACGCGCCCCGAGGAGAGTCTTGCCACATGTCAACACTCGGTCTGACAGAGGGCATTCAGGAGAGAGGCCCAAGCAATACGCGCCCCGAGGAGCGTCTTGCCACATGTCACCACTGGGTCTGAATGAGCGCCTCCAGGAGAGAGGCCCAACCAAGACGCGCCCCGAGGAGTGTCTTGCCACATGTCAACACTGTGTCTGACTGAGCGCCTCCAGGAGAGAGGCCCAAGCAATACGCGCCCCGAGGAGCGTCTTGCCACATGTCAACAATGGGTCTTACTGAGGGCCTCCAGGAGAGAGGCCCAGGCAAGACGTGCCCCGAGGAGCGTCTTGTCACATGTCAACACTGGGTCTTTCTGAGCGCCTCCAGGAGAGAAGCCCAAGCAAGACGCGCCCCGAGGAGCGTCTTGCCAAATGTCAGCACTCGGTCTGACTGAGCGCCTCCAGGAGAGAGGCCCAAGCAAGACGCGCCCCGAGGAGCGTCTTGCCACATGTCAACAATGGGTCTGACTGAGGGCCTCCAGGAGAGAAGCCCAAGCAACACACGGCCCGAGGAGCGTCATGCCACATGTCAGCACTCGGTCTGACTGAGCGCCTCCAGGAGAGAGGCCAAAGCAAGACGCGCCCCGAGGAGCGTCTTGACACATGTCAACACTGGGTCTGACAGAGGGCCTCCATGAGAGAGGCCCAAGCAAGACGCGCCCCGAGGAGTGTCTTGCCACATGTCAACACTGGGTCTGACAGAGGGCCTCCAGGAGAGAGGCCCAAGCAAGACGCGCCCCGAGAAGTGTCTTGACACATGTCACCACTTGGTCTGACTGAGCGCCTCCAGGAGAGAGGCCCAAGCAACACGCGCCCGAGGAGCGTCAGACCACATGTCACTACTCATTCTGACTGAGCGCCTCCAGGAGAGAGGCCCAAGCAAGACGCGCCCCGAGGAGCGTCTTGCCACGTGTCAACACTGGGTCTGATTGAGGGCCTTCTGGAGAGAGGCCCAAGCAAGACGCGCCCCGAGGAGCGTCTTGCCACATGTCACCACTTGGTCTGACTGAGCGCCTCCAGGAGAGAGGCCCAAGCAACACGCGCCCCGAGGAGCGTCAGGCCACATGTCACTACTCAGTCTGACTGAGCGCCTCCTGGAGAGAGGCCCAAGCAAGACGCGCCCCGAGGAGCGTCTTGCCACATGTCAACAATGGGTCTTACTGAGGGCCTCCAGGAGAGAAGCCCAAGCAAGACGCGCCCCGAGGAGCTTCTTGCCACATGTCAGCACTCGGTCTGAATGAGCGCCTCCAGGAGAGAGGCCAAAGCAAGACGCGCCCCGAGGAGCGTCTTGACACATGTCAACACTGGGTCTGACAGAGGGCCTCCATGAGAGAGGCCCAAGCAAGACGCGCCCCGAGGAGTGTCTTGCCACATGTCAACACTGGGTCTGACAGAGGGCCTCCAGGAGAGAGGCCAAAGCAAGACGCGCCCCGAGGAGCGTCTTGACACATGTCAACACTGGGTCTGACAGAGGGTATTCAGGAGAGAGGCCCAAGCAATACGCGCCCCGAGGAGCATCTTGCCACATGTCACCACTGGGTCTGAATGAGCGCCTCCAGGAGAGAAGCCCAAGCAAAACGCGCCCCGAGGAGCGTCTTGCCACATGTCAACACTGGGTCTAATTGAGCGCCTCCAGGAGAGAGGCCCAAGCAAGACGCGCCCCGAGGAGCGTCTTGCCACATGTCATTACTCGGTCTGACTGAGCGCCTCCAGGAGAGAGGTCCAAGCAAGACGCGCCCCGAGGAGAGTCTTGCCACATGTCAACACTGGGTCTGACTGAGCGCCTCCAGGAGAGAGGCCCAAGCACGACGCGCCCCGAGGAGCGTCTTGCCACGTGTCAACACTGGGTCTGACTTAGCGCCTCCAGGAGAGAGGCCCAAGAAGGGTGCGCCCCGAGGGGCGTCTTGCCACGTGACACCACTGGGTCTGACTGAGCTCCTCCAGGAGAGAGGCCCCAGCAAGACGCGCCCCGAGGAGCGTCTTGCCTTATGTCAGCACTCGGTCTGACTGAGCGCCTCCATTAGAGAGGCCCAAGCAAGACGTGCCCCGAGGAGCGTCTTGCCACATGTCACTACTCGGTCTAACTGAGCGCCTCCAGGAGAGAGGTCCAAGCAAGAAGCGCCCCGAGGAGCGTCTTGCCAAATGTCACTACTCGGTCTGACTGTGCGCCTCCAGGAGGGAGGTCCAAGCAAGACGCGCCCCGAGGAGCATCTTGCCACATGTCACTACTCGGTCTGACTGAGTGCCTCCAGGAGAGAGGCCCAAGCAAGACGTGCCCCGAGGAGCGTCTTGCCACATGTCAACAATGGGTCTGACTGAGGGCCTCCAGGAGAGAAGCCCAAGCAAGACGCGCCCAGAGGAGCGTCTTGCCACATGTCAACACTGGGTCGGACTGAGGAACTCCATGAGAGAAGCCCAAGCAAGACGCGCCCCGAGGAGAGTCTTGCCACATGTCAACACTCGGTCTGACAGAGGGCATTCAGGAGAGAGGCCCAAGCAATACGCGCCCCGAGGAGCGTCTTGCCACATGTCACCACTGGGTCTGAATGAGCGCCTCCAGGAGAGAGGCCCAACCAAGACGCGCCCCGAGGAGTGTCTTGCCACATGTCAACACTGTGTCTGACTGAGCGCCTCCAGGAGAGAGGCCCAAGCAATACGCGCCCCGAGGAGCGTCTTGCCACATGTCAACAATGGGTCTTACTGAGGGCCTCCAGGAGAGAGGCCCAGGCAAGACGTGCCCCGAGGAGCGTCTTGTCACATGTCAACACTGGGTCTTTCTGAGCGCCTCCAGGAGAGAAGCCCAAGCAAGACGCGCCCCGAGGAGCGTCTTGCCAAATGTCAGCACTCGGTCTGACTGAGCGCCTCCAGGAGAGAGGCCCAAGCAAGACGCGCCCCGAGGAGCGTCTTGCCACATGTCAACAATGGGTCTGACTGAGGGCCTCCAGGAGAGAAGCCCAAGCAACACACGGCCCGAGGAGCGTCATGCCACATGTCAGCACTCGGTCTGACTGAGCGCCTCCAGGAGAGAGGCCAAAGCAAGACGCGCCCCGAGGAGCGTCTTGACACATGTCAACACTGGGTCTGACAGAGGGCCTCCATGAGAGAGGCCCAAGCAAGACGCGCCCCGAGGAGTGTCTTGCCACATGTCAACACTGGGTCTGACAGAGGGCCTCCAGGAGAGAGGCCCAAGCAAGACGCGCCCCGAGAAGTGTCTTGACACATGTCACCACTTGGTCTGACTGAGCGCCTCCAGGAGAGAGGCCCAAGCAACACGCGCCCGAGGAGCGTCAGACCACATGTCACTACTCATTCTGACTGAGCGCCTCCAGGAGAGAGGCCCAAGCAAGACGCGCCCCGAGGAGCGTCTTGCCACGTGTCAACACTGGGTCTGATTGAGGGCCTTCTGGAGAGAGGCCCAAGCAAGACGCGCCCCGAGGAGCGTCTTGCCACATGTCACCACTTGGTCTGACTGAGCGCCTCCAGGAGAGAGGCCCAAGCAACACGCGCCCCGAGGAGCGTCAGGCCACATGTCACTACTCAGTCTGACTGAGCGCCTCCTGGAGAGAGGCCCAAGCAAGACGCGCCCCGAGGAGCGTCTTGCCACATGTCAACAATGGGTCTTACTGAGGGCCTCCAGGAGAGAAGCCCAAGCAAGACGCGCCCCGAGGAGCTTCTTGCCACATGTCAGCACTCGGTCTGAATGAGCGCCTCCAGGAGAGAGGCCAAAGCAAGACGCGCCCCGAGGAGCGTCTTGACACATGTCAACACTGGGTCTGACAGAGGGCCTCCATGAGAGAGGCCCAAGCAAGACGCGCCCCGAGGAGTGTCTTGCCACATGTCAACACTGGGTCTGACAGAGGGCCTCCAGGAGAGAGGCCCAAGCAAGACGCGCCCCGAGGAGTGTCTTGCCACATGTCACCACTTGGTCTGACTGAGCGACTCCAGGAGAGAGGCCCAAGCAAGACGCGCCCCGAGGAGCGTCTTGCCACGTGTCAACACTGGGTCTGATTGAGGGCCTTCTGGAGAGAGGCCCAAGCAAGACGCGCCCCGAGGAGCGTCTTGCCACATGTCAACAATGGTTCTTACTGACGGCCTCCAGGTGAGAAGCCCAAGCAAGACGCGCCCCGAGGAGCTTCTTGCCACATGTCAGCACTCGGTCTGACTGAGCGCCTCCAGGAGAGAGGCCAAAGCAAGACGCCCCCCGAGGAGCTTCTTGACACATGTCAACACTGGGTCTGACAGAGGGCCTCCATGAGAGAGGCCCAAGCAAGACGCGCCCCGAGGAGTGTCTTGCCAAATGTCAACACTGGGTCTGACTGAGCGCCTCAGGGAGAGAGGTCCAAGCAAGACGCGCCCCGAGGAGCGTCTTGCCACATGTCACTACTCGGTCTGACTGAGCGCCTCAGGGAGAGAGGTCCAAGCAAGACGCGCCCCGAGGAGCGTCTTGCCACATGTCAACACTGGATCTGACTGAGTGCCTCCATGAGAGAAGCCCCAGCAAGACGCGCCCCGAGGAGCGTGTTGCCACATGTCACTACTCGGTCTGTTTGAGCGCCTCCAGGAGAGAGGCCCAAACAAGACACGCCCCGAGGAGCGTCTTGACACATGTAAACACTGGGTCTGACTGAGGGCCTCCATGAGAGAAGCCCAAGCAAGACGCGCCCCGAGGAGCGTCTTGCCACATGTCAAAACTGGGTCTGATTGAGGGCCTTCTGGAGAGAGGCCCAAGCAAGACGCGCCACGAGGAGCGTCTTGCCACATGTCAACAATGGGTCTTACTGAGGGCCTCCAGGAGAGAGGCCCAAGCAAGATGCGCCCGGAGGAGCGTTTTGCCACATGTCAACACTGGGTCTGACAGAGGGCCTCCAGGAGAGAGGCCCAAGCAAGACGCACCCCGAGGAGCGTCTTGCCACATGTCACCTCTGGTTCTGACTGAGCGCCTCCAGGAGAGAGGCCCAAGCAAGACGCGCCCCGAGGAGCGTCTTGCCACATGTCAACAATGGGTCTGACTGAGGGCCTCCAGGAGAGAAGCCCAAGCAAGACGCGCCCCATGGAGCGTCTTGCCACATGTCAACACTGGGTCTGACTGAGCGCCTCCAGGAGAGAGGCCCAAGCAAGACGCGCCCCGAGGAGCGTCTTGCCACATGTCAACAATGGGTCTGACTGAGGGCCTCCAGGAGAGAAGCCCAAGCAAGACGCGCCCCGTGGAGCGTCTTGCCACATGTCAACACTGGGTCTTATTGAGGGCCTTCTGGAGAGAGGCCCAAGCAATACGCGCCCCGAGGAGCGTCTTGCCACATGTCAACAATGGGTCTTACTGAGGGTCTCCAGGAGAGAGGCCCAAGCAAGATGCGCCCGGAGGAGCGTCTTGCCACATGTCAACACTGGGTCTGACAGAGGGCCTCCAGGAGAGAGGCCCAAGCAAGACGCGCCCCGAGGAGCGTCTTGCCACATGTCACCTCTGGTTCTGACTGAGCGCCTCCAGGAGAGAGGCACAAGCAAGACGCGCCCCGAGGAGCGTCTTGCCACATGTCAACAATGGGTCTGACTGAGGGCCTCCAGGAGAGAAGCCCAAGCAAGACGCGCCCCGTGGGGCGTCTTGACACATGTCAACACTGGGTCTGACAGAGGGCCTCCAGGAGAGGGGCCCAAGCAAGACGCGCCCCGAGGAGTGTCTTGCCACATGTCACCAATGGGTCTGACTGAGCGCCTCCAGGAGAGAGGCCCAAGCAAGACGCGCCCCGAGGAGCGTCAGGCCACATGTCACTACTCAGTCTGACTGAGCGCCTCCAGGAGAGAGGCCCAAGCAAGACGCGCCCCGAGGAGCGTCTTGCCACGTGTCAACACTGGGTCTGATTGAGGGCCTTCTGGAGAGAGGCCCAAGCAAGACGCACCACGAGGAGCGTCTTGCCACATGTCAACAATGGGTCTTACTGAGGGCCTCCAGGAGAGAAGCCCAAGCAAGACGCGCCCCGAGGAGCGTCTTGCCACATGTCAACACTGGGTCTAATTGAGCGCCTCCAGGAGAGACGCCCAAGCAAGACATACCCCGAGGAGCGTCTTGCCACATGTCACTACTCGGTCTGACTGAGCGCCTCCAGGAGAGAGGCCCAAGCAAGACGCGCCCCGAGGAGCGTCTTGCCACGTGTCAACACTGGGTCTGACTTAGCGCCTCCAGGAGAGAGGCCCAAGCAAGATGCGCCTCGAGGAGCGTCTTGCCACGTGTCACCACTGGGTCTGACTGAGCTCCTCCAGGAGAGAGGCCCAAGCAAGACGCGCCCAGAGGAGCGTCTTGCCACGTGTCACCACTGGGTCTGATTGAGCACCTCCAGGAGAGAGGCCCCAGCAAGACGCGCCCCGAGGAGCGTCTTGCCTTATGTCAGCACTCGGTCTGACTGAGCGCCTCCAGGAGAGAGGCACAAGCAAGACGCGCCCCGAGGAGCGTCTTGCCAAATGTCACTACTCGGTCTGACTGAGCGCCTCCAGGAGGGAGGTCCAAGCAAGACGCGCCCCGAGGAGCGTCTTGCCACATGTCACTACTCGGTCTGACTGAGCGCCTCCAGGAGAGAGGCCCAAGCAAGACGTGCCCCGAGGAGCGTCTTGCCACATGTCAACAATGGGTCTGACTGAGGGCCTCAAGGAGAGAAGCCCAAGCAAGACGCGCCCAGAGGAGCGTCTTGCCACATGTCAACACTGGGTCTGACTGAGCGCCTCCAGGAGAGAGGCCCAAGCAAGACACGCCCCGAGGAGCGTCTTGACACATGTCAACAATGGGTCGGACTAAGGGCCTCCATGAGAGAAGCCCAAGCAAGACGCGCCCCGAGGAGAGTCTTGCCACATGTCAACACTCGGTCTGACAGAGGGCATTCAGGAGAGAGGCCCAAGCAATGAGCGCCCCGAGGAGCGTCTTGCCTTATGTCAGCACTTGGTCTTACTGAGCGCCTCCAGGAGAGAGGCCCAAGCAAGACGCGCCCCGAGGAGCGTCTTGCCACATGTCAACAATGGTTCTGACAGAGGGCCTCCAGGAGAGAGGCCCAAGCAAGATGCGCCCGGAGGAGCGTCTTGCCACATGTCAACACTGGGTCTGACAGAGGGCCTCCAGGAGAGAGGCCCAAGCAAGACGCGCCCCGAGGAGCGTCTTGCCACATGTCACCTCTGGTTCTGACTGAGCGCCTCCAGGAGAGAGGCCCAAGCAAGACGCGCCCCGAGGAGCGTCTTGTCACATGTCAACACTGGGTCTGTCTGAGCGCCTCCAGGAGAGAAGCCCAAGCAAGACGCGCCCCGAGGAGTGTCTTGCCACATGTCAACAATGGGTCTGACTGAGGGCCTCCAGGAGAGAAGCCCAAGCAAGACGCGCCCCGAGGAGCGTCTTGACACATGTCAACACTGGGTCTGACAGAGGGTCTCCAGGAGAGAGGCCCAAGCAAGACACGACCCGAGGAGTGTCTTGCCACATGTCACCACTGGGTCTGACTGAGCGCCTCCAGGAGAGAGGCCCAAGCAAGACGCGCCCCGAGGAGCGTCAGGCCACATGTCACTACTCATTCTGACTGAGCGCCTCCAGGAGAGAGGCCCAAGCAAGACGCGCCCCGAGGAGCGTCTTGCCACATGTCAGCACTGGGTCTGACTGAGCGCCTCCAGGAGAGAGGCCCCAGCAAGACGCGCGCCGAGGAGCGTCTTGCCTTATGTCAGCACTCGGTCTGACTGAGCGCCTCCAGGAGAGAGGCCCAAGCAAGACGCGCCCCGAGGAGCGTCTTGCCACATGTCAACAATGGGTCTGACTGAGGGCCTCCAGGAGAGAGGCCCAAGCAAGATGCGCCCGGAGGAGCGTCTTGCCACATGTCAACACTGGGTCTGACAGAGGCCCTCCAGGAGAGAGGCCCAAGCAAGACGTGCCCCGAGGAGCGTCTTGTCACATGTCAACACTGGGTCTTTCTGAGCGCCTCCAGGAGAGAAGCCCAAGCAAGACGCGCCCCGAGGAGCGTCTTGCCAAATGTCAGCACTCGGTCTGACTGAGCGCCTCCAGGAGAGAGGCCAAAGCAAGACGCGCCCCGAGGAGCGTCTTGACACATGTCAACACTGGGTCTGACAGAGGGCCTCCATGAGAGAGGCCCAAGCAAGACGCGCCCCGAGGAGTGTCTTGCCACATGTCAACACTGGGTCTGACAGAGGGCCTCCAGGAGAGAGGCCCAAGCAAGACGCGCCCCGAGAAGTGTCTTGACACATGTCACCACTTGGTCTGACTGAGCGCCTCCAGGAGAGAGGCCCAAGCAACACGCGCCCCGAGGAGCGTCAGACCACATGTCACTACTCATTCTGACTGAGCGCCTCCAGGAGAGAGGCCCAAGCAAGACGCGCCCCGAGGAGCGTCTTGCCACGTGTCAACACTGGGTCTGATTGAGGGCCTTCTGGAGAGAGGCCCAAGCAAGACGCGCCCCGAGGAGCGTCTTGCCACATGTCACCACTTGGTCTGACTGAGCGCCTCCAGGAGAGAGGCCCAAGCAACACGCGCCCCGAGGAGCGTCAGGCCACATGTCACTACTCAGTCTGACTGAGCGCCTCCTGGAGAGAGGCCCAAGCAAGACGCGCCCCGAGGAGCTTCTTGCCACATGTCAACAATGGGTCTTACTGAGGGCCTCCAGGAGAGAAGCCCAAGCAAGACGCGCCCCGAGGAGCTTCTTGCCACATGTCAGCACTCAGTCTGAATGAGCGCCTCCAGGAGAGAGGCCAAAGCAAGACGCGCCCCGAGGAGCGTCTTGACACATGTCAACACTGGGTCTGACAGAGGGCCTCCATGAGAGAGGCCCAAGCAAGACGCGCCCCGAGGAGTGTCTTGCCACATGTCAACACTGGGTCTGACAGAGGGCCTCCATGAGAGAGGCCCAAGCAAGACGCGCCCCGAGGAGTGTCTTGCCACATGTCAACACTGGGTCTGACAGAGGGCCTCCAGGAGAGAGGCCCAAGCAAGACGCGCCCTGAGGAGTGTCTTGCCACATGTCACCACTTGGTCTGACTGAGCGCCTCCAGGAGAGAGGCCAAAGCAAGACGCCCCCCGAGGAGCTTCTTGACACATGTCAACACTGGGTCTGACAGAGGGCCTCCATGAGAGAGGCCCAAGCAAGACGCGCCCCGAGGAGTGTCTTGCCAAATGTCAACACTGGGTCTGACTGAGCGCCTCAGGGAGAGAGGTCCAAGCAAGACGCGCCCCGAGGAGCCTCTTGCCACATGTCACTACTCGGTCTGACTGAGCGCCTCAGGGAGAGAGGTCCAAGCAAGACGCGCCCCGAGGAGCGTCTTGCCACATGTCAACACTGGATCTGACTGAGTGCCTCCATGAGAGAAGCCCCAGCAAGACGCGCCCCGAGGAGCGTGTTGCCACATGTCACTACTCGGTCTGTTTGAGCGCCTCCAGGAGAGAGGCCCAAGCAAGACACGCCCCGAGGAGCGTCTTGACACATGTCAACACTGGGTCTGACTGAGGGCCTCCATGAGAGAAGCCCAAGCAAGACGCGCCCCGAGGAGCGTCTTGCCACATGTCAACACTGGGTCTGATTGAGGGCCTTCTGGAGAGAGGCCCAAGCAAGACGCGCCCCGAGGAGCGTCTTGCCACATGTCAACAATGGGTCTTACTGAGGGCCTCCAGGAGAGAGGCCCAAGCAAGATGTGCCCGGAGGAGCGTTTTGCCACATGTCAACACTGGGTCTGACAGAGGGCCTCCAGGAGAGAGGCCCAAGCAAGACGCACCCCGAGGAGCGTCTTGCCACATGTCACCTCTGGTTCTGACTGAGCGCCTCCAGGAGAGAGGCCCAAGCAAGACGCGCCCCGAGGAGCGTCTTGCCACATGTCAACACTGGGTCTGACAGAGGGCCTCCATGAGAGAGGCCCAAGCAAGACGCACCCCGAGGAGCGTCTTCCGACATGTCACTACTCGGTCTAACTTAGCGCCTCCATGAGAGAGGTCCAGTCAAGACGCGCCCCGAGGAGCGTCTTGCCACATGTCACTACTCGGTCTGACTGAGCGCCTCCAGGAGAGAGGCCCAAGCAAGACGTGCCCTGAGGAGCGTCTTGCCACATGTCAACAATGGGTCCGACTGAGGGCCTCCAGGAGAGAAGCCCAAGCAAGACGCGCCCCGTGGAGCGTCTTGCCACATGTCAACACTGGGTCTGACTGAGCGCCTCCAGGAGAGAGGCCCAAGCAAGACGCGCCCCGAGGAGCGTCTTGCCACATGTCAACAATGGGTCTGACTGAGGGCCTCCAGGAGAGAAGCCCAAGCAAGACGCGCCCCGTGGAGCGTCTTGCCACATGTCAACACTGGGTCTTATTGAGGGCCTTCTGGAGAGAGGCCCAAGCAATACGCGCCCCGAGGAGCGTCTTGCCACATGTCAACAATGGGTCTTACTGAGGGCCTCCAGGAGAGAGGCCCAAGCAAGATGCGCCCGGAGGAGCGTCTTGCCACATGTCAACACTGGGTCTGACAGAGGGCCTCCAGGAGAGAGGCCCAAGCAAGACGCGCCCCGAGGAGCGTCTTGCAACATGTCACCTCTGGTTCTGACTGAGCGCCTCCAGGAGAGAGGCCCAAGCAAGACGCGCCCCGAGGAGCGTCTTGCCACATGTCAACAATGGGTCTGACTGAGGGCCTCCAGGAGAGAAGCCCAAGCAAGACGCACCCCGTGGAGCGTCTTGACACATGTCAACACTGGGTCTGACAGAGGGCCTCCAGGAGAGGGGCCCAAGCAAGACGCGCCCCGAGGAGTGTCTTGCCACATGTCACCAATGGGTCTGACTGAGCGCCTCCAGGAGAGAGGCCCAAGCAAGACGCGCCCCGAGGAGCGTCAGGCGACATGTCACTACTCAGTCTGACTGAGGGCCTCCAGGAGAGAAGCCCAAGCAAGACGCGCCCCGAGGAGCTTCTTGCCACATGTCAGCACTCGGTCTGACTGAGCGCCTCCAGGAGAGAAGCCAAAGCAAGACGCGCCCCGAGGAGCGTCTTGACACATGTCAACACTGGGTCTGACAGAGGGCCTCCATGAGAGAGGCCCAAGCAAGACGCGCCCCGAGGAGTGTCTTTCCACATGTCAACACTGGGTCTGACTGAGAGCCTCCAGGAGAGAGGCCCAAGCAAGACGCGCCCCGAGGAGCTTCTTGCCACGTGTCACCACTGAGTCTGACTGAGCGCCTCCAGGAGAGAGGCCCAAGCAAGACGCGCCCCGAGGAGCGTCTTGCCACGTGTCACCACTGGGTCTGATTGAGCGCCTCCAGGAGAGAGGCCCCAGCAAGACCGGTCAGGCCTGCAGTGTACACATCAGAGACATGATGTTCTTTCACAGAACTGAGGTTGTTCATTACTAAATGACTTTTACAGGAATATTGTTATTATACTATTCAACAGGTTGATCATAATAATGTGTATTAAACCCACAACCTAGCACTGAGGACAGAGGGACTTTATTTAAATTAGTACTTAATGGAAACGATTCATAATGATACACAAGAGCCATGTCATACATTGTGCACTATTAAAAATATACACATCAATTGCTCGAATCCCATTGTTGCAAAGTAAAACTCTAATAAAACTCTAGTCTGACATCAACAGAGAAGACTTAGTGTATGCACTACAAATACAGCATTAGGATTTCGAGTGGACCGTGCACCTTGTGAACCATCAGAGGCTTATGACGCAACATATCTTCCAGTTGCTATTAGACAAGTTATAATTCTCGACCATTTTTCGGAACTGGTTTCTTGGGTCCGTGAGTAAATGCCAAATGAGATGATAGTCCTTAAGTAAGTTCCTTGCGATCCCATGTCACGCTCTTGCCCATCAGCCGGTGAACGCTGAGACGGAACTCGATGAGAGCGATGTATTTTTTAAGTGCTCCGAATGTACTTCTAACAAGCGTGCGATTCACTTCGTGAGTAAACTGCAGCTGCAGCTGATTCAAACAGTCGAGCCAACTTTCTACATCACAATGTTCGTTTTGTAGTTAGTCGAGTTACCTTTTGTGTGGCGCATGCACGGGTCGTTAGCGTCCAGCTCCCAGCTTAGAGAGTCCTGTATTGACACAGACGTCAATACATCTCGATGTCATGCAACACACAAAGTCTGTCGCATACAGGTGGGTTAACACATGTACGATACCTTTTGTGTGGCGCATGCACGGGTCGTTAGCGTCCAGCTCCCGGCTTATAGAGAGTCCTGTATTGACACAGACGTCAATACATCTCGATGTCATGCAACACACAAAGTCTGTCGCATACAGGTGGGTTAACACACATGTACGATGTGTGCGATGCCACTCCCAGTTTACAATGGGACACGACGATGATCATTGTTAACCAAACTCTTGTTTCTAACGACAGGTGGTAGCGTTGTCTCCTGCACCTGGTCTTTGTGCACAGAGGGAGCTGTAATGTGCTCGTCATAGTCGCGATCGTTGTCACTCGAATCCGTTGTTCTCACGACAGGTGGTAGCGTTGTCTCCTGCATGTTGTCTTCGCGTGCGGCAAGCGTTGTGCTGTGCTCGTTATAATGGTTGTCTTCGTACAAAGGGGGTGTTGAATACTCCTTCGCGAGTAGTGTAGGAGGTGGTGTGATGGGACGTATCTCAGAGGCGTTATGTGAGCGTACCACCATGGCCTGAGCAACTGCGACTACTGAGAGTACACCCAGTACAGACAGCGAGATCATTTTTTTTACTTGGGTGTTGTACGTGTGGGTACAGCCGCTTTAATGGCAGTGAGAGCAAGTGGTCAAATGTATTTATAGGTCACTAGCAGAAACTAAGGCACGTGGTCAGAGTGTAATTGTAACCACCGTAGCACTTGTCATAATTTAATTAACATAGAAATCAGAAACGGGCATGTCAGGATAGACATCGCGAGTGATAATGCGGCCAGTATCTGTGTGCGCTTGAGAGCACCTTGTTGTTCTACTGTGGTGCCCACGCCGCCGGGTCTGTAAATGTCATCGACCTTCTTTATATACGCATACGCTAAAGACCGTATATTCTCTATGGATTTGAACACGTCCTTTGTTTTGCGTAACACTTGAGCTGTCTCGAGCGTGATTTTGTGAGTGTACGCCAGTGTTTCGCGTGCACCGAGGTCCGAAAGGGCGTGCGCTACAACTATTAACCTTGGTTTGGGAGTGTGGCGAAACGCTCGCTCCGCTGTAATGGGCAGATGCAATGTTATCACCTGGTACGTTTCGTTAGTCGGGTCGTAACACACCGGTCCGTGACACGGACCGTCACATTGTATGGGGCACAGTAAGGACAACACGCCGCCGACCGTGACTTCGCACTCGACCGCGGTGGTGTTGTCGATTTGCAAAGGATCACATACGCCTCTACAGTCGCAATGAGGCACATTGTAGTCGACGCGACCGTCGGTCACCATAGCTTTCGTCAGCCAACACACTCGATTGCCCTTCGAAACATCGGCGATCAACGTGAGCGTAGAGGTCGCTGTCGCTTTACTGTACGCCAGGATATCCGTGTGTGAGTGCACGCTCGACGTCGATTGACAACCGGTCATGTCAGACCTGATCAGACCTTCCGAACACATGACCATTAGTTGTTGTGCGGCCGAGAGTATCGCGATCATACCGTTGAGATGTGTAGAAAGCGCGTACACGCCAGCCTTCCACGTTTCCAAAGTTTCCAGCAATCTAGAGGGACTTGTCTTAGCGCGCACGGCTGTGCTGAATTTGCGTTGGGTAGACACAATGGCTTCTGCCTCGTTTAGGATCTTGTGGGCTCATGTACTCGTGGTAGGCCAAGACGTGTATAGTCGAGCGCGGTGACGCCCCGAACACTTGACCCGGTTTTGTTGTGGCGATATGCGTGTCCAGTAATGCGGCAAAGTCCGCGTGTCTAGCGTGTATTGATTTTACAGCTCGCTCATACCCCAACAGTACGGTCCGTAGAAGTTCGTTCACTTGTTTCCATGCGCTCGTGGAACACAGGACATCGCAACCTCTGTGATAATCAAGTAAAGCGTCACACACCAGCTGCTTGCACGTTGTAAATACAATCGGTAGTAACTTCTTACTCCACTCTATGTTGAACTCGTATAGTATGTATATGGGCAGTTGCGGCGGTTTGCGCATTTTCTATCTACCCCCCGCTAATATGACTCTGTGGTCTGTCTCCTGAGATGGTGCGGTTGGAACTTGCGAGAGTGCACTATGGACGGTCGGCGTTTCCATTTCGTCAACTGTGCCATTTTCAGCCGCTGGCAAACGGCCGTCGACGGTCGATGCGAGACACCAACATAACGTTAGACCGCGACCCTCATGCCAGTTTTCTGTAGTACTGGTTGTAGTTTCTGGTGCACACTCGATACGCCATTACGATCACAATTACGTTGATTAATAAATCCAGTGTTGTAGCGACTGCAGCCAGCGCCGTCGCGCAATTCGTGTCGGTGTTATCTCTCGATACTTTCGTTGGTATTCAAGCGTATGCAGAATCTACAGATCTGGTGAAGTTGCTTGTCACTAGCTTGCGCACGTTTGATATGGCACTTTGCGCGAGACTCACACAACCTGCAGTGGCGACCGTCGCGTCAGTGCAAAGTTTTTCCGATATATCGCTCGCAACATCGTTTGTCATTTGCTGTACACTGCGCACACTGGCCGCGAGGTCGCGGAGAGGGTCTTCGTTACGAGCTACTCTGGTAGCGCCGTGGTTGATGAGGACGATCATCTTTAGCAATAGTTCATCTCGAAGCGCAACGATGGTGAGGGCGACGGGTTGGCCGGTTCCGCCTTCAGGCCACTCGGTTGCCGCTAGATTGCCCAATGCCACACGCAGACGAACCCTGTACACACTCAATGACCCGTGTGCGATCGTTGATTTCTGCTAGTACGTTTGCTAGGTCTACGTGCTTCCACGGATCGGGCGTGGGCACGCGCTTGTTTTTAGAGGCGTTTTCGCGCAGCCTCTACCCTGCACGACCGCTCGTGGCCGCACTAGCTATATTTATCTTTATTTGTTTCACACACACACACACACACACACACACACACACACACACACACACACACACACACACACACACACACACACACACACACACGCACACACACACGCACGCACGCACACACACACACACACACACACACACACAGGCCCTTGCGTGCAAACCCAGGTCAGGCCTGCAGTGTACACATCAGAGACATGATGTGCTTTCACAGAACTGAGGTTGTTCATTACTAAATGACTTTTACAGGAATATTGTTATTATACTATTCAACAGGTTGATCATAATAATGTGTATTAAACCCACAACCTAGCACTGAGGACAGAGGGACTTTATTTAAATTAGTACTTAATGGAAACGATACATAATGATACATAAGAGCCATGTCATACATTCAGCCTAGGAATAGTAGCATTGTGCATTATTAAAAATATACAGATCAATTGCTCGAATCCCATTGTTGCAAAGTAAAACTCTAATAAAACTCTAGTCTGACATCAACAGAGAAGACTTAGTGTATGTACTACAAATACAGCATTAGGATTTCGAGTGGACCGTGCACCTTGTGAACCATCAGAGGCTTATGACGCAACATATCTTCCAGTTGCTATTAGACAAGTTATAATTCTCGACCATTTTTCGGAACTGGTTTCTTGGGTCCGTGAGTAAATGCCAAATGAGATGATAGTCCTTAAGTAAGTTCCTGGCGATCCCATGTCACGCTCTTGCCCATCAGCCGGTGAATGCTGAGACGGAACTCGATGAGAGCGATGTATTTTTTAAGTGCTCCGAATGTACTTCTAACAAGCGTGCGATTCACGTCGTGAGTAAACCGCAGCTGCAGCTGATTCAAACAGTCGAGCCAACATTCTACATCACAATATGCGTTTTGTAGTTAGTCGAGTTACCTTTTGTGTGGCGTATGCACGGGTCGTTAGCGTCCAGCTCCCAGCTTAGAGAGTCCTGTATTGACACAGACGTCAATACATCTCGATGTCATGCAACACACAAAGTCTGTCGCATACAGGTGGGTTAACACATGTACGATACCTTTTGTGTGGCGCATGCACGGGTCGTTAGCGTCCAGCTCCTGGCTTATAGAGAGTCCTGTATTGACACAGACGTCAATACATCTCGATGTCATGCAACACACAAAGTCTGTCGCATACAGGTGGGTTAACACACATGTACGATGTGTGCGATGGCGCGCCCGTTTACAATGGGACACGACGATGATCATTGTTAACCAAACTCTTGTTTCTCACGACAGGTGGTAGCGTTGTCTCCTGCACTTGGTCTTCGTGCACAGAGGGTGTTGTAATGTGCTCGTCATAGTCGCGATCGTTGTCACTCGAATCCGTTGTTCTCACGACAGGTGGTAGCATTGTCTCCTGCATGTTGTCTTCGCGTGCGGCAAGCGTTGTGCTGTGCTCGTTATAATGGTTGTCTTCGTACAAAGGGGGTGTTGAATACTCCTTCGCGAGTAGTCTAGGAGGTGGTGTGATGGAACGTATCTCAGAGGCGTTATGTGAGCGTACCACCATGGCCTGAGCAACTGCGACTACTGAGAGTACACCCAGTACAGACAGCGAGATCAATTTTTTTTCTTGGGTGTTGTACGTGTGGGTACAGCCGCTTTAATGGCAGTGAGAGCAAGTGGGCAAATGTATTTATAGGTCACTAGCAGAAACTAAGGCACGTGGTCAGAGTGTAATCGTAACCACCTAAAGTAGCTCTTGTCATAATTTAATATACATAGAAATCAGAAACGGGTATGTCAGGATAGACATCGAGAGTGATAATGCGGCCAGTATCTGTGTGCGCTTGAGAGCACCTTGTTGTTCTACTGTGGTGCCCACGCCGCCGGGTCTGTAAATGTCATCGACCTTCTTTATATACGCATACGCTAAAGACCGTATATTCTCTATGGATTTGAACACGTCCTTTGTTTCGCGTAACGCTTGAGCTGTCTCGAGCGTGATGTTGTGAGTGTACACCAGTGTTTCGCGTGCACCGAGGTCCGAAAAGGCGTGCGCTACAACTATTAACCTTGGTTTGGGAGTGTGGCGAAACGCTCGCTCCGCTGTAATGGGCAGATGCAATGTTATCACCTGGTACGTTTCGTTAGTCGGGTCGTAACACACCGGTCCGTCACACGGACCGTCACATTGTATGGGGCTTATACTATTCAACAGGTTGATCATAATAATGTGTATTAAACCCACAACCTAGCACTGAGGACAGAGGGACTTTATTTAAATTAGTACTTAATGGAAACGATGCATAATGATACATAAGAGCCATGTCATACATTCAGCCTAGGAATAGTAGCATTGTGCACTATTAAAAATATACACATCAATTGCTCGAATCCCATTGTTGCAAAGTAAAACTCTAATAAAACTCTAGTCTGACATCAACAGAGAAGACTTAGTGTATGTACTACAAATACAGCATTAGGATTTCGAGTGGACCGTGCACCTGGTGAACCATCAGAGGCTTATGACGCAACATATCTTCCAGTTCTGACTGAGCGCCTCCAGGAGAGAGGCCCAAGCAAGACCCGCCCCGAGGAGCGTCTTGCCACATGTCACTACTCGGTCTAACTGAGCGCCTCCAGGAGAGAGGTCCAAGCAAGACACGCCCCGAGGTGCGTCTTGCCACATGTCACTACTCGGTCTGACTGAGCGCCTCCAGGAGGGAGGTCCAAGCAAGACGCGCCCAGAGGAGCGTCTTGCCACATGTCACTACTCGGTCTGACTGAGCGCCTCCAGGAGAGAGGCCCAAGCAAGACGTGCCCCGAGGAGCGTCTTGCCACATGTCAACAATGGGTCTGACTGAGGGCCTCCAGGAGAGAAGCCCAAGCAAGACGCGCCCCGAGGAGCGTCTTGCCACATGTCAACACTGGGTCTGACTGAGGGCCCCCAGGAGAGAGGCCCAAATAAGACGCGCCCCGAGGAGTGTTTTGCCACATGTCAACACTGGGTCTGACTGAGGGCCTCCAGGAGAGAAGCCCAAGCAAGATGCGCCCCGAGGAGCGTCTTGCCACATGTCAGCACTCGGTCTGACTGAGCGCCTCCAGGAAGGAGGCCCAAGCAAGACGCGCCCCGAGGAGCGTCTTGCCACATGTCAACACTGGGTCTGACTGAGCGCCTCCAGGAGAGAGGCCCAAGCAAGACGCGCCCCGAGGAGCGTCTTGCCACATGTGAACACTGGGTCTGACTGAGCGCCTCCAGGAGAGAGGCCCAAGCAAGACGCTCCCCGAGGAGCGTCTTGACACATGTCTCCTCTGGGTCTGACTGAGCGCCTCCAGGAGAGAGGCCCAAGCAAGACGTGCCCCGAGGAGCATCTTGCCACATGTCAACACTGGGTCTGACTGATTGCCTCCATGAGAGAAGCCCCAGCAAGACGCGCCCCGAGGAGCGTCTTGCCACATGTCAACACTGGGTCTGACTGAGCGCCTCCAGGAGAGAGGCCCGAGGAGCGTCTTGCCACATGTCACCTCTGGGTCTGACTGAGCGCCTCCAGGAGAGAGGCGCAAGCAAGAAACGCCCGAGGAGCGTCTTGACACATGTCAACACTGGGTCTGACTGAGCGCCTCCAGGAGAGAGGCCCCAGCAAGACGCGCCCCGAGGAGCGTCTTGCCACATGTCACTACTCGGTCTGACTGAGCGCCTCCAGGAGAGAGGTCCAAGCAACACGCGCCCCGAGGAGCGTCTTGCCACATGTCAACACTGGGTCTGACTGAGTGCCTCCATGAGAGAAGGCCCAGCAAGACGCGCCTCGAGGAGCTTCTTGCCACATGTCACTACTCGGTCTGACTGAGCGCCTCCAGGAGAGAGGCCCAAGCAAGACGTGCCCCGAGGAGCGTCTTGCCACATGTCAACAATGGGTCTGACTGAGGGCCTCCAGGAGAGAAGCCCAAGCAAGAAGCGCCCCGAGGAGCGTCTTGCCACATGTCAACACTGGGTCTGACTGAGCGCCTCCAGGAGAGAGTCCCAAGCAAGACACGCCCCGAGGAGCGTCTTGACACATGTCAACACTGGGTCTGACTGAGGGCCTCCATGAGAGAGGCCCAAGCAATACGCGCCCCGAGGAGCGTCTTGCCACATGTCAACAATGGGTCTGACTGAGGGCCTCCAGGAGAGAAGCCAAAGCAAGACGCGCCCCGAGGAGCTTCTTTCCAGATGTCAAAAATGGGTCTTACTGTGGGCCTCCATGAGAGAAGCCCAAGCAAGACGCGCCCCGAGGAGTGTCTTGCCACATGTCAACACTGTGTCTGACTGAGCGCCTCCAGGAGAGAGGCCCAAGCAAGACGCGCCCCGAGGAGCGTCTTGCCACGTGTCAACACTGGGTCTGACTTAGCGCCTCCAGGAGAGAGGCCCAAGCAAGATGCGCCCCGAGGAGCGTCTTGCCAAGTGTCACCACTGGGTCTGACTGAGCTCCTCCAGGAGAGAGGCCCAAGCAAGACGCGCCCAGAGGAGCGTCTTGCCACGTGTCACCACTGGGTCTGATTGAGCACCTCCAGGAGAGAGGCCCCAGCAAGACGCGCCCCGAGGAGCGTCTTGCCTTATGTCGGCACTCGGTCTGACTGAGCGCTTCCAGGAGAGAGGCCCAAGCAAGACGCGCCCCGAGGAGCGTCTTGCCACGTGTCAACACTGGGTCTGACTGAGCGCCTCCAGGAGAGAGGCCCAAGCAAGACGAGCCCCGAGGAGCGTCTTGCCAAATGTGAACACTGGGTCTGACTGAGCGTCTCCAGGAGAGAGGCCCAAGCAAGACGCGCCCGGAGGAGCGTCTTGCAACATGTCAGCACTCGGTCTGACTGAGCGCCTCCAGGAGAGAGGCCCAAGCAAGACGCGCCCCGAGGAGCGTCTTGACACATGTCTCCTCTGGGTCTGACTGAGCACCTCCAGGAGAGAGGCCCAAGCAAGAAGCGCCCCGAGGAGCGTCTTGCCACATGTCAACACTGGGTCTGACTGAGCGCCTCCAGGAGAGAGGCCCAAGGAGCGTCTTGCCACATGTCACCTCTGGGTCTGACTGAGCGCCTCCAGGAGAGAGGCGCAAGCAAGAAACGCCCGAGGAGCGTCTTGACACATGTCAACACTGGGTCTGACTGAGCGCCTCCAGGAGAGAGGCCCCAGCAAGACGCGCCCCGAGGAGCGTCTTGCCACATGTCAGAACTCTGTCTGACTGAGCGCCTCCAGGAGAGAGGCCCAAGCAAGAAGCGCCCCGAGGAGCGTCTTGCCACATGTCAACAATGGGTCTGACTGAGGGCCTCCAGGAGAGAAGCCCAAGCAAGACGCGCCCCGAGGAGCGTCTTGCCACATGTCACTACTCGGTTCGACTGAGCGCCTCCAGGAGAGAGGTCCAAGCAAGACGCACCCCGAGGAGAGTCTTGCCACACGTCAACACTGGGTCTGACAGAGGGCATCCAGGAGAGAGGCCCAAGCAATACGCGCCCCGAGGAGCCTCTTGCCACATGTCAACAATGGGTCTGACTGAGGGCCTCCAGGAGAGAAGCCAAAGCAAGACGCGCCCCGAGGAGCTTCTTTCCACATGTCAACAATGGGTCTTACTGAGGGCCTCCATGAGAGAAGCCCAAGCAAGACGCGCCCCGAGGAGTGTCTTGCCACATGTCAACACTGTGTCTGACTGAGCGCCTCCAGGAGAGAGGCCCAAGCAAGATGCGCCCCGAGGAGCGTCTTGCCACGTGTCACCACTGGGTCTGACTGAGCTCCTCCAGGAGAGAGGCCCAAGCAAGACGTGCCCAGAGGAGCGTCTTGCCACGTGTCACCACTGGGTCTGACAGAGGGCCTCCAGGAGAGAGGCCCAAGCAAGACGTGCCCCGAGGAGCGTCTTGTCACATGTCAACACTGGGTCTTTCTGAGCGCCTCCAGGAGAGAAGCCCAAGCAAGACGCGCCCCGAGGAGCGTCTTGCCAAATGTCAGCACTCGGTCTGACTGAGCGCCTCCAGGAGAGAGGCCCAAGCAAGACACGCCCCGAGGAGCGTCTTGCCACATGTCAACAATGGGTCTGACTGAGGGCCTCCAGGAGAGAAGCCCAAGCAACACACGGCCCGAGGAGCGTCATGCCACATGTCAGCACTCGGTCTGACTGAGCGCCTCCAGGAGAGAGGCCAAAGCAAGACGCGCCCCGAGGAGCGTCTTGACACATGTCATCACTGGGTCTGACAGAGGGCCTCCATGAGAGAGGCCCAAGCAAGACGCGCCCCGAGGAGTGTCTTGCCACATGTCAACACTGGGTCTGACAGAGGGCCTCCAGGAGAGAGGCCCAAGCAAGACGCGCCCCGAGAAGTGTCTTGACACATGTCACCACTTGGTCTGACTGAGCGCCTCCAGGAGAGAGGCCCAAGCAACACGCGCCCCGAGGAGCGTCAGACCACATGTCACTACTCATTCTGACTGAGCGCCTCCAGGAGAGAGGCCCAAGCAAGACGCGTCCCGAGGAGCGTCTTGCCACGTGTCAACACTGGGTCTGATTGAGGGCCTTCTGGAGACAGGCCCAAGCAAGACGCGCCCCGAGGAGCGTCTTGCCACATGTCACCACTTGGTCTGACTGAGCGCCTCCAGGAGAGAGGCCCAAGTAACACGCGCCCCGAGGAGCGTCAGGCCACATGTCACTACTCAGTCTGACTGAGCGCCTCCTGGAGAGAGGCCCAAGCAAGACGCGCCCCGAGGAGCGTCTTGCCACATGTCAACAATGGGTCTTACTGAGGGCCTCCAGGAGAGAAGCCCAAGCAAGACGCGCCCCGAGGAGCTTCTTGCCACATGTCAGCACTCGGTCTGAATGAGCGCCTCCAGGAGAGAGGCCAAAGCAAGACGCGCCCCGAGGAGCGTCTTGACACATGTCAACACTGGGTCTGACAGAGGGCCTCCATGAGAGAGGCCCAAGCAAGACGCGCCCCGAGGAGTGTCTTGCCACATGTCAACACTGGGTCTGACAGAGGGCCTCCAGGAGAGAGGCCCAAGCAAGACGCGCCCCGAGGAGTGTCTTGCCACATGTCACCACTTGGTCTGACTGAGCGCCTCCAGGAGAGAGGCCCAAGCAAGACGCGCCCCGAGGAGCGTCTTGCCACGTGTCAACACTGGGTCTGATTGAGGGATTTCTGGAGAGAGGCCCAAGCAAGACGCGCCACGAGGAGCGTCTTGCCACATGTCAACAATGGTTCTTACTGACGGCCTCCAGGTGAGAAGCCCAAGCAAGACGCGCCCCGAGGAGCTTCTTGCCACATGTCAGCACTCGGTCTGACTGAGCGCCTCCAGGAGAGTGGCCAAAGCAAGACGCCCCCCGAGGAGCTTCTTGACACATGTCAACACTGGGTCTGACAGAGGGCCTCCATGAGAGAGGCCCAAGCAAGACGCGCCCCGAGGAGTGTCTTGCCAAATGTCAACACTGGGTCTGACTGAGCGCCTCAGGGAGAGAGGTCCAAGCAAGACGCGCCCCGAGGAGCGTCTTGCCACATGTCACTACTCGGTCTGACTGAGCGCCTCAGGGAGAGAGGTCCAAGCAAGACGCGCCCCGAGGAGCGTCTTGCCACATGTCAACACTGGGTCTGATTGAGGGCCTTCTGGAGAGAGGCCCAAGCAAGACGCGCCCCGAGGAGCGTCTTGCCACATGTCAACAATGGGTCTTACTGAGGGCCTCCAGGAGAGAGGCCCAAGCAAGATGCGCCCGGAGGAGCGTTTTGCCACATGTCAACACTGGGTCTGACAGAGGGCCTCCAGGAGAGAGGCCAAAGCAAGACGCACCCCGAGGAGCGTCTTGCCACATGTCACCTCTGGTTCTGACTGAGCGCCTCCAGGAGAGAGGCCCAAGCAAGACGCGCCCCGAGGAGCGTCTTGCCACATGTCAACACTGGGTCTGACAGAGGGCCTCCATGAGAGAGGCCCAAGCAAGACGCGCCCCGAGGAGCGTCTTGCGACATGTCACTACTCGGTCTAACTGAGCGCCTCCAGGAGAGAGGTCCAAGCAAGACGCGCCCCGAGGAGCGTCTTGCCACATGTCACTACTCGGTCTGACTGAGCGCCTCCAGGAGAGAGGCCCAAGCAAGACGTGCCCCGAGGAGCGTCTTGCCACATGTCAACAATGGGTCTGACTGAGGGCCTCCAGGAGAGAAGCCCAAGCAAGACGCGCCCCGTGGAGCGTCTTGCCACATGTCAACACTGGGTCTGACTGAGCGCCTCCAGGAGAGAGGCCCAAGCAAGACGCGCCCCGAGGAGCGTCTTGCCACATGTCAACAATGGGTCTGACTGAGGGCCTCCAGGAGAGAAGCCCAAGCAAGACGCGCCCCGTGGAGCGTCTTGCCACATGTCAACACTGGGTCTTATTGAGGGCCTTCTGGAGAGAGGCCCAAGCAATACGCGCCCCGAGGAGCGTCTTGCCACATGTCAACAATGGGTCTTACTGAGGGCCTCCAGGAGAGAGGCCCAAGCAAGATGCGCCCGGAGGAGCGTCTTGCCACATGTCAACACTGGCTCTGACAGAGGGCCTCCAGGAGAGAGGCCCAAGCAAGACGCGCCCCGAGGAGCGTCTTGCCACATGTCACCTCTGGTTCTGACTGAGCGCCTCCAGGAGAGAGGCACAAGCAAGACGCGCCCCGAGGAGTGTCTTGCCACATGTCGCCAATGGGTCTGACTGAGCGCCTCCAGGAGAGAGGCCCAAGCAAGACGCGCCCCGAGGAGCGTCAGGCCACATGTCACTACTCAGTCTGACTGAGCGCCTCCAGGAGAGAGGCCCAAGCAAGACGCGCCCCGAGGAGCGTCTTGCCACGTGTCAACACTGGGTCTGATTGAGGGCCTTCTGGAGAGAGGCCCAAGCAAGACTTACAACGAGGAGCGTCTTGCCACATGTCAACAATGGGTCTTACTGAGGGCCTCCAGGAGAGAAGCCCAAGCAAGACGCGCCCCGAGGAGCGTCTTGCCACATGTCAACACTGGGTCTAATTGAGCGCCTCCAGGAGAGACGCCCAAGCAAGACATACCCCGAGGAGCGTCTTGCCACATGTCACTACTCGGTCTGACTGAGCGCCTCCAGGAGAGAGGTCCAAGCAACACGTGCCCCGAGGAGCTTCTTGCCACAGGTCAACAATGGGTCTGACTGAGGGCCTCCAGGAGAGAAGCCGAAGCAAGAAGCGCCCCGAGGAGCGTCTTGCCACATGTCAACACTGGGTCTGACTGAGCGCCTCCAGGAGAGAGGCCCAAGCAAAACACGCCCCGAGGAGCGTCTTGACACATGTCAACACTGGGTCTGACTGAGGGCCTCCATGAGAGAAGCCCAAGCAAGACGCGCCCAGAGGAGAGTCTTGCCACATGTCAACACTGGGTCTGACAGAGGGCATCCAGGAGAGAGGCCCAAGCAATACGCGCCCCGAGGAGCGTCTTGCCACATGTCAACAATGGGTCTGACTGAGGGCCTCCAGGAGAGAAGCCAAAGCAAGACGCGCCCCGAGGAGCTTCTTTCCACATGTCAACAATGGGTCTTACTGAGGGCCTCCATGAGAGAAGCCCAAGCAAGATGCGCCCCGAGGTGTGTCTTGCCACATGTCAACACTGTGTCTGACTGAGCGCCTCCAGGAGAGAGGCCCAAGCAAGACGCGCCCCAAGGAGCGTCTTGCCACGTGTCAACACTGGGTCTGACTTAGCGCCTCCAGGAGAGAGGCCCAAGCAAGATGCGCCTCGAGGAGCGTCTTGCCACGTGTCACCACTGGGTCTGACTGAGCTCCTCCAGGAGAGAGGCCCAAGCAAGACGCGCCCAGAGGAGCGTCTTGCCACGTGTCACCACTGGGTCTGATTGAGCACCTCCAGGAGAGAGGCCCCAGCAAGACGCGCCCCGAGGAGCGTCTTGCCTTATGTCAGCACTCGGTCTGACTGAGCGCCTCCAGGAGAGAGGCCCAAGCAAGACGCGCCCCGAGGAGCGTCTTGCCAAATGTCACTACTCGGTCTGACTGAGCGCCTCCAGGAGGGAGGTCCAAGCAAGACGCGCCCCGAGGAGCGTCTTGCCACATGTCACTACTCAGTCTGACTGAGCGCCTCCAGGAGAGAGGCCCAAGCAAGACGTGCCCCGAGGAGCGTCTTGCCACATGTCAACAATGGGTCTGACTGAGGGCCTCCAGGAGAGAAGCCCAAGCAAGACGCGCCCAGAGGAGCGTCTTGCCACATGTCAACACTGGGTCTGACTGAGCGCCTCCAGGAGAGAGGCCCAAGCAAGACACGCCCCGAGGAGCGTCTTGACACATGTCAACACTGGGTCGGACTGAGGGCCTCCATGAGAGAAGCCCAAGCAAGACGCGCCCCGAGGAGAGTCTTGCCACATGTCAACACTTGGTCTGAAGGAGGGCATTCAGGAGAGAGGCCCAAGCAATGAGCGCCCCGAGGCGCGTCTTGCGACATGTCACTACTCGGTCTAACTGAGCGCCTCCAGGAGAGAGGTCCAAGCAAGACGCGCCCCGAGGAGCGTCTTGCCACATGTCACTACTCGGTCTGACTGAGCGCCTCCAGGAGAGAGGCCCAAGCAAGACGTGCCCCGAGGAGTGTCTTGCCACATGTCAACAATGGGTCTGACTGAGGGCCTCCAGGAGAGAAGCCCAAGCAAGACGCGCCCCGTGGAGCGTCTTGCCACATGTCAACACTGGGTCTGACTGAGCGCCTCCAGGAGAGAGGCCCAAGCAAGACGCGCCCCGAGGAGCGTCTTGCCACATGTCAACAATGGGTCTGACTGAGGGCCTCCAGGAGAGAAGCCCAAGCAAGACGCGCCCCGTGGAGCGTCTTGCCACATGTCAACACTGGGTCTTATTGAGGGCCTTCTGGAGAGAGGCCCAAGCAATACGCGCCCCGAGGAGCGTCTTGCCACATGTCAACACTGGGTCTGACAGAGGGCCTCCAGGAGAGAGGCCCAAGCAAGACGCGCCCCGAGGAGCGTCTTTCCACATGTCACCTCTGGTTCTGACTGAGCGCCTCCAGGAGAGAGGCACAAGCAAGACGCGCCCCGAGGAGCGTCTTGCCACATGTCAACAATGGGTCTGACTGAGGGCCTCCAGGAGAGAAGCCCAAGCAAGACGCGCCCCGTGGAGCGTCTTGACACATGTCAACACTGGGTCTGACAGAGGGCCTCCAGGAGAGGGGCCCAAGCAAGACGCGCCCCGAGGAGTGTCTTGCCACATGTCACCAATGGGTCTGACTGAGCGCCTCCAGGAGAGAGGCCCAAGCAAGACGCGCCCCGAGGAGCGTCAGGCCACATGTCACTACTCAGTCTGACTGAGCGCCTCCAGGAGAGAGGCCCAAGCAAGACGCGCCCCGAGGAGCGTCTTGCCACGTGTCAACACTGGGTCTGATTGAGGGCCTTCTGGAGAGAGGCCCAAGCAAGACGCACCACGAGGAGCGTCTTGCCACATGTCAACAATGGGTCTTACTGAGGGCCTCCAGGAGAGAAGCCCAAGCAAGACGCGCCCCGAGGAGCGTCTTGCCACATGTCAACACTGGGTCTAATTGAGCGCCTCCAGGAGAGACGCCCAAGCAAGACATACCCCGAGGAGCGTCTTGCCACATGTCACTACTCGGTCTGACTGAGCGCCTCCAGGAGAGAGGTCCAAGCAACACGTGCCCCGAGGAGCGTCTTGCCACAGGTCAACAATGGGTCTGACTGAGGGCCTCCAGGAGAGAAGCCGAAGCAAGAAGCGCCCCGAGGAGCGTCTTGCCACATGTCAACACTGGGTCTGACTGAGCGCCTCCAGGAGAGAGGCCCAAGCAAAACACGCCCCGAGGAGCGTCTTGACACATGTCAACACTGGGTCTGACTGAGGGCCTCCATGAGAGAAGCCCAAGCAAGACGCGCCCAGAGGAGAGTCTTGCCACATGTCAACACTGGGTCTGACAGAGGGCATCCAGGAGAGAGGCCCAAGCAATACGCGCCCCGAGGAGCGTCTTTCCACATGTCAACAATGGGTCTGACTGAGGGCCTCCAGGAGAGAAGCCATAGCAAGACGCGCCCCGAGGAGCTTCTTTCCACATGTCAACAATGGGTCTTACTGAGGGCCTCCATGAGAGAAGCCCAAGCAAGACGCGCCCCGAGGTGTGTCTTGCCACATGTCAACACTGTGTCTGACTGAGCGCCTCCAGGAGAGGGCCAAGCAAGACGCGCCCCGAGGAGCGTCTTGCCACGTGTCAACACTGGGTCTGACTTAGCGCCTCCAGGAGAGAGGCCCAAGCAAGATGCGCCTCGAGGAGCGTCTTGCCACGTGTCACCACTGGGTCTGACTGAGCTCCTCCAGGAGAGAGGCCCAAGCAAGACGCGCCCAGAGGAGCGTCTTGCCACGTGTCACCACTGGGTCTGATTGAGCACCTCCAGGAGAGAGGCCCCAGCAAGACGCGCCCCGAGGAGCGTCTTGCCTTATGTCAGCTTTCGGTCTGACTGAGCGCCTCCAGGAGAGAGGCCCAAGCAAGACGTGCCCCGAGGAGCGTCTTGCCACATGTCAACAATGGGTCTGACTGAGGGCCTCCAGGAGAGAAGCCCAAGCAAGACGCGCCCAGAGGAGCGTCTTGCCACATGTCAACACTGGGTCTGACAGAGCGCCTCCAGGAGAGAGGCCCAAGCAAGACACGCCCCGAGGAGCGTCTTGACACATGTCAACACTGGGTCGGACTGAGGGCCTCCATGAGAGAAGCCCAAGCAAGACGCGCCCCGAGGAGAGTCTTGCCACATGTCAACACTCGGTCTGACAGAGGGCATTCAGGAGAGAGGCCCAAGCAATGAGCGCCCCGAGGAGCGTCTTGCCTTATGTCAGCACTCGGTCTTACTGAGCGCCTCCAGGAGAGAGGCCCAAGCAAGACGCGCCCCGAGGAGCGTCTTGCCACATGTCAACAATGGGTCTGACTGAGGGCCTCCAGGAGAGAGGCCCAAGCAAGATGCGCCCGGAGGAGCGTCTTGCCACATGTCAACACTGGGTCTGACAGAGGGCCTCCAGGAGAGAGGCCCAAGCAAGACGCGCCCCGAGGAGCGTCTTGCCACATGTCACCTCTGGTTCTGACTGAGCGCCTCCAGGAGAGAGGCCCAAGCAAGAGGCGCCCCGAGGAGCGTCTTGTCACATGTCAACACTGGGTCTGTCTGAGCGCCTCCAGGAGAGAAGCCCAAGCAAGACGCGCCCCGAGGAGTGTCTTGCCACATGTCAACAATGGGTCTGACTGAGGGCCTCCAGGAGAGAAGCCCAAGCAAGACGCGCCCCGAGGAGCGTCTTGACACATGTCAACACTGGGTCTGACAGAGGGCCTCCAGGAGAGAGGCCCAAGCAAGACGCGCCCCGAGGAGTGTCTTGCCACATGTCACCACTGGGTCTGACTGAGCGCCTCCAGGAGAGAGGCCCAAGCAAGACGCGCCCCGAGGAGCGTCAGGCCACATGTCACTACTCAGTCTGACTGAGCGCCTCCAGGAGAGAGGCCCAAGCAAGACGCGCCCCGAGGAGCGTCTTGCCACATGTCAGCACTGGGTCTGACTGAGCGCCTCCAGGAGAGAGGCCCCAGCAAGACGCGCCCCGAGGAGCGTCTTGCCTTATGTCAGCACTCGGTCTGACTGAGCGCCTCCAGGAGAGAGGCCCAAGCAAGACGCGCCCCGAGGAGCGTCTTGCCACATGTCAACAATGGGTCTGACTGAGGGCCTCCAGGAGAGAGGCCCAAGCAAGATGTGCCCGGAGGAGCGTCTTGCCACATGTCAACACTGGGTCTGACAGAGGCCCTCCAGGAGAGAGGCCCAAGCAAGACGTGCCCCGAGGAGCGTCTTGTCACATGTCAACACTGGGTCTTTCTGAGCGCCTCCAGGAGAGAAGCTCAAGCAAGACGCGCCCCGAGGAGCGTCTTGCCAAATGTCAGCACTCGGTCTGACTGAGCGCCTCCAGGAGAGAGGCCCAAGCAAGACGCGCCCCGAGGAGCGTCTTGCCACATGTCGACAATGGGTCTGACTGAGGGCCTCCAGGAGAGAAGCCCAAGCAACACGCGGCCCGAGGAGCGTCATGCCACATGTCAGCACTCGGTCTGACTGAGCGCCTCCAGGAGAGAGGCCAAAGCAAGACGCGCCCCGAGGAGCGTCTTGACACATGTCAACACTGGGTCTGACAGAGGGCCTCCATGAGAGAGGCCCAAGCAAGACGCGCCCCGAGGAGTGTCTTGCCACATGTCAACACTGGGTCTGACAGAGGGCCTCCAGGAGAGAGGCCCAAGCAAGACGCGCCCCGAGAAGTGTCTTGACACATGTCACCACTTGGTCTGACTGAGCGCCTCCAGGAGAGAGGCCCAAGCAACACGCGCCCCGAGGAGCGTCAGACCACATGTCACTACTCATTCTGACTGAGCGCCTCCAGGAGAGAGGCCCAAGCAAGACGCGCCCCGAGGAGCGTCTTGCCACGTGTCAACACTGGGTCTGATTGAGGGCCTTCTGGAGAGAGGCCCAAGCAAGACGCGCCCCGAGGAGCGTCTTGCCACATGTCACCACTTGGTCTGACTGAGCGCCTCCAGGAATGAGGCCCAAGCAACACGCGCCCCGAGGAGCGTCAGGCCACATGTCACTACTCAGTCTGACTGAGCGCCTCCTGGAGAGAGGCCCAAGCAAGACGCGCCCCGAGGAGCGTCTTGCCACATGTCAACAATGGGTCTTACTGAGGGCCTCCAGGAGAGAAGCCCAAGCAAGACGCGCCCCGAGGAGCTTCTTGCCACATGTCAGCACTCGGTCTGAATGAGCGCCTCCAGGAGAGAGGCCAAAGCAAGACGCGCCCCGAGGAGCGTCTTGACACATGTCAACACTGGGTCTGACAGAGGGCCTCCATGAGAGAGGCCCAAGCAAGACGCGCCCCGAGGAGTGTCTTGCCACATGTCAACACTGGGTCTGACAGAGGGCCTCCATGAGAGAGGCCCAAGCAAGACGCGCCCCGAGGAGTGTCTTGCCACATGTCAACACTGGGTCTGACAGAGGGCCTCCAGGAGAGAGGCCCAAGCAAGACGCGCCCCGAGGAGTGTCTTGCCACATGTCACCACTTGGTCTGACTGAGCGCCTCCAGGAGAGAGGCCCAAGCAAGACGCGCCCCGAGGAGCTTCTTGCCACATGTCAGCACTCGGTCCGACTGAGCGCCTCCAGGAGAGAGGCCAAAGCAAGACGCCCCCCGAGGAGCTTCTTGACACATGTCAACACTGGGTCTGACAGAGGGCCTCCATGAGAGAGGCCCAAGCAAGACGCGCCCCGAGGAGTGTCTTGCCAAATGTCAACACTGGGTCTGACTGAGCGCCTCAGGGAGAGAGGTCCAAGCAAGACGCGCCCCGAGGTGCGTCTTGCCACATGTCACTACTCGGTCTGACTGAGCGCCTCAGGGAGAGAGGTCCAAGCAAGACGCGCCCCGAGGAGCGTGTTGCCACATGTCACTACTCGGTCTGTTTGAGCGCCTCCAGGAGAGAGGCCCAAGCAAGACACGCCCCGAGGAGCGTCTTGACACATGTCAACACGGGGTCTGACTGAGGGCCTCCATGAGAGAAGCCCAAGCAAGACGCGCCCCGAGGAGCGTCTTGCCACATGTCAACACTGGGTCTGATTGAGGGCCTTCTGGAGAGAGGCCCAAGCAAGACGCGCCCCGAGGAGCGTCTTGCCACATGTCAACAATGGGTCTTACTGAGGGCCTCCAGGAGAGAGGCCCAAGCAAGATGTGCCCGGAGGAGCGTTTTGCCACATGTCAACACTGGGTCTGACAGAGGGCCTCCAGGAGAGAGGCCCAAGCAAGACGCACCCCGAGGAGCGTCTTGCCACATGTCACCTCTGGTTCTGACTGAGCGCCTCCAGGAGAGAGGCCCAAGCAAGACGCGCCCCGAGGAGCGTCTTGCCACATGTCAACACTGGGTCTGACAGAGGGCCTCCATGAGAGAGGCCAAAGCAAGACGCGCCCCGAGGAGCGTCTTGCGACATGTCACTACTCGGTCTAACTGAGCGAATCCAGGAGAGAGGTCCAAGCAAGACGCGCCCCGAGGAGCGTCTTGCCACATGTCACTACTCGGTCTGACTGAGCGCCTCCAGGATAGAGGCCCAAGCAAGACGTGCCCCGAGGAGCGTCTTGCCACATGTCAACAATGGGTCTGACTGAGGGCCTCCAGGAGAGAAGCCCAAGCAAGACGCGCCCCGTGGAGCGTCTTGCCACATGTAAACACTGGGTCTGACTGAGCGCCTCCAGGAGAGAGGCCCAAGCAAGACGCGCCCCGAGGAGCGTCTTGCCACATGTCAACAATGGGTCTGACTGAGGGCCTCCAGGAGAGAAGCCCAAGCAAGACGCGCTTCGTGGAGCGTCTTGCCACATGTCAACACTGGGTCTTATTGAGGGCCTTCTGGAGAGAGGCCCAAGCAATACGCGCCCCGAGGAGTGTCTTGCCACATGTCAACAAATGGGTCTTACTGAGGGCCTCCAGGAGAGAGGCCCAAGCAAGATGCGCCCGGAGGAGCGTCTTGCCACATGTCAACACTGGGTCTGACAGAGGGCCTCCAGGAGAGAGGCCCAAGCAAGACGCGCCCCGAGGAGCGTCTTGCCTCATGTCACCTCTGGTTCTGACTGAGCGCCTCCAGGAGAGAGGCCCAAGCAAGACGCGCCCCGAGGAGCGTCTTGCCACATGTCAACAATGGGTCTGACTGAGGGCCTCCAGGAGAGAAGCCCAAGCAAGACGCGCCCCGTGGAGCGTCTTGACACATGTCAACACTGGGTCTGACAGAGGGCCTCCAGGAGAGGGGCCCAAGCAAGACGCGCCCCGAGGAGTGTCTTGCCACATGTCTCCAATGGGTCTGACTGAGCGCCTCCGGGAGAGAGGCCCAAGCAAGACGCGCCCCGAGGAGCGTCAGGCCACATGTCACTACTCAGTCTGACTGAGCGCCTCCAGGAGAGAGGCCCAAGCAAGACGCGCCCCGAGGAGCGTCTTGCCACGTGTCAACACTGGGTCTGATTGAGGGCCTTCTGGAGAGAGGCCCAAGCAAGACGCGTCTTGCCACATGTCAACAATGGGTCTTACTGAGGGCCTCCAGGAGAGAAGCCCAAGCAAGACGCGCCCCGAGGAGCTTCTTGCCACATGTCAGCACTCGGTCTGACTGAGCGCCTCCAGGAGAGAAGCCAAAGCAAGACGCGCCCCGAGGAGCTTCTTGCCACGTGTCACCACTGAGTCTGACTGAGCGCCTCCAGGAGAGAGGCCCAAGCAAGACGCGCCCCGAGGAGCGTCTTGCCACGTGTCACCACTGGGTCTGATTGAGCGCCTCCAGGAGAGAGGCCCCAGCAAGACCGGTCAGGCCTGCAGTGTACACATCAGAGACATGATGTTCTTTCACAGAACTGAGGTTGTTCATTACTAAATGACTTTTACAGGAATATTGTTATTATACTATTCAACAGGTTGATCATAATAATGTGTATTAAACCCACAACCTAGCACTGAGGACAGAGGGACTTTATTTAAATTAGTACTTAATGGAAACGATTCATAATGATACACAAGAGCCATGTCATACATTCAGCCTAGGAATAGTAGCATTGTGCACTATTAAAAATATACACATCAATTGCTCGAATCCCATTGTTGCAAAGTAAAACTCTAATAAAACTCTAGTCTGACATCAACAGAGAAGACTTAGTGTATGCACTACAAATACAGCATTAGGATTTCGAGTGGACCGTGCACCTTGTGAACCATCAGAGGCTTATGACGCAACATATCTTCCAGTTGCTATTAGACAAGTTATAATTCTCGACCATTTTTCGGAACTGGTTTCTTGGGTCCGTGAGTAAATGCCAAATGAGATGATAGTCCTTAAGTAAGTTCCTTGCGATCCCATGTCACGCTCTTGCCCATCAGCCGGTGAACGCTGAGACGGAACTCGATGAGAGCGATGTATTTTTTAAGTGCTCCGAATGTACTTCTAACAAGCGTGCGATTCACTTCGTGAGTAAACTGCAGCTGCAGCTGATTCAAACAGTCGAGCCAACTTTCTACATCACAATGTTCGTTTTGTAGTTAGTCGAGTTACCTTTTGTGTGGCGCATGCACGGGTCGTTAGCGTCCAGCTCCCAGCTTAGAGAGTCCTGTATTGACACAGACGTCAATACATCTCGATGTCATGCAACACACAAAGTCTGTCGCATACAGGTGGGTTAACACATGTACGATACCTTTTGTGTGGCGCATGCACGGGTCGTTAGCGTCCAGCTCCCGGCTTATAGAGAGTCCTGTATTGACACAGACGTCAATACATCTCGATGTCATGCAACACACAAAGTCTGTCGCATACAGGTGGGTTAACACACATGTACGATGTGTGCGATGGCACGCCCAGTTTACAATGGGACACGACGATGATCATTGTTAACCAAACTCTTGTTTCTCACGACAGGTGGTAGCGTTGTCTCCTGCACCTGGTCTTCGTGCACAGAGGGTGCTGTAATGTGCTTGTCATAGTCGCGATTGTTGTCACTCGAATCCGTTGTTCTCACGACAGGTGGTAGCGTTGTCTCCTGCATGTTGTCTTCACGTGCGGCAAGCGTTGTGCTGTGCTCGTTATAATGGTTGTCTTCGTACAAAGGGGGTGTTGAATACTCCTTCGCGAGTAGTGTAGGAGGTGGTGTGATGGGACGGTTCTCAGAGGCGTTATGTGAGCGTACCACCATGGCCTGAGCAACTGCGACTACTGAGAGTACACCCAGTACAGACAGCGAGATCATTTTTTTTACTTGGGTGTTGTACGTGTGGGTACAGCCGCTTTAATGGCAGTGAGAGCAAGTGGTCAAATGTATTTATAGGTCACTAGCAGAAACTAAGGCACGTGGTCAGAGTGTAATCGTAACCACCGTAGCTCTTGTCATAATTTAATTAACATAGAAATCAGAAACGGGCATGTCAGGATAGACATCGCGAGTGATAATGCGGCCAGTATCTGTGTGCGCTTGAGAGCACCTTGTTGTTCTACTGTGGTGCCCACGCCGCCGGGTCTGTAAATGTCATCGACCTTCTTTATATACGCATACGCTAAAGACCGTATATTCTCTATGGATTTGAACACGTCCTTTGTTTTGCGTAACACTTGAGCTGTCTCGAGCGTGATTTTGTGAGTGTACGCCAGTGTTTCGCGTGCACCGAGGTCCGAAAGGGCGTGCGCTACAACTATTAACCTTGGTTTGGGAGTGTGGCGAAACGCTCGCTCCGCTGTAATGGGCAGATGCAATGTTATCACCTGGTACGTTTCGTTAGTCGGGTCGTAACACACCGGTCCGTGACACGGACCGTCACATTGTATGGGGCACAGTAAGGACAACACGCCGCCGACCGTGACTTCGCACTCGACCGCGGTGGTGTTGTCGATTTGCAAAGGATCACATACGCCTCTACAGTCGCAATGAGGCACATTGTAGTCGACGCGACCGTCGGTCACCATAGCTTTCGTCAGCCAACACACTCGATTGCCCTTCGAAACATCGGCGATCAACGTGAGCGTAGAGGTCGCTGTCGCTTTACTGTACGCCAGGATATCCGTGTGTGAGTGCACGCTCGACGTCGATTGACAACCGGTCATGTCAGACCTGATCAGACCTTCCGAACACATGACCATTAGTTGTTGTGCGGCCGAGAGTATCGCGATCATACCGTTGAGATGTGTAGAAAGCGCGTACACGCCAGCCTTCCACGTTTCCAAAGTTTCCAGCAATCTAGAGGGACTTGTCTTAGCGCGCACGGCTGTGCTGAATTTGCGTTGGGTAGACACAACGGCTTCTACCTCGTTTAGGATCTTGTGGGCTCATGTACTCGTGGTAGGCCAAGACGTGTATAGTCGAGCGCGGTGACGCCCCGAACACTTGACCCGGTTTTGTTGTGGCGATATGCGTGTACAGTAATGCGGCAAAGTCCGCGTGTCTAGCGTGTATTGATTTTACAGCTCGCTCATACCCCAACAGTACGGTCCGTAGAAGTTCGTTCACATTGAGTTGTAAGTGATCTGAACATTTCATGATGATAGCACTTTCCTAAGGGGGTCAAACCATGTCCCAAAGGTCACCGGATCTGGTGTCAATTTAAAGAAGTAGTCCAGTTACACATTTGTGGGCTTATAACTTGGCTTCTGAATGTCCTAGAGAGATCAGGTTTGTTTTAATGTACTCCAAACAACAGCCCCTACAACCACAAAAAGGAATGGAGTCATTAGCATTTATGGTTTGTAAATGGCACCCAGAATTATGTTGCACGAAGCACAATTTCACATCATTCTGGGTTTATTTGTGTGAAAACAAGGTCCAATCAGGCTGAAACGTTACAGGAAGGTAGAGTCTATTTAGTTGTAAGTGATCTGAATGTTTCATGATGATAGCGCTTTCCTAAGGGGATCAAACCATGTCCCAAAGGTCACCGGATCTGGTGTCAATTTAAAGAAGTAGTCCAGTTACACATTTGTGGGCTTATAACTTGGCTTCTGAATGTCCTAGAGAGATCAGGTTTGTTTTAGTGTACTCCAATCAACAGCCCCTACAACCACAAAAGGAATGGAGTCATTAGCACTTATGGTTTTTAAATGGCACCCAGAATTATGTTGCACGAAGCACAATTTCACATCATTCTGGGTCCATTTGTGTGAAAACAAGGTCCAATCAGGCTGAAACGTTACAAGAAGGTAGAATCTATTGAGTTGTAAGTGATCTGAACGTTTCATGATGATCTCACATTCCCATAGGGGGTCAAACCATGTCCCAAAGGTCACCGGGCCTGGTGTCACTTTAAAGAAGTAGTCCAGTTACACCTTTGTGGGCTTATAACTTGGCTTCTGAATGTCCTAGAGAGGTCAGGTTTGTTTTAGTGTACTCCAATCAACAGCCCCTACAACCACAAAAAGGAATGGAGTCATTAGCACTTATGGTTTGTAAATGGCACCCAGAATTATGTTGCACGAAGCACAATTTCACATCATTCTGGGTCCATTTGTGTGAAAACAAGGTCCAATCAGGCTGAAACGTTAGAGGAAGGTAGAATCTATTGAGTTGTAAGTGATCTGAACGTTTCATGATGATAGCACTTTCCTAAGGGGGTCAAACCATGTCCCAAAGGTCACCGGATCTGGTGTCAATTTAAAGAAGTAGTCCAGTTACACATTTGTGGGCTTATAACTTGGCTTCTGAATGTCCTAGAGCGATCAGGTTTGCTTTAGTGTACTCCAATCAACAGCCCCTACAACCACAAAAAGGAATGGAGACATTAGCACTTATGGTTTTTAAATGGCACCCAGAATTATGTTGCACGAAGCACAATTTCACATCATTCTGGGTTCATTTGTGTGAAAACAAGGTCCAATCAGGCTGAAACAATACAGGAAGGTAGAATCTATTGAGTTGTAAGTGATCTGAACGTTTCATGATGATCGCACTTTCCTAAGGTGGTCAAACCATGTCCCAAAGGTCACCGGATCTGGTGTCAATTTAAAGAAGTAGTCCAGTTACACCTTTGTGGGCTTATAACTTGGCTTCTGAATGTCCTAGAGAGATCAGGTTTGTTTTAGTGTACTCCAATCAACAGCCCCTACAACCACAAAAGGAATGGAGTCATTAGCACTTATGGTTTGTAATTGGCACCCAGAATTATGTTGCACGAAGCACAATTTCACATCATTCTGGGTCCATTTGTGTGAAAACAAGGTCCAATCAGGCTGAAACGTTACAAGAAGGTAGAATCTATTGAGTTGTAAGTGATTTGAACGTTTCATGATGATCTCACATTCCCATAGGGGGTCAAACCATGTCCCAAAGGTCACCGGGCCTGGTGTCACTTTAAAGAAGTAGTCCAGTTACACCTTTGTGGGCTTATAACTTGGCTTCTGAATGTCCTAGAGAGGTCAGGTTTGTTTTAGTGTACTCCAATCAACAGCCCCTACAACCACAAAAAGGAATGGAGTCATTAGCACTTATGGTTTGTAAATGGCACCCAGAATTATGTTGCACGAAGCACAATTTCACATCATTCTGGGTCCATTTGTGTGAAAACAAGGTCCAATCAGGCTGAAATGTTACAGGAAGGTAGAATCTATTGAGTTGTAAGTGATCTGAACGTTTCATGATGATAGCACTTTCCTAAGGGGGTCAAACCATGTCCCAAAGGTCACCGGATCTGGTGTCAATTTAAAGAAGTAGTCCAGTTACACATTTGTGGGCTTATAACTTGGCTTCTGAATGTCCAGAGCGATCACGTTTGCTTTAGTGTACTCCAATCAACAGCCCCTACAACCACAAAAAGGAATGGAGACATTAGCACTTATGGTTTTTAAATGGCACCCAGAATTATGTTGCACGAAGCACAATTTCACATCATTCTGGGTTAATTTGTGTGAAAACAAGGTCCAATCAGGCTGAAACAATACAGGAAGGTAGAATCTATTGAGTTGTAAGTGATCTGAACATTTCATGATGATCGCACTTTCCTAAGGGGGTCAAACCATGTCCCAAAGGTCACCGGATCTGGTGTCACTTTAAAGAAGTAGTCCAGTTACACATTTGTGGGCTTATAACTTGGCTTCTGAATGTCCTAGAGAGGTCAGGGTTGTTTTAGTGTACTCCAATCAACAGCCCCTACAACCACAAAAAAGAATGGAGTCATTAGCCCTTATGGTTTTTAAATGGCACCCAGAATTATGTTGCACGAAGCACAATTTCACATCATTCTGGGTTCATTTGTGTGAAAACAAGGTCCAATCAGGCTGAAACTTTACAGGAAGGTAGAATCTACTGAGTTGTAAGTGATCTGAACGTTTCATGATGATAGCACTTTCCTAAGGGGGTCAAACCATGTCCCAAAGGTCACCGGATCTGGTGTCAATTTAAAGAAGTAGTCCAGTTACACATTTGTAGGCTTATAACTTGGCTTCTGAATGTCCTAGAGAGATCAGGTTTGTTTTAGTGTACTCCAATCAACAGCCCCTACAACCACACAAAGGAATGGAGTCATTAGCACTTATGGTTTGTAAATGGCATCCAGAATTATGTTGCACGAAGCACAATTTCACATCATTCTGGGTCCATTTGTGTGAAAACAAGGTCCAATCAGGCTGAAACGCTACAAGAAGGTAGAATCTATTGAGTTGTAAGTGATCTGAACGTTTCAAGATGATCGCACATTCCTATAGCGGGTAAAACCATGTCCCAAAGGTCACCGGGCCTGGTGTCACTTTAAAGAAGTAGTCCAGTTACACTTTGTGGGCTTATAACTTGGCTTCTGAATGTCCTAGAGAGGTCAGGTTTGTTTTAGTGTACTCCAATCAACAGCCCCTACAACCTCTAACAGGAATGGAGTCATTAGCACTTATGGTTTGTTAATGGCACCCAGAATTATGTTGCACGAAGCACAATTTCACATCATTCTGGGTCCATTTGTGTGAAAAAAAGGTCCAATCAGGCTGAAACGTTACTGGAAGGTAGAATCTATTGAGTTGTAAGTGATCTGAACGTTTCATGATGATAGCACTTTCCTAAGGGGGTCAAACCATGTCCCAAAGGTCACCGGATCTGGTGTCAATTTAAAGAAGTAGTCCAGTTACACATTTGTGGGCTTATAACTTGGCTTCTGAATGTCCTAGAGAGATCAGGTTTGTTTTAATGTACTCCAAACAATAGCCCCTACAACCACAAAAAGGAATGGAGTCATTAGCATTTATGGTTTGTAAATGGCACCCAGAATTATGTTGCACGAAGCACAATTTCACATCATTCTGGGTTTATTTGTGTGAAAACAAGGTCCAATCAGGCTGAAACGTTACAGGAAGGTAGAGTCTATTTAGTTGTAAGTGATCTGAATGTTTCATGATGATAGCGCTTTCCTAAGGGGATCAAACCATGTCCCAAAGGTCACCGGATCTGGTGTCAATTTAAATAAGTAGTCCAGTTACACATTTGTGGGCTTATAACTTGGCTTCTGAATGTCCTAGAGAGATCAGGTTTGTTTTAGTGTACTCCAATCAACAGCCCCTACAACCACAAAAGGAATGGAGTCATTAGCACTTATGGTTTTTAAATGGCACCCAGAATTATGTTGCACGAAGCACAATTTCACATCATTCTGGGTCCATTTGTGTGAAAACAAGGTCCAATCAGGCTGAAACGTTACAAGAAGGTAGAATCTATTGAGTTGTAAGTGATCTGAACGTTTCATGATGATCTCACATTCCCATAGGGGGTCAAACCATGTCCCAAAGGTCACCGGGCCTGGTGTCACTTTAAAGAAGTAGTCCAGTTACACCTTTGTGGGCTTATAACTTGGCTTCTGAATGTCCTAGAGAGGTCAGTTTGTTTTAGTGTACTCCAATCAACAGCCCCTACAACCACAAAAAGGAATGGAGTCATTAGCACTTATGGTTTGTAAATGGCACCCAGAATTATGTTGCACGAAGCACAATTTCACATCATTCTGGGTCCATTTGTGTGAAAACAAGGTCCAATCAGGCTGAAACGTTACAGGAAGGTAGAATCTATTGAGTTGTAAGTGATCTGAACGTTTCATGATGATAGCACTTTCCTAAGGGGGTCAAACCATGTCCCAAAGGTCACCGGATCTGGTGTCAATTTAAAGAAGTAGTCCAGTTACACATTTGTGGGCTTATAACTTGGCTTCTGAATGTCCTAGAGCGATCAGGTTTGCTTTAGTGTACTCCAATCAACAGCCCCTACAACCACAAAAAGGAATGGAGACATTAGCACTTATGGTTTTTAAATGGCACCCAGAATTATGTTGCACGAAGCACAATTTCACATCATTCTGGGTTCATTTGTGTGAAAACAAGGTCCAATCAGGCTGAAACAATACAGGAAGGTAGAATCTATTGAGTTGTAAGTGATCTGAACGTTTCATGATGATCGCACTTTCCTAAGGTGGTCAAACCATGTCCCAAAGGTCACCGGATCTGGTGTCAATTTAAAGAAGTAGTCCAGTTACACCTTTGTGGGCTTATAACTTGGCTTCTGAATGTCCTAGAGAGATCAGGTTTGTTTTAGTGTACTCCAATCAACAGCCCCTACAACCACAAAAGGAATGGAGTCATTAGCACTTATGGTTTGTAATTGGCACCCAGAATTATGTTGCACGAAGCACAATTTCACATCATTCTGGGTCCATTTGTGTGAAAACAAGGTCCAATCAGGCTGAAACGTTACAAGAAGGTAGAATCTATTGAGTTGTAAGTGATTTGAACGTTTCATGATGATCTCACATTCCCATAGGGGGTCAAACCATGTCCCAAAGGTCACCGGGCCTGGTGTCACTTTAAAGAAGTAGTCCAGTTACACCTTTGTGGGCTTATAACTTGGCTTCTGAATGTCCTAGAGAGGTCAGGTTTGTTTTAGTGTACTCCAATCAACAGCCCCTACAACCACAAAAAGGAATGGAGTCATTAGCACTTATGGTTTGTAAATGGCACCCAGAATTATGTTGCACGAAGCACAATTTCACATCATTCTGGGTCCATTTGTGTGAAAACAAGGTCCAATCAGGCTGAAATGTTACAGGAAGGTAGAATCTATTGAGTTGTAAGTGATCTGAACGTTTCATGATGATAGCACTTTTCTAAGGGGGTCAAACCATGTCCCAAAGGTCACCGGATCTGGTGTCAATTTAAAGAAGTAGTCCAGTTACACATTTGTGGGCTTATAACTTGGCTTCTGAATGTCCAGAGCGATCACGTTTGCTTTAGTGTACTCCAATCAACAGCCCCTACAACCACAAAAAGGAATGGAGACATTAGCACTTATGGTTTTTAAATGGCACCCAGAATTATGTTGCACGAAGCACAATTTCACATCATTCTGGGTTAATTTGTGTGAAAACAAGGTCCAATCAGGCTGAAACAATACAGGAAGGTAGAATCTATTGAGTTGTAAGTGATCTGAACATTTCATGATGATCGCACTTTCCTAAGGGGGTCAAACCATGTCCCAAAGGTCACCGGATCTGGTGTCACTTTAAAGAAGTAGTCCAGTTACACATTTGTGGGCTTATAACTTGGCTTCTGAATGTCCTAGAGAGGTCAGGGTTGTTTTAGTGTACTCCAATCAACAGCCCCTACAACCACAAAAAAGAATGGAGTCATTAGCCCTTATGGTTTTTAAATGGCACCCAGAATTATGTTGCACGAAGCACAATTTCACATCATTCTGGGTTCATTTGTGTGAAAACAAGGTCCAATCAGGCTGAAACTTTACAGGAAGGTAGAATCTACTGAGTTGTAAGTGATCTGAACGTTTCATGATGATAGCACTTTCCTAAGGGGGTCAAACCATGTCCCAAAGATCACCGGATCTGGTGTCAATTTAAAGAAGTAGTCCAGTTACACATTTGTAGGCTTATAACTTGGCTTCTGAATGTCCTAGAGAGATCAGGTTTGTTTTAGTGTACTCCAATCAACAGCCCCTACAACCACACAAAGGAATGGAGTCATTAGCACTTATGGTTTGTAAATGGCATCCAGAATTATGTTGCACGAAGCACAATTTCACATCATTCTGGGTCCATTTGTGTGAAAACAAGGTCCAATCAGGCTGAAACGCTACAAGAAGGTAGAATCTATTGAGTTGTAAGTGATCTGAACGTTTCAAGATGATCGCACATTCCTATAGCGGGTAAAACCATGTCCCAAAGGTCACCGGGCCTGGTGTCACTTTAAAGAAGTAGTCCAGTTACACTTTGTGGGCTTATAACTTGGCTTCTGAATGTCCTAGAGAGGTCAGGTTTGTTTTAGTGTACTCCAATCAACAGCCCCTACAACCTCTAACAGGAATGGAGTCATTAGCACTTATGGTTTGTTAATGGCACCCAGAATTATGTTGCACGAAGCACAATTTCACATCATTCTGGGTCCATTTGTGTGAAAAAAAGGTCCAATCAGGCTGAAACGTTACTGGAAGGTAGAATCTATTGAGTTGTAAGTGATCTGAACGTTTCATGATGATAGAACTTTCCTAAGGGGGTCACACCATGTCCCAAAGGTCACCGGATCTGGTGTCAATTTAAGGAAGTAGTCCAGTTACACATTTGTGGGCTTATAACTTGGCTTCTGAATGTCCTAGAGAGATCAGGTTTGTTTTAATGTACTCCAATCAACAGCCCCTACAACCCCAAAAAGGAATGGAGTCATTAGCACTTATGGTTTGTAAGTGGCACCCAGAATTATGTTGCACGAAGCACAATTTCACATCATTCTGGGTCAATTTGTGTGAAAACAAGGTCCAATCCGGCTGAAACGCTACAAGAAGTTAGAATCTATTGAGTTGTAAGTGATCTGAACGTTTCAAGATGATCGCACATTCCTATAGGGGGTCAAACCATGTCCCAAAGGTCACCGGGCCAAGTGTCACTTTAAAGAAGTAGTCCAGTTACACCTTTGTGGGCTTATAACTTGGCTTCTGAATGTCCTAGAGAGGTTAGGTTTGTTTTAGTGTACTCATATCAACAGCCCCTACAACCACAAAAAGGAATGGAGTCATTAGCACTTATGGTTTGTAAATGGCACCCAGAATTATTTTGCACGAAGCACAATTTCACATCATTCTGGGTTCATTTGTGTGAAAACAAGGTCCAATCAGGCTGAAACGTTACTGGAAGCTAGAATTTATTGAGTTGTAAGTGATCTGAACGTTTCATGATGATAGCGCTTTCCTAAGGGGGTCAAACCATGTCCCAAAGGTCACCGGATCTGGGGTCAATTTAAAGAAGTAGTCCAGTTACACATTTGTGGGCTTATAACTTGGCTTCTGAATGTCCTAGAGAGATCAGGTTTGTTTTAGTATACTCCAATCAACAGCCCCTTCAACCTCAAAAAGGAATGGAGTCATTAGCACTTATGGTTTGTAAATGGCACCCAGAATTATGTTGCACGAAGCACAATTTCACATCATTCTGGGTCCATTTGTGTGAAAACAAGGTCCAATCAGGCTGATACGTTACAAGAAGGTAGAATCTATTGAGTTGTAAGTGATCTGAACGTTTCATGATGATAGCACTTTCCTAAGGGGGTCAAACCATGTCCCAAAGGTCACCGGATCTGGTGTCAATTTAAAGAAGTAGTCCAGTTACACATTTGTGGGCTTATAACTTGGCTTCTGAATGTCCTAGAGAGATCAGGTTTGTTTTAATGTACTCCAATCAACAGCCCCTACAACCACAAAAAGGAATGGAGTCATTGGCATTTTTGGTTTGTAAATGGCACCCAGAATTATGTTGCACGAAGCACAATTTCACATCATTCTGGGTTCATTTGTGTGAAAACAAGGTCCAATCAGGCTGAAACGTTACAGGAAGGTAGAATCTATTTAGTTGTAAGTGATCTGAACGTTTCATGATGATAGCGCTTTCCTAAGGGGATCAAACCATGTCCCAAAGGTCACCGGATCTGGTGTCAATTTAAAGAAGTAGTCCAGTTACACATTTGTGGGCTTATAACTTGGCTTCTGAATGTACTAGAGATATCAGGTTTGTTTTAGTATACTCCAATCAACAGCCCCTACAACCACAAAAAGGAATGGAGTCATTAGCACTTATGGTTTGTAAATGGCACCCAGAATTATGTTGCACGAAGCACGATTTCACATCATTCTGGGTCCATTTGTGTGAAAACAAGGTCCAATCAGGCTGAAACGTTACAAGAAGGTAGAATCTATTGAGTTGTAAGTGATCTGAACGTTTCATGATGCTCTCAAATTCCTATAGGGGGTCAAACCATGTCCCAAAGGTCACCGGGCCTGGTGTCACTTTAAAGAAGTAGTCCAGTTACACCTTTGTGGGCTTATAACTTGGCTTCTGAATGTCCTATAGAGGTCAGGTTTGTTTTAGTGTACTCCAATCAACAGCCCCTACAACCACAAAAAGGAATGGAGTCATTAGCACTTATGGTTTGTAAATGGCACCCAGAATTATGTTGCACGAAGCACAATTTCACATCATTCTGGGTCCATTTGTGTGAAAACAAGGTCCAATCAGGCTGAAACGTTACAGGAAGGTAGAATCTATTGAGTTGTAAGTGATCTGAACGTTTCATGATGATAGCACTTTCCTAAGGGGGTCAAACCATGTCCCAAAGGTCACCGGATCTGGTGTCAATTTAAAGAAGTAGTCCAGTTACACATTTGTGGGCTTATAACTTGGCTTCTGAATGTCCTAGAGAGATCAGGTTTGTTTTAGTGTACTCCAATCAACAGCCCCTACAACCACAAAAAGGAATGGAGTCATTAGCACTTATGGTTTGTAAATGGCACCCAGAATTATGTTGCACGAAGCACAATTTCACATCATTCTGGGTCCATTTGTGTGAAAACAAGGTCCAATCAGGCTGAAACATTACAGGAAGGTAGAATCTATTAAGTTGTAAGTGATCTGAACGTTTCATGATGATAGCACTTCCCTAAGGGGGTCAAACCATGTCCCAAAGGTCATCGGATCTGGTGTCTAAAGAAGTAGTCCAGTTACACATTTGTGGGCTTATAACTTGGCTTCTGAATGTCCTAGAGAGATCAGGTTTGTTTTAGTATACTCCAATCAACAGCCCCTACAACCACAAAAAGGAATGGAGTCATTAGCACTTATGGTTTTTAAATGGCACCCAGAATTATGTTGCACGAAGCACAATTTCACATCATTCTGGGTTCATTTGTGTGAAAACAAGGTCCAATCAGGCTGAAACGTTACAGCAAGGTAGAATCTATTGAGTTGTAAGTGATCTGAACGTTTCATGATGATAGCACTTTCCTAAGGGGGTCAAACCATGTCCCAAAGGTCACCGGATCTGGTGTCAATTTAAAGAATTAGTCCAGTTACACATTTGTGGGCTTATAACTTGGCTTCTGAATGTCCTAGAGTGATCAGGTTTGCTTTAGTGTACTCCAATCAACAGCCCCTACAGCCACAAAAAGGAATGGAGACATTAGCACTTATGGTTTTTAAATGGCACCCAGAATTATGTTGCACGAAGCACAATTTCACATCATTCTGGGTTCATTTGTGTGAAAACAAGGTCCAATCAGGCTGAAACAATACAGGAAGGTAGAATCTATTGAGTTGTAAGTGATCTGAACGTTTCATGATGATCGCACTTTCCTATAGGGGGTCAAACCATGTCCCAAAGGTCACCGGATCTGGTGTCACTTTAAAGAAGTAGTCCAGTTACACATTTGTGGGCTTATAACTTGGCTTCTGAATGTCCTAGAGAGGTCAGGGTTGTTTTAGTGTACTCCAATCAACAGCCCCTACAACCACAAAAAGGAATGGAGTCATTAGCACTTATGGTTTTTAAATGGCACCCAGAATTATGTTGCACAAAGCACAATTTCACATCATTCTGGGTTCATTTGTGTGAAAACAAGGTCCAATCAGGCTGAAACGTTACTGGAAGCTAGAATCTATTGAGTTGTAAGTGATCTGAACGTTTCATGATGATAGCGCTTTCCTAAGGGGGTCAAACCATGTCCCAAAGGTCACCGGATCTGGTGTCAATTTAAAGAAGTAGTCCAGTTACACATTTGTGGGCTTATAACTTGGCTTCTGAATGTACTAGAGAGATCAGGTTTGTTTTAGTATACTCCAATCAACAGCCCCTACAACCACAAAAAGGAATGGAGTCATTAGCACTTATGGTTTGTAAATGGCACCCAGAATTATGTTGCACGAAGCACAATTTCACATCATTCTGGGTCCATTTGTGTGAAAACAAGGTCCAATCAGGCTGAAACGTTACAAGAAGGTAGAATCTATTGAGTTGTAAGTGATCTGAACGTTTCATGATGATCTCAAATTCCTATAGGTGGTCAAACCATGTCCCAAAGGTCACCGGGCCTGGTGTCACTTTAAAGAAGTAGTCCAGTTACACCTTTGTGGGCTTATAACTTGGCTTCTGAATGTCCTATAGAGGTCAGGTTTGTTTTAGTGTACTCCAATCAACAGCCCCTACAACCACAAAAAGGAATGGAGTCATTAGCACTTATGGTTTGTAAATGGCACCCAGAATTATGTTGCACGAAGCACAATTTCACATCATTCTGGGTCCATTTGTGTGAAAACAAGGTCCAATCAGGCTGAAACGTTACAGGAAGGTAGAATCTATTGAGTTGTAAGTGATCTGAACGTTTCATAATGATAGCACTTTCCTAAGGGGGTCAAACCATGTCCCAAAGGTCACCGGATCTGGTGTCAATTTAAAGAAGTAGTCCAGTTACACATTTGTGGGCTTATAACTTGGCTTCTGAATGTCCTAGAGAGATCAGGTTTGTTTTAGTGTACTCCAATCAACAGCCCCTACAACCACAAAAAGGAATGGAGTCATTAGCCCTTATGGTTTGTAAATGGCACCCAGAATTATGTTGCACGAAGCACAATTTCACATCATTCTGGGTCCATTTGTGTGAAAACAAGGTCCAATCAGGCTGAAACATTACAGGAAGGTAGAATCTATTAAGTTGTAAGTGATCTGAACGTTTCATGATGATAGCACTTCCCTAAGGGGGTCAAACCATGTCCCAAAGGTCATCGGATCTGGTGTCTAAAGAAGTAGTCCAGTTACACATTTGTGGGCTTATAACTTGGCTTCTGAATGTCCTAGAGAGATCAGGTTTGTTTTAGTATACTCCAATGAACAGCCCCTACAACCACAAAAAGGAATGGAGTCATTAGCACTTATGGTTTTTAAATGGCACCCAGAATTATGTTGCACGAAGCACAATTTCACATCATTCTGGGTTCATTTGTGTGAAAACAAGGTCCAATCAGGCTGAAACGTTACAGGAAGGTAGAATCTATTGAGTTGTAATTGATCTGAACGTTTCATGATGATAGCACTTTCCTAAGGGGGTCAAACCATGTCCCAAAGGTCACCGGATCTGGTGTCAATTTAAAGAAGTAGTCCAGTTACACATTTGTGGGCTTATAACTTGGCTTCTGAATGTCCTAGAGTGATCAGGTTTGCTTTAGTGTACTCCAATCAACAGCCCCTACAGCCACAAAAAGGAATGGAGACATTAGCACTTATGGTTTTTAAATGGCACCCAGAATTATGTTGCACGAAGCACAATTTCACATCATTCTGGGTTCATTTGTGTGAAAACAAGGTTCAATCAGGCAGAAACGTTACAGGAAAGTAGAATCTATTGAGTTGTAAGTGATCTGAACGTTTCATGATGATAGCACTTTCCTAAGGGGGTCAAACCATGTCCCAAAGGTCACCGGATCTGGTGTCAATTTAAAGAAGTAGTCCATTTACACATTTGTGGGCTTATAACTTGGCTTCTGAATGTCCTAGAGAGATCAGGTTTGTTTTAGTGTACTCCAATCAACAGCCCCTACAACCACAAAAAGGAATGGAGTCATTAGCACTTATGGTTTGTAAATGGCACCCAGAATTATGTTGCACGAAGCACAATTTCACATCATTCTGGGTCCATTTGTGTGAAAACAAGGTCCAATCAGGCTGAAACATTACAGGAAGGTAGAATCTATTAAGTTGTAAGTGATCTGAATGTTTCATGATGATAGCACTTCCCTAAGGGGGTCAAACCATGTCCCAAAGGTCATCGGATCTGGTGTCTAAAGAAGTAGTCCAGTTACACATTTGTGGGCTTATAACTTGGCTTCTGAATGTCCTAGAGAGATCAGGTTTGTTTTAGTATACTCCAATCAACAGCCCCTACAACCACAAAAAGGAATGGAGTCATTAACACTTATGGTTTTTAAATGGCACCCAGAATTATGTTGCACAAAGCACAATTTCACATCATTCTGGGTTCATTTGTGTGAAAACAAGGTCCAATCAGGCTGAAACGTTACAGGAAGGTAGAATCTATTGAGTTGTAATTGATCTGAACGTTTCATGATGATAGCACTTTCCTAAGGGGGTCAAACCATGTCCCAAAGGTCACCGGATCTGGTGTCAATTTAAAGAAGTAGTCCAGTTACACATTTGTGGGCTTATAACTTGGCTTCTGAATGTCCTAGAGTGATCAGGTTTGCTTTAGTGTACTCCAATCAACAGCCCCTACAGCCACAAAAAGGAATGGAGACATTAGCACTTATGGTTTTTAAATGGCACCCAGAATTATGTTGCACGAAGCACAATTTCACATCATTCTGGGTTCATTTGTGTGAAAACAAGGTCCAATCAGGCTGAAACAATACAGGAAGGTAGAATCTATTGAGTTGTAAGTGATCTGAACGTTTCATGATGATCGCACTTTCCTAAGGGGGTCAAACCATGTCCCAAAGGTCACCGGATCTGGTGTCACTTTAAAGATGTAGTCCAGTTACACATTTGTGGGCTTATAACTTGGCTTCTGAATGTCCTAGAGAGGTCAGGGTTGTTTTAGTGTACTCCAATCAACAGCCCCTACAACCACAAAAAGGAATGGAGTCATTAGCACTTATGGTTTTTAAATGGCACCCAGAATTATGTTGCACGAAGCACAATTTCACATCATTCTGGGTTCATTTGTGTGAAAACAAGGTCCAATCAGGCTGAAACGTTACAGGAAGGTAGAATCTACTGAGTTGTAAGTGATCTGAACGTTTCATGATGATAGCACTTTCCTAAGGGGGTCAAACCATGTCCCAAAGATCACCGGATCTGGTGTCAATTTAAAGAAGTAGTCCAGTTACACATTTGTGGGCTTATAACTTGGCTTCTGAATGTCCTAGAGAGATCAGGTTTGTTTTAGTGTACTCCAATCAACAGCCCCTACAACCACAAAAGGAATGGAGTCATTAGCACTTATGGTTTGTAAATGGCACCCAGAATTATGTTGCGCGAAGCACAATTTCACATCATTCTGGGTCCATTTGTGTGAAAACAAGGTCCAATCAGGCTGAAACGCTACAAGAAGGTAGAATCTATTGAGTTGTAAGTGATCTGAATGTTTCAAGATGATCGCACATTCCTATAGGGGGTAAAACCATGTCCCAAATGTCACCGGGCCTGGTGTCACTTTAAAGAAGTAGTCCAGTTACACCTTTGTGGGCTTATAACTTGGCTTCTGAATGTCCTAGAGAGGTTAGGTTTGTTTTTGTGTACTCCAATCAACAGCCCCTACAACCACAAAAAGGAATGGAGTCATTAGCACTTATGGTTTGTAAATGGCACCCAGAATTATTTTGCACGAAGCACATTTTCACATCATTCTGGGTTCATTTGTGTGAAAACAAGGTCCAATCAGGCTGAAACGTTACTGAAAGCTAGAATCTATTGAGTTGTAAGTGATCTGAACGTTTCATGATGATAGCGCTTTCCTAAGGGGGTCAAACCATGTCCCAAAGGTCACCGGATCTGGTGTCAATTTAAAGAAGTAGTCCAGTTACACATTTGTGGGCTTATAACTTGGCTTCTGAATGTCCTAGAGAGATCAGGTTTGTTTTAGTATACTCCAATCAACAGCCCCTACAACCACAAAAAGGAATGGAGTCATTAGCACTTATGGTTTGTAAATGGCACCCAGAATTATGTTGCACGAAGCACAATTTCACATCATTCTGGGTCCATTTGTGTGAAAACAAGGTCCAATCAGGCTGAAACGTTACAAGAAGGTAGAATCTATTGAGTTGTAAGTGATCTGAACGTTTCATGATGATCTCAAATTCCTATAGGGGGTCAAACCATGTCCCAAAGGTCACCGGGCCTGGTGTCACTTTAAAGAAGTAGTCAAGTTACACCTTTGTGGGCTTATAACTTGGCTTCTGAATGTCCTATAGAGGTCAGGTTTGTTTTAGTGTACTCCAATCAACAGCCCCTACAACCACAAAAAGGAATGGAGTCATTAGCACTTATGGTTTGTAAATGGCACCCAGAATTATGTTGCACGAAGCACAATTTCACATCATTCTGGGACCATTTGTGTGAAAACAAGGTCCATTCAGGCTGAAACGTTACAGGAAGGTAGAATCTATTGAGTTGTAAGTGATCTGAACGTTTCATGATGATAGCACTTTCCTAAGGGGGTCAAACCATGTCCCAAAGGTCACCGGATCTGGTGTCAATTTAAAGTAGTCCAGTTACACATTTGTGGGCTTATAACTTGGCTTCTGAATGTCCTAGAGAGATCAGGTTTGTTTTAATGTACTCCAATCAACAGCCCCTACAGCCCCTACAACCACTTGTGTGCTAATGACTCCATTCCTTTTTGTGGTTGTAGGGGCTGTTGATTGGAGTACACTAAAACAAACCTGATCTCTCTAGGACATTCAGAAGCCAAGTTATAAGCACACAAATGTGTAACTGGACTACTTCTTTAAATTGACACCAGATCCGGTGACCTTTGGGACATGGTTTGACCCCCTTAGGAAAGTGCTATCATCATGAAACATTCAGATCACTTACAACTCAATAGATTCTACCTTCCTGTAACGTTTCAGCCTGATTGGACCTTGTTTTCACACAAATGGTCCCAGAATGATGTGAAATTGTGCTTCGTGCAACATAATTCTGGGTGCCATTTACAAACCATAAGTGCTAATGACTCCATTCCTTTTTGTGGTTGTAGGGGCTGTTGATTGGAGTACACTAAAACAAACCTGACCTCTATAGGACATTCAGAAGCCAAGTTATAAGCCCACAAAGGTGTAACTGGACTACTTCTTTAAAGTGACACCAGGCCCGGTGACCTTTGGGACATGGTTTGACCCCCTATAGGAATTTGAGATCATCATGAAACGTTCAGATCACTTACAACTCAATAGATTCTACCTTCTTGTAACGTTTCAGCCTGATTCGACCTTGTTTTCACACAAATGGACCCAGAATGATGTGAAATTGTCCTTCGTGCAACATAATTCTGGGTGCCATTTACAAACCATAAGTGCTAATGACTCCATTCCTTTTTGTGGTTGTAGGGGCTGTTGATTGGAGTATACTAAAACAAACCTGATCTCTCTAGGACATTCAGAAGCCAAGTTATAAGCCCACAAATGTGTAACTGGACTACTTCTTTAAATTGACACCAGATCCGGTGACCTTTGGGACATGGTTTGACCCCCTTAGGAAAGCGCTATCATCATGAAACGTTCAGATCACTTACAACTCAATAGATTCTAGCTTTCAGTAACGTTTCAGCCTGATTGGACCTTGTTTTCACACAAATGAACCCAGAATGATGTGAAATTGTGCTTCGTGCAAAATAATTCTGGGTGCCATTTACAAACCATAAGTGCTAATGACTCCATTCCTTTTTGTGGTTGTAGGGGCTGTTGATTGGAGTACACAAAAACAAACCTAACCTCTCTTGGACATTCAGAAGCCAAGTTATAAGCCCACAAAGGTGTAACTGGACTACTTCTTTAAAGTGACACCAGGCCCGGTGACCTTTGGGACATGGTTTTACCCCCTATAAGAATGTGCGATCATCTTGAAACATTCAGATCACTTACAACTCAATAGATTCTACCTTCTTGTAGCGTTTCAGCCTGATTGGACCTTGTTTTCACACAAATGGACCCAGAATGATGTGAAATTGTGCTTCGCGCAACATAATTCTGGGTGCCATTTACAAACCATAAGTGCTAATGACTCCATTCCTTTTGTGGTTGTAGGGGCTGTTGATTGGAGTACACTAAAACAAACCTGATCTCTCTAGGACATTCAGAAGCCAAGTTATAAGCCCACAAATGTGTAACTGGACTACTTCTTTAAATTCACACCAGATCCGGTGATCTTTGGGACATGGTTTGACCCCCTTAGGAAAGTGCTATCATCATGAAACGTTCAGATCACTTACAACTCAGTAGATTCTACCTTCCTGTAACGTTTCAGCCTGATTGGACCTTGTTTTCACACAAATGAACCCAGAATGATGTGAAATTGTGCTTTGTGCAACATATTTCTGGGTGCCATTTAAAAACCATAAGTGCTAATGACTCCATTCCTTTTTGTGGTTGTAGGGGCTGTTGATTCGAGTACACTAAAACAACCCTGACCTCTCTAGGACATTCAGAAGCCAAGTTATAAGCCCACAAATGTGTAACTGGACTACTTCTTTAAAGTGACACCAGATCCGGTGACCTTTGGGACATGGTTTGACCCCCTTAGGAAAGTGCGATCATCATGAAACGTTCAGATCACTTACAACTCAATAGATTCTACCTTCCTGTATTGTTTCAGCCTGATTGGACCTTGTTTTCACACAAATGAACCCAGAATGATGTGAAATTGTGCTTCGTGCAACATAATTCTGGGTGCCATTTAAAAACCATAAGTGCTAATGTCTCCATTCCTTTTTGTGGCTGTAGGGGCTGTTGATTGGAGTACACTAAAGCAAACCTGATCACTCTAGGACATTCAGAAGCCAAGTTATAAGCCCACAAATGTGTAACTGGACTACTTCTTTAAATTGACACCAGATCCGGTGACCTTTGGGACATGGTTTGACCCCCTTAGGAAAGTGCTATCATCATGAAACGTTCAGATCAATTACAACTCAATAGATTCTACCTTCCTGTAACGTTTCAGCCTGATTGGACCTTGTTTTCACACAAATGAACCCAGAATGATGTGAAATTGTGCTTCGTGCAACATAATTCTGGGTGCCATTTAAAAACCATAAGTTCTAATGACTCCATTCCTTTTTGTGGTTGTAGGGGCTGTTGATTGGAGTATACTAAAACAAACCTGATCTCTCTAGGACATTCAGAAGCCAAGTTATAAGCCCACAAATGTGTAACTGGACTACTTCTTTAGACACCAGATCCGATGACCTTTGGGACATGGTTTGACCCCCTTAGGGAAGTGCTATCATCATGAAACGTTCAGATCACTTACAACTTAATAGATTCTACCTTCCTGTAATGTTTCAGCCTGATTGGACCTTGTTTTCACACAAATGGACCCAGAATGATGTGAAATTGTGCTTCGTGCAACATAATTCTGGGTGCCATTTACAAACCATAAGTGCTAATGACTCCATTCCTTTTTGTGGTTGTAGGGGCTGTTGATTGGAGTACACTAAAACAAACCTGATCTCTCTAGGACATTCAGAAGCCAAGTTATAAGCCCACAAATGTGTAACTGGACTACTTCTTTAAATTGACACCAGATCCGGTGACCTTTGGGACATGGTTTGACCCCCTTAGGAAAGTGCTATCATCATGAAACGTTCAGATCACTTACAACTCAATAGATTCTACTTTCCTGTAACGTTTCTGCCTGATTGAACCTTGTTTTCACACAAATGAACCCAGAATGATGTGAAATTGTGCTTCGTGCAACATAATTCTGGGTGCCATTTAAAAACCATAAGTGCTAATGTCTCCATTCCTTTTTGTGGCTGTAGGGGCTGTTGATTGGAGTACACTAAAGCAAACCTGATCACTCTAGGACATTCAGAAGCCAAGTTATAAGCCCACAAATGTGTAACTGGACTACTTCTTTAAATTGACACCAGATCCGGTGACCTTTGGGACATGGTTTGACCCCCTTAGGAAAGTGCTATCATCATGAAACGTTCAGATCAATTACAACTCAATAGATTCTACCTTCCTGTAACGTTTCAGCCTGATTGGACCTTGTTTTCACACAAATGAACCCAGAATGATGTGAAATTGTGCTTCGTGCAACATAATTCTGGGTGCCATTTAAAAACCATAAGTGCTAATGACTCCATTCCTTTTTGTGGTTGTAGGGGCTGTTGATTGGAGTATACTAAAACAAACCTGATCTCTCTAGGACATTCAGAAGCCAAGTTATAAGCCCACAAATGTGTAACTGGACTACTTCTTTAGACACCAGATCCGATGACCTTTGGGACATGGTTTGACCCCCTTAGGGAAGTGCTATCATCATGAAACGTTCAGATCACTTACAACTTAATAGATTCTACCTTCCTGTAATGTTTCAGCCTGATTGGACCTTGTTTTCACACAAATGGACCCAGAATGATGTGAAATTGTGCTTCGTGCAACATAATTCTGGGTGCCATTTACAAACCATAAGTGCTAATGACTCCATTCCTTTTTGTGGTTGTAGGGGCTGTTGATTGGAGTACATTAAAACAAACCTGATCTCTCTAGGACATTCAGAAGCCAAGTTATAAGCCCACAAATGTGTAACTGGACTACTTCTTTAAATTGACACCAGATCCGGTGACCTTTGGGACATGGTTTGACCCCCTTAGGAAAGTGCTATCATCATGAAACGTTCAGATCACTTACAACTCAATAGATTCTACCTTCCTGTAACGTTTCAGCCTGATTGGACCTTGTTTTCACACAAATGGACCCAGAATGATGTGAAATTGTGCTTCGTGCAACATAATTCTGGCTGCCATTTACAAACCATAAGTGCTAATGACTCCATTCCTTTTTGTTGTTGTAGGGGCTGTTGATTGGAGTACACTAAAACAAACCTGACCTCTATAGGACATTCAGAAGCAAAGTTATAAGCCCACAAAGGTGTAACTGGACTACTTCTTTAAAGTGACACCAGGCCCGGTGACCTTTGGGACATGGTTTGACCACCTATAGGAATTTGAGATCATCATGAAACGTTCAGATCACTTACAACTCAATAGATTCTACCTTCTTGTAACGTTTTAGCCTGATTGGACCTTGTTTTCACACAAATGGTCCCAGAATGATGTGAAATTGTGCTTCGTGCAACATAATTCTGGGTGCCATTTACAAACCATAAGTGCTAATGACTCCATTCCTTTTTGTGGTTGTAGGGGCTGTTGATTGGAGTACACTAAAACAAACCTGATCTCTCTAGGACATTCAGAAGCCAAGTTATAAGCCCACAAATGTGTAACTGGACTACTTCTTTAAATTGACACCAGATCCGGTGACCTTTGGGACATGGTTTGACCCCCTTAGGAAAGCGCTATCATCATGAAACGTTCAGATCACTTACAACTCAATAGATTCTAGCTTTCAGTAACGTTTCAGCCTGATTGGACCTTGTTTTCACACAAATGAACCCAGAATGATGTGAAATTGTGCTTCGTGCAAAATAATTCTGGGTGCCATTTACAAACCATAAGTGCTAATGACTCCATTCCTTTTTGTGGTTGTAGGGGATGTTGATTGGAGTACACAAAAACAAACCTAACCTCTCTTGGACATTCAGAAGCCAAGTTATAAGCCCACAAAGGTGTAATTGGACTACTTCTTTAAAGTGACACCAGGCCCGGTGACCTTTGGGACATGGTTTTACCCCCTATAAGAATGTGCGATCATCTTGAAACATTCAGATCACTTACAACTCAATAGATTCTACCTTCTTGTAGCGTTTCAGCCTGATTGGACCTTGTTTTCACACAAATGGACCCAGAATGATGTGAAATTGTGCTTCGCGCAACATAATTCTGGGTGCCATTTACAAACCATAAGTGCTAATGACTCCATTCCTTTTGTGGTTGTAGGGGCTGTTGATTGGAGTACACTAAAACAAACCTGATCTCTCTAGGACATTCATAAGCCAAGTTATAAGCCCACAAATGTGTAACTGGACTACTTCTTTAAATTGACACCAGATCCGGTGATCTTTGGGACATGGTTTGACCCCCTTAGGAAAGTGCTATCATCATGAAACGTTCAGATCACTTACAACTCAGTAGATTCTACCTTCCTGTAACGTTTCAGCCTGATTGGACCTTGTTTTCACACAAATGAACCCAGAATGATGTGAAATTGTGCTTCGTGCAACATATTTCTGGGTGCCATTTAAAAACCATAAGTGCTAATGACTCCATTCCTTTTTGTGGTTGTAGGGGCTGTTGATTGGAGTACACTAAAACAACCCTGACCTCTCTAGGACATTCAGAAGCCAAGTTATAAGCCCACAAATGTGTAACTGGACTACTTCTTTAAAGTGACACCAGATCCGGTGACCTTTGGGACATGGTTTGACCCCCTTAGGAAAGTGCGATCATCATGAAACGTTCAGATCACTTACAACTCAATAGATTCTACCTTCCTGTATTGTTTCAGCCTGATTGGACCTTGTTTTCACACAAATGAACCCAGAATGATGTGAAATTGTGCTTCGTGCAACATAATTCTGGGTGCCATTTAAAAACCATAAGTGCTAATGTCTCCATTCCTTTTTGTGGCTGTAGGGGCTGTTGATTGGAGTACACTAAAGCAAACCTGATCACTCTAGGACATTCAGAAGCCAAGTTATAAGCCCACAAATGTGTAACTGGACTACTTCTTTAAATTGACACCAGATCCGGTGACCTTTGGGACATGGTTTGACCCCCTTAGGAAAGTGCTATCATCATGAAACGTTCAGATCAATTACAACTCAATAGATTCTACCTTCCTGTAACGTTTCAGCCTGATTGGACCTTGTTTTCACACAAATGAACCCAGAATGATGTGAAATTGTGCTTCGTGCAACATAATTCTGGGTGCCATTTAAAAACCATAAGTTCTAATGACTCCATTCCTTTTTGTGGTTGTAGGGGCTGTTGATTGGAGTATACTAAAACAAACCTGATCTCTCTAGGACATTCAGAAGCCAAGTTATAAGCCCACAAATGTGTAACTGGACTACTTCTTTAGACACCAGATCCGATGACCTTTGGGACATGGTTTGACCCCCTTAGGGAAGTGATATCATCATGAAACGTTCAGATCACTTACAACTTAATAGATTCTACCTTCCTGTAATGTTTCAGCCTGATTGGACCTTGTTTTCACACAAATGGACCCAGAATGATGTGAAATTGTGCTTCGTGCAACATAATTCTGGGTGCCATTTACAAACCATAAGTGCTAATGACTCCATTCCTTTTTGTGGTTGTAGGGGCTGTTGATTGGAGTACACTAAAACAAACCTGATCTCTCTAGGACATTCAGAAGCCAAGTTATAAGCCCACACATGTGTAACTGGACTACTTCTTTAAATTGACACCAGATCCGGTGACCTTTGGGACATGGTTTGACCCCCTTAGGAAAGTGCTATCATCATGAAATGTTCAGATCACTTACAACTCAATAGATTCTACTTTCCTGTAACGTTTCTGCCTGATTGAACCTTGTTTTCACACAAATGAACCCAGAATGATGTGAAATTGTGCTTCGTGCAACATAATTCTGGGTGCCATTTAAAAACCATAAGTGCTAATGTCTCCATTCCTTTTTGTGGCTGTAGGGGCTGTTGATTGGAGTACACTAAAGCAAACCTGATCACTCTAGGACATTCAGAAGCCAAGTTATAAGCCCACAAATGTGTAACTGGACTACTTCTTTAAATTGACACCAGATCCGGTGACCTTTGGGACATGGTTTGACCCCCTTAGGAAAGTGCTATCATCATGAAACGTTCAGATCAATTACAACTCAATAGATTCTACCTTCCTGTAACGTTTCAGCCTGATTGGACCTTGTTTTCACACAAATGAACCCAGAATGATGTGAAATTGTGCTTCGTGCAACATAATTCTGGGTGCCATTTAAAAACCATAAGTGCTAATGACTCCATTCCTTTTTGTGGTTGTAGGGGCTGTTGATTGGAGTATACTAAAACAAACCTGATCTCTCTAGGACATTCAGAAGCCAAGTTATAAGCCCACAAATGTGTAACTGGACTACTTCTTTAGACACCAGATCCGATGACCTTTGGGACATGGTTTGACCCCCTTAGGGAAGTGCTATCATCATGAAACGTTCAGATCACTTACAACTTAATAGATTCTACCTTCCTGTAATGTTTCAGCCTGATTGGACCTTGTTTTCACACAAATGGACCCAGAATGATGTGAAATTGTGCTTCGTGCAACATAATTCTGGGTGCCATTTACAAACCATAAGTGCTAATGACTCCATTCCTTTTTGTGGTTGTAGGGGCTGTTGATTGGAGTACATTAAAACAAACCTGATCTCTCTAGGACATTCAGAAGCCAAGTTATAAGCCCACAAATGTGTAACTGGACTACTTCTTTAAATTGACACCAGATCCGGTGACCTTTGGGACATGGTTTGACCCCCTTAGGAAAGTGCTATCATCATGAAACGTTCAGATCACTTACAACTCAATAGATTCTACCTTCCTGTAACGTTTCAGCCTGATTGGACCTTGTTTTCACACAAATGGACCCAGAATGATGTGAAATTGTGCTTCGTGCAACATAATTCTGGCTGCCATTTACAAACCATAAGTGCTAATGACTCCATTCCTTTTTGTGGTTGTAGGGGCTGTTGAATGGAGTACACTAAAACAAACCTGACCTCTATAGGACATTCAGAAGCCAAGTTATAAGCCCACAAAGGTGTAACTGGACTACTTCTTTAAAGTGACACCAGGCCCGGTGACCTTTGGGACATGGTTTGACCACCTATAGGAATTTGAGATCATCATGAAACGTTCAGATCACTTACAACTCAATAGATTCTACCTTCTTGTAACGTTTTAGCCTGATTGGACCTTGTTTTCACACAAATGGACCCAGAATGATGTGAAATTGTGCTTCGTGCAACATAATTCTGGGTGCCATTTACAAACCATAAGTGCTAATGACTCCATTCCTTTTTGTGGTTGTAGGGGCTGTTGATTGGAGTATACTAAAACAAACCTGATCTCTCTGGTACATTCAGAAGCCAAGTTATAAGCCCACAAATGTGTAACTGGACTACTTCTTTAAATTGACACCAGATCCGGTGACCTTTGGGACATGGTTTGACCCCCTTAGGAAAGCGCTATCATCATGAAACGTTCAGATCACTTACAACTCAATAGATTCTAGCTTCCAGTAACGTTTCAGCCTGATTGGACCTTGTTTTCACACAAATGAACCCAGAATGATGTGAAATTGTGCTTCGTGCAACATAATTCTGGGTGCCATTTAAAAACCATAAGTGCTAATGACTCCATTCCTTTTTGTGGTTGTAGGGGCTGTTGATTGGAGTACACTAAAACAACCCTGACCTCTCTAGGACATTCAGAAGCCAAGTTATAAGCCCACAAATGTGTAACTGGACTACTTCTTTAGACACCAGATCCGATGACCTTTGGGACATGGTTTGACCCCCTTAGGGAAGTTATATCATCATGAAACGTTCAGATCACTTACAACTTAATAGATTCTACCTTCCTGTAATGTTTCAGCCTGATTGGACCTTGTTTTCACACAAATGGACCCAGAATGATGTGAAATTGTGCTTCGTGCAACATAATTCTGGGTGCCATTTACAAACCATAAGTGCTAATGACTCCATTCCTTTTTGTGGTTGTAGGGGCTGTTGATTGGAGTACACTAAAACAAACCTGATCTCTCTAGGACATTCAGAAGCCAAGTTATAAGCCCACACATGTGTAACTGGACTACTTCTTTAAATTGACACCAGATCCGGTGACCTTTGGGACATGGTTTGACCCCCTTAGGAAAGTGCTATCATCATGAAATGTTCAGATCACTTACAACTCAATAGATTCTACTTTCCTGTAACGTTTCTGCCTGATTGAACCTTGTTTTCACACAAATGAACCCAGAATGATGTGAAATTGTGCTTCGTGCAACATAATTCTGGGTGCCATTTAAAAACCATAAGTGCTAATGTCTCCATTCCTTTTTGTGGCTGTAGGGGCTGTTGATTGGAGTACACTAAAGCAAACCTGATCACTCTAGGACATTCAGAAGCCAAGTTATAAGCCCACAAATGTGTAACTGGACTACTTCTTTAAATTGACACCAGATCCGGTGACCTTTGGGACATGGTTTGACCCCCTTAGGAAAGTGCTATCATCATGAAACGTTCAGATCAATTACAACTCAATAGATTCTACCTTCCTGTAACGTTTCAGCCTGATTGGACCTTGTTTTCACACAAATGAACCCAGAATGATGTGAAATTGTGCTTCGTGCAACATAATTCTGGGTGCCATTTAAAAACCATAAGTGCTAATGACTCCATTCCTTTTTGTGGTTGTAGGGGCTGTTGATTGGAGTATACTAAAACAAACCTGATCTCTCTAGGACATTCAGAAGCCAAGTTATAAGCCCACAAATGTGTAACTGGACTACTTCTTTAGACACCAGATCCGATGACCTTTGGGACATGGTTTGACCCCCTTAGGGAAGTGCTATCATCATGAAACGTTCAGATCACTTACAACTTAATAGATTCTACCTTCCTGTAATGTTTCAGCCTGATTGGACCTTGTTTTCACACAAATGGACCCAGAATGATGTGAAATTGTGCTTCGTGCAACATAATTCTGGGTGCCATTTACAAACCATAAGTGCTAATGACTCCATTCCTTTTTGTGGTTGTAGGGGCTGTTGATTGGAGTACATTAAAACAAACCTGATCTCTCTAGGACATTCAGAAGCCAAGTTATAAGCCCACAAATGTGTAACTGGACTACTTCTTTAAATTGACACCAGATCCGGTGACCTTTGGGACATGGTTTGACCCCCTTAGGAAAGTGCTATCATCATGAAACGTTCAGATCACTTACAACTCAATAGATTCTACCTTCCTGTAACGTTTCAGCCTGATTGGACCTTGTTTTCACACAAATGGACCCAGAATGATGTGAAATTGTGCTTCGTGCAACATAATTCTGGCTGCCATTTACAAACCATAAGTGCTAATGACTCCATTCCTTTTTGTGGTTGTAGGGGCTGTTGAATGGAGTACACTAAAACAAACCTGACCTCTATAGGACATTCAGAAGCCAAGTTATAAGCCCACAAAGGTGTAACTGGACTACTTCTTTAAAGTGACACCAGGCCCGGTGACCTTTGGGACATGGTTTGACCACCTATAGGAATTTGAGATCATCATGAAACGTTCAGATCACTTACAACTCAATAGATTCTACCTTCTTGTAACGTTTTAGCCTGATTGGACCTTGTTTTCACACAAATGGACCCAGAATGATGTGAAATTGTGCTTCGTGCAACATAATTCTGGGTGCCATTTACAAACCATAAGTGCTAATGACTCCATTCCTTTTTGTGGTTGTAGGGGCTGTTGATTGGAGTATACTAAAACAAACCTGATCTCTCTGGTACATTCAGAAGCCAAGTTATAAGCCCACAAATGTGTAACTGGACTACTTCTTTAAATTGACACCAGATCCGGTGACCTTTGGGACATGGTTTGACCCCCTTAGGAAAGCGCTATCATCATGAAACGTTCAGATCACTTACAACTCAATAGATTCTAGCTTCCAGTAACGTTTCAGCCTGATTGGACCTTGTTTTCACACAAATGAACCCAGAATGATGTGAAATTGTGCTTCGTGCAACATAATTCTGGGTGCCATTTAAAAACCATAAGTGCTAATGACTCCATTCCTTTTTGTGGTTGTAGGGGCTGTTGATTGGAGTACACTAAAACAACCCTGACCTCTCTAGGACATTCAGAAGCCAAGTTATAAGCCCACAAATGTGTAACTGGACTACTTCTTTAAAGTGACACCAGATCCGGTGACCTTTGGGACATGGTTTGACCCCCTTAGGAAAGTGAGATCATCATGAAACGTTCAGATCACTTACAACTCAATAGATTCTACCTTCCTGTATTGTTTCAGCCTGATTGGACCTTGTTTTCACACAAATGAACCCAGAATGATGTGAAATTGTGCTTCGTGCAACATAATTCTGGGTGCCATTTAAAAACCATAAGTGCTAATGTCTCCATTCCTTTTTGTGGCTGTAGGGGCTGTTGATTGGAGTACACTAAAGCAAACCTGATCACTCTAGGACATTCAGAAGCCAAGTTATAAGCCCACAAATGTGTAACTGGACTACTTCTTTAAATTGACACCAGATCCGGTGACCTTTGGGACATGGTTTGACCCCCTTAGGAAAGTGCTATCATCATGAAACGTTCAGATCACTTACAACTCAATAGATTCTACCTTCCTGTAACGTTTCAGCCTGATTGAACCTTGTTTTCACACAAATGAACCCAGAATGATGTGAAATTGTGCTTCGTGCAACATAATTCTGGGTGCCATTTAAAAACCATAAGTGCTAATGACTCCATTCCTTTTTGTGGTTGTAGGGGCTGTTGATTGGAGTATACTAAAACAAACCTGATCTCTCTAGGACATTCAGAAGCCAAGTTATAAGCCCTCAAATGTGTAACTGGACTACTTCTTTAAATTGACACCAGATCCGGTGACCTTTGGGACATGGTTTGACCCCCTTAGGAAAGTGCTGTCATCATGAAACGTTCAGATCACTTACAACTCAATAGATTCTACCTTCCTGTAACGTTTCAGCCTGATTGGACCTTGTTTTCACACAAATGGACCCAGAATGATGTGAAATTGTGCTTCGTGCAACATAATTCTGGGTGCCATTTACAAACCATAAGTGCTAATGACTCCATTCCTTTTTGTGGTTGTAGGGGCTGTTGATTGGAGTACACTAAAACAAACCTGACCTCTATAGGACATTAGAAGCCAAGTTATAAGCCCACAAAGGTGTAACTGGACTACTTCTTTAAAGTGACACCAGGCCCGGTGACCTTTGGGACATGGTTTGACCCCCTATAGGAATTTGAGATCATCATGAAACGTTCAGATCACTTACAACTCAATAGATTCTACCTTCTTGTAACGTTTCAGCCTGATTGGACCTTGTTTTCACACAAATGGACCCAGAATGATGTGAAATTGTGCTTCGTGCAACATAATTCTGGGTGCCATTTACAAACCATAAGTGCTAATGACTCCATTCCTTTTTGTGGTTGTAGGGGCTGTTGATTGGAGTATACTAAAACAAACCTGATCTCTCTAGGACATTCAGAAGCCAAGTTATAAGCCCACAAATGTGTAACTGGACTACTTCTTTAGACACCAGATCCGATGACCTTTGGGACATGGTTTGACCCCCTTAGGGAAGTGCTATCATCATGAAACGTTCAGATCACTTACAACTTAATAGATTCTACCTTCCTGTAATGTTTCAGCCTGATTGGACCTTGTTTTCACACAAATGGACCCAGAATGATGTGAAATTGTGCTTCGTGCAACATAATTCTGGGTGCCATTTACAAACCATAAGCGCTAATGACTCCATTCCTTTTTGTGGTTGTAGGGGCTGTTGATTGGAGTACACTAAAACAAACCTGATCTCTCTAGGACATTCAGAAGCCAAGTTATAAGCCCACAAATGTGTAACTGGACTACTTCTTTAAATTGACACCAGATCCGGTGACCTTTGGGACATGGTTTGACCCCCTTAGGAAAGTGCTATCATCATGAAACGTTCAGATCACTTACAACTCAATAGATTCTACCTTCCTGTAACGTTTCAGCCTGATTGGACCTTGTTTTCACACAAATGGACCCAGAATGATGTGAAATTGTGCTTCGTGCAACATAATTCTGGGTGCCATTTACAAACCATAAGTGCTAATGACTCCATTCCTTTTTGTGGTTGTAGGGGCTGTTGATTGGAGTACACTAAAACAAACCTGACCTCTATAGGACATTCAGAAACCAAGTTATAAGCCCACAAAGGTGTAACTGGACTACTTCTTTAAAGTGACACCAGGCCCGGTGACCTTTGGGACATGGTTTGACCACCTATAGGAATTTGAGATCATCATGAAACGTTCAGATCACTTACAACTCAATAGATTCTACCTTCTTGTAACGTTTCAGCCTGATTGGACCTTGTTTTCACACAAATGGACCCAGAATGATGTGAAATTGTGCTTCGTGCAACATAATTCTGGGTGCCATTTACAAACCATAAGTGCTAATGACTCCATTCCTTTTTGTGGTTGTAGGGGCTGTTGATTGGAGTATACTAAAACAAACCTGATCTCTCTAGTACATTCAGAAGCCAAGTTATAAGCCCACAAATGTGTAACTGGACTACTTCTTTAAATTGACACCAGATCCGGTGACCTTTGGGACATGGTTTGACCCCCTTAGGAAAGCGCTATCATCATGAAACGTTCAGATCACTTACAACTCAATAGATTCTAGCTTCCAGTAACGTTTCAGCCTGATTGGACCTTGTTTTCACACAAATGGACCCAGAATGATGTGAAATTGTGCTTCGTGCAACATAATTCTGGGTGCCATTTACAAACCATAAGTGCTAATGACTCCATTCCTTTTTGTGGTTGTAGGGGCTGTTGATTGGAGTACACTAAAACAAACCTGACCTCTATAGGACATTCAGAAGCCAAGTTATAAGCCCACAAAGGTGTAACTGGACTACTTCTTTAAAGTGACACGAGGCCCGGTGACCTTTGGGACATGGTTTGACCACCTATAAGAATTTGAGATCATCATGAAACGTTCAGATCACTTACAACTCAATAGATTCTACCTTCTTGTAACGTTTCAGCCTGATTGGACCTTGTTTTCACACAAATGGACCCAGAATGATGTGAAATTGTGCTTCGTGCAACATAATTCTGGGTGCCATTTACAAACCATAAGTGCTAATGACTCCATTCCTTTTTGTGGTTGTAGGGGCTGTTGATTGGAGTATACTAAAACAAACCTGATCTCTCTAGTACATTCAGAAGCCAAGTTATAAGCCCACAAATGTGTAACTGGACTACTTCTTTAAATTGACACCAGATCCGGTGACCTTTGGGACATGGTTTGACCCCCTTAGGAAAGTGAGATCATCATGAAACGTTCAGATCACTTACAACTCAATAGATTCTACCTTCTTGTATTGTTTCAGCCTGATTGGACCTTGTTTTCACACAAATGAACCCAGAATGATGTGAAATTGTGCTTCGTGCAACATAATTCTGGGTGCCATTTAAAAACCATAAGTGCTAATGTCTCCATTCCTTTTTGTGGCTGTAGGGGCTGTTGATTGGAGTACACTAAAGCAAACCTGATCACTCTAGGACATTCAGAAGCCAAGTTATAAGCCCACAAATGTGTAACTGGACTACTTCTTTAAATTGACACCAGATCCGGTGACCTTTGGGACATGGTTTGACCCCCTTAGGAAAGTGCTATCATCATGAAACGTTCAGATCACTTACAACTCAATAGATTCTACCTTCCTGTAACGTTTCAGCCTGATTGGACCTTGTTTTCACACAAATGAACCCAGAATGATGTGAAATTGTGCTTCGTGCAACATAATTCTGGGTGCCATTTAAAAACCATAAGTGCTAATGACTCCATTCCTTTTTGTGGTTGTAGGGGCTGTTGATTGGAGTATACTAAAACAAACCTGATCTCTCTAGGACATTCAGAAGCCAAGTTATAAGCCCACAAATGTGTAACTGGACTACTTCTTTAGACACCAGATCCGATGACCTTTGGGACATGGTTTGACCCCCTTAGGGAAGTGCTATCATCATGAAACGTTCAGATCACTTACAACTCAATAGATTCTACCTTCCTGTAATGTTTCAGCCTGATTGGACCTTGTTTTCACACAAATGGACCCAGAATGATGTGAAATTGTGCTTCGTGCAACATAATTCTGGGTGCCATTTACAAACCATAAGTGCTAATGACTCCATTCCTTTTTGTGGTTGTAGGGGCTGTTGATTGGAGTACACTAAAACAAACCTGATCTCTCTAGGACATTCAGAAGCCAAGTTATAAGCCCACAAATGTGTAACTGGACTACTTCTTTAAATTGACACCAGATCCGGTGACCTTTGGGACATGGTTTGACCCCCTTAGGAAAGTGCTATCATCATGAAACGTTCAGATCACTTACAACTCAATAGATTCTACCTTCCTGTAACGTTTCAGCCTGATTGGACCTTGTTTTCACACAAATGGACCCAGAATGATGTGAAATTGTGCTTCGTGCAACATAATTCTGGGTGCCATTTACAAACCATAAGTGCTAATGACTCCATTCCTTTTTGTGGTTGTAGGGGCTGTTGATTGGAGTACACTAAAACAAACCTGACCTCTATAGGACATTCAGAAGCCAAGTTATAAGCCCACAAATGTGTAACTGGACTACTTCTTTAAATTGACACCAGATCCGGTGACCTTTGGGACATGGTTTGACCCCCTTAGGAAAGTGCTATCATCATGAAACGTTCAGATCACTTACAACTCAATAGATTCTACCTTCCTGTAACGTTTCAGCCTGATTGGACCTTGTTTTCACACAAATGGACCCAGAATGATGTGAAATTGTGCTTCGTGCAACATAATTCTGGGTGCCATTTACAAACCATAAGTGCTAATGACTCCATTCCTTTTTGTGGTTGTAGGGGCTGTTGATTGGAGTACACTAAAACAAACCTGACCTCTATAGGACATTCAGAAGCCAAGTTATAAGCCCACAAAGGTGTAACTGGACTACTTCTTTAAAGTGACACCAGGCCCGGTGACCTTTGGGACATGGTTTGACCACCTATAGGAATTTGAGATCATCATGAAACGTTCAGATCACTTACAACTCAATAGATTCTACCTTCTTGTAACGTTTCAGCCTGATTGGACCTTGTTTTCACACAAATGGACCCAGAATGATGTGAAATTGTGCTTCGTGCAACATAATTCTGGGTGCCATTTACAAACCATAAGTGCTAATGACTCCATTCCTTTTTGTGGTTGTAGGGGCTGTTGATTGGAGTATACTAAAACAAACCTGATCTCTCTGGTACATTCAGAAGCCAAGTTATAAGCCCACAAATGTGTAACTGGACTACTTCTTTAAATTGACACCAGATCCGGTGACCTTTGGGACATGGTTTGACCCCCTTAGGAAAGCGCTATCATCATGAAACGTTCAGATCACTTACAACTCAATAGATTCTAGCTTCCAGGAACGTTTCAGCCTGATTGGACCTTGTTTTCACACAAATGAACCCAGAATGATGTGAAATTGTGCTTCGTGCAACATAATTCTGGGTGCCATTTAAAAACCATAAGTGCTAATGACTCCATTCCTTTTTGTGGTTGTAGGGGCTGTTGATTGGAGTACACTAAAACAACCCTGACCTCTCTAGGACATTAAGAAGCCAAGTTATAAGCCCACAATTTTGTAACTGTACTACTTCTTTAAAGTGACACCAGATCCGGTGACCTTTGGGACATGGTTTGACCCCCTTAGGAAAGTGCGATCATCATGAAACGTTCAGATCACTTACAACTCAATAGATTCTACCTTCCTGTATTGTTTCAGCCTGATTGGACCTTGTTTTCACACAAATGAACCCAGAATGATGTGAAATTGTGCTTCGTGCAACATAATTCTGGGTGCCATTTAAAAACCATAAGTGCTAATGTCTCCATTCCTTTTTGTGGCTGTAGGGGCTGTTGATTGGAGTACACTAAAGCAAACCTGATCACTCTAGGACATTCAGAAGCCAAGTTATAAGCCCACAAATGTGTAACTGGACTACGTCTTTAAATTGACACCAGATCCGGTGACCTTTGGGACATGGTTTGACCCCCTTAGGAAAGTGCTATCATCATGAAACGTTCAGATCACTTACAACTCAATAGATTCTACCTTCCTGTAACGTTTCAGCCTGATTGGACCTTGTTTTCACACAAATGAACCCAGAATGATGTGAAATTGTGCTTCGTGCAACATAATTCTGGGTGCCATTTAAAAACCATAAGTGCTAATGACTCCATTCCTTTTTGTGGTTGTAGGGGCTGTTGATTGGAGTATACTAAAACAAACCTGATCTCTCTAGGACATTCAGAAGCCAAGTTATAAGCCCACAAATGTGTAACTGGACTACTTCTTTAAATTGACACCAGATCCGGTGACCTTTGGGACATGGTTTGACCCCCTTAGGAAAGTGCTATCATCATGAAACGTTCAGATCACTTACAACTCAATAGATTCTACCTTCCTGTAACGTTTCAGCCTGATTGGACCTTGTTTTCACACAAATGGACCCAGAATGATGTGAAATTGTGCTTCGTGCAACATAATTCTGGGTGCCATTTACAAACCATAAGTGCTAATGACTCCATTCCTTTTTGTGGTTGTAGGGGCTGTTGATTGGAGTACACTAAAACAAACCTGACCTCTATAGGACATTCAGAAGCCAAGTTATAAGCCCACAAAGGTGTAACTGGACTACTTCTTTAAAGTGACACCAGGCCCGGTGACCTTTGGGACATGGTTTGACCCCCTATAGGAATTTGTAATCATCATGAAACGTTCAGATCACTTACAACTCAATAGATTCTACCTTCTTGTAACGTTTCAGCCTGATTGGACCTTGTTTTCACACAAATGGACCCAGAATGATGTGAAATTGTGCTTCGTGCAACATAATTCTGGGTGCCATTTACAAACCATAAGTGCTAATGACTCCATTCCTTTTTGTGGTTGTAGGGGCTGTTGATTGGAGTATAGTAAAACAAACCTGATCTCTCTAGGACATTCAGAAGCCAAGTTATAAGCCCACAAATGTGTAACTGGACTACTTCTTTAGACACCAGATCCGATGACCTTTGGGACATGGTTTGACCCCCTTAGGGAAGTGCTATCATCATGAAACGTTCAGATCACTTACAACTTAATAGATTCTACCTTTCTGTAATGTTTCAGCCTGATTGGACCTTGTTTTCACACAAATGGACCCAGAATGATGTGAAATTGTGCTTCGTGCAACATAATTCTGGGTGCCATTTACAAACCATAAGCGCTAATGACTCCATTCCTTTTTGTGGTTGTAGGGGCTGTTGATTGGAGTACACTAAAACAAACCTGATCTCTCTAGGACATTCAGAAGCCAAGTTATAAGCCCACAAATGTGTAACTGGACTACTTCTTTAAATTGACACCAGATCCGGTGACCTTTGGGACATGGTTTGACCCCCTTAGGAAAGTGCTATCATCATGAAACATTCAGATCACTTACAACTCAATAGATTCTACCTTCCTGTAACGTTTGAGCCTGATTGGACCTTGTTTTCACACAAATGGACCCAGAATGATGTGAAATTGTGCTTCGTGCAACATAATTCTGGGTGCCATTTACAAACCATAAGTGCTAATGACTCCATTCCTTTTTGTGGTTGTAGGGGCTGTTGATTGGAGTACACTAAAACAAACCTGACCTCTATAGGACATTCAGAAGCCAAGTTATAAGCCCACAAAGGTGTAACTGGACTACTTCTTTAAAGTGACACCAGGCCCGGTGACCTTTGGGACATGGTTTGACCACCTATAGGAATTTGAGATCATCATGAAACGTTCAGATCACTTACAACTCAATAGATTCTACCTTCTTGTAACGTTTCAGCCTGATTGGACCTTGTTTTCACACAAATGGACCCAGAATGATGTGAAATTGTGCTTCGTGCAACATAATTCTGGGTGCCATTTACAAACCATAAGTGCTAACGACTCCATTCCTTTTTGTGGTTGTAGGGGCTGTTGATTGGAGTATACTAAAACAAACCTGATCTCTCTAGTACATTCAGAAGCCAAGTTATAAGCCCACAAATGTGTAACTGGACTACTTCTTTAAATTGACACCAGATCCGGTGACCTTTGGGACATGGTTTGACCCCCTTAGGAAAGCGCTATCATCATGAAACGTTCAGATCACTTACAACTCAATAGATTCTAGCTTCCAGTAACGTTTCAGCCTGATTGGACCTTGTTTTCACACAAATGGACCCAGAATGATGTGAAATTGTGCTTCGTGCAACATAATTCTGGGTGCCATTTACAAACCATAAGTGCTGATGACTCCATTCCTTTTTGTGGTTGTAGGGGCTGTTGATTGGAGTACACTAAAACAAACCTGACCTCTATAGGACATTCAGAAGCCAAGTTATAAGCCCACAAAGGTGTAACTGGACTACTTCTTTAAAGTGACACCAGGCCCGGTGACCTTTGGGACATGGTTTGACCACCTATAAGAATTTGAGATCATCATGAAACGTTCAGATCACTTACAACTTAATAGATTCTAGCTTCCAGTAACGTTTCAGCCTGATTGGACCTTGTTTTCACACAAATGAACCCAGAATGATGTGAAATTGTGCTTCGTGCAACATAATTCTGGGTGCCATTTAAAAACCATAAGTGCTAATGTCTCCATTCCTTTTTGTGGCTGTAGGGGCTGTTGATTGGAGTACACTAAAGCAAACCTGATCACTCTAGGACATTCAGAAGCCAAGTTATAAGCCCACAAATGTGTAACTGGACTACTTCTTTAAATTGACACCAGATCCGGTGACCTTTGGGACATGGTTTGACCACCTATAGGAATTTGAGATCATCATGAAACGTTCAGATCACTTACAACTCAATAGATTCTACTTTCCTGTAACGTTTCTGCCTGATTGAACCTTGTTTTCACACAAATGAACCCAGAATGATGTGAAATTGTGCTTCGTGCAACATAATTCTGGGTGCCATTTAAAAACCATAAGTGCTAATGTCTCCATTCCTTTTTGTGGCTGTAGGGGCTGTTGATTGGAGTACACTAAAGCAAACCTGATCACTCTAGGACATTCAGAAGCCAAGTTATAAGCCCACAAATGTGTAACTGGACTACTTCTTTAAATTGACACCAGATCCGGTGACCTTTGGGACATGGTTTGACCCCCTTAGGAAAGTGCTATCATCATGAAACGTTCAGATCAATTACAACTCAATAGATTCTACCTTCCTGTAACGTTTCAGCCTGATTGGACCTTGTTTTCACACAAATGAACCCAGAATGATGTGAAATTGTGCTTCGTGCAACATAATTCTGGGTGCCATTTAAAAACCATAAGTGCTAATGACTCCATTCCTTTTTGTGGTTGTAGGGGCTGTTGATTGGAGTATACTAAAACAAACCTGATCTCTCTAGGACATTCAGAAGCCAAGTTATAAGCCCACAAATGTGTAACTGGACTACTTCTTTAGACACCAGATCCGATGACCTTTGGGACATGGTTTGACCCCCTTAGGGAAGTGCTATCATCATGAAACGTTCAGATCACTTACAACTTAATAGATTCTACCTTCCTGTAATGTTTCAGCCTGATTGGACCTTGTTTTCACACAAATGAACCCAGAATGATGTGAAATTGTGCTTCGTGCAACATAATTCTGGGTGCCATTTAAAAACCATAAGTGCTAATGTCTCCATTCCTTTTTGTGGCTGTAGGGGCTGTTGATTGGAGTACACTAAAGCAAACCTGATCACTCTAGGACATTCAGAAGCCAAGTTATAAGCCCACAAAGGTGTAACTGGACTACTTCTTTAAAGTGACACCAGGCCCGGTGACCTTTGGGACATGGTTTGACCACCTATAGGAATTTGAGATCATCATGAAACGTTCAGATCACTTACAACTCAATAGATTCTACCTTCTTGTAACGTTTTAGCCTGATTGGACCTTGTTTTCACACAAATGGACCCAGAATGATGTGAAATTGTGCTTCGTGCAACATAATTCTGGGTGCCATTTACAAACCATAAGTGCTAATGACTCCATTCCTTTTTGTGGTTGTAGGGGCTGTTGATTGGAGTATACTAAAACAAACCTGATCTCTCTGGTACATTCAGAAGCCAAGTTATAAGCCCACAAATGTGTAACTGGACTACTTCTTTAAATTGACACCAGATCCGGTGACCTTTGGGACATGGTTTGACCCCCTTAGGAAAGCGCTATCATCATGAAACGTTCAGATCACTTACAACTCAATAGATTCTAGCTTCCAGTAACGTTTCAGCCTGATTGGACCTTGTTTTCACACAAATGAACCCAGAATGATGTGAAATTGTGCTTCGTGCAACATAATTCTGGGTGCCATTTAAAAACCATAAGTGCTAATGACTCCATTCCTTTTTGTGGTTGTAGGGGCTGTTGATTGGAGTACACTAAAACAACCCTGACCTCTCTAGGACATTCAGAAGCCAAGTTATAAGCCCACAAATGTGTAACTGGACTACTTCTTTAAAGTGACACCAGATCCGGTGACCTTTGGGACATGGTTTGACCCCCTTAGGAAAGTGAGATCATCATGAAACGTTCAGATCACTTACAACTCAATAGATTCTACCTTCCTGTATTGTTTCAGCCTGATTGGACCTTGTTTTCACACAAATGAACCCAGAATGATGTGAAATTGTGCTTCGTGCAACATAATTCTGGGTGCCATTTAAAAACCATAAGTGCTAATGTCTCCATTCCTTTTTGTGGCTGTAGGGGCTGTTGATTGGAGTACACTAAAGCAAACCTGATCACTCTAGGACATTCAGAAGCCAAGTTATAAGCCCACAAATGTGTAACTGGACTACTTCTTTAAATTGACACCAGATCCGGTGACCTGTGGGACATGGTTTGACCCCCTTAGGAAAGTGCTATCATCATGAAACGTTCAGATCACTTACAACTCAATAGATTCTACCTTCCTGTAACGTTTCAGCCTGATTGAACCTTGTTTTCACACAAATGAACCCAGAATGATGTGAAATTGTGCTTCGTGCAACATAATTCTGGGTGCCATTTAAAAACCATAAGTGCTAATGACTCCATTCCTTTTTGTGGTTGTAGGGGCTGTTGATTGGAGTATACTAAAAAAAAACCTGATCTCTCTAGGACATTCAGAAGCCAAGTTATAAGCCCACAAATGTGTAACTGGACTACTTCTTTAAATTGACACCAGATCCGGTGACCTTTGGGACATGGTTTGACCCCCTTAGGAAAGTGCTGTCATCATGAAACGTTCAGATCACTTACAACTCAATAGATTCTACCTTCCTGTAACGTTTCAGCCTGATTGGACCTTGTTTTCACACAAATGGACCCAGAATGATGTGAAATTGTGCTTCGTGCAACATAATTCTGGGTGCCATTTACAAACCATAAGTGCTAATGACTCCATTCCTTTTTGTGGTTGTAGGGGCTGTTGATTGGAGTACACTAAAACAAACCTGACCTCTATAGGACATTAGAAGCCAAGTTATAAGCCCACAAAGGTGTAACTGGACTACTTCTTTAAAGTGACACCAGGCCCGGTGACCTTTGGGACATGGTTTGACCCCCTATAGGAATTTGAGATCATCATGAAACGTTCAGATCACTTACAACTCAATAGATTCTACCTTCTTGTAACGTTTCAGCCTGATTGGACCTTGTTTTCACACAAATGGACCCAGAATGATGTGAAATTGTGCTTCGTGCAACATAATTCTGGGTGCCATTTACAAACCATAAGTGCTAATGACTCCATTCCTTTTTGTGGTTGTAGGGGCTGTTGATTGGAGTATACTAAAACAAACCTGATCTCTCTAGGACATTCAGAAGCCAAGTTATAAGCCCACAAATGTGTAACTGGACTACTTCTTTAGACACCAGATCCGATGACCTTTGGGACATGGTTTGACCCCCTTAGGGAAGTGCTATCATCATGAAACGTTCAGATCACTTACAACTTAATAGATTCTACCTTCCTGTAATGTTTCAGCCTGATTGGACCTTGTTTTCACACAAATGGACCCAGAATGATGTGAAATTGTGCTTCGTGCAACATAATTCTGGGTGCCATTTACAAACCATAAGCGCTAATGACTCCATTCCTTTTTGTGGTTGTAGGGGCTGTTGATTGGAGTACACTAAAACAAACCTGATCTCTCTAGGACATTCAGAAGCCAAGTTATAAGCCCACAAATGTGTAACTGGACTACTTCTTTAAATTGACACCAAATCCGGTGACCTTTGGGACATGGTTTGACCCCCTTAGGAAAGTGCTATCATCATGAAACGTTCAGATCACTTACAACTCAATAGATTCTACCTTCCTGTAACGTTTCAGCCTGATTGGACCTTGTTTTCACACAAATGGACCCAGAATGATGTGAAATTGTGCTTCGTGCAACATAATTCTGGGTGCCATTTACAAACCATAAGTGCTAATGACTCCATTCCTTTTTGTGGTTGTAGGGGCTGTTGATTGGAGTACACTAAAACAAACCTGACCTCTATAGGACATTCAGAAACCAAGTTATAAGCCCACAAAGGTGTAACTGGACTACTTCTTTAAAGTGACACCAGGCCCGGTGACCTTTGGGACATGGTTTGACCACCTATAGGAATTTGAGATCATCATGAAACATTCAGATCACTTACAACTCAATAGATTCTACCTTCTTGTAACGTTTCAGCCTGATTGGACCTTGTTTTCACACAAATGGACCCAGAATGATGTGAAATTGTGCTTCGTGCAACATAATTCTGGGTGCCATTTACAAACCATAAGTGCTAATGACTCCATTCCTTTTTGTGGTTGTAGGGGCTGTTGATTGGAGTATACTAAAACAAACCTGATCTCTCTAGTACATTCAGAAGCCAAGTTATAAGCCCACAAATGTGTAACTGGACTACTTCTTTAAATTGACACCAGATCCGGTGACCTTTGGGACATGGTTTGACCCCCTTAGGAAAGCGCTATCATCATGAAACGTTCAGATCACTTACAACTCAATAGATTCTAGCTTCCAGTAACGTTTCAGCCTGATTGGACCTTGTTTTCACACAAATGGACCCAGAATGATGTGAAATTGTGCTTCGTGCAACATAATTCTGGGTGCCATTTACAAACCATAAGTGCTAATGACTCCATTCCTTTTTGTGGTTGTAGGGGCTGTTGATTGGAGTACACTAAAACAAACCTGACCTCTATAGGACATTCAGAAGCCAAGTTATAAGCCCACAAAGGTGTAACTGGACTACTTCTTTAAAGTGACACCAGGCCCGGTGACCTTTGGGACATGGTTTGACCACCTATAAGAATTTGAGATCATCATGAAACGTTCAGATCACTTACAACTCAATAGATTCTACCTTCTTGTAACGTTTCAGCCTGATTGGACCTTGTTTTCACACAAATGGACCCAGAATGATGTGAAATTGTGCTTCGTGCAACATAATTCTGGGTGCCATTTACAAACCATAAGTGCTAATGACTCCATTCCTTTTTGTGGTTGTATGGGCTGTTGATTGGAGTATACTAAAACAAACCTGATCTCTCTAGTACATTCAGAAGCCAAGTTATAAGCCCACAAATGTGTAACTGGACTACTTCTTTAAATTGACACCAGATCCGGTGACCTTTGGGACATGGTTTGACCCCCTTAGGAAAGTGCGATCATCATGAAACGTTCAGATCACTTACAACTCAATAGATTCTACCTTCTTGTATTGTTTCAGCCTGATTGGACCTTGTTTTCACACAAATGAACCCAGAATGATGTGAAATTGTGCTTCGTGCAACATAATTCTGGGTGCCCTTTAAAAACCATAAGTGCTAATGTCTCCATTCCTTTTTGTGGCTGTAGGGGCTGTTGATTGGAGTACACTAAAGCAAACCTGATCACTCTAGGACATTCAGAAGCCAAGTTATAAGCCCACAAATGTGTAACTGGACTACTTCTTTAAATTGACACCAGATCCGGTGACCTTTGGGACATGGTTTGACCCCCTTAGGAAAGTGCTATCATCATGAAACGTTCAGATCACTTACAACTCAATAGATTCTACCTTCCTGTAACGTTTCAGCCTGATTGGACCTTGTTTTCACACAAATGAACCCAGAATGATGTGAAATTGTGCTTCGTGCAACATAATTCTGGGTGCCATTTAAAAACCATAAGTGCTAATGACTCCATTCCTTTTTGTGGTTGTAGGGGCTGTTGATTGGAGTATACTAAAACAAACCTGATCTCTCTAGGACATTCAGAAGCCAAGTTATAAGCCCACAAATGTGTAACTGGACTACTTCTTTAGACACCAGATCCGATGACCTTTGGGACATGGTTTGACCCCCTTAGGGAAGTGCTATCATCATGAAACGTTCAGATCACTTACAACTCAATAGATTCTACCTTCCTGTAATGTTTCAGCCTGATTGGACCTTGTTTTCACACAAATGGACCCAGAATGATGTGAAATTGTGCTTCGTGCAACATAATTCTGGGTGCCATTTACAAACCATAAGTGCTAATGACTCCATTCCTTTTTGTGGTTGTAGGGGCTGTTGATTGGAGTACACTAAAACAAACCTGATCTCTCTAGGACATTCAGAAGCCAAGTTATAAGCCCACAAATGTGTAACTGGACTACTTCTTTAAATTGACACCAGATCCGGTGACCTTTGGGACATGGTTTGACCCCCTTAGGAAAGTGCTATCATCATGAAACGTTCAGATCACTTACAACTCAATAGATTCTACCTTCCTGTAACGTTTCAGCCTGATTGGACCTTGTTTTCACACAAATGGACCCAGAATGATGTGAAATTGTGCTTCGTGCAACATAATTCTGGGTGCCATTTACAAACCATAAGTGCTAATGACTCCATTCCTTTTTGTGGTTGTAGGGGCTGTTGATTGGAGTACACTAAAACAAACCTGACCTCTATAGGACATTCAGAAGCCAAGTTATAAGCCCACAAATGTGTAACTGGACTACTTCTTTAAATTGACACCAGATCCGGTGACCTTTGGGACATGGTTTGACCCCCTTAGGAAAGTGCTATCATCATGAAACGTTCAGATCACTTACAACTCAATAGATTCTACCTTCCTGTAACGTTTCAGCCTGATTGGACCTTGTTTTCACACAAATGGACCCAGAATGATGTGAAATTGTGCTTCGTGCAACATAATTCTGGGTGCCATTTACAAACCATAAGTGCTAATGACTCCATTCCTTTTTGTGGTTGTAGGGGCTGTTGATTGGAGTACACTAAAACAAACCTGACCTCTATAGGACATTCAGAAGCCAAGTTATAAGCCCACAAAGGTGTAACTGGACTACTTCTTTAAATTGACACCAGGCCCGGTGACCTTTGGGACATGGTTTGACCACCTATAGGAATTTGAGATCATCATGAAACGTTCAGATCACTTACAACTCAATAGATTCTACCTTCTTGTAACGTTTCAGCCTGATTGGACCTTGTTTTCACACAAATGGACCCAGAATGATGTGAAATTGTGCTTCGTGCAACATAATTCTGGGTGCCATTTACAAACCATAAGTGCTAATGACTCCATTCCTTTTTGTGGTTGTAGGGGCTGTTGATTGGAGTATACTAAAACAAACCTGATCTCTCTGGTACATTCAGAAGCCAAGTTATAAGCCCACAAATGTGTAACTGGACTACTTCTTTAAATTGACACCAGATCCGGTGACCTTTGGGACATGGTTTGACCCCCTTAGGAAAGCGCTATCATCATGAAACGTTCAGATCACTTACAACTCAATAGATTCTAGCTTCCAGGAACGTTTCAGCCTGATTGGACCTTGTTTTCACACAAATGAACCCAGAATGATGTGAAATTGTGCTTCGTGCAACATAATTCTGGGTGCCATTTAAAAACCATAAGTGCTAATGACTCCATTCCTTTTTGTGGTTGTAGGGGCTGTTGATTGGAGTACACTAAAACAACCCTGACCTCTCTAGGACATTAAGAAGCCAAGTTATAAGCCCACAATTTTGTAACTGGACTACTTCTTTAAAGTGACACCAGATCCGGTGACCTTTGGGACATGGTTTGACCCCCTTAGGAAAGTGCGATCATCATGAAACGTTCAGATCACTTACAACTCAATAGATTCTACCTTCCTGTATTGTTTCAGCCTGATTGGACCTTGTTTTCACACAAATGAACCCAGAATGATGTGAAATTGTGCTTCGTGCAACATAATTCTGGGTGCCATTTAAAAACCATAAGTGCTAATGTCTCCATTCCTTTTTGTGGCTGTAGGGGCTGTTGATTGGAGTACACTAAAGCAAACCTGATCACTCTAGGACATTCAGAAGCCAAGTTATAAGCCCACAAATGTGTAACTGGACTACGTCTTTAAATTGACACCAGATCCGGTGACCTTTGGGACATGGTTTGACCCCCTTAGGAAAGTGCTATCATCATGAAATGTTCAGATCACTTACAACTCAATAGATTCTACCTTCCTGTAACGTTTCAGCCTGATTGGACCTTGTTTTCACACAAATGAACCCAGAATGATGTGAAATTGTGCTTCGTGCAACATAATTCTGGGTGCCATTTAAAAACCATAAGTGCTAATGACTCCATTCCTTTTTGTGGTTGTAGGGGCTGTTGATTGGAGTATACTAAAACAAACCTGATCTCTCTAGGACATTCAGAAGCCAAGTTATAAGCCCACAAATGTGTAACTGGACTACTTCTTTAAATTGACACCAGATCCGGTGACCTTTGGGACATGGTTTGACCCCCTTAGGAAAGTGCTATCATCATGAAACGTTCAGATCACTTACAACTCAATAGATTCTACCTTCCTGTAACGTTTCAGCCTGATTGGACCTTGTTTTCACACAAATGGACCCAGAATGATGTGAAATTGTGCTTCGTGCAACATAATTCTGGGTGCCATTTACAAACCATAAGTGCTAATGACTCCATTCCTTTTTGTGGTTGTAGGGGCTGTTGATTGGAGTACACTAAAACAAACCTGACCTCTATAGGACATTCAGAAGCCAAGTTATAAGCCCACAAAGGTGTAACTGGACTACTTCTTTAAAGTGACACCAGGCCCGGTGACCTTTGGGACATGGTTTGACCCCCTATAGGAATTTGTAATCATCATGAAACGTTCAGATCACTTACAACTCAATAGATTCTACCTTCTTGTAACGTTTCAGCCTGATTGGACCTTGTTTTCACACAAATGGACCCAGAATGATGTGAAATTGTGCTTCGTGCAACATAATTCTGGGTGCCATTTACAAACCATAAGTGCTAATGACTCCATTCCTTTTTGTGGTTGTAGGGGCTGTTGATTGGAGTATAGTAAAACAAACCTGATCTCTCTAGGACATTCAGAAGCCAAGTTTTAAGCCCACAAATGTGTAACTGGACTACTTCTTTAGACACCAGATCCGATGACCTTTGGGACATGGTTTGACCCCCTTAGGGAAGTGCTATCATCATGAAACGTTCAGATCACTTACAACTTAATAGATTCTACCTTTCTGTAATGTTTCAGCCTGATTGGACCTTGTTTTCACACAAATGGACCCAGAATGATGTGAAATTGTGCTTCGTGCAACATAATTCTGGGTGCCATTTAAAAACCATAAGCGCTAATGACTCCATTCCTTTTTGTGGTTGTAGGGGCTGTTGATTGGAGTACACTGAAACAAACCTGATCTCTCTAGGACATTCAGAAGCCAAGTTATAAGCCCACAAATGTGTAACTGGACTACTTCTTTAAATTGACACCAGATCCGGTGACCTTTGGGACATGGTTTGACCCCCTTAGGAAAGTGCTATCATCATGAAACATTCAGATCACTTACAACTCAATAGATTCTACCTTCCTGTAACGTTTGAGCCTGATTGGACCTTGTTTTCACACAAATGGACCCAGAATGATGTGAAATTGTGCTTCGTGCAACATAATTCTGGGTGCCATTTACAAACCATAAGTGCTAATGACTCCATTCCTTTTTGTGGTTGTAGGGGCTGTTGATTGGAGTACACTAAAACAAACCTGACCTCTATAGGACATTCAGAAGCCAAGTTATAAGCCCACAAAGGTGTAACTGGACTACTTCTTTAAAGTGACACCAGGCCCGGTGACCTTTGGGACATGGTTTGACCACCTATAGGAATTTGAGATCATCATGAAACGTTCAGATCACTTACAACTCAATAGATTCTACCTTCTTGTAACGTTTCAGCCTGATTGGACCTTGTTTTCACACAAATGGACCCAGAATGATGTGAAATTGTGCTTCGTGCAACATAATTCTGGGTGCCATTTACAAACCATAAGTGCTAACGACTCCATTCCTTTTTGTGGTTGTAGGGGCTGTTGATTGGAGTATACTAAAACAAACCTGATCTCTCTAGTACATTCAGAAGCCAAGTTATAAGCCCACAAATGTGTAACTGGACTACTTCTTTAAATTGACACCAGATCCGGTGACCTTTGGGACATGGTTTGACCCCCTTAGGAAAGCGCTATCATCATGAAACGTTCAGATCACATACAACTCAATAGATTCTAGCTTCCAGTAACGTTTCAGCCTGATTGGACCTTGTTTTCACACAAATGGACCCAGAATGATGTGAAATTGTGCTTCGTGCAACATAATTCTGGGTGCCATTTACAAACCATAAGTGCTGATGACTCCATTCCTTTTTGTGGTTGTAGGGGCTGTTGATTGGAGTACACTAAAACAAACCTGACCTCTATAGGACATTCAGAAGCAAAGTTATAAGCCCACAAAGGTGTAACTGGACTACTTCTTTAAAGTGACACCAGGCCCGGTGACCTTTGGGACATGGTTTGACCACCTATAAGAATTTGAGATCATCATGAAACGTTCAGATCACTTACAACTTAATAGATTCTAGCTTCCAGTAACGTTTCAGCCTGATTGGACCTTGTTTTCACACAAATGAACCCAGAATGATGTGAAATTGTGCTTCGTGCAACATAATTCTGGGTGCCATTTAAAAACCATAAGTGCTAATGACTCCATTCCTTTTTGTGGTTGTAGGGGCTGTTGATTGGAGTACACTAAAACAACCCTGACCTCTCTAGGACATTCAGAAGCCAAGTTATAAGCCCACAAATGTGTAACTGGACTACTTCTTTAAAGTGACACCAGATCCGGTGACCTTTGGGACATGGTTTGACCCCCTTAGGAAAGTGCGATCATCATGAAACGTTCAGATCACTTACAACTCAATAGATTCTACCTTCCTGTATTGTTTCAGCCTGATTGGACCTTGTTTTCACACAAATGGACCCAGAATGATGTGAAATTGTGCTTCGTGCAACATAATTCTGGGTGCCATTTACAAACCATAAGTGCTAATGACTCCATTCCTTTTTGTGGTTGTAGGGGCTGTTGATTGGAGTACACTAAAACAAACCTGACCTCTATAGGACATTCAGAAGCCAAGTTATAAGCCCACAAAGGTGTAACTGGACTACTTCTTTAAAGTGACACCAGGCCCGGTGACCTTTGGGACATGGTTTGACCACCTATAGGAATTTGAGATCATCATGAAACGTTCAGATCACTTACAACTCAATAGATTCTACCTTCTTGTAACGTTTCAGCCTGATTGGACCTTGTTTTCACACAAATGGACCCAGAATGATGTGAAATTGTGCTTCGTGCAACATAATTCTGGGTGCCATTTACAAACCATAAGTGCTAACGACTCCATTCCTTTTTGTGGTTGTAGGGGCTGTTGATTGGAGTATACTAAAACAAACCTGATCTCTCTAGTACATTCAGAAGCCAAGTTATAAGCCCACAAATGTGTAACTGGACTACTTCTTTAAATTGACACCAGATCCGGTGACCTTTGGGACATGGTTTGACCCCCTTAGGAAAGCGCTATCATCATGAAACGTTCAGATCACTTACAACTCAATAGATTCTAGCTTCCAGTAACGTTTCAGCCTGATTGGACCTTGTTTTCACACAAATGGACCCAGAATGATGTGAAATTGTGCTTCGTGCAACATAATTCTGGGTGCCATTTACAAACCATAAGTGCTGATGACTCCATTCCTTTTTGTGGTTGTAGGGGCTGTTGATTGGAGTACACTAAAACAAACCTGACCTCTATAGGACATTCAGAAGCCAAGTTATAAGCCCACAAAGGTGTAACTGGACTACTTCTTTAAAGTGACACCAGGCCCGGTGACCTTTGGGACATGGTTTGACCACCTTTAAGAATTTGAGATCATCATGAAACGTTCAGATCACTTACAACTTAATAGATTCTAGCTTCCAGTAACGTTTCAGCCTGATTGGACCTTGTTTTCACACAAATGAACCCAGAATGATGTGAAATTGTGCTTCGTGCAACATAATTCTGGGTGCCATTTAAAAACCATAAGTGCTAATGACTCCATTCCTTTTTGTGGTTGTAGGGGCTGTTGATTGGAGTACACTAAAACAACCCTGACCTCTCTAGGACATTCAGAAGCCAAGTTATAAGCCCACAAATGTGTAACTGGACTACTTCTTTAAAGTGACACCAGATCCGGTGACCTTTGGGACATGGTTTGACCCCCTTAGGAAAGTGCGATCATCATGAAACGTTCAGATCACTTACAACTCAATAGATTCTACCTTCCTGTATTGTTTCAGCCTGATTGGACCTTGTTTTCACACAAATGGACCCAGAATGATGTGAAATTGTGCTTCGTGCAACATAATTCTGGGTGCCATTTACAAACCATAAGTGCTAATGACTCCATTCCTTTTTGTGGTTGTAGGGGCTGTTGATTTGAGTATACTAAAACAAACCTGATATCTCTAGTACATTCAGAAGCCAAGTTATAAGCCCACAAATGTGTAACTGGACTACTTCTTTAAATTGACACCAGATCCGGTGACCTTTGGGACATGGTTTGACCCCCTTAGGAAAGCGCTATCATCATGAAACGTTCAGATCACTTACAACTCAATAGATTCTAGCTTCCAGTAACGTTTCAGCCTGATTGGACCTTGTTTTCACACAAATGGACCCAGAATGATGTGAAATTGTGCTTCGTGCAACATAATTCTGGGTGCCATTTACAAACCATAAGTGCTAATGACTCCATTCCTTTTTGTGGTTGTAGGGGCTGTTGATTGGAGTACACTAAAACAAACCTGACCTCTATAGGACATTCAGAAGCCAAGTTATAAGCCCACAAAGGTGTAACTGGACTACTTCTTTAAAGTGACACCAGGCCCGGTGACCTTTGGGACATGGTTTGACCACCTATAAGAATTTGAGATCATCATGAAACGTTCAGATCACTTACAACTCAATAGATTCTACCTTCTTGTAACGTTTCAGCCTGATTGGACCTTGTTTTCACACAAATGGACCCAGAATGATGTGAAATTGTGCTTCGTGCAACATAATTCTGGGTGCCATTTACAAACCATAAGTGCTAATGACTCCATTCCTTTTTGTGGTTGTAGGGGCTGTTGATTGGAGTATACTGAAACAAACCTGATCTCTCTAGTACATTCAGAAGCCAAGTTATAAGCCCACAAATGTGTAACTGGACTACTTCTTTAAATTGACACCAGATCCGGTGACCTTTGGGACATGGTTTGACCCCCTTAGGAAAGCGCTATCATCATGAAACGTTCAGATCACTTACAACTTAATAGATTCTAGCTTCCAGTAACGTTTCAGCCTGATTGGACCTTGTTTTCACACAAATGAACCCAGAATGATGTGAAATTGTGCTTCGCGCAACATAATTCTGGGTGCCATTTAAAAACCATAAGTGCTAATGACTCCATTCCTTTTTGTGGTTGTAGGGGCTGTTGATTGGAGTACACTAAAACAACCCTGACCTCTCTAGGACATTCAGAAGCCAAGTTATAAGCCCACAAATGTGTAACTGGACTACTTCTTTAAAGTGACACCAGATCCGGTGACCTTTGGGACATGGTTTGACCCCCTTAGGAAAGTGCGATCATCATGAAACGTTCAGATCACTTACAACTCAATAGATTCTACCTTCCTGTATTGTTTCAGCCTGATTGGACCTTGTTTTCACACAAATGAACCCAGAATGATGTGAAATTGTGCTTCGTGCAACATAATTCTGGGTGCCATTTAAAAACCATAAGTGCTAATGTCTCCATTCCTTTTTGTGGCTGTAGGGGCTGTTGATTGGAGTACACTAAAGCAAACCTGATCACTCTAGGACATTCAGAAGCCAAGTTATAAGCCCACAAATGTGTAACTGGACTACTTCTTTAAATTGACACCAGATCCGGTGACCTTTGGGACATGGTTTGACCCGCTTAGGAAAGTGCTATCATCATGAAACGTTCAGATCACTTACAACTCAATAGATTCTACCTTCCTGTAACGTTTCAGCCTGATTGGACCTTGTTTTCACACAAATGAACCCAGAATGATGTGAAATTGTGCTTCATGCAACATAATTCTGGGTGCCATTTAAAAACCATAAGTGCTAATGACTCCATTCCTTTTTGTGGTTGTAGGGGCTGTTGATTGGAGTATACTAAAACAAACCTGATCTCTCTAGGACATTCAGAAGCCAAGTTATAAGCCCACAAATGTGTAACTGGACTACTTCTTTAGACACCAGATCCGATGACCTTTGGGACATGGTTTGACCCCCTTAGGGAAGTGCTATCATCATGAAACGTTCAGATCACTTACAACTTAATAGATTCTACCTTCCTGTAATGTTTCAGCCTGATTGGACCTTGTTTTCACACAAATGGACCCAGAATGATGTGAAATTGTGCTTCGTGCAACATAATTCTGGGTGCCATTTACAAACCATAAGTGCTAATGACTCCATTCCTTTTTGTGGTTGTAGGGGCTGTTGATTGGAGTACACTAAAACAAACCTGATCTCTCTAGGACATTCAGAAGCCAAGTTATAAGCCCACAAATGTGTAACTGGACTACTTCTTTAAATTGACACCAGATCCGGTGACCTTTGGGACATGGTTTGACCCCCTTAGGAAAGTGCTATCATCATGAAACGTTCAGATCACTTACAACTCAATAGATTCTACCTTCCTGTAACGTTTCAGCCTGATTGGACCTTGTTTTCACACAAATGGACCCAGAATGATGTGAAATTGTGCTTCGTGCAACATAATTCTGGGTGCCATTTACAAACCATAAGTGCTAATGACTCCATTCCTTTTTGTGGTTGTAGGGGCTGTTGATTGGAGTACACTAAAACAAACCTGACCTCTATAGGACATTCAGAAGCCAAGTTATAAGCCCACAAAGGTGTAACTGGACTACTTCTTTAAAGTGACACCAGGCCCGGTGACCTTTGGGACATGGTTTGACCCCCTATAGGAATTTGAGATCATCATGAAACGTTCAGATCACTTACAACTCAATAGATTCTACCTTCTTGTAACGTTTCAGCCTGATTGGACCTTGTTTTCACACAAATGGACCCAGAATGATGTGAAATTGTGCTTCGTGCAACATAATTCTGGGTGCCATTTACAAACCATAAGTGCTAATGACTCCATTCCTTTTTGTGGTTGTAGGGGCTGTTGATTGGAGTATACTAAAACAAACCTGATCTCTCTAGTACATTCAGAAGCCAAGTTATAAGCCCACAAATGTGTAACTGGACTACTTCTTTAAATTGACACCAGATCCGGTGACCTTTGGGCCATGGTTTGACCCCCTTAGGAAAGCGCTATCATCATGAAACGTTCAGATCACTTACAACTCAATAGATTCTAGCTTCCAGTAACGTTTCAGCCTGATTGGACCTTGTTTTCACACAAATGGACCCAGAATGATGTGAAATTGTGCTTCGTGCAACATAATTCTGGGTGCCATTTACAAACCATAAGTGCTAATGACTCCATTCCTTTTTGTGGTTGTAGGGGCTGTTGATTGGAGTACACTAAAACAAACCTGACCTCTAAAGGACATTCAGAAGCCAAGTTATAAGCCCACAAAGGTGTAACTGGACTACTTTAAAGTGACACCAGGCCCGGTGACCTTTGGGACATGGTTTGACCACCTATAAGAATTTGAGATCATCATGAAACGTTCAGATCACTTACAACTCAATAGATTCTACCTTCTTGTAACGTTTCAGCCTGATTGGACCTTGTTTTCACACAAATGGACCCAGAATGATGTGAAATTGTGCTTCGTGCAACATAATTCTGGGTGCCATTTACAAACCATAAGTGCTAATGACTCCATTCCTTTTTGTGGTTGTAGGGGCTGTTGATTGGAGTATACTAAAACAAACCTGATCTCTCTAGTACATTCAGAAGCCAAGTTATAAGCCCACAAATGTGTAACTGGACTACTTCTTTAAATTGACACCAGATCCGGTGACCTTTGGGACATGGTTTGACCCCCTTAGGAAAGCGCTATCATCATGAAACGTTCAGATCACTTACAACTCAATAGATTCTAGCTTCCAGTAACGTTTCAGCCTGATTAGACCTTGTTTTCACACAAATGAACCCAGAATGATGTGAAATTGTGCTTCGTGCAACATAATTCTGGGTGCCATTTAAAAACCATAAGTGCTAATGACTCCATTCCTTTTTGTGGTTGTAGGGGCTGTTGATTGGAGTACACTAAAACAACCCTGACCTCTCTAGGACATTCAGAAGCCAAGTTATAAGCCCACAAATGTGTAACTGGACTACTTCTTTAAAGTGACACCAGATCCGGTGACCTTTGGGACATGGTTTGACCCCCTTAGGAAAGTGCGATCATCATGAAACGTTCAGATCACTTACAACTCAATAGATTCTACCTTCCTGTATTGTTTCAGCCTGATTGGACCTTGTTTTCACACAAATGAACCCAGAATGATGTGAAATTGTGCTTCGTGCAACATAATTCTGGGTGCCATTTAAAAACCATAAGTGCTAATGTCTCCATTCCTTTTTGTGGCTGTAGGGGCTGTTGATTGGAGTACACTAAAGCAAACCTGATCACTCTAGGAAATTCAGAAGCCAAGTTATAAGCCCACAAATGTGTAACTGGACTACTTCTTTAAATTGACACCAGATCCGGTGACCTTTGGGACATGGTTTGACCCCCTTAGGAAAGTGCTATCATCATGAAACGTTCAGATCACTTACAACTCAATAGATTCTACCTTCCTGTAACGTTTCAGCCTGATTGGACCTTGTTTTCACACAAATGAACCCAGAATGATGTGAAATTGTGCTTCATGCAACATAATTCTGGGTGCCATTTAAAAACCATAAGTGCTAATGACTCCATTCCTTTTTGTGGTTGTAGGGGCTGTTGATTGGAGTATACTAAAACAAACCTGATCTCTCTAGGACATTCAGAAGCCAAGTTATAAGCCCACAAATGTGTAACTGGACTACTTCTTTAGACACCAGATCCGATGACCTTTGGGACATGGTTTGACCCCCTTAGGGAAGTGCTATCATCATGAAACGTTCAGATCACTTACAACTTAATAGATTCTACCTTCCTGTAATGTTTCAGCCTGATTGGACCTTGTTTTCACACAAATGGACCCAGAATGATGTGAAATTGTGCTTCGTGCAACATAATTCTGGGTGCCATTTACAAACCATAAGTGCTAATGACTCCATTCCTTTTTGTGGTTGTAGGGGCTGTTGATTGGAGTACACTAAAACAAACCTGATCTCTCTTGGACATTCAGAAGCCAAGTTATAAGCCCACAAATGTTTAACTGGACTACTTCTTTAAATTGACACCAGATCCGGTGACATTTGGGACATGGTTTGACCCCCTTAGGAAAGTGCTATCATCATGAAACGTTCAGATCACTTACAACTCAATAGATTCTACCTTCCTGTAACGTTTCAGCCTGATTGGACCTTGTTTTCACACAAATGGACCCAGAATGATGTGAAATTGTGCTTCGTGCAACATAATTCTGGGTGCCATTTACAAACCATAAGTGCTAATGACTCCATTCCTTTTTGTGGTTGTAGGGGCTGTTGATTGGAGTACACTAAAACAAACCTGACCTCTATAGGACATTCAGAAGCCAAGTTATAAGCCCACAAAGGTGTAACTGGACTACTTCTTTAAAGTGACACCTGGCCCGGTGACCTTTGGGACATGGTTTGACCCCCTATAGGAATTTGAGATCATCATGAAACGTTCAGATCACTTACAACTCAATAGATTCTACCTTCTTGTAACGTTTCAGCCTGATTGGACCTTTTTTTCACACAAATGGACCCAGAATGATGTGAAATTGTGCTTCGTGCAACATAATTCTGGGTGCCATTTACAAACCATAAGTGCTAATGACTCCATTCCTTTTTGTGGTTGTAGGGGCTGTTGATTGGAGTATACTAAAACAAACCTGATCTCTCTAGTACATTCAGAAGCCAAGTTATAAGCCCACAAATGTGTAACTGGACTACTTCTTTAAATTGACACCAGATCCGGTGACCTTTGGGACATGGTTTGACCCCCTTAGGAAAGCGCTATCATCATGAAACGTTCAGATCACTTACAACTCAATAGATTCTAGCTTCCAGTAACGTTTCAGCCTGATTGGACCTTGTTTTCACACAAATGAACCCAGAATGATGTGAAATTGTGCTTCGTGCAAAATAATTCTGGGTGCCATTTACAAACCATAAGTGCTAATGACTCCATTCCTTTTTGCGGTTGTAGGGGCTGTTGATTGGAGTACACTAAAACAAACCTAACCTCTCTAGGACATTCAGAAGCCCAGTTATAAGCCCACACATGTGTAACTGGACTACTTCTTTAAATTGACACCAGATCCAGTGACCTTTGGGACATGGTTTGACCCCCTTAGGAAAGTGCTATCATCATGAAACGTTCAGATCAGTTACAACTCAGTAGATTCTACCTTCCTGTAACGTTTCAGCCTGATTGGACCTTGTTTTCACACAAATGGACCCAGAATGATGTGAAATTGTGCTTCGTGCAAAATAATTCTGGGTGCCATTTACAAACCATAAGTGCTAATGACTCCATTCCTTTTTGTGGTTGTAGGGGCTGTTGATTGGAGTACACTAAAACAAACCTAACCTCTCTAGGACATTCAGAAGCCAAGTTATAAGCCCACACAGGTGTAACTGGACTACTTCTTTAAAGTGACACTTGGCCCGGTGACCTTTGGGACATGGTTTGACCCCCTATAGGAATGTGCGATCATCTTGAAACGTTCAGATCACTTACAACTGAATAGATTCTACCTTCTTGTAGCGTTTCAGCCGGATTGGACCTTGTTTTCACACAAATTGACCCAGAATGATGTGAAATTGTGCTTCGTGCAACATAATTCTGGGTGCCACTTACAAACCATAAGTGCTAATGACTCCATTCCTTTTTGTGGTTGTAGGGGCTGTTGATTGGAGTACACTAAAAGAAACTAACCTCTCTAGGACATTCAGAAGCCAAGTTATAAGCCCACAAAGGTGTAACTGGACTACTACTTTAAAGTGACACCAGGCCCGGTGACCTTTGGAACATGGTTTTACCCCCTATAGGAATGTGCGATCATCTTGAAACGTTCAGATCACTTACAACTCAATAGATTCTACCTTCTTGTAGCGTTTCAGCCTGATTGGACCTTGTTTTCACACAAATGGACCCAGAATGATGTGAAATTGTGCTTCATGCAACATAATTCTGGGTGCCATTTACAAACCATAAGTGCTAATGACTCCATTCCTTTTTGGGGTAATGGGGGTTGTTAATTGGAGTACGCTAAAACAAAGCTGATCTCTCTAGGACATTCAGAAGCCAAGTTATAAGCCCACAAATGTGTAACTGGACTACTTCTTTAAATTGACACCAGTTCCGGTGACCTTTGGGACATGGTTTGACCCCATTAGGAAAGTGCTATCATCATGAAACGTTCAGATCACTTACAACTCAGTAGATTCTACCTTCCTGTAACGTTTCAGCCTAATTGGACCTTGTTTTCACACAAATGGACCCAGAATGATGTGAAATTGTGCTTCGTGCAAAATAATTCTGGGTGCCATTTACAAACCATAAGTGCTAATGACTCCATTCCTTTTTGTGGTTGTAGGGGCTGTTGATTGGAGTACACTAAAACAAACCTAACCTCTCTAGGACATTCAGAAGCCAAGTTATAAGCCCACACAGGTGTAACTGGACTACTTCTTTAAAGTGACACTTGGCCCGGTGACCTTTGGGACATGGTTTGACCCCCTATAGGAATGTGCAATCATCTTGAAACGTTCAGATCACTTACAACTGAATAGATTCTACCTTCTTGTAGCGTTTCAGCCGGATTGGACCTTGTTTTCACACAAATTGACCCAGAATGATGTGAAATTGTGCTTCGTGCAACATAATTCTGGGTGCCACTTACAAACCATAAGTGCTAATGACTCCATTCCTTTTTGTGGTTGTAGGGGCTGTTGATTGGAGTACACTAAAACAAACTAACCTATCTAGGACATTCAGAAGCCAAGTTATAAGCCCACAAAGGTGTAACTGGACTACTACTTTAAAGTGACACCAGGCCCGGTGACCTTTGGAACATGGTTTTACCCCCTATAGGAATGTGCGATCATCTTGAAACGTTCAGATCACTTACAACTCAATAGATTCTACCTTCTTGTAGCGTTTCAGCCTGATTGGACCTTGTTTTCACACAAATGGACCCAGAATGATGTGAAATTGTGCTTCATGCAACATAATTCTGGGTGCCATTTACAAACCATAAGTGCTAATGACTCCATTCCTTTTTGGGGTAATGGGGGTTGTTAATTGGAGTACGCTAAAACAAAGCTGATCTCTCTAGGACATTCAGAAGCCAAGTTATAAGCCCACAAATGTGTAACTGGACTACTTCTTTAAATTGACACCAGTTCCGGTGACCTTTGGGACATGGTTTGACCCCATTAGGAAAGTGCTATCATCATGAAACGTTCAGATCACTTACAACTCAGTAGATTCTACCTTCCTGTAACGTTTCAGCCTGATTGGACCTTGTTTTCACACAAATGAACCCAGAATGATGTGAAATTGTGCTTCGTGCAACATAATTCTGGGTGCCATTTACAAACCATAAGTGCTAATGACTCCATTCCTTTTTGTGGTTGTAGGGGCTGTTGGTTGGAGTACATTAAAACAAACCTGATCTCTCTAGGACATTCAGAAGCCAAGTTATAAGCCCACAAATGTGTAACTGGACTACTTCTTTAAATTGACACCAGATCCGGTGACCTTTGGGACATGGTTTGACCCCCTTAGGAAAGTGCTATCATCATGAAACGTTCAGATCACTTACAACTCAATAGATTCTACCTTCCTGTAACGTTTCAGCCTGATTGGACCTTGTTTTCACACAAATGAACCCAGAATGATGTGAAATTGTGCTTCATGCAACATAATTCTGGGTGCCATTTAAAAACCATAAGTGCTAATGACTCCATTCCTTTTTGTGGTTGTAGGGGCTGTTGATTGGAGTATACTAAAACAAACCTGATCTCTCTAGGACATTCAGAAGCCAAGTTATAAGCCCACAAATGTGTAACTGGACTACTTCTTTAAATTGACACCAGATCCGGTGACCTTTGGGACATGGTTTGACCCCCTTAGGAAAGCGCTATCATCATGAAACGTTCAGATCACTTACAACTTAATAGATTCTAGCTTCCAGTAACGTTTCAGCCTGATTGGACCTTGTTTTCACACAAATGAACCCAGAATGATGTGAAATTGTGCTTCGCGCAACATAATTCTGGGTGCCATTTAAAAACCATAAGTGCTAATGACTCCATTCCTTTTTGTGGTTGTAGGGGCTGTTGATTGGAGTACACTAAAACAACCCTGACCTCTCTAGGACATTCAGAAGCCAAGTTATAAGCCCACAAATGTGTAACTGGACTACTTCTTTAAAGTGACACCAGATCCGGTGACCTTTGGGACATGGTTTGACCCCCTTAGGAAAGTGCGATCATCATGAAACGTTCAGATCACTTACAACTCAATAGATTCTACCTTCCTGTATTGTTTCAGCCTGATTGGACCTTGTTTTCACACAAATGAACCCAGAATGATGTGAAATTGTGCTTCGTGCAACATAATTCTGGGTGCCATTTAAAAACCATAAGTGCTAATGTCTCCATTCCTTTTTGTGGCTGTAGGGGCTGTTGAATGGAGTACACTAAAGCAAACCTGATCACTCTAGGACATTCAGAAGCCAAGTTATAAGCCCACAAATGTGTAACTGGACTACTTTAAATTGACACCAGATCCGGTGACCTTTGGGACATGGTTTGACCCGCTTAGGAAAGTGCTATCATCATGAAACGTTCAGATCACTTACAACTCAATAGATTCTACCTTCCTGTAACGTTTCAGCCTGATTGGACCTTGTTTTCACACAAATGAACCCAGAATGATGTGAAATTGTGCTTCATGCAACATAATTCTGGGTGCCATTTAAAAACCATAAGTGCTAATGACTCCATTCCTTTTTGTGGTTGTAGGGGCTGTTGATTGGAGTATACTAAAACAAACCTGATCTCTCTAGGACATTCAGAAGCCAAGTTATAAGCCCACAAATGTGTAACTGGACTACTTCTTTAGACACCAGATCCGATGACCTTTGGGACATGGTTTGACCCCCTTAGGGAAGTGCTATCATCATGAAACGTTCAGATCACTTACAACTTAATAGATTCTACCTTCCTGTAATGTTTCAGCCTGATTGGACCTTGTTTTCACACAAATGGACCCAGAATGATGTGAAATTGTGCTTCGTGCAACATAATTCTGGGTGCCATTTACAAACCATAAGTGCTAATGACTCCATTCCTTTTTGTGGTTGTAGGGGCTGTTGATTGGAGTACACTAAAACAAACCTGATCTCTCTAGGACATTCAGAAGCCAAGTTATAAGCCCACAAATGTGTAACTGGACTACTTCTTTAAATTGACACCAGATCCGGTGACCTTTGGGACATGGTTTGACCCCCTTAGGAAAGTGCTATCATCATGAAACGTTCAGATCACTTACAACTCAATAGATTCTACCTTCCTGTAACGTTTCAGCCTGATTGGACCTTGTTTTCACACAAATGGACCCAGAATGATGTGAAATTGTGCTTCGTGCAACATAATTCTGGGTGCCATTTACAAACCATAAGTGCTAATGACTCCATTCCTTTTTGTGGTTGTAGGGGCTGTTGATTGGAGTACACTAAAACAAACCTGACCTCTATAGGACATTCAGAAGCCAAGTTATAAGCCCACAAAGGTGTAACTGGACTACTTCTTTAAAGTGACACCAGGCCCGGTGACCTTTGGGACATGGTTTGACCCCCTATAGGAATTTGAGATCATCATGAAACGTTCAGATCACTTACAACTCAATAGATTCTACCTTCTTGTAACGTTTCAGCCTGATTGGACCTTGTTTTCACACAAATGGACCCAGAATGATGTGAAATTGTGCTTCGTGCAACATAATTCTGGGTGCCATTTACAAACCATAAGTGCTAATGACTCCATTCCTTTTTGTGGTTGTAGGGGCTGTTGATTGGAGTATACTAAAACAAACCTGATCTCTCTAGTACATTCAGAAGCCAAGTTATAAGCCCACAAATGTGTAACTGGACTACTTCTTTAAATTGACACCAGATCCGGTGACCTTTGGGCCATGGTTTGACCCCCTTAGGAAAGCGCTATCATCATGAAACGTTCAGATCACTTACAACTCAATAGATTCTAGCTTCCAGTAACGTTTCAGCCTGATTGGACCTTGTTTTCACACAAATGGACCCAGAATGATGTGAAATTGTGCTTCGTGCAACATAATTCTGGGTGCCATTTACAAACCATAAGTGCTAATGACTCCATTCCTTTTTGTGGTTGTAGGGGCTGTTGATTGGAGTACACTAAAACAAACCTGACCTCTAAAGGACATTCAGAAGCCAAGTTATAAGCCCACAAAGGTGTAACTGGACTACTTTAAAGTGACACCAGGCCCGGTGACCTTTGGGACATGGTTTGACCACCTATAAGAATTTGAGATCATCATGAAACGTTCAGATCACTTACAACTCAATAGATTCTACCTTCTTGTAACGTTTCAGCCTGATTGGACCTTGTTTTCACACAAATGGACCCAGAATGATGTGAAATTGTGCTTCGTGCAACATAATTCTGGGTGCCATTTACAAACCATAAGTGCTAATGACTCCATTCCTTTTTGTGGTTGTAGGGGCTGTTGATTGGAGTATACTAAAACAAACCTGATCTCTCTAGTACATTCAGAAGCCAAGTTATAAGCCCACAAATGTGTAACTGGACTACTTCTTTAAATTGACACCAGATCCGGTGACCTTTGGGACATGGTTTGACCCCCTTAGGAAAGCGCTATCATCATGAAACGTTCAGATCACTTACAACTCAATAGATTCTAGCTTCCAGTAACGTTTCAGCCTGATTAGACCTTGTTTTCACACAAATGAACCCAGAATGATGTGAAATTGTGCTTCGTGCAACATAATTCTGGGTGCCATTTAAAAACCATAAGTGCTAATGACTCCATTCCTTTTTGTGGTTGTAGGGGCTGTTGATTGGAGTACACTAAAACAACCCTGACCTCTCTAGGACATTCAGAAGCCAAGTTATAAGCCCACAAATGTGTAACTGGACTACTTCTTTAAAGTGACACCAGATCCGGTGACCTTTGGGACATGGTTTGACCCCCTTAGGAAAGTGCGATCATCATGAAACGTTCAGATCACTTACAACTCAATAGATTCTACCTTCCTGTATTGTTTCAGCCTGATTGGACCTTGTTTTCACACAAATGAACCCAGAATGATGTGAAATTGTGCTTCGTGCAACATAATTCTGGGTGCCATTTAAAAACCATAAGTGCTAATGTCTCCATTCCTTTTTGTGGCTGTAGGGGCTGTTGATTGGAGTACACTAAAGCAAACCTGATCACTCTAGGAAATTCAGAAGCCAAGTTATAAGCCCACAAATGTGTAACTGGACTACTTCTTTAAATTGACACCAGATCCGGTGACCTTTGGGACATGGTTTGACCCCCTTAGGAAAGTGCTATCATCATGAAACGTTCAGATCACTTACAACTCAATAGATTCTACCTTCCTGTAACGTTTCAGCCTGATTGGACCTTGTTTTCACACAAATGAACCCAGAATGATGTGAAATTGTGCTTCATGCAACATAATTCTGGGTGCCATTTAAAAACCATAAGTGCTAATGACTCCATTCCTTTTTGTGGTTGTAGGGGCTGTTGATTGGAGTATACTAAAACAAACCTGATCTCTCTAGGACATTCAGAAGCCAAGTTATAAGCCCACAAATGTGTAACTGGACTACTTCTTTAGACACCAGATCCGATGACCTTTGGGACATGGTTTGACCCCCTTAGGGAAGTGCTATCATCATGAAACGTTCAGATCACTTACAACTTAATAGATTCTACCTTCCTGTAATGTTTCAGCCTGATTGGACCTTGTTTTCACACAAATGGACCCAGAATGATGTGAAATTGTGCTTCGTGCAACATAATTCTGGGTGCCATTTACAAACCATAAGTGCTAATGACTCCATTCCTTTTTGTGGTTGTAGGGGCTGTTGATTGGAGTACACTAAAACAAACCTGATCTCTCTTGGACATTCAGAAGCCAAGTTATAAGCCCACAAATGTTTAACTGGACTACTTCTTTAAATTGACACCAGATCCGGTGACATTTGGGACATGGTTTGACCCCCTTAGGAAAGTGCTATCATCATGAAACGTTCAGATCACTTACAACTCAATAGATTCTACCTTCCTGTAACGTTTCAGCCTGATTGGACCTTGTTTTCACACAAATGGACCCAGAATGATGTGAAATTGTGCTTCGTGCAACATAATTCTGGGTGCCATTTACAAACCATAAGTGCTAATGACTCCATTCCTTTTTGTGGTTGTAGGGGCTGTTGATTGGAGTACACTAAAACAAACCTGACCTCTATAGGACATTCAGAAGCCAAGTTATAAGCCCACAAAGGTGTAACTGGACTACTTCTTTAAAGTGACACCTGGCCCGGTGACCTTTGGGACATGGTTTGACCCCCTATAGGAATTTGAGATCATCATGAAACGTTCAGATCACTTACAACTCAATAGATTCTACCTTCTTGTAACGTTTCAGCCTGATTGGACCTTTTTTTCACACAAATGGACCCAGAATGATGTGAAATTGTGCTTCGTGCAACATAATTCTGGGTGCCATTTACAAACCATAAGTGCTAATGACTCCATTCCTTTTTGTGGTTGTAGGGGCTGTTGATTGGAGTATACTAAAACAAACCTGATCTCTCTAGTACATTCAGAAGCCAAGTTATAAGCCCACAAATGTGTAACTGGACTACTTCTTTAAATTGACACCAGATCCGGTGACCTTTGGGACATGGTTTGACCCCCTTAGGAAAGCGCTATCATCATGAAACGTTCAGATCACTTACAACTCAATAGATTCTAGCTTCCAGTAACGTTTCAGCCTGATTGGACCTTGTTTTCACACAAATGAACCCAGAATGATGTGAAATTGTGCTTCGTGCAAAATAATTCTGGGTGCCATTTACAAACCATAAGTGCTAATGACTCCATTCCTTTTTGCGGTTGTAGGGGCTGTTGATTGGAGTACACTAAAACAAACCTGACCTCTATAGGACATTCAGAAGCCAAGTTATAAGCCCACAAAGGTGTAACTGGACTACTTCTTTAAAGTGACACCAGGCCCGGTGACCTTTGGGACATGGTTTGACCCCCTATAGGAATTTGAGATCATCATGAAACGTTCAGATCACTTACAACTCAATAGATTCTACCTTCTTGTAACGTTTCAGCCTGATTGGACCTTGTTTTCACACAAATGGACCCAGAATGATGTGAAATTGTGCTTCGTGCAACATAATTCTGGGTGCCATTTACAAACCATAAGTGCTAATGACTCCATTCCTTTTTGTGGTTGTAGGGGCTGTTGATTGGAGTATACTAAAACAAACCTGATCTCTCTAGTACATTCAGAAGCCAAGTTATAAGCCCACAAATGTGTAACTGGACTACTTCTTTAAATTGACACCAGATCCGGTGACCTTTGGGCCATGGTTTGACCCCCTTAGGAAAGCGCTATCATCATGAAACGTTCAGATCACTTACAACTCAATAGATTCTAGCTTCCAGTAACGTTTCAGCCTGATTGGACCTTGTTTTCACACAAATGGACCCAGAATGATGTGAAATTGTGCTTCGTGCAACATAATTCTGGGTGCCATTTACAAACCATAAGTGCTAATGACTCCATTCCTTTTTGTGGTTGTAGGGGCTGTTGATTGGAGTACACTAAAACAAACCTGACCTCTAAAGGACATTCAGAAGCCAAGTTATAAGCCCACAAAGGTGTAACTGGACTACTTTAAAGTGACACCAGGCCCGGTGACCTTTGGGACATGGTTTGACCACCTATAAGAATTTGAGATCATCATGAAACGTTCAGATCACTTACAACTCAATAGATTCTACCTTCTTGTAACGTTTCAGCCTGATTGGACCTTGTTTTCACACAAATGGACCCAGAATGATGTTAAATTGTGCTTCGTGCAACATAATTCTGGGTGCCATTTACAAACCATAAGTGCTAATGACTCCATTCCTTTTTGTGGTTGTAGGGGCTGTTGATTGGAGTATACTAAAACAAACCTGATCTCTCTAGTACATTCAGAAGCCAAGTTATAAGCCCACAAATGTGTAACTGGACTACTTCTTTAAATTGACACCAGATCCGGTGACCTTTGGGACATGGTTTGACCCCCTTAGGAAAGCGCTATCATCATGAAACGTTCAGATCACTTACAACTCAATAGATTCTAGCTTCCAGTAACGTTTCAGCCTGATTAGACCTTGTTTTCACACAAATGAACCCAGAATGATGTGAAATTGTGCTTCGTGCAACATAATTCTGGGTGCCATTTAAAAACCATAAGTGCTAATGACTCCATTCCTTTTTGTGGTTGTAGGGGCTGTTGATTGGAGTACACTAAAACAACCCTGACCTCTCTAGGACATTCAGAAGCCAAGTTATAAGCCCACAAATGTGTAACTGGACTACTTCTTTAAAGTGACACCAGATCCGGTGACCTTTGGGACATGGTTTGACCCCCTTAGGAAAGTGCGATCATCATGAAACGTTCAGATCACTTACAACTCAATAGATTCTACCTTCCTGTATTGTTTCAGCCTGATTGGACCTTGTTTTCACACAAATGAACCCAGAATGATGTGAAATTGTGCTTCGTGCAACATAATTCTGGGTGCCATTTAAAAACCATAAGTGCTAATGTCTCCATTCCTTTTTGTGGCTGTAGGGGCTGTTGATTGGAGTACACTAAAGCAAACCTGATCACTCTAGGAAATTCAGAAGCCAAGTTATAAGCCCACAAATGTGTAACTGGACTACTTCTTTAAATTGACACCAGATCCGGTGACCTTTGGGACATGGTTTGACCCCCTTAGGAAAGTGCTATCATCATGAAACGTTCAGATCACTTACAACTCAATAGATTCTACCTTCCTGTAACGTTTCAGCCTGATTGGACCTTGTTTTCACACAAATGAACCCAGAATGATGTGAAATTGTGCTTCATGCAACATAATTCTGGGTGCCATTTAAAAACCATAAGTGCTAATGACTCCATTCCTTTTTGTGGTTGTAGGGGCTGTTGATTGGAGTATACTAAAACAAACCTGATCTCTCTAGGACATTCAGAAGCCAAGTTATAAGCCCACAAATGTGTAACTGGACTACTTCTTTAGACACCAGATCCGATGACCTTTGGGACATGGTTTGACCCCCTTAGGGAAATGCTATCATCATGAAACGTTCAGATCACTTACAACTTAATAGATTCTACCTTCCTGTAATGTTTCAGCCTGATTGGACCTTGTTTTCACACAAATGGACCCAGAATGATGTGAAATTGTGCTTCGTGCAACATAATTCTGGGTGCCATTTACAAACCATAAGTGCTAATGACTCCATTCCTTTTTGTGGTTGTAGGGGCTGTTGATTGGAGTACACTAAAACAAACCTGATCTCTCTTGGACATTCAGAAGCCAAGTTATAAGCCCACAAATGTTTAACTGGACTACTTCTTTAAATTGACACCAGATCCGGTGACATTTGGGACATGGTTTGACCCCCTTAGGAAAGTGCTATCATCATGAAACGTTCAGATCACTTACAACTCAATAGATTCTACCTTCCTGTAACGTTTCAGCCTGATTGGACCTTGTTTTCACACAAATGGACCCAGAATGATGTGAAATTGTGCTTCGTGCAACATAATTCTGGGTGCCATTTACAAACCATAAGTGCTAATGACTCCATTCCTTTTTGTGGTTGTAGGGGCTGTTGATTGGAGTACACTAAAACAAACCTGACCTCTATAGGACATTCAGAAGCCAAGTTATAAGCCCACAAAGGTGTAACTGGACTACTTCTTTAAAGTGACACCTGGCCCGGTGACCTTTGGGACATGGTTTGACCCCCTATAGGAATTTGAGATCATCATGAAACGTTCAGATCACTTACAACTCAATAGATTCTACCTTCTTGTAACGTTTCAGCCTGATTGGACCTTTTTTTCACACAAATGGACCCAGAATGATGTGAAATTGTGCTTCGTGCAACATAATTCTGGGTGCCATTTACAAACCATAAGTGCTAATGACTCCATTCCTTTTTGTGGTTGTAGGGGCTGTTGATTGGAGTATACTAAAACAAACCTGATCTCTCTAGTACATTCAGAAGCCAAGTTATAAGCCCACAAATGTGTAACTGGACTACTTCTTTAAATTGACACCAGATCCGGTGACCTTTGGGACATGGTTTGACCCCCTTAGGAAAGCGCTATCATCATGAAACGTTCAGATCACTTACAACTCAATAGATTCTAGCTTCCAGTAACGTTTCAGCCTGATTGGACCTTGTTTTCACACAAATGAACCCAGAATGATGTGAAATTGTGCTTCGTGCAAAATAATTCTGGGTGCCATTTACAAACCATAAGTGCTAATGACTCCATTCCTTTTTGCGGTTGTAGGGGCTGTTGATTGGAGTACACTAAAACAAACCTAACCTCTCTAGGACATTCAGAAGCCCAGTTATAAGCCCACACATGTGTAACTGGACTACTTCTTTAAATTGACACCAGATCCAGTGACCTTTGGGACATGGTTTGACCCCCTTAGGAAAGTGCTATCATCATGAAACGTTCAGATCAGTTACAACTCAGTAGATTCTACCTTCCTGTAACGTTTCAGCCTGATTGGACCTTGTTTTCACACAAATGGACCCAGAATGATGTGAAATTGTGCTTCGTGCAAAATAATTCTGGGTGCCATTTACAAACCATAAGTGCTAATGACTCCATTCCTTTTTGTGGTTGTAGGGGCTGTTGATTGGAGTACACTAAAACAAACCTAACCTCTCTAGGACATTCAGAAGCCAAGTTATAAGCCCACACAGGTGTAACTGGACTACTTCTTTAAAGTGACACTTGGCCCGGTGACCTTTGGGACATGGTTTGACCCCCTATAGGAATGTGCGATCATCTTGAAACGTTCAGATCACTTACAACTGAATAGATTCTACCTTCTTGTAGCGTTTCAGCCGGATTGGACCTTGTTTTCACACAAATTGACCCAGAATGATGTGAAATTGTGCTTCGTGCAACATAATTCTGGGTGCCACTTACAAACCATAAGTGCTAATGACTCCATTCCTTTTTGTGGTTGTAGGGGCTGTTGATTGGAGTACACTAAAACAAACTAACCTCTCTAGGACATTCAGAAGCCAAGTTATAAGCCCACAAAGGTGTAACTGGACTACTACTTTAAAGTGACACCAGGCCCGGTGACCTTTGGAACATGGTTTTACCCCCTATAGGAATGTGCGATCATCTTGAAACGTTCAGATCACTTACAACTCAATAGATTCTACCTTCTTGTAGCGTTTCAGCCTGATTGGACCTTGTTTTCACACAAATGGACCCAGAATGATGTGAAATTGTGCTTCATGCAACATAATTCTGGGTGCCATTTACAAACCATAAGTGCTAATGACTCCATTCCTTTTTGGGGTAATGGGGGTTGTTAATTGGAGTACGCTAAAACAAAGCTGATCTCTCTAGGACATTCAGAAGCCAAGTTATAAGCCCACAAATGTGTAACTGGACTACTTCTTTAAATTGACACCAGTTCCGGTGACCTTTGGGACATGGTTTGACCCCATTAGGAAAGTGCTATCATCATGAAACGTTCAGATCACTTACAACTCAGTAGATTCTACCTTCCTGTAACGTTTCAGCCTAATTGGACCTTGTTTTCACACAAATGGACCCAGAATGATGTGAAATTGTGCTTCGTGCAAAATAATTCTGGGTGCCATTTACAAACCATAAGTGCTAATGACTCCATTCCTTTTTGTGGTTGTAGGGGCTGTTGATTGGAGTACACTAAAACAAACCTAACCTCTCTAGGACATTCAGAAGCCAAGTTATAAGCCCACACAGGTGTAACTGGACTACTTCTTTAAAGTGACACTTGGCCCGGTGACCTTTGGGACATGGTTTGACCCCCTATAGGAATGTGCAATCATCTTGAAACGTTCAGATCACTTACAACTGAATAGATTCTACCTTCTTGTAGCGTTTCAGCCGGATTGGACCTTGTTTTCACACAAATTGACCCAGAATGATGTGAAATTGTGCTTCGTGCAACATAATTCTGGGTGCCACTTACAAACCATAAGTGCTAATGACTCCATTCCTTTTTGTGGTTGTAGGGGCTGTTGATTGGAGTACACTAAAACAAACTAACCTATCTAGGACATTCAGAAGCCAAGTTATAAGCCCACAAAGGTGTAACTGGACTACTACTTTAAAGTGACACCAGGCCCGGTGACCTTTGGAACATGGTTTTACCCCCTATAGGAATGTGCGATCATCTTGAAACGTTCAGATCACTTACAACTCAATAGATTCTACCTTCTTGTAGCGTTTCAGCCTGATTGGACCTTGTTTTCACACAAATGGACCCAGAATGATGTGAAATTGTGCTTCATGCAACATAATTCTGGCTGCCATTTACAAACCATAAGTGCTAATGACTCCATTCCTTTTTGGGGTAATGGGGGTTGTTAATTGGAGTACGCTAAAACAAAGCTGATCTCTCTAGGACATTCAGAAGCCAAGTTATAAGCCCACAAATGTGTAACTGGACTACTTCTTTAAATTGACACCAGTTCCGGTGACCTTTGGGACATGGTTTGACCCCATTAGGAAAGTGCTATCATCATGAAACGTTCAGATCACTTACAACTCAGTAGATTCTACCTTCCTGTAACGTTTCAGCCTGATTGGACCTTGTTTTCACACAAATGAACCCAGAATGATGTGAAATTGTGCTTCGTGCAACATAATTCTGGGTGCCATTTACAAACCATAAGTGCTAATGACTCCATTCCTTTTTGTGGTTGTAGGGGCTGTTGGTTGGAGTACATTAAAACAAACCTGATCTCTCTAGGACATTCAGAAGCCAAGTTATAAGCCCACAAATGTGTAACTGGACTACTTCTTTAAATTGACACCAGATCCGGTGACCTTTGGGACATGGTTTGACCCCCTTAGGAAAGTGCTATCATCATGAAACGTTCAGATCACTTACAACTCAATAGATTCTACCTTCCTGTAACGTTTCAGCCTGATTGGACCTTGTTTTCACACAAATGAACCCAGAATGATGTGAAATTGTGCTTCATGCAACATAATTCTGGGTGCCATTTAAAAACCATAAGTGCTAATGACTCCATTCCTTTTTGTGGTTGTAGGGGCTGTTGATTGGAGTATACTAAAACAAACCTGATCTCTCTAGGACATTCAGAAGCCAAGTTATAAGCCCACAAATGTGTAACTGGACTACTTCTTTAGACACCAGATCCGATGACCTTTGGGACATGGTTTGACCCCCTTAGGGAAGTGCTATCATCATGAAACGTTCAGATCACTTACAACTTAATAGATTCTACCTTCCTGTAATGTTTCAGCCTGATTGGACCTTGTTTTCACACAAATGGACCCAGAATGATGTGAAATTGTGCTTCGTGCAACATAATTCTGGGTGCCATTTACAAACCATAAGTGCTAATGACTCCATTCCTTTTTGTGGTTGTAGGGGCTGTTGATTGGAGTACACTAAAACAAACCTGACCTCTATAGTACATTCAGAAGCCAAGTTATAAGCCCACAAAGGTGTAACTGGACTACTTCTTTAAAGTGACACCAGGCCCGGTGACCTTTGGGACATGGTTTGACCACCTATAAGAATTTGAGATCATCATGAAACGTTCAGATCACTTACAACTCAATAGATTCTACCTTCTTGTAACGTTTCAGCCTGATTGGACCTTGTTTTCACACAAATGGACCCAGAATGATGTGAAATTGTGCTTCGTGCAACATAATTCTGGGTGCCATTTACAAACCATAAGTGCTAATGACTCCATTCCTTTTTGTGGTTGTAGGGGCTGTTGATTGGAGTATACTAAAACAAACCTGATCTCTCTAGTACATTCAGAAGCCAAGTTATAAGCCCACAAATGTGTAACTGGACTACTTCTTTAAATTGACACCAGATCCGGTGACCTTTGGGACATGGTTTGACCCCCTTAGGAAAGCGCTATCATCATGAAACGTTCAGATCACTTACAACTCAATAGATTCTAGCTTCCAGTAACGTTTCAGCCTGATTGGACCTTGTTTTCACACAAATGAACCCAGAATGATGTGAAATTGTGCTTCGTGCAACATAATTCTGGGTGCCATTTAAAAACCATAGGTGCTAATGACTCCATTCCTTTTTGTGGTTGTAGGGGCTGTTGATTGGAGTACACTAAAACAACCCTGACCTCTCTAGGACATTCAGAAGCCAAGTTATAAGCCCACAAATGTGTAACTGGACTACTTCTTTAAAGTGACACCAGATCCGGTGACCTTTGGGACATGGTTTGACCCCCTTAGGAAAGTGCGATCATCATGAAACGTTCAGATCACTTACAACTCAATAGATTCTACCTTCCTGTATTGTTTCAGCCTGATTGGACCTTGTTTTCACACAAATGAACCCAGAATGATGTGAAATTGTGCTTCGTGCAACATAATTCTGGGTGCCATTTAAAAACCATAAGTGCTAATGTCTCCATTCCTTTTTGTGGCTGTAGGGGCTGTTGATTGGAGTACACTAAAGCAAACCTGATCACTCTAGGACATTCAGAAGCCAAGTTATAAGCCCACAAATGTGTAACTGGACTACTTCTTTAAATTGACACCAGATCCGGTGACCTTTGGGACATGGTTTGACCCCCTTAGGAAAGTGCTATCATCATGAAACGTTCAGATCACTTACAACTCAATAGATTCTACCTTCCTGTAACGTTTCAGCCTGATTGGACCTTGTTTTCACACAAATGAACCCAGAATGATGTGAAATTGTGCTTCATGCAACATAATTCTGGGTGCCATTTAAAAACCATAAGTGCTAATGACTCCATTCCTTTTTGTGGTTGTAGGGGCTGTTGATTGGAGTATACTAAAACAAACCTGATCTCTCTAGGACATTCAGAAGCCAAGTTATAAGCCCACAAATGTGTAACTGGACTACTTCTTTAGACACCAGATCCGATGACCTTTGGGACATGGTTTGACCCCCTTAGGGAAGTGCTATCATCATGAAACGTTCAGATCACTTACAACTTAATAGATTCTACCTTCCTGTAATGTTTCAGCCTGATTGGACCTTGTTTTCACACAAATGGACCCAGAATGATGTGAAATTGTGCTTCGTGCAACATAATTCTGGGTGCCATTTACAAACCATAAGTGCTAATGACTCCATTCCTTTTTGTGGTTGTAGGGGCTGTTGATTGGAGTACACTAAAACAAACCTGATCTCTCTAGGACATTCAGAAGCCAAGTTATAAGCCCACAAATGTGTAACTGGACTACTTCTTTAAATTGACACCAGATCCGGTGACCTTTGGGACATGGTTTTACCCCCTTAGGAAAGTGCTATCATCATGAAACGTTCAGATCACTTACAACTCAATAGATTCTACCTTCCTGTAACGTTTCAGCCTGATTGGACCTTGTTTTCACACAAATGGACCCAGAATGATGTGAAATTGTGCTTCGTGCAACATAATTCTGGGTGCCATTTACAAACCATAAGTGCTAATGACTCCATTCCTTTTTGTGGTTGTAGGGGCTGTTGATTGGAGTACACTAAAACAAACCTGACCTCTATAGGACATTCAGAAGCCAAGTTATAAGCCCACAAAGGTGTAACTGGACTACTTCTTTAAAGTGACACCAGGCCCGGTGACCTTTGGGACATGGTTTGACCCCCTATAGGAATTTGAGATCATCATGAACCGTTCAGATCACTTACAACTCAATAGATTCTACCTTCTTGTAACGTTTCAGCCTGATTGGACCTTGTTTTCACACAAATGGACCCAGAATGATGTGAAATTGTGCTTCGTGCAACATAATTCTGGGTGCCATTTACAAACCATAAGTGCTAATGACTCCATTCCTTTTTGTGGTTGTAGGGGCTGTTGATTGGAGTATACTAAAACAAACCTGATCTCTCTAGTACATTCAGAAGCCAAGTTATAAGCCCACAAATGTGTAACTGGACTACTTCTTTAAATTGACACCAGATCCGGTGACCTTTGGGACATGGTTTGACCCCCTTAGGAAAGCGCTATCATCATGAAACGTTCAGATCACTTACAACTCAATAGATTCTAGCTTCCAGTAACGTTTCAGCCTGATTGGACCTTGTTTTCACACGAATGGACCCAGAATGATGTGAAATTGTGCTTCGTGCAACATAATTCTGGGTGCCATTTACAAACCATAAGTGCTAATGACTCCATTCCTTTTTGTGGTTGTAGGGGCTGTTGATTGGAGTACACTAAAACAAACCTGACCTCTATAGGACATTCAGAAGCCAAGTTATAAGCCCACAAAGGTGTAACTGGACTACTTCTTTAAAGTGACACCAGGCCCGGTGACCTTTGGGACATGGTTTGACCACCTATAAGAATTTGAGATCATCATGAAACGTTCAGATCACTTACAACTCAATAGATTCTACCTTCTTGTAACGTTTCAGCCTGATTGGACCTTGTTTTCACACAAATGGACCCAGAATGATGTGAAATTGTGCTTCGTGCAACATAATTCTGGGTGCCATTTACAAACCATAAGTGCTAATGACTCCATTCCTTTTTGTGGTTGTAGGGGCTGTTGATTGGAGTATACTAAAACAAACCTGATCTCTCTAGTACATTCAGAAGCCAAGTTATAAGCCCACAAATGTGTAACTGGACTACTTCTTTAAATTGACACCAGATCCGGTGACCTTTGGGACATGGTTTGACCCCCTTAGGAAAGTGCTATCATCATGAAACGTTCAGATCACTTACAACTCAATAGATTCTAGCTTCCAGTAACGTTTCAGCCTGATTAGACGTTGTTTTCACACAAATGAACCCAGAATGATGTGAAATTGTGCTTCGTGCAACATAATTCTGGGTGCCATTTAAAAACCATAAGTGCTAATGACTCCATTCCTTTTTGTGGTTGTAGGGGCTGTTGATTGGAGTACACTAAAACAACCCTGACCTCTCTAGGACATTCAGAAGCCAAGTTATAAGCCCACAAATGTGTAACTGGACTACTTCTTTAAATTGACACCAGATCCGGTGACCTTTGGGACATGGTTTGACCCCCTTAGGAAAGTGCGATCATCATGAAACGTTCAGATCACTTACAACTCAATAGATTCTACCTTCCTGTATTGTTTCAGCCTGATTGGACCTTGTTTTCACACAAATGAACCCAGAATGATGTGAAATTGTGCTTCGTGCAACATAATTCTGGGTGCCATTTAAAAACCATAAGTGCTAATGTCTCCATTCCTTTTTGTGGCTGTAGGGGCTGTTGATTGGAGTACACTAAAGCAAACCTGATCACTCTAGGAAATTCAGAAGCCAAGTTATAAGCCCACAAATGTGTAACTGGACTACTTCTTTAAATTGACACCAGATCCGGTGACCTTTGGAACATGGTTTGACCCCCTTAGGAAAGTGCTATCAACATGAAACGTTCAGATCACTTACAACTCAATAGATTCTACCTTCCTGTAACGTTTCAGCCTGATTGGACCTTGTTTTCACTCAAATGAACCCAGAATGATGTGAAATTGTGCTTCATGCAACATAATTCTGGGTGCCATTTAAAAACCATAAGTGCTAATGACTCCATTCCTTTTTGTGGTTGTAGGGGCTGTTGATTGGAGTATACTAAAACAAACCTGATCTCTCTAGGACATTCAGAAGCCAAGTTATAAGCCCACAAATGTGTAACTGGACTACTTCTTTAGACACCAGATCCGATGACCTTTGGGACATGGTTTGACCCCCTTAGGGAAGTGCTATCATCATGAAACGTTCAGATCACTTACAACTTAATAGATTCTACCTTCCTGTAATGTTTCAGCCTGATTGGACCTTGTTTTCACACAAATGGACCCAGAATGATGTGAAATTGTGCTTCGTGCAACATAATTCTGGGTGCCATTTACAAACCATAAGTGCTAATGACTCCATTCCTTTTCGTGGTTGTAGGGGCTGTTGATTGGAGTACACTAAAACAAACCTGATCTCTCTAGGACATTCAGAAGCCAAGTTATAAGCCCACAAATGTTTAACTGGACTACTTCTTTAAATTGACACCAGATCCGGTGACCTTTGGGACATGGTTTGACCCCCTTAGGAAAGTGCTATCATCATGAAACGTTCAGATCACTTACAACTCAATAGATTCTACCTTCCTGTAACGTTTCAGCCTGATTGGACCTTGTTTTCACACAAATGGACCCAGAATGATGTGAAATTGTGCTTCGTGCAACATAATTCTGGGTGCCATTTACAAACCATAAGTGCTAATGACTCCATTCCTTTTTGTGGTTGTAGGGGCTGTTGATTGGAGTACACTAAAACAAACCTGACCTCTATAGGTCATTCAGAAGCCAAGTTATAAGCCCACAAAGGTGTAACTGGACTACTTCTTTAAAGTGACACCAGGCCCGGTGACCTTTGGGACATGGTTTGACCCCCTATAGGAATTTGAGATCATCATGAAACGTTCAGATCACTTACAACTCAATACATTCTACCTTCTTGTAACGTTTCAGCCTGATTGGACCTTTTTTTCACACAAATGGACCCAGAATGATGTGAAATTGTGCTTCGTGCAACATAATTCTGGGTGCCATTTACAAACCATAAGTGCTAATGACTCCATTCCTTTTTGTGGTTGTAGGGGCTGTTGATTGGAGTATACTAAAACAAACCTGATCTCTCTAGTACATTCAGAAGCCAAGTTATAAGCCCACAAATGTGTAACTGGACTACTTCTTTAAATTGACACCAGATCCGGTGACCTTTGGGACATGGTTTGACCCCCTTAGGAAAGCGCTATCATCATGAAACGTTCAGATCACTTACAACTCAATAGATTCTAGCTTCCAGTAACGTTTCAGCCTGATTGGACCTTGTTTTCACACAAATGAACCCAGAATGATGTGAAATTGTGCTTCGTGCAAAATAATTCTGGGTGCCATTTACAAACCATAAGTGCTAATGACTCCATTCCTTTTTGCGGTTGTAGGGGCTGTTGATTGGAGTACACTAAAACAAACCTAACCTCTCTAGGACATTCAGAAGCCCAGTTATAAGCCCACACATGTGTAACTGGACTACTTCTTTAAATTGACACCAGATCCAGTGACCTTTGGGACATGGTTTGACCCCCTTAGGAAAGTGCTATCATCATGAAACGTTCAGATCAGTTACAACTCAGTAGATTCTACCTTCCTGTAACGTTTCAGCCTGATTGGACCTTGTTTTCACACAAATGGACCCAGAATGATGTGAAATTGTGCTTCGTGCAAAATAATTCTGGGTGCCATTTACAAACCATAAGTGCTAATGACTCCATTCCTTTTTGGGGTAATGGGGGTTGTTAATTGGAGTACGCTAAAACAAAGCTGATCTCTCTAGGACATTCAGAAGCCAAGTTATAAGCCCACAAATGTGTAACTGGACTACTTCTTTAAATTGACACCAGTTCTGGTGACCTTTGGGACATGGTTTGACCCCATTAGGAAAGTGCTATCATCATGAAACGTTCAGATCACTTACAACTCAGTAGATTCTACCTTCCTGTAACGTTTCAGCCTGATTGGACCTTGTTTTCACACAAATGGACCCAGAATGATGTGAAATTGTGCTTCGTGCAAAATAATTCTGGGTGCCATTTACAAACCATAAGTGCTAATGACTCCATTCCTTTTTGTGGTTGTAGGGGCTGTTGATTGGAGTACACTAAAACCAACCTAACCTCTCTAGGACATTCAGAAGCCAAGTTATAAGCCCACACAGGTGTAACTGGACTACTTCTTTAAAGTGACACTTGGCCCGGTGACCTTTGGGACATCGTTTGACCCCCTATAGGAATGTGCGATCATCTTGAAACGTTCAGATCACTTACAACTGAATAGATTCTACCTTCTTGTAGCGTTTCAGCCGGATTGGACCTTGTTTTCACACAAATTGACCCAGAATGATGTGAATTTGTGCTTCGTGCAACATAATTCTGGGTGCCACTTACAAACCATAAGTGCTAATGACTCCATTCCTTTTTGTGGTTGTAGGGGCTGTTGATTGGAGTACACTAAAACAAACTAACCTCTCTAGGACATTCAGAAGCCAAGTTATAAGCCCACAAAGGTGTAACTGGACAACTACTTTAAAGTGACACCAGGCCCGGTGACCTTTGGAACATGGTTTTACCCCCTATAGGAATGTGCGATCATCTTGAAACGTTCAGATCACTTACAACTCAATAGATTCTACCTTCTTGTAGCGTTTCAGCCTGATTGGACCTTGTTTTCACACAAATGGACCCAGAATGATGTGAAATTGTGCTTCATGCAACATAATTCTGGGTGCCATTTACAAACCATAAGTGCTAATGACTCCATTCCTTTTTGGGGTAATGGGGGTTGTTAATTGGAGTACGCTAAAACAAAGCTGATCTCTCTAGGACATTCAGAAGCCAAGTTATAAGCCCACAAATGTGTAACTGGACTACTTCTTTAAATTGACACCAGTTCCGGTGACCTTTGGGACATGGTTTGACCCCATTAGGAAAGTGCTATCATCATGAAACGTTCAGATCACTTACAACTCAGTAGATTCTACCTTCCTGTAACGTTTCAGCCTGATTGGACCTTGTTTTCACACAAATGAACCCAGAATGATGTGAAATTGTGCTTCGTGCAACATAATTCTGGGTGCCATTTACAAACCATAAGTGCTAATGACTCCATTCCTTTTTGTGGTTGTAGGGGCTGTTGGTTGGAGTACATTAAAACAAACCTGATCTCTCTAGGACATTCAGAAGCCAAGTTATAAGCCCACAAATGTGTAACTGGACTACTTCTTTAAATTGACACCAGATCCGGTGACCTTTGGGACATGGTTTGACCCCCTTAGGAAAGTGCTATCATCATGAAACGTTCAGATCACTTACAACTCAATAGATTCTACCTTCCTGTAACGTTTCAGCCTGATTGGACCTTGTTTTCACACAAATGAACCCAGAATGATGTGAAATTGTGCTTCATGCAACATAATTCTGGGTGCCATTTAAAAACCATAAGTGCTAATGACTCCATTCCTTTTTGTGGTTGTAGGGGCTGTTGATTGGAGTATACTAAAACAAACCTGATCTCTCTAGGACATTCAGAAGCCAAGTTATAAGCCCACAAATGTGTAACTGGACTACTTCTTTAGACACCAGATCCGATGACCTTTGGGACATGGTTTGACCCCCTTAGGGAAGTGCTATCATCATGAAACGTTCAGATCACTTACAACTTAATAGATTCTACCTTCCTGTAATGTTTCAGCCTGATTTGACCTTGTTTTCACACAAATGGACCCAGAATGATGTGAAATTGTGCTTCGTGCAACATAATTCTGGGTGCCATTTACAAACCATAAGTGCTAATGACTCCATTCCTTTTTGTGGTTGTAGGGGCTGTTGATTGGAGTACACTAAAACAAACCTGATCTCTCTAGGACATTCAGAAGCCAAGTTATAAGCCCACAAATGTGTAACTGGACTACTTCTTTAAATTGACACCAGATCCGGTGATCTTTGGGACATGGTTTGACCCCCTTAGGAAAGTGCTATCATCATGAAACGTTCAGATCACTTACAACTCAATAGATTCTACCTTCCTGTAACGTTTCAGCCTGATTGGACCTTGTTTTCACACAAATGGACCCAGAATGATGTGAAATTGTGCTTCGTGCAACATAATTCTGGGTGCCATTTACAAACCATAAGTGCTAATGACTCCATTCCTTTTTGTGGTTGTAGGGGCTGTTGATTGGAGTACACTAAAACAAACCTGGCCTCTATAGGACATTCAGAAGCCAAGTTATAAGCCCACAAAGGTGTAACTGGACTACTTCTTTAAAGTGACACCAGGCCCGGTGACCTTTGGGACATGGTTTGACCCCCTATAGGAATTTGAGATCATCATGAAACGTTCAGATCACTTACAACTCAATAGATTCTACCTTCTTGTAACGTTTCAGCCTGATTGGACCTTGTTTTCACACAAATGGACCCAGAATGATGTGAAATTGTGCTTCGTGCAACATAATTCTGGGTGCCATTTACAAACCATAAGTGCTAATGACTCCATTCCTTTTTGTGGTTGTAGGGGCTGTTGATTGGAGTATACTAAAACAAACCTGATCTCTCTAGTATATTTAGAAGCCAAGTTATAAGCCCACAAATGTGTAACTGGACTACTTCTTTAAATTGACACCAGATCCGGTGACCTTTGGGACATGGTTTGACCGCCTTAGGAAAGCGCTATCATCATGAAACGTTCAGATCACTTACAACTCAATAGATTCTAGCTTCCAGTAACGTTTCAGCCTGATTGGACCTTGTTTTCACACAAATGAACCCAGAATGATGTGAAATTGTGCTTCGTGCAAAATAATTCTGGGTGCCATTTACAAACCATAAGTGCTAATGACTCCATTCCTTTTTGCGGTTGTAGGGGCTGTTGATTGGAGTACACTAAAACAAACCTAACCTCTCTAGGACATTCAGAAGCCCAGTTATAAGCCCACACATGTGTAACTGGACTACTTCTTTAAATTGACACCAGATCCAGTGACCTTTGGGACATGGTTTGACCCCCTTAGGAAAGTGCTATCATCATGAAACGTTCAGATCAGTTACAACTCAATAGATTCTACCTTCCTGTAACGTTTCAGCCTGATTGGACCTTGTTTTCACACAAATGGACCCAGAATGATGTGAAATTGTGCTTTGTGCAAAATAATTCTGGGTGCCATTTACAAACCATAAGTGCTAATGACTCCATTCCTTTTTGTGGTTGTAGGGGCTGTTGATTGGAGTACACTAAAACAAACCTAACCTCTCTAGGACATTCAGAAGCCAAGTTATAAGCCCACACAGGTGTAACTGGACTACTTCTTTAAAATGACACTTGGCCCGGTGACCTTTGGGACATGGTTTTGACCCCCTATAGGAATGTGCGATCATCTTGAAACGTTCAGATCACTTACAACTGAATAGATTCTACCTTCTTGTAGCGTTTCAGCCGGATTGGACCTTGTTTTCACACAAATTGACCCAGAATGATGTGAAATTGTGCTTCGTGCAACATAATTCTGGGTGCCACTTACAAACCATAAGTGCTAATGACTCCATTCCTTTTTGTGGTTGTAGGGGCTGTTGATTGGAGTACACTAAAACAAACTAACCTCTCTAGGACATTCAGAAGCCAAGTTATAAGCCCACAAAGGTGTAACTGGACTACTACTTTAAAGTGACACCAGATCCGGTGACCTTTGGAACATGGTTTTACCCCCTATAGGAATGTGCGATCATCTTGAAACGTTCAGATCACTTACAACTCAATAGATTCTACCTTCTTGTAGCGTTTCAGCCTGATTGGACCTTGTTTTCACACAAATGGACCCAGAATGATGTGAAATTGTGCTTCATGCAACATAATTCTGGGTGCCATTTACAAACCATAAGTGCTAATGACTCCATTCCTTTTTGGGGTAATGGGGGTTGTTAATTGGAGTACGCTAAAACAAAGCTGATCTCTCTAGGACATTCAGAAGCCAAGTTATAAGCCCACAAATGTGTAACTGGACTACTTCTTTAAATTGACACCAGTTCCGGTGACCTTTGGGACATGGTTTGACCCCATTAGGAAAGTGCTATCATCATGAAACGTTCAGATCACTTACAACTCAGTAGATTCTACCTTCCTGTAACGTTTCAGCCTGATTGGACCTTGTTTTCACACAAATGAACCCAGAATGATGTGAAATTGTGCTTCGTGCAACATAATTCTGGGTGCCATTTACAAACCATAAGTGCTAATATCTCCATTCCTTTTTGTGGTTGTAGGGGCTGTTGATTGGAGTACATTAAAACAAACCTGATCTCTCTAGGACATTCAGAAGCCAAGTTATAAGCCCACAAATGTGTAACTGGACTGCTTCTTTAAATTGACACCAGATCCGGTGACCTTTGGGACATGGTTTGACCCCCTTAGGAAAGTGCTATCATCATGAAACGTTCAGATCACTTACAACTCAATAGATTCTACCTTCCTGTAACGTTTCAGCCTGATTGGACCTTGTTTTCACACAAATGAACCCAGAATGATTTGAAATTGTGCTTCGTGCAACATAATTCTGGGTGCCATTTACAAACCATAAGTGCTAATGACTCCATTCCTTTTTGTGGTTGTAGGGGCTTTGATTGGAGTACACTAAAACAAACCTAACCTCTCTAGGACATTCAGAAGCCAAGTTATAAGCCCACAAAGGTGTAACTGGACTACTTCTTTAAAGTGACACCAGGCCCGGTGACCTTTGGGAAATGGTTTTACCCCCTATAGGAATGTGCGATCATCTTGAAACGTTCAGATCACTTACAACTCAATAGATTCTACCTTCTTGTAGCGTTTCAGCCTGATTGGACCTTGTTTTCACACAAATGGACCCAGAATGATGTGAAATTGTGCTTCGTGCAACATAATTCTGGGTGCCATTTACAAACCATAAGTGCTAATGACTCCATTCCTTTTTGTGGTTGTAGGGGCTGTTGATTGGAGTACACTAAAACAAACCTGGCCTCTATAGGACATTCAGAAGCCAAGTTATAAGCCCACAAAGGTGTAACTGGACTACTTCTTTAAAGTGACACCAGGCCCGGTGACCTTTGGGACATGGTTTGACCCCCTATAGGAATTTGAGATCATCATGAAACGTTCAGATCACTTACAACTCAATAGATTCTACCTTCTTGTAACGTTTCAGCCTGATTGGACCTTGTTTTCACACAAATGGACCCAGAATGATGTGAAATTGTGCTTCGTGCAACATAATTCTGGGTGCCATTTACAAACCATAAGTGCTAATGACTCCATTCCTTTTTGTGGTTGTAGGGGCTGTTGATTGGAGTATACTAAAACAAACCTGATCTCTCTAGTATATTTAGAAGCCAAGTTATAAGCCCACAAATGTGTAACTGGACTACTTCTTTAAATTGACACCAGATCCGGTGACCTTTGGGACATGGTTTGACCGCCTTAGGAAAGCGCTATCATCATGAAACGTTCAGATCACTTACAACTCAATAGATTCTAGCTTCCAGTAACGTTTCAGCCTGATTGGACCTTGTTTTCACACAAATGAACCCAGAATGATGTGAAATTGTGCTTCGTGCAAAATAATTCTGGGTGCCATTTACAAACCATAAGTGCTAATGACTCCATTCCTTTTTGCGGTTGTAGGGGCTGTTGATTGGAGTACACTAAAACAAACCTAACCTCTCTAGGACATTCAGAAGCCCAGTTATAAGCCCACACATGTGTAACTGGACTACTTCTTTAAATTGACACCAGATCCAGTGACCTTTGGGACATGGTTTGACCCCCTTAGGAAAGTGCTATCATCATGAAACGTTCAGATCAGTTACAACTCAATAGATTCTACCTTCCTGTAACGTTTCAGCCTGATTGGACCTTGTTTTCACACAAATGGACCCAGAATGATGTGAAATTGTGCTTTGTGCAAAATAATTCTGGGTGCCATTTACAAACCATAAGTGCTAATGACTCCATTCCTTTTTGTGGTTGTAGGGGCTGTTGATTGGAGTACACTAAAACAAACCTAACCTCTCTAGGACATTCAGAAGCCAAGTTATAAGCCCACACAGGTGTAACTGGACTACTTCTTTAAAATGACACTTGGCCCGGTGACCTTTGGGACATGGTTTTGACCCCCTATAGGAATGTGCGATCATCTTGAAACGTTCAGATCACTTACAACTGAATAGATTCTACCTTCTTGTAGCGTTTCAGCCGGATTGGACCTTGTTTTCACACAAATTGACCCAGAATGATGTGAAATTGTGCTTCGTGCAACATAATTCTGGGTGCCACTTACAAACCATAAGTGCTAATGACTCCATTCCTTTTTGTGGTTGTAGGGGCTGTTGATTGGAGTACACTAAAACAAACTAACCTCTCTAGGACATTCAGAAGCCAAGTTATAAGCCCACAAAGGTGTAACTGGACTACTACTTTAAAGTGACACCAGATCCGGTGACCTTTGGAACATGGTTTTACCCCCTATAGGAATGTGCGATCATCTTGAAACGTTCAGATCACTTACAACTCAATAGATTCTACCTTCTTGTAGCGTTTCAGCCTGATTGGACCTTGTTTTCACACAAATGGACCCAGAATGATGTGAAATTGTGCTTCATGCAACATAATTCTGGGTGCCATTTACAAACCATAAGTGCTAATGACTCCATTCCTTTTTGGGGTAATGGGGGTTGTTAATTGGAGTACGCTAAAACAAAGCTGATCTCTCTAGGACATTCAGAAGCCAAGTTATAAGCCCACAAATGTGTAACTGGACTACTTCTTTAAATTGACACCAGTTCCGGTGACCTTTGGGACATGGTTTGACCCCATTAGGAAAGTGCTATCATCATGAAACGTTCAGATCACTTACAACTCAGTAGATTCTACCTTCCTGTAACGTTTCAGCCTGATTGGACCTTGTTTTCACACAAATGAACCCAGAATGATGTGAAATTGTGCTTCGTGCAACATAATTCTGGGTGCCATTTACAAACCATAAGTGCTAATATCTCCATTCCTTTTTGTGGTTGTAGGGGCTGTTGATTGGAGTACATTAAAACAAACCTGATCTCTCTAGGACATTCAGAAGCCAAGTTATAAGCCCACAAATGTGTAACTGGACTGCTTCTTTAAATTGACACCAGATCCGGTGACCTTTGGGACATGGTTTGACCCCCTTAGGAAAGTGCTATCATCATGAAACGTTCAGATCACTTACAACTCAATAGATTCTACCTTCCTGTAACGTTTCAGCCTGATTGGACCTTGTTTTCACACAAATGAACCCAGAATGATTTGAAATTGTGCTTCGTGCAACATAATTCTGGGTGCCATTTACAAACCATAAGTGCTAATGACTCCATTCCTTTTTGTGGTTGTAGGGGCTTTGATTGGAGTACACTAAAACAAACCTAACCTCTCTAGGACATTCAGAAGCCAAGTTATAAGCCCACAAAGGTGTAACTGGACTACTTCTTTAAAGTGACACCAGGCCCGGTGACCTTTGGGAAATGGTTTTACCCCCTATAGGAATGTGCGATCATCTTGAAACGTTCAGATCACTTACAACTCAATAGATTCTACCTTCTTGTAGCGTTTCAGCCTGATTGGACCTTGTTTTCACACAAATGGACCCAGAATGATGTGAAATTGTGCATCGTGCAACATAATTCTGGGTGCCATTTACAAACCATAAGTGCTAATCACTCAATTCCTTTTTGTGTTTGTAGGGGCTCTTGATTGGAGGACATTAAAACAAACCTGATCTCTATAGGACATTCAGAAGCCAAGTTATAAGCCCACAAATATGTAACTGGACTACTTCTTTAAATTGACACCAGATCCGGTGACCTTTGGGACATGGTTTGACCCCCTTAGGAAAGTGCTATCATCATGAAACGTTCAGATCACTTACAACTCAATACATTCTACCTTCCTGTAACGTTTCAGCCTGATTGGACCTTGTTTTCACACAAATGAACCCAGAATGATGTGAAATTGTGCTTCATGCAACATAATTCTGGGTGCCATTTAAAAACCATAAGTGCTAATGACTCCATTCCTTTTTGTGGTTGTAGGGGCTGTTGATTGGAGTATACTAAAACAAACCTGATCTCTCTAGGACATTCAGAAGCCAAGTTATAAGCCCACAAATGTGTAACTGGACTACTTCTTTAGACACCAGATCCGATGACCTTTGGGACATGGTTTGACCCCCTTAGGGAAGTGCTATCATCATGAAACGTTCAGATCACTTACAACTTAATAGATTCTACCTTCCTGTAATGTTTCAGCCTGATTTGACCTTGTTTTCACACAAATGGACCCAGAATGATGTGAAATTGTGCTTCGTGCAACATAATTCTGGGTGCCATTTACAAACCATAAGTGCTAATGACTCCATTCCTTTTTGTGGTTGTAGGGGCTGTTGATTGGAGTACACTAAAACAAACCTGATCTCTCTAGGACATTCAGAAGCCAAGTTATAAGCCCACAAATGTGTAACTGGACTACTTCTTTAAATTGACACCAGATCCGGTGACCTTTGGGACATGGTTTGACCCCCTTAGGAAAGTGCTATCATCATGAAACGTTCAGATCACTTACAACTCAATAGATTCTACCTTCCTGTAACGTTTCAGCCTGATTGGACCTTGTTTTCACACAAATGGACCCAGAATGATGTGAAATTGTGCTTCGTGCAACATAATTCTGGGTGCCATTTACAAACCATAAGTGCTAATGACTCCATTCCTTTTTGTGGTTGTAGGGGCTGTTGATTGGAGTACACTAAAACAAACCTGGCCTCTATAGGACATTCAGAAGCCAAGTTATAAGCCCACAAAGGTGTAACTGGACTACTTCTTTAAAGTGACACCAGGCCCGGTGACCTTTGGGACATGGTTTGACCCCCTATAGGAATTTGAGATCATCATGAAACGTTCAGATCACTTACAACTCAATAGATTCTACCTTCTTGTAACGTTTCAGCCTGATTGGACCTTGTTTTCACACAAATGGACCCAGAATGATGTGAAATTGTGCTTCGTGCAACATAATTCTGGGTGCCATTTACAAACCATAAGTGCTAATGACTCCATTCCTTTTTGTGGTTGTAGGGGCTGTTGATTGGAGTATACTAAAACAAACCTGATCTCTCTAGTATATTCAGAAGCCAAGTTATAAGCCCACAAATGTGTAACTGGACTACTTCTTTAAATTGACACCAGATCCGGTGACCTTTGGGACATGGTTTGACCGCCTTAGGAAAGCGCTATCATCATGAAACGTTCAGATCACTTACAACTCAATAGATTCTAGCTTCCAGTAACGTTTCAGCCTGATTGGACCTTGTTTTCACACAAATGAACCCAGAATGATGTGAATTGTGCTTCGTGCAAAATAATTCTGGGTGCCATTTACAAACCATAAGTGCTAATGACTCCATTCCTTTTTGCGGTTGTAGGGGCTGTTGATTGGAGTACACTAAAACAAACCTAACCTCTCTAGGACATTCAGAAGCCCAGTTATAAGCCCACACAGGTGTAACTGGACTACTTCTTTAAAGTGACACTTGGCCCGGTGACCTTTGGGACATGGTTTGACCCCCTATAGGAATGTGCGATCATCTTGAAACGTTCAGATCACTTACAACTGAATAGATTCTACCTTCTTGTAGCGTTTCAGCCGGATTGGACCTTGTTTTCACACAAATTGACCCAGAATGATGTGAAATTGTGCTTCGTGCAATATAATTCTGGGTGCCACTTACAAACCATAAGTGCTAATGACTCCATTCCTTTTTGTGGTTGTAGGGGCTGTTGATTGGAGTACACTAAAACAAACTAACCTCTCTAGGACATTCAGAAGCCAAGTTATAAGCCCACAAAGGTGTAACTGGACTACTACTTTAAAGTGACACCAGATCCGGTGACCTTTGGAACATGGTTTTACCCCCTATAGGAATGTGCGATCATCTTGAAACGTTCAGATCACTTACAACTCAATAGATTCTACCTTCTTGTAGCGTTTCAGCCTGATTGGACCTTGTTTTCACACAAATGGACCCAGAATGATGTGAAATTGTGCTTCATGCAACATAATTCTGGGTGCCATTTACAAACCATAAGTGCTAATGACTCCATTCCTTTTTGGGGTAATGGGGGTTGTTAATTGGAGTACGCTAAAACAAAGCTGATCTCTCTAGGACATTCAGAAGCCAAGTTATAAGCCCACAAATGTGTAACTGGACTACTTCTTTAAATTGACACCAGTTCCGGTGACCTTTGGGACATGGTTTGACCCCATTAGGAAAGTGCTATCATCATGAAACGTTCAGATCACTTACAACTCAGTAGATTCTACCTTCCTGTAACGTTTCAGCCTGATTGGACCTTGTTTTCACACAAATGAACCCAGAATGATGTGAAATTGTGCTTCGTGCAACATAATTCTGGGTGCCATTTACAAACCATAAGTGCTAATATCTCCATTCCTTTTTGTGGTTGTAGGGGCTGTTGATTGGAGTACATTAAAACAAACCTGATCTCTCTAGGACATTCAGAAGCCAAGTTATAAGCCCACAAATGTGTAACTGGACTGCTTCTTTAAATTGACACCAGATCCGGTGACCTTTGGGACATGGTTTGACCCCCTTAGGAAAGTGCTATCATCATGAAACGTTCAGATCACTTACAAATCAATAGATTCTACCTTCCTGTAACGTTTCAGCCTGATTGGACCTTGTTTTCACACAAATGAACCCAGAATGATTTGAAATTGTGCTTCGTGCAACATAATTCTGGGTGCCATTTACAAACCATAAGTGCTAATGACTCCATTCCTTTTTGTGGTTGTAGGGGCTTTGATTGGAGTACACTAAAACAAACCTAACCTCTCTAGGACATTCAGAAGCCAAGTTATAAGCCCACAAAGGTGTAACTGGACTACTTCTTTAAAGTGACACCAGGCCCGGTGACCTTTGGGAAATGGTTTTACCCCCTATAGGAATGTGCGATCATCTTGAAACGTTCAGATCACTTACAACTCAATAGATTCTACCTTCTTGTAGCGTTTCAGCCTGATTGGACCTTGTTTTCACACAAATGGACCCAGAATGATGTGAAATTGTGCATCGTGCAACATAATTCTGGGTGCCATTTACAAACCATAAGTGCTAATCACTCCATTCCTTTTTGTGTTTGTAGGGGCTCTTGATTGGAGGACATTAAAACAAACCTGATCTCTATAGGACATTCAGAAGCCAAGTTATAAGCCCACAAATATGTAACTGGACTACTTCTTAAAATTGACACCAGATCCGGTGACCTTTGGGACATGGTTTGACCCCCTTAGGAAAGTGCTATCATCATGAAACGTTCAGATCACTTACAACTCAATACATTCTACCTTCCTGTAACGTTTCAGCCTGATTGGACCTTGTTTTCACACAAATGAACCCAGAATGATGTGAAATTGTGCTTCGTGCAACATAATTCTGGGTGCCATTTACATACCATAAGTGCTAATGACTCCATTCCTTTTTGTGGTTGTAGGGGCTGTTGAATGGAGTACATTAAAACAAACCTGATATCTCTAGGACATTCAGAAGCCAAGTTGTAAGCCCACAAATGTGTAACTGGACTACTTCTTTAAATTGACACCAGATCCGGTGAGCTTTGGGACATGGTTTGACCCCCTTAGGAAAGTGCTATCATCATGAAACGTTCAGATCACTTACAACTCAATAGATTCTACCTTCCTGTAACGTTTCAGCCTGATTGGACCTTGTTTTCACACAAATGGACCCAGAATGATGTGAAATTGTGCTTCGTGCAACATAATTCTGGGTGCCATTTACAAACCATAAGTGCTAATGACTCCATTCCTTTTTGTGGTTGTAGGGGCTGTTGATTGGAGTACACTAAAACAAACCTGACCTCTCTAGGACATTCAGAAGCCAAGTTATAAGCCCACAAAGGTGTAACTGGACTACTTCTTTAAAGAGCAAGTCACCTCCAAGTCAACTATTTTTTTCTGATAAACTATATAAATGTGTGTCTAATCGTGCTGCAGACACGTGTAGTCAACAGTTTTGCACTTTAGTGTATCTTAGTTAAAATTTAAATTTTCTGCCTAAAACTGTCAGTGTTGTGCCGTTGTCAGGTAAAAACTCTGCACTGCATTTGATTTTAAATCTGCCACCGCTATTGGCTAAGAGGTATTCTATGATGTAAACTGGTACATTATGATGTCACAATGTCGTGAGTGTGTGTATTTGTTAGTGGCTCCACCCTCTCGGTCTGCTAGGCAACAGCATTTGTTGCATTTTTCAAACATGAAGTGGGAGTGAAGTACGCTTCTTGTGACACATGTCAACACTGGGTCTGACTGAGGGCCTCCATGAGAGAAGCCCAAGCAAGACGCGCCCCGAGGAGAGTCTTGCCACATGTCAACACTGGGTCTGACAGAGGGCATCCAGGAGAGAGGCCCAAGCAATACGCGCCCCGAGGAGCGTCTTGCCACATGTCAACAATGGGTCTGACTGAGGGCCTCCAGGAGAGAAGCGAAAGCAAGACGCGCCCCGAGGAGCTTCTTTCCACATGTCAACAATGGGTCTTACTGAGGGCCTCCATGAGAGAAGCCCAAGCAAGACGCGCCCCGAGGAGTGTCTTGCCACATGTCAACACTGTGTCTGACTGAGCGCCTCCAGGAGAGAGGCCCAAGCAAGACGCGCCCCGAGGAGCGTCTTGCAACGTGTCAACACTGAGTCTGACTTAGCGCCTCCAGGAGAGAGGCCCAAGCAAGATGCGCCTCGAGGAGCGTTTTGCCACGTGTCAACAATGGGTCTCACTGAGGGCCTCCAGGAGAGAAGCCCAAGCAAGACGCGCCCCGAGGAGCGTCTTGCCACATGTCAACACTGGGTCTAATTGAGCGCCTCCAGGAGAGGGGCCCAAGCAAGACATACCCCGAGGAGCGTCTTGCCACATGTCACTACTCGGTCTGACTGAGCGCCTCCAGGAGAGAGGTCCAAGCAACACGTGCCCCGAGGAGCGTCTTGCCACATGTCAACAATGGGTCTGACTGAGGGCCTCCAGGAGAGAAGCCCAAGCAAGAAGCGCCCCGAGGAGCGTCCTGCCACATGTCAACACTGGGTCTGACTGAGCGCCTCCAGGAGAGAGGCCCAAGCAAGACACGCCCCGAGGAGCGTCTTGACACATGTCAACACTGGGTCTGACTGAGGGCCTCCATGAGAGAAGCCCAAGCAAGACGCGCCCCGAGGAGAGTCTTGCCACATGTCAACACTGGGTCTGACAGAGGGCATCCAGGAGAGTGGCCCAAGCAATACGCGCCCCGAGGAGCGTCTTGCCACTTGTGAACAATGGGTCTGACTGAGGGCCTCCAGGAGAAAAGCCAACGCAAGACGCGCCCCGAGGAGCTTCTTTCCACATGTCAACAGTGGGTCTTACTGAGGGCCTCCATTAGAGAAGCCCAAGCAAGTAGCGCCCCGAGGAGTGGCTTGCCACGTGTCAACACTGGGTCTGACTTAGCGCCTCCAGGAGAGAGGCCCAATTAAGATGCGCCTCGAGGAGCGTCTTGCCACGTGTCACCACTGGGTCTGACTGAGCTCCTCCAGGAGAGAGGCCCAAGCAAGACGCGCCCAGAGGAGCGTCTTGCCACGTGTCACCACTGGGTCTGATTGAGCACCTCCAGGAGAGAGGCCCCAGCAAGACGCGCCCCGAGGAGCGTCTTGCCACATGTCACCACTGGGTCTGACTGAGCGCCTCCAGGAGAGAGGCCCAAGCAAGACGCGCCCCGAGGAGCGTCTTGCCAAATGTCACTACTCGGTCTGACTGAGCGCCTCCAGGAGAGAGGCCCAAGCAAGACGTGCCCCGAGGAGCGTCTTGCCACATGTCAACAATGGGTCTGACTGAGGGCCTCCAGGAGAGAAGCCCAAGCAAGACGCGCCCAGAGGAGCGTCTTGCCACATGTCAACACTGGGTCTGACTGAGCGCCTCCAGGAGAGAGGCCCAAGCAAGACACGCCCCGAGGAGCGTCTTGACACATGTCAACACTGGGTCGGACTGAGGGCCTCCATGAGAGAAGCCCAAGCAAGACGCGCCCCGAGGAGAGTCTTGCCACATGTCAACACTCGGTCTGACAGAGGGCATTCAGGAGAGAGGCCCAAGCAATGAGCGCCCCGAGGAGCGTCTTGCCTTATGTCAGCACTCGGTCTTACTGAGCGCCTCCAGGAGAGAGGCCCCAGCAAGACGCGCCCCGAGGAGCCTCTTGCCTTATGTCAGCACTCGGTCTGACTGAGCGCCTCCAGGAGAGAGGCCCAAGCAAGACATACCCCGAGGAGCGTCTTGCCACATGTCACTACTCGGTCTGACTGAGCGCCTCCAGGAGAGAGGCCCAAGCAAGACGCGCCCCGAGGAGCGTCTTGCCACATGTCAACAATGGGTCTGACTGAGGGCCTCCAGGAGAGAGGCCCAAGCAAGACGTGCCCCGAGGAGCGTCTTGCCACGTGTCACCACTGGGTCTGACTGAGCTCCTCCAGGAGAGAGGCCCAAGCAAGACGCGCCCAGAGGAGCGTCTTGCCACGTGTCACCACTGGGTCTGATTGAGCACCTCCAGGAGAGAGGCCCCAGCAAGACGCGCCCCGAGGAGCGTCTTGCCTTATGTCAGCACTCGGTCTGACTGAGCGCCTCCAGGAGAGAGGACCAAGCAAGACGCGCCCCGAGGAGCGTCTTGCCAAATGTCACTACTCGGTCTAACTGAGCGCCTCCAGGAGAGAGGTCCAAGCAAGACGCGCCCCGAGGAGCGTCTTGCCACATGTCACTACTCGGTCTGACTGAGCGCCTCCAGGAGAGAGGCCCAAGCAAGACGCGCCCCGAGGAGCGTCTTGCCACATGTCAACACTCGGTCTGACAGAGGGCATTCAGGAGAGAGGCCCAAGCAATACGCGCCCCGAGGAGCGTCTTGCCACATGTCACCACTGGGTCTGAATGAGCGCCTCCAGGAGAGAGGCCCAACCAAGACGCGCCCCGAGGAGTGTCTTGCCACATGCCAACACTGGGTCTGACTGAGCGCCTCCAGGAGAGAGGCCCAACCAAGACGCGCCACGAGGAGCGTCTTGCCACGTGTCAACACTGGGTCTGACTGAGCGCCTCCAGGAGAGAGGCCCAAGCAAGACGCGCCCCGAGGAGCGTCTTTCCACGTGTCACCACTGGGTCTGACTGAGCGCCTCCAGGAGAGAGGCCCAAGCAAGACGCGCCCCGAGGAGCGTCTTGCCACATGTCAACACTGGGTCTGACTGAGCGCCTCCAGGAGAGAGGCCCAAGCAAGACGCGCCCCGAGGAGCGTCTTGCCACATGTCACCTCTGGTTCTGACTGAGCGCCTCCAGGAGAGAGGCCCAAGCAAGACGCTTCCCGAGGAGCGTCTTGTCACATGTCAACACTGGGTCTGTCTGAGCGCCTCCAGGAGAGAGGCCCAAGCAAGACGTGCCCCGAGGAGCGTCTTGCCACATGTCAACAATGGGTCTGACTGAGGGACTCCAGGAGAGAGGCCCAAGCAAGATGCGCCCGAAGGAGCGTCTTGCCACATGTCAACACTGGGTCTGACAGAGGGCCTCCAGGAGAGAGGCCCAAGCAAGACGCGCCCCGAGGAGCGTCTTGCCACATGTCACCTCTGGTTCTGACTGAGCGCCTCCAGGAGAGAGGCCCAAGCAAGACGCTTCCCGAGGAGCGTCTTGTCACATGTCAACACTGGGTCTGTCTGAGCGCCTCCAGGAGAGAAGCCCAAGCAAGACGCGCCCCAAGGAGCGTCTTGACACATGTCAACACTGGGTCTGACAGAGGGCCTCCACGAGAGAGGCCCAAGCAAGACGCGCCCCGAGGAGTGTCGTGCCACATGTCACCACAGGGTCTGACTGAGCGCCTCCAGGAGAGAGGCCCAAGCAAGACGTGCCCCGAGGATCGTCAGGCCACATGTCACTACTCAGTCTGACTGAGCGCCTCCAGGAGAGAGGCCCAAGCAAGACGCGCCCCGAGGAGCGTCTTGCCACATGTCAACAATGGGTCTGACTGAGGGCCTCCAGGAGAGAAGCCCAAGCAACACGCGGCCCGAGGAGCGTCTTGCCACATGTCAGCACTCGGTCTGACTGAGCGCCTCCAGGAGAGAGGCCCAAGCAACACGCGCCCCGAGGAGCGTCAGGCCACATGTCACTACTCAGTCTGACTGAGCGCCTCCAGGAGAGAGGCCCAAGCAAGACGCGCCCCGAGGAGCGTCTTGCCACATGTCAACAATGGGTCTTACTGAGGGTCTCCAGGAGAGAAGCCCAAGCAAGACGCGCCCCGAGGAGCTTCTTGCCACATGTCAGCACTCGGTCTGACTGAGCGCCTCCAGGAGAGAGACCAAAGCAAGACGCGCCCCGAGGAGCGTCTTGACACATGTCAACACTGGGTCTGACATAGGGCCTCCATGAGAGAGGCCCAAGCAAGACGCGCCCCGAGGAGTGTCTTGCCACATGTCAACACTGGGTCTGACAGAGGGCCTCCAGGAGAGAGGCCCAAGCAAGATGCGCCCCGAGGATTGTCTTGCCACATGTCACCACTTGGTCTGACTGAGCGCCTCCAGGAGAGAGGCCCAAGCAAAACGCGCCCCGAGGAGCGTCAGGCCACATGTCACTACTCAGTCTGACTGAGCGCCTCCAGGAGAGAGGCCCAAGCAAGACGCGCCCCGAGGAGCGTCTTGCCACGTGTCAACACTGGGTCTGATTGAGGGCCTTCTGGAGAGAGGCCCAAGCAAGAAGCGTCCCGAGGAGCGTCTTGCCACATGTCAACAATGGTTCTTACTGAGGGCCTCCGGGAGAGAAGTCCAAGCAAGACGCGCCCCGAGGAGCTTCTTGCCACATGTCAGCACTCGGTCTGACTGAGTGCCTCCAGGAGAGAGGCCAAAGCAAGACGCCCCCCGAGGAGCGTCTCTCCACATGTCAACACTGGGTCTGACTGAGTGCCTCCATGAGAGAGGCCCAAGCAAGAAGCTCCCCGAGGAGCGTCTTGCCAAATGTCACTACTCGGTCTGACGGAGCACCTCCAGGAGAGAGGCCCAAGCAAGACGTGCCCCGAGGAGCTTCTTGCCACATGTCAACAGTGGGTCTTACTGAGGGCCTCCATTAGAGAAGCCCAAGCAAGTAGCGCCCCGAGGAGTGGCTTGCCACGTGTCAACACTGGGTCTGACTTAGCGCCTCCAGGAGAGAGGCCCAATTAAGATGCGCCTCGAGGAGCGTCTTGCCACGTGTCACCACTGGGTCTGACTGAGCTCCTCCAGGAGAGAGGCCCAAGCAAGACGCGCCCAGAGGAGCGTCTTGCCACGTGTCACCACTGGGTCTGATTGAGCACCTCCAGGAGAGAGGCCCCAGCAAGACGCGCCCCGAGGAGCGTCTTGCCACATGTCACCACTGGGTCTGACTGAGCGCCTCCAGGAGAGAGGCCCAAGCAAGACGCGCCCCGAGGAGCGTCTTGCCAAATGTCACTACTCGGTCTGACTGAGCGCCTCCAGGAGAGAGGCCCAAGCAAGACGTGCCCCGAGGAGCGTCTTGCCACATGTCAACAATGGGTCTGACTGAGGGCCTCCAGGAGAGAAGCCCAAGCAAGACGCGCCCAGAGGAGCGTCTTGCCACATGTCAACACTGGGTCTGACTGAGCGCCTCCAGGAGAGAGGCCCAAGCAAGACAGGCCCCGAGGAGCGTCTTGACACATGTCAACACTGGGTCGGACTGAGGGCCTCCATGAGAGAAGCCCAAGCAAGACGCGCCCCGAGGAGAGTCTTGCCACATGTCAACACTCGGTCTGACAGAGGGCATTCAGGAGAGAGGCCCAAGCAATGAGCGCCCCGAGGAGCCTCTTGCCTTATGTCAGCACTCGGTCTGACTGAGCGCCTCCAGGAGAGAGGCCCAAGCAAGACATACCCCGAGGAGCGTCTTGCCACATGTCACTACTCGGTCTGACTGAGCGCCTCCAGGAGAGAGGCCCAAGCAAGACGCGCCCCGAGGAGCGTCTTGCCACATGTCAACAATGGGTCTGACTGAGGGCCTCCAGGAGAGAGGCCCAAGCAAGACGTGCCCCGAGGAGCGTCTTGCCACGTGTCACCACTGGGTCTGACTGAGCTCCTCCAGGAGAGAGGCCCAAGCAAGACGCGCCCAGAGGAGCGTCTTGCCACGTGTCACCACTGGGTCTGATTGAGCACCTCCAGGAGAGAGGCCCCAGCAAGACGCGCCCCGAGGAGCGTCTTGCCTTATGTCAGCACTCGGTCTGACTGAGCGCCTCCAGGAGAGAGGACCAAGCAAGACGCGCCCCGAGGAGCGTCTTGCCAAATGTCACTACTCGGTCTAACTGAGCGCCTCCAGGAGAGAGGTCCAAGCAAGACGCGCCCCGAGGAGCGTCTTGCCACATGTCACTACTCGGTCTGACTGAGCGCCTCCAGGAGAGAGGCCCAAGCAAGACGCGCCCCGAGGAGCGTCTTGCCACATGTCAACAATGGGTCTGACTGAGGGCCTCCAGGAGAGAAGCCCAAGCAAGACGCGCCCAGAGGAGCGTCTTGCCACATGTCAACACTGGGTCTGACTGAGCGCCTCCAGGAGAGAGGCCCAAGCAAGACACGCCCCGAGGAGCATCTTGACACATGTCAACACTGGGTCGGACTGAGGGCCTCCATGAGAGAAGCCCAAGCAAGACGCGCCCCGAGGAGAGTCTTGCCACATGTCAACACTCGGTCTGACAGAGGGCATTCAGGAGAGAGGCCCAAGCAATACGCGCCCCGAGGAGCGTCTTGCCACATGTCACCACTGGGTCTGAATGAGCGCCTCCAGGAGAGAGGCCCAACCAAGACGCGCCCCGAGGAGTGTCTTGCCACATGCCAACACTGGGTCTGACTGAGCGCCTCCAGGAGAGAGGCCCAAGCAAGACGCGCCCCGAGGAGCGTCTTTCCACGTGTAACCACTGGGTCTGACTGAGCGCCTCCAGGAGAGAGGCCCAAGCAAGACGCGCCCCGAGGAGCGTCTTGCCACATGTCAACACTGGGTCTGACTGAGCGCCTCCAGGAGAGAGGCCCAAGCAAGACGCGCCCCGAGGAGCGTCTTGCCACATGTCAACAATGGGTCTGACTGAGGGACTCCAGGAGAGAGGCCCAAGCAAGATGCGCCCGAAGGAGCGTCTTGCCACATGTCAACACTGGGTCTGACAGAGGGCCTCCAGGAGAGAGGCCCAAGCAAGACGCGCCCCGAGGAGCGTCTTGCCACATGTCACCTCTGGTTCTGACTGAGCGCCTCCAGGAGAGAGGCCCAAGCAAGACGCGCCCCGAGGAGTGTCGTGCCACATGTCACCACTGGGTCTGACTGAGCGCCTCCAGGAGAGAGGCCCAAGCAAGACGTGCCCCGAGGATCGTCAGGCCACATGTCACTACTCAGTCTGACTGAGCGCCTCCAGGAGAGAGGCCCAAGCAAGACGCGCCCCGAGGAGCGTCTTGCCACATGTCAACAATGGGTCTGACTGAGGGCCTCCAGGAGAGAAGCCCAAGCAACACGCGGCCCGAGGAGCGTCTTGCCACATGTCAGCACTCGGTCTGACTGAGCGCCTCCAGGAGAGAGGCCCAAGCAACACGCGCCCCGAGGAGCGTCAGGCCACATGTCACTACTCAGTCTGACTGAGCGCCTCCAGGAGAGAGGCCCAAGCAAGACGCGCCCCGAGGAGCGTCTTGCCACATGTCAACAATGGGTCTTACTGAGGGTCTCCAGGAGAGAAGCCCAAGCAAGACGCGCCCCGAGGACCTTCTTGCCACATGTCAGCACTCGGTCTGACTGAGCGCCTCCAGGAGAGAGACCAAAGCAAGACGCGCCCCGAGGAGCGTCTTGACACATGTCAACACTGGGTCTGACAGAGGGCCTCCATGAGAGAGGCCCAAGCAAGACGCGCCCCGAGGAGTGTCTTGCCACATGTCAACACTGGGTCTGACAGAGGGCCTCCAGGAGAGAGGCCCAAGCAAGATGCGCCCCGAGGATTGTCTTGCCACATGTCACCACTTGGTCTGACTGAGCGCCTCCAGGAGAGAGGCCCAAGCAACACGCGCCCCGAGGAGCGTCAGGCCACATGTCACTACTCAGTCTGACTGAGCGCCTCCAGGAGAGAGGCCCAAGCAAGACGCGCCCCGAGGAGCGTCTTGCCACGTGTCAACACTGGGTCTGATTGAGGGCCTTCTGGAGAGAGGCCCAAGCAAGACGCGTCCCGAGGAGCGTCTTGCCACATGTCAACAATGGTTCTTACTGAGGGCCTCCGGGAGAGAAGTCCAAGCAAGACGCGCCCCGAGGAGCTTCTTGCCACATGTCAGCACTCGGTCTGACTGAGTGCCTCCAGGAGAGAGGCCAAAGCAAGACGCCCCCCGAGGAGCGTCTCTCCACATGTCAACACTGGGTCTGACTGAGTGCCTCCATGAGAGAGGCCCAAGCAAGAAGCTCCCCGAGGAGCGTCTTGCCAAATGTCACTACTCGGTCTTACTGAGCGCCTCAGGGAGAGAGGTCCAAGCAAGAAACGCCCCGAGGAGCGTCTCTCCACATGTCAACACTGGGTCTGACTGAGTGCCTCCATGAGAGAAGCCCCAGCAAGACGCGCCCAGAGGAGCGTCTTGCCACATGTCACTACTCGGTCTGTTTGAGCGCCTCCAGGAGAGAGGCCCAAGCAAGACGTGCCCCGAGGAGCGTCTTGCCACATGTCAACAATGGGTCTGACTGAGGGCCTCCAGGAGAGAAGCCCAAGCAAGACGCGCCCCGAGGAGCGTCTTGCCACATGTCAACACTGGGTCTGACTGAGCGCCTCCAGGAGAGAGGCCCAAGCAAGACACGCCCCGAGGAGCGTCTTGACACATGTCAACACTGGGTCTGACTGAGGGCCTCCATGAGAGAAGCCCAAGCAAGACGCGCCCCGAGGAGAGTCTTGCCACATGTCAACACTCGGTCTGACAGAGGGCATCCAGGAGAGAGGCCCAAGCAATATGCGCCCCGAGGAGCGTCTTGCCACTTAAACCCACAACCTAGCTCTGAGGACAGAGGGACTTTATTTAAATTAGTACTTAATGGAAACGATACATAATGATACATAAGAGCCATGTCACACATTCAGCCTAGGAATAGTAGCATTGTGCACTATTAAAAATATACACATCAATTGCTCGAATCCCATTGTTGCAAAGTAAAACTCTAATAAAACTCTAGTCTGACATTAACAGAGAAGACTTAGTGTATGTACTACAAATACAGCATTAGGATTTAGAGTGGACCGTGCACCTTGTGAACCATCAGAGGCTTATGACGCAACATATCTTCCAGTTGCTATTAGACAAGTTATAATTCTCGACCATTTTTCGGAACTGGTTTCTTGGGTCCGTGAGTAAATGCCATTAGTCCTTAATGGAAACGATACATAATGATACATAAGAGCCATGTCGTACATTCAGCCTAGGAATAGTAGCATTGTGCACTATTAAAAATATACACATCAATTGCTCGAATCCGACTGAGGGCCTCCAGGAGAGAGGCCCAAGCAAGATGCGCCCGGAGGAGCATCTTGCCACATGTCAACACTGGGTCTGACATAGGGCCTCCAGGAGAGAGGCCCAAGCAAGACGCGCCCCGAGGAGCGTCTTTCCACATGTCAGCACTCGGTCTGACTGAGCGCCTCCAGGAGAGAGGCCCAAGCAAGACGTGCCCAAAGGAGCGTCTTGCAACATGTCAACAATGGGTCTGACTGAGCGCCTCCAGGAGAGAGGCCCAAGCAACACGCGCCCCGAGGAGCGTCAGGCCACATGTCACTACTCAGTCTGACTGAGCATCTCCAGGAGAGAGGCCCAAGCAAGACGCGCCCCGAGGAGCGTCTTGCCACGTGTCAACACTGGGTCTGATTGAGGGCCTTCTGGAGAGAGGCCCAAGCAAGACGCGCCCCGAGGAGCGTCTTGCCACATGTCAACAATGGGTCTTACTGAGGGCCTCCAGGAGAGAAGCCCAAGCAACACGCGCCCCGAGGAACTTCTTGCCACATGTCAGCACTCGGTCTGACAGAGCGCCTCCAGGAGAGAGGCCAAAGCAAGACGCGCCCCGAGGAGCGTCTTGACACATGTCAACACTGGGTCTGACAGAGGGCCTCCATGAGAGAGGCCCAAGCAAGACGCGCCCCGAGGAGTGTCTTGCCACATGTCAACACTGGGTCTGAATGAGCGGCTCCAGGAGAGAGGCCCAAGCAAGACGCGCCCCGAGGAGCGCCTTGCCACGTGTCAACACTGGGTCTGACTGAGCGCCTCCAGGAGAGAGGCCCAAGCAAGATGCGCCCCGAGGAGCGTCTTGCCACATGTCACCACTGGGTCTGACTGAGCGCCTCCAGGAGAGAGGCCCAAGCAAGACGCACCCCGAGGAGCGTCTTGCCACATGTCACTACTCGGTCTGACTGAGCTCCTCCAGGAGAGAGGCCCAAGCAAGACGTGCCCCGAGGAGCGTCTTGCCACATGTCAACAATGGGTCTGACTGAGGGCCTCCATTAGAGAAGCCCAAGCAAGACGCGCCCCGAGGAGCGTCAGGCCACATGTCAACACTGGGTCTTACTGAGCGCCTCCAGGAGAGAGGCACAAGCAAGACGCGCCCCGAGGAGCGTCTTGCCACATGTCAGCACTCGGTCTGACTGAGCGCCTCCAGGAGAGAGGCCCAAGCAAGAAGCGCCCCGAGGAGCTTCTTGCCACATGTCAACAATGGGTCTCACTGAGGGCCTCCAGGAGAGAAGCCCAAGCAAGACGCGCCCCGAGGAGCGTCTTGCCACATGTCACTACTCGGTCTGACTGAGCGCCTCCAGGAGAGAGGTCCAAGCAACATGTGCCCCGAGGAGCGTCTTGCCACAGGTCAACAATGGGTCTGACTGAGGGCCTCCAGGAGAGAAGCCCAAGCAAGAAGCGCCCCGGGGAGCGTCTTGCCACATGTCAACACTGGGTCTGACTGAGCGCCTCCAGGAGAGAGGCCCAAGCAAGACACGCCCCGAGGAGCGTCTTGACACATGTCAACACTGGGTCTGACTGAGGGCCTCCATGAGAGAAGCCCAAGCAAGACGCGCCCCGAGGAGAGTCTTGCCACATGTCAACACTGGGTCTGACAGAGGGCATCCAGGAGAGAGGCCCAAGCAATACGCGCCCCGAGGAGCGTCTTGCCACATGTCAACAATGGGTCTGACTGAGGGCCTCCAGGAGAGAAGCCAAAGCAAGACGCGCCCCGAGGAGCTTCTTTCCACATGTCAACAATGGGTCTTACTGAGGGCCTCCATGAGAGAAGCCCAAGCAAGACGCGCCCCGAGGAGTGTCTTGCCACATGTCAACACTGTGTCTGACTGAGCGCCTCCAGGAGAGAGGCCCAAGCAAGAAGCGCCCCGAGGAGCTTCTTGCCACATGTCAACAATGGGTCTCACTGAGGGCCTCCAGGAGAGAAGCCCAAGCAAGACGCGCCCCGAGGAGCGTCTTGCCACATGTCACTACTCGGTCTGACTGAGCGCCTCCAGGAGAGAGGTCCAAGCAACACGTGCCCCGAGGAGCGTCTTGCCACAGGTCAACAATGGGTCTGACTGAGGGCCTCCAGGAGAGAAGCCCAAGCAAGAAGCGCCCCGGGAAGCGTCTTGCCACATGTCAACACTGGGTCTGACTGAGCGCCTCCAGGAGAGAGGCCCAAGCAAGACACGCCCCGAGGAGCGTCTTGACACATGTCAACACTGGGTCTGACTGAGGGCCTCCATGAGAGAAGCCCAAGCAAGACGCGCCCCGAGGAGAGTCTTGCCACATGTCAACACTGGGTCTGACTGAGCGCCTCCAGGAGAGAGGCCCAAGCAAGACGTTCCCCGAGGAGCGTCTTGCCACATGTCAACAATGGGTCTGACTGAGGGCCTCCAGGAGAGAAGCCCAAGCAAGACGCGCCCAGAGGAGCGTCTTGCCACATGTCAACACTGGGTCTGACTGAGCGCCTCCAGGAGAGAGGCCCAAGCAAGACACGCCCCGAGGAGCGTCTTGACACATGTCAACACTGGGTCGGACTGAGGGCCTCCTTGAGAGAAGCCCAAGCAAGACGCGCCCCGAGGAGAGTCTTGCCACATGTCAACACTCAGTCTGACAGAGGGCATTCAGGAGAGAGGCCCAAGCAATGAGCGCCCCGAGGAGCGTCTTGCCTTATGTCAGCACTCGGTCTTACTGAGCGCCTCCAGGAGAGAGGCCCAAGCAAGACGCGCCCCGAGGAGCGTCTTGCCACATGTCAACAATGGGTTTGACTGAGGGCCTCCAGGATAGGGCCCAAGCAAGATGCGCCCGGAGGAGCGTCTTGCCACATGTCAACACTGGGTCTGACAGAGGGCCTCCAGGAGAGAGGCCCAAGCAAGATGCGCCCCGAGGAGCGTCTTGCCACATGTCACCTCTGGTTCTGACTGAGCGCCTCCAGGAGAGAGGCCCAAGCAAGACGCGCCCCGAGGAGCGTCTTGTCACATGTCAACACTGGGTCTGTCTGAGCGCCTCCAGGAGAGAAGCCCAAGCAAGACGCGCCCCGAGGAGCGTCTTGCCACATGTCACCAATGGGTCTGACTGAGGGCCTCCAGGAGAGAAGCCCAAGCAAGACGCGCCCCGAGGAGCGTCTTGACACATGTCAACACTGGGTCTGACAGAGGGCCTCCAGGAGAGAGGCCCAAGCATGACGCGCCCCGAGGAGTGTCTTGCCACATGTAACCACTGGGTCTGACTGAGCGCCTCCAGGAGAGAGGCCCAAGCAAGACGCGCCCCGAGGAGCGTCAGGCCACATGTCACTACTAGGTCTGACTGAGCGCCTCCAGGAGAGAGGCCCAAGCAAGACGCGCCCCGAGGAGCGTCTTGCCACATGTCAGCACTGGGTCTGACTGAGCGCCTCCAGGAGAGAGGCCCCAGCAAGACGCGCCCCGAGGAGCGTCTTGCCTTATGTCAGCACTCGGTCTGACTGAGCGCCTCCAGGAGAGAGGCCCAAGCAAGACGCGCCCCGAGGAGCGTCTTGCCACATGTCAACAATGGGTCTGACTGAGGGCCTCCAGGAGAGAGTCCCAAGCAAGATGCGCCCGGAGGAGCGTCTTGCCACATGTCAACACTGGGTCTGACAGAGGGCCTCCAGGAGAGAGGCCCAAGCAAGACGTGCCCCGAGGAGCGTCTTGCCACATGTCACCTCTGGTTCTGACTGAGCGCCTCCAGGAGAGAGGCCCAAGCAAGACGTGCCCCGAGGAGCGTCTTGTCACATGTCAACACTGGGTCTTTCTGAGCGCCTCCAGGAGAGAAGCCCAAGCAAGACGCGCCCCGAGGAGTGTCTTGCCAAATGTCAGCACTCGGTCTGACTGAGTTCCTCCAGGAGAGAGGCCCAAGCAAGACGCGCCCCGAGGAGCGTCTTGCCACATGTCAACAATGGGTCTGACTGAGGGCCTCCAGGAGAGAAGCCCAAGCAACACGCGGCCCGAGGAGCGTCATGCCACATGTCAGCACTCGGTCTGACTGAGCGCCTCCAGGAGAGAGGCCAAAGCAAGACGCGCCCCGAGGAGCGTCTTGACACATGTCAACACTGGGTCTGACAGAGGGCCTCCATGAGAGAGGCCCAAGCAAGACGCGCCCCGAGGAGTGTCTTGCCACATGTCAACACTGGGTCTGACAGAGGGCCTCCAGGAGAGAGGCCCAAGCAAGACGCGCCCCGAGAAGTGTCTTGACACATGTCACCACTTGGTCTGACTGAGCGCCTCCAGGAGAGAGGCCCAAGCAACACGCGCCCCGAGGAGCGTCAGACCACATGTCACTACTCATTCTGACTGAGCGCCTCCAGGAGAGAGGCCCAAGCAAGACGCGCCCCGAGGAGCGTCTTGCCACGTGTCAACACTGGGTCTGATTGAGGGCCTTCTGGAGAGAGGCCCAAGCAAGACGCGCCCCGAGGAGCGTCTTGCCACATGTCACCACTTGGTCTGACTGAGCGCCTCCAGGAGAGAGGCCCAAGCAACACGCGCCCCGAGGAGCGTCAGGCCACATGTCACTACTCAGTCTGACTGAGCGCCTCCTGGAGAGAGGCCCAAGCAAGACGCGCCCCGAGGAGCGTCTTGCCACATGTCAACAATGGGTTTGACTGAGGGCCTCCAGGATAGGGCCCAAGCAAGATGCGCCCGGAGGAGCGTCTTGCCACATGTCATCACTGGGTCTGACAGAGGGCCTCCAGGAGAGAGGCCCAAGCAAGATGCGCCCCGAGGAGCGTCTTGCCACATGTCACCTCTGGTTCTGACTGAGCGCCTCCAGGAGAGAGGCCCAAGCAAGACGCGCCCCGAGGAGCGTCTTGTCACATGTCAACACTGGGTCTGTCTGAGCGCCTCCAGGAGAGAAGCCCAAGCAAGACGCGCCCCGAGGAGCGTCTTGCCACATGTCACCAATGGGTCTGACTGAGGGCCTCCAGGAGAGAAGCCCAAGCAAGACGCGCCCCGAGGAGCGTCTTGACACATGTCAACACTGGGTCTGACAGAGGGCCTCCAGGAGAGAGGCCCAAGCATGACGCGCCCCGAGGAGTGTCTTGCCACATGTAACCACTGGGTCTGACTGAGCGCCTCCAGGAGAGAGGCCCAAGCAAGACGCGCCCCGAGGAGCGTCAGGCCACATGTCACTACTAGGTCTGACTGAGCGCCTCCAGGAGAGAGGCCCAAGCAAGACGCGCCCCGAGGAGCGTCTTGCCACATGTCAGCACTGGGTCTGACTGAGCGCCTCCAGGAGAGAGGCCCCAGCAAGACGCGCCCCGAGGAGCGTCTTGCCTTATGTCAGCACTCGGTCTGACTGAGCGCCTCCAGGAGAGAGGCCCAAGCAAGACGCGCCCCGAGGAGCGTCTTGCCACATGTCAACAATGGGTCTGACTGAGGGCCTCCAGGAGAGAGTCCCAAGCAAGATGCGCCCGGAGGAGCGTCTTGCCACATGTCAACACTGGGTCTGACAGAGGGCCTCCAGGAGAGAGGCCCAAGCAAGACGTGCCCCGAGGAGCGTCTTGCCACATGTCACCTCTGGTTCTGACTGAGCGCCTCCAGGAGAGAGGCCCAAGCAAGACGTGCCCCGAGGAGCGTCTTGTCACATGTCAACACTGGGTCTTTCTGAGCGCCTCCAGGAGAGAAGCCCAAGCAAGACGCGCCCCGAGGAGTGTCTTGCCAAATGTCAGCACTCGGTCTGACTGAGTTCCTCCAGGAGAGAGGCCCAAGCAAGACGCGCCCCGAGGAGCGTCTTGCCACATGTCAACAATGGGTCTGACTGAGGGCCTCCAGGAGAGAAGCCCAAGCAACACGCGGCCCGAGGAGCGTCATGCCACATGTCAGCACTCGGTCTGACTGAGCGCCTCCAGGAGAGAGGCCAAAGCAAGACGCGCCCCGAGGAGCGTCTTGACACATGTCAACACTGGGTCTGACAGAGGGCCTCCATGAGAGAGGCCCAAGCAAGACGCGCCCCGAGGAGTGTCTTGCCACATGTCAACACTGGGTCTGACAGAGGGCCTCCAGGAGAGAGGCCCAAGCAAGACGCGCCCCGAGAAGTGTCTTGACACATGTCACCACTTGGTCTGACTGAGCGCCTCCAGGAGAGAGGCCCAAGCAACACGCGCCCCGAGGAGCGTCAGACCACATGTCACTACTCATTCTGACTGAGCGCCTCCAGGAGAGAGGCCCAAGCAAGACGCGCCCCGAGGAGCGTCTTGCCACGTGTCAACACTGGGTCTGATTGAGGGCCTTCTGGAGAGAGGCCCAAGCAAGACGCGCCCCGAGGAGCGTCTTGCCACATGTCACCACTTGGTCTGACTGAGCGCCTCCAGGAGAGAGGCCCAAGCAACACGCGCCCCGAGGAGCGTCAGGCCACATGTCACTACTCAGTCTGACTGAGCGCCTCCTGGAGAGAGGCCCAAGCAAGACGCGCCCCGAGGAGCGTCTTGCCACATGTCAACAATGGGTCTTACTGAGGGCCTCCAGGAGAGAAGCCCAAGCAAGACGCACCCCGAGGAGCTTCTTGCCACATGTCAGCACTCGGTCTGAATGAGCGCCTCCAGGAGAGAGGCCAAAGCAAGACGCGCCCCGAGGAGCGTCTTGACACATGTCAACACTGGGTCTGACAGAGGGCCTCCATGAGAGAGGCCCAAGCAAGACGCGCCCCGTGGAGCGTCTTGCCACGTGTCAACACTGGGTCTGACTGAGCGCCTCCAGGAGAGAGGCCCAAGCAAGACGCGCCCCGAGGAGCGTCTTGCCACATGTCAACACTGGGTCTGACTGAGCGCCTCCAGGAGAGAGGCCCAAGCAAGACGCGCCCCGAGGAGCGTCTTGCCACATGTCAGCACTGGGTCTGACTGAGCGCCTCCAGGAGAGAGGCCCCAGCAAGACGCGCCCCGAGGAGCGTCTTGCCTTATGTCAGCACTCGGTCTGACTGAGCGCCTCCAGGAGAGAGGCCCAAGCAAGACGCGCCCCGAGGAGCGTCTTGCCACATGTCAACAATGGGTCTGACTGAGGGCCTCCAGGAGAGAGGCCCAAGCAAGATGCGCCCGGAGGAGCGTCTTGCCACATGTCAACACTGGGTCTGACAGAGGGCCTCCAGGAGAGAGGCCCAAGCAAGACGCGCCCCGAGGAGCGTCTTGCCACATGTCACCTCTGGTTCTGACTGAGCTTCTCCAGGAGAGAGGCCCAAGCAAGACGCTCCCCGAGGAGCGTCTTGTCATATGTCAACACTGGGTCTGTCTGAGCGCCTCCAGGAGAGAAGCCCAAGCAAGACGCGCCCCGAGTAGCGTCTTGCCACATGTCAACAATGGGTCTGACTGAGGGCCTCCAGGAGAGAAGCCCAAGCAAGACGCGCCCCGAGGAGCGTCTTGACACATGTCAACACTGGGTCTGACAGAGGGCCTCCAGGAGAGAGGCCCAAGCAAGAAGCGCCCCGAGGAGTGTCTTGCCACATGTCACCACTGGGTCTGACTGAGCGCCTCCAGGAGAGAGGCCCAAGCAAGACGCGCCCCGAGGAGCGTCAGGCCACATGTCACTACTCAGTCTGACTGAGCGCCTCCAGCAGAGAGGCCCAAGCAAGACGCGCCCCGAGGAGCGTCTTGCCACATGTCAGCACTGGGTCTTACTGAGCGCCTCCAGGAGAGAGGCCCCAGCAAGACGCGCCCCGAGGAGAGTCTTGCCACATGTCAACACTCGGTCTGACAGAGGGCATTCAGGAGAGAGGCCCAAGCAAGACACGCCCCGAGGAGCGTCTTGACACATGTCAACACTGGGTCGGACTGAGGGCCTCCATGAGAGAATTCCAAGCAAGACGCGCCCCAAGGAGAGTCTTGCCACATGTCAACACTCGGTCTGACAGAGGGCATTCAGGAGAGAGGCCGAAGCAATACGCGCCCCGAGGAGCGTCTTGCCACATGTCACCACTGGGTCTGAATGAGCGCCTCCAGGAGAGAGGCCCAACCAAGACGCGCCCCGAGGAGCGTCTTGCCACGTGTCAACACTGGGTCTGACTGAGCGCCTCCAGGAGAGAGGCCCAAGCAAGACGCGCCCCGAGGAGCGTCTTGCCACATGTCAACACTGGGTCTGACTGAGCGCCTCCAGGAGAGAGGCCCAAGCAAGACGCGCCCAGAGGAGCGTCTTGCCTTATGTCAGCACTCGGTCTGACTAAGCGCCTCCAGGAGAGAGGCCCAAGCAAGACGCGCCCCGAGGAGCGTCTTGCCACATGTCACCTCTGGTTCTGACTGAGCTTCTCCAGGAGAGAGGCCCAAGCAAGACGCGCCCCGAGGAGCATCTTGTCATATGTCAACACTGGGTCTGTCTGAGCGCCTCCAGGAGAGAAGCCCAAGCAAGACGCGCCCCGAGGAGCGTCTTGCTACATGTCAACAATGGGTCTGAATGAGGGCCTCCAGGAGAGAAGCCCAAGCAAGACGCGCCCCGAGGAGCGTCTTGACACATGTCAACACTGGGTCTGACAGAGGGCCTCCAGGAGAGAGGCCCAAGCAAGACGCGCCCCGAGGAGTGTATTGCCACATGTCACCACTGGGTCTGACTGAGCGCCTCCAGGAGAGAGGCCCAAGCAAGACGCGCCCCGAGGAGCGTCAGGCCACATGTCACTACTCAGTCTGACTGAGCGCCTCCAGGAGAGAGGCCCAAGCAAGACGCGCCCCGAGGAGCGTCTTGCCACATGTCAGCACTGGGTCTGACTGAGCGGCTCCAGGAGAGAGGCCCCAGCAAGACGCGCCCCGAGGAGAGTCTTGCCACATGACAACACTCGGTCTGACAGAGGGCATTCAGGAGAGAGGTCCAAGCGATACGCGCCCCGAGGAGCGTCTTGCCACATGTCACCACTGGGTCTGAATGAGCGCCTCCAGGAGAGAGGCCCAACCAAGACGCGCCCCGAGGAGTGTCTTGCCACATGCTAACACTGGGTCTGACTGAGCGCCTCCAGGAGAGAGGCCCAAGCAAGAAGCGCCCCGAGGAGCGTCTTGCCACGTGTCAACACTGGGTCTGACAGAGGGCATTCAGGAGAGAGGCCCAAGCAATACGCGCCCCGAGGAGCGTCTTGCCACATGTCACCACTGGGTCTGAATGAGCGCCTCCAGGAGAGAGGCCCAACCAAGACGCGCCCCGAGGAGTGTCTTGCCACATGCCAACACTGGGTCTGACTGAGCGCCTCCAGGAGAGAGGCCCAAGCAAGACACGCCCCGAGGAGCGTCTTGACACATGTCAACACTGGGTCGGACTGAGGGCCTCCTTGAGAGAAGCCCAAGCAAGACGCGCCCAGAGGAGCGTCTTGCCACGTGTCACCACTGGGTCTGATTGAGCACCTCCAGGAGAGAGGCCCCAGCAAGACGTGCCCCGAGGAGCGTCTTGCCTTATGTCAGCACTCGGTCTGACTGAGCGCCTCCAGGAGAGAGGACCAAGGAAGACGCGCCCCGAGGAGCGTCTTGCCAAATGTCACTACTCGGTCTAACTGAGCGCCTCCAGGAGAGAGGTCCAAGCAAGACGCGCCCCGAGGAGCGTCTTTCCACGTGTCACCACTGGGTCTGACTGAGCGCCTCCAGGAGAGAGGCCCAAGCAAGACGCGCCCCGAGGAGCATCTTGCCACATGTCAACACTGGGTCTGACTGAGCGCCTCCAGGAGAGAGGCCCAAGCAAGACGCGCCCCGAGGAGCGTCTTGCCACATGTCAACAATGGGTCTGACTGAGGGACTCCAGGAGAGAGGCCCAAGCAAGATGCGCCCGAAGGAGCGTCTTGCCACATGTCAACACTGGGTCTGACAGAGGGCCTCCAGGAGGGAGGCCCAAGCAAGACGCGCCCCGAGGAGCGTCTTGCCACATGTCACCTCTGGTTCTGACTGAGCGCCTCCAGGAGAGAGGCCCAAGCAAGACGCTTCCCGAGGAGCGTCTTGTCACATGTCAACACTGGGTCTGTCTGAGCGCCTCCAGGAGAGAAGCCCAAGCAAGACGCGCCCCGAGGAGCGTCTTGACACATGTCAACACTGGGTCTGACAGAGGGCCTCCACGAGAGAGGCCCAAGCAAGACGCGCCCCGAGGAGTGTCGTGCCACATGTCACCACTGGGTCTGACTGAGCGCCTCCAGGAGAGAGGCCCAAGCAAGACGTGCCCCGAGGATCGTCAGGCCACATGTCACTACTCAGTCTGACTGAGCGCCTCCAGGAGAGAGGCCCAAGCAAGACGCGCCCCGAGGAGCGTCTTGCCACATGTCAACAATGGGTCTGACTGAGGGCCTCCAGGAGAGAAGCCCAAGCAACACGCGGCCCGAGGAGCGTCTTGCCACATGTCAGCACTCGGTCTGACTGAGCGCCTCCAGGAGAGAGGCCCAAGCAACACGCGCCCCGAGGAGCGTCAGGCCACATGTCACTACTCAGTCTGACTGAGCGCCTCCAGGAGAGAGGCCCAAGCAAGACGCGCCCCGAGGAGCGTCTTGCCACATGTCAACAATGGTTCTTACTGAGGGCCTCCGGGAGAGAAGTCCAAGCAAGACGCGCCCCGAGGAGCTTCTTGCCACATGTCAGCACTCGGTCTGACTGAGTGCCTCCAGGAGAGAGGCCAAAGCAAGAAGCCCCCCGAGGAGCGTCTTGACACATGTCAACACTGGGTCTGACAGAGGGCCTCCATGAGAGAGGCCCAAGCAAGACGCGCCCCGAGGAGCGTCTTGCCACATGTCAACAATGGGTCTGACTGAGGGCCTCCAGGAGAGAAGCCAAAGCAAGACGCGCCCCGAGGAGCTTCTTTCCAGATGTCAACAATGGGTCTTACTGTGGGCCTCCATGAGAGAAGTCCAAGCAAGACGCGCCCCGAGGAGTGTCTTGCCACATGTCAACACTGTGTCTGACTGAGCGCCTCCAGGAGAGAGGCCCAATCAAGACGCGCCCCGAGGAGCGTCTTGCCACGTGTCAACACTGGGTCTGACTTAGCGCCTCCAGGAGAGAGGCCCAAGCAAGATGATACCCACACGTACAACACCCAAGAAAAAAAAAGATCTCGCTGTCTGTACTGGGTGTACTCTCAGTAGTCGCAGTTGCTCAGGCCATGGTGGTACGCTCACATAACGCCTCTGAGATACGTCCCATCACACCACCTCCTACACTACTCGCGAAGGAGTATTCAACACCCCCTTTGTTCGAAGACAACCATTATAACGAGCACAGCACAACGCTTGCCGCACGCGAAGACAACATGCAGGAGACAAAGCTACCACCTGTCGTGAGAACAACGGATTCGAGTGACAACGATCGCGACTATGACAAGCACATTACAGCACCCTCTGTGCACGAAGACCAGGTGCAGGAGACAACGCTACCACCTGTCGTGAGAAACAAGAGTTTGGTTAACAATGATCATCGTCGTGTCCCATTGTAAACTGGGCGTGCCATCGCACACATCGTACATGTGTGTTAACCCACCTGTATGCGACAGACTTTGTGTGTTGCATGACATCGAGATGTATTGACGTTTGTGTCAATACAGGACTCTCTAAGCTGGGAGCTGGACGATAACGACCCGTGCATGCGCCACACAAAAGGTAACTCGACTAACTACAAAACGCATATTGTGATGTAGAAAGTTGGCTCGACTGTTTGAATCAGCTGCAGCTGCGGTTTACTCACAAAGTGAATCGCACGCTTGTTAGAAGTACATTCGGAGCACTTAAAAAATACATTGCTCTCATCGAGTTCCGTCTCAGCGTTCACCGGCTGATGGGCAAGAGCGTGACATGGGATCGCCAGGAACTTACTTAAGGACTATCATCTCATTTGGCATTTACTCACGGACCCAAGAAACCAGTTCCGAAAAATGGTCGAGAATTATAACTTGTCTAATAGCAACTGGAAGATATGTTGCGTCATAAGCCTCTGATGGTTCACAAGGTGCACGGTCCACTCGAAATCCTAATGCTGTATTTGTAGTACATACACTAAGTCTTCTCTGTTGATGTCAGACTAGAGTTTTATTAGAGTTTTACTTTGCAACAATGGGATTCGAGCAATTGATGTGTATATTTTTAATAGTGCACATTGCTACTATTCCTAGGCTGAATGTACGACATGGCTCTTATGTATCATTATGTATCGTTTCCATTAAGTACAAATTTAAATAAAGTCCCTCTGTCCTCAGTGCTAGGTTGTGGGTTTAATACACATTATTATGATCAACCTGTTGAACAGTATAATAACAATATTCCTGTAAAAGTCATTTAGTAATGAACAACCTCAGTTCTGTGAAAGAACATCATGTCTCTGATGTGTACACTGCAGGCCTGACCGGGGTTTGCACGCAAGGGCCTGTGTGTGTGTGTGTGTGTGTGTGTGTGTGTGTGTGTGTGTGTGTGTGTGTGTGTGTGAAACAAATAAAGATAAATATAGCTAGTGCGGCCACGAGCGGTCGTGCAGGGTAGAGGCTGCGCGAAAACGCCTCTAAAAACAAGCGCGTGCCCACGCCCGATCCGTGGAAGCACGTAGATCTAGCAAACGTACTAGCAGAAATCAACGATCGCACACGGGTCATTGAGTGTGTACAGGGTTCGTCTGCGTGTGTGGCATTGGGCAATCTAGCGGCAACTGTGTGGCCTGAAGGCGGAACCGGCCAACCCGTCGCCCTCACCATCGTTGCGCTTCGAGATGAACTATTGCTAAAGATGATCGTCCTCATCAACCACGGCGCTACCAGAGTAGCTCGTAAAGAAGACCCTCTCCGCGACCTCGCGGCCAGTGTGCGCAGTGTACAGCAAATGACAAACGATGTTGCGAGCGATATATTGGAAAAACTTTGCACTGACGCGACGGTCGCCACTGCAGGTTGTGCGAGTCTCGGGCAAAGTGCCATATCAAACGTGCGCAAGCTAGTGACAAGCAACTTCACCAGATCCGTAGATTCTGCATACGCTCGGATACGAATGAAAGTATCGAGAGATAACACCGACACAAGTTGCGCGACGGCGCTGGCTGCAGTCGCTACAACACTGGATTTATTAATCAACGTAATTGTGATCGTAATGGCGTTTCGAGTGTGCACCAGAAACTACAACCAGTACTACAGAAAACTGGCATGAGGGTCGCGGTCTAACGTTATGTTGGTGTCTCGCATCGACCGTCGACGGCCGTTTGCCAGCGGCTGAAAATGGCAGTTGACGAAATGGAAACGCCAACCGTCGATAGTGCACTCTCGCAAGTTCCAACCGCACCATCTCAGGAGACAGACCACAGAGTCATATTAGCGGAGGGTAGATAGAAAATGCGCAAACCGCCGCAACCGCCCATATACATACTATACGAGTTCAACATAGAGTGGAGTAAGAAGTTACTACCGATTGTATTTCCAACGTGCAAGCAGCTGGTGTTTGACGCTTTACTTGAGTATCACAGAGGTTGCGATGTCCTGTGTTCCACGAGCGCATGGAAACAAGTGAACGAACTTCTACGGACCGTACTGTTGGGGTATGAGCGAGCTATAAAATCAATACACGCTAGACACGCGGACTTTGCCGCGTTACTGGACACGCATATCGCCACAACAAAACCGGGTCAAGTGTTCGGGGCATCACCGCGCTCGACTATACACGTCTTGGCCTACCACGAGTACATGAGCCCACAGATCCTAAGCGAGGTAGAAGCCGTTGTGTCTACCCAACGCAAATTCAGCACAGCCGTGCGCGCTAAGACAAGTCCCTCTAGACTGCTGGAAATTTTGGAAACGTGGAAGGCTGGCGTGTACGCGCTTTCTACACATCTCAACGGTATGATCGCGATACTCTCGGCTGCACAACAAGTAATGGTCATGTGTTCAGAAGGTCTGATCAGGTCTGACATGACCGGTTGTCAATCGACGTCGAGCGTGCACTCACACACGGATATCCTGGCGTACAGTAAAGCGACGTCGACCTCTAAGCTCACGTTGATCGCCGATGTTTCGAAGGGCAATCGAGTGTGTTGGCTGACGAAAGCTATGGTGACCGACGGTCGCGTCGACTACAATGTGCCTCATTGCGACTGGAGAGGCGTATGTGATCCTTTGCAAATCGATAACACCACCGCGGTCGAGTGCGAAGTCACAGTCGGCGGCGTGTTGTCCTTACTGTGCCCCATACAATGTGACGGTCCGTTTCACGGACCGGTGTGTTACGACCCGACTAACGAAACGTACCAGGTGATAACATTGCATCCGCCCATTACAGCGGAGCGAGCGTTTTGCCACACTCCCAAACCAAGGTTAATAGTTGTAGCGCACGCCCTTTCGGACCTCGGTGCACGTGAAACACTGGCGTACACTCACAACATCACGCTCGAGACAGCTGAAGTGTTACACGAAACAAAGGACGTGTTCAAATCCATAGAGAATATACGGTCTTTAGCGTATGCGTATATAAAGGAGGTCAATGACATTTACAGACCTGGCGGCATGGGCACCACAGTAGAACAACAAGGTGCTCACAAGCGCACACAGATACTGGCCGCATTATCACTCGCGATGTCTATCCTGACATGCCCGTTTCTGATTTCTATGTATATTAAATTATGACAAGAGCTACGGTGGTTACGATTACACTCTGACCACGTGCCTTAGTTTCTGCTAGTGACCTATAAATACATTTGCCCACTTGCTCTCACTGCCATTAAAGCGGCTGTACCCACACGTACAACACCCAAGAAAAAAAAAGATCTCGCTGTCTGTACTGGGTGTACTCTCAGTAGTCGCAGTTGCTCAGGCCATGGTGGTACGCTCACATAACGCCTCTGAGATACGTCCCATCACACCACCTCCTACACTACTCGCGAAGGAGTATTCAACACCCCCTTTGTACGAAGACAACCATTATAACGAGCACAGCACAACGCTTGCCGCACGTGAAGACAACATGCAGGAGACAACGCTACCACCTGTCGTGAGAACAACGGATTCGAGTCACAACGATCGCGACTATGACGAGCACATTACAGCACCCTCTGTGCACGAAGACCAGGTGCAGGAGACAACGCTACCACCTGTGGTGAGAAACAAGAGTTTGGTTACAATGATCATCGTCGTGTCCCATTGTAAACTGGGCGTGCCATCGCACACATCGTACATGTGTGTTAACCCACCTGTATGCGACAGACTTTGTGTGTTGCATGACATCGAGATGTATTGACGTCTGTGTCAATACAGGACTCTCTATAAGCCGGGAGCTGGACGCTAACGACCCGTGCATGCGCCACACAAAAGGTATCGTACATGTGCTAACCCACCTGTATGCGACAGACTTTGTGTGTTGCATGACATGGAGATGTATTGACGTCTGTGTCAATACAGGACTCTCTAAGCTGGGAGCTGGACGCTAACAACCCGTGCATGCGCCACACAAAAGGTATCGTACATGTGTTAACCCACCTGTATGCGACAGACTTTGTGTGTTGCATGACATCGAGATGTATTGACGTCTGTGTCAATACAGGACTCTCTAAGCTGAGAGCTGGACGATAACGACCCGTGCATGCACCACACAAAAGGTAACTCGACTAACTACAAAACGCATATTGTGATGTAGAAAGTTGGCTCGACTGTTTGAATCAGCTGCAGCTTCGGTTTACTCACAAAGTGAATCGCACGCTTGTTAGAAGTACATTCGGAGCACTTAAAAAATACATCGCTCTCATCGAGTTCCGTCTCAGCGTTCACCGGCTGATGGGCAAGAGCGTGACATGGGATCGCCAGGAACTTACTTAAGGACTATCATCTCATTTGGCATTTACTCACGGACCCAAGAAACCAGTTCCGAAAAATGGTCAAGAATTATAACTTGTCTAATAGCAACTGGAAGATATGTTGCGTCATAAGCCTCTGATGGTTCACAAGGTTCACGGTCCACTCGAAATCCTAATGCTGTATTTGTAGTACATACTCTAAGTCTTCTCTGTTGATGTCGGACTAGAGTTTTATTAGAGTTTTACTTTGCAACAATGGGATTCGAGCAATTGATGTGTATATTTTTAATAGTGCACAATGCTGCTATTCCTAGGCTGAATGTACGACATGGCTCTTATGTATCATTATGTATCGTTTCCATTAAGTACTAATGGCATTTACTCACGGACCCAAGAAACCAGTTCCGAAAAATGGTCGAGAATTATAACTTGTCTAATAGCAACTGGAAGATATGTTGCCTCATAAGCCTCTGATTGTTCACAAGGTGCACGGTCCACTCTAAATCCTAATGCTGTATTTGTAGTACATACACTAAGTCTTCTCTGTTGATGTCAGACTAGAGTTTTATTAGAGTTTTACTTTGCAACAATGGGATTCGAGCAATTGATGTGTATATTTTTAATAGTGCACAATGCTACTATTCCTAGGCTGAATGTGTGACATGGCTCTTATGTATCATTATGTATCGTTTCCATTAAGTACTAATTTAAATAAAGTCCCTCTGTCCTCAGTGCTAGGTTGTGGGTTTAAGTGGCAAGACGCTCCTCGGGGCGCATATTGCTTGGGCCTCTCTCCTGGATGCCCTCTGTCAGACCGAGTGTTGACATGTGGCAAGACTCTCCTCGGGGCGCGTCTTGCTTGGGCTTCTCTCATGGAGGCCGTCAGTCAGACCCAGTGTTGACATGTGTCAAGACGCTCCTCGGGGCGTGTCTTGCTTGGGCCTCTCTCCTGGAGGCGCTCAGTCAGACCCAGTGTTGACATGTGGCAAGACGCTCCTCGGGGCGCGTCTTGCTTGGGCTTCTCTCCTGGAGGCCCTCAGTCAGACCCATTGTTGACATGTGGCAAGACTCTCCTCGGGGCACGTCTTGCTTGGGCCTCTCTCCTGGAGGCGCTCAAACAGACCGAGTAGTGACATGTGGCAAGACGCTCCGCTGGGCGCGTCTTGCTGGGGCTTCTCTCATGGAGGCACTCAGTCAGACCCAGTGTTGACATGTGGCAAGACGCTCCTCGGGGCGCGTCTTGCTTGGACCTCTCTCCCTGAGGCGCTCAGTAAGACCGAGTAGTGACATGTGGCAAGACGCTCCTCGGGGCGCGTCTTGCTTGTGCCTCTCTCATGGAGGCCCTCTGTCAGACCCAGTGTTGACATGTGTCAAGACGCTCCTCGGGGGGCGTCTTGCTTTGTCCTCTCTCCTGGAGGCACTCAGTCAGACCGAGTGCTGACATGTGGCAAGAAGCTCCTCGTGGCGCGTCTTGCTTGGACTTCTCTCCCGGAGGCCCTCAGTAAGAACCATTGTTGACATGTGGCAAGACGCTCCTCGGGACGCGTCTTGCTTGGGCCTCTCTCCAGAAGGCCCTCAATCAGACCCAGTGTTGACACGTGGCAAGACGCTCCTCGGGGCGCGTCTTGCTTGGGCCTCTCTCCTGGAGGCGCTCAGTCAGACTGAGTAGTGACATGTGGCCTGACGCTCCTCGGGGCGCGTGTTGCTTGGGTCTCTCTCCTGGAGGCGCTCAGTCAGACCAAGTGGTGACATGTGGCAAGACAATCCTCGGGGCGCATCTTGCTTGGGCCTCTCTCCTGGAGGCCCTCTGTCAGACCCAGTGTTGACATGTGGCAAGACACTCCTCGGGGCGCGTCTTGCTTGGGCCTCTCTCATGGAGGCCCTCTGTAAGACCCAGTGTTGACATGTGTCAAGACGCTCCTCGGGGCGCGTCTTGCTTGGGCTTCTCTCCTGGAGGCCCACAGTCAGAACCAGTGTTGGCATGTGGCAAGACGCTCCTCAGGGCGCGTCTTGGTTGGGCCCTCTCCTGGAGGCGCTCAGTCAGACCCAGTGGTGACATGTGGCAAGACGCTCCTCGGGGCGCGTATTGCTTGGGCCTCTCTCCTGGATGCTCTCTGTCAGACCTAGTGTTGACGTGTGGCAAGACTCTCCTCGGGGCGCGTCTCTCTTGGGCTTCTCTCATGGAGGCCCTCAGTCAGACCCAGTGTTGACATGTGTCAAGACGCTCCTCGGGGCGTGTCTTGCTTGGGCCTCTCTCCGAGAGGCGCTCAGTCAGACCCAGTGTTGACATGTGGCAAGACGCTCCTCGGGGCGCGTCTTGCTTGGGCTTCTCTCCTGGAGGCCCTCAGTCAGACCCATTGTTGACATGTGGCAAGACGCTCCTCGGGGCACGTCTTGCTTGGGCTTCTCTCCTGGAGGCGCTCAAACAGACCGAGTAGTGACATGTGGCAAGACGCTCCTCGGGGCGCGTCTTGCTGGGGCTTCTCTCATGGAGGTACTCAGTCAGACCCAGTGTTGACATGTGGCAAGACACTCCTCGGGGCGCGTCTTGCTTGGACCTCTCTCATGGAGGCCCTCTGTCAGACCCAGTGTTGACATGTGTCAAGACGCTCCTCGGGGCGCGTCTTGCTTTGGCCTCTCTCCTGGAGGCCCTCTGTCAGACCCAGTGTTGACATGTTTCAAGACGCTCCTCGGGGCGCGTCTTGCTTGGGCTTCTCTCCTGGAGGCCCTCAGTCATACCCATTGTTGACATGTGGCAAGACGCTCCTCGGGAAGCGTCTTGCTTTGGCCTCTCTCCTGGAGGCGCTCAGTCAGACCGAGTGCTGAAATGTGGCAAGACGCTCCTCGGGCCGCGTGTTGCTTGGGCTTCTCTCCTGGAGTCCCTCAGTCAGACCCATTGTTGACATGTTGCAAGACGCTCCTTTGGGCGCGTCTTACTTGGGCCTCTCTCCTGGAGGCGCTCAGTCAGACCGAGTGCTGACATGTGGAAAGACGCTCCTCGGGGCGCGTCTTGCTTGGGCTTCTCTCCTGGAGGCGCTCAGAAAGACCCAGTGTTGACATGTGACAAGACGCTCCTCGGGGCGCGTCTTGCTTGGGCCTCTCTCCTGGAGGCGCTCAGTCAGACCCAGTGGTGACATGTGGCAAGACACTCCTCGGGGCGCGTATTGCTTGGGCTTCTCTCCTGGATGCTCTCTGTCAGACCGAGTGTTGACATGTGGCAAGACTCTCCTCGGGGCGCGTCTCTCTTGGGCTTCTCTCATGGAGGCCCTCAGTCAGACCCAGTGTTGACATGTGTCAAGACGCTCCTCGGGGCACGTCTTGCTTGGGCTTCTCTCCTGGAGGCGCTCAAACAGACCGAGTAGTGACATGTGGCAAGACGCTCCTCGGGGCGCGTCTTGCTGGGGCTTCTCTCATGGAGGCACTCAGTCAGACCCAGTGTTGACATGTGGCAAGACACTCCTCGGGGCGCGTCTTGCTTGGACCTCTCTCCCTGAGGCGCTCTGTCAGACCTAGTGTTGACATTTGGCAAGACACTCCTCGGGGCGCGTCTTGCTTGGGCCTCTCTCATGGAGGCCCTCTGTCAGACCCAGTGTTGACATGTGTCAAGACGCTCCTCGGGGGGCGTCTTGCTTTGGCCTCTCTCCTGGAGGCGCTCAGTCAGACCGAGTGCTGACAAGTGGCAAGAAGCTCCTCGGGGCGCGTCTTGCTTGGTCTTCTCTGCTGGAGGCCCTCAGTAAGAACCATTGTTGACATGTGGCAAGACGCTCCTCGGGGCGCGTCTTGCTTGGGCCTCTCTCCAGAAGGCCCTCAATCAGACCCAGTGTTGACACGTGGCAAGACGCTCCTCGGGGCGCGTCTTGCTTGGGCCTCTCTCCTGGAGGCGCTCAGTCAGACTGAGTAGTGACATGTGGCCTGACGCTCCTCGGGGCGCGTGTTGCTTGGGCCTCTCTCCTGGAGGCGCTCAGTCAGACCAAGTGGTGACATGTGGCAAGACACTCCTCGGGGCGCGTCTTGCTTGGGCCTCTCTCATGGAGGCCCTCTGTCAGACCCAGTGTTGACATGTGTCAAGACGCTCCTCGGGGCGCGTCTTGCTTTGGCCTCTCTCCTGGAGGCGCTCAGTCAGACCGAGTGCTGACATGTGGCAAGAAGCTCCTCGGGGCGCGTCTTGCTTGGGCTTCTCTCCTGGAGGCCCTCAGTAAGACCCATTGTTGACATGTGGCAAGACGCTCCTCGGGGCGCGTCTTGCTTGGGCCTCTCTCCTGGAGGCGCTCAGTCAGACTGAGTAGTGACATGTGGCCTGACGCTCCTCGGGGCGCGTGTTGCTTGGGCCTCTCTCCTGGAGGCGCTCAGTCAGACCCAGTGGTGACATGTGGCAAGACACTCCTCGGGGCACGTCTTGCTTGGGCCTCTCTCCTGGAGGCCCTCTGTCAGACCCAGTGTTGACATGTGTCAAGACGCTCCTCGGGGCGCGTCTTGCTTGGGCTTCTCTCCTGGAGGCTCTCAGTCAGACCCATTATTGACATGTGGCAAGACGCTCCTCGGGGCGCGTCTTGCTTGGGCCTGTCTCCTGGAGGCGCTCAGTCAGAACCAGAGGTGACATGTGGCAAGACGCTCCTCGGGGCGCGTCTTGCTTGGGCCTCTCTCCTGGAGGCCCTCTTTCAGACCCAGTGTTGACATGTGGCAAGACGCTCCTCCGGGCTCATCTTGCTTGGGCCTCTCTCCTGGAGGCCCTCAGTCAGACCCATTGTTGACATGTGGCAAGACGCTCCTCGGGGCGCGTCTTGCTTGGGCCTCTCTCCTGGAGGCGCTCAGTCAGACCGAGTGCTGACATAAGGCAAGACGCTCCTCGGGGCGCGTCTTGCTGGGGCCTCTCTCCTGGAGGCGCTCAGTCAGACCCAGTGCTGACATGTGGCAAGACGCTCCTCGGGGCGCGTCTTGCTTTGGCCTCTCTCCTGGAGGCGCTCAGTCAGACTGAGTAGTGACATGTGGCCTGACGCTCCTCGGGGCGCGTCTTGCTTGGTCCTCTCTCCTGGAGGCGCTCAGTCAGACCCAGTGGTGACATGTGGCAAGACACTCCTCGGGGCGCGTCTTGCTTGGGCCTCTCTCCTGGAGGCCCTCTGTCAGACCCAGTGTTGACATGTGTCAAGACGCTCCTCGGGGCGCGTCTTGCTTGGGCCTCTCTCCTGGAGGCGCTCAGTCAGACCCAGTGGTGACACGTGGGAAGACGCTCCTCGGGGCGCGTCTTGCTTGGCCCTCTCTCCTGGAGGCGCTCAGTCAGACCCAGTGTTGACACGTGGCAAGACGCTCCTCGGGGCGCGTCTTGCTTGGGCCTCTCTCCTGGAGGCGCTCAGTCAGACCCAGTGTTGGCATGTGGCAAGACGCTCCTCGGGGCGCGTCTTGGTTGGGCCTCTTTCCTGGAGGCGCTCATTCAGACCCAGTGGTGACATGTGGCAAGACGCTCCTCGGGGCGCGTATTGCTTGGGCCTCTCTCCTGAATGCCCTCTGTCAGACCGAGTGTTGACATGTGGCAAGACTCTCCTCGGGGCGCATCTTGCTTGGGCTTCTCTCATGGAGGCCCTCAGTCCGACCCAGTGTTGACATGTGTCAAGACGCTCCTCGGGGCGTGTCCTGCTTGGGCCTCTCTCCTGGAGGCGCTCAGTCAGACCCAGTGCTGACATGTGGCAAGACGCTCCTCCAGGCGCGTCTTGCTTGGGCCTCTCTCCTGGAGGCGCTCAGTCAGACCCAGTGTTCACATGTGGCAAGACCCTCCTCGGGGCGCGTCTTGATTGGGCCTCTCTCCTGGAGGCCCACAGTCAGACCCATTGTTGACATGTGGCAAGACGCTCCTCGGGGCGCGTCTTATTTGGGCCTCTCTCCTGGAGGCGCTTAGTCAGACCCAGTGTTGACATGTGGCAAGACGCTCCTCGGAGCGCGTCTTGCTTGGGCCTCTCTCCTGGAGGCGCTCAGTCAGACCGAGTGCTGACATGTGGCAAGACACTCCTCTGGGCGCGTCTTGCTTGGGCCTCTCTCATGGAGGCCCTCTGTCAGACCCAGTGTTGACATGTGTCAAGACGCTCCTCGGGGCGCGTCTTGCTTGGGCCTCTCTCCTGGAGGCGCTCAGTCAGACCGAGTGCTGACATGTGGCAAGAAGCTCCTCGGGGCGCGTCTTGCTTTGGATTCTCTCCTGGAGGCCCTCAGTCAGACCCATTGTTGACATGTGGCAAGACGCTCCTCGGGGCGCGTCTTGCTTGGGCCTCTCTCCTGGATGCCCTCTGTCAGACCCAGTGTTGACATGTGGCAAGACTCTCCTCGGGGCGCGTCTTGCTTGGGCTTCTCTCATGGAGGCCCTCAGTCAGACCCAGTGTTGACATGTGTCAAGACGCTCCTCGGGGCGTGTCTTGCTTGGGCCTCTCTCCTGGAGGCGCTCAGTCAGACCGAGTAGTGACATGTGACAAGACGCTCCTCGGGGCGCGTCTTGCTTGGGCCTCTCTCCTGGAGGCACTCAGTCAGACCCAGTGTTGACAAGTGGCAAGACGCTCCTCGGGGCACGTCTTGCTTGGGCCTCTCTCCTGGAGGTTCTCAGTCAGACCCAGTGTTGACATGTGGCAAGATGCTCCTCGGGGCGCGTCTTGCTGGGGCTTCTCTCATGGAGGCACTCAGTCAGACCCAGTGTTGACATGTGGCAAGACGCTCCTCGGGGCACGTCTTGCTTGGGCCTCTCTCCTGGAGGCGCTCAGTCAGACCCAGAGGAGACATGTGTCAAGATGCTCCTCGGGGCGCGTCTTGCATGGGCCTCTCTCCTGGAGGCGCTCAGTCAGACCGAGTGCTGACATGTGGCAAGACGCTCCTCCGGGCGCGTCTTGCTTGGGCCTCTCTCCTGGAGGCGCTCAGTCAGACCCAGTGTTCACATGTGGCAAGACGCTCCTCGGGGTGCGTCTTGCTTGGGCCTCTCTCCTGGAGGCGCTCAGTCAGACCCAGTGGTGACACGTGGAAAGACGCTCCTCGGGGCGCGTATTGCTTGGGCCTCTCTCCTGAATGCCCTCTGTCAGACCGAGTGTTGACATGTGGCAAGACTCTCCTCGGGGTGCGTTTTGCTTGGGCTTCTCTCATGGAGGCCCTCAGTCTGACCCAGTGTTGACATGTGTCAAGACGCTCCTCGGGGCGTGTCCTGCTTGGGCCTCTCTCCTGGAGGCGCTCAGTCAGACCCAGTGCTGACATGTGGAAAGAAGCTCCTCCAGGCGCGTCTTGCTTGGGCCTCTCTCCTGGAGGCGCTCAGTCAGACCCAGTGTTCACATGTGGCAAGACTCTCCTCGGGGCGCGTCTTGCTTGGGCCTCTCTTCTGGAGGCGCTCAGTCAGACCGAGTGCTGACATGTGGCAAGACGCTCCTCGGGGCGCGTATTGCTTGGGCCTCTATCCTGGATGCCCTCTGTCAGACCCAGTGTTGACATGTGGCAAGACTCTCCTCGGGGCGCGTCTTGCTTGGGCTTCTCTCATGGAGGCCCTCAGTCAGACCCAGTGTTTACATGTGTCACGACGCTCCTCGGGGCGTGTCTTGCTTGGGCCTCTCTCCTGGAGGCGCTCAGTCAGACCCAGTGTTGACATGTGGCAAGACGCTCCTCGGGGCGCTTCTTGCTTGGGCTTCTCTCCTGGAGGCCCTCAGTCAGACCCATTGTTGACATGTGGCAAGAAGCTCCTCGGGGCACGTCTTGCTTGGGCCTCTCTCCTGGAGGCGCTCAGTCAGACCCAGTGTTGACATGTTGCAAGACGCTCCTCGGGGCGCGTCTTGCTTGGGCCTCTCTCCTGGAGGTTCTCAGTCAGACCCAGTGTTGACATGTGGCAAGATGCTCCTCGGGGCGCGTCTTGCTGGGGCTTCTCTCATGGAGGCACTCAGTCAGACCCAGTGTTGACATGTGGCAAGACGCTCCTCGGGGCACGTCTTGCTTGGGCCTCTCTCCTGGAGGCGCTCAGTCAGACCCAGTGTTCACATGTGGCAAGACGCTCCTCCGGGCGCGTCTTGCATGGGCCTCTCTCCTGGAGGCGCTCAGTCAGACCCAGTGTTGACATGTGGCAAGACGCTCCTCGGGGCGCTTCTTGCTTGGGCTTCTCTCCTGGAGGCCCTCAGTCAGACCCATTGTTGACATGTGGCAAGAAGCTCCTCGGGGCACGTCTTGCTTGGGCCTCTCTCCTGGAGGCGCTCAGTCAGACCCAGTGTTGACATGTTGCAAGACGCTCCTCGGGGCGCGTCTTGCTTGGGCCTCTCTCCTGGAGGTTCTCAGTCAGACCCAGTGTTGACATGTGGCAAGATGCTCCTCGGGGCGCGTCTTGCTGGGGCTTCTCTCATGGAGGCACTCAGTCAGACCCAGTGTTGACATGTGGCAAGACGCTCCTCGGGGCACGTCTTGCTTGGGCCTCTCTCCTGGAGGCGCTCAGTCAGACCCAGTGTTCACATGTGGCAAGACGCTCCTCCGGGCGCGTCTTGCATGGGCCTCTCTCCTGGAGGCGCTCAGTCAGACCCAGTGTTCACATGTGGCAAGACGCTCCTCGGGGTGCGTCGTGCTTGGGCCTCTCTCCTGGAGGCGCTCAGTCAGACCCAGTGGCGACACGTGGAAAGACGCTCCTCGGGGCGCGTATTGCTTGGGCCTCTCTCCTGAATGCCCTCTGTCAGACCGAGTGTTGACATGTGGCAAGACTCTCCTCGGGGCGCGTTTTGCTTGGGCTTATCTCATGGAGGCCCTCAGTCCGACCCAGTGTTGACATGTGTCAAGACGCTCCTCGGGGCGTGTCCTGCTTGGGCCTCTCTCCTGGAGGCGCTCAGTCAGACCGAGTGCTGACATGTGGCAAGACACTCCTCTGGGCGCGTCTTGCTTGGGCCTCTCTCATGGAGGCCCTCTGTCAGACCCAGTGTTGACATGTGTCAAGACGCTCCTCGGGGCGCGTCTTGCTTGGGCCTCTCTCCTGGAGGCGCTCAGTCAGACCGAGTGCTGACATGTGGCAAGAAGCTCCTCGGGGCGCGTCTTGCTTGGGATTCTCTCCTGGAGGCCCTCAGTCAGACCCATTGTTGACATGTGGCAAGACGCTCCTCGGGGCGCGTCTTGCTTGGGCCTCTCTCCTGGATGCCCTCTGTCAGACCCAGTGTTGACATGTGGCAAGACTCTCCTCGGGGCGCGTCTTGCTTGGGCTTCTCTCATGGAGGCCCTCAGTCAGACCCAGTGTTGACATGTGTCAAGACGCTCCTCGGGGCGTGTCTTGCTTGGGCCTCTCTCCTGGAGGCGCTCAGTCAGACCGAGTAGTGACATGTGACAAGACGCTCCTCGGGGCGCGTCTTGCTTGGGCCTCTCTCCTGGAGGCACTCAGTCAGACCCAGTGTTGACAAGTGGCAAGACGCTCCTCGGGGCACGTCTTGCTTGGGCCTCTCTCCTGGAGGTTCTCAGTCAGACCCAGTGTTGACATGTGGCAAGATGCTCCTCGGGGCGCGTCTTGCTGGGGCTTCTCTCATGGAGGCACTCAGTCAGACCCAGTGTTGACATGTGGCAAGACGCTCCTCGGGGCACGTCTTGCTTGGGCCTCTCTCCTGGAGGCGCTCAGTCAGACCCAGAGGAGACATGTGTCAAGATGCTCCTCGGGGCGCGTCTTGCTTGGGCCTCTCTCCTGGAGGCGCTCAGTCAGACCGAGTGCTGACATGTGGCAAGACGCTCCTCCGGGCGCGTCTTGCTTGGGCCTCTCTCCTGGAGGCGCTCAGTCAGACCCAGTGTTCACATGTGGCAAGACGCTCCTCGGGGTGCGTCTTGCTTGGGCCTCTCTCCTGGAGGCGCTCAGTCAGACCCAGTGGTGACACGTGGAAAGACGCTCCTCGGGGCGCATATTGCTTGGGCCTCTCTCCTGAATGCCCTCTGTCAGACCGAGTGTTGACATGTGGCAAGACTCTCCTCGAGGTGCGTTTTGCTTGGGCTTCTCTCATGGAGGCCCTCAGTCTGACCCAGTGTTGACATGTGTCAAGACGCTCCTCGGGGCGTGTCCTGCTTGGGCCTCTCTCCTGGAGGCGCTCAGTCAGACCCAGTGCTGACATGTGGAAAGACTCTCCTCCAGGCGCGTCTTGCTTGGGCCTCTCTCCTGGAGGCGCTCAGTCAGACCCAGTGTTCACATGTGGCAAGACTCTCCTCGGGGCGCCTCTTGCTTGGGCCTCTCTTCTGGAGGCGCTCAGTCAGACCGAGTGCTGACATGTGGCAAGACGCTCCTCGGGGCGCGTATTGCTTGGGCCTCTATCCTGGATGCCCTCTGTCAGACCCAGTGTTGACATGTGGCAAGACTCTCCTCGAGGCGCGTCTTGCTTGGGCTTCTCTCATGGAGGCCCTCAGTCAGACCCAGTGTTTACATGTGTCACGACGCTCCTCGGGGCGTGTCTTGCTTGGGCCTCTCTCCTGGAGGCGCTCAGTCAGACCCAGTGTTGACATGTGGCAAGACGCTCCTCGGGGCGCTTCTTGCTTGGGCTTCTCTCCTGGAGGCCCTCAGTCAGACCCATTGTTGACATGTGGCAAGAAGCTCCTCGGGGCACGTCTTGCTTGGGCCTCTCTCCTGGAGGTTCTCAGTCAGACCCAGTGTTGACATGTGGCAAGATGCTCCTCGGGGCGCGTCTTGCTGGGGCTTCTCTCATGGAGGCACTCAGTCAGACCCAGTGTTGACATGTGGCAAGACGCTCCTCGGGGCACGTCTTGCTTGGGCCTCTCTCCTGGAGGCGCTCAGTCAGACCCAGTGTTCACATGTGGCAAGACGCTCCTCCGGGCGCGTTTTGCATGGGCCTCTCTCCTGGAGGCGCTCAGTCAGACCCAGTGTTGACATGTGGCAAGACGCTCCTCGGGGCGCTTCTTGCTTGGGCTTCTCTCCTGGAGGCCCTCAGTCAGACCCATTGTTGACATGTGGCAAGAAGCTCCTCGGGGCACGTCTTGCTTGGGCCTCTCTCCTGGAGGCGCTCAGTCAGACCCAGTGTTGACATGTTGCAAGACGCTCCTCGGGGCGCGTCTTGCTTGGGCCTCTCTCCTGGAGGTTCTCAGTCAGACCCAGTGTTGACATGTGGCAAGATGCTCCTCGGGGCGCGTCTTGCTGGGGCTTCTCTCATGGAGGCACTCAGTCAGACCCAGTGTTGACATGTGGCAAGACGCTCCTCGGGGCACGTCTTGCTTGGGCCTCTCTCCTGGAGGCGCTCAGTCAGACCCAGTGTTCACATGTGGCAAGACGCTCCTCCGGGCGCGTCTTGCATGGGCCTCTCTCCTGGAGGCGCTCAGTCAGACCCAGTGGTCACATGTGGCAAGACGCTCCTCGGGGTGCGTCTTGCTTGGGCCTCTCTCCTGGAGGCGCTCAGTCAGACCCAGTGGTGACACGTGGAAAGACGCTCCTCGGGGCGCGTATTGCTTGGGCCTCTCTCCTGAATGCCCTCTGTCAGACCGAGTGTTGACATGTGGCAAGACTCTCCTCGGGGCGCGTTTTGCTTGGGCTTATCTCATGGAGGCCCTCAGTCCGACCCAGTGTTGACATGTGTCAAGACGCTCCTCGGGGCGTGTCCTGCTTGGGCCTCTCTCCTGGAGGCGCTCAGTCAGACCCAGTGCTGACATGTGGAAAGACGCTCCTCCAGGCGCGTCTTGCTTGGGCCTCTCTCCTGGAGGCGCTCAGTCAGACCCAGTGTTCACATGTGGCAAGACTCTCCTCGGGGCGCGTCTTGCTTGGGCCTCTCTCCTGGAGGCGCTCAGTCAGACCGAGTGCTGACATGTGGCAAGACGCTCCTCGGGGCGCGTATTGCTTGGGCCTCTATCCTGGATGCCCTCTGTCAGACCCAGTGTTGACATGTGGCAAGACGCTCCTCGGAGCGCGTCTTGCTTGGGCCTCTCTCCTGGAGGCGCTCAGTCAGACCGAGTGCTGACATGTGGCAAGACGCTCCTCGGGGTGCGTCTTGCTTGGGCTTCTCTCCTGGAGGCCCTCAGTTAGACCCAGTGTTGACATGTGGCAAGACGCTCCTCGGGGCGCGTCTTGCTTGGGCTTCTCTCCTGGAGGCCCTCAGTCTGACCCATTGTTGACATGTGGCAAGACGCTCCTCGGGGAACGTCTTGCTTGGGCCTCTCTCCTGGAGGCGCTCAGTCTGACCGAGTAGTGACATGTGGCAAGACGCTCCTCGGGGCGCGTCTTGCTTGGACCTCTCTCCTGGAGGCGCTCAGTCAGACCGAGTGCTGACATAAGGCAAGACGCTCCTCGGGGCGCGTCTTGCTGGGGCCTCTCTCCTGGAGGTGCTCAATCAGACCCAGTGGTGACACGTGGAAAGACGCTCCTCGGGGCGCGTCTTGCTTGGGCCTCTCTCCTGGAGGAGCTCAGTCAGACCCAGTGGTGACACGTGGCAAGACGCTCCTCGGGGCGCGTCTTGCTTGGGCCTCTCTCCTGGAGGCGCTCAGTCAGACCCAGTGTTGACATGTGGCAAGACACTCCTCTGGGCGCGTCTTGCTTGGGCCTCTCTCATGGAGGCCCTCTGTCAGACCCAGTGTTGACATGTGTCAAGACGCTCCTCGGGGCGCGTCTTGCTTGGGCCTCTCTCCTGGAGGCGCTCAGTCAGACCGAGTGCTGACATGTGGCAAGAAGCTCCTCGGGGCGCGTCTTGCTTGGGATTCTCTCCTGGAGGCCCTCAGTCAGACCCATTGTTGACATGTGGCAAGACGCTCCTCGGGGCGCGTCTTGCTTGGGCCTCTCTCCTGGATGCCCTCTGTCAGACCCAGTGTTGACATGTGGCAAGACTCTCCTCGGGGCGCGTCTTGCTTGGGCTTCTCTCATGGAGGCCCTCAGTCAGACCCAGTGTTGACGTGTCAAGACGCTCCTCGGGGCGTGTCTTGCTTGGGCCTCTCTCCTGGAGGCGCTCAGTCAGACCGAGTAGTGACATGTGACAAGACGCTCCTCGGGGCGCGTCTTGCTTGGGCCTCTCTCCTGGAGGCACTCAGTCAGACCCAGTGTTGACAAGTGGCAAGACGCTCCAAGTTCCAGGAGAGAGGCCCAAGCAAGACGCGCCCCGAGGAGCGTCTTGCCACGTGTCAACACTGAGTCTGATTGAGGGCCTTCTGGAGAGAGGCCCAAGCAAGACGCGCCCCGAGGAGCGTCTTGCCACATGTCAACAATGGTTCTTACTGAGGGCCTCCGGGAGAGAAGTCCAAGCAAGACGCGCCCCGAGGAGCTTCTTGCCACATGTCAGCACTCGGTCTGACTGAGTGCCTCCAGGAGAGAGGCCAAAGCAAGAAGCCCCCCGAGGAGCGTCTTGACACATGTCAACACTGGGTCTGACAGAGGGCCGCCATGAGAGAGGCCCAAGCAAGACGCGCCCCGAGGAGCGTCTTGCCACATGTCAACAATGGGTCTGACTGAGGGCCTCCAGGAGAGAAGCCAAAGCAAGACGCGCCCCGAGGAGCTTCTTTCCAGATGTCAACAATGGGTCTTACTGTGGGCCTCCATGAGAGAAGTCCAAGCAAGACGCGCCCCGAGGAGTGTCTTGCCACATGTCAACACTGTGTCTGACTGAGCGCCTCCAGGAGAGAGGCCCAAGCAAGACGCGCCCCGAGGAGCGTCTTGCCACATGTCAACACTGGGTCTGACTTAGCGCCTCCAGGAGAGAGGCCCAAGCAAGATGATACCCACACGTACAACACCCAAGAAAAAAAAAGATCTCGCTGTCTGTACTGGGTGTACTCTCAGTAGTCGCAGTTGCTCAGGCCATGGTGGTACGCTCACATAACGCCTCTGAGATACATCCCATCACACCACCTCCTACACTACTCGCGAAGGAGTATTCAACACCCCCTTTGTTCGAAGACAACCATTATAACGAGCACAGCACAACGCTTGCCGCACGCGAAGACAACATGCAGGAGACAAAGCTACCACCTGTCGTGAGAACAACGGATTCGAGTGACAACGATCGCGACTATGACAAGCACATTACAGCACCCTCTGTGCACGAAGACCAGGTGCAGGAGACAACGCTACCACCTGTCGTGAGAAACAAGAGTTTGGTTAACAATGATCATCGTCGTGTCCCATTGTAAACTGGGCGTGCCATCGCACACATCGTACATGTGTGTTAACCCACCTGTATGCGACAGACTTTGTGTGTTGCATGACATCGAGATGTATTGACGTTTGTGTCAATACAGGACTCTCTAAGCTGGGAGCTGGACGATAACGACCCGTGCATGCGCCACACAAAAGGTAACTCGACTAACTACAAAACGCATATTGTGATGTAGAAAGTTGGCTCGACTGTTTGAATCAGCTGCAGCTGCGGTTTACTCACAAAGTGAATCGCACGCTTGTTAGAAGTACATTCGGAGCACTTAAAAAATACATTGCTCTCATCGAGTTCCGTCTCAGCGTTCACCGGCTGATGGGCAAGAGCGTGACATGGGATCGCCAGGAACTTACTTAAGGACTATCATCTCATTTGGCATTTACTCACGGACCCAAGAAACCAGTTCCGAAAAATGGTCGAGAATTATAACTTGTCTAATAGCAACTGGAAGATATGTTGCGTCATAAGCCTCTGATGGTTCACAAGGTGCACGGTCCACTCGAAATCCTAATGCTGTATTTGTAGTACATACTCTAAGTCTTCTCTGTTGATGTCAGACTAGAGTTTTATTAGAGTTTTACTTTGCAACAATGGGATTCGAGCAATTGATGTGTATATTTTTAATAGTGCACATTGCTACTATTCCTAGGCTGAATGTACGACATGGCTCTTATGTATCATTATGTATCGTTTCCATTAAGTACAAATTTAAATAAAGTCCCTCTGTCCTCAGTGCTAGGTTGTGGGTTTAATACACATTATTATGATCAACCTGTTGAACAGTATAATAACAATATTCCTGTAAAAGTCATTTAGTAATGAACAACCTCAGTTCTGTGAAAGAACATCATGTCTCTGATGTGTACACTGCAGGCCTGACCGGGGTTTGCATGCAAGGGCCTGTGTGTGTGTGTGTGTGTGTGTGTGTGTGTGTGTGTGTGTGTGTGTGTGTGAAACAAATAAAGATAAATATAGCTAGTGCGGCCACGAGCGGTCGTGCAGGGTAGAGGCTGCGCGAAAACGCCTCTAAAAACAAGCGCGTGCCCACGCCCGATCCGTGGAAGCACGTAGATCTAGCAAACGTACTAGCAGAAATCAACGATCGCACACGGGTCATTGAGTGTGTACAGGGTTCGTCTGCGTGTGTGGCATTGGGCAATCTAGCGGCAACTGTGTGGCCTGAAGGCGGAACCGGCCAACCCGTCGCCCTCACCATCGTTGCGCTTCGAGATGAACTATTGCTAAAGATGATCGTCCTCATCAACCACGGCGCTACCAGAGTAGCTCGTAAAGAAGACCCTCTCCGCGACCTCGCGGCCAGTGTGCGCAGTGTACAGCAAATGACAAACGATGTTGCGAGCGATATATTGGGAAAAACTTTGCACTGACGCGACGGTCGCCACTGCAGGTTGTGCGAGTCTCGGGCAAAGTGCCATATCAAACGTGCGCAAGCTAGTGACAAGCAACTTCACCAGATCCGTAGATTCTGCATACGCTCGGATACGAATGAAAGTATCGAGAGATAACACCGACACAAGTTGCGCGACGGCGCTGGCTGCAGTCGCTACAACACTGGATTTATTAATCAACGTAATTGTGATCGTAATGGCGTTTCGAGTGTGCACCAGAAACTACAACCAGTACTACAGAAAACTGGCATGAGGGTCGCGGTCTAACGTTATGTTGGTGTCTCGCATCGACCGTCGACGGCCGTTTGCCAGCGGCTGAAAATGGCAGTTGACGAAATGGAAACGCCAACCGTCGATAGTGCACTCTCGCAAGTTCCAACCGCACCATCTCAGGAGACAGACCACAGAGTCATATTAGCGGAGGGTAGATAGAAAATGCGCAAACCGCCGCAACCGCCCATATACATACTATACGAGTTCAACATAGAGTGGAGTAAGAAGTTACTACCGATTGTATTTCCAACGTGCAAGCAGCTGGTGTTTGACGCTTTACTTGAGTATCACAGAGGTTGCGATGTCCTGTGTTCCACGAGCGCATGGAAACAAGTGAACGAACTTCTACGGACCGTACTGTTGGGGTATGAGCGAGCTGTAAAATCAATACACGCTAGACACGCGGACTTTGCCGCGTTACTGGACACGCATATCGCCACAACAAAACCGGGTCAAGTGTTCGGGGCATCACCGCGCTCGACTATACACGTCTTGGCCTACCACGAGTACATGAGCCCACAGATCCTAAGCGAGGTAGAAGCCGTTGTGTCTACCCAACGCAAATTCAGCACAGCCGTGCGCGCTAAGACAAGTCCCTCTAGACTGCTGGAAATTTTGGAAACGTGGAAGGCTGGCGTGTACGCGCTTTCTACACATCTCAACGGTATGATCGCGATACTCTCGGCCGCACAACAAGTAATGGTCATGTGTTCAGAAGGTCTGATCAGGTCTGACATGACCGGTTGTCAATCGACGTCGAGCGTGCACTCACACACGGATATCCTGGCGTACAGTAAAGCGACGTCGACCTCTAAGCTCACGTTGATCGCCGATGTTTCGAAGGGCAATCGAGTGTGTTGGCTGACGAAAGCTATGGTGACCGACGGTCGCGTCGACTACAATGTGCCTCATTGCGACTGGAGAGGCGTATGTGATCCTTTGCATATCGATAACACCACCGCGGTCGAGTGCGAAGTCACGGTCAGCGGCGTGTTGTCCTTACTGTGCCCCATACAATGTGACGGTCCGTTTCACGGACCGGTGTGTTACGACCCGACTAACGAAACGTACCAGGTGATAACATTGCATCCGCCCATTACAGCGGAGCGAGCGTTTTGCCACACTCCCAAACCAAGGTTAATAGTTGTAGCGCACGCCCTTTCGGACCTCGGTGCACGTGAAACACTGGCGTACACTCACAACATCACGCTCGAGACAGCTCAAGCGTTACACGAAACAAAGGACGTGTTCAAATCCATAGAGAATATACGGTCTTTAGCGTATGCGTATATAAAGGAGGTCGATGACATTTACAGACCTGGCGGCGTGGGCACCACAGTAGAACAACAAGGTGCTCACAAGCGCACACAGATACTGGCCGCATTATCACTCGCGATGTCTATCCTGACATGCCCGTTTCTGATTTCTATGTATATTAAATTATGACAAGAGCTACGGTGGTTACGATTACACTCTGACCACGTGCCTTAGTTTCTGCTAGTGACCTATAAATACATTTGCCCACTTGCTCTCACTGCCATTAAAGCGGCTGTACCCACACGTACAACACCCAAGAAAAAAAAAGATCTCGCTGTCTGTACTGGGTGTACTCTCAGTAGTCGCAGTTGCTCAGGCCATGGTGGTACGCTCACATAACGCCTCTGAGATACGTCCCATCACACCACCTCCTACACTACTCGCGAAGGAGTATTCAACACCCCCTTTGTACGAAGACAACCATTATAACGAGCACAGCACAACGCTTGCCGCACGTGAAGACAACATGCAGGAGACAACGCTACCACCTGTCGTGAGAACAACGGATTCGAGTGACAACGATCGCGACTATGACGAGCACATTACAGCACCCTCTGTGCACGAAGACCAGGTGCAGGAGACAACGCTACCACCTGTGGTGAGAAACAAGAGTTTGGTTACAATGATCATCGTCGTGTCCCATTGTAAACTGGGCGTGCCATCGCACACATCGTACATGTGTGTTAACCCACCTGTATGCGACAGACTTTGTGTGTTGCATGACATCGAGATGTATTGACGTCTGTGTCAATACAGGACTCTCTATAAGCCGGGAGCTGGACGCTAACGACCCGTGCATGCGCCACACAAAAGGTATCGTACATGTGCTAACCCACCTGTATGCGACAGACTTTGTGTGTTGCATGACATCGAGATGTATTGACGTCTGTGTCAATACAGGACTCTCTAAGCTGGGAGCTGGACGCTAACATCCCGTGCATGCGCCACACAAAAGGTATCGTACATGTGTTAACCCACCTGTATGCGACAGACTTTGTGTGTTGCATGACATCGAGATGTATTGACGTCTGTGTCAATACAGGACTCTCTAAGCTGAGAGCTGGACGATAACGACCCGTGCATGCACCACACAAAAGGTAACTCGACTAACTACAAAACGCATATTGTGATGTAGAAAGTTGGCTCGACTGTTTAAATCAGCTGCAGCTTCGGTTTACTCACAAAGTGAATCGCACGCTTGTTAGAAGTACATTCGGAGCACTTAAAAAATACATCGCTCTCATCGAGTTCCGTCTCAGCGTTCACCGGCTGATGGGCAAGAGCGTGACATGGGATCGCCAGGAACTTACTTAAGGACTATCATCTCATTTGGCATTTACTCACGGACCCAAGAAACCAGTTCCGAAAAATGGTCAAGAATTATAACTTGTCTAATAGCAACTGGAAGATATGTTGCGTCATAAGCCTCTGATGGTTCACAAGGTTCACGGTCCACTCGAAATCCTAATGCTGTATTTGTAGTACATACTCTAAGTCTTCTCTGTTGATGTCGGACTAGAGTTTTATTAGAGTTTTACTTTGCAACAATGGGATTCGAGCAATTGATGTGTATATTTTTAATAGTGCACAATGCTGCTATTCCTAGGCTGAATGTACGACATGGCTCTTATGTATCATTATGTATCGTTTCCATTAAGTACTAATGGCATTTACTCACGGACCCAAGAAACCAGTTCCGAAAAATGGTCGAGAATTATAACTTGTCTAATAGCAACTGGAAGATATGTTGCCTCATAAGCCTCTGATTGTTCACAAGGTGCACGGTCCACTCTAAATCCTAATGCTGTATTTGTAGTACATACACTATGTCTTCTCTGTTGATGTCAGACTAGAGTTTTATTAGAGTTTTACTTTGCAACAATGGGATTCGAGCAATTGATGTGTATATTTTTAATAGTGCACAATGCTAATATTCCTAGGCTGAATGTGTGACATGGCTCTTATGTATCATTATGTATCGTTTCCATTAAGTACTAATTTAAATAAAGTCCCTCTGTCCTCAGTGCTAGGTTGTGGGTTTAAGTGGCAAGACGCTCCTCGGGGCGCATATTGCTTGGGCCTCTCTCCTGGATGCCCTCTGTCAGACCGAGTGTTGACATGTGGCAAGACTCTCCTCGGGGCGCGTCTTGCTTGGGCTTCTCTCATGGAGGCCGTCAGTCAGACCCAGTGTTGACATGTGTCAAGACGCTCCTCGGGGCGTGTCTTGCTTGGGCCTCTCTCCTGGAGGCGCTCAGTCAGACCCAGTGTTGACATGTGGCAAGACGCTCCTCGGGGCGCGTCTTGCTTGGGCTTCTCTCCTGGAGGCCCTCAGTCAGACCCATTGTTGACATGTGGCAAGACTCTCCTCGGGGCACGTCTTGCTTGGGCCTCTCTCCTGGAGGCGCTCAAACAGACCGAGTAGTGACATGTGGCAAGACGCTCCGATTGGGCGCGTCTTGCTGGGGCTTCTCTCATGGAGGCACTCAGTCAGACCCAGTGTTGACATGTGGCAAGACGCTCCTCGGGGCGCGTCTTGCTTGGGCCTCTCTCATGGAGGCCCTCTGTCAGACCCAGTGTTGACATGTGTCAAGACGCTCCTCGGGGGGCGTCTTGCTTTGTCCTCTCTCCTGGAGGCACTCAGTCAGACCGAGTGCTGACATGTGGCAAGAAGCTCCTCGTGGCGCGTCTTGCTTGGACTTCTCTCCCGGAGGCCCTCAGTAAGAACCATTGTTGACATGTGGCAAGACGCTCCTCGGGACGCGTCTTGCTTGGGCCTCTCTCCAGAAGGCCCTCAATCAGACCCAGTGTTGACACGTGGCAAGACGCTCCTCGGGGCGCGTCTTGCTTGGGCCTCTCTCCTGGAGGCGCTCAGTCAGACTGAGTAGTGACATGTGGCCTGACGCTCCTCGGGGCGCGTGTTGCTTGGGCCTCTCTCCTGGAGGCGCTCAGTCAGACCAAGTGGTGACATGTGGCAAGACAATCCTCGGGGCGCATCTTGCTTGGGCCTCTCTCCTGGAGGCCCTCTGTCAGACCCAGTGTTGACATGTGGCAAGACACTCCTCGGGGCGCGTCTTGCTTGGGCCTCTCTCATGGAGGCCCTCTGTAAGACCCAGTGTTGACATGTGTCAAGACGCTCCTCGGGGCGCGTCTTGCTTGGGCTTCTCTCCTGGAGGCCCACAGTCAGACCCAGTGTTGGCATGTGGCAAGACGCTCCTCAGGGCGCGTCTTGGTTGGGCCTCTCTCCTGGAGGCGCTCAGTCAGACCCAGTGGTGACATGTGGCAAGACGCTCCTCGGGGCGCGTATTGCTTGGGCCTCTCTCCTGGATGCTCTCTGTCAGACCTAGTGTTGACATGTGGCAAGACTCTCCTCGGGGCGCGTCTCTCTTGGGCTTCTCTCATGGAGGCCCTCAGTCAGACCCAGTGTTGACATGTGGCAAGACGCTCCGATTGGGCGCGTCTTGCTTGGGCTTCTCTCCTGGAGGCCCTCAGTCAGACCCATTGTTGACATGTGGCAAGACGCTCCTCGGGGCACGTCTTGCTTGGGCTTCTCTGCTGGAGGCGCTCAAACAGACCGAGTAGTGACATGTGGCAAGACGCTCCTCGGGGCGCGTCTTGCTGGGGCTTCTCTCATGGAGGCACTCAGTCAGACCCAGTGTTGACATGTGGCAAGACACTCCTCGGGGCGCGTCTTGCTTGGACCTCTCTCATGGAGGCCCTCTGTCAGACCCAGTGTTGACATGTGTCAAGACGCTCCTCGGGGCGCGTCTTGCTTTGGCCTCTCTCCTGGAGGCCCTCTGTCAGACCCAGTGTTGACATGTTTCAAGACGCTCCTCGGGGCGCGTCTTGCTTGGGCCTCTCTCCTGGAGGCGCTCAGTCAGACCGAGTGCTGAAATGTGGCAAGACGCTCCTCGGGCCGCGTGTTGCTTGGGCTTCTCTCCTGGAGGCCCTCAGTCAGACCCATTGTTGACATGTTGCAAGACGCTCCTTTGGGCGCGTCTTACTTGGGCCTCTCTCCTGGAGGCGCTCAGTCAGACCGAGTGCTGACATGTGGAAAGACGCTCCTCGGGGCGCGTCTTGCTTGGGCTTCTCTCCTGGAGGCGCTCAGAAAGACCCAGTGTTGACATGTGACAAGACGCTCCTCGGGGCGCGTCTTGCTTGGGCCTCTCTCCTGGAGGCGCTCAGTCAGACCCAGTGGTGACATGTGGCAAGACACTCCTCGGGGCGCGTATTGCTTGGGCTTCTCTCCTGGATGCTCTCTGTCAGACCGAGTGTTGACATGTGGCAAGACTCTCCTCGGGGCGCGTCTCTCTTGGGCTTCTCTCATGGAGGCCCTCAGTCAGACCCAGTGTTGACATGTGTCAAGACGCTCCTCGGGGCGTGTCTTGCTTGGGCCTCTCTCCTAGAGGCGCTCAGTCAGACCCAGTGTTGACATGTGGCAAGACGCTCCTCGGGGCACGTCTTGCTTGGGCTTCTCTCCTGGAGGCGCTCAAACAGACCGAGTAGTGACATGTGGCAAGACGCTCCTCGGGGCGCGTCTTGCTGGGGCTTCTCTCATGGAGGCCCTCAGTAAGACCCATTGTTGACATGTGGCAAGACGCTCCTCGGGGCGCGTCTTGCTTGGGCCTCTCTCCTGGAGGCGCTCAGTCAGACTGAGTAGTGACATGTGGCCTGACGCTCCTCGGGGCGCGTGTTGCTTGGGCCTCTCTCCTGGAGGCGCTCAGTCAGACCCAGTGGTGACATGTGGCAAGACACTCCTCGGGGCGCGTCTCTCTTGGGCTTCTCTCATGGAGGCCCTCAGTCAGACCCAGTGTTGACATGTGTCAAGACGCTCCTCGGGGCGTGTCTTGCTTGGGCCTCTCTCCTAGAGGCGCTCAGTCAGACCCAGTGTTGACATGTGGCAAGACGCTCCTCGGGGCACGTCTTGCTTGGGCTTCTCTCCTGGAGGCGCTCAAACAGACCGAGTAGTGACATGTGGCAAGACGCTCCTCGGGGCGCGTCTTGCTGGGGCTTCTCTCATGGAGGCCCTCAGTAAGACCCATTGTTGACATGTGGCAAGACGCTCCTCGGGGCGCGTCTTGCTTGGGCCTCTCTCCTGGAGGCGCTCAGTCAGACTGAGTAGTGACATGTGGCCTGACGCTCCTCGGGGCGCGTGTTGCTTGGGCCTCTCTCCTGGAGGCGCTCAGTCAGACCCAGTGGTGACATGTGGCAAGACACTCCTCGGGGCACGTCTTGCTTGGGCCTCTCTCCTGGAGGCCCTCTGTCACACCCAGTGTTGACATGTGTCAAGACGCTCCTCGGGGCGCGTCTTGCTTGGGCTTCTCTCCTGGAGGCCCTCAGTCAGACCCATTATTGACATGTGGCAAGACGCTCCTCGGGGCGCGTCTTGCTTGGGCCTCTCTCCTGGAGGCGCTCAGTCAGAACCAGAGGTGACATGTGGCAAGACGCTCCTCGGGGCGCGTCTTGCTTGGGCCTCTCTCCTGGAGGCCCTCTTTCAGACCCAGTGTTGACATGTGGCAAGACGCTCCTCCGGGCTCATCTTGCTTGGGCCTCTCTCCTGGAGGCCCTCAGTCAGACCCATTGTTGACATGTGGCAAGACGCTCCTCGGGGCGCGTCTTGCTTGGGCCTCTCTCCTGGAGGCGCTCAGTCAGACCGAGTGCTGACATAAGGCAAGACGCTCCTCGGGGCGCGTCTTGCTGGGGCCTCTCTCCTGGAGGCGCTCAGTCAGACCCAGTGCTGACATGTGGCAAGACGCTCCTCGGGGCGCGTCTTGCTTTGGCCTCTCTCCTGGAGGCGCTCAGTCAGACTGAGTAGTGACATGTGGCCTGACGCTCCTCGGGGCGCGTCTTGCTTGGTCCTCTCTCCTGGAGGCGCTCAGTCAGACCCAGTGGTGACATGTGGCAAGACACTCCTCGGGGCGCGTCTTGCTTGGGCCTCTCTCCTGGAGGCCCTCTGTCAGACCCAGTGTTGACATGTGTCAAGACGCTCCTCGGGGCGCGTCTTGCTTGGGCCTCTCTCCTGGAGGCGCTCAGTCAGACCCAGTGGTGACACGTGGGAAGACGCTCCTCGGGGCGCGTCTTGCTTGGCCCTCTCTCCTGGAGGCGCTCAGTCAGACCCAGTGTTGACACGTGGCAAGACGCTCCTCGGGGCGCGTCTTGCTTGGGCCTCTCTCCTGGAGGCGCTCAGTCAGACCCAGTGTTGGCATGTGGCAAGACGCTCCTCGGGGCGCGTCTTGGTTGGGCCTCTTTCCTGGAGGCGCTCATTCAGACCCAGTGGTGACATGTGGCAAGACGCTCCTCGGGGCGCGTATTGCTTGGGCCTCTCTCCTGAATGCCCTCTGTCAGACCGAGTGTTGACATGTGGCAAGACTCTCCTCGGGGCGCATCTTGCTTGGGCTTCTCTCATGGAGGCCCTCAGTCCGACCCAGTGTTGACATGTGTCAAGACGCTCCTCGGGGCGTGTCCTGCTTGGGCCTCTCTCCTGGAGGCGCTCAGTCAGACCCAGTGCTGACATGTGGCAAGACGCTCCTCCAGGCGCGTCTTGCTTGGGCCTCTCTCCTGGAGGCGCTCAGTCAGACCCAGTGTTCACATGTGGCAAGACTCTCCTCGGGGCGCGTCTTGCTTGGGCCTCTCTCCTGGAGGCCCTCAGTCAGACCCATTGTTGACATGTGGCAAGAGGCTCCTCGGGGCGCGTCTTATTTGGGCCTCTCTCCTGGAGGCGCTTAGTCAGACCCAGTGTTGACATGTGGCAAGACGCTCCTCGGAGCGCGTCTTGCTTGGGCCTCTCTCCTGGAGGCGCTCAGTCAGACCGAGTGCTGACATGTGGCAAGACACTCCTCTGGGCGCGTCTTGCTTGGGCCTCTCTCATGGAGGCCCTCTGTCAGACCCAGTGTTGACATGTGTCAAGACGCTCCTCGGGGCGCGTCTTGCTTGGGCCTCTCTCCTGGAGGCGCTCAGTCAGACCGAGTGCTGACATGTGGCAAGAAGCTCCTCGGGGCGCGTCTTGCTTGGGATTCTCTCCTGGAGGCCCTCAGTCAGACCCATTGTTGACATGTGGCAAGACGCTCCTCAGGGCGCGTCTTGCTTGGGCCTCTCTCCTGGAGGCGCTCAGTCAGACCGAGTAGTGACATGTGACAAGACGCTCCTCGGGGCGCGTCTTGCTTGGGCCTCTCTCCTGGAGGCACTCAGTCAGACCCAGTGTTGACAAGTGGCAAGACGCTCCTCGGGGCACGTCTTGCTTGGGCCTCTCTCCTGGAGGTTCTCAGTCAGACCCAGTGTTGACATGTGGCAAGATGCTCCTCGGGGCGCGTCTTGCTGGGGCTTCTCTCATGGAGGCACTCAGTCAGACCCAGTGTTTACATGTGTCACGACGCTCCTCGGGGCGTGTCTTGCTTGGGCCTCTCTCCTGGAGGCGCTCAGTCAGACCCAGTGTTGACATGTGGCAAGACGCTCCTCGGGGCGCTTCTTGCTTGGGCTTCTCTCCTGGAGGCCCTCAGTCAGACCCATTGTTGACATGTGGCAAGAAGCTCCTCGGGGCACGTCTTGCTTGGGCCTCTCTCCTGGAGGTGCTCCGTCAGACCGAGTAGTGACATGTGACAAGACGCTCCTCGGGGCGCGTCTTGCTTGGGCCTCTCTCCTGGAGGCGCTCAGTCACACCCAGTGTTGACATGTTGCAAGACGCTCCTCGGGGCGCGTCTTGCTTGGGCCTCTCTCCTGGAGGTTCTCAGTCAGACCCAGTGTTGACATGTGGCAAGATGCTCCTCGGGGCGCGTCTTGCTGGGGCTTCTCTCATGGAGGCACTCAGTCAGACCCAGTGTTGACATGGGCAAGACGCTCCTCGGGGCACGTCTTGCTTGGGCCTCTCTCCTGGAGGCGCTCAGTCAGACCCAGTGTTCACATGTGGCAAGACGCTCCTCCGGGCGCGTCTTGCATGGGCCTCTCTCCTGGAGGCGCTCAGTCAGACCCAGTGTTCACATGTGGCAAGACGCTCCTCGGGGTGCATCTTGCTTGGGCCTCTCTCCTGGAGGCGCTCAGTCAGACCCAGTGGTGACACGTGGAAAGACGCTCCTCGGGGCGCGTATTGCTTGGGCCTCTCTCCTGAATGCCCTCTGTCAGACCGAGTGTTGACATGTGGCAAGACTCTCCTCGGGGCGCGTTTTGCTTGGGCTTATCTCATGGAGGCCCTCAGTCCGACCCAGTGTTGACATGTGTCAAGACGCTCCTCGGGGCGTGTCCTGCTTGGGCCTCTCTCCTGGAGGCGCTCAGTCAGACCCAGTGCTGACATGTGGAAAGACGCTCCTCCAGGCGCGTCTTGCTTGGGCCTCTCTCCTGGAGGCGCTCAGTCAGACCCAGTGTTCACATGTGGCAAGACTCTCCTCGGGGCGCGTCTTGCTTGGGCCTCTCTCCTGGAGGCGCTCAGTCAGACCGAGTGCTGACATGTGGCAAGACGCTCCTCGGGGCGCGTATTGCTTGGGCCTCTATCCTGGATGCCCTCTGTCAGACCCAGTGTTGACATGTGGCAAGACGCTCCTCGGAGCGCGTCTTGCTTGGGCCTCTCTCCTGGAGGCGCTCAGTCAGACCGAGTGCTGACATGTGGCAAGACGCTCCTCGGGGTGCGTCTTGCTTGGGCTTCTCTCCTGGAGGCCCTCAGTTAGACCCAGTGTTGACATGTGGCAAGACGCTCCTCGGGGCGCGTCTTGCTTGGGCTTCTCTCCTGGAGGCCCTCAGTCCGACCCATTGTTGACATGTGGCAAGACGCTCCTCGGGGCACGTCTTGCTTGGGCCTCTCTCCTGGAGGCGCTCAGTCTGACCGAGTAGTGACATGTGGCAAGACGCTCCTCGGGGCGCGTCTTGCTTGGACCTCTCTCCTGGAGGCGCTCAGTCAGACCGAGTGCTGACATAAGGCAAGACGCTCCTCGGGGCGCGTCTTGCTGGGGCCTCTCTCCTGGAGGTGCTCAATCAGACCCAGTGGTGACAAGTGGAAAGACGCTCCTCGGGGCGCGTCTTGCTTGGGCCTCTCTCCTGGAGGAGCTCAGTCAGACCCAGTGGTGACACGTGGCAAGACGCTCCTCGGGGCGCGTCTTGCTTGGGCCTCTCTCCTGGAGGCGCTCAGTCAGACCCAGTGTTGACATGTGGCAAGACACTCCTCTGGGCGCGTCTTGCTTGGGCCTCTCTCATGGAGGCCCTCTGTCAGACCCAGTGTTGACATGTGTCAAGACGCTCCTCGGGGCGCGTCTTGCTTGGGCCTCTCTCCTGGAGGCGCTCAGTCAGACCGAGTGCTGACATGTGGCAAGAAGCTCCTCGGGGCGCGTCTTGCTTGGGATTCTCTCCTGGAGGCCCTCAGTCAGACCCATTGTTGACATGTGGCAAGACGCTCCTCGGGGCGCGTCTTGCTTGGGCCTCTCTCCTGGATGCCCTCTGTCAGACCCAGTGTTGACATGTGGCAAGACTCTCCTCGGGGCGCGTCTTGCTTGGGCTTCTCTCATGGAGGCCCTCAGTCAGACCCAGTGTTGACGTGTCAAGACGCTCCTCGGGGCGTGTCTTGCTTGGGCCTCTCTCCTGGAGGCGCTCAGTCAGACCGAGTAGTGACATGTGACAAGACGCTCCTCGGGGCGCGTCTTGCTTGGGCCTCTCTCCTGGAGGCACTCAGTCAGACCCAGTGTTGACAAGTGGCAAGACGCTCCTCGGGGCACGTCTTGCTTGGGCCTCTCTCCTGGAGGTTCTCAGTCAGACCCAGTGTTGACATGTGGCAAGATGCTCCTCGGGGCGCGTCTTGCTGGGGCTTCTCTCATGGAGGCACTCAGTCAGACCCAGTGTTGACATGTGGCAAGACGCTCCTCGGGGCACGTCTTGCTTGGGCCTCTCTCCTGGAGGCGCTCAGTCAGACCCAGAGGAGACATGTGTCAAGATGCTCCTCGGGGCGCGTCTTGCTTGGGCCTCTCTCATGGAGGCGCTCAGTCAGACCGAGTGCTGACATGTGGCAAGACGCTCCTCCGGGCGCGTCTTGCTTGGGCCTCTCTCCTGGAGGCGCTCAGTCAGACCCAGTGTTCACATGTGGCAAGACGCTCCTCGGGGTGCGTCTTGCTTGGGCCTCTCTCCTGGAGGCGCTCAGTCAGACCCAGTGGTGACACGTGGAAAGACGCTCCTCGGGGCGCATATTGCTTGGGCCTCTCTCCTGAATGCCCTCCTTCAGACCGAGTGTTGACATGTGGCAAGACTCTCCTCGGGGCGCGTTTTGCTTGGGCTTCTCTCATGGAGGCCCTCAGTCTGACCCAGTGTTGACATGTGTCAAGACGCTCCTCGGGGCGTGTCCTGCTTGGGCCTCTCTCCTGGAGGCGCTCAGTCAGACCCAGTGCTGACATGTGGAAAGACGCTCCTCCAGGCGCGTCTTGCTTGGGCCTCTCTCCTGGAGGCGCTCAGTCAGACCCAGTGTTCACATGTGGCAAGACTCTCCTCGGGGCGCGTCTTGCTTGGGCCTCTCTTCTGGAGGCGCTCAGTCAGACCGAGTGCTGACATGTGGCAAGACGCTCCTCGGGGCGCGTATTGCTTGGGCCTCTATCCTGGATGCCCTCTGTCAGACCCAGTGTTGACATGTGGCAAGACTCTCCTCGGGGCGCGTCTTGCTTGGGCTTCTCTCATGGAGGCCCTCAGTCAGACCCAGTGTTTACATGTGTCACGACGCTCCTCGGGGCGTGTCTTGCTTGGGCCTCTCTCCTGGAGGTGCTCAGTCAGACCCAGTGTTGACATGTGGCAAGACGCTCCTCGGGGCGCTTCTTGCTTGGGCTTCTCTCCTGGAGGCCCTCAGTCAGACCCATTGTTGACATGTGGCAAGACGCTCCTCGGGGCACGTCTTGCTTGGGCCTCTCTCCTGGAGGTGCTCCGTCAGACCGAGTAGTGACATGTGACAAGACGCTCCTCGGGGCGCGTCTTGCTTGGGCCTCTCTCCTGGAGGCGCTCAGTCAGACCCAGTGTTGACATGTTGCAAGACGCTCCTCGGGGCGCGTCTTGCTTGGGCCTCTCTCCTGGAGGTTCTCAGTCAGACCCAGTGTTGACATGTGGCAAGATGCTCCTCGGGGCGCGTCTTGCTGGGGCTTCTCTCATGGAGGCACTCAGTCAGACCCAGTGTTGACATGTGGCAAGACGCTCCTCGGGGCACGTCTTGCTTGGGCCTCTCTCCTGGAGGCGCTCAGTCAGACCCAGTGTTCACATGTGGCAAGACGCTCCTCCGGGCGCGTCTTGCTTGGGCCTCTCTCCTGGAGGCGCTCTGTCAGACCCAGTGTTCACATGTGGCAAGACGCTCCTCGGGGTGCGTCTTGCTTGGGCCTCTCTCCTGGAGGCGCTCAGTCAGACCCAGTGGTGACACGTGGAATGACGCTCCTCGGGGCGCGTATTGCTTGGGCCTCTCTCCTGAATGCCCTCTGTCAGACCGAGTGTTGACATGTGGCAAGACTCTCCTCGGGGCGCTTTTTGCTTGGGCTTCTCTCATGGAGGCCCTCAGTCCGACCCAGTGTTGACATGTGTCAAGACGCTCCTCGGGGCGTGTCCTGCTTGGGCCTCTCTCCTGGAGGCGCTCAGTCAGACCCAGTGCTGACATGTGGAAAGACGCTCCTCCAGGCGCGTCTTGCTTGGGCCTCTCTCCTGGAGGCGCTCAGTCAGACCCAGTGTTCACATGTGGCAAGACTCTCCTCGGGGCGCGTCTTGCTTGGGCCTCTCTCCTGGAGGCGCTCAGTCAGACCGAGTGCTGACATGTGGCAAGACGCTCCTCGGGGCGCGTATTGCTTGGGCCTCTATCCTGGATGCCCTCTGTCAGACCCAGTGTTGACATGTGGCAAGACTCTCCTCGGGGCGCGTCTTGCTTGGGCTTCTCTCTTGGAGGCCCTCAGTCAGACCCAGTGTTTACATGTGTCACGACGCTCCTCGGGGCATGTCTTGCTTGGGCCTTTCTCCTGGAGGCGCTCAGTCAGACCCAGTGTTGACATGTGGCAAGACGCTCCTCGGGGCGCTTCTTGCTTGGGCTTCTCTCCTGGAGGCCCATAGTCACACCCATTGTTGACATGTGGCAAGACGCTCCCCGGGGCCCATCTTGCTTGGGCCCCGAGGAGCGTCTTGCCACATGTCAGCACTCGGTCTGACTGAGCGCCTCCAGGAGAGAGGCCCAAGCAAGACGCGCCCCGAGGAGAGTCTTGCCACATGTGAACACTGGGTCTGACTGAGCGCCTCCAGGAGAGAGGCCCAAGCAAGACGCACCTGGAGGAGCGTCCTACCACATGTCAGCACTGGGTCTGACTGAGCGCCTCCAGGAGAGAGGCCCAAGCAGGACACGCCCCGAGGAGCGTCTTGACACATGTCAACACTGGGTCGGACTGAGGGCCTCCATGAGAGAAGCCCAAGCAAGACGCGCCCCGAGGAGCGTCTTGCCACGTGTCAACACTGGGTCTGACTGAGCGCCTCCAGGAGAGAGGGCCAAGCAAGACGCGCCCCGAGGAGCGTCAGGCCACATGTCACTACTCAGTCTGACTGAGCGCCTCCAGGAGAGAGGCCAAAGCAAGACGCGCCCCGAGGAGCGTCTTGCCACATGTCAGCACTGGGTCTGACTGAGCGCCTCCAGGAGAGAGGCCCCAGCAAGACGCGCCCCGAGGAGCGTCTTGCCTTATGTCAGCACTCGGTCTGACTGAGCGCCTCCAGGAGAGAGGCCCAAGCAGGACACGCCCCGAGGAGCGTCTTGCCACATGTCAACAATGGGTCTGACTGAGGGCCTCCAGGAGAGAGGCCCAAGCAAGTTGAGCCCGGAGGAGCGTCTTGCCACATGTCAACACTGGGTCTGAAAGAGGGCCTCCAGGAGAGAGGCCCAAGCAAGACGCGGCCCGAGGAGCGTCTTGCCACATGTCACCTCTGGTTCTGACTGAGCGCCTCCAGGAGAGAGGCCCAAGCAAGACGCGCCCCGAGGAGCGTCTTGCCACATGTCAATAATGGGTCTGACTGAGGGCCTCCAGGAGAGAAGCCCAAGCAAGACGCGCCCCGAGGAGCGTCTTGACACATGTCAACACTGGGTCTGACAGAGGGCCTCCAGGAGAGAGGCCCAAGCAAGACGTGCCCCGAGGAGTGTCTTGCCACATGTCACCACTGGGTCTGACTGAGCGCCTCCAGGAGAGAGGCCCAAGCAACACGCGCCCCGAGGAGCGTCAGGCCACATGTCACTACTCAGTCTGACTGAGCGCCTCCAGGAGAGAGGCCCAAGCAAGACGCGCCCCGAGGAGCGTCTTGCCACATGTCAACAATGGGTCTTACTGAGGGCCTCCAGGAGAGAAGCCCAAGCAAGACGCGCCCCAAGGAGCTTCTTGCCACATGTCAACAATGGTTCTTACTGAGGGCCTCCAGCAGAGAAGCCCAAGCAAGACGCGCCCCGAGGAGCTTCTTGCCACATGTCAGCACTCGGTCTGACTGAGCGCCTCCAGGAGAGAGGCCAAAGCAAGACGCCCCCCGAGGAGCGTCTTGACACATGTCAACACTGGGTCTGACAGAGGGCCTCCATGAGAGAGGCCCAAGCAAGACGCGCCCCGAGGAGTGTCTTGCCAAATGTCAACACTAGGTCTGACAGAGCGCCTCAGGGAGAGAGGTCCAAGCAAGACGCGCCCCGAGGAGTGTCTTGCCACATGTCAACACTGGGTCTGACTGAGTGCCTCCATGAGAGAAGCCCCAGCAAGACGCGCCCCGAGGAGCGTCTTGCCACATGTCACTACTCGGTCTGTTTGAGCGCCTCCAGGAGAGAAGCCCAAGCAAGACGTGCCCCGAGGAGCGTCTTGCCACATGTCAACAATGGGTCTGACTGAGGGCCTCCAGGAGAGAAGCCCAAGCAAGACGTGCCCCGAGGAGCGTCTTGCCACATGTCAACACTGGGTCTGACTGAGCGCCTCTAGGAGAGAGGCCCAAGCAAGACACGCCCCGAGGAGCGTCTTGAATCATGTCAACACTGGGTCTGACTGAGGGCCTCCATGAGAGAAGCCCAAGAGAGACGCGCCCCGAGGAGAGTCTTGCCACATGTCAACACTCGGTCTGACAGAGAGCATCCAGGAGAGAGGCCCAAGCAATACGCGCCCCGAGGAGTGTCTTGCCACATGTCACCACTGGGTCTGACTGAGCGCCTCCAGGAGAGAGGCCCAAGCAAGACGCGCCCCGAGGAGCGTCTTGTCACATGTCAACACTGGGTCTTTCTGAGCGCCTCCAGGAGAGAAGCCCAAGCAAGACGCGCCCCGAGGAGCGTCTTTCCACATGTCAGCACTCGGTCTGACTGAGCGCCTCCAGGAGAGAGGAGCGTCTTGAAACATGTCAACACTGGGTCTGACAGAGGGCCTCCAGGAGAGAGGCCAAAGCAAGACGCGCCCAAAGGAGCGTCTTGCAACATGTCAACAATGGGTCTGACTGAGGGCCTCCAGGAGAGAAGCCCAAGCAACACGCGGCCCGAGGAGCGTCTTGCCACATTTCAGCACTCGGTTTGACTGAGCGCCTCCAGGAGAGAGGCCAAAGCAAGACGCTTACCGAGGAGCGTCTTGCCACATGTCAACAATGGGTATGACTGAGGGCCTCCAGGAGAGAAGCCCAAGCAAGACGCGCCCCGAGGAGCGTCTTGAAACATGTCAACACTGGGTCTGACAGAGGGCCTCCAGGAGAGAGGCCAAAGCAAGACGCGCCCCGAGGAGCGTCTTGACACATGTCAACACTGGCTCTGACAGAGGGCCTCCATGAGAGAGGTCCAAGCAAGACGCGCCCCGAGGAGTGTCTTGCCACATGTCAACACTGGGTCTGACTGAGTGCCTCCATGAGAGAAGCCCCAGCAAGACGCGCCCCGAGGAGCGTCTTGCCACATGTCAACACTGGGTCTGACTGAGCGCCTCTCGGAGAGAGGCCCAAGCAAGACACGCCCCGAGGAGCGTCTTGACACATGTCAACACTGGGTCTGACTGAGGGCCTCCATGAGAGAAGCCCAAGAGAGACGCGCCCCGAGGAGAGTCTTGCCACATGTCAACACTCGGTCTGACAGAGAGCATCCAGGAGAGAGGCCCAAGCAATACGCGCCCCGAGGAGCGTCTTGCCACATGTCACCACTGGGTCTGACTGAGCGCCTCCAGGAGAGAGGCCCAACCAAGACGCGCCCTGAGGAGCGTCTTGCCACATGCCAACACTGGGTCTGACTGTGGGCCTCCAGGAGAGAAGCCCAAGCAAGACGCGCCCCGAGGAGCTTCTTGACACATGTCAACACTGGGTCTGACAGAGGGCCTCCACGAGAGAGGCCCAAGCAAGACGCGCCCCGAGGAGTGTCTTGCCACATGTCACCACTGGGTCTGACTGAGCGCCTCCAGGAGAGAGGCCCAAGCAAGACGTGCCCCGAGGATAGTCAGGCCACATGTCACTACTCAGTCTGACTGAGCGCCTCCAGGAGAGAGGCCCAAGCAAGACGCGCCCCGAGGAGCGTCTTGCCACATGTCAACAATGGGAATTACTGAGGGCCTCCAGGAGAGAAGCCCAAGCAAGACGCGCCCCGAGGAGCTTCTTGACACATGTCAACACTGGGTCTGACAGAGGGCCTCCACGAGAGAGGCCCAAGCAAGACGCGCCCCGAGGAGTGTCTTGCCACATGTCACCACTGGGTCTGACTGAGCGCCTCCAGGAGAGAGGCCCAAGCAAGACGCGCCCCGAGGAGCGTCTTGTCACATGTCAACACTGGGTCTTTCTGAGCGCCTCCAGGAGAGAAGCCCAAGCAAGACGCGCCCCGAGGAGCGTCTTTCCACATGTCAGCACTCGGTCTGACTGAGCGCCTCCAGGAGAGAGGAGCGTCTTGAAACATGTCAACACTGGGTCTGACAGAGGGCCTCCAGGAGAGAGGCCAAAGCAAGACGCGCCCAAAGGAGCGTCTTGCAACATGTCAACAATGGGTCTGACTGAGGGCCTCCAGGAGAGAAGCCCAAGCAACACGCGGCCCGAGGAGCGTCTTGCCACATTTCAGCACTCGGTCTGACTGAGCGCCTCCAGGAGAGAGGCCAAAGCAAGACGCTTACCGAGGAGCGTCTTGCCACATGTCAGCAATGGGTATGACTGAGGGCCTCCAGGAGAGAAGCCCAAGCAAGACGCGCCCCGAGGAGCGTCTTGAAACATGTCAACACTGGGTCTGACAGAGGGCCTCCAGGAGAGAGGCCAAAGCAAGACGCACCCCGAGGAGCGTCTTGACACATGTCAACACTGGGTCTGACAGAGGGCCTCCATGAGAGAGGTCCAAGCAAGACGCGCCCCGAGGAGTGTCTTGCCACATGTCAACACTGGGTCTGACTGAGTGCCTCCATGAGAGAAGCCCCAGCAAGACGCGCCCCGAGGAGCGTCTTTCCACGTGTCACTACTCGGTCTGTTTGAGCGCCTCCAGGAGAGAAGCCCAAGCAAGACGTGCCCCGAGGAGCGTCTTGCCACATGTCAACAATGGGTCTGACTGAGGGCCTCCAGGAGAGAAGCCCAAGCAAGACGCGCCCCGAGGAGCGTCTTGCCACATCTCAACACTGGGTCTGACTGAGCGCCTCTCGGAGAGAGGCCCAAGCAAGACACGCCCCGAGGAGCGTCTTGACACATGTCAACACTGGGTCTGACTGAGGGCCTCCATGAGAGAAGCCCAAGAGAGACGCGCCCCGAGGAGAGTCTTGCCACATGTCAACACTCGGTCTGACAGAGAGCATCCAGGAGAGAGGCCCAAGCAATACGCGCCCCGAGGAGCGTCTTGCCACATGTCACCACTGGGTCTGACTGAGCGCCTCCAGGAGAGAGGCCCAACCAAGACGCGCCCTGAGGAGCGTCTTGCCACATGCCAACACTGGGTCTGACTGTGGGCCTCCAGGAGAGAAGCCCAAGCAAGACGCGCCCCGAGGAGCTTCTTGACACATGTCAACACTGGGTCTGACAGAGGGCCTCCACGAGAGAGGCCCAAGCAAGACGCGCCCCGAGGAGTGTCTTGCCACATGTCACCACTGGGTCTGACTGAGCGCCTCCAGGAGAGAGGCCCAAGCAAGACGTGCCCCGAGGATAGTCAGGCCACATGTCACTACTCAGTCTGACTGAGCGCCTCCAGGAGAGAGGCCCAAGCAAGACGCGCCCCGAGGAGCGTCTTGCCACATGTCAACAATGGGAATTACTGAGGGCCTCCAGGAGAGAAGCCCAAGCAAGACGCGCCCCGAGGAGCTTCTTGACACATGTCAACACTGGGTCTGACAGAGGGCCTCCACGAGAGAGGCCCAAGCAAGACGTGCCCCGAGGAGCGTCTTGACACATGTCAACACTGGGTCTGACAGAGGGCCTCCATGAGAGAGGCCCAAGCAAGACGCGCCCCGAGGAGTGACTTGCCACATGTCAACACTGGGTCTGACAGAGGGCCTCCAGGAGAGAGGCCCAAGCAAGACGCGCCCCGAGGAGCGTCTTGCCACATGTCAACAATGGGTCTGACTGAGGGCCTCCAGGAGAGAAGCCCAAGCAAGACGCGCCCCGAGGAGTGTCTTGCCACATGTCAGCACTCGGTCTGACTGAGCGCCTCCAGGAGAGAGGCCCAAGCAAGACGCGCCCCGAGGAGCGTCTTGCCACATGTCAACAATGGGTCTGACTGAGGGCCTCCAGGAGAGAAGCCCAAGCAACACGCGCCCCGAGGAGCGTCTTGCCACATGTCAGCACTCGGTCTGACTGAGCGCCTCCAGGAGAGAGGCCCAAGCAAGACGCGCCCCGAGGAGAGTCTTGCCACATGCCAAATATGGGTCTGACTGAGGGCCTCCAGGAGAGAAGCCCAAGCAAGAAGCGCCCCGAGGAGCGTCTTGACACATGTCAACACTGGGTATGACAGAGGGCCTCCAGGAGAGAGGCCCAAGCAAGACGCGCCCCGAGGAGTGTCTTGCCACATGTCACCACTTGGTCTGACTGAGCGCCTCCAGGAGAGAGTCCCAAGCAACACGCACCCCGAGGAGCGTCAGGCCACATGTCACTACTCAGTCTGACTGAGCGCCTCCAGGAGAGAGGCCCAAGCAAGACGCGCCCCGAGGAGCGTCTTGCCACATGTCAACAATGGGAATTACTGAGGGCCTCCAGGAGAGACGCCCAAGCAAGACGCGCCCCGAGGAGCTTCTTGCCACATGTCAGCACTCGGTCTGACTGAGCGCCTCCAGGAGAGAGGCCAAAGCAAGACGTGCCCCGAGGAGCGTCTTGACACATGTCAACACTGGGTCTGACAGAGGGCCTCCATGAGAGAGGCCCAAGCAAGACGCGCCCCGAGGAGTGTCTTGCCACATGTGAACACTGGGTCTGACAGAGGGCCTCCAGGAGAGAGGCCCAAGCAAGATGCGCCCCGAGGATTGTCTTGCCACATGTCACCACTTGGTCTGACTGAGCGCCTTCAGGAGAGAGGCCCAAGCAACACGCGCCCCGAGGAGCGTCAGGCCACATGTCACTACTCAGTCTGACTGAGCGCCTCCAGGAGAGAGGCCCAAGCAAGACGCGCCCCGAGGAGCGTCTTGCCACGTGTCAACACTGGGTCTGATTGAGGGCCTTCTGGAGAGAGGCCCAAGCAAGACGCGTCCCGAGGAGCGTCTTGCCACATGTCAACAATGGTTCTTACTGAGGGCCTCCGGGAGAGAAGTCCAAGCAAGACGCGCCACGAGGAGCTTCTTGCCACATGTCAGCACTCGGTCTGACTGAGTGCCTCCAGGAGAGAGGACAAAGCAAGACGCCCCCCGAGGAGCGTCTTGACACATGTCAACACTGGGTCTGACAGAGGGCCTCCATGAGAGAGGCCCAAGCAAGACGCGCCCCGTGGAGCGTCTTGCCACATGTCACTACTCGGTCTTACTGAGCGCCTCAGGGAGAGAGGTCCAAGCAAGACGCGCCCCGAGGAGCGTCTTGCCACATGTCAACACTGGGTCTGACTGAGTGCCTCCATGAGAGAAGCCCCAGCAAGACGCGCCCAGCGGAGCGTCTTGCCACATGTCACTACTCGGTCTGTTTGAGCGCCTCCAGGAGAGAGGCCCAAGCAAGACGTGCCCCGAGGAGCGTCTTGCCACATGTCAACAATGGGTCTGACTGAGGGCCTCCAGGAGAGAAGCCCAAGCAAGACGCGCCCCGAGGAGCGTCTTGCCACATGTCAACACTGGGTCTGACTGAGCGCCTCCAGGAGAGAGGCCCAAGCAAGACACGCCCCGAGGAGCGTCTTGACACATGTCAACACTGGGTCTGACTGACGGCCTCCATGAGAGAAGCCCAAGCAAGACGCGCCCCGAGGAGAGTCTTGCCACATGTCAACACTCGGTCTGACAGAGGGCATCCAGGAGAGAGGCCCAAGCAATATGCGCCCCGAGGAGCGTCTTGCCACTTAAACCCACAACCTAGCACTGAGGACAGAGGGACTTTATTTAAATTAGTACTTAATGGAAACGATACATAATGATACATAAGAGCCATGTCACACATTCAGCCTAGGAATAGTAGCATTGTGCACTATTAAAAATATACACATCAATTGCTCGAATCCCATTGTTGCAAAGTAAAACTCTAATAAAACTCTAGTCTGACATTAACAGAGAAGACTTAGTGTATGTACTACAAATACAGCATTAGGATTTAGAGTGGACCGTGCACCTTGTGAACCATCAGAGGCTTATGAGGCAACATATCTTCCAGTTGCTATTAGACAAGTTATAATTCTCGACCATTTTTCGGAACTGGTTTCTTGGGTCCGTGAGTAAATGCCATTAGTACTTAATGGAAACGATACATAATGATACATAAGAGCCATGTCGTACATTCAGCCTAGGAATAGCAGCATTGTGCACTATTAAAAATATACACATCAATTGCTCGAATCCCATTGTTGCAAAGTAAAACTCTAATAAAACTCTAGTCCGACATCAACAGAGAAGACTTAGAGTATGTACTACAAATACAGCATTAGGATTTCGAGTGGACAGTGAACCTTGTGAACCATCAGAGGCTTATGACGCAACATATCTTCCAGTTGCTATTAGACAAGTTATAATTCTTGACGATTTTTCGGAACTGGTTTCTTGGGTCCGTGAGTAAATGCCAAATGAGATGATAGTCCTTAAGTAAGTTCCTGGCGATCCCATGTCACGCTCTTGCCCATCAGCCGGTGAACGCTGAGACGGAACTCGATGAGAGCGATGTATTTTTTAAGTGCTCCGAATGTACTTCTAACAAGCGTGCGATTCACTTTGTGAGTAAACCGAAGCTGCAGCTGATTCAAACAGTCGAGCCAACTTTCTACATCACAATATGCGTTTTGTAGTTAGTCGAGTTACCTTTTGTGTGGCGCATGCACGGGTCGTTATCGTCCAGCTCTCAGCTTAGAGAGTCCTGTATTGACACAGACGTCAATACATCTCGATGTCATGCAACACACAAAGTCTGTCGCATACAGGTGGGTTAACACATGTACGATACCTTTTGTGTGGCGCATGCACGGGTTGTTAGCGTCCAGCTCCCAGCTTAGAGAGTCCTGTATTGACACAGACGTCAATACATCTCGATTTCATGCAACACACAAAGTCTGTCGCATACAGGTGGGTTAGCACATGTATGATACCTTTTGTGTGGCGCATGCACGGGTCGTTAGCGTCCAGCTCCCGGCTTATAGAGAGTCCTGTATTGACACAGACGTAAATACATCTCGATGTCATGCAACACACAAAGTCTGTCGCATACAGGTGGGTTAACACACATGTACGATGTGTGCGATGGCACGCCCAGTTTACAATGGGACACGACGATGATCATTGTTAACCAAACTCTTGTTTCTCAAACACAGGTGTTAGCATTGTCTCCTGCACCTGGTCTTCGTGCACAGAGGGTGCTGTAATGTGCTCGTCATAGTCGCGATCGTTGTCACTCGAATCCGTTGTTCTCACGACAGGTGGTAGCGTTGTCTCCTGCATGTTGTCTTCACGTGCGGCAAGCGTTGTGCTGTGCTCGTTATAATGGTTGTCTTCGTACAAAGGGGGTGTTGAATACTCCTTCGCGAGTAGTGTAGGAGGTGGTGTGATGGGACGTATCTCAGAGGCGTTATGTGAGCGTACCACCATGGCCTGAGCAACTGCGACTACTGAGAGTACACCCAGTACAGACAGCGAGATCTTTTTTTTTCTTGGGTGTTGTACGTGTGGGTACAGCCGCTTTAATGGCAGTGAGAGCAAGTGGGCAAATGTATTTATAGGTCACTAGCAGAAACTAAGGCACGTGGTCAGAGTGTAATCGTAACCACCGTAGCTCTTGTCATAATTTAATATACATAGAAATCAGAAACGGGCATGTCAGGATAGACATCGCGAGTGATAATGCGGCCAGTATCTGTGTGCGCTTGAGAGCACCTTGTTGTTCTACTGTGGTGCCCACGCCGCCAGGTCTGTAAATGTCATCGACCTCCTTTATATACGCATACGCTAAAGACCGTATATTCTCTATGGATTTGAACACGTCCTTTGTTTCGCGTAACGCTTGAGCTGTCTCGAGCGTGATGTTGTGAGTGTACGCCAGTGTTTCACGTGCACCGAGGTCCGAAAGGGCGTGCGCTACAACTATTAACCTTGGTTTGGGAGTGTGGCAAAACGCTCGCTCCGCTGTAATGGGCGGATGCAATGTTATCACCTGGTACGTTTCGTTAGTCGGGTCGTAACACACCGGTCCGTGAAACGGACCGTCACATTGTATGGGAAACAGTAAGGACAACACGCCGCCGACCGTGACTTCGCACTCGACCGCGGTGGTGTTATCGATTTGCAAAGGATCACATACGCCTCTCCAGTCGCAATGAGGCACATTGTAGTCGACGCGACCGTCGGTCACCATAGCTTTCGTCAGCCAACACACTCGATTGCCCTTCGAAACATCGGCGATCAACGTGAGCTTAGAGGTCGACGTCGCTTTACTGTACGCCAGGATATCCGTGTGTGAGTGCACGCTCGACGTCGATTGACAACCGGTCATGTCAGACCTGATCAGACCTTCCGAACACATGACCATTACTTGTTGTGCGGCCGAGAGTATCGCGATCATACCGTTGAGATGTGTAGAAAGCGCGTACACGCCAGCCTTCCACGTTTCCAAAATTTCCAGCAGTCTAGAGGGACTTGTCTTAGCGCGCACGGCTGTGCTGAATTTGCGTTGGGTAGACACAACGGCTTCTACCTCGCTTAGGATCTGTGGGCTCATGTACTCGTGGTAGGCCAAGACGTGTATAGTCGAGCGCGGTGATGCCCCGAACACTTGACCCGGTTTTGTTGTGGCGATATGCGTGTCCAGTAACGCGGCAAAGTCCGCGTGTCTAGCGTGTATTGATTTCACAGCTCGCTCATACCCCAACAGTACGGTCGGTAGAAGTTCGTTCACTTGTTTCCATGCGCTCGTGGAACACAGGACATCGCAACCTCTGTGATACTCAAGTAAAGCGTCAAACACCAGCTGCTTGCACGTTGGAAATACAATCGGTAGTAACTTCTTACTCCACTCTATGTTGAACTCGTATAGTATGTATATGGGCGGTTGCGGCGGTTTGCGCATTTTCTATCTACCCTCCGCTAATATGACTCTGTGGTCTGTCTCCTGAGATGGTGCGGTTGGAACTTGCGAGAGTGCACTATCGACGGTCGGCGTTTCCATTTCGTCAACTGCCATTTTCAGCCGCTGGCAAACGGCCGTCGACGGTCGATGCGAGACACCAACATAACGTTAGACCGCGACCCTCATGCCAGTTTTCTGTAGTACTGGTTGTAGTTTCTGGTGCACACTCGAAACGCCATTACGATCACAATTACGTTGATTAATAAATCCAGTGTTGTAGCGACTGCAGCCAGCGCCGTCGCGCAACTTGTGTCGGTGTTATCTCTCGATACTTTCATTCGTATCCGAGCGTATGCAGAATCTACGGATCTGGTGAAGTTGCTTGTCACTAGCTTGCGCACGTTTGATATGGCACTTTGCGCGAGACTCGCACAACCTGCAGTGGCGACCGTCGCGTCAGTGCAAAGTTTTTCCAATATATCGCTCGCAACATCGTTTGTCATTTGCTGTACACTGCGCACACTGGCCGCGAGGTCGCGGAGAGGGTCTTCGTTACGAGCTACTCTGGTAGCGCCGTGGTTGATGAGGACGATCATCTTTAGCAATAGTTCATCTCGAAGCGCAACGATGGTGAGGGCGACGGGTTGGCCGGTTCCGCCTTCAGGCCACACAGTTGCCGCTAGATTGCCCAATGCCACACACGCAGACGAACCCTGTACACACTCAATGACCCGTGTGCGATCGTTGATTTCTGCTAGTACGTTTGCTAGATCTACGTGCTTCCACGGATCGGGCGTGGGCACGCGCTTGTTTTTAGAGGCGTTTTCGCGCAGCCTCTACCCTGCACGACCGCTCGTGGCCGCACTAGCTATATTTATCTTTATTTGTTTCACACACACACACACACACACACACACACACACACACACACACACACACACACACACACACACACACACACACACACAGGCCCTTGCGTGCAAACCCCGGTCAGGCCTGCAGTGTACACATCAGAGACATGATGTTCTTTCACAGAACTGAGGTTGTTCATTACTAAATGACTTTTACAGGAATATTGTTATTATACTGTTCAACAGGTTGATCATAATAATGTGTATTAAACCCACAACCTAGCACTGAGGACAGTGGGACTTTATTTAAATTTGTACTTAATGGAAACGATACATAATGATACATAAGAGCCATGTCGTACATTCAGCCTAGGAATAGTAGCATTGTGCACTATTAAAAATATACACATCAATTGCTCGAATCCCATTGTTGCAAAGTAAAACTCTAATAAAACTCTAGTCTGACATCAACAGAGAAGACTTAGTGTATGTACTACAAATACAGCATTAGGATTTCGAGTGGACCGTGCACCTTGTGAACCATCAGAGGCTTATGACGCAACATATCTTCCAGTTGCTATTAGACAAGTTATAATTCTCGACCATTTTTCGGAACTGGTTTCTTGGGTCCGTGAGTAAATGCCAAATGAGATGATAGTCCTTAAGTAAGTTCCTGGCGATCCCATGTCACGCTCTTGCTCATCAGCCGGTGAACGCTGAGACGGAACTCGATGAGAGCAATGTATTTTTTAAGTGCTCCGAATGTACTTCTAACAAGCGTGCGATTCACTTTGTGAGTAAACCGCAGCTGCAGCTGATTCAAACAGTCGAGCCAACTTTCTACATCACAATATGCGTTTTGTAGTTAGTCGAGTTACCTTTTGTGTGGCGCATGCACGGGTCGTTATCGTCCAGCTCCCAGCTTAGAGAGTCCTGTATTGACACAAACGTCAATACATCTCGATGTCATGCAACACACAAAGTCTGTCGCATACAGGTGGGTTAACACACATGTACGATGTGTGCGATGGCACGCCCAGTTTACAATGGGACACGACTATGATCATTGTTAACCAAACTCTTGTTTCTCACGACAGGTGGTAGCGTTGTCTCCTGCACCTGGTCTTCGTGCACAGAGGGTGCTGTAATGTGCTTGTCATAGTCGCGATTGTTGTCACTCGAATCCGTTGTTCTCACGACCGGTGGTAGCGTTGTCTCCTGCATGTTGTCTTCGCGTGCGGCAAGCGTTGTGCTGTGCTCGTTATAATGGTTGTCTTCGAACAAAGGGGGTGTTGAATACTCCTTCGCGAGTAGTGTAGGAGGTGGTGTGATGGGACGTATCTCAGAGGCGTTATGTGAGCGTACCACCATGGCCTGAGCAACTGCGACTACTGAGAGTACACCCAGTACAGACAGCGAGATCTTTTTTTTTCTTGGGTGTTGTACGTGTGGGTATCATCTTGCTTGGGCCTCTCTCCTGGAGGCCCTCAGTCAGACCCATTGTTGACATGTGGCAAGACGCTCCTCGGGGCGCGTCTTGCTTGGGCCTCTCTCCTGGAGGCGCTCAGTCAGACCGAGTGCTGACATAAGGCAAGACGCTCCTCGGGGCGCGTCTTGCTGGGGCCTCTCTCCTGGAGCCGCTCAAACAGACCCAGTGGTGACACGTGGAAAGACGCTCCTCGGGGCGCGTCTTGCTTGGGCCTCTCTCCTGGAGGCGCTCAGTCAGACCCAGTGTTGACACGTGGCAAGACGCTCCTCGGGGCGCGTCTTGCTTGGGCCTCTCTCCTGGAGGCGCTCAGTCAGACTCAGTGTTGGCATGTGGCGAGACACTCCTCGGGGCGCGTCTTGGTTGGGCCTCTCTCCTGGAGGCGCTCATTCAGACCCAGTGGTGACATGTGGCAAGACGCTCCTCGGGGCGCTCATTGCTTGGGCCTCTCTCCTGAATGCCCTCTGTCAGACCGAGTGTTGACATGTGGCAAGACTCTCCTCGGGGCGCGTCTTGCTTGGGCTTCTCTCATGGAGGCCCTCAGTCCGACCCAGTGTTGACATGTGTCAAGATGCTCCTCGGGGCGTGTCTTGCTTGGGCCTCTCTCCTGGAGGCGCTCAGTCAGACCCAGTGTTGACATGTGGCAAGACGCTCCTCTGGGCGCGTCTTGCTTGGGCTTCTCTCCTGGAGGCCCTCAGTCAGACCCATTGTTGACATGTGGCAAGACGCTCCTCGGGGCACGTCTTGCTTGGGCCTCTCTCCTGGAGGCGCTCAGTCAGACCGAGTAGTGACATTTGGCAAGACGCTCCTCGGGGCGCGTCTTGCTTGGGCCTCTCTCCTGGAGGCGCTCAGTCAGACCGAGTGCTGACATAAGGCAAGACGCTCCTCGGGGCGCGTCTTGCTGGGGCCTCTCTCCTTGAGGTGCTTAATCAGACCCAGTGGTGACACGTGGCAAGACGCTCCTCTGGGCGGGTCTTGCTTGGGCCTCTCTCCTGGAGGAGCTCAGTCAGACCCAGTGGTGACACGTGGCAAGACGCTCCTCGAGGCGCATCTTGCTTGGGCCTCTCTCCTGGAGGCGCTAAGTCAGACCCAGTGCTGACACGTGGCAAGACGCTCCTCGGGGCGCGTCTTGCTTGGGCCTCTCTCCTGGAGGCGCTCAGTCAGACACAGTGTTGACATGTGGCAAGACACTCCTCGGGGCGCGTCTTGATTGGGCTTCTCTCATGGAGGCCCTCAGTAAGACCCATTGTTGACATGTGGAAAGAAGCTCCTCGGGGAGCGTCTTGCTTTGGCTTCTCTCCTGGAGGCCCTCAGTCAGACCCATTGTTGACATGTGGCAAGACGCTCCTCGAGGCGCGTATTGCTTGGGCCTCTCTCCTGGATGCCCTCTGTCAGACCCAGTTTTGACATGTGGCAAGTCTCTCCTCGGGGCGCGTCTTGCTTGGGCTTCTCTCATGGAGGCCCTCAGTCAGACCCAGTGTTGACATGTGTCAAGACGCTCCTCGGGGCGTGTATTGCTTGGGCTTCTCTCCTGGAGGCCCTCAGGCAGACCCATTGTTGACATGTGGCAAGACGCTCCTCGGGGTACGTCTTGCTTGGGCCTCTCTCCTGGAGGCGCTCAGTCAGACCGAGTAGTGACATGTGGCAAGACGCTCCTCGGGGCGCGTCTAGCTGGGGCCTCTCTCCTGGAGGCGCTCAGTCAAACCCAGTGTTGACATGTGGCAAGACGCTCCTCGGGGCGCGTGTTGCTTGGACTTTTCTCCTGGAGGCGCTCAGTCAGACCGAGTAGTGACATGTGGCAAGACGCTCCTCGGGGTGCGTCTTGCTTGGGCCTCTCTCCTGGAGGCGCTCAATTAGACCCAGTGTTGACATGTGGCAAGACGCTCCTCGGGGCGCGTCTTGCTTGGGCTTCTCTCCTGGAGGCCGTCAGTCAGACCCATTGTTGACATGTGGCAAGAAGCTCCTCGGGGCGCTTCTTGCTTGGGCCTCTCTCATGGAGGCCCTCAGTCAGACCCATTGTTGACATGTGGCAAGACGCTCCACGGGGCACGTCTTGCTTGGGCCTCTCTCCTGGAGGCGCTCAGTCAGACCGAGTAGTGACATGTGGCAAGACGCTCCTCGGGGCGCGTCACAGCGTCAACACTGAGTCTGACTGAGCGCCTCCAGGAAAGAAGCCCAAGCAAGACGCGCCCTGAGGAGCTTCTTGCCACATGTCAGCACTCGGTCTGACTGAGCGCCTCCAGGAGAGAGGCCAAAGCAAGACGCGCCCCGAGGAACGTCTTGACACATGTCAACACTGGGTCTGACAGAGGGCCTCCATGAGAGAGGCCCAAGCAAGACGCGCCCCGAGGAGTGTCTTGCCACATGTCAACACTGGGTCTGACAGAGGGCCTCCAGGAGAGAGGCCCAAGCAAGACGCGCCCCGAGGATTGTCTTGCCACATGTCACCACTTGGTCTGACTGAGCGCCTCCAGGAGAGAGGCCCAAGCAACACGCGCCCCGAGGAGCGTCAGGCCACATGTCACTACTCAGTCTGACTGAGCGCCTCCAGGAGAGAGGCCCAAGCAAGACGCGCCCCGAGGAGCGTCTTGCCACGTGTCAACACTGGGTCTGATTGAGGGCCTTCTGGAGAGAGGCCCAAGCAAGACGCGCCCCGAGGAGCGTCTTGCCACATGTCAACAATGGTTCTTACTGAGGGCCTCCGGGAGAGAAGTCCAAGCAAGACGCGCCCCGAGGAGCTTCTTGCCACATGTCAGCACTCGGTCTGACTGAGTGCCTCCAGGAGAGAGGCCAAAGCAAGACGCCCCCCGAGGAGCGTCTTGACACATGTCAACACTGGGTCTGACAGAGGGCCTCCATGAGAGAGGCCCAAGCAAGACGCGCCCCGAGGAGCGTCTTGCCACATGTCAACAATGGGTCTGACTGAGGGCCTCCAGGAGAGAAGCCAAAGCAAGACGCGCCCCGAGGAGCTTCTTTCCAGATGTCAACAATGGGTCTTACTGTGGGCCTCCATGAGAGAAGCCCAAGCAAGACGCGCCCCGAGGAGTGTCTTGCCACATGTCAACACTGTGTCTGACTGAGCGCCTCCAGGAGAGAGGCCCAAGCAAGACGCGCCCCGAGGAGCGTCTTGCCACGTGTCAACACTGGGTCTGACTTAGCGCCTCCAGGAGAGAGGCCCAAGCAAGATGATACCCACACGTACAACACCCAAGAAAAAAAAACATCTCGCTGTCTGTACTGGGTGTACTCTCAGTAGTCGCAGTTGCTCAGGCCATGGTGGTACGCTCACATAACGCCTCTGAGATACGTCCCATCACACCACCTCCTACACTACTCGCGAAGGAGTATTCAACACCCCCTTTGTTCGAAGACAACCATTATAACGAGCACAGCACAACGCTTGCCGCACGCGAAGACAACATGCAGGAGACAACGCTACCACCGGTCGTGAGAACAACGGATTCGAGTGACAACAATCGCGACTATGACAAGCACATTACAGCACCCTCTGTGCACGAAGACCAGGTGCAGGAGACAACGCTACCACCTGTCGTGAGAAACAAGAGTTTGGTTAACAATGATCATAGTCGTGTCCCATTGTAAACTGGGCGTGCCATCGCACACATCGTACATGTGTGTTAACCCACCTGTATGCGACAGACTTTGTGTGTTGCATGACATCGAGATGTATTGACGTTTGTGTCAATACAGGACTCTCTAAGCTGGGAGCTGGACGATAACGACCCGTGCATGCGCCACACAAAAGGTAACTCGACTAACTACAAAACGCATATTGTGATGTAGAAAGTTGGCTCGACTGTTTGAATCAGCTGCAGCTGCGGTTTACTCACAAAGTGAATCGCACGCTTGTTAGAAGTACATTCGGAGCACTTAAAAAATACATTGCTCTCATCGAGTTCCGTCTCAGCGTTCACCGGCTGATGAGCAAGAGCGTGACATGGGATCGCCAGGAACTTACTTAAGGACTATCATCTCATTTGGCATTTACTCACGGACCCAAGAAACCAGTTCCGAAAAATGGTCGAGAATTATAACTTGTCTAATAGCAACTGGAAGATATGTTGCGTCATAAGCCTCTGATGGTTCACAAGGTGCACGGTCCACTCGAAATCCTAATGCTGTATTTGTAGTACATACACTAAGTCTTCTCTGTTGATGTCAGACTAGAGTTTTATTAGAGTTTTACTTTGCAACAATGGGATTCGAGCAATTGATGTGTATATTTTTAATAGTGCACAATGCTACTATTCCTAGGCTGAATGTACGACATGGCTCTTATGTATCATTATGTATCGTTTCCGTTAAGTACAAATTTAAATAAAGTCCCACTGTCCTCAGTGCTAGGTTGTGGGTTTAATACACATTATTATGATCAACCTGTTGAACAGTATAATAACAATATTCCTGTAAAAGTCATTTAGTAATGAACTTCCTCAGTTCTGTGAAAGAACATCATGTCTCTGATGTGTACACTGCAGGCCTGACCGGGGTTTGCACGCAAGGGCCTGTGTGTGTGTGTGTGTGTGTGTGTGTGTGTGTGTGTGTGTGTGTGTGTGTGTGTGTGTGTGTGTGTGTGTGTGTGTGTGTGTGAAACAAATAAAGATAAATATAGCTAGTGCGGCCACGAGCGGTCGTGCAGGGTAGAGGCTGCGCGAAAACGCCTCTAAAAACAAGCGCGTGCCCACGCCCGATCCGTGGAAGCACGTAGATCTAGCAAACGTACTAGCAGAAATCAACGATCGCACACGGGTCATTGAGTGTGTACAGGGTTCGTCTGCGTGTGTGGCATTGGGCAATCTAGCGGCAACTGTGTGGCCTGAAGGCGGAACCGGCCAACCCGTCGCCCTCACCATCGTTGCGCTTCGAGATGAACTATTGCTAAAGATGATCGTCCTCATCAACCACGGCGCTACCAGAGTAGCTCGTAACGAAGACCCTCTCCGCGACCTCGCGGCCAGTGTGCGCAGTGTACAGCAAATGACAAACGATGTTGCGAGCGATATATTGGAAAAACTTTGCACTGACGCGACGGTCGCCACTGCAGGTTGTGCGAGTCTCGCGCAAAGTGCCATATCAAACGTGCGCAAGCTAGTGACAAGCAACTTCTCCAGATCCGTAGATTCTGCATACGCTCGGATACGAATGAAAGTATCGAGAGATAACACCGACACAAGTTGCGCGACGGCGCTGGCTGCAGTCGCTACAACACTGGATTTATTAATCAACGTAATTGTGATCGTAATGGCGTTTCGAGTGTGCACCAGAAACTACAACCAGTACTACAGAAAACTGGCATGAGGGTCGCGGTCTAACGTTATGTTGGTGTCTCGCATCGACCGTCGACGGCCGTTTGCCAGCGGCTGAAAATGGCAGTTGACGAAATGGAAACGCCGACCGTCGATAGTGCACTCTCGCAAGTTCCAACCGCACCATCTCAGGAGACAGACCACAGAGTCATATTAGCGGAGGGTAGATAGAAAATGCGCAAACCGCCGCAACCGCCCATATACATACTATACGAGTTCAACATAGAGTGGAGTAAGAAGTTACTACCGATTGTATTTCCAACGTGCAAGCAGCTGGTGTTTGACGCTTTACTTGAGTATCACAGAGGTTGCGATGTCCTGTGTTCCACGAGCGCATGGAAACAAGTGAACGAACTTCTACCGACCGTACTGTTGGGGTATGAGCGAGCTGTAAAATCAATACACGCTAGACACGCGGACTTTGCCGCGTTACTGGACACGCATATCGCCACAACAAAACCGGGTCAAGTGTTCGGGGCATCACCGCGCTCGACTATACACGTCTTGGCCTACCACGAGTACATGAGCCCACAGATCCTAAGCGAGGTAGAAGCCGTTGTGTCTACCCAACGCAAATTCAGCACAGCCGTGCGCGCTAAGACAAGTCCCTCTAGACTGCTGGAAATTTTGGAAACGTGGAAGGCTGGCGTGTACGCGCTTTCTACACATCTCAACGGTATGATCGCGATACTCTCGGCCGCACAACAAGTAATGGTCATGTGTTCGGAAGGTCTGATCAGGTCTGACATGACCGGTTGTCAATCGACGTCGAGCGTGCACTCACACACGGATATCCTGGCGTACAGTAAAGCGACGTCGACCTCTAAGCTCACGTTGATCGCCGATGTTTCGAAGGGCAATCGAGTGTGTTGGCTGACGAAAGCTATGGTGACCGACGGTCGCGTCGACTACAATGTGCCTCATTGCGACTGGAGAGGCGTATGTGATCCTTTGCAAATCGATAACACCACCGCGGTCGAGTGCGAAGTCACGGTCGGCGGCGTGTTGTCCTTACTGTTTCCCATACAATGTGACGGTCCGTTTCACGGACCGGTGTGTTACGACCCGACTAACGAAACGTACCAGGTGATAACATTGCATCCGCCCATTACAGCGGAGCGAGCGTTTTGCCACACTCCCAAACCAAGGTTAATAGTTGTAGCGCACGCCCTTTCGGACCTCGGTGCACGTGAAACACTGGCGTACACTCACAACATCACGCTCGAGACAGCTCAAGCGTTACGCGAAACAAAGGACGTGTTCAAATCCATAGAGAATATACGGTCTTTAGCGTATGCGTATATAAAGGAGGTCGATGACATTTACAGACCTGGCGGCGTGGGCACCACAGTAGAACAACAAGGTGCTCTCAAGCGCACACAGATACTGGCCGCATTATCACTCGCGATGTCTATCCTGACATGCCCGTTTCTGATTTCTATGTATATTAAATTATGACAAGAGCTACGGTGGTTACGATTACACTCTGACCACGTGCCTTAGTTTCTGCTAGTGACCTATAAATACATTTGCCCACTTGCTCTCACTGCCATTAAAGCGGCTGTACCCACACGTACAACACCCAAGAAAAAAAAAGATCTCGCTGTCTGTACTGGGTGTACTCTCAGTAGTCGCAGTTGCTCAGGCCATGGTGGTACGCTCACATAACGCCTCTGAGATACGTCCCATCACACCACCTCCTACACTACTCGCGAAGGAGTATTCAACACCCCCTTTGTACGAAGACAACCATTATAACGAGCACAGCACAACGCTTGCCGCACGTGAAGACAACATGCAGGAGACAACGCTACCACCTGTCGTGAGAACAACGGATTCGAGTGACAACGATCGCGACTATGACGAGCACATTACAGCACCCTCTTTGCACGAAGAACAGGTGCAGGAGACAATGCTAACACCTGTGTTTGAGAAACAAGAGTTTGGTTAACAATGATCATCGTCGTGTCCCATTGTAAACTGGGCGTGCCATCGCACACATCGTACATGTGTGTTAACCCACCTGTATGCGACAGACTTTGTGTGTTGCATGACATCGAGATGTATTTACGTCTGTGTCAATACAGGACTCTCTATAAGCCGGGAGCTGGACGCTAACGACCCGTGCATGCGCCACACAAAAGGTATCATACATGTGCTAACCCACCTGTATGCGACAGACTTTGTGTGTTGCATGAAATCGAGATGTATTGACGTCTGTGTCAATACAGGACTCTCTAAGCTGGGAGCTGGACGCTAACAACCCGTGCATGCGCCACACAAAAGGTATCGTACATGTGTTAACCCACCTGTATGCGACAGACTTTGTGTGTTGCATGACATCGAGATGTATTGACGTCTGTGTCAATACAGGACTCTCTAAGCTGAGAGCTGGACGATAACGACCCGTGCATGCGCCACACAAAAGGTAACTCGACTAACTACAAAACGCATATTGTGATGTAGAAAGTTGGCTCGACTGTTTGAATCAGCTGCAGCTTCGGTTTACTCACAAAGTGAATCGCACGCTTGTTAGAAGTACATTCGGAGCACTTAAAAAATACATCGCTCTCATCGAGTTCCGTCTCAGCGTTCACCGGCTGATGGGCAAGAGCGTGACATGGGATCGCCAGGAACTTACTTAAGGACTATCATCTCATTTGGCATTTACTCACGGACCCAAGAAACCAGTTCCGAAAAATCGTCAAGAATTATAACTTGTCTAATAGCAACTGGAAGATATGTTGCGTCATAAGCCTCTGATGGTTCACAAGGTTCACTGTCCACTCGAAATCCTAATGCTGTATTTGTAGTACATACTCTAAGTCTTCTCTGTTGATGTCGGACTAGAGTTTTATTAGAGTTTTACTTTGCAACAATGGGATTCGAGCAATTGATGTGTATATTTTTAATAGTGCACAATGCTGCTATTCCTAGGCTGAATGTACGACATGGCTCTTATGTATCATTATGTATCGTTTCCATTAAGTACTAATGGCATTTACTCACGGACCCAAGAAACCAGTTCCGAAAAATGGTCGAGAATTATAACTTGTCTAATAGCAACTGGAAGATATGTTGCCTCATAAGCCTCTGATGGTTCACAAGGTGCACGGTCCACTCTAAATCCTAATGCTGTATTTGTAGTACATACACTAAGTCTTCTCTGTTAATGTCAGACTAGAGTTTTATTAGAGTTTTACTTTGCAACAATGGGATTCGAGCAATTGATGTGTATATTTTTAATAGTGCACAATGCTACTATTCCTAGGCTGAATGTGTGACATGGCTCTTATGTATCATTATGTATCGTTTCCATTAAGTACTAATTTAAATAAAGTCCCTCTGTCCTCAGTGCTAGGTTGTGGGTTTAAGTGGCAAGACGCTCCTCGGGGCGCATATTGCTTGGGCCTCTCTCCTGGATGCCCTCTGTCAGACCGAGTGTTGACATGTGGCAAGACTCTCCTCGGGGCGCGTCTTGCTTGGGCTTCTCTCATGGAGGCCGTCAGTCAGACCCAGTGTTGACATGTGTCAAGACGCTCCTCGGGGCGTGTCTTGCTTGGGCCTCTCTCCTGGAGGCGCTCAGTCAGACCCAGTGTTGACATGTGGCAAGACGCTCCTCGGGGCGCGTCTTGCTTGGGCTTCTCTCCTGGAGGCCCTCAGTCAGACCCATTGTTGACATGTGGCAAGACGCTCCTCGGGGCACGTCTTGCTTGGGCCTCTCTCCTGGAGGCGCTCAAACAGACCGAGTAGTGACATGTGGCAAGACGCTCCGCTGGGCGCGTCTTGCTGGGGCTTCTCTCATGGAGGCACTCAGTCAGACCCAGTGTTGACATGTGGCAAGACGCTCCTCGGGGCGCGTCTTGCTTGGGCCTCTCTCCCTGAGGCGCTCAGTAAGACCGAGTAGTGACATGTGGCAAGACGCTCCACGGGGCGCGTCTTGCTTGGGCCTCTCTCATGGAGGCCCTCTGTCAGACCCAGTGTTGACATGTGTCAAGACGCTCCTCGGGGGGCGTCTTGCTTTGTCCTCTCTCCTGGAGGCACTCAGTCAGACCGAGTGCTGACATGTGGCAAGAAGCTCCTCGTGGCGCGTCTTGCTTGGACTTCTCTCCCGGAGGCCCTCAGTAAGAACCATTGTTGACATGTGGCAAGACGCTCCTCGGGACGCGTCTTGCTTGGGCCTCTCTCCAGAAGGCCCTCAATCAGACCCAGTGTTGACACGTGGCAAGACGCTCCTCGGGGCGCGTCTTGCTTGGGCCTCTCTCCTGGAGGCGCTCAGTCAGACTGAGTAGTGACATGTGGCCTGACGCTCCTCGGGGCGCGTGTTGCTTGGGCCTCTCTCCTGAAGGCGCTCAGTCAGACCAAGTGGTGACATGTGGCAAGACAATCCTCGGGGCGCATCTTGCTTGGGCCTCTCTCCTGGAGGCCCTCTGTCAGACCCAGTGTTCACATGTGGCAAGACACTCCTCGGGGCGCGTCTTGCTTGGGCCTCTCTCATGGAGGCCCTCTGTCAGACCCAGTGTTGACATGTGTCAAGACGCTCCTCGGGGCACGTCTTGCTTTGGCCTCTCTCCTGGAGGCGCTCAGTCAGACCGAGTGCTGACATGTGGCAAGAAGCTCCTCGGGGCGCGTCTTGCTTGGGCGTCTCTCCTGGAGGCCCTCAGTAATTCCCATTGTTGACATGTGGCAAGACGCTCCTCGGGGCGCGTCTTGCTTGGGCCTCTCTCCTGGAGGCGCTCAGTCAGACTGAGTAGTGACATGTGGCCTGACGCTCCTCGGGGTGCGTGTTGCTTGGGACTCTCTCCTGGAGGCGCTCAGTCAGACCAAGTGGTGACATGTGGCAAGACACTCCTCGGGGCGCGTCTTGCTTGGGCCTCTCTCCTGGAGGCCCTCTGTCATACCCAGTGTTGACATGTGTCAAGACGCTCCTCGGGGCGCTTCTTGCTTGGGCTTCTCTCCTGGAGGCCCTCAGTCAGACCCATATTTGGCATGTGGCAAGACTCTCCTCGGGGCGCGTCTTGCTTGGGCCTCTCTCCTGGAGGCGCTCAGTCAGACCGAGTGCTGACATGTGGCAAGACGCTCCTCGGGGCGCGTGTTGCTTGGGCTTCTCTCCTGGAGGCCCTCAGTCAGACCCATTGTTGACATGTGGCAAGACGCTCCTCGGGGCGCGTCTTGCTTGGGCCTCTCTCCTGGAGGCGCTCAGTCAGACCGAGTGCTGACATGTGGCAAGACACTCCTCGGGGCGCGTCTTGCTTGGGCTTCTCTCCTGGAGGCCCTCAGTCAGACCCATTGTTGACATGTGGCAAGACGCTCCTCGGGGCGCGTCTTGCTTGGGCCTCTCTCCTGGAGGCCCTCTGTCAGACCCAGTGTTGACATGTGGCAAGTCACTCCTCGGGGCGCGTCTTGCTTGGGCCTCTCTCATGGAGGCCCTCTGTCAGACCCAGTGTTGACATGTGTCAAGACGCTCCTCGGGGCACGTCTTGCTTGGGCCTCTCTCGTGGAGGCCCTCTGTCAGACCCAGTGTTGACATGTGTCAAGAAGCTCCTCGGGGCGCGTCTTGCTTGGGCCTCTCTCGTGGAGGCCCTCAGTCAGACCCAGTGGTGACATGTGTCAAGACGCTCCTCGGGGCACGTCTTGCTTGGGCCTCTCTCGTGGAGGCCCTCAGTCAGACCCAGTGGTGACATGTGGCAAGACACTCCTCGGGGCACGTCTTGCTTGGGCCTCTCTCCTGGAGGCCCTCAGTCAGACCCATTGTTGACATGTGGCAAGACGCTCCTCGGGGCACGTCTTGCTTGGGCCTCTCTCCTGGAGGCGCTCAAACAGACCGAGTAGTGACATGTGGCAAGACGCTCCGCTGGGCGCGTCTTGCTGGGGCTTCTCTCATGGAGGCACTCAGTCAGACCCAGTGTTGACATGTGGCAAGACGCTCCTCGGGGCGCGTCTTGCTTGGACCTCTCTCCCTGAGGCGCTCAGTAAGACCGAGTAGTGACATGTGGCAAGACGCTCCACGGGGCGCGTCTTGCTTGGGCCTCTCTCATGGAGGCCCTCTGTCAGACCCAGTGTTGACATGTGTCAAGACGCTCCTCGGGGGGCGTCTTGCTTTGTCCTCTCTCCTGGAGGCACTCAGTCAGACCGAGTGCTGACATGTGGCAAGAAGCTCCTCGTGGCGCGTCTTGCTTGGACTTCTCTCCCGGAGGCCCTCAGTAAGAACCATTGTTGACATGTGGCAAGACGCTCCTCGGGACGCGTCTTGCTTGGGCCTCTCTCCAGAAGGCCCTCAATCAGACCCAGTGTTGACACGTGGCAAGACGCTCCTCGGGGCGCGTCTTGCTTGGGCCTCTCTCCTGGAGGCGCTCAGTCAGACTGAGTAGTGACATGTGGCCTGACGCTCCTCGGGGCGCGTGTTGCTTGGGCCTCTCTCCTGAAGGCGCTCAGTCAGACCAAGTGGTGACATGTGGCAAGACAATCCTCGGGGCGCATCTTGCTTGGGCCTCTCTCCTGGAGGCCCTCTGTCAGACCCAGTGTTCACATGTGGCAAGACACTCCTCGGGGCGCGTCTTGCTTGGGCCTCTCTCATGGAGGCCCTCTGTCAGACCCAGTGTTGACATGTGTCAAGACGCTCCTCGGGGCACGTCTTGCTTTGGCCTCTCTCCTGGAGGCGCTCAGTCAGACCGAGTGCTGACATGTGGCAAGAAGCTCCTCGGGGCGCGTCTTGCTTGGGCGTCTCTCCTGGAGGCCCTCAGTAATTCCCATTGTTGACATGTGGCAAGACGCTCCTCGGGGCGCGTCTTGCTTGGGCCTCTCTCCTGGAGGCGCTCAGTCAGACTGAGTAGTGACATGTGGCCTGACGCTCCTCGGGGTGCGTGTTGCTTGGGACTCTCTCCTGGAGGCGCTCAGTCAGACCAAGTGGTGACATGTGGCAAGACACTCCTCGGGGCGCGTCTTGCTTGGGCCTCTCTCCTGGAGGCCCTCTGTCATACCCAGTGTTGACATGTGTCAAGACGCTCCTCGGGGCGCTTCTTGCTTGGGCTTCTCTCCTGGAGGCCCTCAGTCAGACCCATATTTGGCATGTGGCAAGACTCTCCTCTGGGCGCGTCTTGCTTGGGCCTCTCTCCTGGAGGCGCTCAGTCAGACCGAGTGCTGACATGTGGCAAGACGCTCCTCGGGGCGCGTGTTGCTTGGGCTTCTCTCCTGGAGGCCCTCAGTCAGACCCATTGTTGACATGTGGCAAGACGCTCCTCGGGGCGCGTCTTGCTTGGGCCTCTCTCCTGGAGGCGCTCAGTCAGACCGAGTGCTGACATGTGGCAAGACACTCCTCGGGGCGCGTCTTGCTTGGGCTTCTCTCCTGGAGGCCCTCAGTCAGACCCATTGTTGACATGTGGCAAGACGCTCCTCGGGGCGCGTCTTGCTTGGGCCTCTCTCCTGGAGGCCCTCTGTCAGACCCAGTGTTGACATGTGGCAAGTCACTCCTCGGGGCGCGTCTTGCTTGGGCCTCTCTCATGGAGGCCCTCTGTCAGACCCAGTGTTGACATGTGTCAAGACGCTCCTCGGGGCACGTCTTGCTTGGGCCTCTCTCGTGGAGGCCCTCTGTCAGACCCAGTGTTGACATGTGTCAAGAAGCTCCTCGGGGCGCGTCTTGCTTGGGCTTCTCTCCTGGAGGCCCTCAGTAATTCCCATTGTTGACATGTGGCAAGACGCTCCTCGGGGCGCGTCTTGCTTGGGCCTCTCTCCTGGAGGCGCTCAGTCAGACTGAGTAGTGACATGTGGCCTGACTATCCTCGGGGCACGTCTTGCTTGGGCCTCTCTCCTGGAGGCGCTCAGTCAGACCCAGTGGTGACATGTGGCAAGACACTCCTCGGGGCGCGTCTTGCTTGGGCCTCTCTCGTGGAGGCCCTCTGTCAGACCCAGTGTTGACATGTGTCAAGAAGCTCCTCGGGGCGCGTCTTGCTTGGGCTTCTCTCCTGGAGGCCCACAGTCAGACCCAGTGTTGGCATGTGGCAAGACGCTCCTCAGGGCGCGTCTTGGTTGGGCCTCTCTCCTGGAGGCGCTCAGTCAGACCCAGTGGTGACATGTGGCAAGACGCTCCTCGGGGCGCGTATTGCTTGGGCCTCTCTCCTGGATGCTCTCTGTCAGACCGAGTGTTGACATGTGGCAAGACTCTCCTCGGGGCGCGTCTCTCTTGGGCTTCTCTCATGGAGGCCCTCAGTCAGACCCAGTGTTGACATGTGTCAAGACGCTCCTCGGGGCGTGTCTTGCTTGGGCCTCTCTCCGAGAGGCGCTCAGTCAGACCCAGTGTTGAGATGTGGCAAGACGCTCCTCGGGGCGCGTCTTGCTTGGGCTTCTCTCCTGGAGGCCCTCAGTCAGACCCATTGTTGACATGTGGCAAGACGCTCCTCGGGGCACGTCTTGCTTGGGCTTCTCTCCTGGAGGCGCTCAAACAGACCGAGTAGTGACACGTGGAAAGACGCTCCTCGGGGCGCGTCTTGCTGGGGCTTCTCTCATGGAGGCACTCAGTCAGACCCAGTGTTGACATGTGGCAAGACACTCCTCGGGGCGCGTCTTGCTTGGACCTCTCTCATGGAGGCCCTCTGTCAGACCCAGTGTTGACATGTGTCAAGACGCTCCTCGGGGTGCGTCTTGCTTTGGCCTCTCTCCTGGAGGCCCTCTGTCAGACCCAGTGTTGACATGTTTCAAGACGCTCCTCGGGGCGCGTCTTGCTTAGGCTTCTCTCCTGGAGGCCCTCAGTCATACCCATTGCTGACATGTGGCAAGACGCTCCTCGGTAAGCGTCTTGCTTTGGCCTCTCTCCTGGAGGCGCTCAGTCAGACCGAGTGCTGAAATGTGGCAAGACGCTCCTCGGGCCGCGTGTTGCTTGGGCTTCTCTCCTGGAGGCCCTCAGTCAGACCCATTGTTGACATGTTGCAAGACGCTCCTTTGGGCGCGTCTTGCTTTGGCCTCTCTCCTGGAGGCCCTCTGTCAGACCCAGTGTTGACATGTTTCAAGACGCTCCTCTCTCCTGGAGGCGCTCAGTCAGACCGAGTGCTGACATGTGGAAAGACGCTCCTCGGGGCGCGTCTTGCTTGGGCTTCTCTCCTGGAGGCGCTCAGAAAGACCCAGTGTTGACATGTGACAAGACGCTCCTCGGGGCGCGTCTTGCTTGGGCCTCTCTCCTGGAGAAGCTCAGTCAGACCCAGTGGTGACATGTGGCAAGACACTCCTCGGGGCGCGTCTTGCTTGGGCCTCTCTCGTGGAGGCCCTCTGTCAGACCCAGTGTTGACATGTGTCAAGAAGCTCCTCGGGGCGCGTCTTGCTTGGGCTTCTCTCCTGGAGGCCCTCAGTAATTCCCATTGTTGACATGTGGCAAGACGCTCCTCGGGGCGCGTCTTGCTTGGGCCTCTCTCCTGGAGGCGCTCAGTCAGACTGAGTAGTGACATGTGGCCTGACTATCCTCGGGGCACGTCTTGCTTGGGCCTCTCTCCTGGAGGCGCTCAGTCAGACCCAGTGGTGACATGTGGCAAGACACTCCTCGGGGCGCGTCTTGCTTGGGCCTCTCTCGTGGAGGCCCTCTGTCAGACCCAGTGTTGACATGTGTCAAGAAGCTCCTCGGGGCGCGTCTTGCTTGGGCTTCTCTCCTGGAGGCCCACAGTCAGACCCAGTGTTGGCATGTGGCAAGACGCTCCTCAGGGCGCGTCTTGGTTGGGCCTCTCTCCTGGAGGCGCTCAGTCAGACCCAGTGGTGACATGTGGCAAGACGCTCCTCGGGGCGCGTATTGCTTGGGCCTCTCTCCTGGATGCTCTCTGTCAGACCGAGTGTTGACATGTGGCAAGACTCTCCTCGGGGCGCGTCTCTCTTGGGCTTCTCTCATGGAGGCCCTCAGTCAGACCCAGTGTTGACATGTGTCAAGACGCTCCTCGGGGCGTGTCTTGCTTGGGCCTCTCTCCGAGAGGCGCTCAGTCAGACCCAGTGTTGACATGTGGCAAGACGCTCCTCGGGGCGCGTCTTGCTGGGGCTTCTCTCATGGAGGCACTCAGTCAGACCCAGTGTTGACATGTGGCAAGACACTCCTCGGGGCGCGTCTTGCTTGGACCTCTCTCATGGAGGCCCTCTGTCAGAGCCAGTGTTGACATGTGTCAAGACGCTCCTCGGGGCGCGTCTTGCTTTGGCCTCTCTCCTGGAGGCCCTCTGTCAGACCCAGTGTTGACATGTTTCAAGACGCTCCTCGGGGCGCGTCTTGCTTGGGCTTCTCTCCTGGAGGCCCTCAGTCATACCCATTGTTGACATGTGGCAAGACGCTCCTCGGTAAGCGTCTTGCTTTGGCCTCTCTCCTGGAGGCGCTCAGTCAAACCGAGTGCTGAAATGTGGCAAGACGCTCCTCGGGCCGCGTGTTGCTTGGGCTTCTCTCCTGGAGGCCCTCAGTCAGACCCATTGTTGACATGTTGCAAGACGCTCCTTTGGGCGCGTCTTGCTTTGGCCTCTCTCCTGGAGGCCCTCTGTCAGACCCAGTGTTGACATGTTTCAAGACGCTCCTCTCTCCTGGAGGCGCTCAGTCAGACCGAGTGCTGACATGTGGAAAGACGCTCCTCGGGGCGCGTCTTGCTTGGGCTTCTCTCCTGGAGGCGCTCAGAAAGACCCAGTGTTGACATGTGACAAGACGCTCCTCGGGGCGCGTCTTGCTTGGGCCTCTCTCCTGGAGGCGCTCAGTCAGACCCAGTGGTGACATGTGGCAAGACACTCCTCGGGGCGCGTATTGCTTGGGCCTCTCTCCTGGATGCTCTCTGTCAGACCGAGTGTTGACATGTGGCAAGACTCTCCTCGGGGCGCGTCTCTCTTGGGCTTCTCTCATGGAGGCCCTCAGTCAGACCCAGTGTTGACATGATTCAAGACGCTCCTCGGGGCGTGTCTTGCTTGGGCCTCTCTCCTAGAGGCGCTCAGTCAGACCCAGTGTTGACATGTGGCAAGACGCTCCTCGGGGCACGTCTTGCTTGGGCTTCTCTCCTGGAGGCCCTCAGTCAGACCCATTGTTGACATGTGGCAAGACGCTCCTCGGGGCACGTCTTGCTTGGGCTTCTCTCCTGGAGGCGCTCAAACAGACCGAGTAGTGACATGTGGCAAGACGCTCCTCGGGGCGCGTCTTGCTGGGGCTTCTCTCATGGAGGCACTCAGTCAGACCCAGTGTTGACATGTGGCAAGACACTCCTCGGGGCGCGTCTTGCTTGGACCTCTCTCCCTGAGGCGCTCTGTCAGACCTAGTGTTGACATTTGGCAAGACACTCCTCGGGGCGCGTCTTGCTTGGGCCTCTCTCATGGAGGCCCTCTGTCAGACCCAGTGTTGACATGTGTCAAGACGCTCCTCGGGGGGCGTCTTGCTTTGGCCTCTCTCCTGGAGGCGCTCAGTCAGACCGAGTGCTGACATGTGGCAAGAAGCTCCTCGGGGCGCGTCTTGCTTGGGCTTCTCTGCTGGAGGCCCTCAGTAAGAACCATTGTTGACATGTGGCAAGAAGCTCCTTGGGGCGCGTCTTGCTTGGGCTTCTCTCCTGGAGGCCCTCAGTAAGACCCATTGTTGACATGTGGCAAGACGCTCCTCGGGGCGCGTCTTGCTTGGGCCTCTCTCCTGGAGGCGCTCAGTCAGACTGAGTAGTGACATGTGGCCTGACGCTCCTCGGGGCGCGTGTTGCTTGGGCCTCTCTCCTGGAGGCGCTCAGTCAGACCCAGTGGTGACATGTGGCAAGACACTCCTCGGGGCACGTCTTGCTTGGGCCTCTCTCCTGGAGGCCCTCTGTCAGACCCAGTGTTGACATGTGTCAAGACGCTCCTCGGGGCGCGTCTTGCTTGGGCTTCTCTCCTGGAGGCCCTCAGTCAGACCCATTATTGACATGTGGCAAGACGCTCCTCGGGGCGCGTCTTGCTTGGGCCTCTCTCCTGGAGGCGCTCAGTCAGAACCAGAGGTGACATGTGGCAAGACGCTCCTCGGGCCGCGTCTTGCTTGGGCCTCTCTCCTGGAGGCCCTCTTTCAGACCCAGTGTTGACATGTGGCAAGACGCTCCTCCGGGCTCAACTTGCTTGGGCCTCTCTCCTGGAGGCCCTCAGTCAGACCCATTGTTGACATGTGGCAAGACGCTCCTCGGGGCGTGTCCTGCTTGGGCCTCTCTCCTGGAGGCGCTCAGTCAGACCGAGTGCTGACATAAGGCAAGACGCTCCTCGGGGCGCGTCTTGCTGGGGCCTCTCTCCTGGAGGCGCTCAGTCAGACCCAGTGCTGACATGTGGCAAGACGCTCCTCGGGGCGCGTCTTGCTTTGGCCTCTCTCCTGGAGGCGCTCAGTCAGACTGAGTAGTGACATGTGGCCTGACGCTCCTCGGGGCGCGTCTTGCTTGGGCCTCTCTCCTGGAGGCGCTCAGTCAGACCCAGTGGTGACATGTGGCAAGACACTCCTCGGGGCGCGTCTTGCTTGGGCCTCTCTCCTGGAGGCCCTCTGTCAGACCCAGTGTTGACATGTGTCAAGACGCTCCTCGGGGCGCGTCTTGCTTGGGCCTCTCTCCTGGAGGCGCTCAGTCAGACCCAGTGGTGACACGTGGGAAGACGCTCCTCGGGGCGCGTCTTGCTTGGCCCTCTCTCCTGGAGGCGCTCAGTCAGACCCAGTGTTGACACGTGGCAAGACGCTCCTCGGGGCGCGTCTTGCTTGGGCTTCTCTCATGGAGGCCCTCAGTCCGACCCAGTGTTGACATGTGTCAAGACGCTCCTCGGGGCGTGTCCTGCTTGGGCCTCTCTCCTGGAGGCGCTCAGTCAGACCCAGTGCTGACATGTGGTAGGACGCTCCTCCAGGTGCGTCTTGCTTGGGCCTCTCTCCTGGAGGCGCTCAGTCAGACCCAGTGTTCACATGTGGCAAGACTCTCCTCGGGGCGCGTCTTGCTTGGGCCTCTCTCCTGGAGGCGCTCAGTCAGACCGAGTGCTGACATGTGGCAAGACGCTCCTCGGGGCCCAAGCAAGATGGGCCCCGGGGAGCGTCTTGCCACATGTCAACAATGGGTGTGACTATGGGCCTCCAGGAGAGAAGCCCAAGCAAGAAGCGCCCCGAGGAGCGTCTTGCCACATGTCAACACTGGGTCTGACTGAGCGCCTCCAGGAGAAAGGCCCAAGCAAGACATGCCCCGAGGAGCGTCGTGACACATGTAAACACTGGGTCTGACTGAGGGCCTCCAAGAGAGAAGCCCAAGCAAGACGCGCCCCGAGGAGAGTCTTGCCACATGTCAACACTGGGTCTGACAGAGGGCATCCAGGATAGAGGCCCAAGCAATACGCGCCCCGAGGAGCGTCTTGCCACATGTCAGCACTCGGTCTGACTGAGCGCCTCCAGGAGAGAGGCCCAAGCAAGACGCGCCCCGAGGAGAGTCTTGCCACATGTGAACACTGGGTCTGACTGAGCGCCTCCAGGAGAGAGGCCCAAGCAAGACGCGCCTGGAGGAGCGTCTTTCCACATGTCAGCACTGGGTCTGACTGAGCGCCTCCAGGAGAGAGGCCCAAGCAGGACACGCCCCGAGGAGCGTCTTGACACATGTCAACACTGGGTCGGACTGAGGGCCTCCATGAGAGAAGCCCAAGCAAAAAGCGCCCCGAGGAGAGTCTTGCCACATGTCAACACTCGGTCTGACAGAGGGCATTCAGGAGAGAGGCCCAAGCAATACGCGCCCCGAGGAGCGTCTTTCCACGTGTCACCACTGGGTCTGACTGAGCGCCTCCAGGAGAGAGGCCCAAGCAAGACGCACCCCGAGGAGCGTCTTGCCACATGTGAACACTGGGTCTGACAGAGCGCCTCCAGGAGAGAGGCCCAAGCAAGACGCGCCCGGAGGAGCGTCTTGCCACATGTGAACACTGGGTCTGACTGAGCGCCTCCAGGAGAGAGGCCCAAGCAAGACGTGCCCCGAGGAGCGTCTTGCCACATGTCAACACTGGGTCTGACTGAGTGCCTCCATGAGAGAAGCCCCAGCAAGACGCGCCCCGAGGAGCATCTTGCCACATGTCAACACTGGGTCTGACTGAGAACCTCCAGGAGAGAGGCCCAAGCAAGACGCGCCCCGAGGAGCGTCTTGCAACATGTCAACACTGGGTCTGACTGAGCGCCTCCAGGAGAGAGGCCCAAGCAAGACGCGCCCCGAGGAGCGTCTTGTCACATGTCACTACTCGGTCTGACGGAGCACCTCCAGGAGAGAGGCCCAAGCAAGACGTGCCCCGAGGAGCGTCTTGCCACATGTCAACAATGGGTCTGACTGAGGGCCTCCAGGAGAGAAGCCCAAGCAAGAAGCGCCCCGAGGAGCATCTTGCCACATGTCAACACTGGGTCTGACTGAGCACCTCCAGGAGAGAGGCCCAAGCAAGACACGCCCCGAGGAGCGTCGTGACACATGTAAACACTGGGTCTGACTGAGGGCCTCCATGAGAGAAGCCCAAGCAAGACGCGCCCCGAGGAGAGTCTTGCCACATGTCAACACTGGGTCTGACAGAGGGCATCCAGGATAGAGGCCCAAGCAATACGCGCCCCGAGGAGCGTCTTGCCACATGTCAGCACTCGGTCTGACTGAGCGCCTCCAGAAGAGAGGCCCAAGCAAGACGCGCCCCGAGGAGAGTCTTGCCACATGTGAACACTGGGTCTGACTGAGCGCCTCCAGGAGAGAGGCCCAAGCAAGACGCGCCTGGAGGAGCGTCTTTCCACATGTCAGCACTGGGTCTGACTGAGCGCCTCCAGGAGAGAGGCCCAAGCAGGACACGCCCCGAGGAGCGTCTTGACACATGTCAACACTGGGTCAGACTGAGGGCCTCCATGAGAGAAGCCCAAGCAAAACGCGCCCCGAGGAGAGTCTTGCCACATGTCAACACTCGGTCTGAAGGAGGGCATTCAGGAGAGAGGCCCAAGCAATACGCGCCCCGAGGAGCGTCTTTCCACGTGTCACCACTGGGTCTGACTGAGCGCCTCCAGGAGAGAGGCCCAAGCAAGACGCACCCCGAGGAGCGTCTTGCCACATGTGAACACTGGGTCTGACTGAGCGCCTCCAGGAGAGAGGCCCAAGCAAGACGCGCCCGGAGGAGCGTCTTGCCACATGTCAGCACTCGGTCTGACTGAGCGCCTCCAGGAGAGAGGCCCAAGCAAGACGCGCCCCGAGGAGCGTCTTGACACATGTCAACACTGGGTCTGACAGAGGGCCTCCATGAGAGAGGCCCAAGCAAGACGCGCCCAGAGGAGTGTCTTGCCACATGTCAACACTGGGTCTGACTGAGCGCCTCCAGGAGAGAGGCCCAAGCAAGACGCGCCCCGAGGAGCGTCTTGCCACGTGTCACCACTGGGTCTGACTGAGCTCCTCCAGGAGAGAGGCCCAAGCAAGACGCGCCCCGAGGAGCGTCTTTCCACTTGTCACCACTGGGTCTGATTGAGCACCTCCAGGAGAGAGGCCCCAGCAAGACGCGCCCCGAGGAGCGTCTTGCCTTATGTCAGCACTCGGTCTGACTGAGCGCCTCCAGGAGAGAGGTCCAAGCAAGACGCGCCCCGAGGAGCGTCTTGCCACATGTCACTACTCGGTCAGACTGAGCGCCTCCAGGAGAGAGGCCCAAGCAAGACGTGCCCCGAGGAGCGTCTTGCCACATGTCAACAATGGGTCGGACTGAGGGCCTCCAGGAGAGAAGCCCAAGCAAGACGCGCCCCGAGGAGCGTCTTGCCACATGTCAACACTGGGTCTAACTGAGGGCCTCCAGGAGAGAAGCCCAAGCAAGACGCACCCCGAGGAGCGTCTTGCCACATGTCAGCACTCGGTCTGACTGAGCGCCTCCAGGAGAGAGGCCCAAGCAAGACGCGCTCCGAGGAGCGTCTTGCCACATGTCAACACTGGGTCTGACAGAGGGCATCCAGGATAGAGGCCCAAGCAATACGCGCCCCGAGGAGCGTCTTGCCACATGTCAGCACTCGGTCTGACTGAGCGCCTCCAGGAGAGAGGCCCAAGCAAGACGCGCCCCGAGGAGAGTCTTGCCACATGTGAACACTGGGTCTGACTGAGCGCCTCCAGGAGAGAGGCCCAAGCAAGACGCGCCTGGAGGAGCGTCTTTCCACATGTCAGCACTGGGTCTGACTGAGCGCCTCCAGGAGAGAGGCCCAAGCAGGACACGCCCCGAGGAGCGTCTTGACACATGTCAACACTGGGTCGGACTGAGGGCCTCCATGAGATAAGCCCAAGCAAAACGCGCCCCGAGGAGAGTCTTGCCACATGTCAACACTCGGTCTGACAGAGGGCATTCAGGAGAGAGGCCCAAGCAATACGCGCCCCGAGGAGCGTCTTTCCACGTGTCACCACTGGGTCTGACTGAGCGCCTCCAGGAGAGAGGCCCAAGCAAGATGCACCCCGAGGAGCGTCTTGCCACATGTGAACACTGGGTCTGACTGAGCGCCTCCAGGAGAGAGGCCCATGCAAGACGCGCCCGGAGGAGCGTCTTGCCACATGTGAACACTGGGTCTGACTGAGCGCCTCCAGGAGAGAGGCCCAAGCAAGACGTGCCCCGAGGAGCGTCTTGCCACATGTCAACACTGGGTCTGACTGAGTGCCTCCATGAGAGAAGCCCCAGCAAGACGCGCCCCGAGGAGCATCTTGCCACATGTCAACACTGGGTCTGACTGAGAACCTCCAGGAGAGAGGCCCAAGCAAGACGCGCCCCGAGGAGCGTCTTGCAACATGTCAACACTGGGTGTGACTGAGCGCCTCCAGGAGAGAGGCCCAAGCAAGACGCGCCCCGAGGAGCGTCTTGTCACATGTCACTACTCGGTCTGACGGAGCACCTCCAGGAGAGAGGCCCAAGCAAGACGTGCCCCGAGGAGCTTCTTGCCACATGTCAACAATGGGTCTGACTGAGGGCCTCCAGGAGAGAAGCCCAAGCAAGAAGCGCCCCGAGGAGCGTCTTGCCACATGTCAACACTGGGTCTGACTGAGCGCCTCCAGGAGAGAGGCCCAAGCAAGACACGCCCCGAGGAGCGTCGTGACACATGTAAACACTGGGTCTGACTGAGGGCCTCCATGAGAGAAGCCCAAGCAAGACGCGCCCCGAGGAGAGTCTTGCCACATGTCAACACTGGGTCTGACAGAGGGCATCCAGGATAGAGGCCCAAGCAATACGCGCCCCGAGGAGCGTCTTGCCACATGTCAGCACTCGGTCTGACTGAGCGCCTCCAGAAGAGAGGCCCAAGCAAGACGCGCCCCGAGGAGAGTCTTGCCACATGTGAACACTGGGTCTGACTGAGCACCTCCAGGAGAGAGGCCCAAGCAAGACGCGCCTGGAGGAGCGTCTTTCCACATGTCAGCACTGGGTCTGACTGAGCGCCTCCAGGAGAGAGGCCCAAGCAGGACACGCCCCGAGGAGCGTCTTGACACATGTCAACACTGGGTCAGACTGAGGGCCTCCATGAGAGAAGCCCAAGCAAAACGCGCCCCGAGGAGAGTCTTGCCACATGTCAACACTCGGTCTGACAGAGGGCATTCAGGAGAGAGGCCCAAGCAATACGCGCCCCGAGGAGCGTCTTTCCACGTGTCACCACTGGGTCTGACTGAGCGCCTCCAGGAGAGAGGCCCAAGCAAGACGCACCCCGAGGAGCGTCTTGCCACATGTGAACACTGGGTCTGACTGAGCGCCTCCAGGAGAGAGGCCCAAGCAAGACGCGCCCGGAGGAGCGTCTTGCCACATGTCAGCACTCGGTCTGACTGAGCGCCTCCAGGAGAGAGGCCCAAGCAAGACGCGCCCCGAGGAGCATCTTGACACATGTCTCCTCTGGGTCTGACTGAGCGCCTCCAGGAGAGAGGCCCAAGCAAGACGTGCCCCGAGGAGCGTCTTGCCACATGTCAACACTGGGTCTGACTGAGTGCCTCCATGAGAGAAGCCCCAGCAAGACGCGCCCCGAGGAGCATCTTGCCACATGTCAACACTGGGTCTGACTGAGAACCTCCAGGAGAGAGGCCCAAGCAAGACGTGCCCCGAGGAGCGTCTTGCCACTTGTCAACACTGGGTCTGACTGAGTGCCTCCAGGAGAGAGGCCCAAGCAAGACGCGCCCCGAGGAGCGTCTTGTCACATGTCACTACTCGGTCTGACTGAGCGCCTCCAGGAGAGAGGCCCAAGCAAGACGCGCCCCGAGGAGCGTCTTGCCACATGTCAACAATGGGTCTGACTGAGGGCCTCCAGGAGAGAATCCCAAGCAAGACGCGCCCCGAGGAGCTTCTTGCCACATGTCAGCACTCGGTCTGACTGAGCGCCTCCAGGAGAGAGGCCCAAGCAAGACGCGCCCCGAGGAGCGTCTTGACACATGTCAACACTGGGTCTGACAGAGGGCCTCCATGAGAGAGGCCCAAGCAAGACGCGCCCAGAGGAGTGTCTTGCCACATGTCAGCACTCGGTCTGACTGAGCGCCTCCAGGAGAGAGGCCCAAGCAAGACGCGCTCCGAGGAGCGTCTTGCCACATGTCAACACTGGGTCTGACTAAGCGCCTCCAGGAGAGAGGCCCAAATAAGACGCGCCCCGAGGAGCCTCTTGCCACATGTCAACAATGGGTCTGACTGAGGGCCTCCAGGAGAGAGGCCCAAGCAAGACGCGCCCCGAGGAGAGTCTTGCCACATGTGAACACTGGGTCTGACTGAGCGCCTCCAGGAGAGAGGCCCAAGCAAGACGCGCCTGGAGGAGCGTCTTGCCACATGTCAGCACTGGGTCTGACTGAGCGCCTCCAGGAGAGAGGCCCAAGCAGGACACGCCCCGAGGAGCGTCTTGACACATGTCAACACTGGGTCGGACTGAGGGCCTCCATGAGAGAAGCCCAAGCAAGATGCGCCCCGAGGAGAGTCTTGCCACATGTCAACACTCGGTCTGACAGAGGGCATTCAGGAGAGAGGCCCAAGCAATACGCGCCCCGAGGAGCGTCTTGCCACATGTCACCACTGGGTCTGAATGAGCGCCTCCAGGAAAGAGGCCCAACCAAGACGCGCCCCGAGGAGCGTCTTGCCACATGCCAACACTGGGTCTGACTGAGCGCCTCCAGGAGAGAGGCCCAAGCAAGACGCGCCCCGAGGAGCGTCTTGCCACGTGTCAACACTGGGTCTGACTGAGCGCCTCCAGGAGAGAGGGCCAAGCAAGACGCGCCCCGAGGAGCGTCTTCCCACGTGTCACCACTGGGTCTGACTGAGCGCCTCCAGGAGAGAGGCCCAAGCAAGACGCGCCCCGAGGAGCGTCTTGACACATGTCAACACTGGGTCTGACAGAGGGCCTCCAGGAGAGAGGCCCAAGCAAGACGCGCCCCGAGGAGTGTCTTGCCACATGTCACCACTGGGTCTGACTGAGCGCCTCCAGGAGAGAGGACCAAGCAAGACGCGCCCCGAGGAGCGTCAGGCCACATGTCACTACTCAGTCTGACTGAGCGCCTCCAGGAGAGAGGCCAAAGCAAGACGCGCCCCGAGGAGCGTCTTGCCACATGTCAGCACTGGGTCTGACTGAGCGCCTCCAGGAGAGAGGCCCCAGCAAGACGCGCCCCGAGGAGCGTCTTGCCTTATGTCAGCACTCGGTCTGACTGAGCGCCTCCAGGAGAGAGGCCCAAGCAAGACGCGCCCCGAGGAGCGTCTTGCCACATGTCAACAATGGGTCTGACTGAGGGCCTCCAGGAGAGAGGCCCAAGCAAGATGAGCCCGGAGGAGCGTCTTGCCACATGTCAACACTGGGTCTGAAAGAGGGCCTCCAGGAGAGAGGCCCAAGCAAGACGCGCCCCGAGGAGCGTCTTGCCACATGTCACCTCTGGTTCTGACTGAGCGCCTCCAGGAGAGAGGCCCAAGCAAGACGCGCCCCGAGGAGCGTCTTGCCACATGTCAATAATGGGTCTGACTGAGGGCCTCCAGGAGAGAAGCCCAAGCAAGACGCGCCCCGAGGAGCGTCTTGACACATGTCAACACTGGGTCTGACAGAGGGCCTCCAGGAGAGAGGCCCAAGCAAGACGTGCCCCGAGGAGTGTCTTGCCACATGTCACCACTGGGTCTGACTGAGCGCCTCCAGGAGAGAGGCCCAAGCAACACGCGCCCCGAGGAGCGTCAGGCCACATGTCACTACTCAGTCTGACTGAGCGCCTCCAGGAGAGAGGCCCAAGCAAGACGCGCCCCGAGGAGCGTCTTGCCACATGTCAACAATGGGTCTTACTGAGGGCCTCCATGAGAGAAGCCCCAGCAAGACGCGCCCCGAGGAGCGTCTTGCCACATGTCACTACTCGGTCTGTTTGAGTGCCTCCAGGAGAGAAGCCCAAGCAAGACGTGCCCCGAGGAGCGTCTTGCCACATGTCAACACTGGGTCTGACTGAGCGCCTCTAGGAGAGAGGCCCAAGCAAGACACGCCCCGAGGAGCGTCTTGACACATGTCAACACTGGGTCTGACTGAGGGCCTCCATGAGAGAAGCCCAAGAGAGACGCGCCCCGAGGAGAGTCTTGCCACATGTCAACACTCGGTCTGACAGAGAGCATCCAGGAGAGAAGCCCAAGCAATACGCGCCCCGAGGAGTGTCTTGCCACATGTCACCACTGGGTCTGACTGAGCGCCTCCAGGAGAGAGGCCCAAGCAAGACGCGCCCCGAGGAGCGTCTTGTCACATGTCAACACTGGGTCTTTCTGAGCCCCTCCAGGAGAGAAGCCCAAGCAAGACGCGCCCCGAGGAGCGTCTTTCCACATGTCAGCACTCGGTCTGACTGAGCGCCTCCAGGAGAGAGGCCCAAGTAAGACGCGCCCAAAGGAGCGTCTTGCAACATGTCAACAATGGGTCTGACTGAGGGCCTCCAGGAGAGAAGCCCAAGCAACACGCGGCCCGAGGAGCGTCTTGCCACATTTCAGCACTCGGTCTGACTGAGCGCCTCCAGGAGAGAGGCCCAAGCAAGACGCGCCCCGAGGAGCGTCTTGAAACATGTCAACACTGGGTCTGACAGAGGGCCTCCAGGAGAGAGGCCAAAGCAAGACGCGCCCCGAGGAGCGTCTTGACACATGTCAACACTGGGTCTGACAGAGGGCCTCCATGAGAGAGGTCCAAGCAAGACGCGCCCCGAGGAGTGTCTTGCCACATGTCAACACTGGGTCTGACTGAGTGCCTCCATGAGAGAAGCCCCAGCAAGACGCGCCCCGAGGAGCGTCTTGCCACATGTCACTACTCGGTCTGTTTGAGCGCCTCCAGCAGAGAAGCCCAAGCAAGACGTGCCCCGAGGAGCGTCTTGCCACATGTCAACAATGGGTCTGACTGAGGGCCTCCAGGAGAGAAGCCCAAGCAAGACGCGCCCCGAGGAGCGTCTTGCCACATGTCAACACTGGGTCTGACTGAGCGCCTCTCGGAGAGAGGCCCAAGCAAGACACGCCCCGAGGAGCGTCTTGACACATGTCAACACTGGGTCTGACTGAGGGCCTCCATGAGAGAAGCCCAAGAGAGACGCGCCCCGAGGAGAGTCTTGCCACATGTCAACACTAGGTCTGACAGAGAGCATCCAGGAGAGAGGCCCAAGCAATACGCGCCCCGAGGAGCGTCTTGCCACATGTCACCACTGGGTCTGACTGAGCGCCTCCAGGAGAGAGGCCCAACCAAGACGCGCCCTGAGGAGCGTCTTGCCACATGCCAACACTGGGTCTGACTGTGGGCCTCCAGGAGAGAAGCCCAAGCAAGACGCGCCCCGAGGAGCGTCTTGACACATGTCAACACTGGGTCTTACAGAGGGCCTCCATGAGAGAGGCCCAAGCAAGACGCGCCCCGAGGAGTGTCTTGCCACATGTCAACACTGGGTCTGACAGAGGGCCTCCAGGAGAGAGGCCCAAGCAAGATGCGCCCCGAGGATTGTCTTGCCACATGTCACCACTTGGTCTGACTGAGCGCCTCCAGGAGAGAGGCCCAAGCAACACGCGCCCCGAGGAGCGTCAGGCCACATGTCACTACTCAGTCTGACTGAGCGCCTCCAGGAGAGAGGCCCAAGCAAGACGCGCCCCGAGGAGCGTCTTGCCACGTGTCAACACTGGGTCTGATTGAGGGCCTTCTGGAGAGAGGCCCAAGCAAGACGCGTCCCGAGGAGCGTCTTGCCACATGTCAACAATGGTTCTTACTGAGGGCCTCCGGGAGAGAAGTCCAAGCAAGACGCGCCACGAGGAGCTTCTTGCCACATGTCAGCACTCGGTCTGACTGAGTGCCTCCAGGAGAGAGGACAAAGCAAGACGCCCCCCGAGGAGCGTCTTGACACATGTCAACACTGGGTCTGACAGAGGGCCTCCATGAGAGAGGCCCAAGCAAGACGCGCCCCGAGGAGCGTCTTGCCACATGTCACTACTCGGTCTTACTGAGCGCCTCAGGGAGAGAGGTCCAAGCAAGACGCGCCCCGAGGAGCGTCTTGCCACATGTCAACACTGGGTCTGACTGAGTGCCTCCATGAGAGAAGCCCCAGCAAGACGCGCCCAATCGGAGCGTCTTGCCACATGTCACTACTCGGTCTGTTTGAGCGCCTCCAGGAGAGAGGCCCAAGCAAGACGTGCCCCGAGGAGAGTCTTGCCACATGTCAACAATGGGTCTGACTGAGGGCCTCCAGGAGAGAAGCCCAAGCAAGACGCGCCCCGAGGAGCGTCTTGCCACATGTCAACACTGGGTCTGACTGAGCGCCTCCAGGAGAGAGGCCCAAGCAAGACACGCCCCGAGGAGCGTCTTGACACATGTCAACACTGGGTCTGACTGACGGCCTCCATGAGAGAAGCCCAAGCAAGACGCGCCCCGAGGAGAGTCTTGCCACATGTCAACACTCGGTCTGACAGAGGGCATCCAGGAGAGAGGCCCAAGCAATATGCGCCCCGAGGAGCGTCTTGCCACTTAAACCCACAACCTAGCACTGAGGACAGAGGGACTTTATTTAAATTAGTACTTAATGGAAACGATACATAATGATACATAAGAGCCATGTCACACATTCAGCCTAGGAATATTAGCATTGTGCACTATTAAAAATATACACATCAATTGCTCGAATCCCATTGTTGCAAAGTAAAACTCTAATAAAACTCTAGTCTGACATCAACAGAGAAGACATAGTGTATGTACTACAAATACAGCATTAGGATTTAGAGTGGACCGTGCACCTTGTGAACAATCAGAGGCTTATGAGGCAACATATCTTCCAGTTGCTATTAGACAAGTTATAATTCTCGACCATTTTTCGGAACTGGTTTCTTGGGTCCGTGAGTAAATGCCATTAGTACTTAATGGAAACGATACATAATGATACATAAGAGCCATGTCGTACATTCAGCCTAGGAATAGCAGCATTGTGCACTATTAAAAATATACACATCAATTGCTCGAATCCCATTGTTGCAAAGTAAAACTCTAATAAAACTCTAGTCCGACATCAACAGAGAAGACTTAGAGTATGTACTACAAATACAGCATTAGGATTTCGAGTGGACCGTGAACCTTGTGAACCATCAGAGGCTTATGACGCAACATATCTTCCAGTTGCTATTAGACAAGTTATAATTCTTGACCATTTTTCGGAACTGGTTTCTTGGGTCCGTGAGTAAATGCCAAATGAGATGATAGTCCTTAAGTAAGTTCCTGGCGATCCCATGTCACGCTCTTGCCCATCAGCCGGTGAACGCTGAGACGGAACTCGATGAGAGCGATGTATTTTTTAAGTGCTCCGAATGTACTTCTAACAAGCGTGCGATTCACTTTGTGAGTAAACCGAAGCTGCAGCTGATTTAAACAGTCGAGCCAACTTTCTACATCACAATATGCGTTTTGTAGTTAGTCGAGTTACCTTTTGTGTGGTGCATGCACGGGTCGTTATCGTCCAGCTCTCAGCTTAGAGAGGCCTGTATTGACACAGACGTCAATACATCTCGATGTCATGCAACACACAAAGTCTGTCGCATACAGGTGGGTTAACACATGTACGATACCTTTTGTGTGGCGCATGCACGGGATGTTAGCGTCCAGCTCCCAGCTTAGAGAGTCCTGTATTGACACAGACGTCAATACATCTCGATGTCATGCAACACACAAAGTCTGTCGCATACAGGTGGGTTAGCACATGTACGATACCTTTTGTGTGGCGCATGCACGGGTCGTTAGCGTCCAGCTCCCGGCTTATAGAGAGTCCTGTATTGACACAGACGTCAATACATCTCGATGTCATGCAACACACAAAGTCTGTCGCATACAGGTGGGTTAACACACATGTACGATGTGTGCGATGGCACGCCCAGTTTACAATGGGACACGACGATGATCATTGTAACCAAACTCTTGTTTCTCACCACAGGTGGTAGCGTTGTCTCCTGCACCTGGTCTTCGTGCACAGAGGGTGCTGTAATGTGCTCGTCATAGTCGCGATCGTTGTCACTCGAATCCGTTGTTCTCACGACAGGTGGTAGCGTTGTCTCCTGCATGTTGTCTTCACGTGCGGCAAGCGTTGTGCTGTGCTCGTTATAATGGTTGTCTTCGTACAAAGGGGGTGTTGAATACTCCTTCGCGAGTAGTGTAGGAGGTGGTGTGATGGGACGTATCTCAGAGGCGTTATGTGAGCGTACCACCATGGCCTGAGCAACTGCGACTACTGAGAGTACACCCAGTACAGACAGCGAGATCTTTTTTTTTCTTGGGTGTTGTACGTGTGGGTACAGCCGCTTTAATGGCAGTGAGAGCAAGTGGGCAAATGTATTTATAGGTCACTAGCAGAAACTAAGGCACGTGGTCAGAGTGTAATCGTAACCACCGTAGCTCTTGTCATAATTTAATATACATAGAAATCAGAAACGGGCATGTCAGGATAGACATCGCGAGTGATAATGCGGCCAGTATCTGTGTGCGCTTGTGAGCACCTTGTTGTTCTACTGTGGTGCCCACGCCGCCAGGTCTGTAAATGTCATCGACCTCCTTTATATACGCATACGCTAAAGACCGTATATTCTCTATGGATTTGAACACGTCCTTTGTTTCGTGTAACGCTTGAGCTGTCTCGAGCGTGATGTTGTGAGTGTACGCCAGTGTTTCACGTGCACCGAGGTCCGAAAGGGCGTGCGCTACAACTATTAACCTTGGTTTGGGAGTGTGGCAAAACGCTCGCTCCGCTGTAATGGGCGGATGCAATGTTATCACCTGGTACGTTTCGTTAGTCGGGTCGTAACACACCGGTCCGTGAAACGGACCGTCACATTGTATGGGGCACAGTAAGGACAACACGCCGCTGACCGTGACTTCGCACTCGACCGCGGTGGTGTTATCGATATGCAAAGGATCACATACGCCTCTCCAGTCGCAATGAGGCACATTGTAGTCGACGCGACCGTCGGTCACCATAGCTTTCGTCAGCCAACACACTCGATTGCCCTTCGAAACATCGGCGATCAACGTGAGCTTAGAGGTCGACGTCGCTTTACTGTACGCCAGGATATCCGTGTGTGAGTGCACGCTCGACGTCGATTGACAACCGGTCATGTCAGACCTGATCAGACCTTCTGAACACATGACCATTACTTGTTGTGCGGCCGAGAGTATCGCGATCATACCGTTGAGATGTGTAGAAAGCGCGTACACGCCAGCCTTCCACGTTTCCAAAATTTCCAGCAGTCTAGAGGGACTTGTCTTAGCGCGCACGGCTGTGCTGAATTTGCGTTGGGTAGACACAACGGCTTCTACCTCGCTTAGGATCTGTGGGCTCATGTACTCGTGGTAGGCCAAGACGTGTATAGTCGAGCGCGGTGATGCCCCGAACACTTGACCCGGTTTTGTTGTGGCGATATGCGTGTCCAGTAACGCGGCAAAGTCCGCGTGTCTAGCGTGTATTGATTTTACAGCTCGCTCATACCCCAACAGTACGGTCCGTAGAAGTTCGTTCACTTGTTTCCATGCGCTCGTGGAACACAGGACATCGCAACCTCTGTGATACTCAAGTAAAGCGTCAAACACCAGCTGCTTGCACGTTGGAAATACAATCGGTAGTAACTTCTTACTCCACTCTATGTTGAACTCGTATAGTATGTATATGGGCGGTTGCGGCGGTTTGCGCATTTTCTATCTACCCTCCGCTAATATGACTCTGTGGTCTGTCTCCTGAGATGGTGCGGTTGGAACTTGCGAGAGTGCACTATCGACGGTTGGCGTTTCCATTTCGTCAACTGCCATTTTCAGCCGCTGGCAAACGGCCGTCGACGGTCGATGCGAGACACCAACATAACGTTAGACCGCGACCCTCATGCCAGTTTTCTGTAGTACTGGTTGTAGTTTCTGGTGCACACTCGAAACGCCATTACGATCACAATTACGTTGATTAATAAATCCAGTGTTGTAGCGACTGCAGCCAGCGCCGTCGCGCAACTTGTGTCGGTGTTATCTCTCGATACTTTCATTCGTATCCGAGCGTATGCAGAATCTACGGATCTGGTGAAGTTGCTTGTCACTAGCTTGCGCACGTTTGATATGGCACTTTGCCCGAGACTCGCACAACCTGCAGTGGCGACCGTCGCGTCAGTGCAAAGTTTTTCCCAATATATCGCTCGCAACATCGTTTGTCATTTGCTGTACACTGCGCACACTGGCCGCGAGGTCGCGGAGAGGGTCTTCTTTACGAGCTACTCTGGTAGCGCCGTGGTTGATGAGGACGATCATCTTTAGCAATAGTTCATCTCGAAGCGCAACGATGGTGAGGGCGACGGGTTGGCCGGTTCCGCCTTCAGGCCACACAGTTGCCGCTAGATTGCCCAATGCCACACACGCAGACGAACCCTGTACACACTCAATGACCCGTGTGCGATCGTTGATTTCTGCTAGTACGTTTGCTAGATCTACGTGCTTCCACGGATCGGGCGTGGGCACGCGCTTGTTTTTAGAGGCGTTTTCGCGCAGCCTCTACCCTGCACGACCGCTCGTGGCCGCACTAGCTATATTTATCTTTATTTGTTTCACACACACACACACACACACACACACACACACACACACACACACACACACACACACACACACACACACACAGGCCCTTGCATGCAAACCCCGGTCAGGCCTGCAGTGTACACATCAGAGACATGATGTTCTTTCACAGAACTGAGGTTGTTCATTACTAAATGACTTTTACAGGAATATTGTTATTATACTGTTCAACAGGTTGATCATAATAATGTGTATTAAACCCACAACCTAGCACTGAGGACAGAGGGACTTTATTTAAATTTGTACTTAATGGAAACGATACATAATGATACATAAGAGCCATGTCGTACATTCAGCCTAGGAATAGTAGCAATGTGCACTATTAAAAATATACACATCAATTGCTCGAATCCCATTGTTGCAAAGTAAAACTCTAATAAAACTCTAGTCTGACATCAACAGAGAAGACTTAGAGTATGTACTACAAATACAGCATTAGGATTTCGAGTGGACCGTGCACCTTGTGAACCATCAGAGGCTTATGACGCAACATATCTTCCAGTTGCTATTAGACAAGTTATAATTCTCGACCATTTTTCGGAACTGGTTTCTTGGGTCCGTGAGTAAATGCCAAATGAGATGATAGTCCTTAAGTAAGTTCCTGGCGATCCCATGTCACGCTCTTGCCCATCAGCCGGTGAACGCTGAGACGGAACTCGATGAGAGCAATGTATTTTTTAAGTGCTCCGAATGTACTTCTAACAAGCGTGCGATTCACTTTGTGAGTAAACCGCAGCTGCAGCTGATTCAAACAGTCGAGCCAACTTTCTACATCACAATATGCGTTTTGTAGTTAGTCGAGTTACCTTTTGTGTGGCGCATGCACGGGTCGTTATCGTCCAGCTCCCAGCTTAGAGAGTCCTGTATTGACACAAACGTCAATACATCTCGATGTCATGCAACACACAAAGTCTGTCGCATACAGGTGGGTTAACACACATGTACGATGTGTGCGATGGCACGCCCAGTTTACAATGGGACACGACGATGATCATTGTTAACCAAACTCTTGTTTCTCACGACAGGTGGTAGCGTTGTCTCCTGCACCTGGTCTTCGTGCACAGAGGGGGCTGTAATGTGCTTGTCATAGTCGCGATCGTTGTCACTCGAATCCGTTGTTCTCACGACAGGTGGTAGCTTTGTCTCCTGCATGTTGTCTTTGCGTGCGGCAAGCGTTGTGCTGTGCTCGTTATAATGGTTGTCTTCGAACAAAGGGGGTGTTGAATACTCCTTCGCGAGTAGTGTAGGAGGTGGTGTGATGGGATGTATCTCAGAGGCGTTATGTGAGCGTACCACCATGGCCTGAGCAACTGCGACTACTGAGAGTACACCCAGTACAGACAGCGAGATCTTTTTTTTTCTTGGGTGTTGTACGTGTGGGTATCATCTTGCTTGGGCCTCTCTCCTGGAGGCGCTAAGTCAGACCCAGTGTTGACACGTGGCAAGACGCTCCTCGGGGCGCGTCTTGCTTGGGCCTCTCTCCTGGAGGCGCTCAGTCAGACACAGTGTTGACATGTGGCAAGACACTCCTCGGGGCGCGTCTTGCTTGGACTTCTCTCATGGAGGCCCACAGTAAGACCCATTGTTGACATCTGGAAAGAAGCTCCTCGGGGCGCGTCTTGCTTTGGCTTCTCTCCTGGAGGCCCTCAGTCAGACCCATTGTTGACATGTGGCAAGACGCTCCTCGGGGCGCGTCTTGCTTGGGCCTCTCTCATGGCGGCCCTCTGTCAGACCCAGTGTTGACATGTGTCAAGACGCTCCTCGGGGGGCTTCTTGCTTTGGCCTCTCTCCTGGAGGCACTCAGTCAGACCGAGTGCTGACATGTGGCAAGAAGCTCCTCGGGGCGCGTCTTGCTTGGACTTCTCTCCCGGAGGCCCTCAGTAAGAACCATTGTTGACATGTGGCAAGACGCTCCTCGGGGCGCGTCTTGCTTGGGCCTCTCTCCAGAAGGCCCTCAATCAGACTCAGTGTTGACACGTGGCAAGACGCTCCTCGGGGCGCGTCTTGCTTGGGCCTCTCTCCTGGAACTTGGAGCGTCTTGCCACTTGTCAACACTGGGTCTGACTGAGTGCCTCCAGGAGAGAGGCCCAAGCAAGACGCGCCCCGAGGAGCGTCTTGTCACATGTCACTACTCGGTCTGACTGAGCGCCTCCAGGAGAGAGGCCCAAGCAAGACACGCCCCGAGGAGCGTCTTGACACGTCAACACTGGGTCTGACTGAGGGCCTCCATGAGAGAAGCCCAAGCAAGACGCGCCCCGAGGAGAGTCTTGCCACATGTCAACACTGGGTCTGACAGAGGGCATCCAGGAGAGAGGCCCAAGCAAGACGCGCCCCGAGGAGCGTCTTGCCACATGTCAACAATGGGTCTGACTGAGGGCCTCCAGGAGAGAATCCCAAGCAAGACGCGCCCCGAGGAGCTTCTTGCCACATGTCAGCACTCGGTCTGACTGAGCGCCTCCAGGAGAGAGGCCCAAGCAAGACGCGCCCCGAGGAGCGTCTTGACACATGTCAACACTGGGTCTGACAGAGGGCCTCCATGAGAGAGGCCCAAGCAAGACGCGCCCAGAGGAGTGTCTTGCCACATGTCAACACTGGGTCTGACTGAGCGCCTCCAGGAGAGAGGCCCAAGCAAGACGCGCCCCGAGGAGCGTCTTGCCACGTGTCACCACTGGGTCTGACTGAGCTCCTCCAGGAGAGAGGCCCAAGCAAGACGCGCCCCGAGGAGCGTCTTTCCACGTGTCACCACTGGGTCTGATTGAGCACCTCCAGGAGAGAGGCCCCAGCAAGACGCGCCCCGAGGAGCGTCTTGCCTTATGTCAGCACTCGGTCTGACTGAGCGCCTCCAGGAGAGAGGTCCAAGCAAGACGCGCCCCGAGGAGCGTCTTGCCACATGTCACTACTCGGTCAGACTGAGCGCCTCCAGGAGAGAGGCCCAAGCAAGACGTTCCCCGAGGAGCGTCTTGCCACATGTCAACAATGGGTCAGACTGAGGGCCTCCAGGAGAGAAGCCCAAGCAAGACGCGCCCCGAGGAGCGTCTTGCCACATGTCAACACTGGGTCTAACTGAGGGCCTCCAGGAGAGAAGCCCAAGCAAGACGCACCCCGAGGAGCGTCTTGCCACATGTCAGCACTCGGTCTGACTGAGCGCCTCCAGGAGAGAGGCCCAAGCAAGACGCGCTCCGAGGAGCGTCTTGCCACATGTCAACACTGGGTCTGACAGAGGGCATCCAGGATAGAGGCCCAAGCAATACGCGCCCCGAGGAGCGTCTTGCCACATGTCAGCACTCGGTCTGACTGAGCGCCTCCAGGAGAGAGGCCCAAGCAAGACGCGCCCCGAGGAGAGTCTTGCCACATGTGAACACTGGGTCTGACTGAGCGCCTCCAGGAGAGAGGCCCAAGCAAGACGCGCCTGGAGGAGCGTCTTTCCACATGTCAGCACTGGGTCTGACTGAGCGCCTCCAGGAGAGAGGCCCAAGCAGGACACGCCCCGAGGAGCGTCTTGACACATGTCAACACTGGGTCGGACTGAGGGCCTCCATGAGATAAGCCCAAGCAAAACGCGCCCCGAGGAGAGTCTTGCCACATGTCAACACTCGGTCTGACAGAGGGCATTCAGGAGAGAGGCCCAAGCAATACGCGCCCCGAGGAGCGTCTTTCCACGTGTCACCACTGGGTCTGACTGAGCGCCTCCAGGAGAGAGGCCCAAGCAAGACGCACCCCGAGGAGCGTCTTGCCACATGTGACCACTGGGTCTGACTGAGCGCCTCCAGGAGAGAGGCCCATGCAAGACGCGCCCGGAGGAGCGCCTTGCCACATGTGAACACTGGGTCTGACTGAGCGCCTCCAGGAGAGAGGCCCAAGCAAGACGTGCCCCGAGGAGCGTCTTGCCACATGTCAACACTGGGTCTGACTGAGTGCCTCCATGAGAGAAGCCCCAGCAAGACGCGCCCCGAGGAGCATCTTGCCACATGTCAACACTGGGTCTGACTGAGAACCTCCAGGAGAGAGGCCCAAGCAAGACGCGCCCCGAGGAGCGTCTTGCAACATGTCAACACTGGGTCTGACTGAGCGCCTCCAGGAGAGAGGCCCAAGCAAGACGTGCCCCGAGGAGCTTCTTGCCACATGTCAACAATGGGTCTGACTGAGGGCCTCCAGGAGAGAAGCCCAAGCAAGAAGCGCCCCGAGGAGCGTCTTGCCACATGTCAACACTGGGTCTGACTGAGCGCCTCCAGGAGAGAGGCCCATGCAAGACGCGCCCGGAGGAGCGTCTTGCCACATGTGAACACTGGGTCTGACTGAGCGCCTCCAGGAGAGAGGCCCAAGCAAGACGTGCCCCGAGGAGCGTCTTGCCACATGTCAACACTGGGTCTGACTGAGTGCCTCCATGAGAGAAGCCCCAGCAAGACGCGCCCCGAGGAGCATCTTGCCACATGTCAACACTGGGTCTGACTGAGAACCTCCAGGAGAGAGGCCCAAGCAAGACGTGCCCCGAGGAGCTTCTTGCCACATGTCAACAATGGGTCTGACTGAGGGCCTCCAGGAGAGAAGCCCAAGCAAGAAGCGCCCCGAGGAGCGTCTTGCCACATGTCAACACTGGGTCTGACTGAGCGCCTCCAGGAGAGAGGCCCAAGCAAGACACGCCCCGAGGAGCGTCGTGACACATGTAAACACTGGGTCTGACTGAGGGCCTCCATGAGAGAAGCCCAAGCAAGACGCGCCCCGAGGAGAGTCTTGCCACATGTCAACACTGGGTCTGACAGAGGGCATCCAGGATAGAGGCCCAAGCAATACGCGCCCCGAGGAGCGTCTTGCCACATGTCAGCACTCGGTCTGACTGAGCGCCTCCAGAAGAGAGGCCCAAGCAAGACGCGCCCCGAGGAGAGTCTTGCCACATGTGAACACTGGGTCTGACTGAGCGCCTCCAGGAGAGAGGCCCAAGCAAGACGCGCCTGGAGGAGCGTCTTTCCACATGTCAGCACTGCGTCTGACTGAGCGCCTCCAGGAGAGAGGCCCAAGCAGGACACGCCCCGAGGAGCGTCTTGACACATGTCAACACTGGGTCAGACTGAGGGCCTCCATGAGAGAAGCCCAAGCAAAACGCACCTCGAGGAGAGTCTTGCCACATGTCAACACTCGGTCTGACAGAGGGCATTCAGGAGAGAGGCCCAAGCAATACGCGCCCCGAGGAGCGTCTTTCCACGTGTCACCACTGGGTCTGACTGAGCGCCTCCAGGAGAGAGGCCCAAGCAAGACGCACCCCGAGGAGCGTCTTGCCACATGTGAACACTGGGTCTGACTGAGCGCCTCCAGGAGAGAGGCCCAAGCAAGACGCGCCCGGAGGAGCGTCTTGCCACATGTCAGCACTCGGTCTGACTGAGCGCCTCCAGGAGAGAGGCCCAAGCAAGACGCGCCCCGAGGAGCATCTTGACACATGTCTCCTCTGGGTCTGACTGAGCGCCTCCAGGAGAGAGGCCCAAGCAAGACGTGCCCCGAGGAGCGTCTTGCCACATGTCAACACTGGGTCTGACTGAGTGCCTCCATGAGAGAAGCCCCAGCAAGACGCGCCCCGAGGAGCATCTTGCCACATGTCAACACTGGGTCTGACTGAGAACCTCCAGGAGAGAGGCCCAAGCAAGACGTGCCCCGAGGAGCGTCTTGCCACTTGTCAACACTGGGTCTGACTGAGTGCCTCCAGGAGAGAGGCCCAAGCAAGACGCGCCCCGAGGAGCGTCTTGTCACATGTCACTACTCGGTCTGACTGAGCGCCTCCAGGAGAGAGGCCCAAGCAAGACACGCCCCGAGGAGCGTCTTGACACATGTCAACACTGGGTCTGACTGAGGGCCTCCATGAGAGAAGCCCAAGCAAGACGCGCCCCGAGGAGAGTCTTGCCACATGTCAACACTGGGTCTGACAGAGGGCATCCAGGAGAGAGGCCCAAGCAAGACGCGCCCCGAGGAGCGTCTTGCCACATGTCAACAATGGGTCTGACTGAGGGCCTCCAGGAGAGAATCCCAAGCAAGACGCGCCCCGAGGAGCTTCTTGCCACATGTCAGCACTCGGTCTGACTGAGCGCCTCCAGGAGAGAGGCCCAAGCAAGACGCGCCCCGAGGAGCGTCTTGACACATGTCAACACTGGGTCTGACAGAGGGCCTCCATGAGAGAGGCCCAAGCAAGACGCGCCCAGAGGAGTGTCTTGCCACATGTCAGCACTCGGTCTGACTGAGCGCCTCCAGGAGAGAGGCCCAAGCAGGACACGCCCCGAGGAGCGTCTTGACACATGTCAACACTGGGTCGGACTGAGGGCCTCCATGAGATAAGCCCAAGCAAAACGCGCCCCGAGGAGAGTCTTGCCACATGTCAACACTCGGTCTGACAGATGGCATTCAGGAGAGAGGCCCAAGCAATACGCGCCCCGAGGAGCGTCTTTCCACGTGTCACCACTGGGTCTGACTGAGCGCCTCCAGGAGAGAGGCCCAAGCACGACGCACCCCGAGGAGCGTCTTGCCACATGTGAACACTGGGTCTGACTGAGCGCCTCCAGGAGAGAGGCCCATGCAAGACGCGCCCGGAGGAGCGTCTTGCCACATGTGAACACTGGGTCTGACTGAGCGCCTCCAGGAGAGAGGCCCAAGCAAGACGTGCCCCGAGGAGCGTCTTGCCACATGTCAACACTGGGTCTGACTGAGTGCCTCCATGAGAGAAGCCCCAGCAAGACGCGCCCCGAGGAGCATCTTGCCACATGTCAACACTGGGTCTGACTGAGAACCTCCAGGAGAGAGGCCCAAGCAAGACGCGCCCCGAGGAGCGTCTTGCAACATGTCAACACTGGGTCTGACTGAGCGCCTCCAGGAGAGAGGCCCAAGCAAGACGTGCCCCGAGGAGCTTCTTGCCACATGTCAACAATGGGTCTGACTGAGGGCCTCCAGGAGAGAAGCCCAAGCAAGAAGCGCCCCGAGGAGCGTCTTGCCACATGTCAACACTGGGTCTGACTGAGCGCCTCCAGGAGAGAGGCCCATGCAAGACGCGCCCGGAGGAGCGTCTTGCCACATGTGAACACTGGGTCTGACTGAGCGCCTCCAGGAGAGAGGCCCAAGCAAGACGTGCCCCGAGGAGCGTCTTGCCACATGTCAACACTGGGTCTGACTGAGTGCCTCCATGAGAGAAGCCCCAGCAAGACGCGCCCCGAGGAGCATCTTGCCACATGTCAACACTGGGTCTGACTGAGAACCTCCAGGAGAGAGGCCCAAGCAAGACGCGCCCCGAGGAGCGTCTTGCAACATGTCAACACTGGGTCTGACTGAGCGCCTCCAGGAGAGAGGCCCAAGCAAGACGTGCCCCGAGGAGCTTCTTGCCACATGTCAACAATGGGTCTGACTGAGGGCCTCCAGGAGAGAAGCCCAAGCAAGAAGCGCCCCGAGGAGCGTCTTGCCACATGTCAACACTGGGTCTGACTGAGCGCCTCCAGGAGAGAGGCCCAAGCAAGACACGCCCCGAGGAGCGTCGTGACACATGTGAACACTGGGTCTGACTGAGCGCCTCCAGGAGAGAGGCCCAAGCAAGACGCGCCTGGAGGAGCGTCTTTCCACATGTCAGCACTGGGTCTGACTGAGCGCCTCCAGGAGAGAGGCCCAAGCAGGACACGCCCCGAGGAGCGTCTTGACACATGTCAACACTGGGTCAGACTGAGGGCCTCCATGAGAGAAGCCCAAGCAAAACGCACCCCGAGGAGAGTCTTGCCACATGTCAACACTCGGTCTGACAGAGGGCATTCAGGAGAGAGGCCCAAGCAATACGCGCCCCGAGGAGCGTCTTTCCACGTGTCACCACTGGGTCTGACTGAGCGCCTCCAGGAGAGAGGCCCAAGCAAGACGCACCCCGAGGAGCGTCTTGCCACATGTGAACACTGGGTCTGACTGAGCGCCTCCAGGAGAGAGGCCCAAGCAAGACGCGCCCGGAGGAGCGTCTTGCCACATGTCAGCACTCGGTCTGACTGAGCGCCTCCAGGAGAGAGGCCCATGCAAGACGCGCCCCGAGGAGCATCTTGACACATGTCTCCTCTGGGTCTGACTGAGCGCCTCCAGGAGAGAGGCCCAAGCAAGACGTGCCCCGAGGAGCGTCTTGCCACATGTCAACACTGGGTCTGACTGAGTGCCTCCATGAGAGAAGCCCCAGCAAGACGCGCCCCGAGGACCATCTTGCCACATGTCAACACTGGGTCTGACTGAGAACCTCCAGGAGAGAGGCCCAAGCAAGACGTGCCCCGAGGAGCGTCTTGCCACTTGTCAACACTGGGTCTGACTGAGTGCCTCCAGGAGAGAGGCCCAAGCAAGACGCGCCCCGAGGAGCGTCTTGTCACATGTCACTACTCGGTCTGACTGAGCGCCTCCAGGAGAGAGGCCCAAGCAAGACACGCCCCGAGGAGCGTCTTGACACATGTCAACACTGGGTCTGACTGAGGGCCTCCATGAGAGAAGCCCAAGCAAGACGCGCCCCGAGGAGAGTCTTGCCACATGTCAACACTGGGTCTGACAGAGGGCATCCAGGAGAGAGGCCCAAGCAAGACGCGCCCCGAGGAGCGTCTTGCCACATGTCAACAATGGGTCTGACTGAGGGCCTCCAGGAGAGAATCCCAAGCAAGACGCGCCCCGAGGAGCTTCTTGCCACATGTCAGCACTCGGTCTGACTGAGCGCCTCCAGGAGAGAGGCCCAAGCAAGACGCGCCCCGAGGAGCGTCTTGACACATGTCAACACTGGGTCTGACAGAGGGCCTCCATGAGAGAGGCCCAAGCAAGACGCGCCCAGAGGAGTGTCTTGCCACATGTCAGCACTCGGTCTGACTGAGCGCCTCCAGGAGAGAGGCCCAAGCAAGACGCGCTCCGAGGAGCGTCTTGCCACATGTCAACACTGGGTCTGACTAAGCGCCTCCAGGAGAGAGGCCCAAATAAGACGCGCCCCGAGGAGCGTCTTGCCACATGTCAACAATGGGTCTGACTGTGGGCCTCCAGGAGAGAGGCCCAATCAAGACGCGCCCCGAGGAGGGTCTTGCCACATGTGAACACTGGGTCTGACTGAGCGCCTCCAGGAGAGAGGCCCAAGCAAGACGCGCCTGGAGGAGCGTCTTGCCACATGTCAGCACTGGGTCTGACTGAGCGCCTCCAGGAGAGAGGCCCAAGCAGGACACGCCCCGAGGAGCGTCTTGACACATGTCAACACTGGGTCGGACTGAGGGCCTCCATGAGAGAAGCCCAAGCAAGATGCGCCCCGAGGAGAGTCTTGCCACATGTCAACACTCGGTCTGACAGAGGGCATTCAGGAGAGAGGCCCAAGCAATACGTGCCCCGAGGAGCGTCTTGCCACATGTCACCACTGGGTCTGAATGAGCGCCTCCAGGAAAGAGGCCCAACCAAGACGCGCCCCGAGGAGCGTCTTGCCACATGCCAACACTGGGTCTGACTGAGCGCCTCCAGGAGAGAGGCCCAAGCAAGACGCGCCCCGAGGAGCGTCTTGCCACGTGTCAACACTGGGTCTGACCTAGCGCCTCCAGGAGAGAGGGCCAAGCAAGACGCGCCCCGAGGAGCGTCTTCCCACGTGTCACCACTGGGTCTGACTGAGCGCCTCCAGGAGAGAGGCCCAAGCAAGACGCGCCCCGAGGAGCGTCTTGACACATGTCAACACTGGGTCTGACAGAGGGCCTCCAGGAGAGAGGCCCAAGCAAGACGCGCCCCGAGGAGTGTCTTGCCACATGTCACCACTGGGTCTGACTGAGCGCCTCCAGGAGAGAGGACCAAGCAAGACGCGCCCCGAGGAGCGTCAGGCCACATGTCACTACTCAGTCTGACTGAGCGCCTCCAGGAGAGAGGCCAAAGCAAGACGCGCCCCGAGGAGCGTCTTGCCACATGTCAGCACTGGGTCTGACTGAGCGCCTCCAGGAGAGAGGCCCCAGCAAGACGCGCCCCGAGGAGCGTCTTGCCTTATGTCAGCACTCGGTCTGACTGAGCGCCTCCAGGAGAGAGGCCCAAGCAAGACGCGCCCCGAGGAGCGTCTTGCCACATGTCAACAATGGGTCTGACTGAGGGCCTCCAGGAGAGAGGCCCAAGCAAGATGAGCCCGGAGGAGCGTCTTGCCACATGTCAACACTGGGTCTGAAAGAGGGCCTCCAGGAGAGAGGCCCAAGCAAGACGCGCCCCGAGGAGCGTCTTGCCACATGTCACCTCTGGTTCTGACTGAGCGCCTCCAGGAGAGAGGCCCAAGCAAGACGCGCCCCGAGGAGCGTCTTGCCACATGTCAATAATGGGTCTGACTGAGAGCCTCCAGGAGAGAAGCCCAAGCAAGACGCGCCCCGAGGAGCGTCTTGACACATGTCAACACTGGGTCTGACAGAGGGCCTCCAGGAGAGAGGCCCAAGCAAGACGTGCCCCGAGGAGTGTCTTGCCACATGTCACCACTGGGTCTGACTGAGCGCCTCCAGGAGAGAGGCCCAAGCAACACGCGCCCCGAGGAGCGTCAGGCCACATGTCACTACTCAGTCTGACTGAGCGCCTCCAGGAGAGAGGCCCAAGCAAGACGCGCCCCGAGGAGCGTCTTGCCACATGTCAACAATGGGTCTTACTGAGGGCCTCCAGGAGAGAAGCCCAAGCAAGACGCGCCCCGAGGAGCTTCTTGCCACATGTCAGCACTCGGTCTGACTGAGCGCCTCCAGGAGAGAGGCCAAAGCAAGACGCGCCCCGAGGAGCGTCTTGACACATGTCAACACTGGGTCTGACAGAGGGCCTCCATGAGAGAGGCCCAAGCAAAACGCGCCCCGAGGAGTGTCTTGCCACATGTAAACACTGGGTCTGACAGAGGGCCTCCAGGAGAGAGGCCCAAGCAAGACGCGCCCCGAGGAGTGTCTTGCCACATGTCACCACTTGGTCTGACTGAGCGCCTCCAGGAGAGAGGCCCAAGCAACACGCGCCCCGAGGAGCGTCAGGCCACATGTCACTACTCAGTCTGACTGAGCGCCTCCAGGAGAGAGGCCCAAGCAAGACGCGCCCCGAGGAGCGTCTTGCCACGTGTCAACACTGGGTCTGATTGAGGGCCTTCTGGAGAGAGGCCCAAGCAAGACGCGCCCCGAGGAGCGTCTTGCCACATGTCAACAATGGTTCTTACTGAGGGCCTCCAGCAGAGAAGACCAAGCAAGACGCGCCCCGAGGAGTGTCTTGCCACATGTCAACACTGGGTCTGACTGAGTGCCTCCATGAGAGAAGCCCCAGCAAGACGCGCCCCGAGGAGCGTCTTGCCACATGTCACTACTCGGTCTGTTTGAGCGCCTCCAGGAGAGAAGCCCAAGCAAGACGTGCCCCGAGGAGCGTCTTGCCACATGTCAACACTGGGTCTGACTGAGCGCCTCTAGGAGAGAGGCCCAAGCAAGACACGCCCCGAGGAGCGTCTTGACACATGTCAACACTGGGTCTGACTGAGGGCCTCCATGAGAGAAGCCCAAGAGAGACGCGCCCCGAGGAGAGTCTTGCCACATGTCAACACTCGGTCTGACAGAGAGCATCCAGGAGAGAAGCCCAAGCAATACGCGCCCCGAGGAGTGTCTTGCCACATGTCACCACTGGGTCTGACTGAGCGCCTCCAGGAGAGAGGCCCAAGCAAGACGCGCCCCGAGGAGCGTCTTGTCACATGTCAACACTGGGTCTTTCTGAGCGCCTCCAGGAGAGAAGCCCAAGCAAGACGCGCCCCGAGGAGCGTCTTTCCACATGTCAGCACTCGGTCTGACTGAGCGCCTCCAGGAGAGAGGCCCAAGTAAGACGCGCCCAAAGGAGCGTCTTGCAACATGTCAACAATGGGTCTGACTGAGGGACTCCAGGAGAGAAGCCCAAGCAACACGCGGCCCGAGGAGCGTCTTGCCACATTTCAGCACTCGGTCTGACTGAGCGCCTCCAGGAGAGAGGCCAAAGCAAGACGCTTCCCGAGGAGCGTCTTGCCACATGTCAACAATGGGTATGACTGAGGGCCTCCAGGAGAGAAGCCCAAGCAAGACGCGCCCCGAGGAGCGTCTTGAAACATGTCAACACTGGGTCTGACAGAGGGCCTCCAGGAGAGAGGCCAAAGCAAGACGCGCCCCGAGGAGCGTCTTGACACATGTCAACACTGGGTCCGACAGAGGGCCTCCATGAGAGAGGTCCAAGCAAGACGCGCCCCGAGGAGTGTCTTGCCACATGTCAACACTGGGTCTGACTGAGTACCTCCATGAGAGAAGCCCCAGCAAGACGCGCCCCGAGGAGCGTCTTGCCACATGTCACTACTCGGTCTGTTTGAGCGCCTCCAGGAGAGAAGCCCAAGCAAGACGTGCCCCGAGGAGCGTCTTGCCACATGTCAACAATGGGTCTGACTGAGGGCCTCCAGGAGAGAAGCCCAAGCAAGACGCGCCCCGAGGAGCGTCTTGCCACATGTCAACACTGGGTCTGACTGAGCGCCTCTCGGAGAGAGGCCCAAGCAAGACACGCCCCGAGGAGCGTCTTGACACATGTCAACACTGGGTCTGACTGAGGGCCTCCATGAGAGAAGCCCAAGAGAGACGCGCCCCGAGGATTGTCTTGCCACATGTCACCACTTGGTCCGACTGAGTGCCTCCAGGAGAGAGACCCAAGCAACACGCGCCCCGAGGAGCGTCAGGCCACATGTCACTACTCAGTCTGACTGAGCGCCTCCAGGAGAGAGGCCCAAGCAAGACGCGCCCCGAGGAGCGTCTTGCCACGTGTCAACACTGGGTCTGATTGAGGGCCTTCTGGAGAGAGGCCCAAGCAAGACGCGTCCCGAGGAGCGTCTTGCCACATGTCAACAATGGTTCTTACTGAGGGCCTCCGGGAGAGAAGTCCAAGCAAGACGCGCCACGAGGAGCTTCTTGCCACATGTCAGCACTCGGTCTGACTGAGTGCCTCCAGGAGAGAGGACAAAGCAAGACGCCCCCCGAGGAGCGTCTTGACACATGTCAACACTGGGTCTGACAGAGGGCCTCCATGAGAGAGGCACAAGCAAGACGCGCCCCGAGGAGCGTCTTGCCACATGTCACTACTCGGTCTTACTGAGCGCCTCAGGGAGAGAGGTCCAAGCAAGACGCGCCCCGAGGAGCGTCTTGCCACATGTCAACACTGGGTCTGACTGAGTGCCTCCATGAGAGAAGCCCCAGCAAGACGCGCCCAGCGGAGCGTCTTGCCACATGTCACTACTCGGTCTGTTTGAGCGCCTCCAGGAGAGAGGCCCAAGCAAGACGTGCCCCGAGGAGAGTCTTGCCACATGTCAACAATGGGTCTGACTGAGGGCCTCCAGGAGAGAAGCCCAAGCAAGACGCGCCCCGAGGAGCGTCTTGCCACATGTCAACACTGGGTCTGACTGAGCGCCTCCAGGAGAGAGGCCCAAGCAAGACACGCCCCGAGGAGCGTCTTGACACATGTCAACACTGGGTCTGACTGACGGCCTCCATGAGAGAAGCCCAAGCAAGACGCGCCCCGAGGAGAGTCTTGCCACATGTCAACACTCGGTCTGACAGAGGGCATCCAGGAGAGAGGCCCAAGCAATATGCGCCCCGAGGAGCGTCTTGCCACTTAAACCCACAACCTAGCACTGAGGACAGAGGGACTTTATTTAAATTAGTACTTAATGGAAACGATACATAATGATACATAAGAGCCATGTCACACATTCAGCCTAGGAATAGTAGCATTGTGCACTATTAAAAATATACACATCAATTGCTCGAATCCCATTGTTGCAAAGTAAAACTCTAATAAAACTCTAGTCTGACATCAACAGAGAAGACTTAGTGTATGTACTACAAATACAGCATTAGGATTTAGAGTGGACCGTGCACCTTGTGAACAATCAGAGGCTTATGAGGCAACATATCTTCCAGTTGCTATTAGACAAGTTATAATTCTCGACCATTTTTCGGAACTGGTTTCTTGGGTCCGTGAGTAAATGCCATTAGTACTTAATGGAAACGATACATAATGATACATAAGAGCCATGTCGTACATTCAGCCTAGGAATAGCAGCATTGTGCACTATTAAAAATATACACATCAATTGCTCGAATCCCATTGTTGCAAAGTAAAACTCTAATAAAACTCTAGTCCGACATCAACAGAGAAGACTTAGAGTATGTACTACAAATACAGCATTAGGATTTCGAGTGGACCGTGAACCTTGTGAACCATCAGAGGCTTATGACGCAACATATCTTCCAGTTGCTATTAGACAAGTTATAATTCTTGACCATTTTTCGGAACTGGTTTCTTGGGTCCGTGAGTAAATGCCAAATGAGATGATAGTCCTTAAGTAAGTTCCTGGCGATCCCATGTCACGCTCTTGCCCATCAGCCGGTGAACGCTGAGACGGAACTCGATGAGAGCGATGTATTTTTTAAGTGCTCCGAATGTACTTCTAACAAGCGTGCGATTCACTTTGTGAGTAAACCGAAGCTGCAGCTGATTCAAACAGTCGAGCCAACTTTCTACATCACAATATGCGTTTTGTAGTTAGTCGAGTTACCTTTTGTGTGGTGCATGCACGGGTCGTTATCGTCCAGCTCTCAGCTTAGAGAGTCCTGTATTGACACAGACGTCAATACATCTCGATGTCATGCAACACACAAAGTCTGTCGCATACAGGTGGGTTAACACATGTACGATACCTTTTGTGTGGCGCATGCACGGGTTGTTAGCGTCCAGCTCCCAGCTTAGAGAGTCCTGTATTGACACAGACGTCAATACATCTCGATGTCATGCAACACACAAAGTCTGTCGCATACAGGTGGGTTAGCACATGTACGATACCTTTTGTGTGGCGCATGCACGGGTCGTTAGCGTCCAGCTCCCGGCTTATAGAGAGTCCTGTATTGACACAGACGTCAATACATCTCGATGTCATGCAACACACAAAGTCTGTCGCATACAGGTGGGTTAACACACATGTACGATGTGTGCGATGGCACGCCCAGTTTACAATGGGACACGACGATGATCATTGTAACCAAACTCTTGTTTCTCACCACAGGTGGTAGCGTTGTCTCCTGCACCTGGTCTTCGTGCACAGAGGGTGCTGTAATGTGCTCGTCATAGTCGCGATCGTTGTCACTCGAATCCGTTGTTCTCACGACAGGTGGTAGCGTTGTCTCCTGCATGTTGTCTTCACGTGCGGCAAGCGTTGTGCTGTGCTCGTTATAATGGTTGTCTTCGTACAAAGGGGGTGTTGAATACTCCTTCGCGAGTAGTGTAGGAGGTGGTGTGATGGGACGTATCTCAGAGGCGTTATGTGAGCGTACCACCATGGCCTGAGCAACTGCGACTACTGAGAGTACACCCAGTACAGACAGCGAGATCTTTTTTTTTCTTGGGTGTTGTACGTGTGGGTACAGCCGCTTTAATGGCAGTGAGAGCAAGTGGGCAAATGTATTTATAGGTCACTAGCAGAAACTAAGGCACGTGGTCAGAGTGTAATCGTAACCACCGTAGCTCTTGTCATAATTTAATATACATAGAAATCAGAAACGGGCATGTCAGGATAGACATCGCGAGTGATAATGCGGCCAGTATCTGTGTGCGCTTGTGAGCACCTTGTTGTTCTACTGTGGTGCCCATGCCGCCAGGTCTGTAAATGTCATTGACCTCCTTTATATACGCATACGCTAAAGACCGTATATTCTCTATGGATTTGAACACGTCCTTTGTTTCGTGTAACACTTGAGCTGTCTCGAGCGTGATGTTGTGAGTGTACGCCAGTGTTTCACGTGCACCGAGGTCCGAAAGGGCGTGCGCTACAACTATTAACCTTGGTTTGGGAGTGTGGCAAAACGCTCGCTCCGCTGTAATGGGCGGATGCAATGTTATCACCTGGTACGTTTCGTTAGTCGGGTCGTAACACACCGGTCCGTGAAACGGACCGTCACATTGTATGGGGCACAGTAAGGACAACACGCCGCCGACCGTGACTTCGCACTCGACCGCGGTGGTGTTATCGATTTGCAAAGGATCACATACGCCTCTCCAGTCGCAATGAGGCACATTGTAGTCGACGCGACCGTCGGTCACCATAGCTTTCGTCAGCCAACACACTCGATTGCCCTTCGAAACATCGGCGATCAACGTGAGCTTAGAGGTCGACGTCGCTTTACTGTACGCCAGGATATCCGTGTGTGAGTGCACGCTCGACGTCGATTGACAACCGGTCATGTCAGACCTGATCAGACCTTCTGAACACATGACCATTACTTGTTGTGCAGCCGAGAGTATCGCGATCATACCGTTGAGATGTGTAGAAAGCGCGTACACGCCAGCCTTCCACGTTTCCAAAATTTCCAGCAGTCTAGAGGGACTTGTCTTAGCGCGCACGGCTGTGCTGAATTTGCGTTGGGTAGACACAACGGCTTCTACCTCGCTTAGGATCTGTGGGCTCATGTACTCGTGGTAGGCCAAGACGTGTATAGTCGAGCGCGGTGATGCCCCGAACACTTGACCCGGTTTTGTTGTGGCGATATGCGTGTCCAGTAACGCGGCAAAGTCCGCGTGTCTAGCGTGTATTGATTTTACAGCTCGCTCATACCCCAACAGTACGGTCCGTAGAAGTTCGTTCACTTGTTTCCATGCGCTCGTGGAACACAGGACATCGCAACCTCTGTGATACTCAAGTAAAGCGTCAAACACCAGCTGCTTGCACGTTGGAAATACAATCGGTAGTAACTTCTTACTCCACTCTATGTTGAACTCGTATAGTATGTATATGGGCGGTTGCGGCGGTTTGCGCATTTTCTATCTACCCTCCGCTAATATGACTCTGTGGTCTGTCTCCTGAGATGGTGCGGTTGGAACTTGCGAGAGTGCACTATCGACGGTTGGCGTTTCCATTTCGTCAACTGCCATTTTCAGCCGCTGGCAAACGGCCGTCGACGGTCGATGCGAGACACCAACATAACGTTAGACCGCGACCCTCATGCCAGTTTTCTGTAGTACTGGTTGTAGTTTCTGGTGCACACTCGAAACGCCATTACGATCACAATTACGTTGATTAATAAATCCAGTGTTGTAGCGACTGCAGCCAGCGCCGTCGCGCAACTTGTGTCGGTGTTATCTCTCGATACTTTCATTCGTATCCGAGCGTATGCAGAATCTACGGATCTGGTGAAGTTGCTTGTCACTAGCTTGCGCACGTTTGATATGGCACTTTGCCCGAGACTCGCACAACCTGCAGTGGCGACCGTCGCGTCAGTGCAAAGTTTTTCCAATATATCGCTCGCAACATCGTTTGTCATTTGCTGTACACTGCGCACACTGGCCGCGAGGTCGCGGAGAGGGTCTTCTTTACGAGCTACTCTGGTAGCGCCGTGGTTGATGAGGACGATCATCTTTAGCAATAGTTCATCTCGAAGCGCAACGATGGTGAGGGCGACGGGTTGGCCGGTTCCGCCTTCAGGCCACACAGTTGCCGCTAGATTGCCCAATGCCACACACGCAGACGAACCCTGTACACACTCAATGACCCGTGTGCGATCGTTGATTTCTGCTAGTACGTTTGCTAGATCTACGTGCTTCCACGGATCGGGCGTGGGCACGCGCTTGTTTTTAGAGGCGTTTTCGCGCAGCCTCTACCCTGCACGACCGCTCGTGGCCGCACTAGCTATATTTATCTTTATTTGTTTCACACACACACACACACACACACACACACACACACACACACACACACACACACACACACACACACACACACACACACACAGGCCCTTGCGTGCAAACCCCGGTCAGGCCTGCAGTGTACACATCAGAGACATGATGTTCTTTCACAGAACTGAGGTTGTTCATTACTAAATGACTTTTACAGGAATATTGTTATTATACTGTTCAACAGGTTGATCATAATAATGTGTATTAAACCCACAACCTAGCACTGAGGACAGAGGGACTTTATTTAAATTTGTACTTAATGGAAACGATACATAATGATACATAAGAGCCATGTCGTACATTCAGCCTAGGAATAGTAGCAATGTGCACTATTAAAAATATACACATCAATTGCTCGAATCCCATTGTTGCAAAGTAAAACTCTAATAAAACTCTAGTCTGACATCAACAGAGAAGACTTAGTGTATGTACTACAAATACAGCATTAGGATTTCGAGTGGACCGTGCACCTTGTGAACCATCAGAGGCTTATGACGCAACATATCTTCCAGTTGCTATTAGACAAGTTATAATTCTCGACCATTTTTCGGAACTGGTTTCTTGGGTCCGTGAGTAAATGCCAAATGAGATGATAGTCCTTAAGTAAGTTCCTGGCGATCCCATGTCACGCTCTTGCCCATCAGCCGGTGAACGCTGAGACGGAACTCGATGAGAGCAATGTATTTTTTAAGTGCTCCGAATGTACTTCTAACAAGCGTGCGATTCACTTTGTGAGTAAACCGCAGCTGCAGCTGATTCAAACAGTCGAGCCAACTTTCTACATCACAATATGCGTTTTGTAGATAGTCGAGTTACCTTTTGTGTGGCGCATGCACGGGTCGTTATCGTCCAGCTCCCAGCTTAGAGAGTCCTGTATTGACACAAACGTCAATACATCTGGATGTCATGCAACACACAAAGTCTGTCGCATACAGGTGGGTTAACACACATGTACGATGTGTGCGATGGCACGCCCAGTTTACAATGGGACACGACGATGATCATTGTTAACCAAACTCTTGTTTCTCACGACAGGTGGTAGCGTTGTCTCCTGCACCTGGTCTTCGTGCACAGAGGGTGCTGTAATGTGCTTGTCATAGTCGCGATCGTTGTCACTCGAATCCGTTGTTCTCACGACAGGTGGTAGCTTTGTCTCCTGCATGTTGTCTTCGCGTGCGGCAAGCGTTGTGCTGTGCTCGTTATAATGGTTGTCTTCGAACAAAGGGGGTGTTGAATACTCCTTCGCGAGTAGTGTAGGAGGTGGTGTGATGGGACGTATCTCAGAGGCGTTATGTGAGCGTACCACCATGGCCTGAGCAACTGCGACTACTGAGAGTACACCCAGTACAGACAGCGAGATCTTTTTTTTTTCTTGGGTGTTGTACGTGTGGGTATCATCTTGCTTGGGCCTCTCTCCTGGAGGCGCTAAGTCAGACCCAGTGTTGACACGTGGCAAGACGCTCCTCGGGGCGCGTCTTGCTTGGGCCTCTCTCCTGGAGGCGCTCAGTCAGACACAGTGTTGACATGTGGCAAGACACTCCTCGGGGCGCGTCTTGCTTGGACTTCTCTCATGGAGGCCCACAGTAAGACCCATTGTTGACATCTGGAAAGAAGCTCCTCGGGGCGCGTCTTGCTTTGGCTTCTCTCCTGGAGGCCCTCAGTCAGACCCATTGTTGACATGTGGCAAGACGCTCCTCGGGGCGCGTCTTGCTTGGGCCTCTCTCATGGAGGCCCTCTGTCAGACCCAGTGTTGACATGTGTCAAGACGCTCCTCGGGGGGCTTCTTGCTTTGGCCTCTCTCCTGGAGGCACTCAGTCAGACCGAGTGCTGACATGTGGCAAGAAGCTCCTCGGGGCGCGTCTTGCTTGGACTTCTCTCCCGGAGGCCCTCAGTAAGAACCATTGTTGACATGTGGCAAGACGCTCCTCGGGGCGCGTCTTGCTTGGGCCTCTCTCCTGGAGGCGCTCAGTCAGACTTAGTGACATGTGGCCTGACGCTCCTCGGGGCGCGTGTTGCTTGGGCCTCTCTCCTGGAGGCGCTCAGTCAGACCGAGTGCTGACATGTGGCAAGACGCTCCTCGGGCCGCGTGTTGCTTGGGCTTCTCTCCTGGAGGCCCTCAGTCAGACCCATTGTTGACATGTGGCAAGACGCTCCTCGGGGCGCGTCTTGCTTGGGCCTCTCTCCTGGAGGCGCTCAGTCAGACTGAGTAGTGACATGTGGCCTGACGATCCTCGGGGCACGTCTTGCTTGGGCCTCTCTCCTGGAGGCGCTCAGTCAGACCCAGTGGTGACATGTGGCACGACACTCCTCGGGGCGCGTCTTGCTTGGGCCTCTCTCGTGGAGGCCCTCTGTCAGACCCAGTGTTGACATGTGTCAAGACGCTCCTCGGGGCGCGTCTTGCTTGGGCTTCTCTCCTGGAGGCGCTCAGACAGACCCAGTGTTGACATGTGACAAGACGCTCCTCGGGAAGCGTCTTGCTTGGGCCTCTCTCCTGGAGGCGCTCAGTCAGAACCAGAGGTGACATGTGGCAAGACGCTCCTCGGGGCGCGTCTTGCTTGGGCCTCTCTCCTGGACGCCCTCTGTCAGACCCAGTGTTGACATGTGGCAAGACGCTCCTTCGGGCGCATCTTGCTTGGGCCTCTCTCCTGGAGTCCCTCAGTCAGACCCATTGTTGACATGTGGCAAGACGCTCCTCGGGGCGCGTCTTGCTTGGGCCTCTCTCCTGGAGGCGCTCAGTCAGACCCAGTGTTGACATGTGGCAAGATGCTCCTCGGGGCGCGTCTTGCTTGGGCCTCTCTCCTGGAGGCGCTCAGTCAGACCCAGTGGTGACACGTGGAAAGACGCTCCTCGGGGCGCGTCTTGCTTGGGCCTCTCTCCTGGAGGCGCTCAGTCAGACCCAGTGTTGACACGTGGCAAGACGCTCCTCGTGGCGCGTCTTGCTTGGGCCTCTCTCCTGGAGGCGCTCAGTCAGACCCAGTGTTGGCATGTGGCAAGACACTCCTCGGGGCGCGTCTTGGTTGGGCCTCTCTCCTGGAGGCGCTCATTCAGACCCAGTGGTGACATGTGGCAAGACGCTCCTCGGGGCGCGTATTGCTTGGGCCTCTCTCCTGAATGCCCTCTGTCAGACCGAGTGTTGACATGTGGCAAGACTCTCCTCGGGGCGCGTCTTGCTTGGGCTTCTCTCATGGAGGCCCTCAGTCCGACCCAGTGTTGACATGTGTCAAGATGCTCCTCGGGGCGTGTCTTGCTTGGGCCTCTCTCCTGGAGGCGCTCAGTCAGACCCAGTGTTGACATGTGGCAAGACGCTCCTCTGGGCGCGTCTTGCTTGGGCTTCTCTCCTGGAGGCCCTCAGTCAGACCCATTGTTGACATGTGGCAAGACGCTCCTCGGGGCGCGTCTTGCTTGGGCCTCTCTCCTGGAGGCGCTCAGTCAGACCGAGTAGTGACATGTGGCAAGACGCTCCTCGGGGCGCGTCTTGCTTGGACCTCTCTCCTGGAGGCGCTCAGTTAGACCGAGTAGTGACATTTGGCAAGACGCTCCTCGGGGCGCGTCTTGCTTGGTCCTCTCTCCTGGAGGCGCTCAGTCAGACCGAGTGCTGACATAAGGCAAGACGCTCCTCGGGGCACGTCTTGCTGGGGCCTCTCTCCTGGAGGTGCTCAATCAGACCCAGTGGTGACACGTGGCAAGACGCTCCTCTGGGCGCGTCTTGCTTGGGCTTCTCTCAAGGAGGCCCTCAGTCCGACCCAGTGTTGACATGTGTCAAGACGCTCCTCGGGGCGTGTCTTGCTTGGGCCTCTCTCCTGGAGGCGCTCAGTCAGACCCAGTGTTGGCATGTGGCAAGACACTCCTCGGGGCGCGTCTTGGTTGGGCCTCTCTCCTGGAGGCGCTCATTCAGACCCAGTGGTGACATGTGGCAAGACGCTCCTCGGGGCGCGTATTGCTTGGGCCTCTCTCCTGAATGCCCTCTGTCAGACCCAGTGTTTACACGTGGCAAGACGCTCCTCGGGGCGCTTCTTGCTTGGGCCTCTCTCCTGGAGGCGCTCAGTCAGACCCAGTGTTAGCATGTGGCAAGACACTCCTCGGGGCGCGTCTTGGTTGGGCCTCTCTCCTGGAGGCGCTCATTCAGACCCAGTGGTGACATGTGGCAAGACGCTCCTCGGGGCGCGTATCGCTTGGACCTCTCTCCTGAATGCCCTCTGTCAGACCGAGTGTTGTCATGTGGCAAGACTCTCCTCGGGGCGCGTCTTGCTGGGGCCTCTCTCCTGGAGCCGCTCAGTCAGACCCAGTGCTGACATGTGGCAAGACGCTCCTCGGGGCGCGTCTTGCTTGGGCCTCTCTCCTGGAGGCGCTCAGTCAGACTGAGTAGTGACATGTGGCCTGACGCTCCTCGGGGCGCGTCTTGCTTGGGCCTCTCTCCTGGAGGCGCTCAGTCAGACCCAGTGGTGACATGTGGCAATACACTCCTCGGGGCGCGTCTTGCTTGGGCCTCTCTCCTGGAGGCCCTCTGTCAGACCCAGTGTTGACATGTGTCAAGACGCTCCTCGGGGCGCGTCTTGCTTGGGCTTCTCTCCTGGAGGCCCTCATTCAGACCCATTGTTGACATGTAGCAAGACGCTCCTCGGGGCGCGTCTTGCTTGGGCTTCTCTCCTGGAGGCGCTCAGACAGACCCAGTGTTGACATATGACAAGATGCTCCTCGGGGCGCGTCTTGCTTGGGCCTCTCTCCTGGAGAAGCTCAGTCAGAACCAGAGGTGACATGTGGCAAGACGCTCCTCGGGGCGCGTCTTGCTTGGGCCTCTCTCCTGGAGGCGCTTAGTCAGACCGAGTGCTGACATAAGGCAAGACGCTCCTCTGGGCGCGTCTTGCTTGGGCCTCTCTCCTGGAGGCGCTCAGTCAGACCCAGTGTTGACATGTGGCAAGACGCTCCTCGGGGCGCGTCTTGCTTGGGCCTCTCTCCTGGAGGCGCTCAGTCAGACCCAGTGTTGACACGTGGCAAGACGCTCCTCGGGGCGCGTCTTGGTTGGGCCTCTCTCCTGGAGGCACTCATTCAGACCCAGTGGTGACATGTGGCAAGACGCTCCTCGGGGCGCGTATTGCTTCGGCCTCTCTCCTGAATGCCCTCTGTCAGACCGAGTGTTGACATGTGGCAAGACTCTCCTTGGGGCGCGTCTTGCTTGGAATTCTCTCATGGAGGCCCTCAGTCCGACCCAGTGTTGACATGTGTCAAGACGCTCCTCGGGGCGTGTCTTGCTTGGGCCTCTCTCCTGAATGCCCTCTGTCAGACCGAGTGTTGACATGTGGCAAGACTCTCCTCGGGGCGCGTCTTGCTGGGGCCTCTCTCCTGGAGGCGCTCAGTAAGACCCAGTGCTGACATGTGGCAAGACGCTCCTCGGGGCGCGTCTTGCTTGGGCCTCTCTGCTGGAGGCGCTCAGTCAGACTGAGTAGTGACATGTGGCCTGACGCTCCTCGGGGCGCGTCTTGCTTGGGCCTCTCTCCTGGAGGCGCTCAGTCAGACCCAGTGGTGACATGTGGCAAGACACTCCTCGGGGCGCTTCTTGCTTGGGCCTCTCTCCTGGAGGCCCTCTGTCAGACCCAGTGTTGACATGTGTCAAGACGCTCCTCGGGGCGCGTCTTGCTTGGGCTTCTCTCCTGGAGGCCCTCAGTCAGACCCATTGTTGACATGTGGCAAGACGCTACTCGGGGCGCGTCTTGCTTGGGCTTCTCTCCTGGAGGCGCTCAGACAGACCCAGTGTTGACATATGACAAGACGCTCCTCGGGGAGCGTCTTGCTTGGGCCTCTCTCCTGGAGAAGCTCAGTCAGAACCAGAGGTGACATGTGGCAAGACGCTCCTCGGGGCGCGTCTTGCTTGGGCCTCTCTCCTGGAGGCCCTCTGTCAGACCCAGTGTTGACATGTGGCAAGACGCTCCTCCGGGCGCATCTTGCTTGGGCCTCTCTCCTGGAGGCCCTCAGTCAGACCCACTGTTGACATGTGGCAAGACGCTCCTCGGGGCGCGTCTTGCTTGGGCCTCTCTCCTGGAGGCGCTCAGTCAGACCGAGTGCTGACATAAGGCAAGACGCTCCTCGGGGCGCGTCTTGCTGGGGCCTCTCTCCTGGAGGCGCTCAGTCAGACCCAGTGCTGACATGTGGCAAGACGCTCCTCGGGGCGCGTCTTGCTTGGGCCTCTCTCCTGGAGGCGCTCAGTCAGACCCAGTGTTGACATGTGGCAAGACGCTCCTCGGGGCGCGTCTTGCTTGGGCCTCTCTCCTGGAGGCGCTCAGTCAGACCCAGTGTTGACACGTGGCAAGACGCTCCTCGGGGCGCGTCTTGCTTGGGCCTCTCTCATGGAGGCCCTCTGTCAGACCCAGTGTTGACATGTGTCAAGACGCTCCTCGGGGCGCGTCTTGCTTTGGCCTCTCTCCTGGAGGCGCTCATTCAGACCGAGTGCTGACATGTGGCAAGAAGCTCCTCGGGGTGCGTCTTGCTTGGGCTTCTCTCCTGGAGGCCCTCAGTAAGACCCATTGTTGACATGTGGCAAGACGCTCCTCGGGGCGCGTCTTGCTTGGGCCTCTCTCCAGGAGGCGCTCAGTCAGACTGAGTAGTGACATGTGGCCTGACGCTCCTCGGGGCGCGTGTTGCTTGGGCCTCTCTCCTGGAGGCGCTCAGTCAGACCAAGTGGTGACATGTGGCAAGACGCTCCTCGGGGCGCGTCTTGCTTGGGCCTCTCTCCAGAAGGCCCTCAATCAGACCCAGTGTTGACACGTGGCAAGACGCTCCTCGGGGCGCGTCTTGCTTGGGCCTCTCTCCTGGAGGCGCTCAGTCAGAATGAGTAGTGACATGTGGTCTGACGCTCCTCGGGGCGCGTGTTGCTTGGGCCTCTCTCCTGGAGGCGCTCAGTCAGACCAAGTGGTGACATGTGTCAAGACACTTCTCGGGGCGCGTCTTGCTTGGGCCTCTCTCCTGGAGGCCCTCTGTCAGACCCAGTGTTGACATGTGGCAAGACACTCCTCGGGGCGCGTCTTGCTTGGGCCTCTCTCATGGAGGCCCTCTGTCAGACCCAGTGTTGACATGTGTCAAGACGCTCCTCGGGGCGCGTCTTGCTTTGGCCTCTCTCCTGGAGGCGCTCAGTCAGACCGAGTGCTGACATGTGGCATGACGCTCCTCGGGCCGCGTGTTGCTTGGGCTTCTCTCCTGGAGGCCCTCAGTCAGACCCATTGTTGACATGTGGCAAGACGCTCCTCGGGGCGCGTCTTGCTTGGGCCTCTCTCCTGGAGGCACTCAGTCAGACCGAGTGCTGACATTTGGCAAGACACTCCTCGGGGCGCGTCTTGCTTGGGCTTCTCTCCTGGAGGCGCTCAGAAAGACCCAGTGTTGACATGTGACAAGACGCTCCTCGGGGCACGTCTTGCTTGGGCCTCTCTCCTGGAGGCGCTCAGTCAGAACCAGAGGTGACATGTGGCAAGACGCTCCTCGGGGCACGTCTTGCTTGGGCCTCTCTCCTGGAGGCCCTCTGTCAGACCCAGTGTTGACATGTGGCAAGACGCTCCTCCGGGCGCATCTTGCTTGGGACTCTCTCCTGGAGGCCCTCAGTCAGACCCATTGTTGACATGTGGCAAGACGCTCCTCGGGGCGCGTCTTGCTTGGGCCTCTCTCCTGGAGGCGCTCAGTCAGACCGAGTGCTGACATAAGGCAAGACGCTCCTCGGGGCGCGTCTTGCTGGGGCCTCTCTCCTGGAGGCGCTCAGTCAGACCCAGTGCTGACATGTGGCAAGACGCTCCTCGGGGCGCGTCTTGCTTGGGCCTCTCTCCTGGAGGCGCTCAGTCAGACCTAGTAGTGACATGTGGCCTGACGCTCCTCGGGGCGCGTCTTGCTTGGGCCTCTCTCCTGGAGGCGCTCAGTCAGACCCAGTGGTTACATGTGGCAAGACACTCCTCGTGGCGCGTCATGCTTGGGCCTCTCTCCTGGAGGCCCTCTGTCAGACCCAGTGTTGACATGTGTCAAGACGCTCCTCGGGGCGCGTCTTGCTTGGGCTTCTCTCCTGGAGGCCCTCAGTCAGACCCATTGGTGACATGTGGCAAGACGCTCCTCGGGGCGCGTCTTGCTTGGGCTTCTCTCCTGGAGGCGCTCAGACAGACCCAGTGTTGACATGTGACAAGACGCTCCTCGGGGCGCGTCTTGCTTGGGCCTCTCTCCTGGAGGCGCTCAGTCAGAACCAGAGGTGACATGTGGCAAGACGCTCCTCGGGGCGCATCTTGCTTGGGCCTCTCTCCTGGAGGCCCTCTGTCAGACCCAGTGTTGACATGTGGCAAGACGCTCCTCCGGGCGCATCTTGCTTGGGCCCTATCCTGGAGGCCCACAGTCAAACCCATTGTTGACATGTGGCAAGACGCTCCTCGGGGCGCGTCTTGCTTGGGCCTCTCTCCTGGAGGCGCTCAGTAAGACCGAGTGCTGACATAAGGCAAGACGCTCCTCGGGGCGCTCATTGCTTGGGCCTCTCTCCTGAATGCCCTCTGTCAGACTGAGTGTTGACATGTGGCAAGACTCTCCTCGGGGCGCGTCTTGCTTGGGCTTCTCTCAAGGAGGCCCTCAGTCCGACCCAGTGTTGACATGTGTCAAGACGCTCCTCGGGGCGTGTCTTGCTTGGGCCTCTCTCCTGGAGGCGCTCAGTCAGACCCAGTGTTGACATGTGGCAAGACGCTCCTCTGGGCGCGTCTTGCTTGGGCTTCTCTCCTGGAGGCCCTCAGTCAGACCCATTGTTGACATGTGGCAAGACGCTCCTCGGGGAACGTCTTGCTTGGGCCTCTCTCCTGGAGGCGCTCAGTCAGACCCAGTGTTGACATGTGGCAAGACTCTCCTCGGGGCGCGTCTTGCTTGGGCTTCTCTCATGGAGGCCCTCAGTCAGACCCAGTGTTGACATGTGTCAAGACGCTCCTCGGGGCGTGTCTTGCTTGGGCCTCTCTCCTGGAGGCGCTCAGTCAGACCCAGTGTTGACATGTGGCAAGACGCTTCCTGGGGCGCTTCTTGCTTGGGCTTCTCTCCTGGAGGACCTCAGTCAGACCCATTGTTGACCTGTGGCAAGACGCTCCTCGGGGCACGTGTTGCTTGGACCTCTCTCCTGGAGGCGCTCAGTCAGACCGAGTAGTGACATGTGGCAAGACGCTCCTCGGGGCGCGTCTTGCTTGGGCTTCTCTCCTGGAGGCCCTCAGTGAGACCCATTGTTGACATGTGGCAAGAAGCTCCTCGGGGCGCTTCTTGCTTGGGCCTCTCTCCTGGAGGCGCTCAGTCAGACACAGTGTTGACATGTGGCAAGACACTCCTCGGGGCGCGTCTTGCTTGGGCTTCTCTCATGGAGGCCCTCAGTAAGACCCATTGTTGACATGTGGAAAGAAGCTCCTCGGGGCGCGTCTTGCTTTGGCTTCTCTCCTGGAGGCCCTCAGTCAGACCCATTGTTGACATGTGGCAAGACGCTCCTCGGGGCGCGTATTGCTTGGGCCTCTCTCCTGGATGCCCTCTGTCAGACCCAGTGTTGACATGTGGCAAGACTCTCCTCGGGGCGCGTCTTGCTTGGGCTTCTCTCATGGAGGCCCTCAGTCAGACCCAGTGTTGACATGTGTCAAGACGCTCCTCGGGGCGTGTCTTGCTTGGGCCTCTCTCCTGGAGGCGCTCAGTCAGACCCAGTGTTGACATGTGGCAAGACGCTCCCCGGGGCGCTTCTTGCTTGGGCTTCTCTCCTGGAGGCCCTCAGTCAGACCCATTGTTGACCTGTGGCAAGACGCTCCTCGGGGCACATGTTGCTTGGACCTCTCTCCTGGAGGCGCTCAGTCAGACCGAGTAGTGACATGTGGCAAGACGCTCCTCGGGGCGTGTCTTGCTTGGGCTTCTCTCCTGGAGGCCCTCAGTGAGACCCATTGTTGACATGTGGCAAGAAGCTCCTCGGGGCGCTTCTTGCTTGGGCCTCTCTCCTGGAGGCGCTCAGTCAGACCGAGTGCTGACATGTGGCAAGACGCTCCTCGGGGCGCGTCTTGCTTGTGCCTCTCTCCTGGAGGCGCTCAGTAAGACCCAGTGTTGACATGTGGCCTGACGCTCCTCGGGGCGCGTCTTGCTTGGGCTTCTCTAATGGAGGCCCTCAGTCAGACCCATTGTTGACATGTGGCAAGACGCTCCTCGGGGCACGTCTTGCTTGGGCCTCTCTCCTGGAGGAGCTCAGTCAGACCGAGTAGTGACATGTGGCAAGACGCTCCTCGGGGTGCGTCTTGCTTGGGCCTCTCTCCTGGAGGCGCTCAGTCAGACCCAGTGGTGACATGTGGCAAGACGCTCCTCGGGGCGCATCTTGCTTGGGCCTCTCTCCTGGAGGCGCTCAGTCAGACCCAGTGTTGACACGTGGCAAGGCGCTCCTCGGGGCGCGTCTTGCTTGGGCCTCTCTCCTGGAGCCGCTCATTCAGACCCAGTGTTGACATGTGGCAAGACACTCCTCGGGGCGCGTCTTGCTTGGGCCTCTCTCATGGAGGCCCTCTGTCAGACCCAGTGTTGACATGTGTCAAGACGCTCCTCGGGGCGCGTCTTGCTTTGGCCTCTCTCCTGGAGGCGCTCTGTCAGACCGAGTGCTGACATGTGGCAAGAAGTTCCTCGGGGCGCGTGTTGCTTGGGCTTCTCTCCTGGAGGCCCTCAGTAAGACCCATTGTTGACATGTGGCAAGACGCTCCTCGGGGCGCGTCTTGCTTGGGCCTCTCTCCAGAAGGCCCTCAATCAGACCCAGTGTTGACACGTGGCAAGACGCTCCTCGGGGCGCGTCTTGCTTGGGCCTCTCTCCTGGAGATGCTCAGTCAGACTGAGTAGTGACATGTGGCCTGACGCTCCTCGGGGCGCGTGTTGCTTGGGCCTCTCTCCTGGAGGCGCTCAGTCAGACCCATTGTTGACATGTTGCAAGACGCTCCTTTGGGCACGTCTTGCTTGGGCCTCTCTCCTGGAGGCGCTCAGTCAGACCGAGTGCTGACATGTGGAAAGACGCTCCTCGGGGCGCGTCTTGCTTGGGCCTCTCTCCTGGAGGCCCTATGTCAGACCCAGTGTTGACATGTGGCAAGATGCTCCTCCGGGCGCATCTTGCTTGGGCCTCTCTCCTGGAGGCCCTCAGTCGGATTCGAGCAATTGATGTGTATATTTTTAATAGTGCACAATGCTACAATTCCTAGGCTGAATGTACGACATGGCTCTTATGTATCATTATGTATCGTTTCCATTAAGGACTAATGGCATTTACTCACGGACCCAAGAAACCAGTTCCGAAAAATGGTCGAGAATTATAACTTGTCTAATAGCAACTGGAAGATATGTTGCGTCATAAGCCTCTGATGGTTCACAAGGTGCACGGTCCACTCTAAATCCTAATGCTGTATTTGTAGTACATACACTAAGTCTTCTCTGTTAATGTCAGACTAGAGTTTTATTAGAGTTTTACTTTGCAACAATGGGATTCGAGCAATTGATGTGTATATTTTTAATAGTGCACAATGCTACTATTCCTAGGCTGAATGTGTGACATGGCTCTTATGTATCATTATGTATCGTTTCCATTAAGTACTAATTTAAATAAAGTCCCTCTGTCCTCAGAGCTAGGTTGTGGGTTTAAGTGGCAAGACGCTCCTCGGGGCGCATATTGCTTGGGCCTCTCTCCTGGATGCCCTCTGTCAGACCGAGTGTTGACATGTGGCAAGACTCTCCTCGGGGCGCGTCTTGCTTGGGCTTCTCTCATGGAGGCCCTCAGTCAGACCCAGTGTTGACATGTGTCAAGACGCTCCTCGGGGCGTGTCTTGCTTGGGCCTCTCTCCTGGAGGCGCTCAGTCAGACCCAGTGTTGACATGTGGCAAGACGCTCCTCGGGGCGCGTCTTGCTTGGGCTTCTCTCCTGGAGGCCCTCAGTCAGACCCATTGTTGACATGTGGCAAGACGCTCCTCGGGGCACGTCTTGCTTGGGCCTCTCTCCTGGAGGCGCTCAAACAGACCGAGTAGTGACATGTGGCAAGACGCTCCTCTGGGCGCGTCTTGCTGGGGCTTCTCTCATGGAGGCACTCAGTCAGACCCAGTGTTGACATGTGGAGAGACGCTCCTCGGGGCGTTTCTTGCTTGGACCTCTCTCCCTGAGGCGCTCAGTAAGACCGAGTAGTGACATTTGGCAAGACGCTCCTCGGGGAGCTTCTTGCTTGGGCCTCTCTCATGGAGGCACTCAGTCAGACCCAGTGTTGACATGTGGAGAGACGCTCCTCGGGGGGCGTCTTGCTTTGGCCTCTCTCCTGGAGGCACTCAGTCAGACCGAGTGCTGACATGTGGCAAGAAGCTCCTCGGGGCGCGTCTTGCTTGGACTTCTCTCCCGGAGGCCCTCAGTAAGAACCATTGTTGACATGTGACAAGACGCTCCTCGGGGCGCGTCTTGCTTGGGCCTCTCTCCTGGAGGCGCTCAGTCAGACTGAGTAGTGACATGTGGCCTGACGCTCCTCGGGGCGCGTGTTGCTTGGGCCTCTCTCCTGGAGGCGCTCAGTCAGACCAAGTGGTGACATGTGGCAAGACAATCCTCGGGGCGCATCTTGCTTGGGCCTCTCTCCTGGAGGCCCTCTGTCAGACCCAGTGTTGACATGTGGCAAGACACTCCTCGGGGCGCGTCTTGCTTGGGCCTCTCTCATGGAGGCCCTCTGTCAGACCCAGTGTTGACATGTGTCAAGACGCTCCTCGGGGCGCGTCTTGCTTTGGTCTCTCTCCTGCAGGCGCTCAGTCAGACCGAGTGCTGACATGTGGCAAGAAGGTCCTCGGGGCGCGTCTTGCTTGGGCTTCTCTCCTGGAGACCCTCAGTAAGACCCATTGTTGACATGTGGCAAGACGCTCCTCGGGGCGCGTCTTGCTTGGGCCTCTCTCCTGGAGGCGCTCAGTCAGACTGAGTAGTGACATGTGGCCTGACGCTCCTCGGGGCGCGTGTTGCTTGGGCCTCTCTCCTGGAGGCGCTCAGTCAGACCGAGTGCTGACATGTGGCAAGACGCTCCTCGGGCCGCGTGTTGCTTGGGCTTCTCTCCTGGAGGCCCTCAGTCAGACCCATTGTTGACATGTGGCAAGACGCTCCTCGGGGCGCGTCTTGCTTGGGCCTCTCTCCTGGAGGCGCTCAGTCAGACTGAGTAGTGACATGTGGCCTGACGATCCTCGGGGCACGTCTTGCTTGGGCCTCTCTCCTGGAGGCGCTCAGTCAGACCCAGTGGTGACATGTGGCACGACACTCCTCGGGGCGCGTCTTGCTTGGGCCTCTCTCCTGGAGGCGCTCAGTCAGAACCAGAGGTGACATGTGGCAAGACGCTCCTCGGGGCGCGTCTTGCTTGGGCCTCTCTCCTGGAGGCCCTCTGTCAGACCCAGTGTTGACATGTGGCAAGACGCTCCTTCGGGCGCATCTTGCTTGGGCCTCTCTCCTGGAGTCCCTCAGTCAGACCCATTGTTGACATGTGGCAAGACGCTCCTCGGGGCGCGTCTTGCTTGGGCCTCTCTCCTGGAGGCGCTCAGTCAGACCCAGTGTTGACATGTGGCAAGACGCTCCTCGGGGCGCGTCTTGCTTGGGCCTCTCTCCTGGAGGCGCTCAGTCAGACCCAGTGGTTACACGTGGAAAGACGCTCCTCGGGGCGCGTCTTGCTTGGGCCTCTCTCCTGGAGGCGCTCAGTCAGACCCAGTGTTGGCATGTGGCAAGACACTCCTCGGGGCGCGTCTTGGTTGGGCCTCTCTCCTGGAGGCGCTCATTCAGACCCAGTGGTGACATGTGGCAAGACGCTCCTCGGGGCGCGTATTGCTTGGGCCTCTCTCCTGAATGCCCTCTGTCAGACCGAGTGTTGACATGTGGCAAGACTCTCCTCGGGGCGCGTCTTGCTTGGGCTTCTCTCATGGAGGCCCTCAGTCCGACCCAGTGTTGACATGTGTCAAGATGCTCCTCGGGGCGTGTCTTGCTTGGGCCTCTCTCCTGGAGGCGCTCAGTCAGACCCAGTGTTGACATGTGGCAAGACGCTCCTCTGGGCGCGTCTTGCTTGGGCTTCTCTCCTGGAGGCCCTCAGTCAGACCCATTGTTGACATGTGGCAAGACGCTCCTCGGGGCGCGTCTTGCTTGGGCCTCTCTCCTGGAGGCGCTCAGTCAGACCGAGTAGTGACATGTGGCAAGACGCTCCTCGGGGCGCGTCTTGCTTGGACCTCTCTCCTGGAGGCGCTCAGTTAGACCGAGTAGTGACATTTGGCAAGACGCTCCTCGGGGCGCGTCTTGCTTGGTCCTCTCTCCTGGAGGCGCTCAGTCAGACCGAGTGCTGACATAAGGCAAGACGCTCCTCGGGGCGCGTCTTGCTGGGGCCTCTCTCCTGGAGGTGCTCAATCAGACCCAGTGGTGACACGTGGCAAGACGCTCCTCTGGGCGCGTCTTGCTTGGGCCTCTCTCCTGGAGGAGCTCAGTCAGACCCAGTGGTGACACGTGGCAAGACGCTCCTCGGGGCACGTCTTGCTTGGGCCTCTCTCCTGGAGGCCCTCAGTCAGACCCATTGTTGACATGTGGCAAGACGCTCCTCGGGGCGCGTCTTGCTTGGGCCTCTCTCCTGGAGGCGCTCAGTCAGACCGAGTAGTGACATGTGGCAAGACGCTCCTCGGGGTATGTCTTGCTTGGGCCTCTCTCCTGGAGGCGCTCAGTCAGACCGAGTGCTGACATAAGGCAAGAGGCTCCTCGGGGCGCTCATTGCTTGGGCCTCTCTCCTGAATGCCCTCTGTCAGACCGAGTGTTGACATGTGGCAAGACTCTCCTCGGGGCGCGTCTTGCTTGGGCTTCTCTCATGGAGGCCCTCAGTCCGACCCAGTGTTGACATGTGTCAAGACGCTCCTCGGGGCGTGTCTTGCTTGGGCCTCTCTCCTGGAGGCGCTCAGTCAGACCCAGTGTTGACATGTGGCAAGACGCTCCTCTGGGCGCGTCTTGCTTGGGCTTCTCTCCTGGAGGCCCTCAGTCAGACCCATTGTTGACATGTGGCAAGACGCTCCTCGGGGCACGTCTTGCTTGGGCCTCTCTCCTGGAGGCGCTCAGTCAGACCGAGTAGTGACATTTGGCAAGACGCTCCTCGGGGCGCGTCTTGCTTGGGCCTCTCTCCTGGAGGCGCTCAGTCAGACCCAGTGGTGACATGTGGCAAGACGCTCCTCGGGGCGCGTCTTGCTGGGGCCTCTCTCCTGGAGGTGCTCAATCAGACCCAGTGGTGACACGTGGCAAGACGCTCCTCTGGGCGCGTCTTGCTTGGGCCTCTCTCCTGGAGGAGCTCAGTCAGACCCAGTGGTGACACGTGGCAAGACGCTCCTCGAGGCGCATCTTAATTGGGCCTCTCTCCTGGAGGCGCTAAGTCAGACCCAGTGTTGACACGTGGCAAGCCACTCCTCGGGGCGCTACTTGCTTGGGCTTCTCTAATGGAGGCCCTCAGTAAGACCCACTGTTGACATGTGGCAAGAAGCTCCTCGGGGCACGTCTTGCTTGGGCCTCTCTCCTGGAGGTGCTCCGTCAGACCGAGTAGTGACATTTGGCAAGACGCTCCTCGGGGAGCTTCTTGCTTGGGCCTCTCTCATGGAGGCACTCAGTCAGACCCAGTGTTGACATGTGGAGAGACGCTCCTCGGGGGGCGTCTTGCTTTGGCCTCTCTCCTGGAGGCACTCAGTCAGACCGAGTGCTGACATGTGGCAAGAAGCTCCTCGGGGCGCGTCTTGCTTGGACTTCTCTCCCGGAGGCCCTCAGTAAGAACCATTGTTGACATGTGGCAAGACGCTCCTCGGGACGCTTCTTGCTTGGGCCTCTCTCCAGAAGGCCCTCAATCAGACCCAGTGTTGACACGTGGCAAGACGCTCCTCGGGGCGCGTCTTGCTTGGGCCTCTCTCCTGGAGGCGCTCAGTCAGACTGAGTAGTGACATGTGGCCTGACGCTCCTCGGGGCGCGTTTTGCTTGGGCCTCTCTCCTGGAGGCGCTCAGTCAGACCAAGTGGTGACATGTGGCAAGACAATCCTCGGGGCGCATCTTGCTTGGGCCTCTCTCCTGGAGGCCCTCTGTCAGACCCAGTGTTGACATGTGGCAAGACACTCCTCGGGGCGCGTCTTGCTTGGGCCTCTCTCATGGAGGCCCTATGTCAGACCCAGTGTTGACATGTGTCAAGACGCTCCTCGGGGCGCGTCTTGCTTTGGTCTCTCTCCTGGAGGCGCTCAGACAGACCCAGTGTTGACATGTGACAAGACGCTCCTCGGGAAGCGTCTTGCTTGGGCCTCTCTCCTGGAGGCGCTCAGTCAGAACCAGAGGTGACATGTGGCAAGACGCTCCTCGGGGCGCGTCTTGCTTGGGCCTCTCTCCTGGAGGCCCTCTGTCAGACCCAGTGTTGACATGTGGCAAGACGCTCCTTCGGGCGCATCTTGCTTGGGCCTCTCTCCTGGAGTCCCTCAGTCAGACCCATTGTTGACATGTGGCAAGACGCTCCTCGGGGCACGTCTTGCTTGGGCCTCTCTCCTGGAGGCGCTCAGACAGACCCAGTGTTGACATGTGACAAGACGCTCCTCGGGAAGCGTCTTGCTTGGGCCTCTCTCCTGGAGGCGCTCAGTCAGAACCAGAGGTGACATGTGGCAAGACGCTCCTCGGGGCGCGTCTTGCTTGGGCCTCTCTCCTGGAGGCGCTCAGTCAGACCCAGTGTTGACATGTGGCAAGACGCTCCTCGGGGCGCGTCTTGCTTGGGCCTCTCTCCTGGAGGCGCTCAGTCAGACCCAGTGGTGACACGTGGAAAGACGCTCCTCGGGGCGCGTCTTGCTTGGGCCTCTCTCCTGGAGGCGCTCAGTCAGACCCAGTGTTGACACGTGGCAAGACGCTCCTCGTGGCGCGTCTTGGTTGGGCCTCTCTCCTGGAGGCGCTCAGTCAGACCCAGTGTTGGCATGTGGCAAGACACTCCTCGGGGCGCGTCTTGGTTGGGCCTCTCTCCTGGAGGCGCTCATTCAGACCCAGTGGTGACATGTGGCAAGACGCTCCTCGGGGCGCGTATTGCTTGGGCCTCTCTCCTGAATGCCCTCTGTCAGACCGAGTGTTGACATGTGGCAAGACTCTCCTCGGGGCGCGTCTTGCTTGGGCTTCTCTCATGGAGGCCCTCAGTCCGACCCAGTGTTGACATGTGTCAAGATGCTCCTCGGGGCGTGTCTTGCTTGGGCCTCTCTCCTGGAGGCGCTCAGTCAGACCCAGTGTTGACATGTGGCAAGACGCTCCTCTGGGCGCGTCTTGCTTGGGCTTCTCTCCTGGAGGCCCTCAGTCAGACCCATTGTTGACATGTGGCAAGACGCTCCTCGGGGCGCGTCTTGCTTGGGCCTCTCTCCTGGAGGCGCTCAGTCAGACCGAGTAGTGACATGTGGCAAGACGCTCCTCGGGGCGCGTCTTGCTTGGACCTCTCTCCTGGAGGCGCTCAGTTAGACCGAGTAGTGACATTTGGCAAGACGCTCCTCGGGGCGCGTCTTGCTTGGTCCTCTCTCCTGGAGGCGCTCAGTCAGACCGAGTGCTGACATAAGGCAAGACGCTCCTCGGGGCGCGTCTTGCTGGGGCCTCTCTCCTGGAGGTGCTCAATCAGACCCAGTGGTGACACGTGGCAAGACGCTCCTCTGGGCGCGTCTTGCTTGGGCCTCTCTCCTGGAGGAGCTCAGTCAGACCCAGTGGTGACACGTGGCAAGACGCTCCTCGGGGCACGTCTTGCTTGGGCCTCTCTCCTGGAGGCCCTCAGTCAGACCCATTGTTGACATGTGGCAAGACGCTCCTCGGGGCGCGTCTTGCTTGGGCCTCTCTCCTGGAGGCGCTCAGTCAGACCGAGTAGTGACATGTGGCAAGACGCTCCTCGGGGTATGTCTTGCTTGGGCCTCTCTCCTGGAGGCGCTCAGTCAGACCGAGTGCTGACATAAGGCAAGAGGCTCCTCGGGGCGCGTCTTGCTGGGGCCTCTCTCCTGGAGGCGCTCAGTAAGACCGAGTGCTGACATAAGGCAAGACGCTCCTCGGGGCGCTCATTGCTTGGGCCTCTCTCCTGAATGCCCTCTGTCAGACCGAGTGTTGACATTTGGCAAGACTCTCCTCGGGGCGCGTCTTGCTTGGGCTTCTCTCATGGAGGCCCTCAGTCCGACCCAGTGTTGACATGTGTCAAGACGCTCCTCGGGGCGTGTCTTGCTTGGGCCTCTCTCCTGGAGGCGCTCAATCAGACCCAGTGTTGACATGTGGCAAGACGCTCCTCTGGGCGCGTCTTGCTTGGGCTTCTCTCCTGGAGGCCCTCAGTCAGACCCATTGTTGACATGTGGCAAGACGCTCCTCGGGGCACGTCTTGCTTGGGCCTCTCTCCTGGAGGCGCTCAGTCAGACCGAGTAGTGACATTTGGCAAGACGCTCCTCGGGGCGCGTCTTGCTTGGGCCTCTCTCCTGGAGGCGCTCAGTCAGACCCAGTGGTGACATGTGGCAAGACGCTCCTCGGGGCGCGTCTTGCTGGGGCCTCTCTCCTGGAGGTGCTCAATCAGACCCAGTGGTGACACGTGGCAAGACACTCCTCTGGGCGCGTCTTGCTTGGGCCTCTCTCCTGGAGGAGCTCAGTCAGACCCAGTGGTGACACGTGGCAAGACGCTCCTCGAGGCGCATCTTAATTGGGCCTCTCTCCTGGAGGCGCTAAGTCAGACCCAGTGTTGACACGTGGCAAGCCACTCCTCGGGGCGCTACTTGCTTGGGCTTCTCTAATGGAGGCCCTCAGTAAGACCCACTGTTGACATGTGGAAAGAAGCTCCTCGGGGCGCGTCTTGCGTTGGCTTTTCTCCTGGAGGCCCTCAGTCAGACCCATTGTTCACATGTGGCAAGACGCTCCTCGGGGCGCGTATTGCTTGGGCCACTCTCCTGGATGCCCTCTGTCAGACCCAGTGTTGACATGTGGCAAGACTCTCCTCGGGGCGCGTCTTGCTTGGGCTTCTCTCATGGAGGCCCTCAGTCAGACCCAGTGTTGACATGTGTCAAGACGCTCCTCGGGGCGTGTCTTGCTTGGGCCTCTCTCCTGGAGGCGCTCAGTCAGACCCAGTGTTGACATGTGGCAGGACGCTCCTCGGGGCGCTTCTTGCTTGGGCTTCTCTCCTGGAGGCCCTCAGTCAGACCCATTGTTGACATGTGGCAAGACGCTCCTCGGGGCACGTGTTGCTTGGACCTCTCTCCTGGAGGCGCTCAGTCAGACCGAGTAGTGACATGTGGCAAGACGCTCCTCGGGGTATGTCTTGCTTGGGCCCCTCTCCTGGAGGCGCTCAATTAGACCCAGTGTTGACATGTGGCAAGACGCTCCTCGGGGCGCGTCTTGCTTGGGCTTCTCTCCTGGAGGCCCTCAGTGAGACCCATTGTTGACACGTGGCAAGACGCTCCTCGAGGCGCATCTTGCTTGGGCCTCTCTCCTGGAGGCGCTAAGTCAGACTCAGTGTTGACACGTTGCAAGACGCTCCTCGGGGCGCGTCTTGCTTGGGCCTCTCTCCTGGAGGCGCTCAGTCAGACACAGTGTTGACATGTGGCAAGACACTCCTCGGGGCGCGTCTTGCTTGGGCTTCTCTCATGGAGGCCCTCAGTAAGACCCATTGTTGACATGTGGAAAGAAGCTCCTCGGGGCGCGTCTTGCTTTCGCTTCTCTCCTGGAGGCCCTCAGTCAGACCCATTGTTGACATGTGGCAAGACGCTCCTCGGGGCGCGTATTGCTTGGGCCTCTCTCCTGGATGCCCTCTGTCAGACCCAGTGTTGACATGTGGCAAGACTCTCCTCGGGGCGCGTCTTGCTTGGGCTTCTCTCATGGAGGCCCTCAGTCAGACCCAGTGTTGACATGTGTCACAAAAAGCGTACTTCACTCCCACTTCATGTTTGAAAAATGCAACAAATGCTGTTGCCTAGCAGACCGAGAGGGTGGAGCCACTAACAAATACACACACTCACGACATTGTGACATCATAATGTACCAGTTTACATCATAGAATACCTCTTAGCCAATAGCGGTGGCAGATTTAAAATCAAATGCAGTGCAGAGTTTTTACCTGACAACGGCACAACACTGACAGTTTTAGGCAGAAAATTTAAATTTTAACTAAGATACACTAAAGTGCAAAACTGTTGACTACACGTGTCTGCAGCACGATTAGACACACATTTATATAGTTTATCAGAAAAAAATAGTTGACTTGGAGGTGACTTGCTCTTTAAAGAAGTAGTCCAGTTACACCTTTGTGGGCTTATAACTTGGCTTCTGAATGTCCTAGAGAGGTCAGGTTTGTTTTAGTGTACTCCAATCAACAGCCCCTACAACCACAAAAAGGAATGGAGTCATTAGCACTTATGGTTTGTAAATGGCACCCAGAATTATGTTGCACGAAGCACAATTTCACATCATTCTGGGTCCATTTGTGTGAAAACAAGGTCCAATCAGGCTGAAAAGTTACAGGAAGGTAGAATCTATTGAGTTGTAAGTGATCTGAACGTTTCATGATGATAGCACTTTCCTAAGGGGGTCAAACCATGTCCCAAAGCTCACCGGATCTGGTGTCAATTTAAAGAAGTAGTCCAGTTACACATTTGTGGGCTTACAACTTGGCTTCTGAATGTCCTAGAGATATCAGGTTTGTTTTAATGTACTCCATTCAACAGCCCCTACAACCACAAAAAGGAATGGAGTCATTAGCACTTATGGTATGTAAATGGCACCCAGAATTATGTTGCACGAAGCACAATTTCACATCATTCTGGGTTCATTTGTGTGAAAACAAGGTCCAATCAGGCTGAAACGTTACAGGAAGGTAGAATGTATTGAGTTGTAAGTGATCTGAACGTTTCATGATGATAGCACTTTCCTAAGGGGGTCAAACCATGTCCCAAAGGTCACCGGATCTGGTGTCAATTTAAAGAAGTAGTCCAGTTACATATTTGTGGGCTTATAACTTGGCTTCTGAATGTCCTATAGAGATCAGGTTTGTTTTAATGTCCTCCAATCAAGAGCCCCTACAAACACAAAAAGGAATGGAGTGATTAGCACTTATGGTTTGTAAATGGCACCCAGAATTATGTTGCACGATGCACAATTTCACATCATTCTGGGTCCATTTGTGTGAAAACAAGGTCCAATCAGGCTGAAACGCTACAAGAAGGTAGAATCTATTGAGTTGTAAGTGATCTGAACGTTTCAAGATGATCGCACATTCCTATAGGGGGTAAAACCATTTCCCAAAGGTCACCGGGCCTGGTGTCACTTTAAAGAAGTAGTCCAGTTACACCTTTGTGGGCTTATAACTTGGCTTCTGAATGTCCTAGAGAGGTTAGGTTTGTTTTAGTGTACTCCAATCAAAGCCCCTACAACCACAAAAAGGAATGGAGTCATTAGCACTTATGGTTTGTAAATGGCACCCAGAATTATGTTGCACGAAGCACAATTTCAAATCATTCTGGGTTCATTTGTGTGAAAACAAGGTCCAATCAGGCTGAAACGTTACAGGAAGGTAGAATCTATTGAGTTGTAAGTGATCTGAACGTTTCATGATGATAGCACTTTCCTAAGGGGGTCAAACCATGTCCCAAAGGTCACCGGATCTGGTGTCAATTTAAAGAAGCAGTCCAGTTACACATTTGTGGGCTTATAACTTGGCTTCTGAATGTCCTAGAGAGATCAGGTTTGTTTTAATGTACTCCAATCAACAGCCCCTACAACCACAAAAAGGAATGGAGATATTACCACTTATGGTTTGTAAATGGCACCCAGAATTATGTTGCACGAAGCACAATTTCACATCATTCTGGGTTCATTTGTGTGAAAACAAGGTCCAATCAGGCTGAAACGTTACAGGAAGGTAGAATCTACTGAGTTGTAAGTGATCTGAACGTTTCATGATGATAGCACTTTCCTAATGGGGTCAAACCATGTCCCAAAGGTCACCGGAACTGGTGTCAATTTAAAGAAGTAGTCCAGTTACACATTTGTGGGCTTATAACTTGGCTTCTGAATGTCCTAGAGAGATCAGCTTTGTTTTAGCGTACTCCAATTAACAACCCCCATTACCCCAAAAAGGAATGGAGTCATTAGCACTTATGGTTTGTAAATGGCACCCAGAATTATGTTGCATGAAGCACAATTTCACATCATTCTGGGTCCATTTGTGTGAAAACAAGGTCCAATCAGGCTGAAACGCTACAAGAAGGTAGAATCTATTGAGTTGTAAGTGATCTGAACGTTTCAAGATGATCGCACATTCCTATAGGGGGTAAAACCATGTTCCAAAGGTCACCGGATCTGGTGTCACTTTAAAGTAGTAGTCCAGTTACACCTTTGTGGGGTTATAACTTGGCTTCTGAATGTCCTAGAGAGGTTAGTTTGTTTTAGTGTACTCCAATCAACAGCCCCTACAACCACAAAAAGGAATGGAGTCATTAGCACTTATGGTTTGTAAGTGGCACCCAGAATTATGTTGCACGAAGCACAATTTCACATCATTCTGGGTCAATTTGTGTGAAAACAAGGTCCAATCCGGCTGAAACGCTACAAGAAGGTAGAATCTATTCAGTTGTAAGTGATCTGAACGTTTCAAGATGATCGCACATTCCTATAGGGGGTCAAACCATGTCCCAAAGGTCACCGGGCCAAGTGTCACTTTAAAGAAGTAGTCCAGTTACACCTGTGTGGGCTTATAACTTGGCTTCTGAATGTCCTAGAGAGGTTAGGTTTGTTTTAGTGTACTCCAATCAACAGCCCCTACAACCACAAAAAGGAATGGAGTCATTAGCACTTATGGTTTGTAAATGGCACCCAGAATTATTTTGCACGAAGCACAATTTCACATCATTCTGGGTCCATTTGTGTGAAAACAAGGTCCAATCAGGCTGAAACGTTACAGGAAGGTAGAATCTATTGAGTTGTAACTGATCTGAACGTTTCATGATGATAGCACTTTCCTAAGGGGGTCAAACCATGTCCCAAAGGTCACTGGATCTGGTGTCAATTTAAAGAAGTAGTCCAGTTACACATGTGTGGGCTTATAACTGGGCTTCTGAATGTCCTAGAGAGGTTAGGTTTGTTTTAGTGTACTCCAATCAACAGCCCCTACAACCGCAAAAAGGAATGGAGTCATTAGCACTTATGGTTTGTAAATGGCACCCAGAATTATTTTGCACGAAGCACAATTTCACATCATTCTGGGTTCATTTGTGTGAAAACAAGGTCCAATCAGGCTGAAACGTTACTGGAAGCTAGAATCTATTGAGTTGTAAGTGATCTGAACGTTTCATGATGATAGAGCTTTCCTAAGGCGGTCAAACCATGTCCCAAAGGTCACCGGATCTGGTGTCAATTTAAAGAAGTAGTCCAGTTACACATTTGTGGGCTTATAACTTGGCTTCTGAATATACTAGAGAGATCAGGTTTGTTTTAGTATACTCCAATCAACAGCCCCTACAACCACAAAAAGGAATGGAGTCATTAGCACTTATGGTTTGTAAATGGCACCCAGAATTATGTTGCACGAAGCACAATTTCACATCATTCTGGGTCCATTTGTGTGAAAACAAGGTCCAATCAGGCTGAAACGTTACAAGAAGGTAGAATCTATTGAGTTGTAAGTGATCTGAACGTTTCATGATGATCTCAAATTCCTATAGGGGGTCAAACCATGTCCCAAAGGTCACCGGGCCTGGTGTCACTTTAAAGAAGTAGTCCAGTTACACCTTTGTGGGCTTATAACTTGGCTTCTGAATGTCCTATAGAGGCCAGGTTTGTTTTAGTGTACTCCAATCAACAGCCCCTACAACCACAAAAAGGAATGGAGTCATTAGCACTTATGGTTTGTAAATGGCACCCAGAATTATGTTGCACGAAGCACAATTTCACATCATTCTGGGTCCATTTGTGTGAAAACAAGGTCCAATCAGGCTGAAACGTTACAGGAAGGTAGAATCTATTGAGTTGTAAGTGATCTGAACGTTTCATGATGATAGCACTTTCCTAAGGGGGTCAAACCATGTCCCAAAGGTCACCGGATCTGGTGTCAATTTAAAGAAGTAGTCCAGTTACACATTTGTGGGCTTATAACTTGGCTTCTGAATGTCCTAGAGAGATCAGGTTTGTTTTAGTGTACTCCAATCAACAGCCCCTACAACCACAAAAAGGAATGGAGTCATTAGCACTTATGGTTTGTAAATGGCACCCAGAATTATGTTGCACGAAGCACAATTTCACATCATTCTGGGTCCATTTGTGTGAAAACAAGGTCAAATCAGGCTGAAACATTACAGGAAGGTAGAATCTATTAAGTTGTAAGTGATCTGAACGTTTCATGATGATAGCACTTCCCTAAGGGGGTCAAACCATGTCCCAAAGGTCATCGGATCTGGTGTCTAAAGAAGTAGTCCAGTTACACATTTGTGGGCTTATAACTTGGCTTCTGAATGTCCTAGAGAGATCAGGTTTGTTTTAGTATACTCCAATCAACAGCCCCTACAACCACAAAAAGGAATGGAGTCATTAGCACTTATGGTTTTTAAATGGCACCCAGAATTATGTTGCATGAAGCACAATTTCACATCATTCTGGGTTCATTTGTGTGAAAACAAGGTCCAATCAGGCTGAAACGTTACAGGAAGGTAGAATGTATTGAGTTGTAAGTGATCTGAACGTTTCATGATGATAGCACTTTCCTAAGGGGGTCAAACCATGTCCCAAAGGTCACCGGATCTGGTGTCAATTTAAAGAAGTAGTCCAGTTACATATTTGTGGGCTTATAACTTGGCTTCTGAATGTCCTATAGAGATCAGGTTTGTTTTAATGTCCTCCAATCAAGAGCCCCTACAAACACAAAAAGGAATGGAGTGATTAGCACTTATGGTTTGTAAATGGCACCCAGAATTATGTTGCACGATGCACAATTTCACATCATTCTGGGTCCATTTGTGTGAAAACAAGGTCCAATCAGGCTGAAACGCTACAAGAAGGTAGAATCTATTGAGTTGTAAGTGATCTGAACGTTTCAAGATGATCGCACATTCCTATAGGGGGTAAAACCATTTCCCAAAGGTCACCGGGCCTGGTGTCACTTTAAAGAAGTAGTCCAGTTACACCTTTGTGGGCTTATAACTTGGCTTCTGAATGTCCTAGAGAGGTTAGGTTTGTTTTAGTGTACTCCAATCAAAGCCCCTACAACCACAAAAAGGAATGGAGTCATTAGCACTCATGGTTTGTAAATGGCACCCAGAATTATGTTGCACGAAGCACAATTTCAAATCATTCTGGGTTCATTTGTGTGAAAACAAGGTCCAATCAGGCTGAAACGTTACAGGAAGGTAGAATCTATTGAGTTGTAAGTGATCTGAACGTTTCATGATGATAGCACTTTCCTAAGGGGGTCAAACCATGTCCCAAAGGTCACCGGATCTGGTGTCAATTTAAAGAAGCAGTCCAGTTACACATTTGTGGGCTTATAACTTGGCTTCTGAATGTCCTAGAGAGATCAGGTTTGTTTTAATGTACTCCAATCAACAGCCCCTACAACCACAAAAAGGAATGGAGATATTAGCACTTATGGTTTGTAAATGGCACCCAGAATTATGTTGCACGAAGCACAATTTCACATCATTCTGGGTTCATTTGTGTGAAAACAAGGTCCAATCAGGCTGAAACGTTACAGGAAGGTAGAATCTACTGAGTTGTAAGTGATCTGAACGTTTCATGATGATAGCACTTTCCTAATGGGGTCAAACCATGTCCCAAAGGTCACCGGAACTGGTGTCAATTTAAAGAAGTAGTCCAGTTACACATTTGTGGGCTTATAACTTGGCTTCTGAATGTCCTAGAGAGATCAGCTTTGTTTTAGCGTACTCCAATTAACAACCCCCATTACCCCAAAAAGGAATGGAGTCATTAGCACTTATGGTTTGTAAATGGCACCCAGAATTATGTTGCATGAAGCACAATTTCACATCATTCTGGGTCCATTTGTGTGAAAACAAGGTCCAATCAGGCTGAAACGCTACAAGAAGGTAGAATCTATTGAGTTGTAAGTGATCTGAACGTTTCAAGATGATCGCACATTCCTATAGGGGGTAAAACCATGTTCCAAAGGTCACCGGATCTGGTGTCACTTTAAAGTAGTAGTCCAGTTACACCTTTGTGGGCTTATAACTTGGCTTCTGAATGTCCTAGAGAGGTTAGTTTGTTTTAGTGTACTCCAATCAACAGCCCCTACAACCACAAAAAGGAATGGAGTCATTAGCACTTATGGTTTGTAAGTGGCACCCAGAATTATGTTGCACGAAGCACAATTTCACATCATTCTGGGTCAATTTGTGTGAAAACAAGGTCCAATCCGGCTGAAACGCTACAAGAAGGTAGAATCTATTCAGTTGTAAGTGATCTGAACGTTTCAAGATGATCGCACATTCCTATAGGGGGTCAAACCATGTCCCAAAGGTCACCGGGCCAAGTGTCATTTTAAAGAAGTAGTCCAGTTACACCTGTGTGGGCTTATAACTTGGCTTCTGAATGTCCTAGAGAGGTTAGGTTTGTTTTAGTGTACTCCAATCAACAGCCCCTACAACCACAAAAAGGAATGGAGTCATTAGCACTTATGGTTTGTAAATGGCACCCAGAATTATTTTGCACGAAGCACAATTTCACATCATTCTGGGTCCATTTGTGTGAAAACAAGGTCCAATCAGGCTGAAACGTTACAGGAAGGTAGAATCTATTGAGTTGTAACTGATCTGAACGTTTCATGATGATAGCACTTTCCTAAGGGGGTCAAACCATGTCCCAAAGGTCACTGGATCTGGTGTCAATTTAAAGAAGTAGTCCAGTTACACATGTGTGGGCTTATAACTGGGCTTCTGAATGTCCTAGAGAGGTTAGGTTTGTTTTAGTGTACTCCAATCAACAGCCCCTACAACCGCAAAAAGGAATGGAGTCATTAGCACTTATGGTTTGTAAATGGCACCCAGAATTATTTTGCACGAAGCACAATTTCACATCATTCTGGGTTCATTTGTGTGAAAACAAGGTCCAATCAGGCTGAAACGTTACTGGAAGCTAGAATCTATTGAGTTGTAAGTGATCTGAACGTTTCATGATGATAGCGCTTTCCTAAGGCGGTCAAACCATGTCCCAAAGGTCACCGGATCTGGTGTCAATTTAAAGAAGTAGTCCAGTTACACATTTGTGGGCTTATAACTTGGCTTCTAAATATACTAGAGAGATCAGGTTTGTTTTAGTATACTCCAATCAACAGCCCCTACAACCACAAAAAGGAATGGAGTCATTAGCACTTATGGTTTGTAAATGGCACCCAGAATTATGTTGCACGAAGCACAATTTCACATCATTCTGGGTCCATTTGTGTGAAAACAAGGTCCAATCAGGCTGAAACGTTACAAGAAGGTAGAATCTATTGAGTTGTAAGTGATCTGAACGTTTCATGATGATCTCAAATTCCTATAGGGGGTCAAACCATGTCCCAAAGGTCACCGGGCCTGGTGTCACTTTAAAGAAGTAGTCCAGTTACACCTTTGTGGGCTTATAACTTGGCTTCTGAATGTCCTATAGAGGCCAGGTTTGTTTTAGTGTACTCCAATCAACAGCCCCTACAACCACAAAAAGGAATGGAGTCATTAGCACTTATGGTTTGTAAATGGCACCCAGAATTATGTTGCACGAAGCACAATTTCACATCATTCTGGGTCCATTTGTGTGAAAACAAGGTCCAATCAGGCTGAAACGTTACAGGAAGGTAGAATCTATTGAGTTGTAAGTGATCTGAACGTTTCATGATGATAGCACTTTCCTAAGGGGGTCAAACGATGTCCCAAAGATCACCGGATCTGGTGTCAATTTAAAGAAGTAGTCCAGTTACACATTTGTGGGCTTATAACTTGGCTTCTGAATGTCCTAGAGAGATCAGGTTTGTTTTAGTGTACTCCAATCAACAGCCCCTACAACCACAAAAAGGAATGGAGTCATTAGCACTTATGGTTTGTAAATGGCACCCAGAATTATGTTGCACGAAGCACAATTTCACATCATTCTGGGTCCATTTGTGTGAAAACAAGGTCAAATCAGGCTGAAACATTACAGGAAGGTAGAATCTATTAAGTTGTAAGTGATCTGAACGTTTCATGATGATAGCACTTCCCTAAGGGGGTCAAACCATGTCCCAAAGGTCATCGGATCTGGTGTCTAAAGAAGTAGTCCAGTTACACATTTGTGGGCTTATAACTTGGCTTCTGAATGTCCTAGAGAGATCAGGTTTGTTTTAGTATACTCCAATCAACAGCCCCTACAACCACAAAAAGGAATGGAGTCATTAGCACTTATGGTTTTTAAATGGCACCCAGAATTATGTTGCATGAAGCACAATTTCACATCATTCTGGGTTCATTTGTGTGAAAACAAGGTCCAATCAGGCTGAAACGTTACAGGAAGGTAGAATCTATTGAGTTGTAAGTGATCTGAACGTTTCATAATGATAGCACTTTCCTAAGGGGGTCAAACCATGTCCCAAAGGTCACCGGATCTGGTGTCAATTTAAAGAAGTAGTCCAGTTACACATTTGTGGGCTTATAACTTGGCTTCTGAATGTACTAGAGAGATCAGGTTTGTTTTAATGTACTCCAACCAACAGCCCCTACAACCACAAAAAGGAATGGAGTCATTAGCACTTATGGTTTGTAAATGGCACCCAGAATTATGTTGCACGAAGCACAATTTCACATCATTCTGGGTTCATTTGTGTGAAAACAAGGTCCAATCAGGCTGAAACGTTACAGGAAGGTAGAATCTACTGAGTTGTAAGTGATCTGAACGTTTCATGATGATAGCACTTTCCTAATGGGGTCAAACCATGTCCCAAAGGTCACCGGAACTGGTGTCAATTTAAAGAAGTAGTCCAGTTACACATTTGTGGGCTTATAACTTGGCTTCTGAATGTCCTAGAGAGATCAGCTTTGTTTTAGCGTACTCCAATTAACAACCCCCATTACCCCAAAAAGGAATGGAGTCATTAGCACTTATGGTTTGTAAATGGCACCCAGAATTATGTTGCATGAAGCACAATTTCACATCATTCTGGGTCCATTTGTGTGAAAACAAGGTCCAATCAGGCTGAAACGCTACAAGAAGGTAGAATCTATTGAGTTGTAAGTGATCTGAACGTTTCAAGATGATCGCACATTCCTATAGGGGGTAAAACCATGTTCCAAAGGTCACCGGGCCTGGTGTCACTTTAAAGTAGTTGTCCAGTTACACCTTTGTGGGCTTATAACTTGGCTTCTGAATGTCCTAGAGAGGTTAGTTTGTTTAAGTGTACTCCAATCAACAGCCCCTACAACCACAAAAAGGAATGGAGTCATTAGCACTTATGGTTTGTAAGTGGCACCCAGAATTATGTTGCACGAAGCACAAATTCACATCATTCTGGGTCAATTTGTGTGAAAACAAGGTCCAATCCGGCTGAAACGCTACAAGAAGGTAGAATCTATTCAGTTGTAAGTTATCTGAACGTTTCAAGATGATCGCACATTCCTATAGGGGGTCAAACGATGTCCCAAAGGTCACCGGGCCAAGTGTCACTTTAAAGAAGTAGTCCAGTTACACCTGTGTGGGCTTATAACTTGGCTTCTGAATGTCCTAGAGAGGTTAGGTTGGTTTTAGTGTACTCCAATCAACAGCCCCTACAACCACAAAAAGGAATGGAGTCATTAGCACTTATGGTTTGTAAATGGCACCCAGAATTATTTTGCACGAAGCACAATTTCACATCATTCTGGGTCCATTTGTGTGAAAACAAGGTCCAATCAGGCTGAAACGTTACAGGAAGGTAGAATCTACTGAGTTGTAAGTGATCTGAACGTTTCATGATGATAGCACTTTCCTAATGGGGTCAAACCATGTCCCAAAGGTCACCAGAACTGGTGTCAATTTAAAGAAGTAGTCCAGTTACACATTTGTGGGCTTATAACTTGGCTTCTGAATGTCCTAGAGAGATCAGCTTTGTTTTAGCGTACTCCAATTAACAACCCCCATTACCCCAAAAAGGAATGGAGTCATTAGCACTTATGGTTTGTAAATGGCACCCAGAATTATGTTGCATGAAGCACAATTTCACATCATTCTGGGTCCATTTGTGTGAAAACAAGGTCCAATCAGGCTGAAACGCTACAAGAAGGTAGAATCTATTGAGTTGTAAGTGATCTGAACGTTTCAAGATGATCACACATTCCTATAGGGGGTAAAACCATGTTCCAAAGGTCACCGGGCCTGGTGTCACTTTAAAGTAGTAGTCCAGTTACACCTTTGTGGGCTTATAACTTGGCTTCTGAATGTCCTAGAGAGGTTAGTTTGTTTTAGTGTACTCCAATCAACAGCCCCTACAACCACAAAAAGGAATGGAGTCATTAGCACTTATGGTTTGTAAGTGGCACCCAGAATTATGTTGCACGAAGCACAATTTCACATCATTCTGGGTCAATTTGTGTGAAAACAAGGTCCAATCCGGCTGAAACGCTACAAGAAGGTAGAATCTATTCAGTTGTAAGTGATCTGAACGTTTCAAGATGATCGCACATTCCTATAGGGGGTCAAACCATGTCCCAAAGGTCACCGGGCCAAGTGTCACTTTAAAGAAGTAGTCCAGTTACACCTGTGTGGGCTTATAACTTGGCTTCTGAATGTCCTAGAGAGGATAGGTTTGTTTTAGTGTACTCCAATCAACAGCCCCTACAACCACAAAAAGGAATGGAGTCATTAGCACTTATGGTTTGTAAATGGCACCCAGAATTATTTTGCACGAAGCACAATTTCACATCATTCTGGGTCCATTTGTGTGAAAACAAGGTCCAATCAGGCTGAAACGTTACAGGAAGGTAGAATCTACTGAGTTGTAACTGATCTGAACGTTTCATGATGATAGCACTTTCCTAAGGGGGTCAAACCATGTCCCAAAGGTCACTGGATCTGGTGTCAATTTAAAGTAGTAGTCCAGTTACACATGTGTGGGCTTATAACTGGGCTTCTGAATGTCCTAGAGAGGTTAGGTTTGTTTTAGTGTACTCCAATCAACAGCCCCTACAACCGCAAAAAGGAATGGAGTCATTAGCACTTATGGTTTGTAAATGGCACCCAGAATTATTTTGCACGAAGCACAATTTCACATCATTCTGGGTTCATTTGTGTGAAAACAAGGTCCAATCAGGCTGAAACGTTACTGGAAGCTAGAATCTATTGAGTTGTAAGTGATCTGAACGTTTCATGATGATAGCGCTTTCCTAAGGGGGTCAAACCATGTCCCAAAGGTCACCGGATCTGGTGTCAATTTAAAGAAGTAGTCCAGTTACACATTTGTGGGCTTATAACTTGGCTTCTGAATGTACTAGAGAGATCAGGTTTGTTTTAGTATACTCCAATCAACAGCCCCTACAACCACAAAAAGGAATGGAGTCATTAGCACTTATGGTTTGTAAATGGCACCCAGAATTATGTTGCACGAAGCACAATTTCACATCATTCTGGGTCCATTTGTGTGAAAAAAAGGTCCAATCAGGCTGAAACGTTACAAGAAGGTAGAATGTATTGAGTTGTAAGTGATCTGAACGTTTCATGATGATCTCAAATTCCTATAGGGGGTCAAACCATGTCCCAAAGGTCACCGGGCCTGGTGTCACTTTAAAGAAGTAGTCCAGTTACACCTTTGTGGGCTTATAACTTGGCTTCTGAATGACCTATAGAGGTCAGGTTTGTTTTAGTGTACTCCAATCAACAGCCCCTACAACCACAAAAAGGAATGGAGTCATTAGCACTTATGGTTTGTAAATGGCACCCAGAATTATGTTGCACGAAGCACAATTTCACATCATTCTGGGTCCATTTGTGTGAAAACAAGGTCCAATCAGGCTGAAACGTTACAGGAAGGTAGAATCTATTGAGTTGTAAGTGATCTGAACGTTTCATGATGATAGCACTTTCCTAAGGGGGTCAAACCATGTCCCAAAGGTCACCGGATCTGGTGTCAATTTAAAGAAGTAGTCCAGTTAAACATTTGTGGGCTTATAACTTGGCTTCTGAATGTCCTAGAGAGATCAGGTTTGTTTTAGTGTACTCCAATCAACAGCCCCTACAACCACGAAAAGGAATGGAGTCATTAGCACTTATGGTTTGTAAATGGCACCCAGAATTATGTTGCACGAAGCACAATTTCACATCATTCTGGGTCCATTTGTGTGAAAACAAGGTCCAATCAGGCTGAAACATTACAGGAAGGTAGAATCTATTAAGTTGTAAGTGATCTGAACGTTTCATGATGATAGCACTTCCCTAAGGGGGTCAAACCATGTCCCAAAGGTCATCGGATCTGGTGTCTAAAGAAGTAGTCCAGTTACACATTTGTGGGCTTATAACTTGGCTTCTGAATGTCCTAGAGAGATCAGGTTTGTTTTAGTATACTCCAATCAACAGCCCCTACAACCACAAAAAGGAATGGAGTCATTAGCACTTATGGTTTTTAAATGGCACCCAGAATTATGTTGCATGAAGCACAATTTCACATCATTCTGGGTTCATTTGAGTGAAAACAAGGTCCAATCAGGCTGAAACGTTACAGGAAGGTAGAATCTATTGAGTTGTAAGTGATCTGAACGTTTCATGTTGATAGCACTTTCCTAAGGGGGTCAAACCATGTCCCAAAGGTCACCGGATCTGGTGTCAATTTAAAGAAGTAGTCCAGTTACACATTTGTGGGCTTATAACTTGGCTTCTGAATTTCCTAGAGTGATCAGGTTTGCTTTAGTGTACTCCAATCAACAGCCCCTACAGCCACAAAAAGGAATGGAGACATTAGCACTTATGGTTTTTAAATGGCACCCAGAATTATGTTGCACGAAGCACAATTTCACATCATTCTGGGTTCATTTGTGTGAATACAAGGTCCAATCAGGCTGAAACAATACAGGAAGGTAGAATCTATTGAGTTGTAAGTGATCTGAACGTTTCATGATGATCGCACTTTCCTAAGGGGGTCAAACCATGTCCCAAAGGTCACCGGATCTGGTGTCAATTTAAAGAAGTAGTCCAGTTACACATTTGTGGGCTTATAACTTGGCTTCTGAATGTCCTAGAGAGGTCAGGGTTGTTTTAGTGTACTCCAATCAACAGCCCCTACAACCACAAAAAGGAATGGAGTCATTAGCACTTAAGGTTTTTAAATGGCACCCAGAATTATGTTGCACGAAGCACAATTTCACATCATTCTGGGTTCATTTGTGTGAAAACAACGTCTAATCAGGCTGAAACGTTACTGGAAGCTAGAATCTATTGAGTTGTAAGTGATCTGAACGTTTCATGATGATAGCACTTTCCTAAGGGGGTCAAACCATGTCCCAAAGGTCACCGGATCTGGTGTCAATTTAAAGAAGTAGTCCAGTTACACATTTGTGGGCTTATAACTTGGCTTCTGAATGTACTAGAGAGATCAGGTTTGTTTTAGTATACTCCAATCAACAGCCCCTACAACCACAAAAAGGAATGGAGTCATTAGCACTTATGGTTTGTAAATGGCACCCAGAATTATGTTGCACGAAGCACAATTTCACATCATTCTGGGTCCATTTGTGTGAAAACAAGGTCCAATCAGGCTGAAACGTTACAAGAAGGTAGAATCTATTGAGTTGTAAGTGATCTGAACGTTTCATGATGATCTCAAATTCTTATAGGTGGTCAAACCATGTCCCAAAGGTCACCGGGCCTGGTGTCACTTTAAAGAAGTAGTCCAGTTACACCTTTGTGGGCTTATAACTTGGCTTCTGAATGTCCTATAGAGGTCAGGTTTGTTTTAGTGTACTCCAATCAACAGCCCCTACAACCACAAAAAGGAATGGAGTCATTAGCACTTATGGTTTGTAAATGGCACCCAGAATTATGTTGCACGAAGCACAATTTCACATCATTCTGGGTCCATTCGTGTGAAAACAAGGTCCAATCAGGCTGAAACGTTACTGGAAGCTAGAATCTATTGAGTTGTAAGTGATCTGAACGTTTCATGATGATAGCGCTTTCCTAAGGGGGTCAAACCATGTCCCAAAGGTCACCGGATCTGGTGTCAATTTAAAGAAGTAGTCCAGTTACACATTTGTGGGCTTATAACTTGGCTTCTGAATGTACTAGAGAGATCAGGTTTGTTTTAGTATACTCCAATCAACAGCCCCTACAACCACAAAAAGGAATGGAGTCATTAGCACTTATGGTTTGTAAATGGCACCCAGAATTATGTTGCACGAAGCACAATTTCACATCATTCTGGGTCCATTTGTGTGAAAACAAGGTCCAATCAGGCTGAAACGTTACAAGAAGGTAGAATCTATTGAGTTGTAAGTGATCTGAACGGTTCATGATGATCTCAAATTCCTATAGGGGGTCAAACCATGTCCCAAAGGTCACCGGGCCTGGTGTCACTTTAAAGAAGCAGTCCAGTTACACCTTTGTGGGCTTATAACTTGGCTTCTGAATGTCCTATAGAGGTCAGGTTTGTTTTAGTGTACTCCAATCAACAGCCCCTACAACCACAAAAAGGAATGGAGTCATTAGCACTTATGGTTTGTAAATGGCACCCAGAATTATGTTGCACGAAGCACAATTTCACATCATTCTGGGTCCATTTGTGTGAAAACAAGGTCCAATCAGGCTGAAACGTTACAGGAAGGTAGAATCTATTGAGTTGTAAGTGATCTGAACGTTTCATGATGATAGCACTTTCCTAAGGGGGTAAAACCATGTCCCAAAGGTCACCGGATCTGGTGTCAATTTAAAGAAGTAGTCCAGTTACACATTTGTGGGCTTATAACTTGGCTTCTGAATGTCCTAGAGAGATCAGGTTTGTTTTAGTGTACTCCAATCAACAGCCCCTACAACCACAAAAAGGAATGGAGTCATTAGCACTTATGGTTTGTAAATGGCACCCAGAATTATGTTGCACGAAGAACAATTTCACATCATTCTGGGTCCATTTGTGTGAAAACAAGGTCCAATCAGGCTGAAACATTACAGGAAGGTAGAATCTATTAAGTTGTAAGTGATCTGAACGTTTCATGATGATAGCACTTCCCTAAGGGGGTCAAACCATGTCCCAAAGGTCATCGGATCTGGTGTCTAAAGAAGTAGTCCAGTTACACATTTGTGGGCTTATAACTTGGCTTCTGAATGTCCTAGAGAGATCAGGTTTGTTTTAGTATACTCCAATCAACAGCCCCTACAACCACAAAAAGGAATGGAGTCATTAGCACTTATGGTTTTTAAATGGCACCCAGAATTATGTTGCATGAAGCACAATTTCACATCATTCTGGGTTCATTTGTGTGAAAACAAGGTCCAATCAGGCTGAAACGTTACAGGAAGGTAGAATCTATTGAGTTGTAAGTGATCTGAACGTTTCATGATGATAGCACTTTCCTAAGGGGGTCAAACCATGTCCCAAAGGTCACCGGATCTGGTGTCAATTTAAAGAAGTAGTCCAGTTACACATTTGTGGGCTTATAACTTGGCTTCTGAATGTCCTAGAGTGATCAGGTTTGCTTTAGTGTACTCCAATCAACAGCCCCTACAGCCACAAAAAGGAATGGAGACATTAGCACTTATGGTTTTTAAATGGCACCCAGAATTATGTTGCACGAAGCACAATTTCACATCATTCTGGGTTCATTTGTGTGAAAACAAGGTCCAATCAGGCTGAAACAATACAGGAAGGTAGAATCTATTGAGTTGTAAGTGATCTGAACGTTTCATGATGATCGCACTTTCCTAAGGGGGTCAAACCATGTCCCAAAGGTCACCGGATCTGGTGTCACTTTAAAGAAGTAGTCCAGTTACACATTTGTGGGCTTATAACTTGGCTTCTGAATGTCCTAGAGAGGTCAGGGTTGTTTTAGTGTACTCCAATCAACAGCCCCTACAACCACAAAAAGGAATGGAGTCATTAGCACCTATGGTTTTTAAATGGCACCCAGAATTATGTTGCACGAAGCACAATTTCACATCATTCTGGGTTCATTTGTGTGAAAACAAGGTCCAATCAGGCTGAAACGTTACTGGAAGCTAGAATCTATTGAGTTGTAAGTGATCTGAACGTTTCATGATGATAGCGCTTTCCTAAGGGGGTCAAACCATGTCCCAAAGGTCACCATATCTGGTGTCAATTTAAAGAAGTAGTCCAGTTACACATTTTTGGGCTTATAACTTGGCTTCTGAATGTACTAGAGAGATCAGGTTTGTTTTAGTATACTCCAATCAACAGCCCCTACAACCACAAAAAGGAATGGAGTCATTAGCACTTATGGTTTGTAAATGGCACCCAGAATTATGTTGTACGAAGCACAATTTCACATCATTCTGGGTCCATTTGTGTGAAAACAAGGTCCAATCAGGCTGAAACGTTACAAGAAGGTAGAATCTATTGAGTTGTAAGTGATCTGAACGTTTCATGATGATCTCAAATTCTTATAGGTGGTCAAACCATGTCCCAAAGGTCACCGGGCCTGGTGTCACTTTAAAGAAGTAGTCCAGTTACACCTTTGTGGGCTTATAACTTGGCTTCTGAATGTCCTATAGAGGTCAGGTTTGTTTTAGTGTACTCCAATCAACAGCCCCTACAACCACAAAAAGGAATGGAGTCATTAGCACTTATGGTTTGTAAATGGCACCCAGAATTATGTTGCACGAAGCACAATTTCACATCATTCTGGGTCCATTTGTGTGAAAACAAGGTCCAATCAGGCTGAAACATTACAGGAAGGTAGAATCTATTAAGTTGTAAGTGATCTGAACGTTTCATGATGATAGCACTTCCCTAAGGGGGTCAAACCATGTCCCAAAGGTCATCGGATCTGGTGTCTAAAGAAGTAGTCCAGTTACACATTTGTGGGCTTATAACTTGGCTTCTGAATGTCCTAGAGAGATCAGGTTTGTTTTAGTATACTCCAATCAACAGCCCCTACAACCACAAAAAGGAATGGAGTCATTAGCACTTATGGTTTTTAAATGGCACCCAGAATTATGTTGCATGAAGCACAATTTCACATCATTCTGGGTTCATTTGTGTGAAAACAAGGTCCAATCAGGCTGAAACGTTACAGGAAGGTAGAATCTATTGAGTTGTAAGTGATCTGAACGTTTCATGATGATAGCACTTTCCTAAGGGGGTCAAACCATGTCCCAAAGGTCACCGGATCTGGTGTCAATTTAAAGAAGTAGTCCAGTTACACATTTGTGGGCTTATACCTTGGCTTCTGAATGTCCTAGAGAGATCAGGTTTGTTTTAATGTACTCCAACCAACAGCCCCTACAACCACAAAAAGGAATGGAGTCATTAGCACTTATGGTTTGTAAATGGCACCCAGAATTATGTTGCACGAAGCACAATTTCACATCATTCTGGGTTCATTTGTGTGAAAACAAGGTCCAATCAGGCTGAAACGTTACAGGAAGGTAGAATCTACTGAGTTGTAAGTGATCTGAACGTTTCATGATGATAGCACTTTCCTAATGGGGTCAAACCATGTCCCAAAGGTCACCGGAACTGGTGTCAATTTAAAGAAGTAGTCCAGTTACACATTTGTGGGCTTATAACTTGGCTTCTGAATGTCCTAGAGAGATCAGCTTTGTTTTAGCGTACTCCAATTAACAACCCCCATTACCCCAAAAAGGAATGGAGTCATTAGCACTTATGGTTTGTAAATGGCACCCAGAATTATGTTGCATGAAGCACAATTTCACATCATTCTGGGTCCATTTGTGTGAAAACAAGGTCCAATCAGGCTGAAACGCTACAAGAAGGTAGAATCTATTGAGTTGTAAGTGATCTGAACGTTTCAAGATGATCGCACATTCCTATAGGGGGTAAAACCATGTTCCAAAGGTCACCGGGCCTGGTGTCACTTTAAAGTAGTAGTCCAGTTACACCTTTGTGGGCTTATAACTTGGCTTCTGAATGTCCTAGATAGGTTAGTTTGTTTTAGTGTACTCCAATCAACAGCCCCTACAACCACAAAAAGGAATGGAGTCATTAGCACTTATGGTTTGTAAGTGGCACCCAGAATTATGTTGCACGAAGCACAATTTCACATCATTCTGGGTCAATTTGTGTGAAAACAAGGTCCAATCCGGCTGAAACGCTACAAGAAGGTAGAATCTATTCAGTTGTAAGTGATCTGAACGTTTCAAGATGATTGCACATTCCTATAGGGGGTCAAACCATGTCCCAAAGGTCACCGGGCCAAGTGTCACTTTAAAGAAGTAGTCCAGTTACACCTGTGTGGGCTTATAACTTGGCTTCTGAATGTCCTAGAGAGGTTAGGTTTGTTTTAGTGTACTCCAATCAACAGCCCCTACAACCACAAAAAGGAATGGAGTCATTAGCACTTATGGTTTGTAAATGGCACCCAGAATTATTTTGCACGAAGCACAATTTCACATCATTCTGGGTCCATTTGTGTGAAAACAAGGTCCAATTAGGCTGAAACGTTACAGGAAGGTAGAATCTACTGAGTTGTAAGTGATCTGAACGTTTCATGATGATAGCACTTTCCTAATGGGGTCAAACCATGTCCCAAAGGTCACCGGAACTGGTGTCAATTTAAAGAAGTAGTCCAGTTACACATTTGTGGGCTTATAACTTGGCTTCTGAATGTCCTAGAGAGATCAGCTTTGTTTTAGCGTACTCCAATTAACAACCCCCATTACCCCAAAAAGGAATGGAGTCATTAGCACTTATGGTTTGTAAATGGCACCCAGAATTATGTTGCATGAAGCACAATTTCACATCATTCTGGGTCCATTTGTGTGAAAACAAGGTCCAATCAGGCTGAAACGCTACAAGAAGGTAGAATCTATTGAGTTGTAAGTGATCTGAACGTTTCAAGATGATCGCACATTCCTATAGGGGGTAAAACCATGTTCCAAAGGTCACCGGGCCTGGTGTCACTTTAAAGTAGTAGTCCAGTTACACCTTTGTGGGCTTATAACTTGGCTTCTGAATGTCCTAGAGAGGTTAGTTTGTTTTAGTGTACTCCAATCAACAGCCCCTACAACCACAAAAAGGAATGGAGTAATTAGCACTTATGGTTTGTAAGTGGCACCCAGAATTATGTTGCACGAAGCACAATTTCACATCATTCTGGGTCAATTTGTGTGAAAACAAGGTCCAATCCGGCTGAAACGCTACAAGAAGGTAGAATCTATTCAGTTGTAAGTGATCTGAACGTTTCAAGATGATCGCACATTCCTATAGGGGGTCAAACCATGTCCCAAAGGTCACCGGGCCAAGTGTCACTTTAAAGAAGTAGTCCAGTTACACCTGTGTGGGCTTATAACTTGGCTTCTGAATGTCCTAGAGAGGTTAGGTTTGTTTTAGTGTACTCCAATCAACAGCCCCTACAACCACAAAAAGGAATGGAGTCATTAGCACTTATGGTTTGTAAATGGCACCCAGAATTATTTTGCACGAAGCACAATTTCAAATCATTCTGGGTCCATTTGTGTGAAAACAAGGTCCAATCAGGCTGAAACGTTACAGGAAGGTAGAATCTACTGAGTTGTAACTGATCTGAACGTTTCATGATGATAGCACTTTCCTAAGGGGGTCAAACCATGTCCCAAAGGTCACTGGATCTGGTGTCAATTTAAAGAAGTAGTCCAGTTACACATGTGTGGGCTTATAACTGGGCTTCTGAATGTCCTAGAGAGGTTAGGTTTGTTTTAGTGTACTCCAATCAACAGCCCCTACAACCGCAAAAAGGAATGGAGTCATTAGCACTTATGGTTTGTAAATGGCACCCAGAATTATTTTGCACGAAGCACAATTTCACATCATTCTGGGTTCATTTGTGTGAAAACAAGGTCCAATCAGGCTAAAACGTTACTGGAAGCTAGAATCTATTGAGTTGTAAGTGATCTGAACGTTTCATGATGATAGCGCTTTCCTAAGGGGGTCAAACCATGTCCCAAAGGTCACCGGATCTGGTGTCAATTTAAAGAAGTAGTCCAGTTACACATTTGTGGGCTTATAACTTGGCTTCTGAATGTACTAGAGAGATCAGGTTTGTTTTAGTATACTCCAATCAACAGCCCCTACAACCACAAAAAGGAATGGAGTCATTAGCACTTATGGTTTGTAAATGGCACCCAGAATTATGTTGCACGAAGCACAATTTCACATCATTCTGGGTCCATTTGTGTGAAAAAAAGGTCCAATCAGGCTGAAACGTTACAAGAAGGTAGAATCTATTGAGTTGTAAGTGATCTGAACGTTTCATGATGATCTCAAATTCCTATAGGGGGTCAAACCATGTCCCAAAGGTCACCGGGCCAGGTGTCACTTTAAAGAAGTAGTCCAGTTACACCTTTGTGGGCTTATAACTTGGCTTCTGAATGTCCTATAGAGGTCAGGTTTGTTTTAGTGTACTCCAATCAACAGCCCCTACAACCACAAAAAGGAATGGAGTCATTAGCACTTATGGTTTGTAAATGGCACCCAGAATTATGTTGCACGAAGCACAATTTCACATCATTCTGGGTCCATTTGTGTGAAAACAAGGTCCAATCAGGCTGAAACGTTACAGGAAGGTAGAATCTATTGAGTTGTAAGTGATCTGAACGTTTCATGATGATAGCACTTTCCTAAGGGGGTCAAACCATGTCCCAAATGTCACCGGATCTGGTGTCAATTTAAAGAAGTAGTCCAGTTAAACATTTGTGGGCTTATAACTTGGCTTCTGAATGTCCAAGAGAGATCAGGTTTGTTTTAGTGTACTCCAATCAACAGCCCCTACAACCACAAAAAGGAATGGAGTCATTAGCACTTATGGTTTGTAAATGGCACCCAGAATTATGTTGCACGAAGCACAATTTCACATCATTCTGGGTCCATTTGTGTGAAAACAAGGTCCAATCAGGCTGAAACATTACAGGAAGGTAGAATCTATTAAGTTGTAAGTGATCTGAACGTTTCATGATGATAGCACTTCCCTAAGGGGGTCAAACCATGTCCCAAAGGTCATCGGATCTGGTGTCTAAAGAAGTAGTCCAGTTACACATTTGTGGGCTTATAACTTGGCTTCTGAATGTCCTAGAGAGATCAGGTTTGTTTTAGTATACTCCAATCAACAGCCCCTACAACCACAAAAAGGAATGGAGTCATTAGCACTTATGGTTTTTAAATGGCACCCAGAATTATGTTGCATGAAGCACAATTTCACATCATTCTGGGTTCATTTGTGTGAAAACAAGGTCCAATCAGGCTGAAACGTTACAGGAAGGTAGAATCTATTGAGTTGTAAGTGATCTGAACGTTTCATGATGATAGCACTTTCCTAAGGGGGTCAAACCATGTCCCAAAGGTCACCGGATCTGGTGTCAATTTAAAGAAGTAGTCCAGTTACACATTTGTGGGCTTATAACTTGGCTTCTGAATTTCCTAGAGTGATCAGGTTTGCTTTAGTGTACTCCAATCAACAGCCCCTACAGCCACAAAAAGGAATGGAGACATTAGCACTTATGGTTTTTAAATGGCACCCAGAATTATGTTGCACGAAGCACAATTTCACATCATTCTGGGTTCATTTGTGTGAAAACAAGGTCCAATCAGGCTGAAACAATACAGGAAGGTAGAATCTATTGAGTTGTAAGTGATCTGAACGTTTCATGATGATCGCACTTTCCTAAGGGGGTCAAACCATGTCCCAAAGGTCACCGGATCTGGTGTCACTTTAAAGAAGTAGTCCAGTTACACATTTGTGGGCTTATAACTTGGCTTCTGAATGTCCTAGAGAGGTCAGGGTTGTTTTAGTGTACTCCAATCAACAGCCCCTACAACCACAAAAAGGAATGGAGTCATTAGCACTTATGGTTTTTAAATGGCACCCAGAATTATGTTGCACGAAGCACAATTTCACATCATTCTGGGTTCATTTGTGTGAAAACAAGGTCTAATCAGGCTGAAACGTTACTGGAAGCTAGAATCTATTGAGTTGTAAGTGATCTGAACGTTTCATGATGATAGCGCTTTCCTAAGGGGGTCAAACCATGTCCCAAAGGTCACCGGATCTGGTGTCAATTTAAAGAAGTAGTCCAGTTACACATTTGTGGGCTTATGACTTGGCTTCTGAATGTACTAGAGAGATCAGGTTTGTTTTAGTATACTCCAATCAACAGCCCCTACAACCACAAAAAGGAATGGAGTCATTAGCACTTATGGTTTGTAAATGGCACCCAGAATTATGTTGCACGAAGCACAATTTCACATCATTCTGGGTCCATTTGTGTGAAAACAAGGTCCAATCAGGCTGAAACGTTACAAGAAGGTAGAATCTATTGAGTTGTAAGTGATCTGAACGTTTCATGATGATCTCAAATTCTTATAGGTGGTCAAACCATGTCCCAAAGGTCACCGGGCCTGGTGTCACTTTAAAGTAGTCCAGTTACACCTTTGTGGGCTTATAACTTGGCTTCTGAATGTCCTTTAGAGGTCAGGTTTGTTTTAGTGTACTCCAATCAACAGCCCCTACAACCACAAAAAGGAATGGAGTCATTAGCACTTATGGTTTGTAAATGGCACCCAGAATTATGTTGCACGAAGCACAATTTCACATCATTCTGGGTCCATTTGTGTGAAAACAAGGTCCAATCAGGCTGAAACGTTACTGGAAGCTAGAATCTATTGAGTTGTAAGTGATCTGAACGTTTCATGATGATAGCGCTTTCCTAAGGGGGTCAAACCATGGCCCAAAGGTCACCGGATCTGGTGTCAATTTAAAGAAGTAGTCCAGTTACACATTTGTGGGCTTATAACTTGGCTTCTGAATGTACTAGAGAGATCAGGTTTGTTTTAGTATACTCCAATCAACAGCCCCTACAACCACAAAAAGGAATGGAGTCATTAGCACTTATGGTTTGTAAATGGCACCCAGAATTATGTTGCACGAAGCACAATTTCACATCATTCTGGGTCCATTTGTGTGAAAACAAGGTCCAATCAGGCTGAAACGTTACAAGAAGGTAGAATCTATTGAGTTGTAAGTGATCTGAACGTTTCATGATGATCTCAAATTCCTATAGGGGGTCAAACCATGTCCCAAAGGTCACCGGGCCTGGTGTCACTTTAAAGAAGTAGTCCAGTTACACCTTTGTGGGCTTATAACTTGGCTTCTGAATGTCCTATAGAGGTCAGGTTTGTTTTAGTGTACTCCAATCAACAGCCCCTACAACCACAAAAAGGAATGGAGTCATTAGCACTTATGGTTTGTAAATGGCACCCAGAATTATGTTGCACAAAGCACAATTTCACATCATTCTGGGTCCATTTGTGTGAAAACAAGGTCCAATCAGGCTGAAACGTTACAGGAAGGTAGAATCTATTGAGTTGTAAGTGATCTGAACGTTTCATGATGATAGCACTTTCCTAAGGGGGTCAAACCATGTCCCAAAGGTCACCGGATCTGGTGTCAATTTAAAGAAGTAGTCCAGTTACACATTTGTGGGCTTATAACTTGGCTTCTGAATGTCCTAGAGAGATCAGGTTTGTTTTAGTGTACTCCAATCAACAGCCCCTACAACCACAAAAAGGAATGGAGTCATTAGCACTTATGGTTTGTAAATGGCACCCAGAATTATGTTGCACGAAGCACAATTTCACATCATTCTGGGTCCATTTGTGTGAAAACAAGGTCCAATCAGGCTGAAACATTACAGGAAGGTAGAATCTATTAAGTTGTAAGTGATCTGAACGTTTCATGATGATAGCACTTCCCTAAGGGGGTCAAACCATGTCCCAAAGGTCATCGGATCTGGTGTCTAAAGAAGTAGTCCAGTTACACATTTGTGGGCTTATAACTTGGCTTCTGAATGTCCTAGAGAGATCAGGTTTGTTTTAGTATACTCCAATCAACAGCCCCTACAACCACAAAAAGGAATGGAGTCATTAGCACTTATGGTTTTTAAATGGCACCCAGAATTATGTTGCATGAAGCACAATTTCACATCATTCTGGGTTCATTTGTGTGAAAACAAGGTCCAATCAGGCTGAAACGTTACAGGAAGGTAGAATCTATTGAGTTGTAAGTGATCTGAACGTTTCATGATGATAGCACTTTCCTAAGCGGGTCAAACCATGTCCCAAAGGTCACCGGATCTGGTGTCAATTTAAAGAAGTAGTCCAGTTACACATTTGTGGGCTTATAACTTGGCTTCTGAATGTCCTAGAGTGATCAGGTTTGCTTTAGTGTACTCCAATCAACAGCCCCTACAGCCACAAAAAGGAATGGAGACATTAGCACTTATGGTTTTTAAATGGCACCCAGAATTATGTTGCACGAAGCACAATTTCACATCATTCTGGGTTCATTTGTGTGAAAACAAGGTCCAATCAGGCTGAAACAATACAGGAAGGTAGAATCTATTGAGTTGTAAGTGATCTGAACGTTTCATGATGATCGCACTTTCCTAAGGGGGTCAAACCATGTCCCAAAGGTCACCGGATCTGGTGTCACTTTAAAGAAGTAGTCCAGTTACACATTTGTGGGCTTATAACTTGGCTTCTGAATGTCCTAGAGAGGTCAGGGTTGTTTTAGTGTACTCCAATCAACAGCCCCTACAACCACAAAAAGGAATGGAGTCATTAGCACTTATGGTTTTTAAATGGCACCCAGAATTATGTTGCGCGAAGCACAATTTCACATCATTCTGGGTTCATTTGTGTGAAAACAAGGTCCAATCAGGCTGAAACGTTACTGGAAGCTAGAATCTATTAAGTTGTAAGTGATCTGAACGTTTCATGATGATAGCGCTTTCCTAAGGGGGTCAAACCATGTCCCAAAGGTCACCGGATCTGGTGTCAATTTAAAGAAGTAGTCCAGTTACACATTTGTGGGCTTATAACTTGGCTTCTGAATGTACTAGAGAGATCAGGTTTGTTTCAGTATACTCCAATCAACAGCCCCTACAACCACAAAAAGGAATGGAGTCATTAGCACTTATGGTTTGTAAATGGCACCCAGAATTATGTTGCACGAAGCACAATTTCACATCATTCTGGGTCCATTTGTGTGAAAACAAGGTCCAATCAGGCTGAAACGTTACAAGAAGGTAGAATCTATTGAGTTGTAAGTGATCTGAACGTTTCATGATGATCTCAAATTCTTATAGGTGGTCAAACCATGTCCCAAAGGTCACCGGGCCTGGTGTCACTTTAAAGAAGTAGTCCAGTTACACCTTTGTGGGCTTATAACTTGGCTTCTGAATGTCCTATAGAGGTCAGGTTTGTTTTAGTGTACTCCAATCAACAGCCCCTACAACCACAAAAAGGAATGGAGTCATTAGCACTTATGGTTTGTAAATGGCACCCAGAATTATGTTGCACGAAGCACAATTTCACATCATTCTGGGTCCATTTGTGTGAAAACAAGGTCCAATCAGGCTGAAACGTTACTGGAAGCTAGAATCTATTGAGTTGTAAGTGATCTGAACGTTTCATGATGATAGCGCTTTCCTAAGGGGGTCAAACCATGTCCCAAAGGTCACCGGATCTGGTGTCAATTTAAAGAAGTAGTCCAGTTACACATTTGTGGGCTTATAACTTGGCTTCTGAATGTACTAGAGAGATCAGGTTTGTTTTAGTATACTCAAATCAACAGCCCCTACAACCACAAAAAGGAATGGAGTCATTAGCACTTATGGTTTGTAAATGGCACCCAGAATTATGTTGCACGAAGCACAATTTCACATCATTCTGGGTCCATTTGTGTGAAAACAAGGTCCAATCAGGCTGAAACAATACAGGAAGGTAGAATCTATTGAGTTGTAAGTGATCTGAACGTTTCATGATGATCGCACTTTCCTAAGGGGGTCAAACCATGTCCCAAAGGTCACCGGATCTGGTGTCACTTTAAAGAAGTAGTCCAGTTACACATTTGTGGGCTTATAACTTGGCTTCTGAATGTCCTAGAGAGGTCAGGGTTGTTTTAGTGTACTCCAATCAACAGCCCCTACAACCACAAAAAGGAATGGAGTCATTAGCACTTATGGTTTTTAAATGGCACCCAGAATTATGTTGCACGAAGCACAATTTCACATCATTCTGGGTTCATTTGTGTGAAAACAAGGTCCAATCAGGCTGAAACGTTACTGGAAGCTAGAATCTATTAAGTTGTAAGTGATCTGAACGTTTCATGATGATCTCAAATTCTTATAGGTGGTCAAACCATGTCCCAAAGGTCACCGGGCCTGGTGTCACTTTAAAGAAGTAGTCCAGTTACACCTTTGTGGGCTTATAACTTGGCTTCTGAATGTCCTATAGAGGTCAGGTTTGTTTTAGTGTACTCCAATCAACAGCCCCTACAACCACAAAAAGGAATGGAGTCATCAGCACTTATGGTTTGTAAATGGCACCCAGAATTATGTTGCACGAAGCACAATTTCACATCATTCTGGGTCCATTTGTGTGAAAACAAGGTCCAATCAGGCTGAAACGTTACTGGAAGCTAGAATCTATTGAGTTGTAAGTGATCTGAACGTTTCATGATGATAGCGCTTTCCTAAGGGGGTCAAACCATGTCCCAAAGGTCACCGGATCTGGTGTCAATTTAAAGAAGTAGTCCAGTTACACATTTGTGGGCTTATAACTTGGCTTCTGAATGTACTAGAGAGATCAGGTTTGTTTTAGTATACTCCAATCAACAGCCCCTACAACCACAAAAAGGAATGGAGTCATTAGCACTTCTGGTTTGTAAATGGCACCCAGAATTATGTTGCACGAAGCACAATTTCACATCATTCTGGGTCCATTTGTGTGAAAACAAGGTCCAATCAGGCTGAAACGTTACAAGAAGGTAGAATCTATTGAGTTGTAAGTGATCTGAACGTTTCATGATGATCTCAAATTCCTATAGGTGGTCAAACCATGTCCCAAAGGTCACCGGGCCTGGTGTCACTTTAAAGAAGTAGTCCAGTTACACCTTTGTGGGCTTATAACTTGGCTTCTGAATGTCCTATAGAGGTCAGGTTTGTTTTAGTGTACTCCAATCAACAGCCCCTACAACCACAAAAAGGAATGGAGTCATTAGCACTTATGGTTTGTAAATGGCACCCAGAATTATGTTGCACGAAGCACAATTTCACATCATTCTGGGTCCATTTGTGTGAAAACAAGGTCCAATCAGGCTCAAACGTTACAGGAAGGTAGAATCTATTGAGTTGTAAGTGATCTGAATGTTTCATGATGATAGCACTTTCCTAAGGGGGTCAAACCATGTCCCAAAGGTCACCGGATCTGGTGTCAATTTAAAGTAGTCCAGTTACACATTTGTGGGCTTATAACTTGGCTTCTGAATGTCCTAGAGAGATCAGGTTTGTTTTAGTGTACTCCAATCAACAGCCCCTACAACCACAAAAAGGAATGGAGTCATTAGCGCTTATGGTTTTTAAATGGCACCCAGAATTATGTTGCACGAAGCACAATTTCACATCATTCTGGGTCCATTTGTGTGAAAACAAGGTCCAATCAGGCTGAAACATTACAGAAAGGTAGAATCTATTAAGTTGTAAGTGATCTGAACGTTTCATGATGATAGCACTTCCCTAAGGGGGTCAAACCATGTCCCAAAGGTCATCGGATCTGGTGTCTAAAGAAGTAGTCCAGTTACACATTTGTGGGCTTAAAACTTGGCTTCTGAATGTCCTAGAGAGATCAGGTTTGTTTTACTATACTCCAATCAACAGCCCCTACAACCACAAAAAGGAATGGAGTCATTAGCACTTATGGTTTGTAAATGGCACCCAGAATTATGTTGCACGAAGCACAATTTCACATCATTCTGGGTCCATTTGTGTGAAAACAAGGTCCAATCAGGCTGAAACGTTACAAGAAGGTAGAATCTATTGAGTTGTAAGTGATCTGAACGTTTCATGATGATTACAAATTCCTATAGGGGGTCAAACCATGTCCCAAAGGTCACCGGGCCTGGTGTCACTTTAAAGAAGTAGTCCAGTTACACCTTTGTGGGCTTATAACTTGGCTTCTGAATGTCCTATAGAGGTCAGGTTTGTTTTAGTGTACTCCAATCAACAGCCCCTACAACCACAAAAAGGAATGGAGTCATTAGCACTTATGGTTTGTAAATGGCACCCAGAATTATGTTGCACGAAGCACAATTTCACATCATTCTGGGTCCATTTGTGTGAAAACAAGGTCCAATCAGGCTGAAACGTTACAGGAAGGTAGAATCTATTGAGTTGTAAGTGATCTGAACGTTTCATGATGATAGCACTTTCCTAAGGGGGTCAAACCATGTCCCAAAGGTCACCGGATCTGGTGTCAATTTAAAGAAGTAGTCCAGTTACACATTTGTGGGCTTATAACTTGGCTTCTGAATGTCCTAGAGAGATCAGGTTTGTTTTAGTATACTCCAATCAACAGCCCCTACAACCACAAAAAGGAATGGAGTCATTAGCACTTATGGTTTTTAAATGGCACCCAGAATTATGTTGCACGAAGCACAATTTCACATCATTCTGGGTTCATTTGTGTGAAAACAAGGTCCAATCAGGCTGAAACGTTACAGGAAGGTAGAATCTATTGAGTTGTAAGTGATCTGAACATTTCATGATGATAGCACTTTCCTAAGGGGGTCAAACCATGTCCCAAAGGTCACCGGATCTGGTGTCAATTTAAAGACGTAGTCCAGTTACACATTTGTGGGCTTATAACTTGGCTTCTGAATGTCCTAGAGTGATCAGGTTTGCTTTAGTGTACTCCAATCAACAGCCCCTACAGCCACAAAAAGGAATGGAGACATTAGCACTTATGGTTTTTAAATGGCACCCAGAATTATGTTGCACGAAGCACAATTTCACATCATTCTGGGTTCATTTGTGTGAAAACAAGGTCCAATCAGGCTGAAACAATACAGGAAGGTAGAATCTATTGAGTTGTAAGTGATCTGAACGTTTCATGATGATCGCACTTTCCTAAGGGGGTCAAACCATGTCCCAAAGGTCACCGGATCTGGTGTCACTTTAAAGAAGTAGTCCAGTTACAAAATTGTGGGCTTATAACTTGGCTTCTTAATGTCCTAGAGAGGTCAGGGTTGTTTTAGTGTACTCCAATCAACAGCCCCTACAACCACAAAAAGGAATGGAGTCATTAGCACTTATGGTTTTTAAATGGCACCCAGAATTATGTTGCACGAAGCACAATTTCACATCATTCTGGGTTCATTTGTGTGAAAACAAGGTCCAATCAGGCTGAAACGTTCCTGGAAGCTAGAATCTATTGAGTTGTAAGTGATCTGAACGTTTCATGATGATAGCGCTTTCCTAAGGGGGTCAAACCATGTCCCAAAGGTCACCGGATCTGGTGTCAATTTAAAGAAGTAGTCCAGTTACACATTTGTGGGCTTATAACTTGGCTTCTGAATGTACCAGAGAGATCAGGTTTGTTTTAGTATACTCCAATCAACAGCCCCTACAACCACAAAAAGGAATGGAGTCATTAGCACTTATGGTTTGTAAATGGCACCCAGAATTATGTTGCACGAAGCACAATTTCACATCATTCTGGGTCCATTTGTGTGAAAACAAGGTCCAATCAGGCTGAAACGTTACAAGAAGGTAGAATCTATTGAGTTGTAAGTGATCTGAACGTTTCATGATGATCTCAAATTCCTATAGGTGGTCAAACCATGTCCCAAAGGTCACCGGGCCTGGTGTCACTTTAAAGAAGTAGTCCAGTTACACCTTTGTGGGCTTATAACTTGGCTTCTGAATGTCCTATAGAGGTCAGGTTTGTTTTAGTGTACTCCAATCAACAGCCCCTACAACCACAAAAAGGAATGGAGTCATTAGCACTTATGGTTTGTAAATGGCACCCAGAATTATGTTGCACGAAGCACAATTTCACATCATTCTGGGTCCATTTGTGTGAAAACAAGGTCCAATCAGGCTGAAACGTTACAGGAAGGTAGAATCTATTGAGTTGTAAGTGATCTGAACGTTTCATGATGATAGCACTTTCCTAAGGGGGTCAAACCATGTCACAAAGGTCACCGGATCTGGTGTCAATTTAAAGAAGTAGTCCAGTTACACATTTGTGGGCTTATAACTTGGCTTCTGAATGTCCTATAGAGGTCAGGTTTGTTTTAGTGTACTCCAATCAACAGCCCCTACAACCACAAAAAGGAATGGAGTCATTAGCACTTATGGTTTGTAAATGGCACCCAGAATTATGTTGCACGAAGCACAATTTCACATCATTCTGGGTCCATTTGTGTGAAAACAAGGTCCAATCAGGCTGAAACGTTACAGGAAGGTAGAATCTATTGAGTTGTAAGTGATCTGAACGTTTCATGATGATAGCACTTTCCTAAGGGGGTCAAACCATGTCCCAAAGGTCACCGGATCTGGTGTCAATTTAAAGAAGTAGTCCAGTTACACATTTGTGGGCTTATAACTTGGCTTCTGAATGTCCTAGAGAGATCAGGTTTGTTTTAGTGTACTCCAATCAACAGCCCCTACAACCACAAAAAGGAATGGAGTCATTAGCACTTATGGTTTGTAAATGGCACCCAGAATTATGTTGCACGAAGCACAATTTCACATCATTCTGGGTCCATTTGTGTGAAAACAAGGTCCAATCAGGCTGAAACATTACAGGAAGGTAGAATCTATTGAGTTGTAAGTGATCTGAACGTTTCATGATGATAGCACTTCCCTAAGGGGGTCAAACCATGTCCCAAAGGTCATCGGATCTGGTGTCTAAAGAAGTAGTCCAGTTACACATTTGTGGGCTTATAACTTGGCTTCTGAATGTCCTAGAGAGATCAGGTTTGTTTTAGTATACTCCAATCAACAGCCCCTACAACCACAAAAAGGAATGGAGTCATTAGCACTTATGGTTTTTAAATGGCACCCAGAATTATGTTGCACGAAGCACAATTTCACATCATTCTGGGTTCATTTGTGTGAAAACAAGGTCCAATCAGGCTGAAACGTTACAGGAAGGTAGAATCTATTGAGTTGTAAGTGATCTGAACGTTTCATGATGATAGCACTTTCCTAAGGGGGTCAAACCATGTCCCAAAGGTCACCGGATCTGGTGTCAATTTAAAGAAGTAGTCCAGTTACACATTTGTGGGCTTATAACTTGGCTTCTGAATGTCCTAGAGTGATCAGGTTTGCTTTAGTGTACTCCAATCAACAGCCCCTACAGCCACAAAAAGGAATGGAGACATTAGCACTTATGGTTTTTAAATGGCACCCAGAATTATGTTGCACGAAGCACAATTTCACATCATTCTGGGTTCATTTGTGTGAAAACAAGGTCCAATCAGGCTGAAACAATACAAGAAGGTAGAATCTATTGAGTTGTAAGTGATCTGAACGTTTCATGATGATCGCACTTTCCTAAGGGGGTCAAACCATGTCCCAAAGGTCACCGGATCTGGTGTCAATTTAAAGAAGTAGTCCAGTTACACATTTGTGGGCTTATAACTTGGCTTCTGAATGTACTAGAGAGATCAGGTTTGTTTTAGTATACTCCAATCAACAGCCCCTACAACCACAAAAAGGAATGGAGTCATTAGCACTTATGATTTGTAAATGGCACCCAGAATTATGTTGCACGAAGCACAATTTCACATCATTCTGGGTCCATTTGTGTGAAAACAAGGTCCAATCAGGCTGAAACGTTACAAGAAGGTAGAATCTATTGAGTTGTAAGTGATCTGAACGTTTCATGATGATCTCAAATTCTTATAGGTGGTCAAACCATGTCCCAAAGGTCACCGGGCCTGGTGTCACTTTAAAGAAGTAGTCCAGTTACACCTTTGTGGGCTTATAACTTGGCTTCTGAATGTCCTATAGAGGTCAGGTTTGTTTTAGTGTACTCCAATCAACAGCCCCTACAACCACAAAAAGGAATGGAGTCATTAGCACTTATGGTTTGTAAATGGCACCCAGAATTATGTTGCACGAAGCACAATTTCACATCATTCTGGGTCCATTTGTGTGAAAACAAGGTTCAATCAGGCTGAAACGTTACTGGAAGCTAGAATCTATTGAGTTGTAAGTGATCTGAACGTTTCATGATGATAGCGCTTTCCTAAGGGGGTCAAACCATGTCCCAAAGGTCACCGGATCTGGTGTCAATTTAAAGAAGTAGTCCAGTTACACATTTGTGGGCTTATAACTTGGCTTCTGAATGTACTAGAGAGATCAGGTTTGTTTTAGTATACTCCAATCAACAGCCCCTACAACCACAAAAAGGAATGGAGTCATTAGCACTTATGGTTTGTAAATGGCACCCAGAATTATGTTGCACGAAGCACAATTTCACATCATTCTGGGTCCATTTGTGTGAAAACAAGGTCCAATCAGGCTGAAACGTTACAAGAAGGTAGAATCTATTGAGTTGTAAGTGATCTGAACGTTTCATGATGATCTCAAATTCCTATAGGTGGTCAAACCATGTCCCAAAGGTCACCGGGCCTGGTGTCACTTTAAAGAAGTAGTCCAGTTACACCTTTGTGGGCTTATAACTTGGTTTCTGAATGTCCTATAGAGGTCAGGTTTGTTTTAGTGTACTCCAATCAACAGCCCCTACAACCACAAAAAGGAATGGAGTCATTAGCACTTATGGTTTGTAAATGGCACCCAGAATTATGTTGCACGAAGCACAATTTCACATCATTCTGGGTCCATTTGTGTGAAAACAAGGTCCAATCAGGCTGAAACGTTACAGGAAGGTAGAATCTATTGAGTTGTAAGTGATCTGAACGTTTCATGATGATAGCACTTTCCTAAGGGGGTCAAACCATGTCCCAAAGGTCACCGGATTTGGTGTCAATTTAAAGAAGTAGTCCAGTTACACATTTGTGGGCTTATAACTTGGCTTCTGAATGTCCTAGAGAGATCAGGTTTGTTTTAGTGTACTCCAATCAACAGCCCCTACAACCACAAAAAGGAATGGAGTCATTAGCGCTTATGGTTTGTAAATGGCACCCAGAATTATGTTGCACGAAGCACAATTTCACATCATTCTGGGTCCATTTGTGTGAAAACAAGGTCCAATCAGGCTGAAACATTACAGGAAGGTAGAATCTATTAAGTTGTAAGTGATCTGAACGTTTCATGATGATAGCACTTCCCTAAGGGGGTCAAACCATGTCCCAAAGGTCATCGGATCTGGTGTCTAAAGAAGTAGTCCAGTTACACATTTGTGGGCTTATAACTTGGCTTCTGAATGTCCTAGAGAGATCAGGTTTGTTTTAGTATACTCCAATCAACAGCCCCTACAACCACAAAAAGGAATGGAGTCATTAGCACTTATGGTTTGTAAATGGCACCCAGAATTATGTTGCACGAAGCACAATTTCACATCATTCTGGGTCCATTTGTGTGAAAACAAGGTCCAATCAGGCTGAAACGTTACAAGAAGGTAGAATCTATTGAGTTGTAAGTGATCTGAACGTTTCATGATGATCTCAAATTCCTATAGGGGGTCAAACCATGTCCCAAAGGTCACCGGGCCTGGTGTCACTTTAAAGAAGTAGTCCAGTTACACCTTTGTGGGCTTATAACTTGGCTTCTAATGTCCTATAGAGGTCAGGTTTGTTTTAGTGTACTCCAATCAACAGCCCCTACAACCACAAAAAGGAATGGAGTCATTAGCACTTATGGTTTGTAAATGGCACCCAGAATTATGTTGCACGAAGCACAATTTCACATCATTCTGGGTCCATTTGTGTGAAAACAAGGTCCAATCAGGCTGAAACGTTACAGGAAGGTAGAATCTATTGAGTTGTAAGTGATCTGAACGTTTCATGATGACAGCACTTTCCTAAGGGGGTCAAACCATGTCCCAAAGGTCACCGGATCTGGTGTCAATTTAAAGAAGTAGTCCAGTTACACATTTGTGGGCTTATAACTTGGCTTCTGAATGTCCTAGAGAGATCAGGTTTGTTTTAGTATACTCCAATCAACAGCCCCTACAACCACAAAAAGGAATGGAGTCATTAGCACTTATGGTTTTTAAATGGCACCCAGAATTATGTTGCACGAAGCACAATTTCACATCATTCTGGGTTCATTTGTGTGAAAACAAGGTTCAATCAGGCTGAAACGTTACAGGAAGGTAGAATCTATTGAGTTGTAAGTGATCTGAACGTTTCATGATGATAGCACTTTCCTAAGGGGGTCAAACCATGTCCCAAAGGTCACCGGATCTGGTGTCAATTTAAAGAAGTAGTCCAGTTACACATTTGTGGGCTTATAACTTGGCTTCTGAATGTCCTAGAGTGATCAGGTTTGCTTTAGTGTACTCCAATCAACAGCCCCTACAGCCACAAAAAGGAATGGAGACATTAGCACTTATGGTTTTTAAATGGCACCCAGAATTATGTTGCACGAAGCACAATTTCACATCATTCTGGGTTCATTTGTGTGAAAACAAGGTCCAATCAGGCTGAAACAATACAGGAAGGTAGAATCTATTGAGTTGTAAGTGATCTGAACGTTTCATGATGATCTCACTTTCCTAAGGGGGTCAAACCATGTCCCAAAGGTCACCGGATCTGGTGTCACTTTAAAGAAGTAGTCCAGTTACACATTTGTGGGCTTATAACTTGGCTTCTGAATGTCCTAGAGAGGTCAGGGTTGTTTTAGTGTACTCCAATCAACAGCCCCTACAACCACAAAAAGGAATGGAGTCATTAGCACTTATGGTTTTTAAATGGCACCCAGAATTATGTTGCACGAAGCACAATTTCACATCATTCTGGGTTCATTTGTGTGAAAACAAGGTCCAATCAGGCTGAAACGTTACTGGAAGCTAGAATCTATTGAGTTGTAAGTGATCTGAACGTTTCATGATGATAGCGCTTTCCTAAGGGGGTCAAACCATGTCCCAAAGGTCACCGGATCTGGTGTCAATTTAAAGAAGTAGTCCAGTTACACATTTGTGGGCTTATAACTTGGCTTCTGAATGTACCAGAGAGATCAGGTTTGTTTTAGTATACTCCAATCAACAGCCCCTACAACCACAAAAAGGAATGGAGTCATTAGCACTTATGGTTTGTAAATGGCACCCAGAATTATGTTGCACGAAGCACAATTTCACATCATTCTGGGGCCATTTGTGTGAAAACAAGGTCCAATCAGGCTAAAACGTTACAAGAAGGTAGAATCTATTGAGTTGTAAGTGATCTGAACGTTTCATGATGATCTCAAATTCCTATAGGTGGTCAAACCATGTCCCAAAGGTCACCGGGCCTGGTGTCACTTTAAAGAAGTAGTCCAGTTACACCTTTGTGGGCTTATAACTTGGCTTCTGAATGTCCTATAGAGGTCAGGTTTGTTTTAGTGTACTCCATTCAACAGCCCCTACAACCACAAAAAGGAATGGAGTCATTAGCACTTATGGTTTGTAAATGGCAGCCAGAATTATGTTGCACGAAGCACAATTTCACATCATTCTGGGTCCATTTGTGTGAAAACAAGGTCCAATCAGGCTGAAACGTTACAGGAAGGTAGAATCTATTGAGTTGTAAGTGATCTGAACGTTTCATGATGATAGCACTTTCCTAAGGGGGTCAAACCATGTCCCAAAGGTCACCGGATCTGGTGTCAATTTAAAGAAGTAGTCCAGTTACACATTTGTGGGCTTATAACTTGGCTTCTGAATGTCCTAGAGAGATCAGGTTTGTTTTAATGTACTCCAATCAACAGCCCCTACAACCACAAAAAGGAATGGAGTCATTAGCACTTATGGTTTGTAAATGGCACCCAGAATTATGTTGCACGAAGCACAATTTCACATCATTCTGGGTCCATTTGTGTGAAAACAAGGTCCAATCAGGCTGAAACATTACAGGAAGGTAGAATCTATTAAGTTGTAAGTGATCTGAACGTTTCATGATGATAGCACTTCCCTAAGGGGGTCAAACCATGTCCCAAAGGTCATCGGATCTGGTGTCTAAAGAAGTAGTCCAGTTACACATTTGTGGGCTTATAACTTGGCTTCTGAATGTCCTAGAGAGATCAGGTTTGTTTTAGTATACTCCAATCAACAGCCCCTACAACCACAAAAAGGAATGGAGTCATTAGCACTTATGGTTTTTAAATGGCACCCAGAATTATGTTGCACGAAGCACAATTTCACATCATTCTGGGTTCATTTGTGTGAAAACAAGGTCCAATCAGGCTGAAACGTTACAGGAAGGTAGAATCTATTGAGTTGTAATTGATCTGAACGTTTCATGATGATAGCACTTTCCTAAGGGGGTCAAACCATGTCCCAAAGGTCACCGGATCTGGTGTCAATTTAAAGAAGTAGTCCAGTTACACATTTGTGGGCTTATAACTTGGCTTCTGAATGTCCTAGAGTGATCAGGTTTGCTTTAGTGTACTCCAATCAACAGCCCCTACAGCCACAAAAAGGAATGGAGACATTAGCACTTATGGTTTTTAAATGGCACCCAGAATTATGTTGCACGAAGCACAATTTCACATCATTCTGGGTTCATTTGTGTGAAAACAAGGTTCAATCAGGCAGAAACGTTACAGGAAAGTAGAATCTATTGAGTTGTAAGTGATCTGAACGTTTCATGATGATCTCAAATTCCTATAGGTGGTCAAACCATGTCCCAAAGGTCACCGGATCTGGTGTCAATTTAAAGAAGTAGTCCAGTTACACATTTGTGGGCTTATAACTTGGCTTCTGAATGTCCTAGAGTGATCAGGTTTGCTTTAGTGTACTCCAATCAACAGCCCCTACAGCCACAAAAAGGAATGGAGACATTAGCACTTATGGTTTTTAAATGGCACCCAGAATTATGTTGCACGAAGCACAATTTCACATCATTCTGGGTTCATTTGTGTGAAAACAAGGTCCAATCAGGCTGAAACGTTACTGGAAGCTAGAATCTATTAAGTTGTAAGTGATCTGAACGTTTCATGATGATCTCAAATTCTTATAGGTGGTCAAACCATGTCCCAAAGGTCACCGGGCCTGGTGTCACTTTAAAGAAGTAGTCCAGTTACACCTTTGTGGGCTTATAACTTGGCTTCTGAATGTCCTATAGAGGTCAGGTTTGTTTTAGTGTACTCCAATCAACAGCCCCTACAACCACAAAAAGGAATGGAGTCATCAGCACTTATGGTTTGTAAATGGCACCCAGAATTATGTTGCACGAAGCACAATTTCACATCATTCTGGGTCCATTTGTGTGAAAACAAGGTCCAATCAGGCTGAAACGTTACTGGAAGCTAGAATCTATTGAGTTGTAAGTGATCTGAACGTTTCATGATGATAGCGCTTTCCTAAGGGGGTCAAACCATGTCCCAAAGGTCACCGGATCTGGTGTCAATTTAAAGAAGTAGTCCAGTTACACATTTGTGGGCTTATAACTTGGCTTCTGAATGTACTAGAGAGATCAGGTTTGTTTTAGTATACTCCAATCAACAGCCCCTACAACCACAAAAAGGAATGGAGTCGTTAGCACTTATGGTTTGTAAATGGCACCCAGAATTATGTTGCACGAAGCACAATTTCACATCATTCTGGGTCCATTTGTGTGAAAACAAGGTCCAATCAGGCTGAAACGTTACAAGAAGGTAGAATCTATTGAGTTTTAAGTGATCTGAACGTTTCATGATGATCTCAAATTCCTATAGGTGGTCAAACCATGTCCCAAAGGTCACCGGATCTGGTGTCAATTTAAAGAAGTAGTCCAGTTACACCTTTGTGGGCTTATAACTTGGCTTCTGAATGTCCTATAGAGGTCAGGTTTGTTTTAGTGTACTCCAATCAACAGCCCCTACAACCACAAAAAGGAATGGAGTCATTAGCACTTATGGTTTGTAAATGGCACCCAGAATTATGTTGCACGAAGCACAATTTCACATCATTCTGGGTCCATTTGTGTGAAAACAAGGTCCAATCAGGCTCAAACGTTACAGGAAGGTAGAATCTATTGAGTTGTAAGTGATCTGAATGTTTCATGATGATAGCACTTTCCTAAGGGGGTCAAACCATGTCCCAAAGGTCACCGGATCTGGTGTCAATTTAAAGAAGTAGTCCAGTTACACATTTGTGGGCTTATAACTTGGCTTCTGAATGTCCTAGAGAGATCAGGTTTGTTTTAGTGTATTCCAATCAACAGCCCCTACAACCACAAAAAGGAATGGAGTCATTAGCGCTTATGGTTTGTAAATGGCACCCAGAATTATGTTGCACGAAGCACAATTTCACATCATTCTGGGTCCATTTGTGTGAAAACAAGGTCCAATCAGGCTGAAACATTACAGAAAGGTAGAATCTATTAAGTTGTAAGTGATCTGAACGTTTCATGATGATAGCACTTCCCTAAGGGGGTCAAACCATGTCCCAAAGGTCATCGGATCTGGTGTCTAAAGAAGTAGTCCAGTTACACATTTGTGGGCTTATAACTTGGCTTCTGAATGTCCTAGAGAGATCAGGTTTGTTTTACTATACTCCAATCAACAGCCCCTACAACCACAAAAAGGAATGGAGTCATTAGCACTTATGGTTTGTAAATGGCACCCAGAATTATGTTGCACGAAGCACAATTTCACATCATTCTGGGTCCATTTGTGTGAAAACAAGGTCCAATCAGGCTGAAACGTTACAAGAAGGTAGAATCTATTGAGTTGTAAGTGATCTGAACGTTTCATGATGATTACAAATTCCTATAGGGGGTCAAACCATGTCCCAAAGGTCACCGGGCCTGGTGTCACTTTAAAGAAGTAGTCCAGTTACACCTTTGTGGGCTTATAACTTGGCTTCTGAATGTCCTATAGAGGTCAGGTTTGTTTTAGTGTACTCCAATCAACAGCCCCTACAACCACAAAAAGGAATGGAGTCATTAGCACTTATGGTTTGTAAATGGCACCCAGAATTATGTTGCACGAAGCACAATTTCACATCATTCTGGGTCCATTTGTGTGAAAACAAGGTCCAATCAGGCTGAAACGTTACAGGAAGGTAGAATCTATTGAGTTGTAAGTGATCTGAACGTTTCATGATGATAGCACTTTCCTAAGGGGGTCAAACCATGTCCCAAAGGTCACCGGATCTGGTGTCAATTTAAAGAAGTAGTCCAGTTACACATTTGTGGGCTTATAACTTGGCTTCTGAATGTCCTAGAGAGATCAGGTTTGTTTTAGTATACTCCAATCAACAGCCCCTACAACCACAAAAAGGAATGGAGTCATTAGCACTTATGGTTTTTAAATGGCACCCAGAATTATGTTGCACGAAGCACAATTTCACATCATTCTGGGTTCATTTGTGTGAAAACAAGGTCCAATCAGGCTGAAACGTTACAGGAAGGTAGAATCTATTGAGTTGTAAGTGATCTGAACGTTTCATGATGATAGCACTTTCCTAAGGGGGTCAAACCATGTCCCAAAGGTCACCGGATCTGGTGTCAATTTAAAGACGTAGTCCAGTTACACATTTGTGGGCTTATAACTTGGCTTCTGAATGTCCTAGAGTGATCAGGTTTGCTTTAGTGTACTCCAATCAACAGCCCCTACAGCCACAAAAAGGAATGGAGACATTAGCACTTATGGTTTTTAAATGGCACCCAGAATTATGTTGCACGAAGCACAATTTCACATCATTCTGGGTTCATTTGTGTGAAAACAAGGTCCAATCAGGCTGAAACAATACAGGAAGGTAGAATCTATTGAGTTGTAAGTGATCTGAACGTTTCATGATGATCGCACTTTCCTAAGGGGGTCAAACCATGTCCCAAAGGTCACCGGATCTGGTGTCACTTTAAAGAAGTAGTACAGTTACAAAATTGTGGGCTTATAACTTGGCTTCTTAATGTCCTAGAGAGGTCAGGGTTGTTTTAGTGTACTCCAATCAACAGCCCCTACAACCACAAAAAGGAATGGAGTCATTAGCACTTATGGTTTTTAAATGGCACCCAGAATTATGTTGCACGAAGCACAATTTCACATCATTCTGGGTTCATTTGTGTGAAAACAAGGTCCAATCAGGCTGAAACGTTCCTGGAAGCTAGAATCTATTGAGTTGTAAGTGATCTGAACGTTTCATGATGATAGCGCTTTCCTAAGGGGGTCAAACCATGTCCCAAAGGTCACCGGATCTGGTGTCAATTTAAAGAAGTAGTCCAGTTACACATTTGTGGGCTTATAACTTGGCTTCTGAATGTACCAGAGAGATCAGGTTTGTTTTAGTATACTCCAATCAACAGCCCCTACAACCACAAAAAGGAATGGAGTCATTAGCACTTATGGTTTGTAAATGGCACCCAGAATTATGTTGCACGAAGCACAATTTCACATCATTCTGGGTCCATTTGTGTGAAAACAAGGTCCAATCAGGCTGAAACGTTACAAGAAGGTAGAATCTATTGAGTTGTAAGTGATCTGAACGTTTCATGATGATCTCAAATTCCTATAGGTGGTCAAACCATGTCCCAAAGGTCACCGGGCCTGGTGTCACTTTAAAGAAGTAGTCCAGTTACACCTTTGTGGGCTTATAACTTGGCTTCTGAATGTCCTATAGAGGTCAGGTTTGTTTTAGTGTACTCCAATCAACAGCCCCTACAACCACAAAAAGGAATGGAGTCATTAGCACTTATGGTTTGTAAATGGCACCCAGAATTATGTTGCACGAAGCACAATTTCACATCATTCTGGGTCCATTTGTGTGAAAACAAGGTCCAATCAGGCTGAAACGTTACAGGAAGGTAGAATCTATTGAGTTGTAAGTGATCTGAACGTTTCATGATGATAGCACTTTCCTAAGGGGGTCAAACCATGTCCCAAAGGTCACCGGATCTGGTGTCAATTTAAAGAAGTAGTCCAGTTACACATTTGTGGGCTTATAACTTGGCTTCTGAATGTCCTATAGAGGTCAGGTTTGTTTTAGTGTACTCCAATCAACAGCCCCTACAACCACAAAAAGGAATGGAGTCATTAGCACTTATGGTTTGTAAATGGCACCCAGAATTATGTTGCACGAAGCACAATTTCACATCATTCTGGGTCCATTTGTGTGAAAACAAGGTCCAATCAGGCTGAAACGTTACAGGAAGGTAGAATCTATTGAGTTGTAAGTGATCTGAACGTTTCATGATGATAGCACTTTCCTAAGGGGGTCAAACCATGTCCCAAAGGTCACCGGATCTGGTGTCAATTTAAAGAAGTAGTCCAGTTACACATTTGTGGGCTTATAACTTGGCTTCTGAATGTCCTAGAGAGATCAGGTTTGTTTTAGTGTACTCCAATCAACAGCCCCTACAACCACAAAAAGGAATGGAGTCATTAGCACTTATGGTTTGTAAATGGCACCCAGAATTATGTTGCACGAAGCACAATTTCACATCATTCTGGGTCCATTTGTGTGAAAACAAGGTCCAATCAGGCTGAAACATTACAGGAAGGTAGAATCTATTGAGTTGTAAGTGATCTGAACGTTTCATGATGATAGCACTTCCCTAAGGGGGTCAAACCATGTCCCAAAGGTCATCGGATCTGGTGTCTAAAGAAGTAGTCCAGTTACACATTTGTGGGCTTATAACTTGGCTTCTGAATGTCCTAGAGAGATCAGGTTTGTTTTAGTATACTCCAATCAACAGCCCCTACAACCACAAAAAGGAATGGAGTCATTAGCACTTATGGTTTTTAAATGGCACCCAGAATTATGTTGCACGAAGCACAATTTCACATCATTCTGGGTTCATTTGTGTGAAAACAAGGTCCAATCAGGCTGAAACGTTACAGGAAGGTAGAATCTATTGAGTTGTAAGTGATCTGAACGTTTCATGATGATAGCACTTTCCTAAGGGGGTCAAACCATGTCCCAAAGGTCACCGGATCTGGTGTCAATTTAAAGAAGTAGTCCAGTTACACATTTGTGGGCTTATAACTTGGCTTCTGAATGTCCTAGAGTGATCAGGTTTGCTTTAGTGTACTCCAATCAACAGCCCCTACAGCCACAAAAAGGAATGGAGACATTAGCACTTATGGTTTTTAAATGGCACCCAGAATTATGTTGCACGAAGCACAATTTCACATCATTCTGGGTTCATTTGTGTGAAAACAAGGTCCAATCAGGCTGAAACAATACAAGAAGGTAGAATCTATTGAGTTGTAAGTGATCTGAACGTTTCATGATGATCGCACTTTCCTAAGGGGGTCAAACCATGTCCCAAAGGTCACCGGATCTGGTGTCAATTTAAAGAAGTAGTCCAGTTACACATTTGTGGGCTTATAACTTGGCTTCTGAATGTACTAGAGAGATCAGGTTTGTTTTAGTATACTCCAATCAACAGCCCCTACAACCACAAAAAGGAATGGAGTCATTAGCACTTATGGTTTGTAAATGGCACCCAGAATTATGTTGCACGAAGCACAATTTCACATCATTCTGGGTCCATTTGTGTGAAAACAAGGTCCAATCAGGCTGAAACGTTACAAGAAGGTAGAATCTATTGAGTTGTAAGTGATCTGAACGTTTCATGATGATCTCAAATTCCTATAGGTGGTCAAACCATGTCCCAAAGGTCACCGGGCCTGGTGTCACTTTAAAGAAGTAGTCCAGTTACACCTTTGTGGGCTTATAACTTGGTTTCTGAATGTCCTATAGAGGTCAGGTTTGTTTTAGTGTACTCCAATCAACAGCCCCTACAACCACAAAAAGGAATGGAGTCATTAGCACTTATGGTTTGTAAATGGCACCCAGAATTATGTTGCACGAAGCACAATTTCACATCATTCTGGGTCCATTTGTGTGAAAACAAGGTCCAATCAGGCTGAAACGTTACAGGAAGGTAGAATCTATTGAGTTGTAAGTGATCTGAACGTTTCATGATGATAGCACTTTCCTAAGGGGGTCAAACCATGTCCCAAAGGTCACCGGATTTGGTGTCAATTTAAAGAAGTAGTCCAGTTACACATTTGTGGGCTTATAACTTGGCTTCTGAATGTCCTAGAGAGATCAGGTTTGTTTTAGTGTACTCCAATCAACAGCCCCTACAACCACAAAAAGGAATGGAGTCATTAGCGCTTATGGTTTGTAAATGGCACCCAGAATTATGTTGCACGAAGCACAATTTCACATCATTCTGGGTCCATTTGTGTGAAAACAAGGTCCAATCAGGCTGAAACATTACAGGAAGGTAGAATCTATTAAGTTGTAAGTGATCTGAACGTTTCATGATGATAGCACTTCCCTAAGGGGGTTAAACCATGTCCCAAAGGTCATCGGATCTGGTGTCTAAAGAAGTAGTCCAGTTACACATTTGTGGGCTTATAACTTGGCTTCTGAATGTCCTAGAGAGATCAGGTTTGTTTTAGTATACTCCAATCAACAGCCCCTACAACCACAAAAAGGAATGGAGTCATTAGCACTTATGGTTTGTAAATGGCACCCAGAATTATGTTGCACGAAGCACAATTTCACATCATTCTGGGTCCATTTGTGTGAAAACAAGGTCCAATCAGGCTGAAACGTTACAAGAAGGTAGAATCTATTGAGTTGTAAGTGATCTGAACGTTTCATGATGATCTCAAATTCCTATAGGGGGTCAAACCATGTCCCAAAGGTCACCGGGCCTGGTGTCACTTTAAAGAAGTAGTCCAGTTACACCTTTGTGGGCTTATAACTTGGCTTCTAATGTCCTATAGAGGTCAGGTTTGTTTTAGTGTACTCCAATCAACAGCCCCTACAACCACAAAAAGGAATGGAGTCATTAGCACTTATGGTTTGTAAATGGCACCCAGAATTATGTTGCACGAAGCACAATTTCACATCATTCTGGGTCCATTTGTGTGAAAACAAGGTCCAATCAGGCTGAAACGTTACAGGAAGGTAGAATCTATTGAGTTGTAAGTGATCTGAACGTTTCATGATGACAGCACTTTCCTAAGGGGGTCAAACCATGTCCCAAAGGTCACCGGATCTGGTGTCAATTTAAAGAAGTAGTCCAGTTACACATTTGTGGGCTTATAACTTGGCTTCTGAATGTCCTAGAGAGATCAGGTTTGTTTTAGTATACTCCAATCAACAGCCCCTACAACCACAAAAAGGAATGGAGTCATTAGCACTTATGGTTTTTAAATGGCACCCAGAATTATGTTGCACGAAGCACAATTTCACATCATTCTGGGTTCATTTGTGTGAAAACAAGGTTCAATCAGGCTGAAACGTTACAGGAAGGTAGAATCTATTGAGTTGTAAGTGATCTGAACGTTTCATGATGATAGCACTTTCCTAAGGGGGTCAAACCATGTCCCAAAGGTCACCGGATCTGGTGTCAATTTAAAGAAGTAGTCCAGTTACACATTTGTGGGCTTATAACTTGGCTTCTGAATGTCCTAGAGTGATCAGGTTTGCTTTAGTGTACTCCAATCAACAGCCCCTACAGCCACAAAAAGGAATGGAGACATTAGCACTTATGGTTTTTAAATGGCACCCAGAATTATGTTGCACGAAGCACAATTTCACATCATTCTGGGTTCATTTGTGTGAAAACAAGGTCCAATCAGGCTGAAACAATACAGGAAGGTAGAATCTATTGAGTTGTAAGTGATCTGAACGTTTCATGATGATCTCACTTTCCTAAGGGGGTCAAACCATGTCCCAAAGGTCACCGGATCTGGTGTCACTTTAAAGAAGTAGTCCAGTTACACATTTGTGGGCTTATAACTTGGCTTCTGAATGTCCTAGAGAGGTCAGGGTTGTTTTAGTGTACTCCAATCAACAGCCCCTACAACCACAAAAAGGAATGGAGTCATTAGCACTTATGGTTTTTAAATGGCACCCAGAATTATGTTGCACGAAGCACAATTTCACATCATTCTGGGTTCATTTGTGTGAAAACAAGGTCCAATCAGGCTGAAACGTTACTGGAAGCTAGAATCTATTGAGTTGTAAGTGATCTGAACGTTTCATGATGATAGCGCTTTCCTAAGGGGGTCAAACCATGTCCCAAAGGTCACCGGATCTGGTGTCAATTTAAAGAAGTAGTCCAGTTACACATTTGTGGGCTTATAACTTGGCTTCTGAATGTACCAGAGAGATCAGGTTTGTTTTAGTATACTCCAATCAACAGCCCCTACAACCACAAAAAGGAATGGAGTCATTAGCACTTATGGTTTGTAAATGGCACCCAGAATTATGTTGCACGAAGCACAATTTCACATCATTCTGGGGCCATTTGTGTGAAAACAAGGTCCAATCAGGCTAAAACGTTACAAGAAGGTAGAATCTATTGAGTTGTAAGTGATCTGAACGTTTCATGATGATCTCAAATTCCTATAGGTGGTCAAACCATGTCCCAAAGGTCACCGGGCCTGGTGTCACTTTAAAGAAGTAGTCCAGTTACACCTTTGTGGGCTTATAACTTGGCTTCTGAATGTCCTATAGAGGTCAGGTTTGTTTTAGTGTACTCCATTCAACAGCCCCTACAACCACAAAAAGGAATGGAGTCATTAGCACTTATGGTTTGTAAATGGCAGCCAGAATTATGTTGCACGAAGCACAATTTCACATCATTCTGGGTCCATTTGTGTGAAAACAAGGTCCAATCAGGCTGAAACGTTACAGGAAGGTAGAATCTATTGAGTTGTAAGTGATCTGAACGTTTCATGATGATAGCACTTTCCTAAGGGGGTCAAACCATGTCCCAAAGGTCACCGGATCTGGTGTCAATTTAAAGAAGTAGTCCAGTTACACATTTGTGGGCTTATAACTTGGCTTCTGAATGTCCTAGAGAGATCAGGTTTGTTTTAATGTACTCCAATCAACAGCCCCTACAACCACAAAAAGGAATGGAGTCATTAGCACTTATGGTTTGTAAATGGCACCCAGAATTATGTTGCACGAAGCACAATTTCACATCATTCTGGGTCCATTTGTGTGAAAACAAGGTCCAATCAGGCTGAAACATTACAGGAAGGTAGAATCTATTAAGTTGTAAGTGATCTGAACGTTTCATGATGATAGCACTTCCCTAAGGGGGTCAAACCATGTCCCAAAGGTCATCGGATCTGGTGTCTAAAGAAGTAGTCCAGTTACACATTTGTGGGCTTATAACTTGGCTTCTGAATGTCCTAGAGAGATCAGGTTTGTTTTAGTATACTCCAATCAACAGCCCCTACAACCACAAAAAGGAATGGAGTCATTAGCACTTATGGTTTTTAAATGGCACCCAGAATTATGTTGCACGAAGCACAATTTCACATCATTCTGGGTTCATTTGTGTGAAAACAAGGTCCAATCAGGCTGAAACGTTACAGGAAGGTAGAATCTATTGAGTTGTAATTGATCTGAACGTTTCATGATGATAGCACTTTCCTAAGGGGGTCAAACCATGTCCCAAAGGTCACCGGATCTGGTGTCAATTTAAAGAAGTAGTCCAGTTACACATTTGTGGGCTTATAACTTGGCTTCTGAATGTCCTAGAGTGATCAGGTTTGCTTTAGTGTACTCCAATCAACAGCCCCTACAGCCACAAAAAGGAATGGAGACATTAGCACTTATGGTTTTTAAATGGCACCCAGAATTATGTTGCACGAAGCACAATTTCACATCATTCTGGGTTCATTTGTGTGAAAACAAGGTTCAATCAGGCAGAAACGTTACAGGAAAGTAGAATCTATTGAGTTGTAAGTGATCTGAACGTTTCATGATGATCTCAAATTCCTATAGGTGGTCAAACCATGTCCCAAAGGTCACCGGATCTGGTGTCAATTTAAAGAAGTAGTCCAGTTACACATTTGTGGGCTTATAACTTGGCTTCTGAATGTCCTAGAGTGATCAGGTTTGCTTTAGTGTACTCCAATCAACAGCCCCTACAGCCACAAAAAGGAATGGAGACATTAGCACTTATGGTTTTTAAATGGCACCCAGAATTATGTTGCACGAAGCACAATTTCACATCATTCTGGGTTCATTTGTGTGAAAACAAGGTCCAATCAGGCTGAAACGTTACTGGAAGCTAGAATCTATTAAGTTGTAAGTGATCTGAACGTTTCATGATGATCTCAAATTCTTATAGGTGGTCAAACCATGTCCCAAAGGTCACCGGGCCTGGTGTCACTTTAAAGAAGTAGTCCAGTTACACCTTTGTGGGCTTATAACTTGGCTTCTGAATGTCCTATAGAGGTCAGGTTTGTTTTAGTGTACTCCAATCAACAGCCCCTACAACCACAAAAAGGAATGGAGTCATCAGCACTTATGGTTTGTAAATGGCACCCAGAATTATGTTGCACGAAGCACAATTTCACATCATTCTGGGTCCATTTGTGTGAAAACAAGGTCCAATCAGGCTGAAACGTTACTGGAAGCTAGAATCTATTGAGTTGTAAGTGATCTGAACGTTTCATGATGATAGCGCTTTCCTAAGGGGGTCAAACCATGTCCCAAAGGTCACCGGATCTGGTGTCAATTTAAAGAAGTAGTCCAGTTACACATTTGTGGGCTTATAACTTGGCTTCTGAATGTACTAGAGAGATCAGGTTTGTTTTAGTATACTCCAATCAACAGCCCCTACAACCACAAAAAGGAATGGAGTCGTTAGCACTTATGGTTTGTAAATGGCACCCAGAATTATGTTGCACGAAGCACAATTTCACATCATTCTGGGTCCATTTGTGTGAAAACAAGGTCCAATCAGGCTGAAACGTTACAAGAAGGTAGAATCTATTGAGTTTTAAGTGATCTGAACGTTTCATGATGATCTCAAATTCCTATAGGTGGTCAAACCATGTCCCAAAGGTCACCGGATCTGGTGTCAATTTAAAGAAGTAGTCCAGTTACACCTTTGTGGGCTTATAACTTGGCTTCTGAATGTCCTATAGAGGTCAGGTTTGTTTTAGTGTACTCCAATCAACAGCCCCTACAACCACAAAAAGGAATGGAGTCATTAGCACTTATGGTTTGTAAATGGCACCCAGAATTATGTTGCACGAAGCACAATTTCACATCATTCTGGGTCCATTTGTGTGAAAACAAGGTCCAATCAGGCTCAAACGTTACAGGAAGGTAGAATCTATTGAGTTGTAAGTGATCTGAATGTTTCATGATGATAGCACTTTCCTAAGGGGGTCAAACCATGTCCCAAAGGTCACCGGATCTGGTGTCAATTTAAAGAAGTAGTCCAGTTACACATTTGTGGGCTTATAACTTGGCTTCTGAATGTCCTAGAGAGATCAGGTTTGTTTTAGTGTATTCCAATCAACAGCCCCTACAACCACAAAAAGGAATGGAGTCATTAGCGCTTATGGTTTGTAAATGGCACCCAGAATTATGTTGCACGAAGCACAATTTCACATCATTCTGGGTCCATTTGTGTGAAAACAAGGTCCAATCAGGCTGAAACATTACAGAAAGGTAGAATCTATTAAGTTGTAAGTGATCTGAACGTTTCATGATGATAGCACTTCCCTAAGGGGGTCAAACCATGTCCCAAAGGTCATCGGATCTGGTGTCTAAAGAAGTAGTCCAGTTACACATTTGTGGGCTTATAACTTGGCTTCTGAATGTCCTAGAGAGATCAGGTTTGTTTTACTATACTCCAATCAACAGCCCCTACAACCACAAAAAGGAATGGAGTCATTAGCACTTATGGTTTGTAAATGGCACCCAGAATTATGTTGCACGAAGCACAATTTCACATCATTCTGGGTCCATTTGTGTGAAAACAAGGTCCAATCAGGCTGAAACGTTACAAGAAGGTAGAATCTATTGAGTTGTAAGTGATCTGAACGTTTCATGATGATTACAAATTCCTATAGGGGGTCAAACCATGTCCCAAAGGTCACCGGGCCTGGTGTCACTTTAAAGAAGTAGTCCAGTTACACCTTTGTGGGCTTATAACTTGGCTTCTGAATGTCCTATAGAGGTCAGGTTTGTTTTAGTGTACTCCAATCAACAGCCCCTACAACCACAAAAAGGAATGGAGTCATTAGCACTTATGGTTTGTAAATGGCACCCAGAATTATGTTGCACGAAGCACAATTTCACATCATTCTGGGTCCATTTGTGTGAAAACAAGGTCCAATCAGGCTGAAACGTTACAGGAAGGTAGAATCTATTGAGTTGTAAGTGATCTGAACGTTTCATGATGATAGCACTTTCCTAAGGGGGTCAAACCATGTCCCAAAGGTCACCGGATCTGGTGTCAATTTAAAGAAGTAGTCCAGTTACACATTTGTGGGCTTATAACTTGGCTTCTGAATGTCCTAGAGAGATCAGGTTTGTTTTAGTATACTCCAATCAACAGCCCCTACAACCACAAAAAGGAATGGAGTCATTAGCACTTATGGTTTTTAAATGGCACCCAGAATTATGTTGCACGAAGCACAATTTCACATCATTCTGGGTTCATTTGTGTGAAAACAAGGTCCAATCAGGCTGAAACGTTACAGGAAGGTAGAATCTATTGAGTTGTAAGTGATCTGAACGTTTCATGTTGATAGCACTTTCCTAAGGGGGTCAAACCATGTCCCAAAGGTCACCGGATCTGGTGTCAATTTAAAGACGTAGTCCAGTTACACATTTGTGGGCTTATAACTTGGCTTCTGAATGTCCTAGAGTGATCAGGTTTGCTTTAGTGTACTCCAATCAACAGCCCCTACAGCCACAAAAAGGAATGGAGACATTAGCACTTATGGTTTTTAAATGGCACCCAGAATTATGTTGCACGAAGCACAATTTCACATCATTCTGGGTTCATTTGTGTGAAAACAAGGTCCAATCAGGCTGAAACAATACAGGAAGGTAGAATCTATTGAGTTGTAAGTGATCTGAACGTTTCATGATGATCGCACTTTCCTAAGGGGGTCAAACCATGTCCCAAAGGTCACCGGATCTGGTGTCACTTTAAAGAAGTAGTACAGTTACAAAATTGTGGGCTTATAACTTGGCTTCTTAATGTCCTAGAGAGGTCAGGGTTGTTTTAGTGTACTCCAATCAACAGCCCCTACAACCACAAAAAGGAATGGAGTCATTAGCACTTATGGTTTTTAAATGGCACCCAGAATTATGTTGCACGAAGCACAATTTCACATCATTCTGGGTTCATTTGTGTGAAAACAAGGTCCAATCAGGCTGAAACGTTCCTGGAAGCTAGAATCTATTGAGTTGTAAGTGATCTGAACGTTTCATGATGATAGCGCTTTCCTAAGGGGGTCAAACCATGTCCCAAAGGTCACCGGATCTGGTGTCAATTTAAAGAAGTAGTCCAGTTACACATTTGTGGGCTTATAACTTGGCTTCTGAATGTACCAGAGAGATCAGGTTTGTTTTAGTATACTCCAATCAACAGCCCCTACAACCACAAAAAGGAATGGAGTCATTAGCACTTATGGTTTGTAAATGGCACCCAGAATTATGTTGCACGAAGCACAATTTCACATCATTCTGGGTCCATTTGTGTGAAAACAAGGTCCAATCAGGCTGAAACGTTACAAGAAGGTAGAATCTATTGAGTTGTAAGTGATCTGAACGTTTCATGATGATCTCAAATTCCTATAGGTGGTCAAACCATGTCCCAAAGGTCACCGGGCCTGGTGTCACTTTAAAGAAGTAGTCCAGTTACACCTTTGTGGGCTTATAACTTGGCTTCTGAATGTCCTATAGAGGTCAGGTTTGTTTTAGTGTACTCCAATCAACAGCCCCTACAACCACAAAAAGGAATGGAGTCATTAGCACTTATGGTTTGTAAATGGCACCCAGAATTATGTTGCACGAAGCACAATTTCACATCATTCTGGGTCCATTTGTGTGAAAACAAGGTCCAATCAGGCTGAAACGTTACAGGAAGGTAGAATCTATTGAGTTGTAAGTGATCTGAACGTTTCATGATGATAGCACTTTCCTAAGGGGGTCAAACCATGTCCCAAAGGTCACCGGATCTGGTGTCAATTTAAAGAAGTAGTCCAGTTACACATTTGTGGGCTTATAACTTGGCTTCTGAATGTCCTATAGAGGTCAGGTTTGTTTTAGTGTACTCCAATCAACAGCCCCTACAACCACAAAAAGGAATGGAGTCATTAGCACTTATGGTTTGTAAATGGCACCCAGAATTATGTTGCACGAAGCACAATTTCACATCATTCTGGGTCCATTTGTGTGAAAACAAGGTCCAATCAGGCTGAAACGTTACAGGAAGGTAGAATCTATTGAGTTGTAAGTGATCTGAACGTTTCATGATGATAGCACTTTCCTAAGGGGGTCAAACCATGTCCCAAAGGTCACCGGATCTGGTGTCAATTTAAAGAAGTAGTCCAGTTACACATTTGTGGGCTTATAACTTGGCTTCTGAATGTCCTAGAGAGATCAGGTTTGTTTTAGTGTACTCCAATCAACAGCCCCTACAACCACAAAAAGGAATGGAGTCATTAGCACTTATGGTTTGTAAATGGCACCCAGAATTATGTTGCACGAAGCACAATTTCACATCATTCTGGGTCCATTTGTGTGAAAACAAGGTCCAATCAGGCTGAAACATTACAGGAAGGTAGAATCTATTGAGTTGTAAGTGATCTGAACGTTTCATGATGATAGCACTTCCCTAAGGGGGTCAAACCATGTCCCAAAGGTCATCGGATCTGGTGTCTAAAGAAGTAGTCCAGTTACACATTTGTGGGCTTATAACTTGGCTTCTGAATGTCCTAGAGAGATCAGGTTTGTTTTAGTATACTCCAATCAACAGCCCCTACAACCACAAAAAGGAATGGAGTCATTAGCACTTATGGTTTTTAAATGGCACCCAGAATTATGTTGCACGAAGCACAATTTCACATCATTCTGGGTTCATTTGTGTGAAAACAAGGTCCAATCAGGCTGAAACGTTACAGGAAGGTAGAATCTATTGAGTTGTAAGTGATCTGAACGTTTCATGATGATAGCACTTTCCTAAGGGGGTCAAACCATGTCCCAAAGGTCACCGGATCTGGTGTCAATTTAAAGAAGTAGTCCAGTTACACATTTGTGGGCTTATAACTTGGCTTCTGAATGTCCTAGAGTGATCAGGTTTGCTTTAGTGTACTCCAATCAACAGCCCCTACAGCCACAAAAAGGAATGGAGACATTAGCACTTATGGTTTTTAAATGGCACCCAGAATTATGTTGCACGAAGCACAATTTCACATCATTCTGGGTTCATTTGTGTGAAAACAAGGTCCAATCAGGCTGAAACAATACAAGAAGGTAGAATCTATTGAGTTGTAAGTGATCTGAACGTTTCATGATGATCGCACTTTCCTAAGGGGGTCAAACCATGTCCCAAAGGTCACCGGATCTGGTGTCAATTTAAAGAAGTAGTCCAGTTACACATTTGTGGGCTTATAACTTGGCTTCTGAATGTACTAGAGAGATCAGGTTTGTTTTAGTATACTCCAATCAACAGCCCCTACAACCACAAAAAGGAATGGAGTCATTAGCACTTATGGTTTGTAAATGGCACCCAGAATTATGTTGCACGAAGCACAATTTCACATCATTCTGGGTCCATTTGTGTGAAAACAAGGTCCAATCAGGCTGAAACGTTACAAGAAGGTAGAATCTATTGAGTTGTAAGTGATCTGAACGTTTCATGATGATCTCAAATTCTTATAGGTGGTCAAACCATGTCCCAAAGGTCACCGGGCCTGGTGTCACTTTAAAGAAGTAGTCCAGTTACACCTTTGTGGGCTTATAACTTGGCTTCTGAATGTCCTATAGAGGTCAGGTTTGTTTTAGTGTACTCCAATCAACAGCCCCTACAACCACAAAAAGGAATGGAGTCATTAGCACTTATGGTTTGTAAATGGCACCCAGAATTATGTTGCACGAAGCACAATTTCACATCATTCTGGGTCCATTTGTGTGAAAACAAGGTCCAATCAGGCTGAAACGTTACTGGAAGCTAGAATCTATTGAGTTGTAAGTGATCTGAACGTTTCATGATGATAGCGCTTTCCTAAGGGGGTCAAACCATGTCCCAAAGGTCACCGGATCTGGTGTCAATTTAAAGAAGTAGTCCAGTTACACATTTGTGGGCTTATAACTTGGCTTCTGAATGTACTAGAGAGATCAGGTTTGTTTTAGTATACTCCAATCAACAGCCCCTACAACCACAAAAAGGAATGGAGTCATTAGCACTTATGGTTTGTAAATGGCACCCAGAATTATGTTGCACGAAGCACAATTTCACATCATTCTGGGTCCATTTGTGTGAAAACAAGGTCCAATCAGGCTGAAACGTTACAAGAAGGTAGAATCTATTGAGTTGTAAGTGATCTGAACGTTTCATGATGATCTCAAATTCCTATAGGTGGTCAAACCATGTCCCAAAGGTCACCGGGCCTGGTGTCACTTTAAAGAAGTAGTCCAGTTACACCTTTGTGGGCTTATAACTTGGTTTCTGAATGTCCTATAGAGGTCAGGTTTGTTTTAGTGTACTCCAATCAACAGCCCCTACAACCACAAAAAGGAATGGAGTCATTAGCACTTATGGTTTGTAAATGGCACCCAGAATTATGTTGCACGAAGCACAATTTCACATCATTCTGGGTCCATTTGTGTGAAAACAAGGTCCAATCAGGCTGAAACGTTACAGGAAGGTAGAATCTATTGAGTTGTAAGTGATCTGAACGTTTCATGATGATAGCACTTTCCTAAGGGGGTCAAACCATGTCCCAAAGGTCACCGGATCTGGTGTCAATTTAAAGAAGTAGTCCAGTTACACATTTGTGGGCTTATAACTTGGCTTCTGAATGTCCTAGAGAGATCAGGTTTGTTTTAGTGTACTCCAATCAACAGCCCCTATAACCACAAAAAGGAATGGAGTCATTAGCGCTTATGGTTTGTAAATGGCACCCAGAATTATGTTGCACGAAGCACAATTTCACATCATTCTGGGTCCATTTGTGTGAAAACAAGGTCCAATCAGGCTGAAACGTTACAGGAAGGTAGAATCTATTGAGTTGTAAGTGATCTGAACGTTTCATGATGATAGCACTTTCCTAAGGGGGTCAAACCATGTCCCAAAGGTCACCGGATCTGGTGTCAATTTAAAGAAGTAGTCCAGTTACACATTTGTGGGCTTATAACTTGGCTTCTGAATGTCCTAGAGAGATCAGGTTTGTTTTAGTGTACTCCAATCAACAGCCCCTACAACCACAAAAAGGAATGGAGTCATTAGCACTTATGGTTTGTAAATGGCACCCAGAATTATGTTGCACGAAGCACAATTTCACATCATTCTGGGTCCATTTGTGTGAAAACAAGGTCCAATCAGGCTGAAACATTACAGGAAGGTAGAATCTATTGAGTTGTAAGTGATCTGAACGTTTCATGATGATAGCACTTCCCTAAGGGGGTCAAACCATGTCCCAAAGGTCATCGGATCTGGTGTCTAAAGAAGTAGTCCAGTTACACATTTGTGGGCTTATAACTTGGCTTCTGAATGTCCTAGAGAGATCAGGTTTGTTTTAGTATACTCCAATCAACAGCCCCTACAACCACAAAAAGGAATGGAGTCATTAGCACTTATGGTTTTTAAATGGCACCCAGAATTATGTTGCACGAAGCACAATTTCACATCATTCTGGGTTCATTTGTGTGAAAACAAGGTCCAATCAGGCTGAAACGTTACAGGAAGGTAGAATCTATTGAGTTGTAAGTGATCTGAACGTTTCATGATGATAGCACTTTCCTAAGGGGGTCAAACCATGTCCCAAAGGTCACCGGATCTGGTGTCAATTTAAAGAAGTAGTCCAGTTACACATTTGTGGGCTTATAACTTGGCTTCTGAATGTCCTAGAGTGATCAGGTTTGCTTTAGTGTACTCCAATCAACAGCCCCTACAGCCACAAAAAGGAATGGAGACATTAGCACTTATGGTTTTTAAATGGCACCCAGAATTATGTTGCACGAAGCACAATTTCACATCATTCTGGGTTCATTTGTGTGAAAACAAGGTCCAATCAGGCTGAAACAATACAAGAAGGTAGAATCTATTGAGTTGTAAGTGATCTGAACGTTTCATGATGATCGCACTTTCCTAAGGGGGTCAAACCATGTCCCAAAGGTCACCGGATCTGGTGTCAATTTAAAGAAGTAGTCCAGTTACACATTTGTGGGCTTATAACTTGGCTTCTGAATGTACTAGAGAGATCAGGTTTGTTTTAGTATACTCCAATCAACAGCCCCTACAACCACAAAAAGGAATGGAGTCATTAGCACTTATGGTTTGTAAATGGCACCCAGAATTATGTTGCACGAAGCACAATTTCACATCATTCTGGGTCCATTTGTGTGAAAACAAGGTCCAATCAGGCTGAAACGTTACAAGAAGGTAGAATCTATTGAGTTGTAAGTGATCTGAACGTTTCATGATGATCTCAAATTCTTATAGGTGGTCAAACCATGTCCCAAAGGTCACCGGGCCTGGTGTCACTTTAAAGAAGTAGTCCAGTTACACCTTTGTGGGCTTATAACTTGGCTTCTGAATGTCCTATAGAGGTCAGGTTTGTTTTAGTGTACTCCAATCAACAGCCCCTACAACCACAAAAAGGAATGGAGTCATTAGCACTTATGGTTTGTAAATGGCACCCAGAATTATGTTGCACGAAGCACAATTTCACATCATTCTGGGTCCATTTGTGTGAAAACAAGGTCCAATCAGGCTGAAACGTTACTGGAAGCTAGAATCTATTGAGTTGTAAGTGATCTGAACGTTTCATGATGATAGCGCTTTCCTAAGGGGGTCAAACCATGTCCCAAAGGTCACCGGATCTGGTGTCAATTTAAAGAAGTAGTCCAGTTACACATTTGTGGGCTTATAACTTGGCTTCTGAATGTACTAGAGAGATCAGGTTTGTTTTAGTATACTCCAATCAACAGCCCCTACAACCACAAAAAGGAATGGAGTCATTAGCACTTATGGTTTGTAAATGGCACCCAGAATTATGTTGCACGAAGCACAATTTCACATCATTCTGGGTCCATTTGTGTGAAAACAAGGTCCAATCAGGCTGAAACGTTACAAGAAGGTAGAATCTATTGAGTTGTAAGTGATCTGAACGTTTCATGATGATCTCAAATTCCTATAGGTGGTCAAACCATGTCCCAAAGGTCACCGGGCCTGGTGTCACTTTAAAGAAGTAGTCCAGTTACACCTTTGTGGGCTTATAACTTGGTTTCTGAATGTCCTATAGAGGTCAGGTTTGTTTTAGTGTACTCCAATCAACAGCCCCTACAACCACAAAAAGGAATGGAGTCATTAGCACTTATGGTTTGTAAATGGCACCCAGAATTATGTTGCACGAAGCACAATTTCACATCATTCTGGGTCCATTTGTGTGAAAACAAGGTCCAATCAGGCTGAAACGTTACAGGAAGGTAGAATCTATTGAGTTGTAAGTGATCTGAACGTTTCATGATGATAGCACTTTCCTAAGGGGGTCAAACCATGTCCCAAAGGTCACCGGATCTGGTGTCAATTTAAAGAAGTAGTCCAGTTACACATTTGTGGGCTTATAACTTGGCTTCTGAATGTCCTAGAGAGATCAGGTTTGTTTTAGTGTACTCCAATCAACAGCCCCTACAACCACAAAAAGGAATGGAGTCATTAGCGCTTATGGTTTGTAAATGGCACCCAGAATTATGTTGCACGAAGCACAATTTCACATCATTCTGGGTCCATTTGTGTGAAAACAAGGTCCAATCAGGCTGAAACATTACAGGAAGGTAGAATCTATTAAGTTGTAAGTGATCTGAACGTTTCATGATGATAGCACTTCCCTAAGGGGGTCAAACCATGTCCCAAAGGTCATCGGATCTGGTGTCTAAAGAAGTAGTCCAGTTACACATTTGTGGGCTTATAACTTGGCTTCTGAATGTCCTAGAGAGATCAGGTTTGTTTTAGTATACTCCAATCAACAGCCCCTACAACCACAAAAAGGAATGGAGTCATTAGCACTTATGGTTTGTAAATGGCACCCAGAATTATGTTGCACGAAGCACAATTTCACATCATTCTGGGTCCATTTGTGTGAAAACAAGGTCCAATCAGGCTGAAACGTTACAAGAAGGTAGAATCTATTGAGTTGTAAGTGATCTGAACGTTTCATGATGATCTCAAATTCCTATAGGGGGTCAAACCATGTCCCAAAGGTCACCGGGCCTGGTGTCACTTTAAAGAAGTAGTCCAGTTACACCTTTGTGGGCTTATAACTTGGCTTCTAATGTCCTATAGAGGTCAGGTTTGTTTTAGTGTACTCCAATCAACAGCCCCTACAACCACAAAAAGGAATGGAGTCATTAGCACTTATGGTTTGTAAATGGCACCCAGAATTATGTTGCACGAAGCACAATTTCACATCATTCTGGGTCCATTTGTGTGAAAACAAGGTCCAATCAGGCTGAAACGTTACAGGAAGGTAGAATCTATTGAGTTGTAAGTGATCTGAACGTTTCATGATGACAGCACTTTCCTAAGGGGGTCAAACCATGTCCCAAAGGTCACCGGATCTGGTGTCAATTTAAAGAAGTAGTCCAGTTACACATTTGTGGGCTTATAACTTGGCTTCTGAATGTCCTAGAGAGATCAGGTTTGTTTTAGTATACTCCAATCAACAGCCCCTACAACCACAAAAAGGAATGGAGTCATTAGCACTTATGGTTTTTAAATGGCACCCAGAATTATGTTGCACGAAGCACAATTTCACATCATTCTGGGTTCATTTGTGTGAAAACAAGGTTCAATCAGGCTGAAACGTTACAGGAAGGTAGAATCTATTGAGTTGTAAGTGATCTGAACGTTTCATGATGATAGCACTTTCCTAAGGGGGTCAAACCATGTCCCAAAGGTCACCGGATCTGGTGTCAATTTAAAGAAGTAGTCCAGTTACACATTTGTGGGCTTATAACTTGGCTTCTGAATGTCCTAGAGTGATCAGGTTTGCTTTAGTGTACTCCAATCAACAGCCCCTACAGCCACAAAAAGGAATGGAGACATTAGCACTTATGGTTTTTAAATGGCACACAGAATTATGTTGCACGAAGCACAATTTCACATCATTCTGGGTTCATTTGTGTGAAAACAAGGTCCAATCAGGCTGAAACAATACAGGAAGGTAGAATCTATTGAGTTGTAAGTGATCTGAACGTTTCATGATGATCTCACTTTCCTAAGGGGGTCAAACCATGTCCCAAAGGTCACCGGATCTGGTGTCACTTTAAAGAAGTAGTCCAGTTACACATTTGTGGGCTTATAACTTGGCTTCTGAATGTCCTAGAGAGGTCAGGGTTGTTTTAGTGTACTCCAATCAACAGCCCCTACAACCACAAAAAGGAATGGAGTCATTAGCACTTATGGTTTTTAAATGGCACCCAGAATTATGTTGCACGAAGCACAATTTCACATCATTCTGGGTTCATTTGTGTGAAAACAAGGTCCAATCAGGCTGAAACGTTACTGGAAGCTAGAATCTATTGAGTTGTAAGTGATCTGAACGTTTCATGATGATAGCGCTTTCCTAAGGGGGTCAAACCATGTCCCAAAGGTCACCGGATCTGGTGTCAATTTAAAGAAGTAGTCCAGTTACACATTTGTGGGCTTATAACTTGGCTTCTGAATGTACCAGAGAGATCAGGTTTGTTTTAGTATACTCCAATCAACAGCCCCTACAACCACAAAAAGGAATGGAGTCATTAGCACTTATGGTTTGTAAATGGCACCCAGAATTATGTTGCACGAAGCACAATTTCACATCATTCTGGGTCCATTTGTGTGAAAACAAGGTCCAATCAGGCTAAAACGTTACAAGAAGGTAGAATCTATTGAGTTGTAAGTGATCTGAACGTTTCATGATGATCTCAAATTCCTATAGGTGGTCAAACCATGTCCCAAAGGTCACCGGGCCTGGTGTCACTTTAAAGAAGTAGTCCAGTTACACCTTTGTGGGCTTATAACTTGGCTTCTGAATGTCCTATAGAGGTCAGGTTTGTTTTAGTGTACTCCATTCAACAGCCCCTACAACCACAAAAAGGAATGGAGTCATTAGCACTTATGGTTTGTAAATGGCAGCCAGAATTATGTTGCACGAAGCACAATTTCACATCATTCTGGGTCCATTTGTGTGAAAACAAGGTCCAATCAGGCTGAAACGTTACAGGAAGGTAGAATCTATTGAGTTGTAAGTGATCTGAACGTTTCATGATGATAGCACTTTCCTAAGGGGGTCAAACCATGTCCCAAAGGTCACCGGATCTGGTGTCAATTTAAAGAAGTAGTCCAGTTACACATTTGTGGGCTTATAACTTGGCTTCTGAATGTCCTAGAGAGATCAGGTTTGTTTTAATGTACTCCAATCAACAGCCCCTACAACCACAAAAAGGAATGGAGTCATTAGCACTTATGGTTTGTAAATGGCACCCAGAATTATGTTGCACGAAGCACAATTTCACATCATTCTGGGTCCATTTGTGTGAAAACAAGGTCCAATCAGGCTGAAACATTACAGGAAGGTAGAATCTATTAAGTTGTAAGTGATCTGAACGTTTCATGATGATAGCACTTCCCTAAGGGGGTCAAACCATGTCCCAAAGGTCATCGGATCTGGTGTCTAAAGAAGTAGTCCAGTTACACATTTGTGGGCTTATAACTTGGCTTCTGAATGTCCTAGAGAGATCAGGTTTGTTTTAGTATACTCCAATCAACAGCCCCTACAACCACAAAAAGGAATGGAGTCATTAGCACTTATGGTTTTTAAATGGCACCCAGAATTATGTTGCACGAAGCACAATTTCACATCATTCTGGGTTCATTTGTGTGAAAACAAGGTCCAATCAGGCTGAAACGTTACAGGAAGGTAGAATCTATTGAGTTGTAATTGATCTGAACGTTTCATGATGATAGCACTTTCCTAAGGGGGTCAAACCATGTCCCAAAGGTCACCGGATCTGGTGTCAATTTAAAGAAGTAGTCCAGTTACACATTTGTGGGCTTATAACTTGGCTTCTGAATGTCCTAGAGTGATCAGGTTTGCTTTAGTGTACTCCAATCAACAGCCCCTACAGCCACAAAAAGGAATGGAGACATTAGCACTTATGGTTTTTAAATGGCACCCAGAATTATGTTGCACGAAGCACAATTTCACATCATTCTGGGTTCATTTGTGTGAAAACAAGGTTCAATCAGGCAGAAACGTTACAGGAAAGTAGAATCTATTGAGTTGTAAGTGATCTGAACGTTTCATGATGATAGCACTTTCCTAAGGGGGTCAAACCATGTCCCAAAGGTCACCGGATCTGGTGTCAATTTAAAGAAGTAGTCCAGTTACACATGTGTGGGCTTATAACTTGGCTTCTGAATGTCCTAGAGAGATCAGGTTGTTTTAGTGTACTCCAATCAACAGCCCCTACAACCACAAAAAGGAATGGAGTCATTAGCACTTATGGTTTGTAAATGGCACCCAGAATTATGTTGCACGAAGCACAATTTCACATCATTCTGGGTCCATTTGTGTGAAAACAAGGTCCAATCAGGCTGAAACATTACAGGAAGGTAGAATCTATTAAGTTGTAAGTGATCTGAACGTTTCATGATGATATCACTTCCCTAAGGGGGTCAAACCATGTCCCAAAGGTCATCGGATCTGGTGTCTAAAGAAGTAGTCCAGTTACACATTTGTGGGCTTATAACTTGGCTTCTGAATGTCCTAGAGAGATCAGGTTTGTTTTAGTATACTCCAATCAACAGCCCCTACAACCACAAAAAGGAATGGAGTCATTAGAACTTATGGTTTTTAAATGGCACCCAGAATTATGTTGCACGAAGCACAATTTCACATCATTCTGGGTTCATTTGTGTGAAAACAAGGTCCAATCAGGCTGAAACGTTACAGGAAGGTAGAATCTATTGAGTTGTAATTGATCTGAACGTTTCATGATGATAGCACTTTCCTAAGGGGGTCAAACCATGTCCCAAAGGTCACCGGATCTGGTGTCAATTTAAAGAAGTAGTCCAGTTACACATTTGTGGGCTTATAACTTGGCTTCTGAATGTCCTAGAGTGATCAGGTTTGCTTTAGTGTACTCCAATCAACAGCCCCTACAGCCACAAAAAGGAATGGAGACATTAGCACTTATGGTTTTTAAATGGCACCCAGAATTATGTTGCACGAAGCACAATTTCACATCATTCTGGGTTCATTTGTGTGAAAACAAGGTCCAATCAGGCTGAAACAATACAGGAAGGTAGAATCTATTGAGTTGTAAGTGATCTGAACGTTTCATGATGATCGCACTTTCCTAAGGGGGTCAAACCATGTCCCAAAGGTCACCGGATCTGGTGTCACTTTAAAGAAGTAGTCCAGTTACACATTTGTGGGCTTATAACTTGGCTTCTGAATGTCCTAGAGAGGTCAGGGTTGTTTTAGTGTACTCCAATCAACAGCCCCTACAACCACAAAAAGGAATGGAGTCATTAGCACTTATGGTTTTTAAATGGCACCCAGAAATATGTTGCACGAAGCACAATTTCACATCATTCTGGGTTCATTTGTGTGAAAACAAGGTCCAATCAGGCTGAAACGTTACAGGAAGGTAGAATCTACTGAGTTGTAAGTGATCTGAACGTTTCATGATGATAGCACTTTCCTAAGGGGGTCAAACCATGTCCCAAAGATCACCGGATCTGGTGTCAATTTAAAGAAGTAGTCCAGTTACACATTTGTGGGCTTATAACTTGGCTTATGAATGTCCTAGAGAGATCAGGTTTGTTTTAGTGTACTCCAATCAACAGCCCCTACAACCACAAAAGGAATGGAGTCATTAGCACTTATGGTTTGTAAATGGCACCCAGAATTATGTTGCGCGAAGCACAATTTCACATCATTCTGGGTCCATTTGTGTGAAAACAAGGTCCAATCAGGCTGAAACGCTACAAGAAGGTAGAATCTATTGAGTTGTAAGTGATCTGAATGTTTCAAGATGATCGCACATTCTTATAGGGGGTAAAACCATGTCCCAAAGGTCACCGGGCCTGGTGTCACTTTAAAGAAGTAGTCCAATTACACCTTTGTGGGCTTATAACTTGGCTTCTGAATGTCCAAGAGAGGTTAGGTTTGTTTTTGTGTACTCCAATCAACAGCCCCTACAACCACAAAAAGGAATGGAGTCATTAGCACTTATGGTTTGTAAATGGCACCCAGAATTATTTTGCACGAAGCACAATTTCACATCATTCTGGGTTCATTTGTGTGAAAACAAGGTCCAATCAGGCTGAAACGTTACTGAAAGCTAGAATCTATTGAGTTGTAAGTGATCTGAACGTTTCATGATGATAGCGCTTTCCTAAGGGGGTAAACCATGTCCCAAAGGTCACCGGATCTGGTGTCAATTTAAAGAAGTAGTCCAGTTACACATTTGTGGGCTTATAACTTGGCTTCTGAATGTCCTAGAGAGATCAGGTTTGTTTTAGTGTACTCCAATCAACAGCCCCTACAACCACAAAAAGGAATGGAGTCATTAGCACTTATGGTTTGTAAATGGCACCCAGAATTATGTTGCACGAAGCACAATTTCACATCATTCTGGGACCATTTGTGTGAAAACAAGGTCCAATCAGGCTAAAACGTTACAAGAAGGTAGAATCTATTGAGTTGTAAGTGATCTGAACGTTTCATGATGATCTCAAATTCCTATAGGTGGTCAAACCATGTCCCAAAGGTCACCGGGCCTGGTGTCACTTTAAAGAAGTAGTCCAGTTACACCTTTGTGGGCTTATAACTTGGCTTCTGAATGTCCTATAGAGGTCAGGTTTGTTTTAGTGTACTCCAATCAACAGCCCCTACAACAACAAAAAGGAATGGAGTCATTAGCACTTATGGTTTGTAAATGGCAGCCAGAATTATGTTGCACGAAGCACAATTTCACATCATTCTGGGTCCATTTGTGTGAAAACAAGGTCCAATCAGGCTGAAACGTTACAGGAAGGTAGAATCTATTGAGTTGTAAGTGATCTGAACGTTTCATGATGATAGCACTTTCCTAAGGGGGTCAAACCATGTCCCAAAGGTCACCGGATCTGGTGTCAATTTAAAGAAGTAGTCCAGTTACACATTTGTGGGCTTATAACTTGGCTTCTGAATGTCCTAGAGAGATCAGGTTTGTTTTAATGTACTCCAATCAACAGCCCCTACAACCACAAAAAGGAATGGAGTCATTAGCACTTATGGTTTGTAAATGGCACCCAGAATTATGTTGCACGAAGCACAATTTCACATCATTCTGGGTCCATTTGTGTGAAAACAAGGTCCAATCAGGCTGAAACATTACAGGAAGGTAGAATCTATTAAGTTGTAAGTGATCTGAACGTTTCATGATGATAGCACTTCCCTAAGGGGGTCAAACCATGTCCCAAAGGTCATCGGATCTGGTGTCTAAAGAAGTAGTCCAGTTACACATTTGTGGGCTTATAACTTGGCTTCTGAATGTCCTAGAGAGATCAGGTTTGTTTTAGTATACTCCAATCAACAGCCCCTACAACCACAAAAAGGAATGGAGTCATTAGCACTTATGGTTTTTAAATGGCACCCAGAATTATGTTGCACGAAGCACAATTTCACATCATTCTGGGTTCATTTGTGTGAAAACAAGGTCCAATCAGGCTGAAACGTTACAGGAAGGTAGAATCTATTGAGTTGTAATTGATCTGAACGTTTCATGATGATAGCACTTTCCTAAGGGGGTCAAACCATGTCCCAAAGGTCACCGGATCTGGTGTCAATTTAAAGAAGTAGTCCAGTTACACATTTGTGGGCTTATAACTTGGCTTCTGAATGTCCTAGAGTGATCAGGTTTGCTTTAGTGTACTCCAATCAACAGCCCCTACAGCCACAAAAAGGAATGGAGACATTAGCACTTATGGTTTTTAAATGGCACCCAGAATTATGTTGCACGAAGCACAATTTCACATCATTCTGGGTTCATTTGTGTGAAAACAAGGTTCAATCAGGCAGAAACGTTACAGGAAAGTAGAATCTATTGAGTTGTAAGTGATCTGAACGTTTCATGATGATAGCACTTTCCTAAGGGGGTCAAACCATGTCCCAAAGGTCACCGGATCTGGTGTCAATTTAAAGAAGTAGTCCAGTTACACATTTGTGGGCTTATAACTTGGCTTCTGAATGTCCTAGAGAGATCAGGTTTGTTTTAGTGTACTCCAATCAACAGCCCCTACAACCACAAAAAGGAATGGAGTCATTAGCACTTATGGTTTGTAAATGGCACCCAGAATTATGTTGCACGAAGCACAATTTCACATCATTCTGGGTCCATTTGTGTGAAAACAAGGTCCAATCAGGCTGAAACATTACAGGAAGGTAGAATCTATTAAGTTGTAAGTGATCTGAACGTTTCATGATGATAGCACTTCCCTAAGGGGGTCAAACCATGTCCCAAAGGTCATCGGATCTGGTGTCTAAAGAAGTAGTCCAGTTACACATTTGTGGGCTTATAACTTGGCTTCTGAATGTCCTAGAGAGATCAGGTTTGTTTTAGTATACTCCAATCAACAGCCCCTACAACCACAAAAAGGAATGGAGTCATTAGAACTTATGGTTTTTAAATGGCACCCAGAATTATGTTGCACGAAGCACAATTTCACATCATTCTGGGTTCATTTGTGTGAAAACAAGGTCCAATCAGGCTGAAACAATACAGGAAGGTAGAATCTATTGAGTTGTAAGTGATCTGAACGTTTCATGATGATCGCACTTTCCTAAGGGGGTCAAACCATGTCCCAAAGGTCACCGGATCTGGTGTCACTTTAAAGAAGTAGTCCAGTTACACATTTGTGGGCTTATAACTTGGCTTCTGAATGTCCTAGAGAGGTCAGGGTTGTTTTAGTGTACTCGAATCAACAGCCCCTACAACCACAAAAAGGAATGGAGTCATTAGCACTTATGGTTTTTAAATGGCACCCAGAAATATGTTGCACAAAGCACAATTTCACATCATTCTGGGTTCATTTGTGTGAAAACAAGGTCCAATCAGGCTGAAACGTTACAGGAAGGTAGAATCTACTGAGTTGTAAGTGATCTGAACGTTTCATGATGATAGCACTTTCCTAAGGGGGTCAAACCATGTCCCAAAGATCACCGGATCTGGTGTGAATTTAAAGAAGTAGTCCAGTTACACATTTGTGGGCTTATAACTTGGCTTCTGAATGTCCTAGAGAGATCAGGTTTGTTTTAGTGTACTCCAATCAACAGCCCCTACAACCACAAAAGGAATGGAGTCATTAGCACTTATGGTTTGTAAATGGCACCCAGAATTATGTTGCGCGAAGCACAATTTCACATCATTCTGGGTCCATTTGTGTGAAAACAAGGTCCAATCAGGCTGAAACGCTACAAGAAGGTAGAATCTATTGAGTTGTAAGTGATCTGAATGTTTCAAGATGATCGCACATTCTTATAGGGGGTAAAACCATGTCCCAAAGGTCACCGGGCCTGGTGTCACTTTAAAGAAGTAGTCCAGTTACACCTTTGTGGGCTTATAACTTGGCTTCTGAATGTCCAAGAGAGGTTAGGTTTGTTTTTGTGTACTCCAATCAACAGCCCCTACAACCACAAAAAGGAATGGAGTCATTAGCACTTATGGTTTGTAAATGGCACCCAGAATTATTTTGCACGAAGCACAATTTCACATCATTCTGGGTTCATTTGTGTGAAAACAAGGTCCAATCAGGCTGAAACGTTACTGAAAGCTAGAATCTATTGAGTTGTAAGTGATCTGAACGTTTCATGATGATAGCGCTTTCCTAAGGGGGTCAAACCATGTCCCAAAGGTCACCGGATCTGGTGTCAATTTAAAGAAGTAGTCCAGTTACACATTTGTGGGCTTATAACTTGGCTTCTGAATGTCCTAGAGAGATCAGGTTTGTTTTAGTATACTCCAATCAACAGCCCCTACAACCACAAAAAGGAATGGAGTCATTAGCACTTATGGTTTGTAAATGGCACCCAGAATTATGTTGCACGAAGGACAATTTCACATCATTCTGGGTCCATTTGTGTGAAAACAAGGTCGAATCAGGCTGAAACGTTACAAGAAGGTAGAATCTATTGAGTTGTAAGTGATCTGAACGTTTCATGATGATCTCAAATTCCTATAGGGGGTCAAACCATGTCCCAAAGGTCACCGGGCCTGGTGTCACTTTAAAGAAGTAGTCCAGTTACACCTTTGTGGGCTTATAACTTGGCTTCTGAATGTCCTATAGAGGTCAGGTTTGTTTTAGTGTACTCCAATCAACAGCCCCTACAACCACAAAAAGGAATGGAGTCATTAGCACTTATGGTTTGTAAATGGCACCCAGAATTATGTTGCACGAAGCACAATTTCACATCATTCTGGGACCATTTGTGTGAAAACAAGGTCCAATCAGGCTGAAACGTTACAGGAAGGTAGAATCTATTGAGTTGTAAGTGATCTGAATGTTTCATGATGATAGCACTTTCCTAAGGGGGTCAAACCATGTCCCAAAGGTCACCGGATCTGGTGTCAATTTAAAGAAGTAGTCCAGTTACACATTTGTGTGCTTATAACTTGGCTTCTGAATGTCCTAGAGAGATCAGGTTTGTTTTAGTGTACTCCAATCAACAGCCCCTACAACCACAAAAAGGAATGGAGTCATTAGCACACAAGTGGTTGTAGGGGCTGTAGGGGCTGTTGATTGGAGTACATTAAAACAAACCTGATCTCTCTAGGACATTCAGAAGCCAAGTTATAAGCCCACAAATGTGTAACTGGACTACTTTAAATTGACACCAGATCCGGTGACCTTTGGGACATGGTTTGACCCCCTTAGGAAAGTGCTATCATCATGAAACGTTCAGATCACTTACAACTCAATAGATTCTACCTTCCTGTAACGTTTCAGCCTGAATGGACCTTGTTTTCACACAAATGGTCCCAGAATGATGTGAAATTGTGCTTCGTGCAACATAATTCTGGGTGCCATTTACAAACCATAAGTGCTAATGACTCCATTCCTTTTTGTGGTTGTAGGGGCTGTTGATTGGAGTACACTAAAACAAACCTGACCTCTATAGGACATTCAGAAGCCAAGTTATAAGCCCACAAAGGTGTAACTTGACTACTTCTTTAAAGTGACACCAGGCCCGGTGACCTTTGGGACATGGTTTGACCCCCTATAGGAATTTGAGATCATCATGAAACGTTCAGATCACTTACAACTCAATAGATTCTACCTTCTTGTAACGTTTCAGCCTGATTGGACCTTGTTTTCACACAAATGGACCCAGAATGATGTGAAATTGTGCTTCGTGCAACATAATTCTGGGTGCCATTTACAAACCATAAGTGCTAATGACTCCATTCCTTTTTGTGGTTGTAGGGGCTGTTGATTGGAGTATACTAAAACAAACCTGATCTCTCTAGGACATTCAGAAGCCAAGTTATAAGCCAACAAATGTGTAACTGGACTACTTCTTTAAATTGACACCAGATCCGGTGACCTTTGGGACATGGTTTGACCCCCTTAGGAAAGCGCTATCATCATGAAACGTTCAGATCACTTACAACTCAATAGATTCTAGCTTTCAGTAACGTTTCAGCCTGATTGGACCTTGTTTTCACACAAATGAACCCAGAATGATGTGAAATTGTGCTTCGTGCAAAATAATTCTGGGTGCCATTTACAAACCATAAGTGCTAATGACTCCATTCCTTTTTGTGGTTGTAGGGGCTGTTGATTGGAGAACACAAAAACAAACCTAACCTCTCTAGGACATTCAGAAGCCAAGTTATAAGCCCACAAAGGTGTAACTGGACTACTTCTTTAAAGTGACACCAGGCCCGGTGACATTTGGGACATGGTTTTACCCCCTATAGGAATGTGCGATCATCTTGAAACATTCAGATCACTTACAACTCAATAGATTCTACCTTCTTGTAGCGTTTCAGCCTGATTGGACCTTGTTTTCACACAAATGGACCCAGAATGATGTGAAATTGTGCTTCGCGCAACATAATTCTGGGTGCCATTTACAAACCATAAGTGCTAATGACTCCATTCCTTTTGTGGTTGTAGGGGCTGTTGATTGGAGTACACTAAAACAAACCTGATCTCTCTAGGACATTCAGAAGCCAAGTTATAAGCCCACAAATGTGTAACTGGACTACTTCTTTAAATTGACACCAGATCCGGTGATCTTTGGGACATGGTTTGACCCCCTTAGGAAAGTGCTATCATCATGAAACGTTCAGATCACTTACAACTCAGTAGATTCTACCTTCCTGTAACGTTTCAGCCTGATTGGACCTTGTTTTCACACAAATGAACCCAGAATGATGTGAAATTGTGCTTCGTGCAACATAATTCTGGGTGCCATTTAAAAACCATAAGTGCTAATGACTCCATTCCTTTTTGTGGTTGTAGGGGCTGTTGATTGGAGTACACTAAAACAACCCTGACCTCTCTAGGACATTCAGAAGCCAAGTTATAAGCCCACAAATGTGTAACTGGACTACATCTTTAAAGTGACACCAGATCCGGTGACCTTTGGGACATGGTTTGACCCCCTTAGGAAAGTGCGATCATCATGAAACGTTCAGATCACTTACAACTCAATAGATTCTACCTTCCTGTATTGTTTCAGCCTGATTGGACCTTGTTTTCACACAAATGAACCCAGAATGATGTGAAATTGTGCTTCGTGCAACATAATTCTGGGTGCCATTTAAAAACCATAAGTGCTAATGTCTCCATTCCTTTTTGTGGCTGTAGGGGCTGTTGATTGGAGTACACTAAAGCAAACCTGATCACTCTAGGACATTCAGAAGCCAAGTTATAAGCCCACAAATGTGTAACTGGACTACTTCTTTAAATTGACACCAGATCCGGTGACCTTTGGGACATGGTTTGACCCCCTTAGGAAAGTGCTATCATCATGAAACGTTCAGATCAATTACAACTCAATAGATTCTACCTTCCTGTAACGTTTCAGCCTGATTGGACCTTGTTTTCACACAAATGAACCCAGAATGATGTGAAATTGTGCTTCGTGCAACATAATTCTGGGTGCCATTTAAAAACCATAAGTGTTAATGACTCCATTCCTTTTTGTGGTTGTAGGGGCTGTTGATTGGAGTATACTAAAACAAACCTGATCTCTCTAGGACATTCAGAAGCCAAGTTATAAGCCCACAAATGTGTAACTGGACTACTTCTTTAGACACCAGATCCGATGACCTTTGGGACATGGTTTGACCCCCTTAGGGAAGTGCTATCATCATGAAACATTCAGATCACTTACAACTTAATAGATTCTACCTTCCTGTAATGTTTCAGCCTGATTGGACCTTGTTTTCACACAAATGGACCCAGAATGATGTGAAATTGTGCTTCGTGCAACATAATTCTGGGTGCCATTTACAAACCATAAGTGCTAATGACTCCATTCCTTTTTGTGGTTGTAGGGGCTGTTGATTGGAGTACACTAAAACAAACCTGATATCTCTAGGACATTCAGAAGCCAAGTTATAAGCCCACAAATGTGTAAATGGACTACTTCTTTAAATTGACACCAGATCCGGTGACCTTTGGGACATGGTTTGACCCCCTTAGGAAAGTGCTATCATCATGAAACGTTCAGATCACTTACAACTCAATAGATTCTACTTTCCTGTAACGTTTCTGCCTGATTGAACCTTGTTTTCACACAAATGAACCCAGAATGATGTGAAATTGTGCTTCGTGCAACATAATTCTGGGTGCCATTTAAAAACCATAAGTGCTAATGTCTCCATTCCTTTTTGTGGCTGTAGGGGCTGTTGATTGGAGTACACTAAAGCAAACCTGATCACTCTAGGACATTCAGAAGCCAAGTTATAAGCCCACAAATGTGTAACTGGACTACTTCTTTAAATTGACACCAGATCCGGTGACCTTTGGGACATGGTTTGACCCCCTTAGGAAAGTGCTATCATCATGAAACGTTCAGATCAATTACAACTCAATAGATTCTACCTTCCTGTAACGTTTCAGCCTGATTGGACCTTGTTTTCACACAAATGAACCCAGAATGATGTGAAATTGTGCTTCGTGCAACATAATTCTGGGTGCCATTTAAAAACCATAAGTGCTAATGACTCCATTCCTTTTTGTGGTTGTAGGGGCTGTTCATTGGAGTATACTAAAACAAACCTGATCTCTCTAGGACATTCAGAAGCCAAGTTATAAGCCCACAAATGTGTAACTGGACTACTTCTTTAGACACCAGATCCGATGACCTTTGGGACATGGTTTGACCCCCTTAGGGAAGTGCTATCATCATGAAACGTTCAGATCACTTACAACTTAATAGATTCTACCTTCCTGTAATGTTTCAGCCTGATTGGACCTTGTTTTCACACAAATGGACCCAGAATGATGTGAAATTGTGCTTCGTGCAACATAATTCTGGGTGCCATTTACAAACCATAAGGGCTAATGACTCCATTCCTTTTTGTGGTTGTAGGGGCTGTTGATTGGAGTACACTAAAACAAACCTGATCTCTCTAGGACATTCAGAAGCCAAGTTATAAGCCCACAAATGTGTAACTGGACTACTTCTTTAAATTGTCACCAGATCCGGTGACCTTTGGGACATGGTTTGACCCCCTTAGGAAAGTGCTATCATTATGAAACGTTCAGATCACTTACAACTCAATAGATTCTACCTTCCTGTAACGTTTCAGCCTGATTGGACCTTGTTTTCACACAAATGGACCCAGAATGATGTGAAATTGTGCTTCGTGCAACATAATTCTGGGTGCCATTTACAAACCATAAGTGCTAATGACTCCATTCCTTTTTGTGGTTGTAGGGGCTGTTGATTGGAGTACACTAAAACAAACCTGACCTCTATAGGACATTCAGAAGCCAAGTTATAAGCCCACAAAGGTGTAACTGGACTACTTCTTTAAAGTGACACCAGGCCCGGTGACCTTTGGGACATGGTTTGACCACCTATAGGAATTTGAGATCATCATGAAACGTTCAGATCACTTACAACTCAATAGATTCTACCTTCTTGTAACGTTTCAGCCTGATTGGACCTTGTTTTCACACAAATGGACCCAGAATGATGTGAAATTGTGCTTCGTGCAACATAATTCTGGGTGCCATTTACAAACCATAAGTGCTAATGACTCCATTCCTTTTTGTGGTTGTAGGGGCTGTTGATTGGAGTATACTAAAACAAACCTGATCTCTCTAGTACATTCAGAAGCCAAGTTATAAGCCCACAAATGTGTAACTGGACTACTTCTTTAAATTGACACCAGATCCGGTGACCTTTGGGACATGGTTTGACCCCCTTAGGAAAGCGCTATCATCATGAAACGTTCAGATCACTTACAACTCAATAGATTCTAGCTTCCAGTAACGTTTCAGCCTGATTGGACCTTGTTTTCACACAAATGAACCCAGAATGATGTGAAATTGTGCTTTGTGCAACATAATTCTGGGTGCCATTTAAAAACCATAAGTGCTAATGACTCCATTCCTTTTTGTGGTTGTAGGGGCTGTTGATTGGAGTACACTAAAACAACCCTGACCTCTCTAGGACATTCAGAAGCCAAGTTATAAGCCCACAAATGTGTAACTGGACTACTTCTTTAAAGTGACACCAGATCCGGTGACCTTTGGGACATGGTTTGACCCCCTATAGGAAAGTGCGATCATCATGAAACGTTCAGATCACTTACAACTCAATAGATTCTACCTTCCTGTATTGTTTCAGCCTGATTGGACCTTGTTTTCACACAAATGAACCCAGAATGCTGTGAAATTGTGCTTCGTGCAACATAATTCTGGGTGCCATTTAAAAACCATAAGTGCTAATGTCTCCATTCCTTTTTGTGGCTGTAGGGGCTGTTGATTGGAGTACACTAAAGCAAACCTGATCACTCTAGGACATTCAGAAGCCAAGTTATAAGCCCACAAATGTGTAACTGGACTAATTCTTTAAATTGACACCAGATCCGGTGACCTTTGGGACATGGTTTGACCCCCTTAGGAAAGTGCTATCATCATGAAACGTTCAGATCACTTACAACTCAATAGATTCTACCTTGCTGTAACGTTTCAGCCTGATTGGACCTTGTTTTCACACAAATGAACCCAGAATGATGTGAAATTGTGCTTCGTGCAACATAATTCTGGGTGCCATTTAAAAACCATAAGTGCTAATGACTCCATTCCTTTTTGTGGTTGTAGGGGCTGTTGATTGGAGTATACTAAAACAAACCTGATCTCTCTAGGACATTCAGAAGCCAAGTTATAAGCCCACAAATGTGTAACTGGACTACTTCTTTAGACACCAGATCCGATGACCTTTGGGACATGGTTTGACCCCCTTAGGGAAGTGCTATCATCATGAAACGTTCAGATCACTTACAACTTAATAGATTCTACCTTCCTGTAATGTTTCAGCCTGATTGGACCTTGTTTTCACACAAATGGACCCAGAATGATGTGAAATTGTGCTTCGTGCAACATAATTCTGGGTGCCATTTACAAACCATAAGTGCTAATGACTCCATTCCTTTTTGTGGTTGTAGGGGCTGTTGATTGGAGTACACTAAAACAAACCTGATCTCTCTAGGACATTCAGAAGCCAAGTTATAAGCCCACAAATGTGTAACTGGACTACTTCTTTAAATTGACACCAGATCCGGTGACCTTTGGGACATGGTTTGACCCCCTTAGGAAAGTGCTATCATCATGAAACGTTCAGATCACTTACAACTCAATAGATTCTACCTTCCTGTAACGTTTCAGCCTGATTGGACCTTGTTTTCACACAAATGGACCCAGAATGATGTGAAATTGTGCTTCGTGCAACATAATTCTGGGTGCCATTTACAAACCATAAGTGCTAATGACTCCATTCCTTTTTGTGGTTGTAGGGGCTGTTGATTGGAGTACACTAAAACAAACCTGACCTCTATAGGACATTCAGAAGCCAAGTTATAAGCCCACAAAGGTGTAACTGGACTACTTCTTTAAAGTGACACCAGGCCCGGTGACCTTTGGGACATGGTTTGACCCCCTATAGGAATTTGAGAGCATCATGAAACGTTCAGATCACTTACAACTCAATAGATTCTACCTTCTTGTAACGTTTCAGCCTGATTGGACCTTGTTTTCACACAAATGGACCCAGAATGATGTGAAATTGTGCTTCGTGCAAAATAATTCTGGGTGCCATTTACAAACCATAAGTGCTAATGACTCCATTCCTTTTTGTGGTTGTAGGGGCTGTTGATTGGAGTATACTAAAACAAACCTGATCTCTCTAGTATATTCAGAAGCCAAGTTATAAGCCCACAAATGTGTAACTGGACTACTTCTTTAAATTGACACCAGATCCGGTGACCTTTGGGACATGGTTTGACCCCCTTAGGAAAGCGCTATCATCATGAAACGTTCAGATCACTTACAACTCAATAGATTCTAGCTTCCAGTAACGTTTCAGCCTGATTGGACCTTGTTTTCACACAAATGAACCCAGAATGATGTGAAATTGTGCTTCGTGCAAAATAATTCTGGGTGCCATTTACAAACCATAAGTGCTAATGACTCCATTCCTTTTTGTGGTTGTAGGGGCAGTTGATTGGAGTATACTAAAACAAACCTGATCTCTCTAGTATATTCAGAAGCCAAGTTATAAGCCCACAAATGTGTAACTGGACTACTTCTTTAAATTGACACCAGATCCGGTGACCTTTGGGACATGGTTTTACCCCCTTAGGAAAGCGCTATCATCATGAAACGTTCATATCACTTACAACTCAATAGATTCTAGCTTCCAGTAACGTTTCAGCCTGATTGGACCTTGTTTTCACACAAATGAACCCAGAATGATGTGAAATTGTGCTTCGTGCAAAATAATTCTGGGTGCCATTTACAAACCATAAGTGCTAATGACTCCATTCCTTTTTGCGGTTGTAGGGGCTGTTGATTGGAGTACACTAAAACAAACCTAACCTCTCTAGGACATTCAGAAGCCCAGTTATAAGCCCACACATGTGTAACTGGACTACTTCTTTAAATTGACACCAGATCCAGTGACCTTTGGGACATGGTTTGACCCCCTTAGGAAAGTGCTATCATCATGAAACGTTCAGATCAGTTACAACTCAATAGATTCTACCTTCCTGTAACGTTTCAGCCTGATTGGACCTTGTTTTCACACAAATGGACCCAGAATGATGTGAAATTGTGCTTCGTGCAAAATAATTCTGGGTGCCATTTACAAACCATAAGTGCTAATGACTCCATTCCTTTTTGTGGTTGTAGGGGCTGTTGATTGGAGTACACTAAAACAAACCTAACCTCTCTAGGACATTCAGAAGCCAAGTTATAAGCACACACAGGTGTAACTGGACTACTTCTTTAAAGTGACACATGGCCCGGTGACCTTTGGGACATGGTTTGACCCCCTATAGGAATGTGCGATCATCTTGAAACGTTCAGATCACTTACAACTGAATAGATTCTACCTTCTTGTAGCGTTTCAGCCGGATTGGTTCTTGTTTTCACACAAATTGACCCAGAATGATGTGAAATTGTGCTTCGTGCAACATAATTCTGGGTGCCACTTACAAACCATAAGTGCTAATGACTCCATTCCTTTTTGTGGTTGTAGGGGCTGTTGATTGGAGTACACTAAAACAAACTAACCTCTCTAGGACATTCAGAAGCCAAGTTATAAGCCCACAAAGGTGTAACTGGACTACTACTTTAAAGTGACACCAGGCCCGGTGACCTTTGGAACATGGTTTGACCCCCTATAGGAATGTGCGATCATCTTGAAACGTTCAGATCACTTACAACTCAATAGATTCTACCTTCTTGTAACGTTTCAGCCTGATTGGACCTTGTTTTCACACAAATGGACCCAGAATGATGTGAAATTGTGCTTCGTGCAACATAATTCTGGGTGCCATTTACAAACCATAAGTGCTAATGACTCCATTCCTTTTTGTGGTTGTAGGGGCTGTTGATTGGAGTATACTAAAACAAACCTGATCTCTCTAGGACATTCAGAAGCCAAGTTATAAGCCCACAAATGTGTAACTGGACTACTTCTTTAAATTGACACCAGATCCGGTGACCTTTGGGACATGGTTTGACCCCCTTAGGAAAGCGCTATCATCATGAAACGTTCAGATCACTTACAACTCAATAGATTCTAGCTTTCAGTAACGTTTCAGCCTGATTGGACCTTGTTTTCACACAAATGAACCCAGAATGATGTGAAATTGTGCTTCGTGCAAAATAATTCTGGGTGCCATTTACAAACCATAAGTGCTAATGACTCCATTCCTTTTTGTGGTTGTAGGGGCTGTTGATTGGAGTACACAAAAACAAACCTAACCTCTCTAGGACATTCAGAAGCCAAGTTATAAGCCCACAAAGGTGTAACTGGACTACTTCTTTAAAGTGACACCAGGCCCGGTGACATTTGGGACATGGTTTTACCCCCTATAGGAATGTGCGATCATCTTGAAACATTCAGATCACTTACAACTCAATAGATTCTACCTTCTTGTAGCGTTTCAGCCTGATTGGACCTTGTTTTCACACAAATGGACCCAGAATGATGTGAAATTGTGCTTCGCGCAACATAATTCTGGGTGCCATTTACAAACCATAAGTGCTAATGACTCCATTCCTTTTGTGGTTGTAGGGGCTGTTGATTGGAGTACACTAAAACAAACCTGATCTCTCTAGGACATTCAGAAGCCAAGTTATAAGCCCACAAATGTGTAACTGGACTACTTCTTTAAATTGACACCAGATCCGGTGATCTTTGGGACATGGTTTGACCCCCTTAGGAAAGTGCTATCATCATGAAACGTTCAGATCACTTACAACTCAGTAGATTCTACCTTCCTGTAACGTTTCAGCCTGATTGGACCTTGTTTTCACACAAATGAACCCAGAATGATGTGAAATTGTGCTTCGTGCAACATAATTCTGGGTGCCATTTAAAAACCATAAGTGCTAATGACTCCATTCCTTTTTGTGGTTGTAGGGGCTGTTGATTGGAGTACACTAAAACAACCCTGACCTCTCTAGGACATTCAGAAGCCAAGTTATAAGCCCACAAATGTGTAACTGGACTACATCTTTAAAGTGACACCAGATCCGGTGACCTTTGGGACATGGTTTGACCCCCTTAGGAAAGTGCGATCATCATGAAACGTTCAGATCACTTACAACTCAATAGATTCTACCTTCCTGTATTGTTTCAGCCTGATTGGACCTTGTTTTCACACAAATGAACCCAGAATGATGTGAAATTGTGCTTCGTGCAACATAATTCTGGGTGCCATTTAAAAACCATAAGTGCTAATGTCTCCATTCCTTTTTGTGGCTGTAGGGGCTGTTGATTGGAGTACACTAAAGCAAACCTGATCACTCTAGGACATTCAGAAGCCAAGTTATAAGCCCACAAATGTGTAACTGGACTACTTCTTTAAATTGACACCAGATCCGGTGACCTTTGGGACATGGTTTGACCCCCTTAGGAAAGTGCTATCATCATGAAACGTTCAGATCAATTACAACTCAATAGATTCTACCTTCCTGTAACGTTTCAGCCTGATTGGACCTTGTTTTCACACAAATGAACCCAGAATGATGTGAAATTGTGCTTCGTGCAACATAATTCTGGGTGCCATTTAAAAACCATAAGTGTTAATGACTCCATTCCTTTTTGTGGTTGTAGGGGCTGTTGATTGGAGTATACTAAAACAAACCTGATCTCTCTAGGACATTCAGAAGCCAAGTTATAAGCCCACAAATGTGTAACTGGACTACTTCTTTAGACACCAGATCCGATGACCTTTGGGACATGGTTTGACCCCCTTAGGGAAGTGCTATCATCATGAAACATTCAGATCACTTACAACTTAATAGATTCTACCTTCCTGTAATGTTTCAGCCTGATTGGACCTTGTTTTCACACAAATGGACCCAGAATGATGTGAAATTGTGCTTCGTGCAACATAATTCTGGGTGCCATTTACAAACCATAAGTGCTAATGACTCCATTCCTTTTTGTGGTTGTAGGGGCTGTTGATTGGAGTACACTAAAACAAACCTGATATCTCTAGGACATTCAGAAGCCAAGTTATAAGCCCACAAATGTGTAAATGGACTACTTCTTTAAATTGACACCAGATCCGGTGACCTTTGGGACATGGTTTGACCCCCTTAGGAAAGTGCTATCATCATGAAACGTTCAGATCACTTACAACTCAATAGATTCTACTTTCCTGTAACGTTTCTGCCTGATTGAACCTTGTTTTCACACAAATGAACCCAGAATGATGTGAAATTGTGCTTCGTGCAACATAATTCTGGGTGCCATTTAAAAACCATAAGTGCTAATGTCTCCATTCCTTTTTGTGGCTGTAGGGGCTGTTGATTGGAGTACACTAAAGCAAACCTGATCACTCTAGGACATTCAGAAGCCAAGTTATAAGCCCACAAATGTGTAACTGGACTACTTCTTTAAATTGACACCAGATCCGGTGACCTTTGGGACATGGTTTGACCCCCTTAGGAAAGTGCTATCATCATGAAACGTTCAGATCAATTACAACTCAATAGATTCTACCTTCCTGTAACGTTTCAGCCTGATTGGACCTTGTTTTCACACAAATGAACCCAGAATGATGTGAAATTGTGCTTCGTGCAACATAATTCTGGGTGCCATTTAAAAACCATAAGTGCTAATGACTCCATTCCTTTTTGTGGTTGTAGGGGCTGTTCATTGGAGTATACTAAAACAAACCTGATCTCTCTAGGACATTCAGAAGCCAAGTTATAAGCCCACAAATGTGTAACTGGACTACTTCTTTAGACACCAGATCCGATGACCTTTGGGACATGGTTTGACCCCCTTAGGGAAGTGCTATCATCATGAAACGTTCAGATCACTTACAACTTAATAGATTCTACCTTCCTGTAATGTTTCAGCCTGATTGGACCTTGTTTTCACACAAATGGACCCAGAATGATGTGAAATTGTGCTTCGTGCAACATAATTCTGGGTGCCATTTACAAACCATAAGGGCTAATGACTCCATTCCTTTTTGTGGTTGTAGGGGCTGTTGATTGGAGTACACTAAAACAAACCTGATCTCTCTAGGACATTCAGAAGCCAAGTTATAAGCCCACAAATGTGTAACTGGACTACTTCTTTAAATTGACACCAGATCCGGTGACCTTTGGGACATGGTTTGACCCCCTTAGGAAAGTGCTATCATTATGAAACGTTCAGATCACTTACAACTCAATAGATTCTACCTTCCTGTAACGTTTCAGCCTGATTGGACCTTGTTTTCACACAAATGGACCCAGAATGATGTGAAATTGTGCTTCGTGCAACATAATTCTGGGTGCCATTTACAAACCATAAGTGCTAATGACTCCATTCCTTTTTGTGGTTGTAGGGGCTGTTGATTGGAGTACACTAAAACAAACCTGACCTCTATAGGACATTCAGAAGCCAAGTTATAAGCCCACAAAGGTGTAACTGGACTACTTCTTTAAAGTGACACCAGGCCCGGTGACCTTTGGGACATGGTTTGACCACCTATAGGAATTTGAGATCATCATGAAACGTTCAGATCACTTACAACTCAATAGATTCTACCTTCTTGTAACGTTTCAGCCTGATTGGACCTTGTTTTCACACAAATGGACCCAGAATGATGTGAAATTGTGCTTCGTGCAACATAATTCTGGGTGCCATTTACAAACCATAAGTGCTAATGACTCCATTCCTTTTTGTGGTTGTAGGGGCTGTTGATTGGAGTATACTAAAACAAACCTGATCTCTCTAGTACATTCAGAAGCCAAGTTATAAGCCCACAAATGTGTAACTGGACTACTTCTTTAAATTGACACCAGATCCGGTGACCTTTGGGACATGGTTTGACCCCCTTAGGAAAGCGCTATCATCATGAAACGTTCAGATCACTTACAACTCAATAGATTCTAGCTTCCAGTAACGTTTCAGCCTGATTGGACCTTGTTTTCACACAAATGAACCCAGAATGATGTGAAATTGTGCTTTGTGCAACATAATTCTGGGTGCCATTTAAAAACCATAAGTGCTAATGACTCCATTCCTTTTTGTGGTTGTAGGGGCTGTTGATTGGAGTACACTAAAACAACCCTGACCTCTCTAGGACATTCAGAAGCCAAGTTATAAGCCCACAAATGTGTAACTGGACTACTTCTTTAAAGTGACACCAGATCCGGTGACCTTTGGGACATGGTTTGACCCCCTATAGGAAAGTGCGATCATCATGAAACGTTCAGATCACTTACAACTCAATAGATTCTACCTTCCTGTATTGTTTCAGCCTGATTGGACCTTGTTTTCACACAAATGAACCCAGAATGATGTGAAATTGTGCTTCGTGCAACATAATTCTGGGTGCCATTTAAAAACCATAAGTGCTAATGTCTCCATTCCTTTTTGTGGCTGTAGGGGCTGTTGATTGGAGTACACTAAAGCAAACCTGATCACTCTAGGACATTCAGAAGCCAAGTTATAAGCCCACAAATGTGTAACTGGACTAATTCTTTAAATTGACACCAGATCCGGTGACCTTTGGGACATGGTTTGACCCCCTTAGGAAAGTGCTATCATCATGAAACGTTCAGATCACTTACAACTCAATAGATTCTACCTTGCTGTAACGTTTCAGCCTGATTGGACCTTGTTTTCACACAAATGAACCCAGAATGATGTGAAATTGTGCTTCGTGCAACATAATTCTGGGTGCCATTTAAAAACCATAAGTGCTAATGACTCCATTCCTTTTTGTGGTTGTAGGGGCTGTTGATTGGAGTATACTAAAACAAACCTGATCTCTCTAGGACATTCAGAAGCCAAGTTATAAGCCCACAAATGTGTAACTGGACTACTTCTTTAGACACCAGATCCGATGACCTTTGGGACATGGTTTGACCCCCTTAGGGAAGTGCTATCATCATGAAACGTTCAGATCACTTACAACTTAATAGATTCTACCTTCCTGTAATGTTTCAGCCTGATTGGACCTTGTTTTCACACAAATGGACCCAGAATGATGTGAAATTGTGCTTCGTGCAACATAATTCTGGGTGCCATTTACAAACCATAAGTGCTAATGACTCCATTCCTTTTTGTGGTTGTAGGGGCTGTTGATTGGAGTACACTAAAACAAACCTGATCTCTCTAGGACATTCAGAAGCCAAGTTATAAGCCCACAAATGTGTAACTGGACTACTTCTTTAAATTGACACCAGATCCGGTGACCTTTGGGACATGGTTTGACCCCCTTAGGAAAGTGCTATCATCATGAAACGTTCAGATCACTTACAACTCAATAGATTCTACCTTCCTGTAACGTTTCAGCCTGATTGGACCTTGTTTTCACACAAATGGACCCAGAATGATGTGAAATTGTGCTTCGTGCAACATAATTCTGGGTGCCATTTACAAACCATAAGTGCTAATGACTCCATTCCTTTTTGTGGTTGTAGGGGCTGTTGATTGGAGTACACTAAAACAAACCTGACCTCTATAGGACATTCAGAAGCCAAGTTATAAGCCCACAAAGGTGTAACTGGACTACTTCTTTAAAGTGACACCAGGCCCGGTGACCTTTGGGACATGGTTTGACCCCCTATAGGAATTTGAGAGCATCATGAAACGTTCAGATCACTTACAACTCAATAGATTCTACCTTCTTGTAACGTTTCAGCCTGATTGGACCTTGTTTTCACACAAATGGACCCAGAATGATGTGAAATTGTGCTTCGTGCAAAATAATTCTGGGTGCCATTTACAAACCATAAGTGCTAATGACTCCATTCCTTTTTGTGGTTGTAGGGGCTGTTGATTGGAGTATACTAAAACAAACCTGATCTCTCTAGTATATTCAGAAGCCAAGTTATAAGCCCACAAATGTGTAACTGGACTACTTCTTTAAATTGACACCAGATCCGGTGACCTTTGGGACATGGTTTGACCCCCTTAGGAAAGCGCTATCATCATGAAACGTTCAGATCACTTACAACTCAATAGATTCTAGCTTCCAGTAACGTTTCAGCCTGATTGGACCTTGTTTTCACACAAATGAACCCAGAATGATGTGAAATTGTGCTTCGTGCAAAATAATTCTGGGTGCCATTTACAAACCATAAGTGCTAATGACTCCATTCCTTTTTGTGGTTGTAGGGGCAGTTGATTGGAGTATACTAAAACAAACCAGATCTCTAGTATATTCAGAAGCCAAGTTATAAGCCCACAAATGTGTAACTGGACTACTTCTTTAAATTGACACCAGATCCGGTGACCTTTGGGACATGGTTTTACCCCCTTAGGAAAGCGCTATCATCATGAAACGTTCATATCACTTACAACTCAATAGATTCTAGCTTCCAGTAACGTTTCAGCCTGATTGGACCTTGTTTTCACACAAATGAACCCAGAATGATGTGAAATTGTGCTTCGTGCAAAATAATTCTGGGTGCCATTTACAAACCATAAGTGCTAATGACTCCATTCCTTTTTGCGGTTGTAGGGGCTGTTGATTGGAGTACACTAAAACAAACCTAACCTCTCTAGGACATTCAGAAGCCCAGTTATAAGCCCACACATGTGTAACTGGACTACTTCTTTAAATTGACACCAGATCCAGTGACCTTTGGGACATGGTTTGACCCCCTTAGGAAAGTGCTATCATCATGAAACGTTCAGATCAGTTACAACTCAATAGATTCTACCTTCCTGTAACGTTTCAGCCTGATTGGACCTTGTTTTCACACAAATGGACCCAGAATGATGTGAAATTGTGCTTCGTGCAAAATAATTCTGGGTGCCATTTACAAACCATAAGTGCTAATGACTCCATTCCTTTTTGTGGTTGTAGGGGCTGTTGATTGGAGTACACTAAAACAAACCTAACCTCTCTAGGACATTCAGAAGCCAAGTTATAAGCACACACAGGTGTAACTGGACTACTTCTTTAAAGTGACACATGGCCCGGTGACCTTTGGGACATGGTTTGACCCCCTATAGGAATGTGCGATCATCTTGAAACGTTCAGATCACTTACAACTGAATAGATTCTACCTTCTTGTAGCGTTTCAGCCGGATTGGTTCTTGTTTTCACACAAATTGACCCAGAATGATGTGAAATTGTGCTTCGTGCAACATAATTCTGGGTGCCACTTACAAACCATAAGTGCTAATGACTCCATTCCTTTTTGTGGTTGTAGGGGCTGTTGATTGGAGTACACTAAAACAAACTAACCTCTCTAGGACATTCAGAAGCCAAGTTATAAGCCCACAAAGGTGTAACTGGACTACTACTTTAAAGTGACACCAGGCCCGGTGACCTTTGGAACATGGTTTTACCCCCTATAGGAATGTGCGATCATCTTGAAACGTTCAGATCACTTACAACTCAATAGATTCTACCTTCTTGTAGCGTTTCAGCCTGATTGGACCTTGTTTTCACACAAATGGACCCAGAATGATGTGAAATTGTGCTTCATGCAACATAATTCTGGGTGCCATTTACAAACCATAAGTGCTAATGACTCCATTCCTTTTTGTGTTTGTAGGGGCTCTTGATTGGAGTACATTAAAACAAACCTGATCTCTATAGGACATTCAGAAGCCAATTTATAAGCCCACAAATATGTAACTGGACTACTTCTTTAAATTGACACCAGATCCGGTGACCTTTGGGACATGGTTTGACCCCCTTAGGAAAGTGCTATCATCATGAAACGTTCAGATCACTTACAACTCAATACATTCTACCTTCCTGTAACGTTTCAGCCTGATTGGACCTTGTTTTCACACAAATGAACCCAGAATGATGTGAAATTGTGCTTCGTGCAACATAATTCTGGGTGCCATTTACATACCATAAGTGCTAATGACTCCATTCCTTTTTGTGGTTGTAGGGGCTGTTGAATGGAGTACATTAAAACAAACCTGATATGTCTAGGACATTCAGAAGCCAAGTTATAAGCCCACAAATGTGTAACTGGACTACTTCTTTAAATTGACACCAGATCCGGTGACCTTTGCGACATGGTTTGACCCCCTTAGGAAAGTGCTATCATCATGAAACGTTCAGATCACTTACAACTAAATAGATTCTACCTTCCTGTAACGTTTCAGCCTGATTGGACCTTGTTTTCACACAAATGAACCCAGAATGATGTGAAATTGTGCTTCGTGCAACATAATTCTGGGTGCCATTTACAAACCATAAATGCTAATGACTCCATTCCTTTTTGTGGTTGTAGGGGCTGTTGATTGGAGTACATTAAAACAAACCTGATCTCTCTAGGACATTCAGAAGCCAAGTTATAAGCCCACAAATGTGTAACTGGACTACTTCTTTAAATTGACACCAGATCCGGTGAGCTTTGGGACATGGTTTGACCCCCTTAGGAAAGTGCTATCATCATGAAACGTTCAGATCACTTACAACTCAATAGATTCTACCTTCCTGTAACGTTTCAGCCTGATTGGACCTTGTTTTCACACAAATGGACCCAGAATGATGTGAAATTGTGCTTCGTGCAACATAATTCTGGGTGCCATTTACAAACCATAAGTGCTAATGACTCCATTCCTTTTTGTGGTTGTAGGGGCTGTTGATTGGAGTACACTAAAACAAACCTGACCTCTCTAGGACATTCAGAAGCCAAGTTATAAGCCCACAAAGGTGTAACTGGACTACTTCTTTAAATTGACACCAGGCCCGGTGACCTTTGGGACATGGTTTGACCCCCTTAGGAAAGTGGTATCATCATGAAACGTTCAGATCACTTACAACTCAATAGATTCTACCTTCCTGTAACGTTTCAGCCTGATTGGACCTTGTTTTCACACAAATGAACCCAGAATGATGTGAAATTGTGCTTCGTGCAACATAATTCTGGGTGCCATTTACAAACCATAAGTACTAATGACTCCATTCCTTTTTGTGGTTGTAGGGGCTTTGATTGGAGTACACTAAAACAAACCTAACCTCTCTAGGACATTCAGAAGCCAAGTTATAAGCCCACAAAGGTGTAACTGGACTACTTCTTTAAAGTGACACCAGGCCCGGTGACCTTTGGGAAATGGTTTTACCCCCTATAGGAATGTGCGATCATCTTGAAACGTTCAGATCACTTACAACTCAATAGATTCTACCTTCTTGTAGCGTTTCAGCCTGATTGGACCTTGTTTTCACACAAATGGACCCAGAATGATGTGAAATTGTGCATCGTGCAACATAATTCTGGGTGCCATTTACAAACCATAAGTGCTAATGACTCCATTCCTTTTTGTGTTTGTAGGGGCTCTTGATTGGAGTACATTAAAACAAACCTGATCTCTATAGGACATTCAGAAGCCAAGTTATAAGCCCACAAATATGTAACTGGACTACTTCTATAAATTGACACCAGATCCGGTGACCTTTGGGACATGGTTTGACCCCCTTAGGAAAGTGCTATCATCATGAAACGTTCAGATCACTTACAACTCAATACATTCTACCTTCCTGTAACGTTTCAGCCTGATTGGACCTTGTTTTCACACAAATGAACCCAGAATGATGTGAAATTGTGCTTCGTGCAACATAATTCTGGGTGCCATTTACATACCATAAGTGCTAATGACTCCATTCCTTTTTGTGGTTGTAGGGGCTGTTGAATGGAGTACATTAAAACAAACCTGATATCTCTAGGACATTCAGAAGCCAAGTTATAAGCCCACAAATGTGTAACTGGACTACTTCTTTAAATTGACACCAGATCCGGTGACCTTTGCGACATGGTTTGACCCCCTTAGGAAAGTGCTATCATCATGAAACGTTCAGATCTCTTACAACTAAATAGATTCTACCTTCCTGTAACGTTTCAGCCTGATTGGACCTTGTTTTCACACAAATGAACCCAGAATGATGTGAAATTGTGCTTCGTGCAACATAATTCTGGGTGCCATTTACAAACCATAAATGCTAATGACTCCATTCCTTTTTGTGGTTGTAGGGGCTGTTGATTGGAGTACATTAAAACAAACCTGATCTCTCTAGGACATTCAGAAGCCAAGTTATAAGCCCACAAATGTGTAACTGGACTACTTCTTTAAATTGACACCAGATCCGGTGAGCTTTGGGACATGGTTTGACCCCCTTAGGAAAGTGCTATCATCATGAAACGTTCAGATCACTTACAACTCAATAGATTCTACCTTCCTGTAACGTTTCAGCCTGATTGGACCTTGTTTTCACACAAATGGACCCAGAATGATGTGAAATTGTGCTTCGTGCAACATAATTCTGGGTGCCATTTACAAACCATAAGTGCTAATGACTCCATTCCTTTTTGTGGTTGTAGGGGCTGTTGATTGGAGTACACTAAAACAAACCTGACCTCTCTAGGACATTCAGAAGCCAAGTTATAAGCCCACAAAGGTGTAACTGGACTACTTCTTTAAAGTGACACCAGGCCCGGTGACCTTTGGGACATGGTTTGACCCCCTATGGGAATGTGAGATCATCATGAAACGTTCAGATCACTTACAACTCAATAGATTCTACCTTCTTGTAACGTTTCAGCCTGATTGGACCTTGTTTTCACACAAATGGACCCAGAATGATGTGAAATTGTGCTTCGTGCAACATAATTCTAGGTGCCATTTACAAACCATAAGGCGAATGACTCCATTCCTTTTGTGGTTGTAGGGGCTGTTGATTGGAGTACACTAAAACAAACCTGATCTCTCTAGGACATTCAGAAGCCAAGTTATAAGCCCACAAATGTGTAACTGGACTACTTCTTTAAATTGACACCAGATCCGGTGACCTTTGGGACATGGTTTGATCCCCTTAGGAAAGCGCTATCATCATGAAACGTTCAGATCACTTACAACTAAATAGATTCTACCTTCCTGTAATGTTTCAGCCTGATTGGACCTTGTTTTCACACAAATGAACCCAGAATGATGTGAAATTGTGCTTCGTGCAACATAATTCTGGGTGCCATTTACAAACCAAAAATGCCAATGACTCCATTCCTTTTTGTGGTTGTAGGGGCTGTTGATTGGAGTACATTAAAACAAACCTGATCTCTCTAGGACATTCAGAAGCCAAGTTATAAGCCCACAAATGTGTAACTGGACTACTTCTTTAAATTGACACCAGATCCGGTGACCTTTGGGACATGGTTTGACCCCCTTAGGAAAGTGCTATCATCATGAAACGTTCAGATCACTTACAACTCAATAGATTCTACCTTCTTGTAACGTATCAGCCTGATTGGACCTTGTTTTCACACAAATGGACCCAGAATGATGTGAAATTGTGCTTCGTGCAACATAATTCTGGGTGCCATTTACAAACCATAAGTGCTAATGACTCCATTCCTTTTTGTGGTTGTAGGGGCTGTTGATTGGAGTATACTAAAACAAACCTGATCTCTCTAGGACATTCAGAAGCCAAGTTATAAGCCCACAAATGTGTAACTGGACTACTTCTTTAAATTGACCCCAGATCCGGTGACCTTTGGGACATGGTTTGACCCCCTTAGGAAAGCGCTATCATCATGAAACGTTCAGATCACTTACAACTCAATAAATTCTAGCTTCCAGTAACGTTTCAGCCTGATTGGACCTTGTTTTCACACAAATGAACCCAGAATGATGTGAAATTGTGCTTCGTGCAAAATAATTCTGGGTGCCATTTACAAACCATAAGTGCTAATGACTCCATTCCTTTTTGTGGTTGTAGGGGCTGTTGATATGAGTACACTAAAACAAACCTAACCTCTCTAGGACATTCAGAAGCCAAGTTATAAGCCCACAAAGGTGTAACTGGACTACTTCTTTAAAGTGACACTTGGCCCGGTGACCTTTGGGACATGGTTTGACCCCCTATAGGAATGTGCGATCATCTTGAAACGTTCAGATCACTTACAACTCAATAGATTCTAACTTCTTGTAGCGTTTCAGCCGGATTGGACCTTGTTTTCACACAAATTGACCCAGAATGATGTGAAATTGTGCTTCGTGCAACATAATTCTGGGTGCCACTTACAAACCATAAGTGCTAATGACTCCATTCCTTTTTGGGGTTGTAGGGGCTGTTGATTGGAGTACATTAAAACAAACCTGATCTCTCTAGGACATTCAGAAGCCAAGTTATAAGCCCACAAATGTGTAACTGGACTACTTCCTTAAATTGACACCAGATCCGGTGACCTTTGGGACATGGTGTGACCCCCTTAGGAAAGTTCTATCATCATGAAACGTTCAGATCACTTACAACTCAATAGATTCTACCTTCCAGTAACGTTTCAGCCTGATTGGACCTTTTTTTCACACAAATGGACCCAGAATGATGTGAAATTGTGCTTCGTGCAACATAATTCTGGGTGCCATTAACAAACCATAAGTGCTAATGACTCCATTCCTGTTAGAGGTTGTAGGGGCTGTTGATTGGAGTACACTAAAACAAACCTGACCTCTCTAGGACATTCAGAAGCCAAGTTATAAGCCCACAAAGTGTAACTGGACTACTTCTTTAAAGTGACACCAGGCCCGGTGACCTTTGGGACATGGTTTTACCCGCTATAGGAATGTGCGATCATCTTGAAACGTTCAGATCACTTACAACTCAATAGATTCTACCTTCTTGTAGCGTTTCAGCCTGATTGGACCTTGTTTTCACACAAATGGACCCAGAATGATGTGAAATTGTGCTTCGTGCAACATAATTCTGGATGCCATTTACAAACCATAAGTGCTAATGACTCCATTCCTTTGTGTGGTTGTAGGGGCTGTTGATTGGAGTACACTAAAACAAACCTGATCTCTCTAGGACATTCAGAAGCCAAGTTATAAGCCTACAAATGTGTAACTGGACTACTTCTTTAAATTGACACCAGATCCGGTGATCTTTGGGACATGGTTTGACCCCCTTAGGAAAGTGCTATCATCATGAAACGTTCAGATCACTTACAACTCAGTAGATTCTACCTTCCTGTAAAGTTTCAGCCTGATTGGACCTTGTTTTCACACAAATGAACCCAGAATGATGTGAAATTGTGCTTCGTGCAACATAATTCTGGGTGCCATTTAAAAACCATAAGGGCTAATGACTCCATTCTTTTTTGTGGTTGTAGGGGCTGTTGATTGGAGTACACTAAAACAACCCTGACCTCTCTAGGACATTCAGAAGCCAAGTTATAAGCCCACAAATGTGTAACTGGACTACTTCTTTAAAGTGACACCAGATCCGGTGACCTTTGGGACATGGTTTGACCCCCTTAGGAAAGTGCGATCATCATGAAATGTTCAGATCACTTACAACTCAATAGATTCTACCTTCCTGTATTGTTTCAGCCTGATTGGACCTTGTTTTCACACAAATTAACCCAGAATGATGTGAAATTGTGCTTCGTGCAACATAATTCTGGGTGCCATTTAAAAACCATAAGTGCTAATGTCTCCATTCCTTTTTGTGGTTGTAGGGGCTGTTGATTGGAGTACACTAAAGCAAACGTGATCGCTCTGGACATTCAGAAGCCAAGTTATAAGCCCACAAATGTGTAACTGGACTACTTCTTTAAATTGACACCAGATCCGGTGACCTTTGGGACATGGTTTGACCCCCTTAGGAAAGTGCTATCATCATGAAACGTTCAGATCACTTACAACTCAATAGATTCTACCTTCCTGTAACATTTCAGCCTGATTGGACCTTGTTTTCACACAAATGGACCCAGAATGATGTGAAATTGTGCTTCGTGCAACATAATTCTGGGTGCCATTTACAAACCATAAGTGCTAATGACTCCATTCCTTTTTGTGGTTGTAGGGGCTGTTGATTGGAGTACACTAAAACAAACCTGACCTCTCTAGGACATTCAGAAGCCAAGTTATAAGCCCACAAAGGTGTAACTGGACTACTTCTTTAAAGTGACACCAGGCCCGGTGACCTTTGGGACATGGTTTGACCCCCTATGGGAATGTGAGATCATCATGAAACGTTCAAATCACTTACAACTCAATAGATTCTACCTTCTTGTAACGTTTCAGCCTGATTGGACCTTGTTTTCACACAAATGGACCCAGAATGATGTGAAATTGTGCTTCGTGCAACATAATTCTGGGTGCCAATTACAAACCATAAGTGCTAATGACTCCATTCCTTTTGTGGTTGTAGGGGCTGTTGATTGGAGTACACTAAAACAAACCTGATCTCTCTAGGACATTCAGAAGCCAAGTTATAAGCCCACAAAGGTGTAACTGGACTACTTCTTTAAATTGACACCAGATCCGGTGACCTTTGGGACATGGTTTGACCACCTTAGGAAAGTGCGATCATCATGAAACGTTCAGATCACTTACAACTCAATAGATTCTACCTTCCTGTATTGTTTCAGCCTGATTGGACCTTGTTTTCACACAAATGAACCCAGAATGATGTGAAATTGTGCTTCGTGCAACATAATTCTGGGTGCCATTTAAAAACCATAAGTGCTAATGTCTCCATTCCTTTTTGTGGTTGTAGGGGCTGTTGATTGGAGTACACTAAAGCAAACCTGATCGCTCTAGGACATTCAGAAGCCAAGTTATAAGCCCACAAATGTGTAACTGGACTACTTCTTTAAATTGACACCAGATCCGGTGACCTTTGGGACATGGTTTGACCCCCTTAGGAAAGTGCTATCATCATGAAACGTTCAGATCACTTACAACTCAATAGATTCTACCTTCCTGTAACGTTTCAGCCTGATTGGACCTTGTTTTCACACAAATGGACCCAGAATGATGTGAAATTGTGCTTCGTGCAACATAATTCTGGGTGCCATTTACAAACCATAAGTGCTAATGACTCCATTCCTTTTTGTGGTTGTAGGGGCTGTTGATTGGAGTACACTAAAACAAACCTGACCTCTCTAGGACATTCAGAAGCCAAGTTATAAGCCCACAAAGGTGTAACTGGACTACTTCTTTAAAGTGACACCAGGCCCGGTGACCTTTGGGACATGGTTTGACCCCCTATGGGAATGTGAGATCATCATGAAACGTTCAGATCACTTACAACTCAATAGATTCTACCTTCTTGTAACGTTTCAGCCTGATTGGACCTTGTTTTCACACAAATGGACCCAGAATGATGTGAAATTGTGCTTCGTGCAACATAATTCTGGGTGCCATTTAAAAACCATAAGTGCTAATGACTCCATTCCTTTTGTGGTTGTAGGGGCTGTTGATTGGAGTACACTAAAACAAACCTGATCTCTCTAGGACATTCAGAAGCCAAGTTATAAGCCCACAAATGTGTAACTGGACTACTTCTTTAAATTGACACCAGATCCGGTGACCTTTGGGACATGGTTTGATCCCCTTAGGAAAGCGCTATCATCATGAAACATTCAGATCACTTACAACTAAATAGACTCTACCTTCCTGTAACGTTTCAGCCTGATTGGACCTTGTTTTCACACAAATAAACCCAGAATGATGTGAAATTGTGCTTCGTGCAACATAATTCTGGGTGCCATTTACAAACCATAAATGCTAATGACTCCATTCCTTTTTGTGGTTGTAGGGGCTGTTGTTTGGAGTACATTAAAACAAACCTGATCTCTCTAGGACATTCAGAAGCCAAGTTATAAGCCCACAAATGTGTAACTGGACTACTTCTTTAAATTGACACCAGATCCGGTGACCTTTGGGACATGGTTTGACCCCCTTAGGAAAGTGCTATCATCATGAAACGTTCAGATCACTTACAACTCAATAGATTCTACCTTCTTGTAACGTATCAGCCTGATTGGACCTTGTTTTCACACAAATGGACCCAGAATGATGTGAAATTGTGCTTCGTGCAACATAATTCTGGGTGCCATTTACAAACCATAAGTGCTAATGACTCCATTCCTTTTTGTGGTTGTAGGGGCTGTTGATTGGAGTATACTAAAACAAACCTGATCTCTCTAGGACATTCAGAAGCCAAGTTATAAGCCCACAAATGTGTAACTGGACTACTTCTTTAAATTGACCCCAGATCCGGTGACCTTTGGGACATGGTTTGACCCCCTTAGGAAAGCGCTATCATCATGAAACGTTCAGATCACTTACAACTCAATAGATTCTAGCTTCCAGTAACGTTTCAGCCTGATTGGACCTTGTTTTCACACAAATGAACCCAGAATGATGTGAAATTGTGCTTCGTGCAACATAATTCTGGGTGCCATTTACAAACCATAAATGCTGATGACTCCATTCCTTTTTGTGGTTGTAGGGGCTGTTGATTGGAGTACATTAAAACAAACCTGATCTCTCTAGGACATTCAGAAGCCAAGTTATAAGCCCACAAATGTGTAACTGGACTACTTCTTTAAATTGTTACCAGATCCGGTGAGCTTTGGGACATGGTTTGACCCCCTTAGGAAAGTGCTATCATCATGAAACGTTCAGATCACTTACAACTCAATAGATTCTACCTTCCTGTAACATTTCAGCCTGATTGGACCTTGTTTTCACACAAATGGACCCAGAATGATGTGAAATTGTGCTTCGTGCAACATAATTCTGGGTGCCATTTACAAACCATAAGTGCTAATGACTCCATTCCTTTTTGTGGTTGTAGGGGCTGTTGATTGGAGTACACTAAAACAAACCTGACCTCTCTAGGACATTCAGAAGCCAAGTTATAAGCCCACAAAGGTGTAACTGGACTACTTCTTTAAAGTGACACCAGGCCCGGTGACCTTTGGGACATGGTTTGACCCCCTATGGGAATGTGAGATCATCATGAAACGTTCAGATCACTTACAACTCAATAGATTCTACCTTCTTGTAACGTTTCAGCCTGATTGGACCTTGTTTTCACACAAATGGACCCAGAATGATGTGAAATTGTGCTTCGTGCAACATAATTCTAGGTGCCATTTACAAACCATAAGGCGAATGACTCCATTCCTTTTGTGGTTGTAGGGGCTGTTGATTGGAGTACACTAAAACAAACCTGATCTCTCTAGGACATTCAGAAGCCAAGTTATAAGCCCACAAATGTGTAACTGGACTACTTCTTTAAATTGACACCAGATCCGGTGACCTTTGGGACATGGTTTGACCCCCTTAGGAAAGTGCTATCATCATGAAACGTTCAGATCACTTACAACTCAATAGATTCTACCTTCTTGTAACGTATCAGCCTGATTGGACCTTGTTTTCACACAAATGGACCCAGAATGATGTGAAATTGTGCTTCGTGCAACATAATTCTGGGTGCCATTTACAAACCATAAGTGCTAATGACTCCATTCCTTTTTGTGGTTGTAGGGGCTGTTGATTGGAGTATACTAAAACAAACCTGATCTCTCTAGGACATTCAGAAGCCAAGTTATAAGCCCACAAATGTGTAACTGGACTACTTCTTTAAATTGACCCCAGATCCGGTGACCTTTGGGACATGGTTTGACCCCCTTAGGAAAGCGCTATCATCATGAAACGTTCAGATCACTTACAACTCAATAGATTCTAGCTTCCAGTAACGTTTCAGCCTGATTGGACCTTGTTTTCACACAAATGAACCCAGAATGATGTGAAATTGTGCTTCGTGCAAAATAATTCTGGGTGCCATTTACAAACCATAAGTGCTAATGACTCCATTCCTTTTTGTGGTTGTAGGGGCTGTTGATATGAGTACACTAAAACAAACCTAACCTCTCTAGGACATTCAGAAGCCAAGTTATAAGCCCACAAAGGTGTAACTGGACTACTTCTTTAAAGTGACACTTGGCCCGGTGACCTTTGGGACATGGTTTGACCCCCTATAGGAATGTGCGATCATCTTGAAACGTTCAGATCACTTACAACTCAATAGATTCTAACTTCTTGTAGCGTTTCAGCCGGATTGGACCTTGTTTTCACACAAATTGACCCAGAATGATGTGAAATTGTGCTTCGTGCAACATAATTCTGGGTGCCACTTACAAACCATAAGTGCTAATGACTCCATTCCTCTTTGGGGTTGTAGGGGCTGTTGATTGGAGTACATTAAAACAAACCTGATCTCTCTAGGACATTCAGAAGCCAAGTTATTAGCCCACAAATGTGTAACTGGACTACTTCTTTAAATTGACACCAGATCCGGTGACCTTTGGGACATGGTGTGACCCCCTTAGGAAAGTTCTATCATCATGAAACGTTCAGATCACTTACAACTCAATAGATTCTACCTTCCAGTAACGTTTCAGCCTGATTGGACCTTTTTTTCACACAAATGGACCCAGAATGATGTGAAATTGTGCTTCGTGCAACATAATTCTGGGTGCCATTTACAAACCATAAGTGCTAATGACTCCATTCCTGTTAGAGGTTGTAGGGGCTGTTGATTGGAGTACACTAAAACAAACCTGACCTCTCTAGGACATTCAGAAGCCAAGTTATAAGCCCACAAAGTGTAACTGGACCACTTCTTTAAAGTGACACCAGGCCCGGTGACCTTTGGGACATGGTTTTACCCGCTATAGGAATGTGCGATCATCTTGAAACGTTCAGATCACTTACAACTCAATAGATTCTACCTTCTTGTAGCGTTTCAGCCTGATTGGACCTTGTTTTCACACAAATGGACCCAGAATGATGTGAAATTGTGCTTCGTGCAACATAATTCTGGATGCCATTTACAAACCATAAGTGCTAATGACTCCATTCCTTTTTGTGGTTGTAGGGGCTGTTGATTTGAGTACACTAAAACAAACCTGATCTCTCTAGGACATTCAGAAGCCAAGTTATAAGCCTACAAATGTGTAACTGGACTACTTCTTTAAATTGACACCAGATCTGGTGATCTTTGGGACATGGTTTGACCCCCTTAGGAAAGTGCTATCATCATGAAACGTTCAGATCACTTACAACTCAGTAGATTCTACCTTCCTGTAAAGTTTCAGCCTGATTGGACCTTGTTTTCACACAAATGAACCCAGAATGATGTGAAATTGTGCTTCGTGCAACATAATTCTGGGTGCCATTTAAAAACCATAAGGGCTAATGACTCCATTCCTTTTTGTGGTTGTAGGGGCTGTTGATTGGAGTACACTAAAACAACCCTGACCTCTCTAGGACATTCAGAAGCCAAGTTATAAGCCCACAAAGGTGTAACTGGACTACTTCTTTAAAGTGACACCAGATCCGGTGACCTTTGGGACATGGTTTGACCCCCTTAGGAAAGTGCGATCATCATGAAATGTTCAGATCACTTACAACTCAATAGATTCTACCTTCCTGTATTGTTTCAGCCTGATTGGACCTTGTTTTCACACAAATGAACCCAGAATGATGTGAAATTGTGCTTCGTGCAACATAATTCTGGGTGCCATTTAAAAACCATAAGTGCTAATGTCTCCATTCCTTTTTGTGGTTGTAGGGGCTGTTTATTGGAGTACACTAAAGCAAACGTGATCGCTCTGGACATTCAGAAGCCAAGTTAAAAGCCCACAAATGTGTAACTGGACTACTTCTTTAAATTGACACCAGATCCGGTGACCTTTGGGACATGGTTTGACCCCCTTAGGAAAGTGCTATCATCATGAAACGTTCAGATCACTTACAACTCAATAGATTCTACCTTCCTGTAACATTTCAGCCTGATTGGACCTTGTTTTCACACAAATGGACCCAGAATGATGTGAAATTGTGCTTCGTGCAACATAATTCTGGGTGCCATTTACAAACCATAAGTGCTAATGACTCCATTCCTTTTTGTGGTTGTAGGGGCTGTTGATTGGAGTACACTAAAACAAACCTGACCTCTCTAGGACATTCAGAAGCCAAGTTATAAGCCCACAAAGGTGTAACTGGACTACTTCTTTAAAGTGACACCAGGCCCGGTGACCTTTGGGACATGGTTTGACCCCCTATGGGAATGTGAGATCATCATGAAACGTTCAAATCACTTACAACTCAATAGATTCTACCTTCTTGAAACGTTTCAGCCTGATTGGACCTTGTTTTCACACAAATGGACCCAGAATGATGTGAAATTGTGCTTCGTGCAACATAATTCTGGGTGCCAATTACAAACCATAAGTGCTAATGACTCCATTCCTTTTGTGGTTGTAGGGGCTGTTGATTGGAGTACACTAAAACAAACCTGATCTCTCTAGGACATTCAGAAGCCAAGTTATAAGCCCACAAAGGTGTAACTGGACAACTTCTTTAAATTGACACCAGATCCGGTGACCTTTGGGACATGGTTTGACCACCTTAGGAAAGTGCGATCATCATGAAACGTTCAGATCACTTACAACTCAATAGATTCTACCTTCCTGTATTGTTTCAGCCTGATTGGACCTTGTTTTCACACAAATGAACCCAGAATGATGTGAAATTGTGCTTCGTGCAACATAATTCTGGGTGCCATTTAAAAACCGTAAGTGCTAATGTCTCCATTCCTTTTTGTGGTTGTAGGGGCTGTTGATTGGAGTACACTAAAGCAAATCTGATCGCTCTAGGACATTCAGAAGCCAAGTTATAAGCCCACAAATGTGTAACTGGACTACTTCTTTAAATTGACACCAGATCCGGTGACCTTTGGGCCATGGTTTGACCCCCTTAGGAAAGTGCTATCATCATGAAACGTTCAGATCACTTACAACTCAATAGATTCTACCTTCCTGTAACGTTTCAGCCTGATTGGACCTTGTTTTCACACAAATGGACCCAGAATGATGTGAAATTGTGCTTCGTGCAACATAATTCTGGGTGCCATTTACAAACCATAAGTGCTAATGACTCCATTCCTTTTTGTGGTTGTAGGGGCTGTTGATTGGAGTACACTAAAACAAACCTGACCTCTCTAGGACATTCAGAAGCCAAGTTATAAGCCCACAAAGGTGTAACTGGACTACTTCTTTAAAGTGACACCAGGCCCGGTGACCTTTGGGACATGGTTTGACCCCCTATGGGAATGTGAGATCATCATGAAACGTTCAGATCACTTACAACTCAATAGATTCTACCTTCTTGTAACGTTTCAGCCTGATTGGACCTTGTTTTCACACAAATGGACCCAGAATGATGTGAAATTGTGCTTCGTGCAACATAATTCTGGGTGCCATTTACAAACCATAAGTGCTAATGACTCCATTCCTTTTGTGGTTGTAGGGGCTGTTGATTGGAGTACACTAAAACAAACCTGATCTCTCTAGGACATTCAGAAGCCAAGTTATAAGCCCACAAATGTGTAACTGGACTACTTCTTTAAATTGACACCAGATCCGGTGACCTTTGGGACATGGTTTGACCCCCTTAGGAAAGTGCTATCATCATGAAACGTTCAGATCACTTACAACTCAATAGATTCTACCTTCTTGTAACGTATCAGCCTGATTGGACCTTGTTTTCACACAAATGGACCCAGAATGATGTGAAATTGTGCTTCGTGCAACATAATTCTGGGTGCCATTTACAAACCATAAGTGCTAATGACTCCATTCCTTTTTGTTGTTGTAGGGGCTGTTGATTGGAGTATACTAAAACAAACCTGATCTCTCTAGGACATTCAGAAGCCAAGTTATAAGCCCACAAATGTGTAACTGGACTACTTCTTTAAATTGACCCCAGATCCGGTGACCTTTGGGACATGGTTTGACCCCCTTAGGAAAGCGCTATCATCATGAAACGTTCAGATCACTTACAACTCAATAGATTCTAGCTTCCAGTAACGTTTCAGCCTGATTGGACCTTGTTTTCACACAAATGAACCCAGAATGATGTGAAATTGTGCTTCGTGCAAAATAATTCTGGGTGCCATTTACAAACCATAAGTGCTAATGACTCCATTCCTTTTGTGGTTGTAGGGGCTGTTGATTGGAGTACACTAAAACAAACCTGATCTCTCTAGGACATTCAGAAGCCAAGTTATAAGCCCACAAATGTGTAACTGGACTACTTCTTTAAATTGACACCAGATCCGGTGACCTTTGGGACATGGTTTGATCCCCTTAGGAAAGCGCTATCATCATGAAACGTTCAGATCACTTACAACTAAATAGATTCTACCTTCCTGTAACGTTTCAGCCTGATTGGACCTTGTTTTCACACAAATAAACCCAGAATGATGTGAAATTGTGCTTCGTGCAACATAATTCTGGGTGCCATTTACAAACCATAAATGCTAATGACTCCATTCCTTTTTGTGGTTGTAGGGGCTGTTGATATGAGTACACTAAAACAAACCTAACCTCTCTAGGACATTCAGAAGCCAAGTTATAAGCCCACAAATGTGTAACTGGACTACTTCTTTAAATTGACACCAGATCCGGTGACCTTTGGGACATGGTTTGACCCCCTTAGGAAAGTGCTATCATCATGAAACGTTCAGATCACTTACAACTCAATAGATTCTACCTTCTTGTAACGTATCAGCCTGATTGGACCTTGTTTTCACACAAATGGACCCAGAATGATGTGAAATTGTGCTTCGTGCAACATAATTCTGGGTGCCATTTACAAACCATAAGTGCTAATGACTCCATTCCTTTTTGTGGTTGTAGGGGCTGTTGATTGGAGTATACTAAAACAAACCTGATCTCTCTAGGACATTCAGAAGCCAAGTTATAAGCCCACAAATGTGTAACTGGACTACTTCTTTAAATTGACCCCAGATCCGGTGACCTTTGGGACATGGTTTGACCCCCTTAGGAAAGCGCTATCATCATGAAACGTTCAGATCACTTACAACTCAATAGATTCTAGCTTCCAGTAACGTTTCAGCCTGATTGGACCTTGTTTTCACACAAATGAACCCAGAATGATGTGAAATTGTGCTTCGTGCAACATAATTCTGGGTGCCATTTACAAACCATAAATGCTAATGACTCCATTCCTTTTTGTGGTTGTAGGGGCTGTTGATTGGAGTACATTAAAACAAACCTGATCTCTCTAGGACATTCAGAAGCCAAGTTATAAGCCCACAAATGTGTAACTGGACTACTTCTTTAAATTGACACCAGATCCGGTGAGCTTTGGGACATGGTTTGACCCCCTTAGGAAAGTGCTATCATCATGAAACGTTCAGATCACTTACAACTCAATAGATTCTACCTTCCTGTAACGTTTCAGCCTGATTGGACCTTGTTTTCACACAAATGGACCCAGAATGATGTGAAATTGTGCTTCGTGCAACATAATTCTGGGTGCCATTTACAAACCATAAGTGCTAATGACTCCATTCCTTTTTGTGGTTGTAGGGGCTGTTGATTGGAGTACACTAAAACAAACCTGACCTCTCTAGGACATTCAGAAGCCAAGTTATAAGCCCACAAAGGTGTAACTGGACTACTTCTTTAAAGTGACACCAGGCCCGGTGACCTTTGGGACATGGTTTGACCCCCTTAGGAAAGCGCTATCATCATGAAACGTTCAGATCACTTACAACTCAATAGATTCTAGCTTCCAGTAACGTTTCAGCCTGATTGGACCTTGTTTTCACACAAATGAACCCAGAATGATGTGAAATTGTGCTTCGTGCAACATAATTCTGGGTGCCATTTACAAACCATAAATGCTAATGACTCCATTCCTTTTTGTGGTTGTAGGGGCTGTTGATTGGAGTACATTAAAACAAACCTGATCTCTCTAGGACATTCAGAAGCCAAGTTATAAGCCCACAAATGTGTAACTGGACTACTTCTTTAAATTGACACCAGATCCGGTGAGCTTTGGGACATGGTTTGACCCCCTTAGGAAAGTGCTATCATCATGAAACGTTCAGATCACTTACAACTCAATAGATTCTACCTTCCTGTAACGTTTCAGCCTGATTGGACCTTGTTTTCACACAAATGGACCCAGAATGATGTGAAATTGTGCTTCGTGCAACATAATTCTGGGTGCCATTTACAAACCATAAGTGCTAATGACTCCATTCCTTTTTGTGGTTGTAGGGGCTGTTGATTGGAGTACACTAAAACAAACCTGACCTCTCTAGGACATTCAGAAGCCAAGTTATAAGCCCACAAAGGTGTAACTGGACTACTTCTTTAAAGTGACACCAGGCCCGGTGACCTTTGGGACATGGTTTGACCCCCTATGGGAATGTGAGATCATCATGAAACGATCAGATCACTTACAACTCAATAGATTCTACCTTCTTGTAACGTTTCAGCCTGATTGGACCTTGTTTTCACACAAATGGACCCAGAATGATGTGAAATTGTGCTTCGTGCAACATAATTCTAGGTGCCATTTACAAACCATAAGGCGAATGACTCCATTCCTTTTGTGGTTGTAGGGGCTGTTGATTGGAGTACACTAAAACAAACCTGATCTCTCTAGGACATTCAGAAGCCAAGTTATAAGCCCACAAATGTGTAACTGGACTACTTCTTTAAATTGACACCAGATCCGGTGACCTTTGGGACATGGTTTGACCCCCTTAGGAAATTGCTATCATCATGAAACGTTCAGATCACTTACAACTCAATAGATTCTACCTTCTTGTAACGTATCAGCCTCATTGGACCTTGTTTTCACACAAATGGACCCAGAATGATGTGAAATTGTGCTTCGTGCAACATAATTCTGGGTGCCATTTACAAACCATAAGTGCTAATGACTCCATTCCTTTTTGTGGTTGTAGGGGCTGTTGATTGGAGTATACTAAAACAAACCTGATCTCTCTAGGACATTCAGAAGCCAAGTTATAAGCCCACAAATGTGTAACTGGACTACTTCTTTAAATTGACCCCAGATCCGGTGACCTTTGGGACATGGTTTGACCCCCTTAGGAAAGCGCTATCATCATGAAACGTTCAGATCACTTACAACTCAATAGATTCTAGCTTCCAGTAACGTTTCAGCCTGATTGGACCTTGTTTTCACACAAATGAACCCAGAATGATGTGAAATTGTGCTTCGTGCAAAATAATTCTGGGTGCCATTTACAAACCATAAGTGCTAATGACTCCATTCCTTTTTGTGGTTGTAGGGGCTGTTGATATGAGTACACTAAAACAAACCTAACCTCTCTAGGACATTCAGAAGCCAAGTTATAAGCCCACAAAGGTGTAACTGGACTACTTCTTTAAAGTGACACTTGGCCCGGTGACCTTTGGGACATGGTTTGACCCCCTATAGGAATGTGCGATCATCTTGAAACGTTCAGATCACTTACAACTCAATAGATTCTAACTTCTTGTAGCGTTTCAGCCGGATTGGACCTTGTTTTCACACAAATTGACCCAGAATGATGTGAAATTGTGCTTCGTGCAACATAATTCTGGGTGCCATTTAAAAACCATAAGTGCTAATGTCTCCATTCCTTTTTGTGGCTGTAGGGGCTGTTGATTGGAGTACACTAAAGCAAACCTGATCACTCTAGGACATTCAGAAGCCAAGTTATAAGCCCACAAATGTGTAACTGGACTAATTCTTTAAATTGACACCAGATCCGGTGACCTTTGGGACATGGTTTGACCCCCTTAGGAAAGTGCTATCATCATGAAACGTTCAGATCACTTACAACTCAATAGATTCTACCTTGCTGTAACGTTTCAGCCTGATTGGACCTTGTTTTCACACAAATGAACCCAGAATGATGTGAAATTGTGCTTCGTGCAACATAATTCTGGGTGCCATTTAAAAACCATAAGTGCTAATGACTCCATTCCTTTTTGTGGTTGTAGGGGCTGTTGATTGGAGTATACTAAAACAAACCTGATCTCTCTAGGACATTCAGAAGCCAAGTTATAAGCCCACAAATGTGTAACTGGACTACTTCTTTAGACACCAGATCCGATGACCTTTGGGACATGGTTTGACCCCCTTAGGGAAGTGCTATCATCATGAAACGTTCAGATCACTTACAACTTAATAGATTCTACCTTCCTGTAATGTTTCAGCCTGATTGGACCTTGTTTTCACACAAATGGACCCAGAATGATGTGAAATTGTGCTTCGTGCAACATAATTCTGGGTGCCATTTACAAACCATAAGTGCTAATGACTCCATTCCTTTTTGTGGTTGTAGGGGCTGTTGATTGGAGTACACTAAAACAAACCTGATCTCTCTAGGACATTCAGAAGCCAAGTTATAAGCCCACAAATGTGTAACTGGACTACTTCTTTAAATTGACACCAGATCCGGTGACCTTTGGGACATGGTTTGACCCCCTTAGGAAAGTGCTATCATCATGAAACGTTCAGATCACTTACAACTCAATAGATTCTACCTTCCTGTAACGTTTCAGCCTGATTGGACCTTGTTTTCACACAAATGGACCCAGAATGATGTGAAATTGTGCTTCGTGCAACATAATTCTGGGTGCCATTTACAAACCATAAGTGCTAATGACTCCATTCCTTTTTGTGGTTGTAGGGGCTGTTGATTGGAGTACACTAAAACAAACCTGACCTCTATAGGACATTCAGAAGCCAAGTTATAAGCCCACAAAGGTGTAACTGGACTACTTCTTTAAAGTGACACCAGGCCCGGTGACCTTTGGGACATGGTTTGACCCCCTATAGGAATTTGAGATCATCATGAAACGTTCAGATCACTTACAACTCAATAGGTTCTACCTTCTTGTAACGTTTCAGCCTGATTGGACCTTGTTTTCACACAAATGGACCCAGAATGATGTGAAATCGTGCTTCGTGCAACATAATTCTGGGTGCCATTTACAAACCATAAGTGCTAATGACTCCATTCCTTTTTGTGGTTGTAGGGGCTGTTGATTGGAGTATACTAAAACAAACCTGATCTCTCTAGTACATTCAGAAGCCAAGTTATAAGCCCACAAATGTGTAACTGGACTACTTCTTTAAATTGACACCAGATCCGGTGACCTTTGGGACATGGTTTTACCCCCTTAGGAAAGCGCTATCATCATGAAACGTTCATATCACTTACAACTCAATAGATTCTAGCTTCCAGTAACGTTTCAGCCTGATTGGACCTTGTTTTCACACAAATGAACCCAGAATTATGTGAAATTGTGCTTCGTGCAAAATAATTCTGGGTGCCATTTACAAACCATAAGTGCTAATGACTCCATTCCTTTTTGCGGTTGTAGGGGCTGTTGATTGGAGTACACTAAAACAAACCTAACCTCTCTAGGACATTCAGAAGCCCAGTTATAAGCCCACACATGTGTAACTGGACTACTTCTTTAAATTGACACCAGATCCAGTGACCTTTGGGACATGGTTTGACCCCCTTAGGAAAGTGCTATCATCATGAAACGTTCAGATCAGTTACAACTCAATAGATTCTACCTTCCTGTAACGTTTCAGCCTGATTGGACCTTGTTTTCACACAAATGGACCCAGAATGATGTGAAATTGTGCTTCGTGCAAAATAATTCTGGGTGCCATTTACAAACCATAAGTGCTAATGACTCCATTCCTTTTTGTGGTTGTAGGGGCTGTTGATTGGAGTACACTAAAACAAACCTAACCTCTCTAGGACATTCAGAAGCCAAGTTATAAGCACACACAGGTGTAACTGGACTACTTCTTTAAAGTGACACATGGCCCGGTGACCTTTGGGACATGGTTTGACCCCCTATAGGAATGTGCGATCATCTTGAAACGTTCAGATCACTTACAACTGAATAGATTCTACCTTCTTGTAGCGTTTCAGCCGGATTGGTTCTTGTTTTCACACAAATTGACCCAGAATGATGTGAAATTGTGCTTCGTGCAACATAATTCTGGGTGCCACTTACAAACCATAAGTGCTAATGACTCCATTCCTTTTTGTGGTTGTAGGGGCTGTTGATTGGAGTACACTAAAACAAACTAACCTCTCTAGGACATTCAGAAGCCAAGTTATAAGCCCACAAAGGTGTAACTGGACTACTACTTTAAAGTGACACCAGGCCCGGTGACCTTTGGAACATGGTTTTACCCCCTATAGGAATGTGCGATCATCTTGAAACGTTCAGATCACTTACAACTCAATAGATTCTACCTTCTTGTAGCGTTTCAGCCTGATTGGACCTTGTTTTCACACAAATGGACCCAGAATGATGTGAAATTGTGCTTCATGCAACATAATTCTGGGTGCCATTTACAAACCATAAGTGCTAATGACTCCATTCCTTTTTGTGTTTGTAGGGGCTCTTGATTGGAGTACATTAAAACAAACCTGATCTCTATAGGACATTCAGAAGCCAAGTTATAAGCCCACAAATATGTAACTGGACTACTTCTTTAAATTGACACCAGATCCGGTGACCTTTGGGACATGGTTTGACCCCCTTAGGAAAGTGCTATCATCATGAAACGTTCAGATCACTTACAACTCAATACATTCTACCTTCCTGTAACGTTTCAGCCTGATTGGACCTTGTTTTCACACAAATGAACCCAGAATGATGTGAAATTGTGCTTCGTGCAACATAATTCTGGGTGCCATTTACATACCATAAGTGCTAATGACTCCATTCCTTTTTGTGGTTGTAGGGGCTGTTGAATGGAGTACATTAAAACAAACCTGATATGTCTAGGACATTCAGAAGCCAAGTTATAAGCCCACAAATGTGTAACTGGACTACTTCTTTAAATTGACACCAGATCCGGTGACCTTTGCGACATGGTTTGACCCCCTTAGGAAAGTGCTATCATCATGAAACGTTCAGATCACTTACAACTAAATAGATTCTACCTTCCTGTAACGTTTCAGCCTGATTGGACCTTGTTTTCACACAAATGAACCCAGAATGATGTGAAATTGTGCTTCGTGCAACATAATTCTGGGTGCCATTTACAAACCATAAATGCTAATGACTCCATTCCTTTTTGTGGTTGTAGGGGCTGTTGATTGGAGTACATTAAAACAAACCTGATCTCTCTAGGACATTCAGAAGCCAAGTTATAAGCCCACAAATGTGTAACTGGACTACTTCTTTAAATTGACACCAGATCCGGTGAGCTTTGGGACATGGTTTGACCCCCTTAGGAAAGTGCTATCATCATGAAACGTTCAGATCACTTACAACTCAATAGATTCTACCTTCCTGTAATGTTTCAGCCTGATTGGACCTTGTTTTCACACAAATGGACCCAGAATGATGTGAAATTGTGCTTCGTGCAACATAATTCTGGGTGCCATTTACAAACCATAAGTGCTAATGACTCCATTCCTTTTTGTGGTTGTAGGGGCTGTTGATTGGAGTACACTAAAACAAACCTGACCTCTCTAGGACATTCAGAAGCCAAGTTATAAGCCCACAAAGGTGTAACTGGACTACTTCTTTAAAGTGACACCAGGCCCGGTGACCTTTGGGACATGGTTTGACCCCCTTAGGAAAGTGCTATCATCATGAAACGTTCAGATCACTTACAACTCAATAGATTCTACCTTCCTGTAACGTTTCAGCCTGATTGGACCTTGTTTTCACACAAATGAACCCAGAATGATGTGAAATTGTGCTTCGTGCAACATAATTCTGGGTGCCATTTACAAACCATAAGTACTAATGACTCCATTCCTTTTTGTGGTTGTAGGGGCTTTGATTGGAGTACACTAAAACAAACCTAACCTCTCTAGGACATTCAGAAGCCAAGTTATAAGCCCACAAAGGTGTAACTGGACTACTTCTTTAAAGTGACACCAGGCCCGGTGACCTTTGGGAAATGGTTTTACCCCCTATAGGAATGTGCGATCATCTTGAAACGTTCAGATCACTTACAACTCAATAGATTCTACCTTCTTGTAGCGTTTCAGCCTGATTGGACCTTGTTTTCACACAAATGGACCCAGAATGATGTGAAATTGTGCATCGTGCAACATAATTCTGGGTGCCATTTACAAACCATAAGTGCTAATGACTCCATTCCTTTTTGTGTTTGTAGGGGCTCTTGATTGGAGTACATTAAAACAAACCTGATCTCTATAGGACATTCAGAAGCCAAGTTATAAGCCCACAAATATGTAACTGGACTACTTCTTTAAATTGACACCAGATCCGGTGACCTTTGGGACATGGTTTGACCCCCTTAGGAAAGTGCTATCATCATGAAACGTTCAGATCACTTACAACTCAATACATTCTACCTTCCTGTAACGTTTCAGCCTGATTGGACCTTGTTTTCACACAAATGAACCCAGAATGATGTGAAATTGTGCTTCGTGCAACATAATTCTGGGTGCCATTTACATACCATAAGTGCTAATGACTCCATTCCTTTTTGTGGTTGTAGGGGCTGTTGAATGGAGTACATTAAAACAAACCTGATATCTCTAGGACATTCAGAAGCCAAGTTATAAGCCCACAAATGTGTAACTGGACTACTTCTTTAAATTGACACCAGATCCGGTGACCTTTGCGACATGGTTTGACCCCCTTAGGAAAGTGCTATCATCATGAAACGTTCAGATCTCTTACAACTAAATAGATTCTACCTTCCTGTAACGTTTCAGCCTGATTGGACCTTGTTTTCACACAAATGAACCCAGAATGATGTGAAATTGTGCTTCGTGCAACATAATTCTGGGTGCCATTTACAAACCATAAATGCTAATGACTCCATTCCTTTTTGTGGTTGTAGGGGCTGTTGATTGGAGTACATTAAAACAAACCTGATCTCTCTAGGACATTCAGAAGCCAAGTTATAAGCCCACAAATGTGTAACTGGACTACTTCTTTAAATTGACACCAGATCCGGTGAGCTTTGGGACATGGTTTGACCCCCTTAGGAAAGTGCTATCATCATGAAACGTTCAGATCACTTACAACTCAATAGATTCTACCTTCCTGTAACGTTTCAGCCTGATTGGACCTTGTTTTCACACAAATGGACCCAGAATGATGTGAAATTGTGCTTCGTGCAACATAATTCTGGGTGCCATTTACAAACCATAAGTGCTAATGACTCCATTCCTTTTTGTGGTTGTAGGGGCTGTTGATTGGAGTACACTAAAACAAACCTGACCTCTCTAGGACATTCAGAAGCCAAGTTATAAGCCCACAAAGGTGTAACTGGACTACTTCTTTAAAGTGACACCAGGCCCGGTGACCTTTGGGACATGGTTTGACCCCCTATGGGAATGTGAGATCATCATGAAACGTTCAGATCACTTACAACTCAATAGATTCTACCTTCTTGTAACGTTTCAGCCTGATTGGACCTTGTTTTCACACAAATGGACCCAGAATGATGTGAAATTGTGCTTCGTGCAACATAATTCTAGGTGCCATTTACAAACCATAAGGCGAATGACTCCATTCCTTTTGTGGTTGTAGGGGCTGTTGATTGGAGTACACTAAAACAAACCTGACCTCTCTAGGACATTCAGAAGCCAAGTTATAAGCCCACAAATGTGTAACTGGACTACTTCTTTAAATTGACACCAGATCCGGTGACCTTTGGGACATGGTTTGATCCCCTTAGGAAAGCGCTATCATCATGAAACGTTCAGATCACTTACAACTAAATAGATTCTACCTTCCTGTAACGTTTCAGCCTGATTGGACCTTGTTTTCACACAAATGAACCCAGAATGATGTGAAATTGTGCTTCGTGCAACATAATTCTGGGTGCCATTTACAAACCATAAATGCCAATGACTCCATTCCTTTTTGTGGTTGTAGGGGCTGTTGATTGGAGTACATTAAAACAAACCTGATCTCTCTAGGACATTCAGAAGCCAAGTTATAAGCCCACAAATGTGTAACTGGACTACTTCTTTAAATTGACACCAGATCCGGTGACCTTTGGGACATGGTTTGACCCCCTTAGGAAAGTGCTATCATCATGAAACGTTCAGATCACTTACAACTCAATAGATTCTACCTTCTTGTAACGTATCAGCCTGATTGGACCTTGTTTTCACACAAATGGACCCAGAATGATGTGAAATTGTGCTTCGTGCAACATAATTCTGGGTGCCATTTACAAACCATAAGTGCTAATGACTCCATTCCTTTTTGTGGTTGTAGGGGCTGTTGATTGGAGTATACTAAAACAAACCTGATCTCTCTAGGACATTCAGAAGCCAAGTTATAAGCCCACAAATGTGTAACTGGACTACTTCTTTAAATTGACCCCAGATCCGGTGACCTTTGGGACATGGTTTGACCCCCTTAGGAAAGCGCTATCATCATGAAACGTTCAGATCACTTACAACTCAATAAATTCTAGCTTCCAGTAACGTTTCAGCCTGATTGGACCTTGTTTTCACACAAATGAACCCAGAATGATGTGAAATTGTGCTTCGTGCAAAATAATTCTGGGTGCCATTTACAAACCATAAGTGCTAATGACTCCATTCCTTTTTGTGGTTGTAGGGGCTGTTGATATGAGTACACTAAAACAAACCTAACCTCTCTAGGACATTCAGAAGCCAAGTTATAAGCCCACAAAGGTGTAACTGGACTACTTCTTTAAAGTGACACTTGGCCCGGTGACCTTTGGGACATGGTTTGACCCCCTATAGGAATGTTCGATCATCTTGAAACGTTCAGATCACTTACAACTCAATAGATTCTAACTTCTTGTAGCGTTTCAGCCGGATTGGACCTTGTTTTCACACAAATTGACCCAGAATTATGTGAAATTGTGCTTCGTGCAACATAATTCTGGGTGCCACTTACAAACCATAAGTGCTAATGACTCCATTCCTTTTTGGGGTTGTAGGGGCTGTTGATTGGAGTACATTAAAACAAACCTGATCTCTCTAGGACATTCAGAAGCCAAGTTATAAGCCCACAAATGTGTAACTGGACTACTTCTTTAAATTGACACCAGATCCGGTGACCTTTGGGACATGGTGTGACCCCCTTAGGAAAGTTCTATCATCATGAAACGTTCAGATCACTTACAACTCAATAGATTCTACCTTCCAGTAACGTTTCAGCCTGATTGGACCTTTTTTTCACACAAATGGACCCAGAATAATGTGAAATTGTGCTTCGTGCAACATAATTCTGGGTGCCATTAACAAACCATAAGTGCTAATGACTCCATTCCTGTTAGAGGTTGTAGGGGCTGTTGATTGGAGTACACTAAAACAAACCTGACCTCTCTAGGACATTCAGAAGCCAAGTTATAAGCCCACAAATGTGTAACTGGACTACTTCTTTAAAGTGACACCAGATCCGGTGACCTTTGGGACATGGTTTGACCCCCTTAGGAAAGTGCGATCATCATGAAATGTTCAGATCACTTACAACTCAATAGATTCTACCTTCCTGTATTGTTTCAGCCTGATTGGACCTTGTTTTCACACAAATTAACCCAGAATGATGTGAAATTGTGCTTCGTGCAACATAATTCTGGGTGCCATTTAAAAACCATAAGTGCTAATGTCTCCATTCCTTTTTGTGGTTGTAGGGGCTGTTGATTGGAGTACACTAAAGCAAACGTGATCGCTCTGGACATTCAGAAGCCAAGTTATAAGCCCACAAATGTGTAACTGGACTACTTCTTTAAATTGACACCAGATCCGGTGACCTTTGGGACATGGTTTGACCCCCTTAGGAAAGTGCTATCATCATGAAACGTTCAGATCACTTACAACTCAATAGATTCTACCTTCCTGTAACATTTCAGCCTGATTGGACCTTGTTTTCACACAAATGGACCCAGAATGATGTGAAATTGTGCTTCGTGCAACATAATTCTGGGTGCCATTTACAAACCATAAGTGCTAATGACTCCATTCCTTTTTGTGGTTGTAGGGGCTGTTGATTGGAGTACACTAAAACAAACCTGACCTCTCTAGGACATTCAGAAGCCAAGTTATAAGCCCACAAAGGTGTAACTGGACTACTTCTTTAAAGTGACACCAGGCCCGGTGACCTTTGGGACATGGTTTGACCCCCTATGGGAATGTGAGATCATCATGAAACGTTCAAATCACTTACAACTCAATAGATTCTACCTTCTTGTAACGTTTCAGCCTGATTGGACCTTGTTTTCACACAAATGGACCCAGAATGATGTGAAATTGTGCTTCGTGCAACATAATTCTGGGTGCCAATTACAAACCATAAGTGCTAATGACTCCATTCCTTTTGTGGTTGTAGGGGCTGTTGATTGGAGTACACTAAAACAAACCTGATCTCTCTAGGACATTCAGAAGCCAAGTTATAAGCCCACAAAGGTGTAACTGGACTACTTCTTTAAATTGACACCAGATCCGGTGACCTTTGGGACATGGTTTGACCACCTTAGGAAAGTGCGATCATCATGAAACGTTCAGATCACTTACAACTCAATAGATTCTACCTTCCTGTATTGTTTCAGCCTGATTGGACCTTGTTTTCACACAAATGAACCCAGAATGATGTGAAATTGTGCTTCGTGCAACATAATTCTGGGTGCCATTTAAAAACCATAAGTGCTAATGTCTCCATTCCTTTTTGTGGTTGTAGGGGCTGTTGATTGGAGTACACTAAAGCAAACCTGATCGCTCTAGGACATTCAGAAGCCAAGTTATAAGCCCACAAATGTGTAACTGGACTACTTCTTTAAATTGACACCAGATCCGGTGACCTTTGGGACATGGTTTGACCCCCTTAGGAAAGTGCTATCATCATGAAACGTTCAGATCACTTACAACTCAATAGATTCTACCTTCCTGTAACGTTTCAGCCTGATTGGACCTTGTTTTCACACAAATGGACCCAGAATGATGTGAAATTGTGCTTCGTGCAACATAATTCTGGGTGCCATTTACAAACCATAAGTGCTAATGACTCCATTCCTTTTTGTGGTTGTAGGGGCTGTTGATTGGAGTACACTAAAACAAACCTGACCTCTCTAGGACATTCAGAAGCCAAGTTATAAGCCCACAAAGGTGTAACTGGACTACTTCTTTAAAGTGACACCAGGCCCGGTGACCTTTGGGACATGGTTTGACCCCCTATGGGAATGTGAGATCATCATGAAACGTTCAGATCACTTACAACTCAATAGATTCTACCTTCTTGTAACGTTTCAGCCTGATTGGACCTTGTTTTCACACAAATGGACCCAGAATGATGTGAAATTGTGCTTCGTGCAACATAATTCTGGGTGCCATTTAAAAACCATAAGTGCTAATGACTCCATTCCTTTTGTGGTTGTAGGGGCTGTTGATTGGAGTACACTAAAACAAACCTGATCTCTCTAGGACATTCAGAAGCCAAGTTATAAGCCCACAAATGTGTAACTGGACTACTTCTTTAAATTGACACCAGATCCGGTGACCTTTGGGACATGGTTTGATCCCCTTAGGAAAGCGCTATCATCATGAAACATTCAGATCACTTACAACTAAATAGACTCTACCTTCCTGTAACGTTTCAGCCTGATTGGACCTTGTTTTCACACAAATAAACCCAGAATGATGTGAAATTGTGCTTCGTGCAACATAATTCTGGGTGCCATTTACAAACCATAAATGCTAATGACTCCATTCCTTTTTGTGGTTGTAGGGGCTGTTGTTTGGAGTACATTAAAACAAACCTGATCTCTCTAGGACATTCAGAAGCCAAGTTATAAGCCCACAAATGTGTAACTGGACTACTTCTTTAAATTGACACCAGATCCGGTGACCTTTGGGACATGGTTTGACCCCCTTAGGAAAGTGCTATCATCATGAAACGTTCAGATCACTTACAACTCAATAGATTCTACCTTCCAGTAACGTTTCAGCCTGATTGGACCTTTTTTTCACACAAATGGACCCAGAATGATGTGAAATTGTGCTTCGTGCAACATAATTCTGGGTGCCATTAACAAACCATAAGTGCTAATGACTCCATTCCTGTTAGAGGTTGTAGGGGCTGTTGATTGGAGTACACTAAAACAAACCTGACCTCTCTAGGACATTCAGAAGCCAAGTTATAAGCCCACAAAGTGTAACTGGACTACTTCTTTAAAGTGACACCAGGCCCGGTGACCTTTGGGACATGGTTTTACCCGCTATAGGAATGTGCGATCATCTTGAAACGTTCAGATCACTTACAACTCAATAGATTCTACCTTCTTGTAGCGTTTCAGCATGATTGGACCTTGTTTTCACACAAATGGACCCAGAATGATGTGAAATTGTGCTTCGTGCAACATAATTCTGGATGCCATTTACAAACCATAAGTGCTAATGACTCCATTCCTTTGTGTGGTTGTAGGGGCTGTTGATTGGAGTACACTAAAACAAACCTGATCTCTCTAGGACATTCAGAAGCCAAGTTATAAGCCTACAAATGTGTAACTGGACTACTTCTTTAAATTGACACCAGATCCGGTGATCTTTGGGACATGGTTTGACCCCCTTAGGAAAGTGCTATCATCATGAAACGTTCAGATCACTTACAACTCAGTAGATTCTACCTTCCTGTAAAGTTTCAGCCTGATTGGACCTTGTTTTCACACAAATGAACCCAGAATGATGTGAAATTGTGCTTCGTGCAACATAATTCTGGGTGCCATTTAAAAACCATAAGGGCTAATGACTCCATTCTTTTTTGTGGTTGTAGGGGCTGTTGATTGGAGTACACTAAAACAACCCTGACCTCTCTAGGACATTCAGAAGCCAAGTTATAAGCCCACAAATGTGTAACTGGACTACTTCTTTAAAGTGACACCAGATCCGGTGACCTTTGGGACATGGTTTGACCCCCTTAGGAAAGTGCGATCATCATGAAATGTTCAGATCACTTACAACTCAATAGATTCTACCTTCCTGTATTGTTTCAGCCTGATTGGACCTTGTTTTCACACAAATTAACCCAGAATGATGTGAAATTGTGCTTCGTGCAACATAATTCTGGGTGCCATTTAAAAACCATAAGTGCTAATGTCTCCATTCCTTTTTGTGGTTGTAGGGGCTGTTGATTGGAGTACACTAAAGCAAACGTGATCGCTCTGGACATTCAGAAGCCAAGTTATAAGCCCACAAATGTGTAACTGGACTACTTCTTTAAATTGACACCAGATCCGGTGACCTTTGGGACATGGTTTGACCCCCTTAGGAAAGTGCTATCATCATGAAACGTTCAGATCACTTACAACTCAATAGATTCTACCTTCCTGTAACATTTCAGCCTGATTGGACCTTGTTTTCACACAAATGGACCCAGAATGATGTGAAATTGTGCTTCGTGCAACATAATTCTGGGTGCCATTTACAAACCATAAGTGCTAATGACTCCATTCCTTTTTGTGGTTGTAGGGGCTGTTGATTGGAGTACACTAAAACAAACCTGACCTCTCTAGGACATTCAGAAGCCAAGTTATAAGCCCACAAAGGTGTAACTGGACTACTTCTTTAAAGTGACACCAGGCCCGGTGACCTTTGGGACATGGTTTGACCCCCTATGGGAATGTGAGATCATCATGAAACGTTCAAATCACTTACAACTCAATAGATTCTACCTTCTTGTAACGTTTCAGCCTGATTGGACCTTGTTTTCACACAAATGGACCCAGAATGATGTGAAATTGTGCTTCGTGCAACATAATTCTGGGTGCCAATTACAAACCATAAGTGCTAATGACTCCATTCCTTTTGTGGTTGTAGGGGCTGTTGATTGGAGTACACTAAAACAAACCTGATCTCTCTAGGACATTCAGAAGCCAAGTTATAAGCCCACAAAGGTGTAACTGGACTACTTCTTTAAATTGACACCAGATCCGGTGACCTTTGGGACATGGTTTGACCACCTTAGGAAAGTGCGATCATCATGAAACGTTCAGATCACTTACAACTCAATAGATTCTACCTTCCTGTAACGTTTCAGCCTGATTGGACCTTGTTTTCACACAAATGGACCCAGAATGATGTGAAATTGTGCTTCGTGCAACATAATTCTGGGTGCCATTTACAAACCATAAGTGCTAATGACTCCATTCCTTTTTGTGGTTGTAGGGGCTGTTGATTGGAGTACACTAAAACAAACCTGACCTCTCTAGGACATTCAGAAGCCAAGTTATAAGCCCACAAAGGTGTAACTGGACTACTTCTTTAAAGTGACACCAGGCCCGGTGACCTTTGGGACATGGTTTGACCCCCTATGGGAATGTGAGATCATCATGAAACGTTCAGATCACTTACAACTCAATAGATTCTACCTTCTTGTAACGTTTCAGCCTGATTGGACCTTGTTTTCACACAAATGGACCCAGAATGATGTGAAATTGTGCTTCGTGCAACATAATTCTGGGTGCCATTTAAAAACCATAAGTGCTAATGACTCCATTCCTTTTGTGGTTGTAGGGGCTGTTGATTGGAGTACACTAAAACAAACCTGATCTCTCTAGGACATTCAGAAGCCAAGTTATAAGCCCACAAATGTGTAACTGGACTACTTCTTTAAATTGACACCAGATCCGGTGACCTTTGGGACATGGTTTGATCCCCTTAGGAAAGCGCTATCATCATGAAACATTCAGATCACTTACAACTAAATAGACTCTACCTTCCTGTAACGTTTCAGCCTGATTGGACCTTGTTTTCACACAAATAAACCCAGAATGATGTGAAATTGTGCTTCGTGCAACATAATTCTGGGTGCCATTTACAAACCATAAATGCTAATGACTCCATTCCTTTTTGTGGTTGTAGGGGCTGTTGTTTGGAGTACATTAAAACAAACCTGATCTCTCTAGGACATTCAGAAGCCAAGTTATAAGCCCACAAATGTGTAACTGGACTACTTCTTTAAATTGACACCAGATCCGGTGACCTTTGGGACATGGTTTGACCCCCTTAGGAAAGTGCTATCATCATGAAACGTTCAGATCACTTACAACTCAATAGATTCTACCTTCTTGTAACGTATCAGCCTGATTGGACCTTGTTTTCACACAAATGGACCCAGAATGATGTGAAATTGTGCTTCGTGCAACATAATTCTGGGTGCCATTTACAAACCATAAGTGCTAATGACTCCATTCCTTTTTGTGGTTGTGGGGGCTGTTGATTGGAGTATACTAAAACAAACCTGATCTCTCTAGGACATTCAGAAGCCAAGTTATAAGCCCACAAATGTGTAACTGGACTACTTCTTTAAATTGACCCCAGATCCGGTGACCTTTGGGACATGGTTTGACCCCCTTAGGAAAGCGCTATCATCATGAAACGTTCAGATCACTTACAACTCAATAGATTCTAGCTTCCAGTAACGTTTCAGCCTGATTGGACCTTGTTTTCACACAAATGAACCCAGAATGATGTGAAATTGTGCTTCGTGCAACATAATTCTGGGTGCCATTTACAAACCATAAATGCTGATGACTCCATTCCTTTTTGTGGTTGTAGGGGCTGTTGATTGGAGTACATTAAAACAATCCTGATCTCTCTAGGACATTCAGAAGCCAAGTTATAAGCCCACAAATGTGTAACTGGACTACTTCTTTAAATTGTTACCAGATCCGGTGAGCTTTGGGACATGGTTTGACCCCCTTAGGAAAGTGCTATCATCATGAAACGTTCAGATCACTTACAACTCAATAGATTCTACCTTCCTGTAACGTTTCAGCCTGATTGGACCTTGTTTTCACACAAATGGACCCAGAATGATGTGAAATTGTGCTTCGTGCAACATAATTCTGGGTGCCATTTACAAACCATAAGTGCTAATGACTCCATTCCTTTTTGTGGTTGTAGGGGCTGTTGATTGAAGTACACTAAAACAAACCTGACCTCTCTAGGACATTCAGAAGCCAAGTTATAAGCCCACAAAGGTGTAACTGGACTACTTCTTTAAAGTGACACCAGGCCCGGTGACCTTTGGGACATGGTTTGACCCCCTATGGGAATGTGAGATCATCATGAAACGTTCAGATCACTTACAACTCAATAGATTCTACCTTCTTGTAACGTTTCAGCCTGATTGGACCTTGTTTTCACACAAATGGACCCAGAATGATGTGAAATTGTGCTTCGTGCAACATAATTCTAGGTGCCATTTACAAACCATAAGGCGAATGACTCCATTCCTTTTGTGGTTGTAGGGGCTGTTGATTGGAGTACACTAAAACAAACCTGATCTCTCTAGGACATTCAGAAGCCAAGTTATAAGCCCACAAATGTGTAACTGGACTACTTCTTTAAATTGACACCAGATCCGGTGACCTTTGGGACATGGTTTGACCCCCTTAGGAAAGTGCTATCATCATGAAACGTTCAGATCACTTACAACTCAATAGATTCTACCTTCTTGTAACGTATCAGCCTGATTGGACCTTGTTTTCACACAAATGGACCCAGAATGATGTGAAATTGTGCTTCGTGCAACATAATTCTGGGTGCCATTTACAAACCATAAGTGCTAATGACTCCATTCCTTTTTGTGGTTGTAGGGGCTGTTGATTGGAGTATACTAAAACAAACCTGATCTCTCTAGGACATTCAGAAGCCAAGTTATAAGCCCACAAATGTGTAACTGGACTACTTCTTTAAATTGACCCCAGATCCGGTGACCTTTGGGACATGGTTTGACCCCCTTAGGAAAGCGCTATCATCATGAAACGTTCAGATCACTTACAACTCAATAGATTCTAGCTTCCAGTAACGTTTCAGCCTGATTGGACCTTGTTTTCACACAAATGAACCCAGAATGATGTGAAATTGTGCTTCGTGCAAAATAATTCTGGGTGCCATTTACAAACCATAAGTGCTAATGACTCCATTCCTTTTTGTGGTTGTAGGGGCTGTTGATATGAGTACACTAAAACAAACCTAACCTCTCTAGGACATTCAGAAGCCAAGTTATAAGCCCACAAAGGTGTAACTGGACTACTTCTTTAAAGTGACACTTGGCCCGGTGACCTTTGGGACATGGTTTGACCCCCTATAGGAATGTGCGATCATCTTGAAACGTTCAGATCACTTACAACTCAATAGATTCTAACTTCTTGTAGCGTTTCAGCCGGATTGGACCTTGTTTTCACACAAATTGACCCAGAATGATGTGAAATTGTGCTTCGTGCAACATAATTCTGGGTGCCACTTACAAACCATAAGTGCTAATGACTCCATTCCTCTTTGGGGTTGTAGGGGCTGTTGATTGGAGTACATTAAAACAAACCTGATCTCTCTAGGACATTCAGAAGCCAAGTTATTAGCCCACAAATGTGTAACTGGACTACTTCTTTAAATTGACACCAGATCCGGTGACCTTTGGGACATGGTGTGACCCCCTTAGGAAAGTTCTATCATCATGAAACGTTCAGATCACTTACAACTCAATAGATTCTACCTTCCAGTAACGTTTCAGCCTGATTGGACCTTTTTTTCACACAAATGGACCCAGAATGATGTGAAATTGTGCTTCGTGCAACATAATTCTGGGTGCCATTTACAAACCATAAGTGCTAATGACTCCATTCCTGTTAGAGGTTGTAGGGGCTGTTGATTGGAGTACACTAAAACAAACCTGACCTCTCTAGGACATTCAGAAGCCAAGTTATAAGCCCACAAAGTGTAACTGGACCACTTCTTTAAAGTGACACCAGGCCCGGTGACCTTTGGGACATGGTTTTACCCGCTATAGGAATGTGCGATCATCTTGAAACGTTCAGATCACTTACAACTCAATAGATTCTACCTTCTTGTAGCGTTTCAGCCTGATTGGACCTTGTTTTCACACAAATGGACCCAGAATGATGTGAAATTGTGCTTCGTGCAACATAATTCTGGATGCCATTTACAAACCATAAGTGCTAATGACTCCATTCCTTTTTGTGGTTGTAGGGGCTGTTGATTTGAGTACACTAAAACAAACCTGATCTCTCTAGGACATTCAGAAGCCAAGTTATAAGCCTACAAATGTGTAACTGGACTACTTCTTTAAATTGACACCAGATCCGGTGATCTTTGGGACATGGTTTGACCCCCTTAGGAAAGTGCTATCATCATGAAACGTTCAGATCACTTACAACTCAGTAGATTCTACCTTCCTGTAAAGTTTCAGCCTGATTGGACCTTGTTTTCACACAAATGAACCCAGAATGATGTGAAATTGTGCTTCGTGCAACATAATTCTGGGTGCCATTTAAAAACCATAAGGGCTAATGACTCCATTCCTTTTTGTGGTTGTAGGGGCTGTTGATTGGAGTACACTAAAACAACCCTGACCTCTCTAGGACATTCAGAAGCCAAGTTATAAGCCCACAAATGTGTAACTGGACTACTTCTTTAAAATGACACCAGATCCGGTGACCTTTGGGACATGGTTTGACCCCCTTAGGAAAGTGCGATCATCATGAAATGTTCAGATCACTTACAACTCAATAGATTCTACCTTCCTGTATTGTTTCAGCCTGATTGGACCTTGTTTTCACACAAATGAACCCAGAATGATGTGAAATTGTGCTTCGTGCAACATAATTCTTGGTGCCATTTAAAAACCATAAGTGCTAATGTCTCCATTCCTTTTTGTGGTTGTAGGGGCTGTTTATTGGAGTACACTAAAGCAAACGTGATCGCTCTGGACATTCAGAAGCCAAGTTATAAGCCCACAAATGTGTAACTGGACTACTTCTTTAAATTGACACCAGATCCGGTGACCTTTGGGACATGGTTTGACCCCCTTAGGAAAGTGCTATCATCATGAAACGTTCAGATCACTTACAACTCAATAGATTCTACCTTCCTGTAACATTTCAGCCTGATTGGACCTTGTTTTCACACAAATGGACCCAGAATGATGTGAAATTGTGCTTCGTGCAACATAATTCTGGGTGCCATTTACAAACCATAAGTGCTAATGACTCCATTCCTTTTTGTGGTTGTAGGGGCTGTTGATTGGAGTACACTAAAACAAACCTGACCTCTCTAGGACATTCAGAAGCCAAGTTATAAGCCCACAAAGGTGTAACTGGACTACTTCTTTAAAGTGACACCAGGCCCGGTGACCTTTGGGACATGGTTTGACCCCCTATGGGAATGTGAGATCATCATGAAACGTTCAAATCACTTACAACTCAATAGATTCTACCTTCTTGAAACGTTTCAGCCTGATTGGACCTTGTTTTCACACAAATGGACCCAGAATGATGTGAAATTGTGCTTCGTGCAACATAATTCTGGGTGCCAATTACAAACCATAAGTGCTAATGACTCCATTCCTTTTGTGGTTGTAGGGGCTGTTGATTGGAGTACACTAAAACAAACCTGATCTCTCTAGGACATTCAGAAGCCAAGTTATAAGCCCACAAAGGTGTAACTGGACAACTTCTTTAAATTGACACCAGATCCGGTGACCTTTGGGACATGGTTTGACCACCTTAGGAAAGTGCGATCATCATGAAACGTTCAGATCACTTACAACTCAATAGATTCTACCTTCCTGTATTGTTTCAGCCTGATTGGACCTTGTTTTCACACAAATGAACCCAGAATGATGTGAAATTGTGCTTCGTGCAACATAATTCTGGGTGCCATTTAAAAACCATAAGTGCTAATGTCTCCATTCCTTTTTGTGGTTGTAGGGGCTGTTGATTGGAGTACACTAAAGCAAATCTGATCGCTCTAGGACATTCAGAAGCCAAGTTATAAGCCCACAAATGTGTAACTGGACTACTTCTTTAAATTGACACCAGATCCGGTGACCTTTGGGACATGGTTTGACCCCCTTAGGAAAGTGCTATCATCATGAAACGTTCAGATCACTTACAACTCAATAGATTCTACCTTCCTGTAACGTTTCAGCCTGATTGGACCTTGTTTTCACACAAATGGACCCAGAATGATGTGAAATTGTGCTTCGTGCAACATAATTCTGGGTGCCATTTACAAACCATAAGTGCTAATGACTCCATTCCTTTTTGTGGTTGTAGGGGCTGTTGATTGGAGTACACTAAAACAAACCTGACCTCTCTAGGACATTCAGAAGCCAAGTTATAAGCCCACAAAGGTGTAACTGGACTACTTCTTTAAAGTGACACCAGGCCCGGTGACCTTTGGGACATGGTTTGACCCCCTATGGGAATGTGAGATCATCATGAAACGTTCAGATCACTTACAACTCAATAGATTCTACCTTCTTGTAACGTTTCAGCCTGATTGGACCTTGTTTTCACACAAATGGACCCAGAATGATGTGAAATTGTGCTTCGTGCAACATAATTCTGGGTGCCATTTACAAACCATAAGTGCTAATGACTCCATTCCTTTTGTGGTTGTAGGGGCTGTTGATTGGAGTATACTAAAACAAACCTGATCTCTCTAGGACATTCAGAAGCCAAGTTATAAGCCCACAAATGTGTAACTGGACTACTTTAAATTGACCCCAGATCCGGTGACCTTTGGGACATGGTTTGACCCCCTTAGGAAAGCGCTATCATCATGAAACGTTCAGATCACTTACAACTCAATAGATTCTAGCTTCCAGTAACGTTTCAGCCTGATTGGACCTTGTTTTCACACAAATGAACCCAGAATGATGTGAAATTGTGCTTCGTGCAAAATAATTCTGGGTGCCATTTACAAACCATAAGTGCTAATGACTCCATTCCTTTTGTGGTTGTAGGGGCTGTTGATTGGAGTACACTAAAACAAACCTGATCTCTCTAGGACATTCAGAAGCCAAGTTATAAGCCCACAAATGTGTAACTGGACTACTTCTTTAAATTGACACCAGATCCGGTGACCTTTGGGACATGGTTTGATCCCCTTAGGAAAGCGCTATCATCATGAAACGTTCAGATCACTTACAACTAAATAGATTCTACCTTCCTGTAACGTTTCAGCCTGATTGGACCTTGTTTTCACACAAATAAACCCAGAATGATGTGAAATTGTGCTTCGTGCAACATAATTCTGGGTGCCATTTACAAACCATAAATGCTAATGACTCCATTCCTTTTTGTGGTTGTAGGGGCTGTTGTTTGGAGTACATTAAAACAAACCTGATCTCTCTAGGACATTCAGAAGCCAAGTTATAAGCCCACAAATGTGTAACTGGACTACTTCTTTAAATTGACACCAGATCCGGTGACCTTTGGGACATGGTTTGACCCCCTTAGGAAAGTGCTATCATCATGAAACGTTCAGATCACTTACAACTCAATAGATTCTACCTTCTTGTAACGTATCAGCCTGATTGGACCTTGTTTTCACACAAATGGACCCAGAATGATGTGAAATTGTGCTTCGTGCAACATAATTCTGGGTGCCATTTACAAACCATAAGTGCTAATGACTCCATTCCTTTTTGTGGTTGTAGGGGCTGTTGATTGGAGTATACTAAAACAAACCTGATCTCTCTAGGACATTCAGAAGCCAAGTTATAAGCCCACAAATGTGTAACTGGACTACTTCTTTAAATTGACCCCAGATCCGGTGACCTTTGGGACATGGTTTGACCCCCTTAGGAAAGCGCTATCATCATGAAACGTTCAGATCACTTACAACTCAATAGATTCTAGCTTCCAGTAACGTTTCAGCCTGATTGGACCTTGTTTTCACACAAATGAACCCAGAATGATGTGAAATTGTGCTTCGTGCAACATAATTCTGGGTGCCATTTACAAACCATAAATGCTAATGACTCCATTCCTTTTTGTGGTTGTAGGGGCTGTTGATTGGAGTACATTAAAACAAACCTGATCTCTCTAGGACATTCAGAAGCCAAGTTATAAGCCCACAAATGTGTAACTGGACTACTTCTTTAAATTGACACCAGATCCGGTGAGCTTTGGGACATGGTTTGACCCCCTTAGGAAAGTGCTATCATCATGAAACGTTCAGATCACTTACAACTCAATAGATTCTACCTTCCTGTAACGTTTCAGCCTGATTGGACCTTGTTTTCACACAAATGGACCCAGAATGATGTGAAATTGTGCTTCGTGCAACATAATTCTGGGTGCCATTTACAAACCATAAGTGCTAATGACTCCATTCCTTTTTGTGGTTGTAGGGGCTGTTGATTGGAGTACACTAAAACAAACCTGACCTCTCTAGGACATTCAGAAGCCAAGTTATAAGCCCACAAAGGTGTAACTGGACTACTTCTTTAAAGTGACACCAGGCCCGGTGACCTTTGGGACATGGTTTGACCCCCTATGGGAATGTGAGATCATCATGAAACGTTCAGATCACTTACAACTCAATAGATTCTACCTTCTTGTAACGTTTCAGCCTGATTGGACCTTGTTTTCACACAAATGGACCCAGAATGATGTGAAATTGTGCTTCGTGCAACATAATTCTAGGTGCCATTTACAAACCATAAGGCGAATGACTCCATTCCTTTTGTGGTTGTAGGGGCTGTTGATTGGAGTACACTAAAACAAACCTGATCTCTCTAGGACATTCAGAAGCCAAGTTATAAGCCCACAAATGTGTAACTGGACTACTTCTTTAAATTGACACCAGATCCGGTGACCTTTGGGACATGGTTTGACCCCCTTAGGAAAGTGCTATCATCATGAAACGTTCAGATCACTTACAACTCAATAGATTCTACCTTCTTGTAACGTATCAGCCTGATTGGACCTTGTTTTCACACAAATGGACCCAGAATGATGTGAAATTGTGCTTCGTGCAACATAATTCTGGGTGCCATTTACAAACCATAAGTGCTAATGACTCCATTCCTTTTTGTGGTTGTAGGGGCTGTTGATTGGAGTATACTAAAACAAACCTGATCTCTCTAGGACATTCAGAAGCCAAGTTATAAGCCCACAAATGTGTAACTGGACTACTTCTTTAAATTGACCCCAGATCCGGTGACCTTTGGGACATGGTTTGACCCCCTTAGGAAAGCGCTATCATCATGAAACGTTCAGATCACTTACAACTCAATAGATTCTAGCTTCCAGTAACGTTTCAGCCTGATTGGACCTTGTTTTCACACAAATGAACCCAGAATGATGTGAAATTGTGCTTCGTGCAAAATAATTCTGGGTGCCATTTACAAACCATAAGTGCTAATGACTCCATTCCTTTTTGTGGTTGTAGGGGCTGTTGATATGAGTACACTAAAACAAACCTAACCTCTCTAGGACATTCAGAAGCCAAGTTATAAGCCCACAAAGGTGTAACTGGACTACTTCTTTAAAGTGACACTTGGCCCGGTGACCTTTGGGACATGGTTTGACCCCCTATAGGAATGTGCGATCATCTTGAAACGTTCAGATCACTTACAACTCAATAGATTCTAACTTCTTGTAGCGTTTCAGCCGGATTGGACCTTGTTTTCACACAAATTGACCCAGAATGATGTGAAATTGTGCTTCGTGCAACATAATTCTGGGTGCCACTTACAAACCATAAGTGCTAATGACTCCATTCCTTTTTGGGGTTGTAGGGGCTGTTGATTGGAGTACATTAAAACAAACCTGATCTCTCTAGGACATTCAGAAGCCAAGTTATAAGCCCACAAATGTGTAACTGGACTACTTCTTTAAATTGACACCAGATCCGGTGACCTTTGGGACATGGTGTGACCCCCTTAGGAAAGTTCTATCATCATGAAACGTTCAGATCACTTACAACTCAATAAATTCTACCTTCCAGTAACGTTTCAGCCTGATTGGACCTTTTTTTCACACAAATGGACCCAGAATGATGTGAAATTGTGCTTCGTGCAACATAATTCTGGGTGCCATTTACAAACCATAAGTGCTAATGACTCCATTCCTGTTAGAGGTTGTAGGGGCTGTTGATTGGAGTACACTAAAACAAACCTGACCTCTCTAGGACATTCAGAAGCCAAGTTATAAGCCCACAAAGTGTAACTGGACTACTTCTTTAAAGTGACACCAGGCCCGGTGACCTTTGGGACATGGTTTTACCCGCTATAGGAATGTGCGATCATCTTGAAACGTTCAGATAACTTACAACTCAATAGATTCTACCTTCTTGTAGCGTTTCAGCCTGATTGGACCTTGTTTTCACACAAATGGACCCAGAATGATGTGAAATTGTGCTTCGTGCAACATAATTCTGGATGCCATTTACAAACCATAAGTGCTAATGACTCCATTCCTTTTTGTGGTTGTAGGGGCTGTTGATTGGAGTACACTAAAACAAACCTGATCTCTCTAGGACATTCAGAAGCCAAGTTATAAGCCTACAAATGTGTAACTGGACTACTTCTTTAAATTGACACCAGATCCGGTGATCTTTGGGACATGGTTTGACCCCCTTAGGAAAGTGCTATCATCATGAAACGTTCAGATCACTTACAACTCAGTAGATTCTACCTTCCTGTAAAGTTTCAGCCTGATTGGACCTTGTTTTCACACAAATGAACCCAGAATGATGTGAAATTGTGCTTCGTGCAACATAATTCTGGGTGCCATTTAAAAACCATAAGGGCTAATGACTCCATTCCTTTTTGTGGTTGTAGGGGCTGTTGATTGGAGTACACTAAAACAACCCTGACCTCTCTAGGACATTCAGAAGCCAAGTTATAAGCCCACAAATGTGAAACTGGACTACTTCTTTAAAGTGACACCAGATCCGGTGACCTTTGGGACATGGTTTGACCCCCTTAGGAAAGTGCGATCATCATGAAATGTTCAGATCACTTACAACTCAATAGATTCTATCTTCCTGTATTGTTTCAGCCTGATTGGACCTTGTTTTCACACAAATGAACCCAGAATGATGTGAAATTGTGCTTCGTGCAACATAATTCTGGGTGCCATTTAAAAACCATAAGTGCTAATGTCTCCATTCCTTTTTGTGGTTGTAGGGGCTGTTTATTGGAGTACACTAAAGCAAACGTGATCGCTCTGGGTATTCAGAAGCCAAGTTATAAGCCCACACATGTGTAACTGGACTACTTCTTTAAATTGACACCAGATCCGGTGACCTTTGGGACATGGTTTGACCCCCTTAGGAAAGTGCTATCATCATGAAACGTTCAGATCACATACAACTCAATAGATTCTACCTTCCTGTAACATTTCAGCCTGATTGGACCTTGTTTTCACACAAATGGACCCAGAATGATGTGAAATTGTGCTTCGTGCAACATAATTCTGGGTGCCATTTACAAACCATAAGTGCTAATGACTCCATTCCTTTTTGTGGTTGTAGGGGCTGTTGATTGGAGTACACTAAAACAAACCTGACCTCTCTAGGACATTCAGAAGCCAAGTTATAAGCCCACAAAGGTGTAACTGGACTACTTCTTTAAAGTGACACCAGGCCCGGTGACCTTTGGGACATGGTTTGACCCCCTATGGGAATGTGAGATCATCATGAAACGTTCAAATCACTTACAACTCAATAGATTCTACCTTCTTGTAACGTTTCAGCCTGATTGGACCTTGTTTTCACACAAATGGACCCAGAATGATGTGAAATTGTGCTTCGTGCAACATAATTCTGGGTGCCAATTACAAACCATAAGTGCTAATGACTCCATTCCTTTTGTGGTTGTAGGGGCTGTTGATTGGAGTACACTAAAACAAACCTGATCTCTCTAGGACATTCAGAAGCCAAGTTATAAGCCCACAAAGGTGTAACTGGACTACTTCTTTAAATTGACACCAGATCCGGTGACCTTTGGGACATGGTTTGACCACCTTAGGAAAGTGCGATCATCATGAAACGTTCAGATCACTTACAACTCAATAGATTCTACCTTCCTGTATTGTTTCAGCCTGATTGGACCTTGTTTTCACACAAATGAACCCAGAATGATGTGAAATTGTGCTTCGTGCAACATAATTCTGGGTGCCATTTAAAAACCATAAGTGCTAATGTCTCCATTCCTTTTTATGGTTGTAGGGGCTGTTGATTGGAGTACACTAAAGCAAACCTGATCGCTCTAGGACATTCAGGAGCCAAGTTATAAGCCCACAAATGTGTAACTGGACTACTTCTTTAAATTGACACCAGATCCGGTGACCTTTGGGACATGGTTTGACCCCCTTAGGAAAGTGCTATCATCATGAAACGTTCAGATCACTTACAACTCAATAGATTCTACCTTCCTGTAACGTTTCAGCCTGATTGGACCTTGTTTTCACACAAATGGACCCAGAATGATGTGAAATTGTGCTTCGTGCAACATAATTCTGGGTGCCATTTACAAACCATAAGTGCTAATGACTCCATTCCTTTTTGTGGTTGTAGGGGCTGTTGATTGGAGTACACTAAAACAAACCTGACCTCTCTAGGACATTCAGAAGCCAAGTTATAAGCCCACAAAGGTGTAACTGGACTACTTCTTTAAAGTGACACCAGGCCCGGTGACCTTTGGGACATGGTTTGACCCCCTATGGGAATGTGAGATCATCATGAAACGTTCAGATCACTTACAACTCAATAGATTCTACCTTCTTGTAACGTTTCAGCCTGATTGGACCTTGTTTTCACACAAATGGACCCAGAATGATGTGAAATTGTGCTTCGTGCAACATAATTCTGGGTGCCATTTACAAACCATAAGTGCTAATGACTCCATTCCTTTTGTGGTTGTAGGGGCTGTTGATTGGAGTACACTAAAACAAACCTGATCTCTCTAGGACATTCAGAAGCCAAGTTATAAGCCCACAAATGTGTAACTGGACTACTTCTTTAAATTGACACCAGATCCGGTGACCTTTGGGACATGGTTTGACCCCCTTAGGAAAGTGCTATCATCATGAAACGTTCAGATCACTTACAACTCAATAGATTCTACCTTCTTGTAACGTATCAGCCTGATTGGACCTTGTTTTCACACAAATGGACCCAGAATGATGTGAAATTGTGCTTCGTGCAACATAATTCTGGGTGCCACTTACAAACCATAAGTGCTAATGACTCCATTCCTTTTTGGGGTTGTAGGGGCTGTTGATTGGAGTACATTAAAACAAACCTGATCTCTCTAGGACATTCAGAAGCCAAGTTATAAGCCCACAAATGTGTAACTGGACTACTTCTTTAAATTGACACCAGATCCGGTGACCTTTGGGACATGGTGTGACCCCCTTAGGAAAGTTCTATCATCATGAAACGTTCAGATCACTTACAACTCAATAGATTCTATCTTCCAGTAACGTTTCAGCCTGATTGGACCTTGTTTTCACACAAATGGACCCAGAATGATGTGAAATTGTGCTTCGTGCAACATAATTCTGGGTGCAATTTACAAACCGTAAGTGCTAATGACTCCATTCCTTTTTGTGGTTGTAGGGGCTGTTGATTGGAGTACACTAAAACAAACCTAACCTCTCTAGGACATTGAGAAGCTAAGTTATAAGCCCACAAAGGTGTAACTGGATTACTTCTTTAAAGTGACACCAGGCCCAGTGACCTTTGGGACATGGTTTTACCCCCTATAGGAATGTGCGATCATCTTGAAACGTTCAGATCACTTACAACTCAATAGATTCTACCTTCTTGTAGCGTTTCAGCCTGATTGGACCTTGTTTTCACACAAATGGACCCAGAATGATGTGAAATTGTGCTTCGTGCAACATAATTCTGGGTGCCACTTACAAACCATAAGTGCTAATGACTCCATTCCTTTTTGGGGTTGTAGGGGCTGTTGATTGGAGTACATTAAAACAAACCTGATCTCTCTAGGACATTCAGAAGCCAAGTTATAAGCCCACAAATGTGTAACTGGACTACTTCTTTAAATTGACACCAGATCCGGTGACCTTTGGGACATGGTGTGACCCCCTTAGGAAAGTTCTATCATCATGAAACGTTCAGATCACTTACAACTCAATAGATTCTACCTTCCAGTAACGTTTCAGCCTGATTGGACCTTTTTTTCCACACAAATGGACCCAGAATGATGTGAAATTGTGCTTCGTGCAACATAATTCTGGGTGCCATTTACAAACCATAAGTGCTAATGACTCCATTCCTGTTAGAGGTTGTAGGGGCTGTTGATTGGAGTACACTAAAACAAACCTGACCTCTCTAGGACATTCAGAAGCCAAGTTATAAGCCCACAAAGTGTAACTGGACTACTTCTTTAAAGTGACACCAGGCCCGGTGACCTTTGGGACATGGTTTTACCCGCTATAGGAATGTGCGATCATCTTGAAACGTTCAGATAACTTACAACTCAATAGATTCTACCTTCTTGTAGCGTTTCAGCCTGATTGGACCTTGTTTTCACACAAATGGACCCAGAATGATGTGAAATTGTGCTTCGTGCAACATAATTCTGGATGCCATTTACAAACCATAAGTGCTAATGACTCCATTCCTTTTTGTGGTTGTAGGGGCTGTTGATTGGAGTACACTAAAACAAACCTGATCTCTCTAGGACATTCAGAAGCCAAGTTATAAGCCTACAAATGTGTAACTGGACTACTTCTTTAAATTGACACCAGATCCGGTGATCTTTGGGACATGGTTTGACCCCCTTAGGAAAGTGCTATCATCATGAAACGTTCAGATCACTTACAACTCAGTAGATTCTACCTTCCTGTAAAGTTTCAGCCTGATTGGACCTTGTTTTCACACAAATGAACCCAGAATGATGTGAAATTGTGCTTCGTGCAACATAATTCTGGGTGCCATTTAAAAACCATAAGGGCTAATGACTCCATTCCTTTTTGTGGTTGTAGGGGCTGTTGATTGGAGTACACTAAAACAACCCTGACCTCTCTAGGACATTCAGAAGCCAAGTTATAAGCCCACAAATGTGTAACTGGACTACTTCTTTAAAGTGACACCAGATCCGGTGACCTTTGGGACATGGTTTGACCCCCTTAGGAAAGTGCGATCATCATGAAATGTTCAGATCACTTACAACTCAATAGATTCTATCTTCCTGTATTGTTTCAGCCTGATTGGACCTTGTTTTCACACAAATGAACCCAGAATGATGTGAAATTGTGCTTCGTGCAACATAATTCTGGGTGCCATTTAAAAACCATAAGTGCTAATGTCTCCATTCCTTTTTGTGGTTGTAGGGGCTGTTTATTGGAGTACACTAAAGCAAACGTGATCGCTCTGGACATTCAGAAGCCAAGTTATAAGCCCACACATGTGTAACTGGACTACTTCTTTAAATTGACACCAGATCCGGTGACCTTTGGGACATGGTTTGACCCCCTTAGGAAAGTGCTATCATCATGAAACGTTCAGATCACTTACAACTCAATAGATTCTACCTTCCTGTAACATTTCAGCCTGATTGGACCTTGTTTTCACACAAATGGACCCAGAATGATGTGAAATTGTGCTTCGTGCAACATAATTCTGGGTGCCATTTACAAACCATAAGTGCTAATGACTCCATTCCTTTTTGTGGTTGTAGGGGCTGTTGATTGGAGTACACTAAAACAAACCTGACCTCTCTAGGACATTCAGAAGCCAAGTTATAAGCCCACAAAGGTGTAACTGGACTACTTCTTTAAAGTGACACCAGGCCCGGTGACCTTTGGGACATGGTTTGACCCCCTATGGGAATGTGAGATCATCATGAAACGTTCAAATCACTTACAACTCAATAGATTCTACCTTCTTGTAACGTTTCAGCCTGATTGGACCTTGTTTTCACACAAATGGACCCAGAATGATGTGAAATTGTGCTTCGTGCAACATAATTCTGGGTGCCAATTACAAACCATAAGTGCTAATGACTCCATTCCTTTTGTGGTTGTAGGGGCTGTTGATTGGAGTACACTAAAACAAACCTGATCTCTCTAGGACATTCAGAAGCCAAGTTATAAGCCCACAAAGGTGTAACTGGACTACTTCTTTAAATTGACACCAGATCCGGTGACCTTTGGGACATGGTTTGACCACCTTAGGAAAGTGTGATCATCATGAAACGTTCAGATCACTTACAACTCAATAGATTCTACCTTCCTGTATTGTTTCCGCCTGATTGGACCTTGTTTTCACACAAATGAACCCAGAATGATGTGAAATTGTGCTTCGTGCAACATAATTCTGGGTGCCATTTAAAAACCATAAGTGCTAATGTCTCCATTCCTTTTTATGGTTGTAGGGGCTGTTGATTGGAGTACACTAAAGCAAACCTGATCGCTCTAGGACATTCAGAAGCCAAGTTATAAGCCCACAAATGTGTAACTGGACTACTTCTTTAAATTGACACCAGATCCGGTGACCTTTGGGACATGGTTTGACCCCCTTAGGAAAGTGCTATCATCATGAAACGTTCAGATCACTTACAACTCAATAGATTCTACCTTCCTGTAACGTTTCAGCCTGATTGGACCTTGTTTTCACACAAATGGACCCAGAATGATGTGAAATTGTGCTTCGTGCAACATAATTCTGGGTGCCATTTACAAACCATAAGTGCTAATGACTCCATTCCTTTTTGTGGTTGTAGGGGCTGTTGATTGGAGTACACTAAAACAAACCTGACCTCTCTAGGACATTCAGAAGCCAAGTTATAAGCCCACAAAGGTGTAACTGGACTACTTCTTTAAAGTGACACCAGGCCCGGTGACCTTTGGGACATGGTTTGACCCCCTATGGGAATGTGAGATCATCATGAAACGTTCAGATCACTTACAACTCAATAGATTCTACCTTCTTGTAACGTTTCAGCCTGATTGGACCTTGTTTTCACACAAATGGACCCAGAATGATGTGAAATTGTGCTTCGTGCAACATAATTCTGGGTGCCATTTACAAACCATAAGTGCTAATGACTCCATTCCTTTTGTGGTTGTAGGGGCTGTTGATTGGAGTACACTAAAACAAACCTGATCTCTCTAGGACATTCAGAAGCCAAGTTATAAGCCCACAAATGTGTAACTGGACTACTTCTTTAAATTGACACCAGATCCGGTGACCTTTGGGACATGGTTTGACCCCCTTAGGAAAGTGCTATCATCATGAAACGTTCAGATCACTTACAACTCAATAGATTCTACCTTCTTGTAACGTATCAGCCTGATTGGACCTTGTTTTCACACAAATGGACCCAGAATGATGTGAAATTGTGCTTCGTGCAACATAATTCTGGGTGCCACTTACAAACCATAAGTGCTAATGACTCCATTCCTTTTTGGGGTTGTAGGGGCTGTTGATTGGAGTACATTAAAACAAACCTGATCTCTCTAGGACATTCAGAAGCCAAGTTATAAGCCCACAAATGTGTAACTGGACTACTTCTTTAAATTGACACCAGATCCGGTGACCTTTGGGACATGGTGTGACCCCCTTAGGAAAGTTCTATCATCATGAAACGTTCAGATCACTTACAACTCAATAGATTCTACCTTCCAGTAACGTTTCAGCCTGATTGGACCTTGTTTTCACACAAATGGACCCAGAATGATGTGAAATTGTGCTTCGTGCAACATAATTCTGGGTGCAATTTACAAACCGTAAGTGCTAATGACTCCATTCCTTTTTGTGGTTGTAGGGGCTGTTGATTGGAGTGCACTAAAACAAACCTAACCTCTCTAGGACATTGAGAAGCTAAGTTATAAGCCCACAAAGGTGTAACTGGATTACTTCTTTAAAGTGACACCAGGCCCAGTGACCTTTGGGACATGGTTTTACCCCCTATAGGAATGTGCGATCATCTTGAAACGTTCAGATCACTTACAACTCAATAGATTCTACCTTCTTGTAGCGTTTCAGCCTGATTGGACCTTGTTTTCACACAAATGGACCCAGAATGATGTGAAATTGTGCTTCGTGCAACATAATTCTGGGTGCCATTTACAAACCATAAGTGCTAATGACTCCATTCCTTTTTGTGGTTGTAGGGGCTGTTGATTGGAGTACACTAAAACAAACCTGATCTCTCTAGGACATTCAGAAGCCAAGTTATAAGCCCACAAATGTGTAACTGGACTACTTCTTTAAATTGACACCAGATCCGGTGATCTTTGGGACATGGTTTGACCCCCTTAGGAAAGTGCTATCATCATGAAACGTTTAGATCACTTACAACTCAGTAGATTCTACCTTCCTGTAAAGTTTCAGCCTGATTGGACCTTGTTTTCAAACAAATGAACCCAGAATGATGTGAAATTGTGCTTCGTGCAACATAATTCTGGGTGCCATTTAAAAACCATAAGTGCTAATGACTCCATTCCTTTTTGTGGTTGTAGGGGCTGTTGATTGGAGTACACTAAAACAACCCTGACCTCTCTAGGACATTCAGAAGCCAAGTTATAAGCCCACAAATGTGTAACTGGACTACTTCTTTAAAGTGACACCAGATCCGGTGACCTTTGGGACATGGTTTGACCCCCTTAGGAAAGTGCGATCATCATGAAACGTTCAGATTACTTCCAACTCAATAGATTCTACCTTCCTGTATTGTTTCAGCCTGATTGGACCTTGTTTTCACACAAATGAACCCAGAATGATGTGAAATTGTGCTTCGTGCAACATAATTCTGGGTGCCATTTAAAAACCATAAGTGCTAATGTCTCCATTCCTTTTTGTGGTTGTAGGGGCTGTTGATTGGAGTACACTAAAACAAACCTGACCTCTCTAGGACATTCAGAAGCCAAGTTATAAGCCCACAAAGGTGTAACTGGACTACTTCTTTAAAGTGACACCAGGCCCGGTGACCTTTGGGACATGGTTTGACCCCCTATGGGAATGTGAGATCATCATGAAACGTTCAGATCACTTACAACTCAATAGATTCTACCTTCTTGTAACGTTTCAGCCTGATTGGACCTTGTTTTCACACAAATGGACCCAGAATGATGTGAAATTGTGCTTCGTGCAACACAATTCTGGGTGCCAATTACAAACCATAAGTGCTAATGACTCCATTCCTTTTGTGGTTGTAGGGGCTGTTGATTGGAGTACACTAAAACAAACCTGATCTCTCTAGGACATTCAGAAGCCAAGTTAAAAGCCCACAAATGTGTAACTGGACTACTTCTTTAAATTGACACCAGATCCGGTGACCTTTGGGACATGGTTTGATCCCCTTAGGAAAGCGCTATCATCATGAAATGTTCAGATCACTTACAACTAAATAGATTCTACCTTCCTGTAACGTTTCAGCCTGATTGGACCTTGTTTTCACACAAATGAACCCAGAATGATGTGAAATTGTGCTTCGTGCAACATAATTCTGGGTGCCATTTACAAACCATAAATGCTAATGACTCCATTCCTTTTTGTGGTTGTAGGGGCTGTTGATTGGAGTACATTAAAACAAACCTGATCTCTCTAGGACATTCAGAAGCCAAGTTATAAGCCCACAAATGTGTAACTGGACTACTTCTTTAAATTGACACCAGATCCGGTGACCTTTGGGACATGGTTTGACCCCCTTAGGAAAGTGCTATCATCATGAAACGTTCAGATCACTTACAACTCAATAGATTCTACCTTCTTGTAACGTATCAGCCTGATTGGACCTTGTTTTCACACAAATGGACCCAGAATGATGTGAAATTGTGCTTCGTGCAACATAATTCTGGGTGCCATTTACAAACCATAAGTGCTAATGACTCCATTCCTTTTTGTGGTTGTAGGGGCTGTTGATTGGAGTATACTAAAACAAACCTGATCTCTGTAGAACATTCAGAAGCCAAGTTATAAGCCCACAAATGTGTAATTGGACTACTTCTTTAAAGTGACACCAGATCCGATGACCTTTGGGACATGGTTTGACCCCCTTAGGAAAGCGCTATCATCATGAAACGTTCAGATCACTTACAACTCAATAGATTCTAGCTTCCAGTAACGTTTCAGCCTGATTGGACCTTGTTTTCACACAAATGAACCCAGAATGATGTGAAATTGTGCTTCGTGCAAAATAATTCTGGGTGCCATTTACAAACCATAAATGCTAATGACTCCATTCCTTTTTGTGGTTGTAGGGGCTGTTGATTGGAGTACACTAAAACAAACCTAACCTCTCTAGGACATTCAGAAGCCAAGTTATAAGCCCACAAAGGTGTAACTGGACTACTTCTTTAAAGTGACACTTGGCCCAGTGACCTTTGGGACATGGTTTGACCCCCTATAGGAATGTGCGATCATCTTGAAACGTTCAGATCACTTACAACTCAATAGATTCTACCTTCTTGTAGCGTTTCAGCCGGATTGGACCTTGTTTTCACACAAATTGACCCAGAATGATGTGAAATTGTGCTTCGTGCAACATAATTCTGGGTGCCACTTACAAACCATAAGTGCTAATGACTCCATTCCTTTTTGTGGTTGTAGGGGCTGTTGATTGGAGTACATTAAAACAAACCTGATCTCTCTAGGACATTCAGAAGCCAAGTTATAAGCCCACAAATGTGTAACTGGACTACTTCTTTAAATTGACACCAGATCCAGTGACCTTTGGGACATGGTTTGACCCCCTTAGGAAAGTTCTATCATCATGAAACGTTCAGATCACTTACAACTCAATAGATTCTACCTTCCTGTAACGTTTCAGCCTGATTGGACCTTGTTTTCACACAAACGGACCCAGAATGATGTGAAATCGTGCTTCGTGCAACATAATTCTGGGTGCCATTTACAAACCATAAGTGCTAATGACTCCATTCCTTTTTGTGGTTGTAGGGGCTGTTGATTGGAGTGCACTAAAACAAACCTAACCTCTCTAGGACATTCAGAAGCCAAGTTATAAGCCCACAAAGGTGTAACTGGACTACTTCTTTAAATTGACACCAGATCCGGTGATCTTTGGGACATGGTTTGACCCCCTTAGGAAAGTGCGATCATCATGAAACGTTCAGATTACTTCCAACTCAATAGATTCTACCTTCCTGTATTGTTTCAGCCTGATTGGACCTTGTTTTCACACAAATGAACCCAGAATGATGTGAAATTGTGCTTCGTGCAACATAATTCTGGGTGCCATTTAAAAACCATAAGTGCTAATGTCTCCATTCCTTTTTGTGGTTGTAGGGGCTGTTGATTGGAGTACACTAAAACAAACCTGACCTCTCTAGGACATTCAGAAGCCAAGTTATAAGCCCACAAAGGTGTAACTGGACTACTTCTTTAAAGTGACACCAGGCCCGGTGACCTTTGGGACATGGTTTGACCCCCTATGGGAATGTGAGATCATCATGAAACGTTCAGATCACTTACAACTCAATAGATTCTACCTTCTTGTAACGTTTCAGCCTGATTGGACCTTGTTTTCACACAAATGGACCCAGAATGATGTGAAATTGTGCTTCGTGCAACACAATTCTGGGTGCCAATTACAAACCATAAGTGCTAATGACTCCATTCCTTTTGTGGTTGTAGGGGCTGTTGATTGGAGTACACTAAAACAAACCTGATCTCTCTAGGACATTCAGAAGCCAAGTTAAAAGCCCACAAATGTGTAACTGGACTACTTCTTTAAATTGACACCAGATCCGGTGACCTTTGGGACATGGTTTGATCCCCTTAGGAAAGCGCTATCATCATGAAACGTTCAGATCACTTACAACTAAATAGATTCTACCTTCCTGTAACGTTTCAGCCTGATTGGACCTTGTTTTCACACAAATGAACCCAGAATGATGTGAAATTGTGCTTCGTGCAACATAATTCTGGGTGCCATTTACAAACCATAAATGCTAATGACTCCATTCCTTTTTGTGGTTGTAGGGGCTGTTGATTGGAGTACATTAAAACAAACCTGATCTCTCTAGGACATTCAGAAGCCAAGTTATAAGCCCACAAATGTGTAACTGGACTACTTCTTTAAATTGACACCAGATCCGGTGACCTTTGGGACATGGTTTGACCCCCTTAGGAAAGTGCTATCATCATGAAACGTTCAGATCACTTACAACTCAATAGATTCTACCTTCTTGTAACGTATCAGCCTGATTGGACCTTGTTTTCACACAAATGGACCCAGAATGATGTGAAATTGTGCTTCGTGCAACATAATTCTGGGTGCCATTTACAAACCATAAGTGCTAATGACTCCATTCCTTTTTGTGGTTGTAGGGGCTGTTGATTGGAGTATACTAAAACAAACCTGATCTCTCTAGGACATTCAGAAGCCAAGTTATAAGCCCACAAATGTGTAATTGGACTACTTCTTTAAAGTGACACCAGATCCGATGACCTTTGGGACATGGTTTGACCCCCTTAGGAAAGCGCTATCATCATGAAACGTTCAGATCACTTACAACTCAATAGATTCTAGCTTCCAGTAACGTTTCAGCCTGATTGGACCTTGTTTTCACACAAATGAACCCAGAATGATGTGAAATTGTGCTTCGTGCAAAATAATTCTGGGTGCCATTTACAAACCATAAATGCTAATGACTCCATTCCTTTTTGTGGTTGTAGGGGCTGTTGATTGGAGTATACTAAAACAAACCTGATCTCTCTAGGACATTCAGAAGCCAAGTTATAAGCCCACAAATGTGTAACTGGACTACTTCTTTAGACACCAGATCCAATGACCTTTGGGACATGGTTTGACCCCCTTAGGGAAGTGCTATCATCATGAAACGTTCAGATCACTTACAACTTAATAGATTCTACCTTCCTGTAATGTTTCAGCCTGATTGGACCTTGTTTTCACACAAATGGACCCAGAATGATGTGAAATTGTGCTTCGTGCAACATAATTCTGGGTGCCATTTACAAACCATAAGTGCTAATGACTCCATTCCTTTTTGTGGTTGTAGGGGCTGTTGATTGGAGTATACTAAAACAAACCTGATCTCTCCAGGACATTCAGAAGCCAAGTTATAAGCCCACAAATGTGTAACTGGACTACTTCTTTAAATTGACCCCAGATCCGGTGACCTTTGGGACATGGTTTGACCCCCTTAGGAAAGCGCTATCATCATGAAACGTTCAGATCACTTACAACTCAATAGATTCTAGCTTCCAGTAACGTTTCAGCCTGATTGGACCTTGTTTTCACACAAATGAACCCAGAATGATGTGAAATTGTGCTTCGTGCAACATAATTCTGGGTGCCATTTAAAAACCATAAGTGCTAATGACTCCATTCCTTTTTGTGGTTGTAGGGGCTGTTGATTGGAGTATACTAAAACAAACCTGATCTCTCTAGGACATTCAGAAGCCAAGTTATAAGCCCACAAATGTGTAACTGGACTACTTCTTTAGACACCAGATCCAATGACCTTTGGGACATGGTTTGACCCCCTTAGGGAAGTGCTATCATCATGAAACGTTCAGATCACTTACAACTCAGTAGATTCTACCTTCCTGTAAAGTTTCAGCCTGATTGGACCTTGTTTTCACACAAATGGACCCAGAATGATGTGAAATTGTGCTTCGTGCAACATAATTCTGGGTGCCATTTAAAAACCATAAGTGCTAATGTCTCCATTCCTTTTTGTGGCTGTAGGGGCTGTTGATTGGAGTACACTAAAGCAAACCTGATCACTCTAGGACATTCAGAAGCCAAGTTATAAGCCCACAAATGTGTAACTGGACTACTTCTTTAAATTGACACCAGATCCGGTGACCTTTGGGACATGGTTTGACCCCCTTAGGAAAGTGCTATCATCATGAAACGTTCAGATCAATTACAACTCAATAGATTCTACCTTCCTGTAACGTTTCAGCCTGATTGGACCTTGTTTTCACACAAATGAACCCAGAATGATGTGAAATTGTGCTTCGTGCAACATAATTCTGGGTGCCATTTAAAAACCATAAGTGCTAATGACTCCATTCCTTTTTGTGGTTGTAGGGGCTGTTGATTGGAGTATACTAAAACAAACCTGATCTCTCTAGGACATTCAGAAGCCAAGTTATAAGCCCACAAATGTGTAACTGGACTACTTCTTTAGACACCAGATCCGATGACCTTTGGGACATGGTTTGACCCCCTTAGGGAAGTGCTATCATCATGAAACGTTCAGATCACTTACAACTTAATAGATTCTACCTTCCTGTAATGTTTCAGCCTGATTGGACCTTGTTTTCACACAAATGGACCCAGAATGATGTGAAATTGTGCTTCGTGCAACATAATTCTGGGTGCCATTTACAAACCATAAGTGCTAATGACTCCATTCCTTTTTGTGGTTGTAGGGGCTGTTGATTGGAGTACATTAAAACAAACCTGATCTCTCTAAGATCACCGGATCTGGTGTCAATTTAAAGAAGTAGTCCAGTTACACCTTTGTGGGCTTATAACTTGGCTTCTGAATGTCCTAGAGAGGTTAGGTTTGTTTTAGTGCACTCCAATCAACAGCCCCTACAACCACAAAAAGGAATGGAGTCATTAGCACTTATGGTTTGTAAATGGCACCCAGAATTATGTTGCACGAAGCACGATTTCACATCATTCTGGGTCCGTTTGTGTGAAAACAAGGTCCAATCAGGCTGAAACGTTACAGGAAGGTAGAATCTATTGAGTTGTAAGTGATCTGAACGTTTCATGATGATAGAACTTTCCTAAGGGGGTCAAACCATGTCCCAAAGGTCACTGGATCTGGTGTCAATTTAAAGAAGTAGTCCAGTTACACATTTGTGGGCTTATAACTTGGCTTCTGAATGTCCTAGAGAGATCAGGTTTGTTTTAATGTACTCCAATCAACAGCCCCTACAACCACAAAAAGGAATGGAGTCATTAGCACTTATGGTTTGTAAGTGGCACCCAGAATTATGTTGCACGAAGCACAATTTCACATCATTCTGGGTCAATTTGTGTGAAAACAAGGTCCAATCCGGCTGAAACGCTACAAGAAGGTAGAATCTATTGAGTTGTAAGTGATCTGAACGTTTCAAGATGATCGCACATTCCTATAGGGGGTCAAACCATGTCCCAAAGGTCACTGGGCCAAGTGTCACTTTAAAGAAGTAGTCCAGTTACACCTTTGTGGGCTTATAACTTGGCTTCTGAATGTCCTAGAGAGGTTAGGTTTGTTTTAGTGTACTCCAATCAACAGCCCCTACAACCACAAAAAGGAATGGAGTCATTAGCATTTATGGTTTGTAAATGGCACCCAGAATTATTTTGCACGAAGCACAATTTCACATCATTCTGGGTTCATTTGTGTGAAAACAAGGTCCAATCAGGCTGAAACGTTACTGGAAGCTAGAATCTATTGAGTTGTAAGTGATCTGAACGTTTCATGATGATAGCGCTTTCCTAAGGGGGTCAAACCATGTCCCAAAGGTCATCGGATCTGGTGTCACTTTAAAGAAGTAGTCCAATTACACATTTGTGGGCTTATAACTTGGCTTCTGAATGTTCTACAGAGATCAGGTTTGTTTTAGTATACTCCAATCAACAGCCCCTACAACCACAAAAAGGAATGGAGTCATTAGCACTTATGGTTTGTAAATGGCACCCAGAATTATGTTGCACGAAGCACAATTTCACATCATTCTGGGTCCATTTGTGTGAAAACAAGGTCCAATCAGGCTGATACGTTACAAGAAGGTAGAATCTATTGAGTTGTAAGTGATCTGAACGTTTCATGATGATAGCACTTTCCTAAGGGGGTCAAACCATGTCCCAAAGGTCACCGGATCTGGTGTCAATTTAAAGAAGTAGTCCAGTTACACATTTGTGGGCTTATAACTTGGCTTCTGAATGTCCTAGAGAGATCAGGTTTGTTTTAATGTACTCCAATCAACAGCCCCTACAACCACAAAAAGGAATGGAGTCATTAGCATTTATGGTTTGTAAATGGCACCCAGAATTATGTTGCACGAAGCACAATTTCACATCATTCTGGGTTCATTTGTGTGAAAACAAGGTCCAATCAGGCTGAAACGTTACAGGAAGGTAGAATCTATTTAGTTGTAAGTGATCTGAACGTTTCATGATGATAGCGCTTTCCTAAGGGGATCAAACCATGTCCCAAAGGTCACCGGATCTGGTGTCAATTTAAAGAAGTAGTCCAGTTACACATTTGTGGGCTTTTAACTTGGCTTCTGAATGTCCTAGAGAGATCAGGTTTGTTTTAGTGTACTCCAATCAACAGCCCCTACAACCACAAAAGGAATGGAGTCATTAGCACTTATGGTTTGTAATTGGCACCCAGAATTGTGTTGCACGAAGCACAATTTCACATCATTCTGGGTCCATTTGTGTGAAAACAAGGTCCAATCAGGCTGAAACGTTACAAGAAGGTAGAATCTATTGAGTTGTAAGTGATCTGAACGTTTCATGATGATCTCACATTCCCATAGGGGGTCAAACCATGTCCCAAAGGTCACCGGGCCTGGTGTCACTTTAAAGAAGTAGTCCAGTTACACCTTTGTGGGCTTATAACTTGGCTTCTGAATGTCCTAGAGAGGTCAGGTTTGTTTTAGTGTACTCCAATCAACAGCCCCTACAACCACAAAAAGGAATGGAGACATTAGCACTTATGGTTTTTAAATGGCACCCAGAATTATGTTGCACGAAGCACAATTTCACATCATTCTGGGTTCATTTGTGTGAAAACAAGGTCCAATCAGGCTGAAACAATACAGGAAGGTAGAATCTATTGAGTTGGAAGTAATCTGAACGTTTCATGATGATCGCACTTTCCTAAGGGGGTCAAACCATGTCCCAAAGGTCACCGGATCTGGTGTCACTTTAAAGAAGTAGTCCAGTTACACATTTGTGGGCTTATAACTTGGCTTCTGAATGTCCTAGAGAGGTCAGGGTTGTTTTAGTGTACTCCAATCAACAGCCCCTACAACCACAAAAAGGAATGGAGTCATTAGCACTTATGGTTTTTAAATGGCACCCAGAATTATGTTGCACGAAGCACAATTTCACATCATTCTGGGTTCATTTGTTTGAAAACAAGGTCCAATCAGGCTGAAACTTTACAGGAAGGTAGAATCTACTGAGTTGTAAGTGATCTAAACGTTTCATGATGATAGCACTTTCCTAAGGGGGTCAAACCATGTCCCAAAGATCACCGGATCTGGTGTCAATTTAAAGAAGTAGTCCAGTTACACATTTGTGGGCTTATAACTTGGCTTCTGAATGTCCTAGAGAGATCAGGTTTGTTTTAGTGTACTCCAATCAACAGCCCCTACAACCACAAAAAGGAATGGAGTCATTAGCACTTATGGTTTGTAAATGGCACCCAGAATTATGTTGCACGAAGCACAATTTCACATCATTCTGGGTCCATTTGTGTGAAAACAAGGTCCAATCAGGCTGAAACGCTACAAGAAGGTAGAATCTATTGAGTTGTAAGTGATCTGAACGTTTCAAGATGATCGCACATTCCTATAGGGGGTAAAACCATGTCCCAAAGGTCACTGGGCCTGGTGTCACTTTAAAGAAGTAATCCAGTTACACCTTTGTGGGCTTATAACTTAGCTTCTCAATGTCCTAGAGAGGTTAGGTTTGTTTTAGTGTACTCCAATCAACAGCCCCTACAACCACAAAAAGGAATGGAGTCATTAGCACTTACGGTTTGTAAATTGCACCCAGAATTATGTTGCACGAAGCACAATTTCACATCATTCTGGGTCCATTTGTGTGAAAACAAGGTCCAATCAGGCTGAAACGTTACTGGAAGGTAGAATCTATTGAGTTGTAAGTGATCTGAACGTTTCATGATGATAGAACTTTCCTAAGGGGGTCACACCATGTCCCAAAGGTCACCGGATCTGGTGTCAATTTAAAGAAGTAGTCCAGTTACACATTTGTGGGCTTATAACTTGGCTTCTGAATGTCCTAGAGAGATCAGGTTTGTTTTAATGTACTCCAATCAACAGCCCCTACAACCCCAAAAAGGAATGGAGTCATTAGCACTTATGGTTTGTAAGTGGCACCCAGAATTATGTTGCACGAAGCACAATTTCACATCATTCTGGGTCCATTTGTGTGAAAACAAGGTCCAATCAGGCTGATACGTTACAAGAAGGTAGAATCTATTGAGTTGTAAGTGATCTGAACGTTTCATGATGATAGCACTTTCCTAAGGGGGTCAAACCATGTCCCAAAGGTCACCGGATCTGGTGTCAATTTAAAGAAGTAGTCCAGTTACACATTTGTGGGCTTATAACTTGGCTTCTGAATGTCCTAGAGAGATCAGGTTTGTTTTAGTGTACTCCAATCAACAGCCCCTACAACCACAAAAGGAATGGAGTCATTAGCACTTATGGTTTGTAAATGGCACCCAGAATTATGTTGCACGAAGCACAATTTCACATCATTCTGGGTCCATTTGTGTGAAAACAAGGTCCAATCAGGCTGAAACGTTACAAGAAGGTAGAATCTATTGAGTTGTAAGTGATCTGAACGTTTCATGATGATCTCACATTCCCATAGGGGGTCAAACCATGTCCCAAAGGTCACCGGGCCTGGTGTCACTTTAAAGAAGTAGTCCAGTTACACCTTTGTGGGCTTATAACTTGGCTTCTGAATGTCCTAGAGAGGTCAGGTTTGTTTTAGTGTACTCCAATCAACAGCCCCTACAACCACAAAAAGGAATGGAGTCATTAGCACTTATGGTTTGTAAATGGCACCCAGAATTATGTTGCACGAAGCACAATTTCACATCATTCTGGGTCCATTTGTGTGAAAACAAGGTCCAATCAGGCTGAAACGTTACAGGAAGGTAGAATCTATTGAGTTGTAAGTGATCTGAACGTTTCATGATGATAGCACTTTCCTAAGGGGGTCAAACCATGTCCCAAAGGTCACCGGATCTGGTGTCAATTTAAAGAAGTAGTCCAGTTACACATTTGTGGGCTTATAACTTGGCTTCTGAATGTCCTAGAGCGATCAGGTTTGCTTTAGTGTACTCCAATCAACAGCCCCTACAACCATAAAAAGGAATGGAGACATTAGCACTTATGGTTTTTAAATGGCACCCAGAATTATGTTGCACGAAGCACAATTTCACATCATTCTGGGTTCATTTGTGTGAAAACAAGGTCCAATCAGGCGGAAACAATACAGGAAGGTAGAATCTATTGAGTTGTAAGTGATCTGAACGTTTCATGATGATCACACTTTCCTAAGGTGGTCAAACCATGTCCCAAAGGTCACCGGATCTGGTGTCAATTTAAAGAAGTAGTCCAGTTACACCTTTGTGGGCTTATAACTTGGCTTCTGAATGTCCTAGAGAGATCAGGTTTGTTTTAGTGTACTCCAATCAACAGCCCCTACAACCACAAAAGGAATGGAGTCATTAGCACTTATGGTTTGTAATTGGCACCCAGAATTATGTTGCACGAAGCACAATTTCACATCATTCTGGGTCCATTTGTGTGAAAACAAGGTCCAATCAGGCTGAAACGTTACAAGAAGGTAGAATCTATTGAGTTGTAAGTGATTTGAACGTTTCATGATGATCTCACATTCCCATAGGGGGTCAAACCATGTCCCAAAGGTCACCGGGCCTGGTGTCACTTTAAAGAAGTAGTCCAGTTACACCTTTGTGGGCTTATAACTTGGCTTCTGAATGTCCTAGAGAGGTCAGGTTTGTTTTAGTGTACTCCAATCAACAGCCCCTACAACCACAAAAAGGAATGGAGTCATTAGCACTTATGGTTTGTAAATGGCACCCAGAATTATGTTGCACGAAGCACAATTTCACATCATTCTGGGTCCATTTGTGTGAAAACAAGGTCCAATCAGGCTGAAATGTTACAGGAAGGTAGAATCTATTGAGTTGTAAGTGATCTGAACGTTTCATGATGATAGCACTTTCCTAAGGGGGTCAAACCATGTCCCAAAGGTCACCGGATCTGGTGTCAATTTAAAGAAGTAGTCCAGTTACACATGTGTGGGCTTATAACTTGGCTTCTGAATGTCCAGAGCGATCACGTTTGCTTTAGTGTACTCCAATAAACAGCCCCTACAACCACAAAAAGGAATGGAGACATTAGCACTTATGGTTTTTAAATGGCACCCAGAATTATGTTGCACGAAGCACAATTTCACATCATTCTGGGTTCATTTGTGTGAAAACAAGGTCCAATCAGGCTGAAACAATACAGGAAGATAGAATCTATTGAGTTGTAAGTGATCTGAACATTTCATGATGATCGCACTTTCCTAAGGGGGTCAAACCATGTCCCAAAGGTCACCGGATCTGGTGTCACTTTAAAGAAGTAGTCCAGTTACACATTTGTGGGCTTATAACTTGGCTTCTGAATGTCCTAGAGAGGTCAGGGTTGTTTTAGTGTACTCCAATCAACAGCCCCTACAACCACAAAAAGGAATGGAGTCATTAGCCCTTATGGTTTTTAAATGGCACCCAGAATTATGTTGCACGAAGCACAATTTCACATCATTCTGGGTTCATTTGTGTGAAAACAAGGTCCAATCAGGCTGAAACTTTACAGGAAGGTAGAATCTACTGAGTTGTAAGTGATCTGAACGTTTCATGATGATAGCACTTTCCTAAGGGGGTCAAACCATGTCCCAAAGATCACCGGATCTGGTGTCAATTTAAAGAAGTAGTCCAGTTACACATTTGTAGGCTTATAACTTGGCTTCTGAATGTCCTAGAGAGATCAGGTTTGTTTTAGTGTACTCCAATCAACAGCCCCTACAACCACAAAAAGGAATGGAGTCATTAGCACTTATGGTTTGTAAATGGCATCCAGAATTATGTTGCACGAAGCACAATTTCACATCATTCTGGGTCCATTTGTGTGAAAACAAGGTCCAATCAGGCTGAAACGCTACAAGAAGGTAGAATCTATTGAGTTGTAAGTTATCTGAACGTTTCAAGATGATCGCACATTCCTATAGCGGGTAAAACCATGTCCCAAAGGTCACCGGGCCTGGTGTCACTTTAAAGAAGTAGTCCAGTTACACTTTGTGGGCTTATAACTTGGCTTCTGAATGTCCTAGAGAGGTCAGGTTTGTTTTAGTGTACTCCAATCAACAGCCCCTACAACCTCTAACAGGAATGGAGTCATTAGCACTTATGGTTTGTAAATGGCACCCAGAATTATGTTGCACGAAGCACAATTTCACATCATTCTGGGTCCATTTGTGTGGAAAAAAAGGTCCAATCAGGCTGAAACGTTACTGGAAGGTAGAATCTATTGAGTTGTAAGTGATCTGAACGTTTCATGATGATAGAACTTTCCTAAGGGGGTCACACCATGTCCCAAAGGTCACCGGATCTGGTGTGAATTTAAAGAAGTAGTCCAGTTACACATTTGTGGGCTTATAACTTGGCTTCTGAATGTCCTAGAGAGATCAGGTTTGTTTTAATGTACTCCAATCAACAGCCCCTACAACCCCAAAAAGGAATGGAGTCATTAGCACTTATGGTTTGTAAGTGGCACCCAGAATTATGTTGCACGAAGCACAATTTCACATCATTCTGGGTCCATTTGTGTGAAAACAAGGTCCAATCAGGCTGAAACGCTACAAGAAGGTAGAATCTATTGAGTTGTAAGTGATCTGAACGTTTCAAGATGATCGCACATTCCTATAGGGGGTAAAACCATGTCCCAAAGGTCACTGGGCCTGGTGTCACTTTAAAGAAGTAATCCAGTTACACCTTTGTGGGCTTATAACTTAGCTTCTCAATGTCCTAGAGAGGTTAGGTTTGTTTTAGTGTACTCCAATCAACAGCCCCTACAACCACAAAAAGGAATGGAGTCATTAGCACTTACGGTTTGTAAATTGCACCCAGAATTATGTTGCACGAAGCACAATTTCACATCATTCTGGGTCCATTTGTGTGAAAACAAGGTCCAATCAGGCTGAAACGTTACTGGAAGATAGAATCTATTGAGTTGTAAGTGATCTGAACGTTTCATGATGATAGAACTTTCCTAAGGGGGTCACACCATGTCCCAAAGGTCACCGGATCTGGTGTCAATTTAAAGAAGTAGTCCAGTTACACATTTGTGGGCTTATAACTTGGCTTCTGAATGTCCTAGAGAGATCAGGTTTGTTTTAATGTACTCCAATCAACAGCCCCTACAACCCCAAAAAGGAATGGAGTCATTAGCACTTATGGTTTGTAAGTGGCACCCAGAATTATGTTGCACGAAGCACAATTTCACATCATTCTGGGTCCATTTGTGTGAAAACAAGGTCCAATCAGGCTGATACGTTACAAGAAGGTAGAATCTATTGAGTTGTAAGTGATCTGAACGTTTCATGATGATAGCACTTTCCTAAGGGGGTCAAACCATGTCCCAAAGGTCACCGGATCTGGTGTCAATTTAAAGAAGTAGTCCAGTTACACATTTGTGGGCTTATAACTTGGCTTCTGAATGTCCTAGAGAGATCAGGTTTGTTTTAGTGTACTCCAATCAACAGCCCCTACAACCACAAAAGGAATGGAGTCATTAGCACTTATGGTTTGTAAATGGCACCCAGAATTATGTTGCACGAAGCACAATTTCACATCATTCTGGGTCCATTTGTGTGAAAACAAGGTCCAATCAGGCTGAAACGTTACAAGAAGGTAGAATCTATTGAGTTGTAAGTGATCTGAACGTTTCATGATGATCTCACATTCCCATAGGGGGTCAAACCATGTCCCAAAGGTCACCGGGCCTGGTGTCACTTTAAAGAAGTAGTCCAGTTACACCTTTGTGGGCTTATAACTTGGCTTCTGAATGTCCTAGAGAGGTCAGGTTTGTTTTAGTGTACTCCAATCAACAGCCCCTACAACCACAAAAAGGAATGGAGTCATTAGCACTTATGGTTTGTAAATGGCACCCAGAATTATGTTGCACGAAGCACAATTTCACATCATTCTGGGTCCATTTGTGTGAAAACAAGGTCCAATCAGGCTGAAACGTTACAGGAAGGTAGAATCTATTGAGTTGTAAGTGATCTGAACGTTTCATGATGATAGCACTTTCCTAAGGGGGTCAAACCATGTCCCAAAGGTCACCGGATCTGGTGTCAATTTAAAGAAGTAGTCCAGTTACACATTTGTGGGCTTATAACTTGGCTTCTGAATGTCCTAGAGCGATCAGGTTTGCTTTAGTGTACTCCAATCAACAGCCCCTACAACCATAAAAAGGAATGGAGACATTAGCACTTATGGTTTTTAAATGGCACCCAGAATTATGTTGCACGAAGCACAATTTCACATCATTCTGGGTTCATTTGTGTGAAAACAAGGTCCAATCAGGCTGAAACAATACAGGAAGGTAGAATCTATTGAGTTGTAAGTGATCTGAACGTTTCATGATGATCGCACTTTCCTAAGGTGGTCAAACCATGTCCCAAAGGTCACCGGATCTGGTGTCAATTTAAAGAAGTAGTCCAGTTACACCTTTGTGGGCTTATAACTTGGCTTCTGAATGTCCTAGAGAGATCAGGTTTGTTTTAGTGTACTCCAATCAACAGCCCCTACAACCACAAAAGGAATGGAGTCATTAGCACTTATGGTTTGTAATTGGCACCCAGAATTATGTTGCACGAAGCACAATTTCACATCATTCTGGGTCCATTTGTGTGAAAACAAGGTCCAATCAGGCTGAAACGTTACAAGAAGGTAGAATCTATTGAGTTGTAAGTGATTTGAACGTTTCATGATGATCTCACATTCCCATAGGGGGTCAAACCATGTCCCAAAGGTCACCGGGCCTGGTGTCACTTTAAAGAAGTAGTCCAGTTACACCTTTGTGGGCTTATAACTTGGCTTCTGAATGTCCTAGAGAGGTCAGGTTTGTTTTAGTGTACTCCAATCAACAGCCCCTACAACCACAAAAAGGAATGGAGTCATTAGCACTTATGGTTTGTAAATGGCACCCAGAATTATGTTGCACGAAGCACAATTTCACATCATTCTGGGTCCATTTGTGTGAAAACAAGGTCCAATCAGGCTGAAATGTTACAGGAAGGTAGAATCTATTGAGTTGTATGTGATCTGAACGTTTCATGATGATAGCACTTTCCTAAGGGGGTCAAACCATGTCCCAAAGGTCACCGGATCTGGTGTCAATTTAAAGAAGTAGTCCAGTTACACATGTGTGGGCTTATAACTTGGCTTCTGAATACCCAGAGCGATCACGTTTGCTTTAGTGTACTCCAATAAACAGCCCCTACAACCACAAAAAGGAATGGAGACATTAGCACTTATGGTTTTTAAATGGCCCCCAGAATTATGTTGCACGAAGCACAATTTCACATCATTCTGGGTTCATTTGTGTGAAAACAAGGTCCAATCAGGCTGAAACAATACAGGAAGATAGAATCTATTGAGTTGTAAGTGATCTGAACATTTCATGATGATCGCACTTTCCTAAGGGGGTCAAACCATGTCCCAAAGGTCACCGGATCTGGTGTCACTTTAAAGAAGTAGTCCAGTTTCACATTTGTGGGCTTATAACTTGGCTTCTGAATGTCCTAGAGAGGTCAGGGTTGTTTTAGTGTACTCCAATCAACAGCCCCTACAACCACAAAAAGGAATGGAGTCATTAGCCCTTATGGTTTTTAAATGGCACCCAGAATTATGTTGCACGAAGCACAATTTCACATCATTCTGGGTTCATTTGTGTGAAAACAAGGTCCAATCAGGCTGAAACTTTACAGGAAGGTAGAATCTACTGAGTTGTAAGTGATCTGAACGTTTCATGATGATATCACTTTCCTAAGGGGGTCAAACCATGTCCCAAAGATCACCGGATCTGGTGTCAATTTAAAGAAGTAGTCCAGTTACACATTTGTAGGCTTATAACTTGGCTTCTGAATGTCCTAGAGAGATCAGGTTTGTTTTAGTGTACTCCAATCAACAGCCCCTACAACCACAAAAAGGAATGGAGTCATTAGCACTTATGGTTTGTAAATGGCATCCAGAATTATGTTGCACGAAGCACAATTTCACATCATTCTGGGTCCATTTGTGTGAAAACAAGGTCCAATCAGGCTGAAACGCTACAAGAAGGTAGAATCTATTGAGTTGTAAGTTATCTGAACGTTTCAAGATGATCGCACATTCCTATAGCGGGTAAAACCATGTCCCAAAGGTCACCGGGCCTGGTGTCACTTTAAAGAAGTAGTCCAGTTACACTTTGTGGGCTTATAACTTGGCTTCTGAATGTCCTAGAGAGGTCAGGTTTGTTTTAGTGTACTCCAATCAACAGCCCCTACAACCTCTAACAGGAATGGAGTCATTAGCACTTATGGTTTGTAAATGGCACCCAGAATTATGTTGCACGAAGCACAATTTCACATCATTCTGGGTCCATTTGTGTGAAAAAAAGGTCCAATCAGGCTGAAACGTTACTGGAAGGTAGAATTTATTGAGTTGTAAGTGATCTGAACGTTTCATGATGATAGAACTTTCCTAAGGGGGTCACACCATGTCCCAAAGGTCACCGGATCTGGTGTCAATTTAAAGAAGTAGTCCAGTTACACATTTGTGGGCTTATAACTTGGCTTCTGAATGTCCTAGAGAGATCAGGTTTGTTTTAATGTACTCCAATCAACAGCCCCTACAACCCCAAAAAGGAATGGAGTCATTAGCACTTATGGTTTGTAAGTGGCACCCAGAATTATGTTGCACGAAGCACAATTTCACATCATTCTGGGTCAATTTGTGTGAAAACAAGGTCCAATCCGGCTGAAACGCTACAAGAAGTTAGAATCTATTGAGTTGTAAGTGATCTGAACGTTTCAAGATGATCGCACATTCCTATAGGGGGTCAAACCATGTCCCAAAGGTCACCGGGCCAAGTGTCACTTTAAAGAAGTAGTCCAGTTACACCTTTGTGGGCTTATAACTTGGCTTCTGAATGTCCTAGAGAGGTTAGGTTTGTTTTAGTGTACTCATATCAACAGCCCCTACAACCACAAAAAGGAATGGAGTCATTAGCACTTATGGTTTGTAAATGGCACCCAGAATTATTTTGCACGAAGCACAATTTCACATCATTCTGGGTTCATTTGTGTGAAAACAAGGTCCAATCAGGCTGAAACGTTACTGGAAGCTAGAATCTATTGAGTTGTAAGTGATCTGAACGTTTCATGATGATAGCGCTTTCCTAAGGGGGTCAAACCATGTCCCAAAGGTCACCGGATCTGGGGTCAATTTAAAGAAGTAGTCCAGTTACACATTTGTGGGCTTATAACTTGGCTTCTGAATGTCCTAGAGAGATCAGGTTTGTTTTAGTATACTCCAATCAACAGCCCCTACAACCACAAAAAGGAATGGAGTCATTAGCACTTATGGTTTGTAAATGGCACCCAGAATTATGTTGCACGAAGCACAATTTCACATCATTCTGGGTCCATTTGTGTGAAAACAAGGTCCAATCAGGCTGATACGTTACAAGAAGGTAGAATCTATTGAGTTGTAAGTGATCTGAACGTTTCATGATGATAGCACTTTCCTAAGGGGGTCAAACCATGTCCCAAAGGTCACCGGATCTGGTGTCAATTTAAAGAAGTAGTCCAGTTACACATTTGTGGGCTTATAACTTGGCTTCTGAATGTCCTAGAGAGATCAGGTTTGTTTTAGTGTACTCCAATCAACAGCCCCTACAACCACAAAAGGAATGGAGTCATTCGCCTTATGGTTTGTAAATGGCACCTAGAATTATGTTGCACGAAGCACAATTTCACATCATTCTGGGTCCATTTGTGTGAAAACAAGGTCCAATCAGGCTGAAACGTTACAAGAAGGTAGAATCTATTGAGTTGTAAGTGATCTGAACGTTTCATGATGATCTCACATTCCCATAGGGGGTCAAACCATGTCCCAAAGGTCACCGGGCCTGGTGTCACTTTAAAGAAGTAGTCCAGTTACACCTTTGTGGGCTTATAACTTGGCTTCTGAATGTCCTAGAGAGGTCAGGTTTGTTTTAGTGTACTCCAATCAACAGCCCCTACAACCACAAAAAGGAATGGAGTCATTAGCACTTATGGTTTGTAAATGGCACCCAGAATTATGTTGCACGAAGCACAATTTCACATCATTCTGGGTCCATTTGTGTGAAAACAAGGTCCAATCAGGCTGAAACGTTACAGGAAGGTAGAATCTATTGAGTTGTAAGTGATCTGAACGTTTCATGATGATAGCACTTTCCTAAGGGGGTCAAACCATGTCCCAAAGCTCACCGGATCTGGTGTCAATTTAAAGAAGTAGTCCAGTTACACATTTGTGGGCTTATAACTTGGCTTCTGAATGTCCTAGAGAGATCAGGTTTGTTTTAATGTACTCCAATCAACAGCCCCTACAACCACAAAAAGGAATGGAGTCATTAGCATTTATGGTTTGTAAATGGCACCCAGAATTATGTTGCACGAAGCACAATTTCACATCATTCTGGGTTCATTTGTGTGAAAACAAGGTCCAATCAGGCTGAAACGTTACTGGAAGCTAGAATCTATTGAGTTGTAAGTGATCTGAACGTTTCATGATGATAGCGCTTTCCTAAGGGGGTCAAACCATGTCCCAAAGGTCACCGGATCTGGGGTCAATTTAAAGAAGTAGTCCAGTTACACATTTGTGGGCTTATAACTTGGCTTCTGAATGTCCTAGAGAGATCAGGTTTGTTTTAGTATACTCCAATCAACAGCCCCTACAACCACAAAAAGGAATGGAGTCATTAGCACTTATGGTTTGTAAATGGCACCCAGAATTATGTTGCACGAAGCACAATTTCACATCATTCTGGGTCCATTTGTGTGAAAACAAGGTCCAATCAGGCTGATACGTTACAAGAAGGTAGAATCTATTGAGTTGTAAGTGATCTGAACGTTTCATGATGATAGCACTTTCCTAAGGGGGTCAAACCATGTCCCAAAGGTCACCGGATCTGGTGTCAATTTAAAGAAGTAGTCCAGTTACACATTTGTGGGCTTATAACTTGGCTTCTGAATGTCCTAGAGAGATCAGGTTTGTTTTAATGTACTCCAAACAACAGCCCCTACAACCACAAAAAGGAATGGAGTCATTAGCATTTATGGTTTGTAAATGGCACCCAGAATTATGTTGCACGAAGCACAATTTCACATCATTCTGGGTTTATTTGTGTGAAAACAAGGTCCAATCAGGCTGAAACGTTACAGGAAGGTAGAATCTATTTAGTTGTAAGTGATCTGAACGTTTCATGATGATAGCGCTTTCCTAAGGGGATCAAACCATGTCCCAAAGGTCACCGGATCTGGTGTCAATTTAAAGAAGTAGTCCAGTTACACATTTGTGGGCTTATAACTTGGCTTCTGAATGTCCTAGAGAGATCAGGTTTGTTTTAGTGTACTCCAATCAACAGCCCCTACAACCACAAAAGGAATGGAGTCATTAGCACTTATGGTTTGTAAATGGCACCCAGAATTATTTTGCACGAAGCACAATTTCACATCATTCTGGGTTCATTTGTGTGAAAACAAGGTCCAATCAGGCTGAAACGTTACTGGAAGCTAGAATCTATTGAGTTGTAAGTGATCTGAACGTTTCATGATGATAGCGCTTTCCTAAGGGGGTCAAACCATGTCCCAAAGGTCACCGGATCTGGGGTCAATTTAAAGAAGTAGTCCAGTTACACATTTGTGGGCTTATAACTTGGCTTCTGAATGTCCTAGAGAGATCAGGTTTGTTTTAGTATACTCCAATCAACAGCCCCTACAACCACAAAAGGAATGGAGTCATTAGCACTTATGGTTTGTAAATGGCACCCAGAATTATGTTGCACGAAGCACAATTTCACATCATTCTGGGTCCATTTGTGTGAAAACAAGGTCCAATCAGGCTGAAACGTTACAAGAAGGTAGAATCTATTGAGTTGTAAGTGATCTGAACGTTTCATGATGATCTCACATTCCCATAGGGGGTCAAACCATGTCCCAAAGGTCACCGGGCCTGGTGTCACTTTAAAGAAGTAGTCCAGTTACACCTTTGTGGGCTTATAACTTGGCTTCTGAATGTCCTAGAGAGGTCAGGTTTGTTTTAGTGTACTCCAATCAACAGCCCCTACAACCACAAAAAGGAATGGAGTCATTAGCACTTATGGTTTGTAAATGGCACCCAGAATTATGTTGCACGAAGCACAATTTCACATCATTCTGGGTCCATTTGTGTGAAAACAAGGTCCAATCAGGCTGAAACGTTACAGGAAGGTAGAATCTATTGAGTTGTAAGTGATCTGAACGTTTCATGATGATAGCACTTTCCTAAGGGGGTCAAACCATGTCCCAAAGGTCACCGGATCTGGTGTCAATTTAAAGAAGTAGTCCAGTTACACATTTGTGGGCTTATAACTTGGCTTCTGAATGTCCTAGAGCGATCAGATTTGCTTTAGTGTACTCCAATCAACAGCCCCTACAACCACAAAAAGGAATGGAGACATTAGCACTTATGGTTTTTAAATGGCACCCAGAATTATGTTGCACGAAGCACAATTTCACATCATTCTGGGTTCATTTGTGTGAAAACAAGGTCCAATCAGGCTGAAACAATACAGGAAGGTAGAATCTATTGAGTTGTAAGTGATCTGAACGTTTCATGATGATCGCACTTTCCTAAGGTGGTCAAACCATGTCCCAAAGGTCACCGGATCTGGTGTCAATTTAAAGAAGTTGTCCAGTTACACCTTTGTGGGCTTATAACTTGGCTTCTGAATGTCCTAGAGAGATCAGGTTTGTTTTAGTGTACTCCAATCAACAGCCCCTACAACCACAAAAGGAATGGAGTCATTAGCACTTATGGTTTGTAATTGGCACCCAGAATTATGTTGCACGAAGCACAATTTCACATCATTCTGGGTCCATTTGTGTGAAAACAAGGTCCAATCAGGCTGAAACGTTTCAAGAAGGTAGAATCTATTGAGTTGTAAGTGATTTGAACGTTTCATGATGATCTCACATTCCCATAGGGGGTCAAACCATGTCCCAAAGGTCACCGGGCCTGGTGTCACTTTAAAGAAGTAGTCCAGTTACACCTTTGTGGGCTTATAACTTGGCTTCTGAATGTCCTAGAGAGGTCAGGTTTGTTTTAGTGTACTCCAATCAACAGCCCCTACAACCACAAAAAGGAATGGAGTCATTAGCACTTATGGTTTGTAAATGGCACCCAGAATTATGTTGCACGAAGCACAATTTCACATCATTCTGGGTCCATTTGTGTGAAAACAAGGTCCAATCAGGCTGAAATGTTACAGGAAGGTAGAATCTATTGAGTTGTAAGTGATCTGAACGTTTCATGATGATAGCACTTTCCTAAGGGGGTCAAACCATGTCCCAAAGGTCACCGGATCTGGTGTCAATTTAAAGAAGTAGTCCAGTTACACATTTGTGGGCTTATAACTTGGCTTCTGAATGTCCAGAGCGATCACGTTTGCTTTAGTGTACTCCAATAAACAGCCCCTACAACCACAAAAAGGAATGGAGACATTAGCACTTATGGTTTTTAAATGGCACCAAGAATTATGTTGCACGAAGCACAATTTCACATCATTCTGGGTTCATTTGTGTGAAAACAAGGTCCAATCAGGCTGAAACAATACAGGAAGGTAGAATCTATTGAGTTGTAAGTGATCTGAACATTTCATGATGATCGCACTTTCCTAAGGGGGTCAAACCATGTCCCAAAGGTCACCGGATCTGGTGTCATTTTAAAGAAGTAGTCCAGTTACACATTTGTGGGCTTATAACTTGGCTTCTGAATGTCCTAGAGAGGTCAGGGTTGTTTTAGTGTACTCCAATCAACAGCCCCTACAACCACAAAAAGGAATGGAGTCATTAGCCCTTATGGTTTTTAAATGGCACCCAGAATTATGTTGCACGAAGCACAATTTCACATCATTCTGGGTTCATTTGTGTGAAAACAAGGTCCAATCAGGCTGAAACTTTACAGGAAGGTAGAATCTACTGAGTTGTAAGTGATCTGAACGTTTCATGATGATAGCACTTTCCTAAGGGGGTCAAACCATGTCCCAAAGATCACCGGATCTGGTGTCAATTTAAAGAAGTAGTCCAGTTACACATTTGTAGGCTTATAACTTGGCTTCTGAATGTCCTAGAGAGATCAGGTTTGTTTTAGTGTACTCAAATCAACAGCCCCTACAACCACAAAAAGGAATGGAGTCATTAGCACTTATGGTTTGTAAATGGCATCCAGAATTATGTTGCACGAAGCACAATTTCACATCATTCTGGGTCCATTTGTGTGAAAACAAGGTCCAATCAGGCTGAAACGCTACAAGAAGGTAGAATCTATTGAGTTGTAAGTGATCTGAACGTTTCAAGATGATCGCACATTCCTATAGCGGGTAAAACCATGTCCCAAAGGTCACCGGGCCTGGTGTCACTTTAAAGAAGTGGTCCAGTTACACTTTGTGGGCTTATAACTTGGCTTCTGAATGTCCTAGAGAGGTCAGGTTTGTTTTAGTGTACTCCAATCAACAGCCCCTACAACCTCTAACAGGAATGGAGTCATTAGCACTTATGGTTTGTAAATGGCACCCAGAATTATGTTGCACGAAGCACAATTTCACATCATTCTGGGTCCATTTGTGTGAAAAAAAGGTCCAATCAGGCTGAAACGTTACTGGAAGGTAGAATCTATTGAGTTGTAAGTGATCTGAACGTTTCATGATGATAGAACTTTCCTAAGGGGGTCACACCATGTCCCAAAGGTCACCGGATCTGGTGTCAATTTAAAGAAGTAGTCCAGTTACACATTTGTGGGCTAATAACTTGGCTTCTGAATGTCCTAGAGAGATCAGGTTTGTTTTAATGTACTCCAATCAACAGCCCCTACAACCCCAAAGAGGAATGGAGTCATTAGCACTTATGGTTTGTAAGTGGCACCCAGAATTATGTTGCACGAAGCACAATTTCACATCATTCTGGGTCAATTTGTGTGAAAACAAGGTCCAATCCGGCTGAAACGCTACAAGAAGTTAGAATCTATTGAGTTGTAAGTGATCTGAACGTTTCAAGATGATCGCACATTCCTATAGGGGGTCAAACCATGTCCCAAAGGTCACCGGGCCAAGTGTCACTTTAAAGAAGTAGTCCAGTTACACCTTTGTGGGCTTATAACTTGGCTTCTGAATGTCCTAGAGAGGTTAGGTTTGTTTTAGTGTACTCATATCAACAGCCCCTACAACCACAAAAAGGAATGGAGTCATTAGCACTTATGGTTTGTAAATGGCACCCAGAATTATTTTGCACGAAGCACAATTTCACATCATTCTGGGTTCATTTGTGTGAAAACAAGGTCCAATCAGGCTGAAACGTTACTGGAAGCTAGAATCTATTGAGTTGTAAGTGATCTGAACGTTTCATGATGATAGCGCTTTCCTAAGGGGGTCAAACCATGTCCCAAAGGTCACCGGATCTGGGGTCAATTTAAAGAAGTAGTCCAGTTACACATTTGTGGGCTTATAACTTGGCTTCTGAATGTCCTAGAGAGATCAGGTTTGTTTTAGTATACTCCAATCAACAGCCCCTACAACCACAAAAAGGAATGGAGTCATTAGCACTTATGGTTTGTAAATGGCACCCAGAATTATGTTGCACGAAGCACAATTTCACATCATTCTGGGTCCATTTGTGTGAAAACAAGGTCCAATCAGGCTGATACGTTACAAGAAGGTAGAATCTATTGAGTTGTAAGTGATCTGAACGTTTCATGATGATAGCACTTTCCTAAGGGGGTCAAACCATGTCCCAAAGGTCACCGGATCTGGTGTCAATTTAAAGAAGTAGTCCAGTTACACATTTGTGGGCTTATAACTTGGCTTCTGAATGTCCTAGAGAGATCAGGTTTGTTTTAGTGTACTCCAATCAACAGCCCCTACAACCACAAAAGGAATGGAGTCATTCGCCTTATGGTTTGTAAATGGCACCTAGAATTATGTTGCACGAAGCACAATTTCACATCATTCTGGGTCCATTTGTGTGAAAACAAGGTCCAATCAGGCTGAAACGTTACAAGAAGGTAGAATCTATTGAGTTGTAAGTGATCTGAACGTTTCATGATGATCTCACATTCCCATAGGGGGTCAAACCATGTCCCAAAGGTCACCGGGCCTGGTGTCACTTTAAAGAAGTAGTCCAGTTACACCTTTGTGGGCTTATAACTTGGCTTCTGAATGTCCTAGAGAGGTCAGGTTTGTTTTAGTGTACTTCAATCAACAGCCCCTACAACCACAAAAAGGAATGGAGTCATTAGCACTTATGGTTTGTAAATGGCACCCAGAATTATGTTGCACGAAGCACAATTTCACATCATTCTGGGTCCATTTGTGTGAAAACAAGGTCCAATCAGGCTGAAACGTTACAGGAAGGTAGAATCTATTGAGTTGTAAGTGATCTGAACGTTTCATGATGATAGCACTTTCCTAAGGGGGTCAAACCATGTCCCAAAGCTCACCGGATCTGGTAACAATTTAAAGAAGTAGTCCAGTTACACATTTGTGGGCTTATAACTTGGCTTCTGAATGTCCTAGAGAGATCAGGATTGTTTTAATGTACTCCAATCAACAGCCCCTACAACCACAAAAAGGAATGGAGTCATCAGCATTTATGGTTTGTAAATGGCACCCAGAATTATGTTGCACGAAGCACAATTTCACATCATTCTGGGTTCATTTGTGTGAAAACAAGGTCCAATCAGGCTGAAACGTTACTGGAAGCTAGAATCTATTGAGTTGTAAGTGATCTGAACGTTTCATGATGATAGCGCTTTCCTAAGGGGGTCAAACCATGTCCCAAAGGTCACCGGATCTGGGGTCAATTTAAAGAAGTAGTCCAGTTACACATTTGTGGGCTTATAACTTGGCTTCTGAATGTCCTAGAGAGATCAGGTTTGTTTTAGTATACTCCAATCAACAGCCCCTACAACCACAAAAAGGAATGGAGTCATTAGCACTTATGGTTTGTAAATGGCACCCAGAATTATGTTGCACGAAGCACAATTTCACATCATTCTGGGTCCATTTGTGTGAAAACAAGGTCCAATCAGGCTGATACGTTACAAGAAGGTAGAATCTATTGAGTTGTAAGTGATCTGAACGTTTCATGATGATAGCACTTTCCTAAGGGGGTCAAACCATGTCCCAAAGGTCACCGGATCTGGTGTCAATTTAAAGAAGTAGTCCAGTTACACATTTGTGGGCTTATAACTTGGCTTCTGAATGTCCTAGAGAGATCAGGTTTGTTTTAATGTACTCCAAACAACAGCCCCTACAACCACAAAAAGGAATGGAGTCATTAGCATTTATGGTTTGTAAATGGCACCCAGAATTATGTTGCACGAAGCACAATTTCACATCATTCTGGGTTTATTTGTGTGAAAACAAGGTCCAATCAGGCTGAAACGTTACAGGAAGGTAGAGTCTATTTAGTTGTAAGTGATCTGAATGTTTCATGATGATAGCGCTTTCCTAAGGGGATCAAACCATGTCCCAAAGGTCACCGGATCTGGTGTCAATTTAAAGAAGTAGTCCAGTTACACATTTGTGGGCTTATAACTTGGCTTCTGAATGTCCTAGAGAGATCAGGTTTGTTTTAGTGTACTCCAATCAACAGCCCCTACAACCACAAAAGGAATGGAGTCATTAGCACTTATGGTTTTTAAATGGCACCCAGAATTATGTTGCACGAAGCACAATTTCACATCATTCTGGGTCCATTTGTGTGAAAACAAGGTCCAATCAGGCTGAAACGTTACAAGAAGGTAGAATCTATTGAGTTGTAAGTGATCTGAACGTTTCATGATGATCTCACATTCCCATAGGGGGTCAAACCATGTCCCAAAGGTCACCGGGCCTGGTGTCACTTTAAAGAAGTAGTCCAGTTACACCTTTGTGGGCTTATAACTTGGCTTCTGAATGTCCTAGAGAGGTCAGGTTTGTTTTAGTGTACTCCAATCAACAGCCCCTACAACCACAAAAAGGAATGGAGTCATTAGCACTTATGGTTTGTAAATGGCACCCAGAATTATGTTGCACGAAGCACAATTTCACATCATTCTGGGTCCATTTGTGTGAAAACAAGGTCCAATCAGGCTGAAACGTTACAGGAAGGTAGAATCTATTGAGTTGTAAGTGATCTGAACGTTTCATGATGATCGCACTTTCCTAAGGTGGTCAAACCATGTCCCAAAGGTCACCGGATCTGGTGTCAATTTAAAGAAGTAGTCCAGTTACACCTTTGTGGGCTTATAACTTGGCTTCTGAATGTCCTAGAGAGATCAGGTTTGTTTTAGTGTACTCCAATCAACAGCCCCTACAACCACAAAAGGAATGGAGTCATTAGCACTTATGGTTTGTAATTGGCACCCAGAATTATGTTGCACGAAGCACAATTTCACATCATTCTGGGTCCATTTGTGTGAAAACAAGGTCCAATCAGGCTGAAACGTTACAAGAAGGTAGAATCTATTGAGTTGTAAGTGATTTGAACGTTTCATGATGATCTCACATTCCCATAGGGGGTCAAACCATGTCCCAAAGGTCACCGGGCCTGGTGTCACTTTAAAGAAGTAGTCCAGTTACACCTTTGTGGGCTTATAACTTGGCTTCTGAATGTCCTAGAGAGGTCAGGTTTGTTTTAGTGTACTCCAATCAACAGCCCCTACAACCACAAAAAGGAATGGAGTCATTAGCACTTATGGTTTGTAAATGGCACCCAGAATTATGTTGCACGAAGCACAATTTCACATCATTCTGGGTCCATTTGTGTGAAAACAAGGTCCAATCAGGCTGAAATGTTACAGGAAGGTAGAATCTATTGAGTTGTAAGTGATCTGAACGTTTCATGATGATAGCACTTTCCTAAGGGGGTCAAACCATGTCCCAAAGGTCACCGGATCTGGTGTCAATTTAAAGAAGTAGTCCAGTTACACATTTGTGGGCTTATAACTTGGCTTCTGAATGTCCAGAGCGATCACGTTTGCTTTAGTGTACTCCAATCAACAGCCCCTACAACCACAAAAAGGAATGGAGACATTAGCACTTATGGTTTTTAAATGGCACCCAGAATTATGTTGCACGAAGCACAATTTCATATCATTCTGGGTTAATTTGTGTGAAAACAAGGTCCAATCAGGCTGAAACAATACAGGAAGGTAGAATCTATTGAGTTGTAAGTGATCTGAACATTTCATGATGATCGCACTTTCCTAAGGGGGTCAAACCATGTCCCAAAGGTCACCGGATCTGGTGTCACTTTAAAGAAGTAGTCCAGTTACACATTTGTGGGCTTATAACTTGGCTTCTGAATGTCCTAGAGAGGTCAGGGTTGTTTTAGTGTACTCCAATCAACAGCCCCTACAACCACAAAAAAGAATGGAGTCATTAGCCCTTATGGTTTTTAAATGGCACCCAGAATTATGTTGCACGAAGCACAATTTCACATCATTCTGGGTTCATTTGTGTGAAAACAAGGTCCAATCAGGCTGAAACTTTACAGGAAGGTAGAATCTACTGAGTTGTAAGTGATCTGAACGTTTCATGATGATAGCACTTTCCTAAGGGGGTCAAACCATGTCCCAAAGATCACCGGATCTGGTGTCAATTTAAAGAAGTAGTCCAGTTACACATTTGTAGGCTTATAACTTGGCTTCTGAATGTCCTAGAGAGATCAGGTTTGTTTTAGTGTACTCCAATCAACAGCCCCTACAACCACACAAAGGAATGGAGTCATTAGCACTTATGGTTTGTAAATGGCATCCAGAATTATGTTGCACGAAGCACAATTTCACATCATTCTGGGTCCATTTGTGTGAAAACAAGGTCCAATCATGCTGAAACGCTACAAGAAGGTAGAATCTATTGAGTTGTAAGTGATCTGAACGTTTCAAGATGATCGCACATTCCTATAGCGGGTAAAACCATGTCCCAAAGGTCACCGGGCCTGGTGTCACTTTAAAGAAGTAGTCCAGTTACACTTTGTGGGCTTATAACTTGGCTTCTGAATGTCCTAGAGAGGTCAGGTTTGTTTTAGTGTACTCCAATCAACAGCCCCTACAACCTCTAACAGGAATGGAGTCATTAGCACTTATGGTTTGTTAATGGCACCCAGAATTATGTTGCACGAAGCACAATTTCACATCATTCTGGGTCCATTTGTGTGAAAAAAAGGTCCAATCAGGCTGAAACGTTACTGGAAGGTAGAATCTATTGAGTTGTAAGTGATCTGAACGTTTCATGATGATAGCACTTTCCTAAGGGGGTCAAACCATGTCCCAAAGGTCACCGGATCTGGTGTCAATTTAAAGAAGTAGTCCAGTTACACATTTGTGGGCTTATAACTTGGCTTCTGAATGTCCTAGAGAGATCAGGTTTGTTTTAATGTACTCCAAACAACAGCCCCTACAACCACAAAAAGGAATGGAGTCATTAGCATTTATGGTTTGTAAATGGCACCCAGAATTATGTTGCACGAAGCACAATTTCACATCATTCTGGGTTTATTTGTGTGAAAACAAGGTCCAATCAGGCTGAAACGTTACAGGAAGGTAGAGTCTATTTAGTTGTAAGTGATCTGAATGTTTCATGATGATAGCGCTTTCCTAAGGGGATCAAACCATGTCCCAAAGGTCACCGGATCTGGTGTCAATTTAAAGAAGTAGTCCAGTTACACATTTGTGGGCTTATAACTTGGCTTCTGAATGTCCTAGAGAGATCAGGTTTGTTTTAGTGTACTCCAATCAACAGCCCCTACAACCACAAAAGGAATGGAGTCATTAGCACTTATGGTTTTTAAATGGCACCCAGAATTATGTTGCACGAAGCACAATTTCACATCATTCTGGGTCCATTTGTGTGAAAACAAGGTCCAATCAGGCTGAAACGTTACAAGAAGGTAGAATCTATTGAGTTGTAAGTGATCTGAACGTTTCATGATGATCTCACATTCCCATAGGGGGTCAAACCATGTCCCAAAGGTCACCGGGCCTGGTGTCACTTTAAAGAAGTAGTCCAGTTACACCTTTGTGGGCTTATAACTTGGCTTCTGAATGTCCTAGAGAGGTCAGGTTTGTTTTAGTGTACTCCAATCAACAGCCCCTACAACCACAAAAAGGAATGGAGTCATTAGCACTTATGGTTTGTAAATGGCACCCAGAATTATGTTGCACGAAGCACAATTTCACATCATTCTGGGTCCATTTGTGTGAAAACAAGGTCCAATCAGGCTGAAACGTTACAGGAAGGTAGAATCTATTGAGTTGTAAGTGATCTGAACGTTTCATGATGATAGCACTTTCCTAAGGGGGTCAAACCATGTCCCAAAGGTCACCGGATCTGGTGTCAATTTAAAGAAGTAGTCCAGTTACACATTTGTGGGCTTATAACTTGGCTTCTGAATGTCCTAGAGCGATCAGGTTTGCTTTAGTGTACTCCAATCAACAGCCCCTACAACCACAAAAAGGAATGGAGACATTAGCACTTATGGTTTTTAAATGGCACCCAGAATTATGTTGCACGAAGCACAATTTCACATCATTCTGGGTTCATTTGTGTGAAAACAAGGTCCAATCAGGCTGAAACAATACAGGAAGGTAGAATCTATTGAGTTGTAAGTGATCTGAACGTTTCATGATGATCGCACTTTCCTAAGGTGGTCAAACCATGTCCCAAAGGTCACCGGATCTGGTGTCAATTTAAAGAAGTAGTCCAGTTACACCTTTGTGGGCTTATAACTTGGCTTCTGAATGTCCTAGAGAGATCAGGTTTGTTTTAGTGTACTCCAATCAACAGCCCCTACAACCACAAAAGGAATGGAGTCATTAGCACTTATGGTTTGTAATTGGCACCCAGAATTATGTTGCACGAAGCACAATTTCACATCATTCTGGGTCCATTTGTGTGAAAACAAGGTCCAATCAGGCTGAAACGTTACAAGAAGGTAGAATCTATTGAGTTGTAAGTGATTTGAACGTTTCATGATGATCTCACATTCCCATAGGGGGTCAAACCATGTCCCAAAGGTCACCGGGCCTGGTGTCACTTTAAAGAAGTAGTCCAGTTACACCTTTGTGGGCTTATAACTTGGCTTCTGAATGTCCTAGAGAGGTCAGGTTTGTTTTAGTGTACTCCAATCAACAGCCCCTACAACCACAAAAAGGAATGGAGTCATTAGCACTTATGGTTTGTAAATGGCACCCAGAATTATGTTGCACGAAGCACAATTTCACATCATTCTGGGTCCATTTGTGTGAAAACAAGGTCCAATCAGGCTGAAATGTTACAGGAAGGTAGAATCTATTGAGTTGTAAGTGATCTGAACGTTTCATGATGATAGCACTTTCCTAAGGGGGTCAAACCATGTCCCAAAGGTCACCGGATCTGGTGTCAATTTAAAGAAGTAGTCCAGTTACACATTTGTGGGCTTATAACTTGGCTTCTGAATGTCCAGAGCGATCACGTTTGCTTTAGTGTACTCCAATCAACAGCCCCTACAACCACAAAAAGGAATGGAGACATTAGCACTTATGGTTTTTAAATGGCACCCAGAATTATGTTGCACGAAGCACAATTTCACATCATTCTGGGTTAATTTGTGTGAAAACAAGGTCCAATCAGGCTGAAACAATACAGGAAGGTAGAATCTATTGAGTTGTAAGTGATCTGAACATTTCATGATGATCGCACTTTCCTAAGGGGGTCAAACCATGTCCCAAAGGTCACCGGATCTGGTGTCACTTTAAAGAAGTAGTCCAGTTACACATTTGTGGGCTTATAACTTGGCTTCTGAATGTCCTAGAGAGGTCAGGTTTGTTTTAGTGTACTCCAATCAACAGCCCCTACAACCTCTAACAGGAATGGAGTCATTAGCACTTATGGTTTGTTAATGGCACCCAGAATTATGTTGCACGAAGCACAATTTCACATTATTCTGGGTCCATTTGTGTGAAAAAAAGGTCCAATCAGGCTGAAACGTTACTGGAAGGTAGAATCTATTGAGTTGTAAGTGATCTGAACGTTTCATGATGATAGAACTTTCCTAAGGGGGTCACACCATGTCCCAAAGGTCACCGGATCTGGTGTCAATTTAAAGAAGTAGTCCAGTTACACATTTGTGGGCTTATAACTTGGCTTCTGAATGTCCTAGAGAGATCAGGTTTGTTTTAATGTACTCCAATCAACAGCCCCTACAACCCCAAAAAGGAATGGAGTCATTAGCACTTATGGTTTGTAAGTGGCACCCAGAATTATGTTGCACGAAGCACAATTTCACATAATTCTGGGTCAATTTGTGTGAAAACAAGGTCCAATCCGGCTGAAACGCTACAAGAAGTTAGAATCTATTGAGTTGTAAGTGATCTGAACGTTTCAAGATGATCGAACATTCCTATAGGGGGTCAAACCATGTCCCAAAGGTCACCGGGCCAAGTGTCACTTTAAAGAAGTAGTCCAGTTACACCTTTGTGGGCTTATAACTTGGCTTCTGAATGTCCTAGAGAGGTTAGGTTTGTTTTAGTGTACTCATATCAACAGCCCCTACAACCACAAAAAGGAATGGAGTCATTAGCACTTATGGTTTGTAAATGGCACCCAGAATTATTTTGCACGAAGCACAATTTCACATCATTCTGGGTTCATTTGTGTGAAAACAAGGTCCAATCAGGCTGAAACGTTACTGGAAGCTAGAATTTATTGAGTTGTAAGTGATCTGAACGTTTCATGATGATAGCGCTTTCCTAAGGGGGTCAAACCATGTCCCAAAGGTCACCGGATCTGGGGTCAATTTAAAGAAGTAGTCCAGTTACACATTTGTGGGCTTATAACTTGGCTTCTGAATGTCCTAGAGAGATCAGGTTTGTTTTAGTATACTCCAATCAACAGCCCCTACAACCACAAAAAGGAATGGAGTCATTAGCACTTATGGTTTGTAAATGGCACCCAGAATTATGTTGCACGAAGCACAATTTCACATCATTCTGGGTCCATTTGTGTGAAAACAAGGTCCAATCAGGCTGATACGTTACAAGAAGGTAGAATCTATTGAGTTGTAAGTGATCTGAACGTTTCATGATGATAGCACTTTCCTAAGGGGGTCAAACCATGTCCCAAAGGTCACCGGATCTGGTGTCAATTTAAAGAAGTAGTCCAGTTACACATTTGTGGGCTTATAACTTGGCTTCTGAATGTCCTAGAGAGATCAGGTTTGTTTTAATGTACTCCAATCAACAGCCCCTACAACCACAAAAAGGAATGGAGTCATTGGCATTTATGGTTTGTAAATGGCACCCAGAATTATGTTGCACGAAGCACAATTTCACATCATTCTGGGTTCATTTGTGTGAAAACAAGGTCCAATCAGGCTGAAACGTTACAGGAAGGTAGAATCTATTTAGTTGTAAGTGATCTGAACGTTTCATGATGATAGCGCTTTCCTAAGGGGATCAAACCATGTCCCAAAGGTCACCGGATCTGGTGTCAATTTAAAGAAGTAGTCCAGTTACACATTTGTGGGCTTATAACTTGGCTTCTGAATGTCCTAGAGAGGTCAGGTTTGTTTTAGTGTACTCCAATCAACAGCCCCTACAACCACAAAAGGAATGGAGTCATTCGCCTTATGGTTTGTAAATGGCACCTAGAATTATGTTGCACGAAGCACAATTTCACATCATTCTGGGTCCATTTGTGTGAAAACAAGGTCCAATCAGGCTGAAACGTTACAAGAAGGTAGAATCTATTGAGTTGTAAGTGATCTGAACGTTTCATGATGATCTCACATTCCCATAGGGGGTCAAACCATGTCCCAAAGGTCACCGGGCCTGGTGTCACTTTAAAGAAGTAGTCCAGTTACACCTTTGTGGGCTTATAACTTGGCTTCTGAATGTCCTAGAGAGGTCAGGTTTGTTTTAGTGTACTCCAATCAACAGCCCCTACAACCACAAAAAGGAATGGAGTCATTAGCACTTATGGTTTGTAAATGGCACCCAGAATTATGTTGCACGAAGCACAATTTCACATCATTCTGGGTCCATTTGTGTGAAAACAAGGTCCAATCAGGCTGAAACGTTACAGGAAGGTAGAATCTATTGAGTTGTAAGTGATCTGAACGTTTCATGATGATAGCACTTTCCTAAGGGGGTCAAACCATGTCCCAAAGCTCACCGGATCTGGTGTCAATTTAAAGAAGTAGTCCAGTTACACATTTGTGGGCTTATAACTTGGCTTCTGAATGTCCTAGAGAGATCAGGTTTGTTTTAATGTACTCCAATCAACAGCCCCTACAACCACAAAAAGGAATGGAGTCATTAGCATTTATGGTTTGTAAATGGCACCCAGAATTATGTTGCACGAAGCACAATTTCACATCATTCTGGGTTCATTTGTGTGAAAACAAGGTCCAATCAGGCTGAAACGTTACAGGAAGGTAGAATCTATTTAGTTGTAAGAGATCTGAACGTTTCATGATGATAGCACTTTCCTAAGGGGGTCAAACCATGTCGCAAAGGTCACCGGATCTGGTGTCAATTTAAAGAAGTAGTCCAGTTACACATTTGTGGGCTTATAACTTGGCTTCTGAATGTCCTAGAGATATCAGGTTTGTTTTAATGTACTCCATTCAACAGCCCCTACAACCACAAAAAGGAATGGAGTCATTAGCACTTATGGTATGTAAATGGCACCCAGAATTATGTTGCACGAAGCACAATTTCACATCATTCTGGGTTCATTTGTGTGAAAACAAGGTCCAATCAGGCTGAAACGTTACAGGAAGGTAGAATGTATTGAGTTGTAAGTGATCTGAACGTTTCATGATGATAGCACTTTCCTAAGGGGGTCAAACCATGTCCCAAAGGTCACCGGATCTGGTGTCAATTTAAAGAAGTAGTCCAGTTACATATTTGTGGGCTTATAACTTGGCTTCTGAATGTCCTATAGAGATCAGGTTTGTTTTAATGTACTCCAATCAAGAGCCCCTACAAACACAAAAAGGAATGGAGTCATTAGCACTTATGGTTTGTAAATGGCACCCAGAATTATGTTGCACGATGCACAATTTCACATCATTCTGGGTCCATTTGTGTGAAAACAAGGTCCAATCAGGCTGAAACGCTACAAGAAGGTAGAATCTATTGAGTTGTAAGTGATCTGAACGTTTCAAGATGATCGCACATTCCTATAGGGGGTAAAACCATTTCCCAAAGGTCACCGGGCCTGGTGTCACTTTAAAGAAGTAGTCCAGTTACACCTTTGTGGGCTTATAACTTGGCTTCTGAATGTCCTAGAGAGGTTAGGTTTGTTTTAGTGTACTCCAATCAAAGCCCCTACAACCACAAAAAGGAATGGAGTCATTAGTACTTATGGTTTGTAAATGGCACCCAGAATTATGTTGCACGAAGCACAATTTCACATCATTCTGGGTTCATTTGTGTGAAAACAAGGTCCAATCAGGCTGAAACGTTACAGGAAGGTAGAATCTATTGAGTTGTAAGTGATCTGAACGTTTCATGATGATAGCACTTTCCTAAGGGGGTCAAACCATGTCCCAAAGGTCACCGGGCCTGGTGTCACTTTAAAGAAGTAGTCCAGTTACACCTTTGTGGGCTTATAACTTGGCTTCTGAATGTCCTAGAGAGGTCAGGTTTGTTTTAGTGTACTCCAATCAACAGCCCCTACAACCACAAAAAGGAATGGAGTCATTAGCACTTATGGTTTGTAAATGGCACCCAGAATTATGTTGCACGAAGCACAATTTCACATCATTCTGGGTCCATTTGTGTGAAAACAAGGTCCAATCAGGCTGAAACATTACAGGAAGGTAGAATCTATTGAGTTGTAAGTGATCTGAACGTTTCATGATGATAGCACTTTCCTAAGGGGGTCAAACCATGTCCCAAAGCTCACCGGATCTGGTGTCAATTTAAAGAAGTAGTCCAGTTACACATTTGTGGGCTTATAACTTGGCTTCTGAATGTCCTAGAGAGATCAGGTTTGTTTTAATGTACTCCAATCAACAGCCCCTACAACCACAAAAAGGAATGGAGTCATTAGCATTTATGGTTTGTAAATGGCACCCAGAATTATGTTGCACGAAGCACAATTTCACATCATTCTGGGTTCATTTGTGTGAAAACAAGGTCCAATCAGGCTGAAACGTTACAGGAAGGTAGAATCTATTTAGTTGTAAGTGATCTGAACGTTTCATGATGATAGCACTTTCCTAAGGGGGTCAAACCATGTCGCAAAGGTCACCGGATCTGGTGTCAATTTAAAGAAGTAGTCCAGTTACACATTTGTGGGCTTATAACTTGGCTTCTGAATGTCCTAGACATATCAGGTTTGTTTTAATGTACTCCATTCAACAGCCCCTACAACCACAAAAAGGAATGGAGTCATTAGCACTTATGGTATGTAAATGGCACCCAGAATTATGTTGCACGAAGCACAATTTCACATCATTCTGGGTTCATTTGTGTGAAAACAAGGTCCAATCAGGCTGAAACGTTACAGGAAGGTAGAATGTATTGAGTTGTAAGTGATCTGAACGTTTCATGATGATAGCACTTTCCTAAGGGGGTCAAACCATGTCCCAAAGGTCACCGGATCTGGTGTCAATTTAAAGAAGTAGTCCAGTTACATATTTGTGGGCTTATAACTTGGCTTCTGAATGTCCTATAGAGATCAGGTTTGTTTTAATGTACTCCAATCAAGAGCCCCTACAAACACAAAAAGGAATGGAGTCATTAGCACTTATGGTTTGTAAATGGCACCCAGAATTATGTTGCATGAAGCACAATTTCACATCATTCTGGGTCCATTTGTGTGAAAACAAGGTCCAATCAGGCTGAAACGCTACAAGAAGGTAGAATCTATTGAGTTGTAAGTGATCTGAACGTTTCAAGATGATCGCACATTCCTATAGGGGGTAAAACCATGTTCCAAAGGTCACCGGGCCTGGTGTCACTTTAAAGTAGTAGTCCAGTTACACCTTTGTGGGCTTATAACTTGGCTTCTGAATGTCCTAGAGAGGTTAGTTTGTTTTAGTGTACTCCAATCAACAGCCCCTACAACCACAAAAAGGAATGGAGTCATTAGCACTTATGGTTTGTAAGTGGCACCCAGAATTATGTTGCACGAAGCACAATTTCACATCATTCTGGGTCAATTTGTGTGAAAACAAGAACCAATCCGGCTGAAACGCTACAAGAAGGTAGAATCTATTCAGTTGTAAGTGATCTGAACGTTTCAAGATGATCGCACATTCCTATAGGGGGTCAAACCATGTCCCAAAGGTCACCGGGCCATGTGTCACTTTAAAGAAGTAGTCCAGTTACACCTGTGTGTGCTTATAACTTGGCTTCTGAATGTCCTAGAGAGGTTAGGTTTGTTTTAGTGTACTCCAATCAACAGCCCCTACAACCACAAAAAGGAATGGAGTCATTAGCACTTATGGTTTGTAAATGGCACCCAGAATTATTTTGCACGAAGCACAATTTCACATCATTCTGGGTCCATTTGTGTGAAAACAAGGTCCAATCAGGCTGAAACGTTACAGGAAGGTAGAATCTATTGAGTTGTAACTGATCTGAACGTTTCATGATGATAGCACTTTCCTAAGGGGGTCAAACCATGTCCCAAAGGTCACTGGATCTGGTGTCAATTTAAAGAAGTAGTCCAGTTACACATGTGTGGGCTTATAACTGGGCTTCTGAATGTCCTAGAGAGGTTAGGTTTGTTTTAGTGTACTCCAATCAACAGCCCCTACAACCGCAAAAAGGAATGGAGTCATTAGCACTTATGGTTTGTAAATGGCACCCAGAATTATTTTGCACGAAGCACAATTTCACATAATTCTGGGTTCATTTGTGTGAAAACAAGGTCCAATCAGGCTGAAACGTTACTGGAAGCTAGAATCTATTGAGTTGTAAGTGATATGAACGTTTCATGATGATAGCGCTTTCCTAAGGGGGTAAAACCATGTCCCAAAGGTCACCGGATCTGGTGTCAATTTAAAGAAGTAGTCCAGTTACACATTTGTGGGCTTATAACTTGGCTTCTGAATGTACTAGAGAGATCAGGTTTGTTTTAGTATACTCCAATCAACAGCCCCTACAACCACAAAAAGGAATGGAGTCATTAGCACTTATGGTTTGTAAATGGCACCCAGAATTATGTTGCACGAAGCACGATTTCACATCATTCTGGGTCCATTTGTGTGAAAACAAGGTCCAATCAGGCTGAAACGTTACAAGAAGGTAGAACCTATTGAGTTGTAAGTGATCTGAACGTTTCATGATGATCTCAAATTCCTATAGGGGGTCAAACCATGTCCCAAAGGTCACCGGGCCTGGTGTCACTTTAAAGAAGTAGTCCAGTTACACCTTTGTGGGCTTATAACTTGGCTTCTGAATGTCCTATAGAGGTCAGGTTTGTTTTAGTGTACTCCAATCAACAGCCCCTACAACCACAAAAAGGAATGGAGTCATTAGCACTTATGGTTTGTAAATGGCACCCAGAATTATGTTGCACGAAGCACAATTTCACATCATTCTGGGTCCATTTGTGTGAAAACAAGGTCCAATCAGGCTGAAACGTTACAGGAAGGTAGAATCTATTGAGTTGTAAGTGATCTGAACGTTTCATGATGATAGCACTTTCCTAAGGGGGTCAAACCATGTCCCAAAGGTCACCGGATCTGGTGTCAATTTAAAGAAGTAGTCCAGTTACACATTTGTGGGCTTATAACTTGGCTTCTGAATGTCCTAGAGAGATCAGGTTTGTTTTAGTGTACTCCAATCAACAGCCCCTACAACCACAAAAAGGAATGGAGTCATTAGCACTTATGGTTTGTAAATGGCACCCAGAATTATGTTGCACGAAGCACAATTTCACATCATTCTGGGTCCATTTGTGTGAAAACAAGGTCCAATCAGGCTGAAACATTACAGGAAGGTAGAATCTATTAAGTTGTAAGTGATCTGAACGTTTCATGATGATAGCACTTCCCTAAGGGGGTCAAACCATGTCCCAAAGGTCATCGGATCTGGTGTCTAAAGAAGTAGTCCAGTTACACATTTGTGGGCTTATAACTTGGCTTCTGAATGTCCTAGAGAGATCAGGTTTGTTTTAGTATACTCCAATCAACAGCCCCTACAACCACAAAAAGGAATGGAGTCATTAGCACTTATGGTTTTTAAATGGCACCCAGAATTATGTTGCACGAAGCACAATTTCACATCATTCTGGGTTCATTTGTGTGAAAACAAGGTCCAATCAGGCTGAAACGTTACAGCAAGGTAGAATCTATTGAGTTGTAAGTGATCTGAACGTTTCATGATGATAGCACTTTCCTAAGGGGGTCAAACCATGTCCCAAAGGTCACCGGATCTGGTGTCAATTTAAAGAATTAGTCCAGTTACACATTTGTGGGCTTATAACTTGGCTTCTGAATGTCCTAGAGTGATCAGGTTTGCTTTAGTGTACTCCAATCAACAGCCCCTACAGCCACAAAAAGGAATGGAGACATTAGCACTTATGGTTTTTAAATGGCACCCAGAATTATGTTGCACGAAGCACAATTTCACATCATTCTGGGTCAATTTGTGTGAAAACAAGGTCCAATCCGGCTGAAACGCTACAAGAAGTTAGAATCTATTGAGTTGTAAGTGATCTGAACGTTTCAAGATGATCGCACATTCCTATAGGGGGTCAAACCATGTCCCAAAGGTCACCGGGCCAAGTGTCACTTTAAAGAAGTAGTCCAGTTACACCTTTGTGGGCTTATAACTTGGCTTCTGAATGTCCTAGAGAGGTTAGGTTTGTTTTAGTGTACTCATATCAACAGCCCCTACAACCACAAAAAGGAATGGAGTCATTAGCACTTATGGTTTGTAAATGGCACCCAGAATTATTTTGCACGAAGCACAATTTCACATCATTCTGGGTTCATTTGTGTGAAAACAAGGTCCAATCAGGCTGAAACGTTACTGGAAGCTAGAATCTATTGAGTTGTAAGTGATCTGAACGTTTCATGATGATAGCGCTTTCCTAAGGGGGTCAAACCATGTCCCAAAGGTCACCGGATCTGGGGTCAATTTAAAGAAGTAGTCCAGTTACACATTTGTGGGCTTATAACTTGGCTTCTGAATGTCCTAGAGAGATCAGGTTTGTTTTAGTATACTCCAATCAACAGCCCCTACAACCACAAAAAGGAATGGAGTCATTAGCACTTATGGTTTGTAAATGGCACCCAGAATTATGTTGCACGAAGCACAATTTCACATCATTCTGGGTCCATTTGTGTGAAAACAAGGTCCAATGAGGCTGATACGTTACAAGAAGGTAGAATCTATTGAGTTGTAAGTGATCTGAACGTTTCATGATGATAGCAATTTCCTAAGGGGGTCAAACCATGTCCCAAAGGTCACCGGATCTGGTGTCAATTTAAAGAAGTAGTCCAGTTACACATTTGTGGGCTTATAACTTGGCTTCTGAATGTCCTAGAGAGATCAGGTTTGTTTTAGTGTACTCCAATCAACAGCCCCTACAACCACAAAAGGAATGGAGTCATTCGCCTTATGGTTTGTAAATGGCACCTAGAATTATGTTGCACGAAGCACAATTTCACATCATTCTGGGTCCATTTGTGTGAAAACAAGGTCCAATCAGGCTGAAACGTTACAAGAAGGTAGAATCTATTGAGTTGTAAGTGATCTGAACGTTTCATGATGATCTCACATTCCCATAGGGGGTCAAACCATGTCCCAAAGGTCACCGGGCCTGGTGTCACTTTAAAGAAGTAGTCCAGTTACACCTTTGTGGGCTTATAACTTGGCTTCTGAATGTCCTAGAGAGGTCAGGTTTGTTTTAGTGTACTCCAATCAACAGCCCCTACAACCACAAAAAGGAATGGAGTCATTAGCACTTATGGTTTGTAAATGGCACCCAGAATTATGTTGCACGAAGCACAATTTCACATCATTCTGGGTCCATTTGTGTGAAAACAAGGTCCAATCAGGCTGAAACGTTACAGGAAGGTAGAATCTATTGAGTTGTAAGTGATCTGAACGTTTCATGATGATAGCACTTTCCTACGGGGGTCAAACCATGTCCCAAAGCTCACCGGATCTGGTGTCAATTTAAAGAAGTAGTCCAGTTACACATTTGTGGGCTTATAACTTGGCTTCTGAATGTCCTAGAGAGATCAGGTTTGTTTTAATGTACTCCAATCAACAGCCCCTACAACCACAAAAAGGAATGGAGTCATTAGCATTTATGGTTTGTAAATGGCACCCAGAATTATGTTGCACGAAGCACAATTTCACATCATTCTGGGTTCATTTGTGTGAAAACAAGGTCCAATCAGGCTGAAACGTTACTGGAAGCTAGAATCTATTGAGTTGTAAGTGATCTGAACGTTTCATGATGATAGCGCTTTCCTAAGGGGGTCAAACCATGTCCCAAAGGTCACCGGATCTGGGGTCAATTTAAAGAAGTAGTCCAGTTACACATTTGTGGGCTTATAACTTGGCTTCTGAATGTCCTAGAGAGATCAGGTTTGTTTTAGTATACTCCAATCAACAGCCCCTACAACCACAAAAAGGAATGGAGTCATTAGCACTTATGGTTTGTAAATGGCACCCAGAATTATGTTGCACGAAGCACAATTTCACATCATTCTGGGTCCATTTGTGTGAAAACAAGGTCCAATCAGGCTGATACGTTACAAGAAGGTAGAATCTATTGAGTTGTAAGTGATCTGAACGTTTCATGATGATAGCACTTTCCTAAGGGGGTCAAACCATGTCCCAAAGGTCACCGGATCTGGTGTCAATTTAAAGAAGTAGTCCAGTTACACATTTGTGGGCTTATAACTTGGCTTCTGAATGTCCTAGAGAGGTTAGGTTTGTTTTAGTGTACTCATATCAACAGCCCCTACAACCACAAAAAGGAATGGAGTCATTAGCATTTATGGTTTGTAAATGGCACCCAGAATTATGTTGCACGAAGCACAATTTCACATCATTCTGGGTTTATTTGTGTGAAAACAAGGTCCAATCAGGCTGAAACGTTACAGGAAGGTAGAATCTATTTAGTTGTAAGTGATCTGAACGTTTCATGATGATAGCGCTTTCCTAAGGGGATCAAACCATGTCCCAAAGGTCACCGGATCTGGTGTCAATTTAAAGAAGTAGTCCAGTTACACATTTGTGGGCTTATAACTTGGCTTCTGAATGTCCTAGAGAGATCAGGTTTGTTTTAGTGTACTCCAATCAACAGCCCCTACAACCACAAAAGGAATGGAGTCATTAGCACTTATGGTTTGTAAATGGCACCCAGAATTATTTTGCACGAAGCACAATTTCACATCATTCTGGGTTCATTTGTGTGAAAACAAGGTCCAATCAGGCTGAAACGTTACTGGAAGCTAGAATCTATTGAGTTGTAAGTGATCTGAACGTTTCATGATGATAGCGCTTTCCTAAGGGGGTCAAACCATGTCCCAAAGGTCACCGGATCTGGGGTCAATTTAAAGAAGTAGTCCAGTTACACATTTGTGGGCTTATAACTTGGCTTCTGAATGTCCTAGAGAGATCAGGTTTGTTTTAGTGTACTCCAATCAACAGCCCCTACAACCACAAAAGGAATGGAGTCATTAGCACTTATGGTTTGTAAATGGCACCCAGAATTATGTTGCACGAAGCACAATTTCACATCATTCTGGGTCCATTTGTGTGAAAACAAGGTCCAATCAGGCTGAAACGTTACAAGAAGGTAGAATCTATTGAGTTGTAAGTGATCTGAACGTTTCATGATGATCTCACATTCCCATAGGGGGTCAAACCATGTCCCAAAGGTCACCGGGCCTGGTGTCACTTTAAAGAAGTAGTCCAGTTACACCTTTGTGGGCTTATAACTTGGCTTCTGAATGTCCTAGAGAGGTCAGGTTTGTTTTAGTGTACTCCAATCAACAGCCCCTACAACCACAAAAAGGAATGGAGTCATTAGCACTTATGGTTTGTAAATGGCACCCAGAATTATGTTGCACGAAGCACAATTTCACATCATTCTGGGTCCATTTGTGTGAAAACAAGGTCCAATCAGGCTGAAACGTTACAGGAAGGTAGAATCTATTGAGTTGTAAGTGATCTGAACGTTTCATGATGATAGCACTTTCCTAAGGGGGTCAAACCATGTCCCAAAGGTCACCGGATCTGGTGTCAATTTAAAGAAGTAGTCCAGTTACACCTTTGTGGGCTTATAACTTGGCTTCTGAATGTCCTAGAGAGGTCAGGTTTGTTTTAGTGTACTCCAATCAACAGCCCCTACAACCACAAAAAGGAATGGAGTCATTAGCACTTATGGTTTGTAAATGGCACCCAGAATTATGTTGCACGAAGCACAATTTCACATCATTCTGGGTCCATTTGTGTGAAAACAAGGTCCAATCAGGCTGAAATGTTACAGGAAGGTAGAATCTATTGAGTTGTAAGTGATCTGAACGTTTCATGATGATAGCACTTTCCTAAGGGGGTCAAACCATGTCCCAAAGGTCACCGGATCTGGTGTCAATTTAAAGAAGTAGTCCAGTTACACATTTGTGGGCTTATAACTTGGCTTCTGAATGTCCAGAGCGATCACGTTTGCTTTAGTGTACTCCAATAAACAGCCCCTACAACCACAAAAAGGAATGGAGACATTAGCACTTATGGTTTTTAAATGGCACCCAGAATTATGTTGCACGAAGCACAATTTCACATCATTCTGGGTTCATTTGTGTGAAAACAAGGTCCAATCAGGCTGAAACAATACAGGAAGGTAGAATCTATTGAGTTGTAAGTGATCTGAACATTTCATGATGATCGCACTTTCCTAAGGGGGTCAAACCATGTCCCAAAGGTCACCGGATCTGGTGTCACTTTAAAGAAGTAGTCCAGTTACACCTTTGTGGGCTTATAACTTGGCTTCTGAATGTCCTAGAGAGGTCAGGGTTGTTTTAGTGTACTCCAATCAACAGCCCCTACAACCACAAAAAGGAATGGAGTCATTAGCCCTTATGGTTTTTAAATGGCACCCAGAATTATGTTGCACGAAGCACAATTTCACATCATTCTGGGTTCATTTGTGTGAAAACAAGGTCCAATCAGGCTGAAACTTTACAGGAAGGTAGAATCTACTGAGTTGTAAGTGATCTGAACGTTTCATGATGATAGCACTTTCCTAAGGGGGTCAAACCATGTCCCAAAGATCACCAGATCTGGTGTCAATTTAAAGAAGTAGTCCAGTTACACATTTGTAGGCTTATAACTTGGCTTCTGAATGTCCTAGAGAGATCAGGTTTGTTTTAGTGTACTCAAATCAACAGCCCCTACAACCACAAAAAGGAATGGAGTCATTAGCACTTATGGTTTGTAAATGGCATCCAGAATTATGTTGCACGAAGCACAATTTCACATCATTCTGGGTCCATTTGTGTGAAAACAAGGTCCAATCAGGCTGAAACGCTACAAGAAGGTAGAATCTATTGAGTTGTAAGTGATCTGAACGTTTCAAGATGATCGCACATTCCTATAGCGGGTAAAACCATGTCCCAAAGGTCACCGGGCCTGGTGTCACTTTAAAGAAGTGGTCCAGTTACACTTTGTGGGCTTATAACTTGGCTTCTGAATGTCCTAGAGAGGTCAGGTTTGTTTTAGTGTACTCCAATCAACAGCCCCTACAACCTCTAACAGGAATGGAGTCATTAGCACTTATGGTTTGTAAATGGCACCCAGAATTATGTTGCACGAAGCACAATTTCACATCATTCTGGGTCCATTTGTGTGAAAAAAAGGTCCAATCAGGCTGAAACGTTACTGGAAGGTAGAATCTATTGAGTTGTAAGTGATCTGAACGTTTCATGATGATAGAACTTTCCTAAGGGGGTCACACCATGTCCCAAAGGTCACCGGATCTGGTGTCAATTTAAAGAAGTAGTCCAGTTACACATTTGTGGGCTAATAACTTGGCTTCTGAATGTCCTAGAGAGATCAGGTTTGTTTTAATGTACTCCAATCAACAGCCCCTACAACCCCAAAGAGGAATGGAGTCATTAGCACTTATGGTTTGTAAGTGGCACCCAGAATTATGTTGCACGAAGCACAATTTCACATCATTCTGGGTCAATTTGTGTGAAAACAAGGTCCAATCCGGCTGAAACGCTACAAGAAGTTAGAATCTATTGAGTTGTAAGTGATCTGAACGTTTCAAGATGATCGCACATTCCTATAGGGGGTCAAACCATGTCCCAAAGGTCACCGGGCCAAGTGTCACTTTAAAGAAGTAGTCCAGTTACACCTTTGTGGGCTTATAACTTGGCTTCTGAATGTCCTAGAGAGGTTAGGTTTGTTTTAGTGTACTCATATCAACAGCCCCTACAACCACAAAAAGGAATGGAGTCATTAGCACTTATGGTTTGTAAATGGCACCCAGAATTATTTTGCACGAAGCACAATTTCACATCATTCTGGGTTCATTTGTGTGAAAACAAGGTCCAATCAGGCTGAAACGTTACTGGAAGCTAGAATCTATTGAGTTGTAAGTGATCTGAACGTTTCATGATGATAGCGCTTTCCTAAGGGGGTCAAACCATGTCCCAAAGGTCACCGGATCTGGGGTCAATTTAAAGAAGTAGTCCAGTTACACATTTGTGGGCTTATAACTTGGCTTCTGAATGTCCTAGAGAGATCAGGTTTGTTTTAGTATACTCCAATCAACAGCCCCTACAACCACAAAAAGGAATGGAGTCATTAGCACTTATGGTTTGTAAATGGCACCCAGAATTATGTTGCACGAAGCACAATTTCACATCATTCTGGGTCCATTTGTGTGAAAACAAGGTCCAATCAGGCTGATACGTTACAAGAAGGTAGAATCTATTGAGTTGTAAGTGATCTGAACGTTTCATGATGATAGCACTTTCCTAAGGGGGTCAAACCATGTCCCAAAGGTCACCGGATCTGGTGTCAATTTAAAGAAGTAGTCCAGTTACACATTTGTGGGCTTATAACTTGGCTTCTGAATGTCCTAGAGAGATCAGGTTTGTTTTAGTGTACTCCAATCAACAGCCCCTACAACCACAAAAGGAATGGAGTCATTCGCCTTATGGTTTGTAAATGGCACCTAGAATTATGTTGCACGAAGCACAATTTCACATCATTCTGGGTCCATTTGTGTGAAAACAAGGTCCAATCAGGCTGAAACGTTACAAGAAGGTAGAATCTATTGAGTTGTAAGTGATCTGAACGTTTCATGATGATCTCACATTCCCATAGGGGGTCAAACCATGTCCCAAAGGTCACCGGGCCTGGTGTCACTTTAAAGAAGTAGTCCAGTTACACCTTTGTGGGCTTATAACTTGGCTTCTGAATGTCCTAGAGAGGTCAGGTTTGTTTTAGTGTACTCCAATCAACAGCCCCTACAACCACAAAAAGGAATGGAGTCATTAGCACTTATGGTTTGTAAATGGCACACAGAATTATGTTGCACGAAGCACAATTTCACATCATTCTGGGTCCATTTGTGTGAAAACAAGGTCCAATCAGGCTGAAATGTTACAGGAAGGTAGAATCTATTGAGTTGTAAGTGATCTGAACGTTTCATGATGATAGCACTTTCCTAAGGGGGTCAAACCATGTCCCAAAGCTCACCGGATCTGGTAACAATTTAAAGAAGTAGTCCAGTTACACATTTGTGGGCTTATAACTTGGCTTCTGAATGTCCTAGAGAGATCAGGTTTGTTTTAATGTACTCCAATCAACAGCCCCTACAACCACAAAAAGGAATGGAGTCATCAGCATTTATGGTTTGTAAATGGCACCCAGAATTATGTTGCACGAAGCACAATTTCACATCATTCTGGGTTCATTTGTGTGAAAACAAGGTCCAATCAGGCTGAAACGTTACTGGAAGCTAGAATCTATTGAGTTGTAAGTGATCTGAACGTTTCATGATGATAGCGCTTTCCTAAGGGGGTCAAACCATGTCCCAAAGGTCACCGGATCTGGGGTCAATTTAAAGAAGTAGTCCAGTTACACATTTGTGGGCTTATAACTTGGCTTCTGAATGTCCTAGAGAGATCAGGTTTGTTTTAGTATACTCCAATCAACAGCCCCTACAACCACAAAAAGGAATGGAGTCATTAGCACTTATGGTTTGTAAATGGCACCCAGAATTATGTTGCACGAAGCACAATTTCACATCATTCTGGGTCCATTTGTGTGAAAACAAGGTCCAATCAGGCTGATACGTTACAAGAAGGTAGAATCTATTGAGTTGTAAGTGATCTGAACGTTTCATGATGATAGCACTTTCCTAAGGGGGTCAAACCATGTCCCAAAGGTCACCGGATCTGGTGTCAATTTAAAGAAGTAGTCCAGTTACACATTTGTGGGCTTATAACTTGGCTTCTGAATGTCCTAGAGAGATCAGGTTTGTTTTAATGTACTCCAAACAACAGCCCCTACAACCACAAAAAGGAATGGAGTCATTAGCATTTATGGTTTGTAAATGGCACCCAGAATTATGTTGCACGAAGCACAATTTCACATCATTCTGGGTTTATTTGTGTGAAAACAAGGTCCAATCAGGCTGAAACGTTACAGGAAGGTAGAGTCTATTTAGTTGTAAGTGATCTGAATGTTTCATGATGATAGCGCTTTCCTAAGGGGATCAAACCATGTCCCAAAGGTCACCGGATCTGGTGTCAATTTAAAGAAGTAGTCCAGTTACACATTTGTGGGCTTATAACTTGGCTTCTGAATGTCCTAGAGAGATCAGGTTTGTTTTAGTGTACTCCAATCAACAGCCCCTACAACCACAAAAGGAATGGAGTCATTAGCACTTATGGTTTTTAAATGGCACCCAGAATTATGTTGCACGAAGCACAATTTCACATCATTCTGGGTCCATTTGTGTGAAAACAAGGTCCAATCAGGCTGAAACGTTACAAGAAGGTAGAATCTATTGAGTTGTAAGTGATCTGAACGTTTCATGATGATCTCACATTCCCATAGGGGGTCAAACCATGTCCCAAAGGTCACCGGGCCTGGTGTCACTTTAAAGAAGTAGTCCAGTTACACCTTTGTGGGCTTATAACTTGGCTTCTGAATGTCCTAGAGAGGTCAGGTTTGTTTTAGTGTACTCCAATCAACAGCCCCTACAACCACAAAAAGGAATGGAGTCATTAGCACTTATGGTTTGTAAATGGCACCCAGAATTATGTTGCACGAAGCACAATTTCACATCATTCTGGGTCCATTTGTGTGAAAACAAGGTCCAATCAGGCTGAAACGTTACAGGAAGGTAGAATCTATTGAGTTGTAAGTGATCTGAACGTTTCATGATGATAGCACTTTCCTAAGGGGGTCAAACCATGTCCCAAAGGTCACCGGATCTGGTGTCAATTTAAAGAAGTAGTCCAGTTACACATTTGTGGGCTTATAACTTGGCTTCTGAATGTCCTAGAGCGATCAGGTTTGCTTTAGTGTACTCCAATCAACAGCCCCTACAACCACAAAAAGGAATGGAGACATTAGCACTTATGGTTTTTAAATGGCACCCAGAATTATGTTGCACGAAGCACAATTTCACATCATTCTGGGTTCATTTGTGTGAAAACAAGGTCCAATCAGGCTGAAACAATACAGGAAGGTAGAATCTATTGAGTTGTAAGTGATCTGAACGTTTCATGATGATCGCACTTTCCTAAGGTGGTCAAACCATGTCCCAAAGGTCACCGGATCTGGTGTCAATTTAAAGAAGTAGTCCAGTTACACCTTTGTGGGCTTATAACTTGGCTTCTGAATGTCCTAGAGAGATCAGGTTTGTTTTAGTGTACTCCAATCAACAGCCCCTACAACCACAAAAGGAATGGAGTCATTAGCACTTATGGTTTGTAATTGGCACCCAGAATTATGTTGCACGAAGCACAATTTCACATCATTCTGGGTCCATTTGTGTGAAAACAAGGTCCAATCAGGCTGAAACGTTACAAGAAGGTAGAATCTATTGAGTTGTAAGTGATTTGAACGTTTCATGATGATCTCACATTCCCATAGGGGGTCAAACCATGTCCCAAAGGTCACCGGGCCTGGTGTCACTTTAAAGAAGTAGTCCAGTTACACCTTTGTGGGCTTATAACTTGGCTTCTGAATGTCCTAGAGAGGTCAGGTTTGTTTTAGTGTACTCCAATCAACAGCCCCTACAACCACAAAAAGGAATGGAGTCATTAGCACTTATGGTTTGTAAATGGCACCCAGAATTATGTTGCACGAAGCACAATTTCACATCATTCTGGGTCCATTTGTGTGAAAACAAGGTCCAATCAGGCTGAACTGTTACAGGAAGGTAGAATCTATTGAGTTGTAAGTGATCTGAACGTTTCATGATGATAGCACTTTCCTAAGGGGGTCAAACCATGTCCCAAAGGTCACCGGATCTGGTGTCAATTTAAAGAAGTAGTCCAGTTACACATTTGTGGGCTTATAACTTGGCTTCTGAATGTCCAGAGCGATCACGTTTGCTTTAGTGTACTCCAATCAACAGCCCCTACAACCACAAAAAGGAATGGAGACATTAGCACTTATGGTTTTTAAATGGCACCCAGAATTATGTTGCACGAAGCACAATTTCACATCATTCTGGGTTAATTTGTGTGAAAACAAGGTCCAATCAGGCTGAAACAATACAGGAAGGTAGAATCTATTGAGTTGTAAGTGATCTGAACATTTCATGATGATCGCACTTTCCTAAGGGGGTCAAACCATGTCCCAAAGGTCACCGGATCTGGTGTCACTTTAAAGAAGTAGTCCAGTTACACATTTGTGGGCTTATAACTTGGCTTCTGAATGTCCTAGAGAGGTCAGGGTTGTTTTAGTGTACTCCAATCAACAGCCCCTACAACCACAAAAAAGAATGGAGTCATTAGCCCTTATGGTTTTTAAATGGCACCCAGAATTATGTTGCACGAAGCACAATTTCACATCATTCTGGGTTCATTTGTGTGAAAACAAGGTCCAATCAGGCTGAAACTTTACAGGAAGGTAGAATCTACTGAGTTGTAAGTGATCTGAACGTTTCATGATGATAGCACTTTCCTAAGGGGGTCAAACCATGTCCCAAAGATCACCGGATCTGGTGTCAATTTAAAGAAGTAGTCCAGTTACACATTTGTAGGCTTATAACTTGGCTTCTGAATGTCCTAGAGAGATCAGGTTTGTTTTAGTGTACTCCAATCAACAGCCCCTACAACCACACAAAGGAATGGAGTCATTAGCACTTATGGTTTGTAAATGGCATCCAGAATTATGTTGCACGAAGCACAATTTCACATCATTCTGGGTCCATTTGTGTGAAAACAAGGTCCAATCAGGCTGAAACGCTACAAGAAGGTAGAATCTATTGAGTTGTAAGTGATCTGAACGTTTCAAGATGATCGCACATTCCTATAGCGGGTAAAACCATGTCCCAAAGGTCACCGGGCCTGGTGTCACTTTAAAGAAGTAGTCCAGTTACACTTTGTGGGCTTATAACTTGGCTTCTGAATGTCCTAGAGAGGTCAGGTTTGTTTTAGTGTACTCCAATCAACAGCCCCTACAACCTCTAACAGGAATGGAGTCATTAGCACTTATGGTTTGTTAATGGCACCCAGAATTATGTTGCACGAAGCACAATTTCACATCATTCTGGGTCCATTTGTGTGAAAAAAAGGTCCAATCAGGCTGAAACGTTACTGGAAGGTAGAATCTATTGAGTTGTAAGTGATCTGAACGTTTCATGATGATAGCACTTTCCTAAGGGGGTCAAACCATGTCCCAAAGGTCACCGGATCTGGTGTCAATTTAAAGAAGTAGTCCAGTTACACATTTGTGGGCTTATAACTTGGCTTCTGAATGTCCTAGAGAGATCAGGTTTGTTTTAATGTACTCCAAACAACAGCCCCTACAACCACAAAAAGGAATGGAGTCATTAGCATTTATGGTTTGTAAATGGCACCCAGAATTATGTTGCACGAAGCACAATTTCACATCATTCTGGGTTTATTTGTGTGAAAACAAGGTCCAATCAGGCTGAAACGTTACAGGAAGGTAGAGTCTATTTAGTTGTAAGTGATCTGAATGTTTCATGATGATAGCGCTTTCCTAAGGGGATCAAACCATGTCCCAAAGGTCACCGGATCTGGTGTCAATTTAAATAAGTAGTCCAGTTACACATTTGTGGGCTTATAACTTGGCTTCTGAATGTCCTAGAGAGATCAGGTTTGTTTTAGTGTACTCCAATCAACAGCCCCTACAACCACAAAAGGAATGGAGTCATTAGCACTTATGGTTTTTAAATGGCACCCAGAATTATGTTGCACGAAGCACAATTTCACATCATTCTGGGTCCATTTGTGTGAAAACAAGGTCCAATCAGGCTGAAACGTTACAAGAAGGTAGAATCTATTGAGTTGTAAGTGATCTGAACGTTTCATGATGATCTCACATTCCCATAGGGGGTCAAACCATGTCCCAAAGGTCACCGGGCCTGGTGTCACTTTAAAGAAGTAGTCCAGTTACACCTTTGTGGGCTTATAACTTGGCTTCTGAATGTCCTAGAGAGGTCAGTTTGTTTTAGTGTACTCCAATCAACAGCCCCTACAACCACAAAAAGGAATGGAGTCATTAGCACTTATGGTTTGTAAATGGCACCCAGAATTATGTTGCACGAAGCACAATTTCACATCATTCTGGGTCCATTTGTGTGAAAACAAGGTCCAATCAGGCTGAAACGTTACAGGAAGGTAGAATCTATTGAGTTGTAAGTGATCTGAACGTTTCATGATGATAGCACTTTCCTAAGGGGGTCAAACCATGTCCCAAAGGTCACCGGATCTGGTGTCAATTTAAAGAAGTAGTCCAGTTACACATTTGTGGGCTTATAACTTGGCTTCTGAATGTCCTAGAGCGATCAGGTTTGCTTTAGTGTACTCCAATCAACAGCCCCTACAACCACAAAAAGGAATGGAGACATTAGCACTTATGGTTTTTAAATGGCACCCAGAATTATGTTGCACGAAGCACAATTTCACATCATTCTGGGTTCATTTGTGTGAAAACAAGGTCCAATCAGGCTGAAACAATACAGGAAGGTAGAATCTATTGAGTTGTAAGTGATCTGAACGTTTCATAATGATCGCACTTTCCTAAGGTGGTCAAACCATGTCCCAAAGGTCACCGGATCTGGTGTCACTTTAAAGAAGTAGTCCAGTTACACCTTTGTGGGCTTATAACTTGGCTTCTGAATGTCCTAGAGAGGTCAGGTTTGTTTTAGTGTACTCCAATCAACAGCCCCTACAACCACAAAAAGGAATGGAGTCATTAGCACTTATGGTTTGTAAATGGCACCCAGAATTATGTTGCACGAAGCACAATTTCACATCATTCTGGGTCCATTTGTGTGAAAACAAGGTCCAATCAGGCTGAAATGTTACAGGAAGGTAGAATCTATTGAGTTGTAAGTGATCTGAACGTTTCATGATGATAGCACTTTCCTAAGGGGGTCAAACCATGTCCCAAAGGTCACCGGATCTGGTGTCAATTTAAAGAAGTAGTCCAGTTACACATTTGTGGGCTTATAACTTGGCTTCTGAATGTCCAGAGCGATCACGTTTGCTTTAGTGTACTCCAATCAACAGCCCCTACAACCACAAAAAGGAATGGAGACATTAGCACTTATGGTTTTTAAATGGCACCCAGAATTATGTTGCACGAAGCACAATTTCACATCATTCTGGGTTAATTTGTGTGAAAACAAGGTCCAATCAGGCTGAAACAATACAGGAAGGTAGAATCTATTGAGTTGTAAGTGATCTGAACATTTCATGATGATCGCACTTTCCTAAGGGGGTCAAACCATGTCCCAAAGGTCACCGGATCTGGTGTCACTTTAAAGAAGTAGTCCAGTTACACATTTGTGGGCTTATAACTTGGCTTCTGAATGTCCTAGAGAGGTCAGGGTTGTTTTAGTGTACTCCAATCAACAGCCCCTACAACCACAAAAAAGAATGGAGTCATTAGCCCTTATGGTTTTTAAATGGCACCCAGAATTATGTTGCACGAAGCACAATTTCACATCATTCTGGGTTCATTTGTGTGAAAACAAGGTCCAATCAGGCTGAAACTTTACAGGAAGGTAGAATCTACTGAGTTGTAAGTGATCTGAACGTTTCATGATGATAGCACTTTCCTAAGGGGGTCAAACCATGTCCCAAAGATCACCGGATCTGGTGTCAATTTAAAGAAGTAGTCCAGTTACACATTTGTAGGCTTATAACTTGGCTTCTGAATGTCCTAGAGAGATCAGGTTTGTTTTAGTGTACTCCAATCAACAGCCCCTACAACCACACAAAGGAATGGAGTCATTAGCACTTATGGTTTGTAAATGGCATCCAGAATTATGTTGCACGAAGCACAATTTCACATCATTCTGGGTCCATTTGTGTGAAAACAAGGTCCAATCAGGCTGAAACGCTACAAGAAGGTAGAATCTATTGAGTTGTAAGTGATCTGAACGTTTCAAGATGATCGCACATTCCTATAGCGGGTAAAACCATGTCCCAAAGGTCACCGGGCCTGGTGTCACTTTAAAGAAGTAGTCCAGTTACACTTTGTGGGCTTATAACTTGGCTTCTGAATGTCCTAGAGAGGTCAGGTTTGTTTTAGTGTACTCCAATCAACAGCCCCTACAACCTCTAACAGGAATGGAGTCATTAGCACTTATGGTTTGTTAATGGCACCCAGAATTATGTTGCACGAAGCACAATTTCACATCATTCTGGGTCCATTTGTGTGAAAAAAAGGTCCAATCAGGCTGAAACGTTACTGGAAGGTAGAATCTATTGAGTTGTAAGTGATCTGAACGTTTCATGATGATAGAACTTTCCTAAGGGGGTCACACCATGTCCCAAAGGTCACCGGATCTGGTGTCAATTTAAGGAAGTAGTCCAGTTACACATTTGTGGGCTTATAACTTGGCTTCTGAATGTCCTAGAGAGATCAGGTTTGTTTTAATGTATTCCAATCAACAGCCCCTACAACCCCAAAAAGGAATGGAGTCATTAGCACTTATGGTTTGTAAGTGGCACCCAGAATTATGTTGCACGAAGCACAATTTCACATCATTCTGGGTCAATTTGTGTGAAAACAAGGTCCAATCCGGCTGAAACGCTACAAGAAGTTAGAATCTATTGAGTTGTAAGTGATCTGAACGTTTCAAGATGATCGCACATTCCTATAGGGGGTCAAACCATGTCCCAAAGGTCACCGGGCCAAGTGTCACTTTAAAGAAGTAGTCCAGTTACACCTTTGTGGGCTTATAACTTGGCTTCTGAATGTCCTAGAGAGGTTAGGTTTGTTTTAGTGTACTCATATCAACAGCCCCTACAACCACAAAAAGGAATGGAGTCATTAGCACTTATGGTTTGTAAATGGCACCCAGAATTATTTTGCACGAAGCACAATTTCACATCATTCTGGGTTCATTTGTGTGAAAACAAGGTCCAATCAGGCTGAAACGTTACTGGAAGCTAGAATTTATTGAGTTGTAAGTGATCTGAACGTTTCATGATGATAGCGCTTTCCTAAGGGGGTCAAACCATGTCCCAAAGGTCACCGGATCTGGGGTCAATTTAAAGAAGTAGTCCAGTTACACATTTGTGGGCTTATAACTTGGCTTCTGAATGTCCTAGAGAGATCAGGTTTGTTTTAGTATACTCCAATCAACAGCCCCTACAACCACAAAAAGGAATGGAGTCATTAGCACTTATGGTTTGTAAATGGCACCCAGAATTATGTTGCACGAAGCACAATTTCACATCATTCTGGGTCCATTTGTGTGAAAACAAGGTCCAATCAGGCTGATACGTTACAAGAAGGTAGAATCTATTGAGTTGTAAGTGATCTGAACGTTTCATGATGATAGCACTTTCCTAAGGGGGTCAAACCATGTCCCAAAGGTCACCGGATCTGGTGTCAATTTAAAGAAGTAGTCCAGTTACACATTTGTGGGCTTATAACTTGGCTTCTGAATGTCCTAGAGAGATCAGGTTTGTTTTAATGTACTCCAATCAACAGCCCCTACAACCACAAAAAGGAATGGAGTCATTGGCATTTTTGGTTTGTAAATGGCACCCAGAATTATGTTGCACGAAGCACAATTTCACATCATTCTGGGTTCATTTGTGTGAAAACAAGGTCCAATCAGGCTGAAACGTTACAGGAAGGTAGAATCTATTTAGTTGTAAGTGATCTGAACGTTTCATGATGATAGCGCTTTCCTAAGGGGATCAAACCATGTCCCAAAGGTCACCGGATCTGGTGTCAATTTAAAGAAGTAGTCCAGTTACACATTTGTGGGCTTATAACTTGGCTTCTGAATGTCCTAGAGAGATCAGGTTTGTTTTAGTGTACTCCAATCAACAGCCCCTACAACCACAAAAGGAATGGAGTCATTCGCCTTATGGTTTGTAAATGGCACCCAGAATTATGTTGCACGAAGCACAATTTCACATCATTCTGGGTCCATTTGTGTGAAAACAAGGTCCAATCAGGCTGAAACGTTACAAGAAGGTAGAATCTATTGAGTTGTAAGTGATCTGAACGTTTCATGATGATCTCACATTCCCATAGGGGGTCAAACCATGTCCCAAAGGTCACCGGGCCTGGTGTCACTTTAAAGAAGTAGTCCAGTTACACCTTTGTGGGCTTATAACTTGGCTTCTGAATGTCCTAGAGAGGTCAGGTTTGTTTTAGTGTACTCCAATCAACAGCCCCTACAACCACAAAAAGGAATGGAGTCATTAGCACTTATGGTTTGTAAATGGCACCCAGAATTATGTTGCACGAAGCACAATTTCACATCATTCTGGGTCCATTTGTGTGAAAACAAGGTCCAATCAGGCTGAAACGTTACAGGAAGGTAGAATCTATTGAGTTGTAAGTGATCTGAACGTTTCATGATGATAGCACTTTCCTAAGGGGGTCAAACCATGTCCCAAAGCTCACCGGATCTGGTGTCAATTTAAAGAAGTAGTCCAGTTACACATTTGTGGGCTTATAACTTGGCTTCTGAATGTCCTAGAGAGATCAGGTTTGTTTTAATGTACTCCAATCAACAGCCCCTACAACCACAAAAAGGAATGGAGTCATTAGCATTTATGGTTTGTAAATGGCACCCAGAATTATGTTGCACGAAGCACAATTTCACATCATTCTGGGTTCATTTGTGTGAAAACAAGGTCCAATCAGGCTGAAACGTTACAGGAAGGTAGAATCTATTTAGTTGTAAGAGATCTGAACGTTTCATGATGATAGCACTTTCCTAAGGGGGTCAAACCATGTCGCAAAGGTCACCGGATCTGGTGTCAATTTAAAGAAGTAGTCCAGTTACACATTTGTGGGCTTATAACTTGGCTTCTGAATGTCCTAGAGATATCAGGTTTGTTTTAATGTACTCCATTCAACAGCCCCTACAACCACAAAAAGGAATGGAGTCATTAGCACTTATGGTATGTAAATGGCACCCAGAATTATGTTGCACGAAGCACAATTTCACATCATTCTGGGTTCATTTGTGTGAAAACAAGGTCCAATCAGGCTGAAACGTTACAGGAAGGTAGAATGTATTGAGTTGTAAGTGATCTGAACGTTTCATGATGATAGCACTTTCCTAAGGGGGTCAAACCATGTCCCAAAGGTCACCGGATCTGGTGTCAATTTATAGAAGTAGTCCAGTTACATATTTGTGGGCTTATAACTTGGCTTCTGAATGTCCTATAGAGATCAGGTTTGTTTTAATGTACTCCAATCAAGAGCCCCTACAAACACAAAAAGGAATGGAGTCATTAGCACTTATGGTTTGTAAATGGCACCCAGAATTATGTTGCACGATGCACAATTTCACATCATTCTGGGTCCATTTGTGTGAAAACAAGGTCCAATCAGGCTGAAACGCTACAAGAAGGTAGAATCTATTGAGTTGTAAGTGATCTGAACGTTTCAAGATGATCGCACATTCCTATAGGGGGTAAAACCATTTCCCAAAGGTCACCGGGCCTGGTGTCACTTTAAAGAAGTAGTCCAGTTACACCTTTGTGGGCTTATAACTTGGCTTCTGAATGTCCTAGAGAGGTTAGGTTTGTTTTAGTGTACTCCAATCAAAGCCCCTACAACCACAAAAAGGAATGGAGTCATTAGTACTTATGGTTTGTAAATGGCACCCAGAATTATGTTGCACGAAGCACAATTTCACATCATTCTGGGTTCATTTGTGTGAAAACAAGGTCCAATCAGGCTGAAACGTTACAGGAAGGTAGAATCTATTGAGTTGTAAGTGATCTGAACGTTTCATGATGATACCACTTTCCTAAGGGGGTCAAACCATGTCCCAAAGGTCACCGGGCCTGGTGTCAATTTAAAGAAGTAGTCCAGTTACACCTTTGTGGGCTTATAACTTGGCTTCTGAATGTCCTAGAGAGGTCAGGTTTGTTTTAGTGTACTCCAATCAACAGCCCCTACAACCACAAAAAGGAATGGAGTCATTAGCACTTATGGTTTGTAAATGGCACCCAGAATTATGTTGCACGAAGCACAATTTCACATCATTCTGGGTCCATTTGTGTGAAAACAAGGTCCAATCAGGCTGAAACGTTACAGGAAGGTAGAATCTATTGAGTTGTAAGTGATCTGAACGTTTCATGATGATAGCACTTTCCTAAGGGGGTCAAACCATGTCCCAAAGCTCACCGGATCTGGTGTCAATTTAAAGAAGTAGTCCAGTTACACATTTGTGGGCTTATAACTTGGCTTCTGAATGTCCTAGAGAGATCAGGTTTGTTTTAATGTACTCCAATCAACAGCCCCTACAACCACAAAAAGGAATGGAGTCATTAGCATTTATGGTTTGTAAATGGCACCCAGAATTATGTTGCACGAAGCACAATTTCACATCATTCTGGGTTCATTTGTGTGAAAACAAGGTCCAATCAGGCTGAAACGTTACAGGAAGGTAGAATCTATTTAGTTGTAAGTGATCTGAACGTTTCATGATGATAGCACTTTCCTAAGGGGGTCAAACCATGTCGCAAAGGTCACCGGATCTGGTGTCAATTTAAAGAAGTAGTCCAGTTACACATTTGTGGGCTTATAACTTGGCTTCTGAATGTCCTAGACATATCAGGTTTGTTTTAATGTACTCCATTCAACAGCACCTACAACCACAAAAAGGAATGGAGTCATTAGCACTTATGGTATGTAAATGGCACCCAGAATTATGTTGCACGAAGCACAATTTCACATCATTCTGGGTTCATTTGTGTGAAAACAAGGTCCAATCAGGCTGAAACGTTACAGGAAGGTAGAATGTATTGAGTTGTAAGTGATCTGAACGTTTCATGATGATAGCACTTTCCTAAGGGGGTCAAACCATGTCCCAAAGGTCACCGGATCTGGTGTCAATTTAAAGAAGTAGTCCAGTTACATATTTGTGGGCTTATAACTTGGCTTCTGAATGTCCTATAGAGATCAGGTTTGTTTTAATGTACTCCAATCAAGAGCCCCTACAAACACAAAAAGGAATGGAGTCATTAGCACTTATGGTTTGTAAATGGCACCCAGAATTATGTTGCATGAAGCACAATTTCACATCATTCTGGGTCCATTTGTGTGAAAACAAGGTCCAATCAGGCTGAAACGCTACAAGAAGGTAGAATCTATTGAGTTGTAAGTGATCTGAACGTTTCAAGATGATCGCACATTCCTATAGGGGGTAAAACCATGTTCCAAAGGTCACCGGGCCTGGTGTCACTTTAAAGTAGTAGTCCAGTTACACCTTTGTGGGCTTATAACTTGGCTTCTGAATGTCCTAGAGAGGTTAGTTTGTTTTAGTGTACTCCAATCAACAGCCCCTACAACCACAAAAAGGAATGGAGTCATTAGCACTTATGGTTTGTAAGTGGCACCCAGAATTATGTTGCACGAAGCACAATTTCACATCATTCTGGGTCAATTTGTGTGAAAACAAGAACCAATCCGGCTGAAACGCTACAAGAAGGTAGAATCTATTCAGTTGTAAGTGATCTGAACGTTTCAAGATGATCGCACATTCCTATAGGGGGTCAAACCATGTCCCAAAGGTCACCGGGCCATGTGTCACTTTAAAGAAGTAGTCCAGTTACACCTGTGTGTGCTTATAACTTGGCTTCTGAATGTCCTAGAGAGGTTAGGTTTGTTTTAGTGTACTCCAATCAACAGCCCCTACAACCACAAAAAGGAATGGAGTCATTAGCACTTATGGTTTGTAAATGGCACCCAGAATTATTTTGCACGAAGCACAATTTCACATCATTCTGGGTCCATTTGTGTGAAAACAAGGTCCAATCAGGCTGAAACGTTACAGGAAGGTAGAATCTATTGAGTTGTAACTGATCTGAACGTTTCATGATGATAGCACTTTCCTAAGGGGGTCAAACCATGTCCCAAAGGTCACTGGATCTGGTGTCAATTTAAAGAAGTAGTCCAGTTACACATGTGTGGGCTTATAACTGGGCTTCTGAATGTCCTAGAGAGGTTAGGTTTGTTTTAGTGTACTCCAATCAACAGCCCCTACAACCGCAAAAAGGAATGGAGTCATTAGCACTTATGGTTTGTAAATGGCACCCAGAATTATTTTGCACGAAGCACAATTTCACATCATTCTGGGTTCATTTGTGTGAAAACAAGGTCCAATCAGGCTGAAACGTTACTGGAAGCTAGAATCTATTGAGTTGTAAGTGATATGAACGTTTCATGATGATAGCGCTTTCCTAAGGGGGTAAAACCATGTCCCAAAGGTCACCGGATCTGGTGTCAATTTAAAGAAGTAGTCCAGTTACACATTTGTGGGCTTATAACTTGGCTTCTGAATATACTAGAGAGATCAGGTTTGTTTTAGTATACTCCAATCAACTGCCCCTACAACCACAAAAAGGAATGGAGTCATTAGCACTTATGGTTTGTAAATGGCACCCAGAATTATTTTGCACGAAGCACAATTTCACATCATTCTGGGTTCATTTGTGTGAAAACAAGGTCCAATCAGGCTGAAACGTTACTGGAAGCTAGAATCTATTGAGTTGTAAGTGATCTGAACGTTTCATGATGATAGCGCTTTCCTAAGGGGGTCAAACCATGTCCCAAAGGTCACCGGATCTGGTGTCAATTTAAAGAAGTAGTCCAGTTACACATTTGTGGGCTTATAACTTGGCTTCTGAATATACTAGAGAGATCAGGTTTGTTTTAGTATACTCCAATCAACAGCCCCTACAACCACAAAAAGGAATGGAGTCATTAGCACTTATGGTTTGTAAATGGCACCCAGAATTATTTTGCACGAAGCACAATTTCACATCATTCTGGGTCCATTTGTGTGAAAACAAGGTCCAATCAGGCTGAAACGTTACAAGAAGGTAGAATCTATTGAGTTGTAAGTGATCTGAACGTTTCATGATGCTCTCAAATTCCTATAGGGGGTCAAACCATGTCCCAAAGGTCACCGGGCCTGGTGTCACTTTAAAGAAGTAGTCCAGTTACACCTTTGTGGGCTTATAACTTGGCTTCTGAATGTCCTATAGAGGTCAGGTTTGTTTTAGTGTACTCCAATCAACAGCCCCTACAACCACAAAAAGGAATGGAGTCATTAGCACTTATGGTTTGTAAATGGCACCCAGAATTATGTTGCACGAAGCACAATTTCACATCATTCTGGGTCCATTTGTGTGAAAACAAGGTCCAATCAGGCTGAAACGTTACAGGAAGGTAGAATCTATTGAGTTGTAAGTGATCTGAACGTTTCATGATGATAGCACTTTCCTAAGGGGGTCAAACCATGTCCCAAAGGTCACCGGATCTGGTGTCAATTTAAAGAAGTAGTCCAGTTACACATTTGTGGGCTTATAACTTGGCTTCTGAATGTCCTAGAGAGATCAGGTTTGTTTTAGTGTACTCCAATCAACAGCCCCTACAACCACAAAAAGGAATGGAGTCATTAGCACTTATGGTTTGTAAATGGCACCCAGAATTATGTTGCACGAAGCACAATTTCACATCATTCTGGGTCCATTTGTGTGAAAACAAGGTCCAATCAGGCTGAAACATTACAGGAAGGTAGAATCTATTAAGTTGTAAGTGATCTGAACGTTTCATGATGATAGCACTTCCCTAAGGGGGTCAAACCATGTCCCAAAGGTCATCGGATCTGGTGTCTAAAGAAGTAGTCCAGTTACACATTTGTGGGCTTATAACTTGGCTTCTGAATGTCCTAGAGAGATCAGGTTTGTTTTAGTATACTCCAATCAACAGCCCCTACAACCACAAAAAGGAATGGAGTCATTAGCACTTATGGTTTTTAAATGGCACCCAGAATTATGTTGCACGAAGCACAATTTCACATCATTCTGGGTTCATTTGTGTGAAAACAAGGTCCAATCAGGCTGAAACGTTACAGCAAGGTAGAATCTATTGAGTTGTAAGTGATCTGAACGTTTCATGATGATAGCACTTTCCTAAGGGGGTCAAACCATGTCCCAAAGGTCACCGGATCTGGTGTCAATTTAAAGAATTAGTCCAGTTACACATTTGTGGGCTTATAACTTGGCTTCTGAATGTCCTAGAGTGATCAGGTTTGCTTTAGTGTACTCCAATCAACAGCCCCTACAGCCACAAAAAGGAATGGAGACATTAGCACTTATGGTTTTTAAATGGCACCCAGAATTATGTTGCACGAAGCACAATTTCACATCATTCTGGGTTCATTTGTGTGAAAACAAGGTCCAATCAGGCTGAAACAATACAGGAAGGTAGAATCTATTGAGTTGTAAGTGATCTGAACGTTTCATGATGATCGCACTTTCCTATAGGGGGTCAAACCATGTCCCAAAGGTCACCGGATCTGGTGTCACTTTAAAGAAGTAGTCCAGTTACACATTTGTGGGCTTATAACTTGGCTTCTGAATGTCCTAGAGAGGTCAGGGTTGTTTTAGTGTACTCCAATCAACAGCCCCTACAACCACAAAAAGGAATGGAGTCATTAGCACTTATGGTTTTTAAATGGCACCCAGAATTATGTTGCACAAAGCACAATTTCACATCATTCTGGGTTCATTTGTGTGAAAACAAGGTCCAATCAGGCTGAAACGTTACTGGAAGCTAGAATCTATTGAGTTGTAAGTGATCTGAACGTTTCATGATGATAGCGCTTTCCTAAGGGGGTCAAACCATGTCCCAAAGGTCACCGGATCTGGTGTCAATTTAAAGAAGTAGTCCAGTTACACATTTGTGGGCTTATAACTTGGCTTCTGAATGTACTAGAGAGATCAGGTTTGTTTTAGTATACTCCAATCAACAGCCCCTACAACCACAAAAAGGAATGGAGTCATTAGCACTTATGGTTTGTAAATGGCACCCAGAATTATGTTGCACGAAGCACAATTTCACATCATTCTGGGTCCATTTGTGTGAAAACAAGGTCCAATCAGGCTGAAACGTTACAAGAAGGTAGAATCTATTGAGTTGTAAGTGATCTGAACGTTTCATGATGATCTCAAATTCCTATAGGTGGTCAAACCATGTCCCAAAGGTCACCGGGCCTGGTGTCACTTTAAAGAAGTAGTCCAGTTACACCTTTGTGGGCTTATAACTTGGCTTCTGAATGTCCTATAGAGGTCAGGTTTGTTTTAGTGTACTCCAATCAACAGCCCCTACAACCACAAAAAGGAATGGAGTCATTAGCACTTATGGTTTGTAAATGGCACCCAGAATTATGTTGCACGAAGCACAATTTCACATCATTCTGGGTCCATTTGTGTGAAAACAAGGTCCAATCAGGCTGAAACGTTACAGGAAGGTAGAATCTATTGAGTTGTAAGTGATCTGAACGTTTCATAATGATAGCACTTTCCTAAGGGGGTCAAACCATGTCCCAAAGGTCACCGGATCTGGTGTCAATTTAAAGAAGTAGTCCAGTTACACATTTGTGGGCTTATAACTTGGCTTCTGAATGTCCTAGAGAGATCAGGTTTGTTTTAGTGTACTCCAATCAACAGCCCCTACAACCACAAAAAGGAATGGAGTCATTAGCCCTTATGGTTTGTAAATGGCACCCAGAATTATGTTGCACGAAGCACAATTTCACATCATTCTGGGTCCATTTGTGTGAAAACAAGGTCCAATCAGGCTGAAACATTACAGGAAGGTAGAATCTATTAAGTTGTAAGTGATCTGAACGTTTCATGATGATAGCACTTCCCTAAGGGGGTCAAACCATGTCCCAAAGGTCATCGGATCTGGTGTCTAAAGAAGTAGTCCAGTTACACATTTGTGGGCTTATAACTTGGCTTCTGAATGTCCTAGAGAGATCAGGTTTGTTTTAGTATACTCCAATCAACAGCCCCTACAACCACAAAAAGGAATGGAGTCATTAGCACTTATGGTTTTTAAATGGCACCCAGAATTATGTTGCACGAAGCACAATTTCACATCATTCTGGGTTCATTTGTGTGAAAACAAGGTCCAATCAGGCTGAAACGTTACAGCAAGGTAGAATCTATTGAGTTGTAAGTGATCTGAACGTTTCATGATGATAGCACTTTCCTAAGGGGGTCAAACCATGTCCCAAAGGTCACCGGATCTGGTGTCAATTTAAAGAATTAGTCCAGTTACACATTTGTGGGCTTATAACTTGGCTTCTGAATGTCCTAGAGTGATCAGGTTTGCTTTAGTGTACTCCAATCAACAGCCCCTACAGCCACAAAAAGGAATGGAGACATTAGCACTTATGGTTTTTAAATGGCACCCAGAATTATGTTGCACGAAGCACAATTTCACATCATTCTGGGTTCATTTGTGTGAAAACAAGGTCCAATCAGGCTGAAACAATACAGGAAGGTAGAATCTATTGAGTTGTAAGTGATCTGAACGTTTCATGATGATCGCACTTTCCTATAGGGGGTCAAACCATGTCCCAAAGGTCACCGGATCTGGTGTCACTTTAAAGAAGTAGTCCAGTTACACATTTGTGGGCTTATAACTTGGCTTCTGAATGTCCTAGAGAGGTCAGGGTTGTTTTAGTGTACTCCAATCAACAGCCCCTACAACCACAAAAAGGAATGGAGTCATTAGCACTTATGGTTTTTAAATGGCACCCAGAATTATGTTGCACAAAGCACAATTTCACATCATTCTGGGTTCATTTGTGTGAAAACAAGGTCCAATCAGGCTGAAACGTTACTGGAAGCTAGAATCTATTGAGTTGTAAGTGATCTGAACGTTTCATGATGATAGCGCTTTCCTAAGGGGGTCAAACCATGTCCCAAAGGTCACCGGATCTGGTGTCAATTTAAAGAAGTAGTCCAGTTACACATTTGTGGGCTTATAACTTGGCTTCTGAATGTACTAGAGAGATCAGGTTTGTTTTAGTATACTCCAATCAACAGCCCCTACAACCACAAAAAGGAATGGAGTCATTAGCACTTATGGTTTGTAAATGGCACCCAGAATTATGTTGCACGAAGCACAATTTCACATCATTCTGGGTCCATTTGTGTGAAAACAAGGTCCAATCAGGCTGAAACGTTACAAGAAGGTAGAATCTATTGAGTTGTAAGTGATCTGAACGTTTCATGATGATCTCAAATTCCTATAGGTGGTCAAACCATGTCCCAAAGGTCACCGGGCCTGGTGTCACTTTAAAGAAGTAGTCCAGTTACACCTTTGTGGGCTTATAACTTGGCTTCTGAATGTCCTATAGAGGTCAGGTTTGTTTTAGTGTACTCCAATCAACAGCCCCTACAACCACAAAAAGGAATGGAGTCATTAGCACTTATGGTTTGTAAATGGCACCCAGAATTATGTTGCACGAAGCACAATTTCACATCATTCTGGGTCCATTTGTGTGAAAACAAGGTCCAATCAGGCTGAAACGTTACAGGAAGGTAGAATCTATTGAGTTGTAAGTGATCTGAACGTTTCATAATGATAGCACTTTCCTAAGGGGGTCAAACCATGTCCCAAAGGTCACCGGATCTGGTGTCAATTTAAAGAAGTAGTCCAGTTACACATTTGTGGGCTTATAACTTGGCTTCTGAATGTCCTAGAGAGATCAGGTTTGTTTTAGTGTACTCCAATCAACAGCCCCTACAACCACAAAAAGGAATGGAGTCATTAGCCCTTATGGTTTGTAAATGGCACCCAGAATTATGTTGCACGAAGCACAATTTCACATCATTCTGGGTCCATTTGTGTGAAAACAAGGTCCAATCAGGCTGAAACATTACAGGAAGGTAGAATCTATTAAGTTGTAAGTGATCTGAACGTTTCATGATGATAGCACTTCCCTAAGGGGGTCAAACCATGTCCCAAAGGTCATCGGATCTGGTGTCTAAAGAAGTAGTCCAGTTACACATTTGTGGGCTTATAACTTGGCTTCTGAATGTCCTAGAGAGATCAGGTTTGTTTTAGTATACTCCAATGAACAGCCCCTACAACCACAAAAAGGAATGGAGTCATTAGCACTTATGGTTTTTAAATGGCACCCAGAATTATGTTGCACGAAGCACAATTTCACATCATTCTGGGTTCATTTGTGTGAAAACAAGGTCCAATCAGGCTGAAACGTTACAGGAAGGTAGAATCTATTGAGTTGTAATTGATCTGAACGTTTCATGATGATAGCACTTTCCTAAGGGGGTCAAACCATGTCCCAAAGGTCACCGGATCTGGTGTCAATTTAAAGAAGTAGTCCAGTTACACATTTGTGGGCTTATAACTTGGCTTCTGAATGTCCTAGAGTGATCAGGTTTGCTTTAGTGTACTCCAATCAACAGCCCCTACAGCCACAAAAAGGAATGGAGACATTAGCACTTATGGTTTTTAAATGGCACCCAGAATTATGTTGCACGAAGCACAATTTCACATCATTCTGGGTTCATTTGTGTGAAAACAGGGTTCAATCAGGCAGAAACGTTACAGGAAAGTAGAATCTATTGAGTTGTAAGTGATCTGAACGTTTCATGATGATAGCACTTTCCTAAGGGGGTCAAACCATGTCCCAAAGGTCACCGGATCTGGTGTCAATTTAAAGAAGTAGTCCATTTACACATTTGTGGGCTTATAACTTGGCTTCTGAATGTCCTAGAGATATCAGGTTTGTTTTAGTGTACTCCAATCAACAGCCCCTACAACCACAAAAAGGAATGGAGTCATTAGCACTTATGGTTTGTAAATGGCACCCAGAATTATGTTGCACGAAGCACAATTTCACATCATTCTGGGTCCATTTGTGTGAAAACAAGGTCCAATCAGGCTGAAACATTACAGGAAGGTAGAATCTATTAAGTTGTAAGTGATCTGAATGTTTCATGATGATAGCACTTCCCTAAGGGGGTCAAACCATGTCCCAAAGGTCATCGGATCTGGTGTCTAAAGAAGTAGTCCAGTTACACATTTGTGGGCTTATAACTTGGCTTCTGAATGTCCTAGAGAGATCAGGTTTGTTTTAGTATACTCCAATCAACAGCCCCTACAACCACAAAAAGGAATGGAGTCATTAACACTTATGGTTTTTAAATGGCACCCAGAATTATGTTGCACGAAGCACAATTTCACATCATTCTGGGTTCATTTGTGTGAAAACAAGGTCCAATCAGGCTGAAACGTTACAGGAAGGTAGAATCTATTGAGTTGTAATTGATCTGAACGTTTCATGATGATAGCACTTTCCTAAGGGGGTCAAACCATGTCCCAAAGGTCACCGGATCTGGTGTCAATTTAAAGAAGTAGTCCAGTTACACATTTGTGGGCTTATAACTTGGCTTCTGAATGTCCTAGAGTGATCAGGTTTGCTTTAGTGTACTCCAATCAACAGCCCCTACAGCCACAAAAAGGAATGGAGACATTAGCACTTATGGTTTTTAAATGGCACCCAGAATTATGTTGCACGAAGCACAATTTCACATCATTCTGGGTTCATTTGTGTGAAAACAAGGTCCAATCAGGCTGAAACAATACAGGAAGGTAGAATCTATTGAGTTGTAAGTGATCTGAACGTTTCATGATGATCGCACTTTCCTAAGGGGGTCAAACCATGTCCCAAAGGTCACCGGATCTGGTGTCACTTTAAAGATGTAGTCCAGTTACACATTTGTGGGCTTATAACTTGGCTTCTGAATGTCCTAGAGAGGTCAGGGTTGTTTTAGTGTACTCCAATCAACAGCCCCTACAACCACAAAAAGGAATGGAGTCATTAGCACTTATGGTTTTTAAATGGCACCCAGAATTATGTTGCACGAAGCACAATTTCACATCATTCTGGGTTCATTTGTGTGAAAACAAGGTCCAATCAGGCTGAAACATTACAGGAAGGTAGAATCTACTGAGTTGTAAGTGATCTGAACGTTTCATGATGATAGCACTTTCCTAAGGGGGTCAAACCATGTCCCAAAGATCACCGGATCTGGTGTCAATTTAAAGAAGTAGTCCAGTTACACATTTGTGGGCTTATAACTTGGCTTCTGAATGTCCTAGAGAGATCAGGTTTGTTTTAGTGTACTCCAATCAACAGCCCCTACAACCACAAAAGGAATGGAGTCATTAGCACTTATGGTTTGTAAATGGCACCCAGAATTATGTTGCGCGAAGCACAATTTCACATCATTCTGGGTCCATTTGTGTGAAAACAAGGTCCAATCAGGCTGAAACGCTACAAGAAGGTAGAATCTATTGAGTTGTAAGTGATCTGAATGTTTCAAGATGATCGCACATTCCTATAGGGGGTAAAACCATGTCCCAAATGTCACCGGGCCTGGTGTCACTTTAAAGAAGTAGTCCAGTTACACCTTTGTGGGCTTATAACTTGGCTTCTGAATGTCCTAGAGAGGTTAGGTTTGTTTTTGTGTACTCCAATCAACAGCCCCTACAACCACAAAAAGGAATGGAGTCATTAGCACTTATGGTTTGTAAATGGCACCCAGAATTATTTTGCACGAAGCACAATTTCACATCATTCTGGGTTCATTTGTGTGAAAACAAGGTCCAATCAGGCTGAAACGTTACTGAAAGCTAGAATCTATTGAGTTGTAAGTGATCTGAACGTTTCATGATGATAGCGCTTTCCTAAGGGGGTCAAACCATGTCCCAAAGGTCACCGGATCTGGTGTCAATTTAAAGAAGTAGTCCAGTTACACATTTGTGGGCTTATAACTTGGCTTCTGAATGTCCTAGAGAGATCAGGTTTGTTTTAGTATACTCCAATCAACAGCCCCTACAACCACAAAAAGGAATGGAGTCATTAGCACTTATGGTTTGTAAATGGCACCCAGAATTATGTTGCACGAAGCACAATTTCACATCATTCTGGGTCCATTTGTGTGAAAACAAGGTCCAATCAGGCTGAAACGTTACAAGAAGGTAGAATCTATTGAGTTGTAAGTGATCTGAACGTTTCAAGATGATCGCACATTCCTATAGGGGGTCAAACCATGTTCCAAAGGTCACCGGGCCTGGTGTCACTTTAAAGTAGTAGTCCAGTTACACCTTTGTGGGCTTATAACTTGGCTTCTGAATGTCCTAGAGAGGTTAGTTTGTTTTAGTGTACTCCAATCAACAGCCCCTACAACCACAAAAAGGAATGGAGTCATTAGCACTTATGGTTTGTAAGTGGCACCCAGAATTATGTTGCACGAAGCACAATTTCACATCATTCTGGGTCAATTTGTGTGAAAACAAGAACCAATCCGGCTGAAACGCTACAAGAAGGTAGAATCTATTCAGTTGTAAGTGATCTGAACGTTTCAAGATGATCGCACATTCCTATAGGGGGTCAAACCATGTCCCAAAGGTCACCGGGCCATGTGTCACTTTAAAGAAGTAGTCCAGTTACACCTGTGTGTGCTTATAACTTGGCTTCTGAATGTCCTAGAGAGGTTAGGTTTGTTTTAGTGTACTCCAATCAACAGCCCCTACAACCACAAAAAGGAATGGAGTCATTAGCACTTATGGTTTGTAAATGGCACCCAGAATTATTTTGCACGAAGCACAATTTCACATCATTCTGGGTCCATTTGTGTGAAAACAAGGTCCAATCAGGCTGAAACGTTACAGGAAGGTAGAATCTATTGAGTTGTAACTGATCTGAACGTTTCATGATGATAGCACTTTCCTAAGGGGGTCAAACCATGTCCCAAAGGTCACTGGATCTGGTGTCAATTTAAAGAAGTAGTCCAGTTACACATGTGTGGGCTTATAACTGGGCTTCTGAATGTCCTAGAGAGGTTAGGTTTGTTTTAGTGTACTCCAATCAACAGCCCCTACAACCGCAAAAAGGAATGGAGTCATTAGCACTTATGGTTTGTAAATGGCACCCAGAATTATTTTGCACGAAGCACAATTTCACATCATTCTGGGTTCATTTGTGTGAAAACAAGGTCCAATCAGGCTGAAACGTTACTGGAAGCTAGAATCTATTGAGTTGTAAGTGATCTGAACGTTTCATGATGATAGCGCTTTCCTAAGGGGGTCAAACCATGTCCCAAAGGTCACCGGATCTGGTGTCAATTTAAAGAAGTAGTCCAGTTACACATTTGTGGGCTTATAACTTGGCTTCTGAATATACTAGAGAGATCAGGTTTGTTTTAGTATACTCCAATCAACAGCCCCTACAACCACAAAAAGGAATGGAGTCATTAGCACTTATGGTTTGTAAATGGCACCCAGAATTATTTTGCACGAAGCACAATTTCACATCATTCTGGGTCCATTTGTGTGAAAACAAGGTCCAATCAGGCTGAAACGTTACAAGAAGGTAGAATCTATTGAGTTGTAAGTGATCTGAACGTTTCATGATGCTCTCAAATTCCTATAGGGGGTCAAACCATGTCCCAAAGGTCACCGGGCCTGGTGTCACTTTAAAGAAGTAGTCCAGTTACACCTTTGTGGGCTTATAACTTGGCTTCTGAATGTCCTATAGAGGTCAGGTTTGTTTTAGTGTACTCCAATCAACAGCCCCTACAACCACAAAAAGGAATGGAGTCATTAGCACTTATGGTTTGTAAATGGCACCCAGAATTATGTTGCACGAAGCACAATTTCACATCATTCTGGGTCCATTTGTGTGAAAACAAGGTCCAATCAGGCTGAAACGTTACAGGAAGGTAGAATCTATTGAGTTGTAAGTGATCTGAACGTTTCATGATGATAGCACTTTCCTAAGGGGGTCAAACCATGTCCCAAAGGTCACCGGATCTGGTGTCAATTTAAAGAAGTAGTCCAGTTACACATTTGTGGGCTTATAACTTGGCTTCTGAATGTCCTAGAGAGATCAGGTTTGTTTTAGTGTACTCCAATCAACAGCCCCTACAACCACAAAAAGGAATGGAGTCATTAGCACTTATGGTTTGTAAATGGCACCCAGAATTATGTTGCACGAAGCACAATTTCACATCATTCTGGGTCCATTTGTGTGAAAACAAGGTCCAATCAGGCTGAAACATTACAGGAAGGTAGAATCTATTAAGTTGTAAGTGATCTGAACGTTTCATGATGATAGCACTTCCCTAAGGGGGTCAAACCATGTCCCAAAGGTCATCGGATCTGGTGTCTAAAGAAGTAGTCCAGTTACACATTTGTGGGCTTATAACTTGGCTTCTGAATGTCCTAGAGAGATCAGGTTTGTTTTAGTATACTCCAATCAACAGCCCCTACAACCACAAAAAGGAATGGAGTCATTAGCACTTATGGTTTTTAAATGGCACCCAGAATTATGTTGCACGAAGCACAATTTCACATCATTCTGGGTTCATTTGTGTGAAAACAAGGTCCAATCAGGCTGAAACGTTACAGCAAGGTAGAATCTATTGAGTTGTAAGTGATCTGAACGTTTCATGATGATAGCACTTTCCTAAGGGGGTCAAACCATGTCCCAAAGGTCACCGGATCTGGTGTCAATTTAAAGAATTAGTCCAGTTACACATTTGTGGGCTTATAACTTGGCTTCTGAATGTCCTAGAGTGATCAGGTTTGCTTTAGTGTACTCCAATCAACAGCCCCTACAGCCACAAAAAGGAATGGAGACATTAGCACTTATGGTTTTTAAATGGCACCCAGAATTATGTTGCACGAAGCACAATTTCACATCATTCTGGGTTCATTTGTGTGAAAACAAGGTCCAATCAGGCTGAAACAATACAGGAAGGTAGAATCTATTGAGTTGTAAGTGATCTGAACGTTTCATGATGATCGCACTTTCCTATAGGGGGTCAAACCATGTCCCAAAGGTCACCGGATCTGGTGTCACTTTAAAGAAGTAGTCCAGTTACACATTTGTGGGCTTATAACTTGGCTTCTGAATGTCCTAGAGAGGTCAGGGTTGTTTTAGTGTACTCCAATCAACAGCCCCTACAACCACAAAAAGGAATGGAGTCATTAGCACTTATGGTTTTTAAATGGCACCCAGAATTATGTTGCACAAAGCACAATTTCACATCATTCTGGGTTCATTTGTGTGAAAACAAGGTCCAATCAGGCTGAAACGTTACTGGAAGCTAGAATCTATTGAGTTGTAAGTGATCTGAACGTTTCATGATGATAGCGCTTTCCTAAGGGGGTCAAACCATGTCCCAAAGGTCACCGGATCTGGTGTCAATTTAAAGAAGTAGTCCAGTTACACATTTGTGGGCTTATAACTTGGCTTCTGAATGTACTAGAGAGATCAGGTTTGTTTTAGTATACTCCAATCAACAGCCCCTACAACCACAAAAAGGAATGGAGTCATTAGCACTTATGGTTTGTAAATGGCACCCAGAATTATGTTGCACGAAGCACAATTTCACATCATTCTGGGTCCATTTGTGTGAAAACAAGGTCCAATCAGGCTGAAACGTTACAAGAAGGTAGAATCTATTGAGTTGTAAGTGATCTGAACGTTTCATGATGATCTCAAATTCCTATAGGTGGTCAAACCATGTCCCAAAGGTCACCGGGCCTGGTGTCACTTTAAAGAAGTAGTCCAGTTACACCTTTGTGGGCTTATAACTTGGCTTCTGAATGTCCTACAGAGGTCAGGTTTGTTTTAGTGTACTCCAATCAACAGCCCCTACAACCACAAAAAGGAATGGAGTCATTAGCACTTATGGTTTGTAAATGGCACCCAGAATTATGTTGCACGAAGCACAATTTCACATCATTCTGGGTCCATTTGTGTGAAAACAAGGTCCAATCAGGCTGAAACGTTACAGGAAGGTAGAATCTATTGAGTTGTAAGTGATCTGAACGTTTCATAATGATAGCACTTTCCTAAGGGGGTCAAACCATGTCCCAAAGGTCACCGGATCTGGTGTCAATTTAAAGAAGTAGTCCAGTTACACATTTGTGGGCTTATAACTTGGCTTCTGAATGTCCTAGAGAGATCAGGTTTGTTTTAGTGTACTCCAATCAACAGCCCCTACAACCACAAAAAGGAATGGAGTCATTAGCCCTTATGGTTTGTAAATGGCACCCAGAATTATGTTGCACGAAGCACAATTTCACATCATTCTGGGTCCATTTGTGTGAAAACAAGGTCCAATCAGGCTGAAACATTACAGGAAGGTAGAATCTATTAAGTTGTAAGTGATCTGAACGTTTCATGATGATAGCACTTCCCTAAGGGGGTCAAACCATGTCCCAAAGGTCATCGGATCTGGTGTCTAAAGAAGTAGTCCAGTTACACATTTGTGGGCTTATAACTTGGCTTCTGAATGTCCTAGAGAGATCAGGTTTGTTTTAGTATACTCCAATGAACAGCCCCTACAACCACAAAAAGGAATGGAGTCATTAGCACTTATGGTTTTTAAATGGCACCCAGAATTATGTTGCACGAAGCACAATTTCACATCATTCTGGGTTCATTTGTGTGAAAACAAGGTCCAATCAGGCTGAAACGTTACAGGAAGGTAGAATCTATTGAGTTGTAATTGATCTGAACGTTTCATGATGATAGCACTTTCCTAAGGGGGTCAAACCATGTCCCAAAGGTCACCGGATCTGGTGTCAATTTAAAGAAGTAGTCCAGTTACACATTTGTGGGCTTATAACTTGGCTTCTGAATGTCCTAGAGTGATCAGGTTTGCTTTAGTGTACTCCAATCAACAGCCCCTACAGCCACAAAAAGGAATGGAGACATTAGCACTTATGGTTTTTAAATGGCACCCAGAATTATGTTGCACGAAGCACAATTTCACATCATTCTGGGTTCATTTGTGTGAAAACAAGGTTCAATCAGGCAGAAACGTTACAGGAAAGTAGAATCTATTGAGTTGTAAGTGATCTGAACGTTTCATGATGATAGCACTTTCCTAAGGGGGTCAAACCATGTCCCAAAGGTCACCGGATCTGGTGTCAATTTAAAGAAGTAGTCCATTTACACATTTGTGGGCTTATAACTTGGCTTCTGAATGTCCTAGAGATATCAGGTTTGTTTTAGTGTACTCCAATCAACAGCCCCTACAACCACAAAAAGGAATGGAGTCATTAGCACTTATGGTTTGTAAATGGCACCCAGAATTATGTTGCACGAAGCACAATTTCACATCATTCTGGGTCCATTTGTGTGAAAACAAGGTCCAATCAGGCTGAAACATTACAGGAAGGTAGAATCTATTAAGTTGTAAGTGATCTGAATGTTTCATGATGATAGCACTTCCCTAAGGGGGTCAAACCATGTCCCAAAGGTCATCGGATCTGGTGTCTAAAGAAGTAGTCCAGTTACACATTTGTGGGCTTATAACTTGGCTTCTGAATGTCCTAGAGAGATCAGGTTTGTTTTAGTATACTCCAATCAACAGCCCCTACAACCACAAAAAGGAATGGAGTCATTAACACTTATGGTTTTTAAATGGCACCCAGAATTATGTTGCACGAAGCACAATTTCACATCATTCTGGGTTCATTTGTGTGAAAACAAGGTCCAATCAGGCTGAAACGTTACAGGAAGGTAGAATCTATTGAGTTGTAATTGATCTGAACGTTTCATGATGATAGCACTTTCCTAAGGGGGTCAAACCATGTCCCAAAGGTCACCGGATCTGGTGTCAATTTAAAGAAGTAGTCCAGTTACACATTTGTGGGCTTATAACTTGGCTTCTGAATGTCCTAGAGTGATCAGGTTTGCTTTAGTGTACTCCAATCAACAGCCCCTACAGCCACAAAAAGGAATGGAGACATTAGCACTTATGGTTTTTAAATGGCACCCAGAATTATGTTGCACGAAGCACAATTTCACATCATTCTGGGTTCATTTGTGTGAAAACAAGGTCCAATCAGGCTGAAACAATACAGGAAGGTAGAATCTATTGAGTTGTAAGTGATCTGAACGTTTCATGATGATCGCACTTTCCTAAGGGGGTCAAACCATGTCCCAAAGGTCACCGGATCTGGTGTCACTTTAAAGATGTAGTCCAGTTACACATTTGTGGGCTTATAACTTGGCTTCTGAATGTCCTAGAGAGGTCAGGGTTGTTTTAGTGTACTCCCATCAACAGCCCCTACAACCACAAAAAGGAATGGAGTCATTAGCACTTATGGTTTTTAAATGGCACCCAGAATTATGTTGCACGAAGCACAATTTCACATCATTCTGGGTTCATTTGTGTGAAAACAAGGTCCAATCAGGCTGAAACGTTACAGGAAGGTAGAATCTACTGAGTTGTAAGTGATCTGAACGTTTCATGATGATAGCACTTTCCTAAGGGGGTCAAACCATGTCCCAAAGATCACCGGATCTGGTGTCAATTTAAAGAAGTAGTCCAGTTACACATTTGTGGGCTTATAACTTGGCTTCTGAATGTCCTAGAGAGATCAGGTTTGTTTTAGTGTACTCCAATCAACAGCCCCTACAACCACAAAAGGAATGGAGTCATTAGCACTTATGGTTTGTAAATGGCACCCAGAATTATGTTGCGCGAAGCACAATTTCACATCATTCTGGGTCCATTTGTGTGAAAACAAGGTCCAATCAGGCTGAAACGCTACAAGAAGGTAGAATCTATTGAGTTGTAAGTGATCTGAATGTTTCAAGATGATCGCACATTCCTATAGGGGGTAAAACCATGTCCCAAATGTCACCGGGCCTGGTGTCACTTTAAAGAAGTAGTCCAGTTACACCTTTGTGGGCTTATAACTTGGCTTCTGAATGTCCTAGAGAGGTTAGGTTTGTTTTTGTGTACTCCAATCAACAGCCCCTACAACCACAAAAAGGAATGGAGTCATTAGCACTTATGGTTTGTAAATGGCACCCAGAATTATTTTGCACGAAGCACAATTTCACATCATTCTGGGTTCATTTGTGTGAAAACAAGGTCCAATCAGGCTGAAACGTTACTGAAAGCTAGAATCTATTGAGTTGTAAGTGATCTGAACGTTTCATGATGATAGCGCTTTCCTAAGGGGGTCAAACCATGTCCCAAAGGTCACCGGATCTGGTGTCAATTTAAAGAAGTAGTCCAGTTACACATTTGTGGGCTTATAACTTGGCTTCTGAATGTCCTAGAGAGATCAGGTTTGTTTTAGTATACTCCAATCAACAGCCCCTACAACCACAAAAAGGAATGGAGTCATTAGCACTTATGGTTTGTAAATGGCACCCAGAATTATGTTGCACGAAGCACAATTTCACATCATTCTGGGTCCATTTGTGTGAAAACAAGGTCCAATCAGGCTGAAACGTTACAAGAAGGTAGAATCTATTGAGTTGTAAGTGATCTGAACGTTTCATGATGATCTCAAATTCCTATAGGGGGTCAAACCATGTCCCAAAGGTCACCGGGCCTGGTGTCACTTTAAAGAAGTAGTCAAGTTACACCTTTGTGGGCTTATAACTTGGCTTCTGAATGTCCTATAGAGGTCAGGTTTGTTTTAGTGTACTCCAATCAACAGCCCCTACAACCACAAAAAGGAATGGAGTCATTAGCACTTATGGTTTGTAAATGGCACCCAGAATTATGTTGCACGAAGCACAATTTCACATCATTCTGGGACCATTTGTGTGAAAACAAGGTCCATTCAGGCTGAAACGTTACAGGAAGGTAGAATCTATTGAGTTGTAAGTGATCTGAACGTTTCATGATGATAGCACTTTCCTAAGGGGGTCAAACCATGTCCCAAAGGTCACCGGATCTGGTGTCAATTTAAAGTAGTCCAGTTACACATTTGTGGGCTTATAACTTGGCTTCTGAATGTCCTAGAGAGATCAGGTTTGTTTTAATGTACTCCAATCAACAGCCCCTACAGCCCCTACAACCACTTGTGTGCTAATGACTCCATTCCTTTTTGTGGTTGTAGGGGCTGTTGATTGGAGTACACTAAAACAAACCTGATCTCTCTAGGACATTCAGAAGCCAAGTTATAAGCACACAAATGTGTAACTGGACTACTTCTTTAAATTGACACCAGATCCGGTGACCTTTGGGACATGGTTTGACCCCCTTAGGAAAGTGCTATCATCATGAAACATTCAGATCACTTACAACTCAATAGATTCTACCTTCCTGTAACGTTTCAGCCTGATTGGACCTTGTTTTCACACAAATGGTCCCAGAATGATGTGAAATTGTGCTTCGTGCAACATAATTCTGGGTGCCATTTACAAACCATAAGTGCTAATGACTCCATTCCTTTTTGTGGTTGTAGGGGCTGTTGATTGGAGTACACTAAAACAAACCTGACCTCTATAGGACATTCAGAAGCCAAGTTATAAGCCCACAAAGGTGTAACTGGACTACTTCTTTAAAGTGACACCAGGCCCGGTGACCTTTGGGACATGGTTTGACCCCCTATAGGAATTTGAGATCATCATGAAACGTTCAGATCACTTACAACTCAATAGATTCTACCTTCTTGTAACGTTTCAGCCTGATTCGACCTTGTTTTCACACAAATGGACCCAGAATGATGTGAAATTGTCCTTCGTGCAACATAATTCTGGGTGCCATTTACAAACCATAAGTGCTAATGACTCCATTCCTTTTTGTGGTTGTAGGGGCTGTTGATTGGAGTATACTAAAACAAACCTGATCTCTCTAGGACATTCAGAAGCCAAGTTATAAGCCCACAAATGCTTAACTGGACTACTTCTTTAAATTGACACCAGATCCGGTGACCTTTGGGACATGGTTTGACCCCCTTAGGAAAGCGCTATCATCATGAAACGTTCAGATCACTTACAACTCAATAGATTCTAGCTTTCAGTAACGTTTCAGCCTGATTGGACCTTGTTTTCACACAAATGAACCCAGAATGATGTGAAATTGTGCTTCGTGCAAAATAATTCTGGGTGCCATTTACAAACCATAAGTGCTAATGACTCCATTCCTTTTTGTGGTTGTAGGGGCTGTTGATTGGAGTACACAAAAACAAACCTAACCTCTCTTGGACATTCAGAAGCCAAGTTATAAGCCCACAAAGGTGTAACTGGACTACTTCTTTAAAGTGACACCAGGCCCGGTGACCTTTGGGACATGGTTTTACCCCCTATAAGAATGTGCGATCATCTTGAAACATTCAGATCACTTACAACTCAATAGATTCTACCTTCTTGTAGCGTTTCAGCCTGATTGGACCTTGTTTTCACACAAATGGACCCAGAATGATGTGAAATTGTGCTTCGCGCAACATAATTCTGGGTGCCATTTACAAACCATAAGTGCTAATGACTCCATTCCTTTTGTGGTTGTAGGGGCTGTTGATTGGAGTACACTAAAACAAACCTGATCTCTCTAGGACATTCAGAAGCCAAGTTATAAGCCCACAAATGTGTAACTGGACTACTTCTTTAAATTCACACCAGATCCGGTGATCTTTGGGACATGGTTTGACCCCCTTAGGAAAGTGCTATCATCATGAAACGTTCAGATCACTTACAACTCAGTAGATTCTACCTTCCTGTAACGTTTCAGCCTGATTGGACCTTGTTTTCACACAAATGAACCCAGAATGATGTGAAATTGTGCTTTGTGCAACATATTTCTGGGTGCCATTTAAAAACCATAAGTGCTAATGACTCCATTCCTTTTTGTGGTTGTAGGGGCTGTTGATTCGAGTACACTAAAACAACCCTGACCTCTCTAGGACATTCAGAAGCCAAGTTATAAGCCCACAAATGTGTAACTGGACTACTTCTTTAAAGTGACACCAGATCCGGTGACCTTTGGGACATGGTTTGACCCCCTTAGGAAAGTGCGATCATCATGAAACGTTCAGATCACTTACAACTCAATAGATTCTACCTTCCTGTATTGTTTCAGCCTGATTGGACCTTGTTTTCCTACAAATGAACCCAGAATGATGTGAAATTGTGCTTCGTGCAACATAATTCTGGGTGCCATTTAAAAACCATAAGTGCTAATGTCTCCATTCCTTTTTGTGGCTGTAGGGGCTGTTGATTGGAGTACACTAAAGCAAACCTGATCACTCTAGGACATTCAGAAGCCAAGTTATAAGCCCACAAATGTGTAACTGGACTACTTCTTTAAATTGACACCAGATCCGGTGACCTTTGGGACATGGTTTGACCCCCTTAGGAAAGTGCTATCATCATGAAACGTTCAGATCAATTACAACTCAATAGATTCTACCTTCCTGTAACGTTTCAGCCTGATTGGACCTTGTTTTCACACAAATGAACCCAGAATGATGTGAAATTGTGCTTCGTGCAACATAATTCTGGGTGCCATTTAAAAACCATAAGTTCTAATGACTCCATTCCTTTTTGTGGTTGTAGGGGCTGTTGATTGGAGTATACTAAAACAAACCTGATCTCTCTAGGACATTCAGAAGCCAAGTTATAAGCCCACAAATGTGTAACTGGACTACTTCTTTAGACACCAGATCCGATGACCTTTGGGACATGGTTTGACCCCCTTAGGGAAGTGCTATCATCATGAAACGTTCAGATCACTTACAACTTAATAGATTCTACCTTCCTGTAATGTTTCAGCCTGATTGGACCTTGTTTTCACACAAATGGACCCAGAATGATGTGAAATTGTGCTTCGTGCAACATAATTCTGGGTGCCATTTACAAACCATAAGTGCTAATGACTCCATTCCTTTTTGTGGTTGTAGGGGCTGTTGATTGGAGTACACTAAAACAAACCTGATCTCTCTAGGACATTCAGAAGCCAAGTTATAAGCCCACAAATGTGTAACTGGACTACTTCTTTAAATTGACACCAGATCCGGTGACCTTTGGGACATGGTTTGACCCCCTTAGGAAAGTGCTATCATCATGAAACGTTCAGATCACTTACAACTCAATAGATTCTACTTTCCTGTAACGTTTCTGCCTGATTGAACCTTGTTTTCACACAAATGAACCCAGAATGATGTGAAATTGTGCTTCGTGCAACATAATTCTGGGTGCCATTTAAAAACCATAAGTGCTAATGTCTCCATTCCTTTTTGTGGCTGTAGGGGCTGTTGATTGGAGTACACTAAAGCAAACCTGATCACTCTAGGACATTCAGAAGCCAAGTTATAAGCCCACAAATGTGTAACTGGACTACTTCTTTAAATTGACACCAGATCCGGTGACCTTTGGGACATGGTTTGACCCCCTTAGGAAAGTGCTATCATCATGAAACGTTCAGATCAATTACAACTCAATAGATTCTACCTTCCTGTAACGTTTCAGCCTGATTGGACCTTGTTTTCACACAAATGAACCCAGAATGATGTGAAATTGTGCTTCGTGCAACATAATTCTGGGTGCCATTTAAAAACCATAAGTGCTAATGACTCCATTCCTTTTTGTGGTTGTAGGGGCTGTTGATTGGAGTATACTAAAACAAACCTGATCTCTCTAGGACATTCAGAAGCCAAGTTATAAGCCCACAAATGTGTAACTGGACTACTTCTTTAGACACCAGATCCGATGACCTTTGGGACATGGTTTGACCCCCTTAGGGAAGTGCTATCATCATGAAACGTTCAGATCACTTACAACTTAATAGATTCTACCTTCCTGTAATGTTTCAGCCTGATTGGACCTTGTTTTCACACAAATGGACCCAGAATGATGTGAAATTGTGCTTCGTGCAACATAATTCTGGGTGCCATTTACAAACCATAAGTGCTAATGACTCCATTCCTTTTTGTGGTTGTAGGGGCTGTTGATTGGAGTACATTAAAACAAACCTGATCTCTCTAGGACATTCAGAAGCCAAGTTATAAGCCCACAAATGTGTAACTGGACTACTTCTTTAAATTGACACCAGATCCGGTGACCTTTGGGACATGGTTTGACCCCCTTAGGAAAGTGCTATCATCATGAAACGTTCAGATCACTTACAACTCAATAGATTCTACCTTCCTGTAACGTTTCAGCCTGATTGGACCTTGTTTTCACACAAATGGACCCAGAATGATGTGAAATTGTGCTTCGTGCAACATAATTCTGGCTGCCATTTACAAACCATAAGTGCTAATGACTCCATTCCTTTTTGTTGTTGTAGGGGCTGTTGATTGGAGTACACTAAAACAAACCTGACCTCTATAGGACATTCAGAAGCCAAGTTATAAGCCCACAAAGGTGTAACTGGACTACTTCTTTAAAGTGACACCAGGCCCGGTGACCTTTGGGACATGGTTTGACCACCTATAGGAATTTGAGATCATCATGAAACGTTCAGATCACTTACAACTCAATAGATTCTACCTTCTTGTAACGTTTTAGCCTGATTGGACCTTGTTTTCACACAAATGGTCCCAGAATGATGTGAAATTGTGCTTCGTGCAACATAATTCTGGGTGCCATTTACAAACCATAAGTGCTAATGACTCCATTCCTTTTTGTGGTTGTAGGGGCTGTTGATTGGAGTACACTAAAACAAACCTGATCTCTCTAGGACATTCAGAAGCCAAGTTATAAGCCCACAAATGTGTAACTGGACTACTTCTTTAAATTGACACCAGATCCGGTGACCTTTGGGACATGGTTTGACCCCCTTAGGAAAGCGCTATCATCATGAAACGTTCAGATCACTTACAACTCAATAGATTCTAGCTTTCAGTAACGTTTCAGCCTGATTGGACCTTGTTTTCACACAAATGAACCCAGAATGATGTGAAATTGTGCTTCGTGCAAAATAATTCTGGGTGCCATTTACAAACCATAAGTGCTAATGACTCCATTCCTTTTTGTGGTTGTAGGGGCTGTTGATTGGAGTACACAAAAACAAACCTAACCTCTCTTGGACATTCAGAAGCCAAGTTATAAGCCCACAAAGGTGTAATTGGACTACTTCTTTAAAGTGACACCAGGCCCGGTGACCTTTGGGACATGGTTTTACCCCCTATAAGAATGTGCGATCATCTTGAAACATTCAGATCACTTACAACTCAATAGATTCTACCTTCTTGTAGCGTTTCAGCCTGATTGGACCTTGTTTTCACACAAATGGACCCAGAATGATGTGAAATTGTGCTTCGCGCAACATAATTCTGGGTGCCATTTACAAACCATAAGTGCTAATGACTCCATTCCTTTTGTGGTTGTAGGGGCTGTTGATTGGAGTACACTAAAACAAACCTGATCTCTCTAGGACATTCATAAGCCAAGTTATAAGCCCACAAATGTGTAACTGGACTACTTCTTTAAATTGACACCAGATCCGGTGATCTTTGGGACATGGTTTGACCCCCTTAGGAAAGTGCTATCATCATGAAACGTTCAGATCACTTACAACTCAGTAGATTCTACCTTCCTGTAACGTTTCAGCCTGATTGGACCTTGTTTTCACACAAATGAACCCAGAATGATGTGAAATTGTGCTTCGTGCAACATATTTCTGGGTGCCATTTAAAAACCATAAGTGCTAATGACTCCATTCCTTTTTGTGGTTGTAGGGGCTGTTGATTGGAGTACACTAAAACAACCCTGACCTCTCTAGGACATTCAGAAGCCAAGTTATAAGCCCACAAATGTGTAACTGGACTACTTCTTTAAAGTGACACCAGATCCGGTGACCTTTGGGACATGGTTTGACCCCCTTAGGAAAGTGCGATCATCATGAAACGTTCAGATCACTTACAACTCAATAGATTCTACCTTCCTGTATTGTTTCAGCCTGATTGGACCTTGTTTTCACACAAATGAACCCAGAATGATGTGAAATTGTGCTTCGTGCAACATAATTCTGGGTGCCATTTAAAAACCATAAGTGCTAATGTCTCCATTCCTTTTTGTGGCTGTAGGGGCTGTTGATTGGAGTACACTAAAGCAAACCTGATCACTCTAGGACATTCAGAAGCCAAGTTATAAGCCCACAAATGTGTAACTGGACTACTTCTTTAAATTGACACCAGATCCGGTGACCTTTGGGACATGGTTTGACCCCCTTAGGAAAGTGCTATCATCATGAAACGTTCAGATCAATTACAACTCAATAGATTCTACCTTCCTGTAACGTTTCAGCCTGATTGGACCTTGTTTTCACACAAATGAACCCAGAATGATGTGAAATTGTGCTTCGTGCAACATAATTCTGGGTGCCATTTAAAAACCATAAGTTCTAATGACTCCATTCCTTTTTGTGGTTGTAGGGGCTGTTGATTGGAGTATACTAAAACAAACCTGATCTCTCTAGGACATTCAGAAGCCAAGTTATAAGCCCACAAATGTGTAACTGGACTACTTCTTTAGACACCAGATCCGATGACCTTTGGGACATGGTTTGACCCCCTTAGGGAAGTGATATCATCATGAAACGTTCAGATCACTTACAACTTAATAGATTCTACCTTCCTGTAATGTTTCAGCCTGATTGGACCTTGTTTTCACACAAATGGACCCAGAATGATGTGAAATTGTGCTTCGTGCAACATAATTCTGGGTGCCATTTACAAACCATAAGTGCTAATGACTCCATTCCTTTTTGTGGTTGTAGGGGCTGTTGATTGGAGTACACTAAAACAAACCTGATCTCTCTAGGACATTCAGAAGCCAAGTTATAAGCCCACACATGTGTAACTGGACTACTTCTTTAAATTGACACCAGATCCGGTGACCTTTGGGACATGGTTTGACCCCCTTAGGAAAGTGCTATCATCATGAAACGTTCAGATCACTTACAACTCAATAGATTCTACTTTCCTGTAACGTTTCTGCCTGATTGAACCTTGTTTTCACACAAATGAACCCAGAATGATGTGAAATTGTGCTTCGTGCAACATAATTCTGGGTGCCATTTAAAAACCATAAGTGCTAATGTCTCCATTCCTTTTTGTGGCTGTAGGGGCTGTTGATTGGAGTACACTAAAGCAAACCTGATCACTCTAGGACATTCAGAAGCCAAGTTATAAGCCCACAAATGTGTAACTGGACTACTTCTTTAGACACCAGATCCGATGACCTTTGGGACATGGTTTGACCCCCTTAGGGAAGTGCTATCATCATGAAACGTTCAGATCACTTACAACTTAATAGATTCTACCTTCCTGTAATGTTTCAGCCTGATTGGACCTTGTTTTCACACAAATGGACCCAGAATGATGTGAAATTGTGCTTCGTGCAACATAATTCTGGGTGCCATTTACAAACCATAAGTGCTAATGACTCCATTCCTTTTTGTGGTTGTAGGGGCTGTTGATTGGAGTACATTAAAACAAACCTGATCTCTCTAGGACATTCAGAAGCCAAGTTATAAGCCCACAAATGTGTAACTGGACTACTTCTTTAAATTGACACCAGATCCGGTGACCTTTGGGACATGGTTTGACCCCCTTAGGAAAGTGCTATCATCATGAAACGTTCAGATCACTTACAACTCAATAGATTCTACCTTCCTGTAACGTTTCAGCCTGATTGGACCTTGTTTTCACACAAATGGACCCAGAATGATGTGAAATTGTGCTTCGTGCAACATAATTCTGGCTGCCATTTACAAACCATAAGTGCTAATGACTCCATTCCTTTTTGTGGTTGTAGGGGCTGTTGAATGGAGTACACTAAAACAAACCTGACCTCTATAGGACATTCAGAAGCCAAGTTATAAGCCCACAAAGGTGTAACTGGACTACTTCTTTAAAGTGACACCAGGCCCGGTGACCTTTGGGACATGGTTTGACCACCTATAGGAATTTGAGATCATCATGAAACGTTCAGATCACTTACAACTCAATAGATTCTACCTTCTTGTAACGTTTTAGCCTGATTGGACCTTGTTTTCACACAAATGGACCCAGAATGATGTGAAATTGTGCTTCGTGCAACATAATTCTGGGTGCCATTTACAAACCATAAGTGCTAATGACTCCATTCCTTTTTGTGGTTGTAGGGGCTGTTGATTGGAGTATACTAAAACAAACCTGATCTCTCTGGTACATTCAGAAGCCAAGTTATAAGCCCACAAATGTGTAACTGGACTACTTCTTTAAATTGACACCAGATCCGGTGACCTTTGGGACATGGTTTGACCCCCTTAGGAAAGCGCTATCATCATGAAACGTTCAGATCACTTACAACTCAATAGATTCTAGCTTCCAGTAACGTTTCAGCCTGATTGGACCTTGTTTTCACACAAATGAACCCAGAATGATGTGAAATTGTGCTTCGTGCAACATAATTCTGGGTGCCATTTAAAAACCATAAGTGCTAATGACTCCATTCCTTTTTGTGGTTGTAGGGGCTGTTGATTGGAGTACACTAAAACAACCCTGACCTCTCTAGGACATTCAGAAGCCAAGTTATAAGCCCACAAATGTGTAACTGGACTACTTCTTTAAAGTGACACCAGATCCGGTGACCTTTGGGACATGGTTTGACCCCCTTAGGAAAGTGAGATCATCATGAAACGTTCAGATCACTTACAACTCAATAGATTCTACCTTCCTGTATTGTTTCAGCCTGATTGGACCTTGTTTTCACACAAATGAACCCAGAATGATGTGAAATTGTGCTTCGTGCAACATAATTCTGGGTGCCATTTAAAAACCATAAGTGCTAATGTCTCCATTCCTTTTTGTGGCTGTAGGGGCTGTTGATTGGAGTACACTAAAGCAAACCTGATCACTCTAGGACATTCAGAAGCCAAGTTATAAGCCCACAAATGTGTAACTGGACTACTTCTTTAAATTGACACCAGATCCGGTGACCTTTGGGACATGGTTTGACCCCCTTAGGAAAGTGCTATCATCATGAAACGTTCAGATCACTTACAACTCAATAGATTCTACCTTCCTGTAACGTTTCAGCCTGATTGAACCTTGTTTTCACACAAATGAACCCAGAATGATGTGAAATTGTGCTTCGTGCAACATAATTCTGGGTGCCATTTAAAAACCATAAGTGCTAATGACTCCATTCCTTTTTGTGGTTGTAGGGGCTGTTGATTGGAGTATACTAAAACAAACCTGATCTCTCTAGGACATTCAGAAGCCAAGTTATAAGCCCACAAATGTGTAACTGGACTACTTCTTTAAATTGACACCAGATCCGGTGACCTTTGGGACATGGTTTGACCCCCTTAGGAAAGTGCTGTCATCATGAAACGTTCAGATCACTTACAACTCAATAGATTCTACCTTCCTGTAACGTTTCAGCCTGATTGGACCTTGTTTTCACACAAATGGACCCAGAATGATGTGAAATTGTGCTTCGTGCAACATAATTCTGGGTGCCATTTACAAACCATAAGTGCTAATGACTCCATTCCTTTTTGTGGTTGTAGGGGCTGTTGATTGGAGTACACTAAAACAAACCTGACCTCTATAGGACATTAGAAGCCAAGTTATAAGCCCACAAAGGTGTAACTGGACTACTTCTTTAAAGTGACACCAGGCCCGGTGACCTTTGGGACATGGTTTGACCCCCTATAGGAATTTGAGATCATCATGAAACGTTCAGATCACTTACAACTCAATAGATTCTACCTTCTTGTAACGTTTCAGCCTGATTGGACCTTGTTTTCACACAAATGGACCCAGAATGATGTGAAATTGTGCTTCGTGCAACATAATTCTGGGTGCCATTTACAAACCATAAGTGCTAATGACTCCATTCCTTTTTGTGGTTGTAGGGGCTGTTGATTGGAGTATACTAAAACAAACCTGATCTCTCTAGGACATTCAGAAGCCAAGTTATAAGCCCACAAATGTGTAACTGGACTACTTCTTTAGACACCAGATCCGATGACCTTTGGGACATGGTTTGACCCCCTTAGGGAAGTGCTATCATCATGAAACGTTCAGATCACTTACAACTTAATAGATTCTACCTTCCTGTAATGTTTCAGCCTGATTGGACCTTGTTTTCACACAAATGGACCCAGAATGATGTGAAATTGTGCTTCGTGCAACATAATTCTGGGTGCCATTTACAAACCATAAGCGCTAATGACTCCATTCCTTTTTGTGGTTGTAGGGGCTGTTGATTGGAGTACACTAAAACAAACCTGATCTCTCTAGGACATTCAGAAGCCAAGTTATAAGCCCACAAATGTGTAACTGGACTACTTCTTTAAATTGACACCAGATCCGGTGACCTTTGGGACATGGTTTGACCCCCTTAGGAAAGTGCTATCATCATGAAACGTTCAGATCACTTACAACTCAATAGATTCTACCTTCCTGTAACGTTTCAGCCTGATTGGACCTTGTTTTCACACAAATGGACCCAGAATGATGTGAAATTGTGCTTCGTGCAACATAATTCTGGGTGCCATTTACAAACCATAAGTGCTAATGACTCCATTCCTTTTTGTGGTTGTAGGGGCTGTTGATTGGAGTACACTAAAACAAACCTGACCTCTATAGGACATTCAGAAACCAAGTTATAAGCCCACAAAGGTGTAACTGGACTACTTCTTTAAAGTGACACCAGGCCCGGTGACCTTTGGGACATGGTTTGACCACCTATAGGAATTTGAGATCATCATGAAACGTTCAGATCACTTACAACTCAATAGATTCTACCTTCTTGTAACGTTTCAGCCTGATTGGACCTTGTTTTCACACAAATGGACCCAGAATGATGTGAAATTGTGCTTCGTGCAACATAATTCTGGGTGCCATTTACAAACCATAAGTGCTAATGACTCCATTCCTTTTTGTGGTTGTAGGGGCTGTTGATTGGAGTATACTAAAACAAACCTGATCTCTCTAGTACATTCAGAAGCCAAGTTATAAGCCCACAAATGTGTAACTGGACTACTTCTTTAAATTGACACCAGATCCGGTGACCTTTGGGACATGGTTTGACCCCCTTAGGAAAGCGCTATCATCATGAAACGTTCAGATCACTTACAACTCAATAGATTCTAGCTTCCAGTAACGTTTCAGCCTGATTGGACCTTGTTTTCACACAAATGGACCCAGAATGATGTGAAATTGTGCTTCGTGCAACATAATTCTGGGTGCCATTTACAAACCATAAGTGCTAATGACTCCATTCCTTTTTGTGGTTGTAGGGGCTGTTGATTGGAGTACACTAAAACAAACCTGACCTCTATAGGACATTCAGAAGCCAAGTTATAAGCCCACAAAGGTGTAACTGGACTACTTCTTTAAAGTGACACCAGGCCCGGTGACCTTTGGGACATGGTTTGACCACCTATAAGAATTTGAGATCATCATGAAACGTTCAGATCACTTACAACTCAATAGATTCTACCTTCTTGTAACGTTTCAGCCTGATTGGACCTTGTTTTCACACAAATGGACCCAGAATGATGTGAAATTGTGCTTCGTGCAACATAATTCTGGGTGCCATTTACAAACCATAAGTGCTAATGACTCCATTCCTTTTTGTGGTTGTAGGGGCTGTTGATTGGAGTATACTAAAACAAACCTGATCTCTCTAGTACATTCAGAAGCCAAGTTATAAGCCCACAAATGTGTAACTGGACTACTTCTTTAAATTGACACCAGATCCGGTGACCTTTGGGACATGGTTTGACCCCCTTAGGAAAGTGCGATCATCATGAAACGTTCAGATCACTTACAACTCAATAGATTCTACCTTCTTGTATTGTTTCAGCCTGATTGGACCTTGTTTTCACACAAATGAACCCAGAATGATGTGAAATTGTGCTTCGTGCAACATAATTCTGGGTGCCATTTAAAAACCATAAGTGCTAATGTCTCCATTCCTTTTTGTGGCTGTAGGGGCTGTTGATTGGAGTACACTAAAGCAAACCTGATCACTCTAGGACATTCAGAAGCCAAGTTATAAGCCCACAAATGTGTAACTGGACTACTTCTTTAAATTGACACCAGATCCGGTGACCTTTGGGACATGGTTTGACCCCCTTAGGAAAGTGCTATCATCATGAAACGTTCAGATCACTTACAACTCAATAGATTCTACCTTCCTGTAACGTTTCAGCCTGATTGGACCTTGTTTTCACACAAATGAACCCAGAATGATGTGAAATTGTGCTTCGTGCAACATAATTCTGGGTGCCATTTAAAAACCATAAGTGCTAATGACTCCATTCCTTTTTGTGGTTGTAGGGGCTGTTGATTGGAGTATACTAAAACAAACCTGATCTCTCTGGTACATTCAGAAGCCAAGTTATAAGCCCACAAATGTGTAACTGGACTACTTCTTTAAATTGACACCAGATCCGGTGACCTTTGGGACATGGTTTGACCCCCTTAGGAAAGCGCTATCATCATGAAACGTTCAGATCACTTACAACTCAATAGATTCTAGCTTCCAGTAACGTTTCAGCCTGATTGGACCTTGTTTTCACACAAATGAACCCAGAATGATGTGAAATTGTGCTTCGTGCAACATAATTCTGGGTGCCATTTAAAAACCATAAGTGCTAATGACTCCATTCCTTTTTGTGGTTGTAGGGGCTGTTGATTGGAGTACACTAAAACAACCCTGACCTCTCTAGGACATTCAGAAGCCAAGTTATAAGCCCACAAATGTGTAACTGGACTACTTCTTTAAAGTGACACCAGATCCGGTGACCTTTGGGACATGGTTTGACCCCCTTAGGAAAGTGAGATCATCATGAAACGTTCAGATCACTTACAACTCAATAGATTCTACCTTCCTGTATTGTTTCAGCCTGATTGGACCTTGTTTTCACACAAATGAACCCAGAATGATGTGAAATTGTGCTTCGTGCAACATAATTCTGGGTGCCATTTAAAAACCATAAGTGCTAATGTCTCCATTCCTTTTTGTGGCTGTAGGGGCTGTTGATTGGAGTACACTAAAGCAAACCTGATCACTCTAGGACATTCAGAAGCCAAGTTATAAGCCCACAAATGTGTAACTGGACTACTTCTTTAAATTGACACCAGATCCGGTGACCTTTGGGACATGGTTTGACCCCCTTAGGAAAGTGCTATCATCATGAAACGTTCAGATCACTTACAACTCAATAGATTCTACCTTCCTGTAACGTTTCAGCCTGATTGAACCTTGTTTTCACACAAATGAACCCAGAATGATGTGAAATTGTGCTTCGTGCAACATAATTCTGGGTGCCATTTAAAAACCATAAGTGCTAATGACTCCATTCCTTTTTGTGGTTGTAGGGGCTGTTGATTGGAGTATACTAAAACAAACCTGATCTCTCTAGGACATTCAGAAGCCAAGTTATAAGCCCACAAATGTGTAACTGGACTACTTCTTTAAATTGACACCAGATCCGGTGACCTTTGGGACATGGTTTGACCCCCTTAGGAAAGTGCTGTCATCATGAAACGTTCAGATCACTTACAACTCAATAGATTCTACCTTCCTGTAACGTTTCAGCCTGATTGGACCTTGTTTTCACACAAATGGACCCAGAATGATGTGAAATTGTGCTTCGTGCAACATAATTCTGGGTGCCATTTACAAACCATAAGTGCTAATGACTCCATTCCTTTTTGTGGTTGTAGGGGCTGTTGATTGGAGTACACTAAAACAAACCTGACCTCTATAGGACATTAGAAGCCAAGTTATAAGCCCACAAAGGTGTAACTGGACTACTTCTTTAAAGTGACACCAGGCCCGGTGACCTTTGGGACATGGTTTGACCCCCTATAGGAATTTGAGATCATCATGAAACGTTCAGATCACTTACAACTCAATAGATTCTACCTTCTTGTAACGTTTCAGCCTGATTGGACCTTGTTTTCACACAAATGGACCCAGAATGATGTGAAATTGTGCTTCGTGCAACATAATTCTGGGTGCCATTTACAAACCATAAGTGCTAATGACTCCATTCCTTTTTGTGGTTGTAGGGGCTGTTGATTGGAGTATACTAAAACAAACCTGATCTCTCTAGGACATTCAGAAGCCAAGTTATAAGCCCACAAATGTGTAACTGGACTACTTCTTTAGACACCAGATCCGATGACCTTTGGGACATGGTTTGACCCCCTTAGGGAAGTGCTATCATCATGAAACGTTCAGATCACTTACAACTTAATAGATTCTACCTTCCTGTAATGTTTCAGCCTGATTGGACCTTGTTTTCACACAAATGGACCCAGAATGATGTGAAATTGTGCTTCGTGCAACATAATTCTGGGTGCCATTTACAAACCATAAGCGCTAATGACTCCATTCCTTTTTGTGGTTGTAGGGGCTGTTGATTGGAGTACACTAAAACAAACCTGATCTCTCTAGGACATTCAGAAGCCAAGTTATAAGCCCACAAATGTGTAACTGGACTACTTCTTTAAATTGACACCAGATCCGGTGACCTTTGGGACATGGTTTGACCCCCTTAGGAAAGTGCTATCATCATGAAACGTTCAGATCACTTACAACTCAATAGATTCTACCTTCCTGTAACGTTTCAGCCTGATTGGACCTTGTTTTCACACAAATGGACCCAGAATGATGTGAAATTGTGCTTCGTGCAACATAATTCTGGGTGCCATTTACAAACCATAAGTGCTAATGACTCCATTCCTTTTTGTGGTTGTAGGGGCTGTTGATTGGAGTACACTAAAACAAACCTGACCTCTATAGGACATTCAGAAACCAAGTTATAAGCCCACAAAGGTGTAACTGGACTACTTCTTTAAAGTGACACCAGGCCCGGTGACCTTTGGGACATGGTTTGACCACCTATAGGAATTTGAGATCATCATGAAACGTTCAGATCACTTACAACTCAATAGATTCTACCTTCTTGTAACGTTTCAGCCTGATTGGACCTTGTTTTCACACAAATGGACCCAGAATGATGTGAAATTGTGCTTCGTGCAACATAATTCTGGGTGCCATTTACAAACCATAAGTGCTAATGACTCCATTCCTTTTTGTGGTTGTAGGGGCTGTTGATTGGAGTATACTAAAACAAACCTGATCTCTCTAGTACATTCAGAAGCCAAGTTATAAGCCCACAAATGTGTAACTGGACTACTTCTTTAAATTGACACCAGATCCGGTGACCTTTGGGACATGGTTTGACCCCCTTAGGAAAGCGCTATCATCATGAAACGTTCAGATCACTTACAACTCAATAGATTCTAGCTTCCAGTAACGTTTCAGCCTGATTGGACCTTGTTTTCACACAAATGGACCCAGAATGATGTGAAATTGTGCTTCGTGCAACATAATTCTGGGTGCCATTTACAAACCATAAGTGCTAATGACTCCATTCCTTTTTGTGGTTGTAGGGGCTGTTGATTGGAGTACACTAAAACAAACCTGACCTCTATAGGACATTCAGAAGCCAAGTTATAAGCCCACAAAGGTGTAACTGGACTACTTCTTTAAAGTGACACCAGGCCCGGTGACCTTTGGGACATGGTTTGACCACCTATAAGAATTTGAGATCATCATGAAACGTTCAGATCACTTACAACTCAATAGATTCTACCTTCTTGTAACGTTTCAGCCTGATTGGACCTTGTTTTCACACAAATGGACCCAGAATGATGTGAAATTGTGCTTCGTGCAACATAATTCTGGGTGCCATTTACAAACCATAAGTGCTAATGACTCCATTCCTTTTTGTGGTTGTAGGGGCTGTTGATTGGAGTATACTAAAACAAACCTGATCTCTCTAGTACATTCAGAAGCCAAGTTATAAGCCCACAAATGTGTAACTGGACTACTTCTTTAAATTGACACCAGATCCGGTGACCTTTGGGACATGGTTTGACCCCCTTAGGAAAGTGCGATCATCATGAAACGTTCAGATCACTTACAACTCAATAGATTCTACCTTCTTGTATTGTTTCAGCCTGATTGGACCTTGTTTTCACACAAATGAACCCAGAATGATGTGAAATTGTGCTTCGTGCAACATAATTCTGGGTGCCATTTAAAAACCATAAGTGCTAATGTCTCCATTCCTTTTTGTGGCTGTAGGGGCTGTTGATTGGAGTACACTAAAGCAAACCTGATCACTCTAGGACATTCAGAAGCCAAGTTATAAGCCCACAAATGTGTAACTGGACTACTTCTTTAAATTGACACCAGATCCGGTGACCTTTGGGACATGGTTTGACCCCCTTAGGAAAGTGCTATCATCATGAAACGTTCAGATCACTTACAACTCAATAGATTCTACCTTCCTGTAACGTTTCAGCCTGATTGGACCTTGTTTTCACACAAATGAACCCAGAATGATGTGAAATTGTGCTTCGTGCAACATAATTCTGGGTGCCATTTAAAAACCATAAGTGCTAATGACTCCATTCCTTTTTGTGGTTGTAGGGGCTGTTGATTGGAGTATACTAAAACAAACCTGATCTCTCTAGGACATTCAGAAGCCAAGTTATAAGCCCACAAATGTGTAACTGGACTACTTCTTTAGACACCAGATCCGATGACCTTTGGGACATGGTTTGACCCCCTTAGGGAAGTGCTATCATCATGAAACGTTCAGATCACTTACAACTCAATAGATTCTACCTTCCTGTAATGTTTCAGCCTGATTGGACCTTGTTTTCACACAAATGGACCCAGAATGATGTGAAATTGTGCTTCGTGCAACATAATTCTGGGTGCCATTTACAAACCATAAGTGCTAATGACTCCATTCCTTTTTGTGGTTGTAGGGGCTGTTGATTGGAGTACACTAAAACAAACCTGATCTCTCTAGGACATTCAGAAGCCAAGTTATAAGCCCACAAATGTGTAACTGGACTACTTCTTTAAATTGACACCAGATCCGGTGACCTTTGGGACATGGTTTGACCCCCTTAGGAAAGTGCTATCATCATGAAACGTTCAGATCACTTACAACTCAATAGATTCTACCTTCCTGTAACGTTTCAGCCTGATTGGACCTTGTTTTCACACAAATGGACCCAGAATGATGTGAAATTGTGCTTCGTGCAACATAATTCTGGGTGCCATTTACAAACCATAAGCGCTAATGACTCCATTCCTTTTTGTGGTTGTAGGGGCTGTTGATTGGAGTACACTAAAACAAACCTGATCTCTCTAGGACATTCAGAAGCCAAGTTATAAGCCCACAAATGTGTAACTGGACTACTTCTTTAAATTGACACCAGATCCGGTGACCTTTGGGACATGGTTTGACCCCCTTAGGAAAGTGCTATCATCATGAAACGTTCAGATCACTTACAACTCAATAGATTCTACCTTCCTGTAACGTTTCAGCCTGATTGGACCTTGTTTTCACACAAATGGACCCAGAATGATGTGAAATTGTGCTTCGTGCAACATAATTCTGGGTGCCATTTACAAACCATAAGTGCTAATGACTCCATTCCTTTTTGTGGTTGTAGGGGCTGTTGATTGGAGTACACTAAAACAAACCTGACCTCTATAGGACATTCAGAAACCAAGTTATAAGCCCACAAAGGTGTAACTGGACTACTTCTTTAAAGTGACACCAGGCCCGGTGACCTTTGGGACATGGTTTGACCACCTATAGGAATTTGAGATCATCATGAAACGTTCAGATCACTTACAACTCAATAGATTCTACCTTCTTGTAACGTTTCAGCCTGATTGGACCTTGTTTTCACACAAATGGACCCAGAATGATGTGAAATTGTGCTTCGTGCAACATAATTCTGGGTGCCATTTACAAACCATAAGTGCTAATGACTCCATTCCTTTTTGTGGTTGTAGGGGCTGTTGATTGGAGTATACTAAAACAAACCTGATCTCTCTAGTACATTCAGAAGCCAAGTTATAAGCCCACAAATGTGTAACTGGACTACTTCTTTAAATTGACACCAGATCCGGTGACCTTTGGGACATGGTTTGACCCCCTTAGGAAAGCGCTATCATCATGAAACGTTCAGATCACTTACAACTCAATAGATTCTAGCTTCCAGTAACGTTTCAGCCTGATTGGACCTTGTTTTCACACAAATGGACCCAGAATGATGTGAAATTGTGCTTCGTGCAACATAATTCTGGGTGCCATTTACAAACCATAAGTGCTAATGACTCCATTCCTTTTTGTGGTTGTAGGGGCTGTTGATTGGAGTACACTAAAACAAACCTGACCTCTATAGGACATTCAGAAGCCAAGTTATAAGCCCACAAAGGTGTAACTGGACTACTTCTTTAAAGTGACACCAGGCCCGGTGACCTTTGGGACATGGTTTGACCACCTATAAGAATTTGAGATCATCATGAAACGTTCAGATCACTTACAACTCAATAGATTCTACCTTCTTGTAACGTTTCAGCCTGATTGGACCTTGTTTTCACACAAATGGACCCAGAATGATGTGAAATTGTGCTTCGTGCAACATAATTCTGGGTGCCATTTACAAACCATAAGTGCTAATGACTCCATTCCTTTTTGTGGTTGTAGGGGCTGTTGATTGGAGTATACTAAAACAAACCTGATCTCTCTAGTACATTCAGAAGCCAAGTTATAAGCCCACAAATGTGTAACTGGACTACTTCTTTAAATTGACACCAGATCCGGTGACCTTTGGGACATGGTTTGACCCCCTTAGGAAAGTGCGATCATCATGAAACGTTCAGATCACTTACAACTCAATAGATTCTACCTTCTTGTATTGTTTCAGCCTGATTGGACCTTGTTTTCACACAAATGAACCCAGAATGATGTGAAATTGTGCTTCGTGCAACATAATTCTGGGTGCCATTTAAAAACCATAAGTGCTAATGTCTCCATTCCTTTTTGTGGCTGTAGGGGCTGTTGATTGGAGTACACTAAAGCAAACCTGATCACTCTAGGACATTCAGAAGCCAAGTTATAAGCCCACAAATGTGTAACTGGACTACTTCTTTAAATTGACACCAGATCCGGTGACCTTTGGGACATGGTTTGACCCCCTTAGGAAAGTGCTATCATCATGAAACGTTCAGATCACTTACAACTCAATAGATTCTACCTTCCTGTAACGTTTCAGCCTGATTGGACCTTGTTTTCACACAAATGAACCCAGAATGATGTGAAATTGTGCTTCGTGCAACATAATTCTGGGTGCCATTTAAAAACCATAAGTGCTAATGACTCCATTCCTTTTTGTGGTTGTAGGGGCTGTTGATTGGAGTATACTAAAACAAACCTGATCTCTCTAGGACATTCAGAAGCCAAGTTATAAGCCCACAAATGTGTAACTGGACTACTTCTTTAGACACCAGATCCGATGACCTTTGGGACATGGTTTGACCCCCTTAGGGAAGTGCTATCATCATGAAACGTTCAGATCACTTACAACTCAATAGATTCTACCTTCCTGTAATGTTTCAGCCTGATTGGACCTTGTTTTCACACAAATGGACCCAGAATGATGTGAAATTGTGCTTCGTGCAACATAATTCTGGGTGCCATTTACAAACCATAAGTGCTAATGACTCCATTCCTTTTTGTGGTTGTAGGGGCTGTTGATTGGAGTACACTAAAACAAACCTGATCTCTCTAGGACATTCAGAAGCCAAGTTATAAGCCCACAAATGTGTAACTGGACTACTTCTTTAAATTGACACCAGATCCGGTGACCTTTGGGACATGGTTTGACCCCCTTAGGAAAGTGCTATCATCATGAAACGTTCAGATCACTTACAACTCAATAGATTCTACCTTCCTGTAACGTTTCAGCCTGATTGGACCTTGTTTTCACACAAATGGACCCAGAATGATGTGAAATTGTGCTTCGTGCAACATAATTCTGGGTGCCATTTACAAACCATAAGTGCTAATGACTCCATTCCTTTTTGTGGTTGTAGGGGCTGTTGATTGGAGTACACTAAAACAAACCTGACCTCTATAGGACATTCAGAAGCCAAGTTATAAGCCCACAAATGTGTAACTGGACTACTTCTTTAAATTGACACCAGATCCGGTGACCTTTGGGACATGGTTTGACCCCCTTAGGAAAGTGCTATCATCATGAAACGTTCAGATCACTTACAACTCAATAGATTCTACCTTCCTGTAACGTTTCAGCCTGATTGGACCTTGTTTTCACACAAATGGACCCAGAATGATGTGAAATTGTGCTTCGTGCAACATAATTCTGGGTGCCATTTACAAACCATAAGTGCTAATGACTCCATTCCTTTTTGTGGTTGTAGGGGCTGTTGATTGGAGTACACTAAAACAAACCTGACCTCTATAGGACATTCAGAAGCCAAGTTATAAGCCCACAAAGGTGTAACTGGACTACTTCTTTAAAGTGACACCAGGCCCGGTGACCTTTGGGACATGGTTTGACCACCTATAGGAATTTGAGATCATCATGAAACGTTCAGATCACTTACAACTCAATAGATTCTACCTTCTTGTAACGTTTCAGCCTGATTGGACCTTGTTTTCACACAAATGGACCCAGAATGATGTGAAATTGTGCTTCGTGCAACATAATTCTGGGTGCCATTTACAAACCATAAGTGCTAATGACTCCATTCCTTTTTGTGGTTGTAGGGGCTGTTGATTGGAGTATACTAAAACAAACCTGATCTCTCTGGTACATTCAGAAGCCAAGTTATAAGCCCACAAATGTGTAACTGGACTACTTCTTTAAATTGACACCAGATCCGGTGACCTTTGGGACATGGTTTGACCCCCTTAGGAAAGCGCTATCATCATGAAACGTTCAGATCACTTACAACTCAATAGATTCTAGCTTCCAGGAACGTTTCAGCCTGATTGGACCTTGTTTTCACACAAATGAACCCAGAATGATGTGAAATTGTGCTTCGTGCAACATAATTCTGGGTGCCATTTAAAAACCATAAGTGCTAATGACTCCATTCCTTTTTGTGGTTGTAGGGGCTGTTGATTGGAGTACACTAAAACAACCCTGACCTCTCTAGGACATTAAGAAGCCAAGTTATAAGCCCACAATTTTGTAACTGTACTACTTCTTTAAAGTGACACCAGATCCGGTGACCTTTGGGACATGGTTTGACCCCCTTAGGAAAGTGCGATCATCATGAAACGTTCAGATCACTTACAACTCAATAGATTCTACCTTCCTGTATTGTTTCAGCCTGATTGGACCTTGTTTTCACACAAATGAACCCAGAATGATGTGAAATTGTGCTTCGTGCAACATAATTCTGGGTGCCATTTAAAAACCATAAGTGCTAATGTCTCCATTCCTTTTTGTGGCTGTAGGGGCTGTTGATTGGAGTACACTAAAGCAAACCTGATCACTCTAGGACATTCAGAAGCCAAGTTATAAGCCCACAAATGTGTAACTGGACTACGTCTTTAAATTGACACCAGATCCGGTGACCTTTGGGACATGGTTTGACCCCCTTAGGAAAGTGCTATCATCATGAAACGTTCAGATCACTTACAACTCAATAGATTCTACCTTCCTGTAACGTTTCAGCCTGATTGGACCTTGTTTTCACACAAATGAACCCAGAATGATGTGAAATTGTGCTTCGTGCAACATAATTCTGGGTGCCATTTAAAAACCATAAGTGCTAATGACTCCATTCCTTTTTGTGGTTGTAGGGGCTGTTGATTGGAGTATACTAAAACAAACCTGATCTCTCTAGGACATTCAGAAGCCAAGTTATAAGCCCACAAATGTGTAACTGGACTACTTCTTTAAATTGACACCAGATCCGGTGACCTTTGGGACATGGTTTGACCCCCTTAGGAAAGTGCTATCATCATGAAACGTTCAGATCACTTACAACTCAATAGATTCTACCTTCCTGTAACGTTTCAGCCTGATTGGACCTTGTTTTCACACAAATGGACCCAGAATGATGTGAAATTGTGCTTCGTGCAACATAATTCTGGGTGCCATTTACAAACCATAAGTGCTAATGACTCCATTCCTTTTTGTGGTTGTAGGGGCTGTTGATTGGAGTACACTAAAACAAACCTGACCTCTATAGGACATTCAGAAGCCAAGTTATAAGCCCACAAAGGTGTAACTGGACTACTTCTTTAAAGTGACACCAGGCCCGGTGACCTTTGGGACATGGTTTGACCCCCTATAGGAATTTGTAATCATCATGAAACGTTCAGATCACTTACAACTCAATAGATTCTACCTTCTTGTAACGTTTCAGCCTGATTGGACCTTGTTTTCACACAAATGGACCCAGAATGATGTGAAATTGTGCTTCGTGCAACATAATTCTGGGTGCCATTTACAAACCATAAGTGCTAATGACTCCATTCCTTTTTGTGGTTGTAGGGGCTGTTGATTGGAGTATAGTAAAACAAACCTGATCTCTCTAGGACATTCAGAAGCCAAGTTATAAGCCCACAAATGTGTAACTGGACTACTTCTTTAGACACCAGATCCGATGACCTTTGGGACATGGTTTGACCCCCTTAGGGAAGTGCTATCATCATGAAACGTTCAGATCACTTACAACTTAATAGATTCTACCTTTCTGTAATGTTTCAGCCTGATTGGACCTTGTTTTCACACAAATGGACCCAGAATGATGTGAAATTGTGCTTCGTGCAACATAATTCTGGGTGCCATTTACAAACCATAAGCGCTAATGACTCCATTCCTTTTTGTGGTTGTAGGGGCTGTTGATTGGAATACACTAAAACAAACCTGATCTCTCTAGGACATTCAGAAGCCAAGTTATAAGCCCACAAATGTGTAACTGGACTACTTCTTTAAATTGACACCAGATCCGGTGACCTTTGGGACATGGTTTGACCCCCTTAGGAAAGTGCTATCATCATGAAACATTCAGATCACTTACAACTCAATAGATTCTACCTTCCTGTAACGTTTGAGCCTGATTGGACCTTGTTTTCACACAAATGGACCCAGAATGATGTGAAATTGTGCTTCGTGCAACATAATTCTGGGTGCCATTTACAAACCATAAGTGCTAATGACTCCATTCCTTTTTGTGGTTGTAGGGGCTGTTGATTGGAGTACACTAAAACAAACCTGACCTCTATAGGACATTCAGAAGCCAAGTTATAAGCCCACAAAGGTGTAACTGGACTACTTCTTTAAATTGACACCAGATCCGGTGACCTTTGGGACATGGTTTGACCACCTATAGGAATTTGAGATCATCATGAAACGTTCAGATCACTTAAAACTCAATAGATTCTACCTTCTTGTAACGTTTCAGCCTGATTGGACCTTGTTTTCACACAAATGGACCCAGAATGATGTGAAATTGTGCTTCGTGCAACATAATTCTGGGTGCCATTTACAAACCATAAGTGCTAACGACTCCATTCCTTTTTGTGGTTGTAGGGGCTGTTGATTGGAGTATACTAAAACAAACCTGATCTCTCTAGGACATTCAGAAGCCAAGTTATAAGCCCACAAATGTGTAACTGGACTACTTCTTTAAATTGACACCAGATCCGGTGACCTTTGGGACATGGTTTGACCCCCTTAGGAAAGTGCTATCATCATGAAACGTTCAGATCACTTACAACTCAATAGATTCTACCTTCCTGTAACGTTTCAGCCTGATTGGACCTTGTTTTCACACAAATGGACCCAGAATGATGTGAAATTGTGCTTCGTGCAACATAATTCTGGGTGCCATTTACAAACCATAAGTGCTAATGACTCCATTCCTTTTTGTGGTTGTAGGGGCTGTTGATTGGAGTACACTAAAACAAACCTGACCTCTATAGGACATTCAGAAGCCAAGTTATAAGCCCACAAAGGTGTAACTGGACTACTTCTTTAAAGTGACACCAGGCCCGGTGACCTTTGGGACATGGTTTGACCCCCTATAGGAATTTGTAATCATCATGAAACGTTCAGATCACTTACAACTCAATAGATTCTACCTTCTTGTAACGTTTCAGCCTGATTGGACCTTGTTTTCACACAAATGGACCCAGAATGATGTGAAATTGTGCTTCGTGCAACATAATTCTGGGTGCCATTTACAAACCATAAGTGCTAATGACTCCATTCCTTTTTGTGGTTGTAGGGGCTGTTGATTGGAGTATAGTAAAACAAACCTGATCTCTCTAGGACATTCAGAAGCCAAGTTATAAGCCCACAAATGTGTAACTGGACTACTTCTTTAGACACCAGATCCGATGACCTTTGGGACATGGTTTGACCCCCTTAGGGAAGTGCTATCATCATGAAACGTTCAGATCACTTACAACTTAATAGATTCTACCTTTCTGTAATGTTTCAGCCTGATTGGACCTTGTTTTCACACAAATGGACCCAGAATGATGTGAAATTGTGCTTCGTGCAACATAATTCTGGGTGCCATTTACAAACCATAAGCGCTAATGACTCCATTCCTTTTTGTGGTTGTAGGGGCTGTTGATTGGAATACACTAAAACAAACCTGATCTCTCTAGGACATTCAGAAGCCAAGTTATAAGCCCACAAATGTGTAACTGGACTACTTCTTTAAATTGACACCAGATCCGGTGACCTTTGGGACATGGTTTGACCCCCTTAGGAAAGTGCTATCATCATGAAACATTCAGATCACTTACAACTCAATAGATTCTACCTTCCTGTAACGTTTGAGCCTGATTGGACCTTGTTTTCACACAAATGGACCCAGAATGATGTGAAATTGTGCTTCGTGCAACATAATTCTGGGTGCCATTTACAAACCATAAGTGCTAATGACTCCATTCCTTTTTGTGGTTGTAGGGGCTGTTGATTGGAGTACACTAAAACAAACCTGACCTCTATAGGACATTCAGAAGCCAAGTTATAAGCCCACAAAGGTGTAACTGGACTACTTCTTTAAATTGACACCAGATCCGGTGACCTTTGGGACATGGTTTGACCACCTATAGGAATTTGAGATCATCATGAAACGTTCAGATCACTTAAAACTCAATAGATTCTACCTTCTTGTAACGTTTCAGCCTGATTGGACCTTGTTTTCACACAAATGGACCCAGAATGATGTGAAATTGTGCTTCGTGCAACATAATTCTGGGTGCCATTTACAAACCATAAGTGCTAACGACTCCATTCCTTTTTGTGGTTGTAGGGGCTGTTGATTGGAGTATACTAAAACAAACCTGATCTCTCTAGTACATTCAGAAGCCAAGTTATAAGCCCACAAATGTGTAACTGGACTACTTCTTTAAATTGACACCAGATCCGGTGACCTTTGGGACATGGTTTGACCCCCTTAGGAAAGCGCTATCATCATGAAACGTTCAGATCACTTACAACTCAATAGATTCTAGCTTCCAGTAACGTTTCAGCCTGATTGGACCTTGTTTTCACACAAATGGACCCAGAATGATGTGAAATTGTGCTTCGTGCAACATAATTCTGGGTGCCATTTACAAACCATAAGTGCTGATGACTCCATTCCTTTTTGTGGTTGTAGGGGCTGTTGATTGGAGTACACTAAAACAAACCTGACCTCTATAGGACATTCAGAAGCCAAGTTATAAGCCCACAAAGGTGTAACTGGACTACTTCTTTAAAGTGACACCAGGCCCGGTGACCTTTGGGACATGGTTTGACCACCTATAAGAATTTGAGATCATCATGAAACGTTCAGATCACTTACAACTTAATAGATTCTAGCTTCCAGTAACGTTTCAGCCTGATTGGACCTTGTTTTCACACAAATGAACCCAGAATGATGTGAAATTGTGCTTCGTGCAACATAATTCTGGGTGCCATTTAAAAACCATAAGTGCTAATGTCTCCATTCCTTTTTGTGGCTGTAGGGGCTGTTGATTGGAGTACACTAAAGCAAACCTGATCACTCTAGGACATTCAGAAGCCAAGTTATAAGCCCACAAATGTGTAACTGGACTACTTCTTTAAATTGACACCAGATCCGGTGACCTTTGGGACATGGTTTGACCACCTATAGGAATTTGAGATCATCATGAAACGTTCAGATCACTTACAACTCAATAGATTCTACTTTCCTGTAACGTTTCTGCCTGATTGAACCTTGTTTTCACACAAATGAACCCAGAATGATGTGAAATTGTGCTTCGTGCAACATAATTCTGGGTGCCATTTAAAAACCATAAGTGCTAATGTCTCCATTCCTTTTTGTGGCTGTAGGGGCTGTTGATTGGAGTACACTAAAGCAAACCTGATCACTCTAGGACATTCAGAAGCCAAGTTATAAGCCCACAAATGTGTAACTGGACTACTTCTTTAAATTGACACCAGATCCGGTGACCTTTGGGACATGGTTTGACCCCCTTAGGAAAGTGCTATCATCATGAAACGTTCAGATCAATTACAACTCAATAGATTCTACCTTCCTGTAACGTTTCAGCCTGATTGGACCTTGTTTTCACACAAATGAACCCAGAATGATGTGAAATTGTGCTTCGTGCAACATAATTCTGGGTGCCATTTAAAAACCATAAGTGCTAATGACTCCATTCCTTTTTGTGGTTGTAGGGGCTGTTGATTGGAGTATACTAAAACAAACCTGATCTCTCTAGGACATTCAGAAGCCAAGTTATAAGCCCACAAATGTGTAACTGGACTACTTCTTTAGACACAAGATCCGATGACCTTTGGGACATGGTTTGACCCCCTTAGGGAAGTGCTATCATCATGAAACGTTCAGATCACTTACAACTTAATAGATTCTACCTTCCTGTAATGTTTCAGCCTGATTGGACCTTGTTTTCACACAAATGGACCCAGAATGATGTGAAATTGTGCTTCGTGCAACATAATTCTGGGTGCCATTTACAAACCATAAGTGCTAATGACTCCATTCCTTTTTGTGGTTGTAGGGGCTGTTGATTGGAGTACATTAAAACAAACCTGATCTCTCTAGGACATTCAGAAGCCAAGTTATAAGCCCACAAATGTGTAACTGGACTACTTCTTTAAATTGACACCAGATCCGGTGACCTTTGGGACATGGTTTGACCCCCTTAGGAAAGTGCTATCATCATGAAACGTTCAGATCACTTACAACTCAATAGATTCTACCTTCCTGTAACGTTTCAGCCTGATTGGACCTTGTTTTCACACAAATGGACCCAGAATGATGTGAACTTGTGCTTCGTGCAACATAATTCTGGCTGCCATTTACAAACCATAAGTGCTAATGACTCCATTCCTTTTTGTGGTTGTAGGGGCTGTTGAATGGAGTACACTAAAACAAACCTGACCTCTATAGGACATTCAGAAGCCAAGTTATAAGCCCACAAAGGTGTAACTGGACTACTTCTTGAAAGTGACACCAGGCCCGGTGACCTTTGGGACATGGTTTGACCACCTATAGGAATTTGAGATCATCATGAAACGTTCAGATCACTTACAACTCAATAGATTCTACCTTCTTGTAACGTTTTAGCCTGATTGGACCTTGTTTTCACACAAATGGACCCAGAATGATGTGAAATTGTGCTTCGTGCAACATAATTCTGGGTGCCATTTACAAACCATAAGTGCTAATGACTCCATTCCTTTTTGTGGTTGTAGGGGCTGTTGATTGGAGTATACTAAAACAAACCTGATCTCTCTGGTACATTCAGAAGCCAAGTTATAAGCCCACAAATGTGTAACTGGACTACTTCTTTAAATTGACACCAGATCCGGTGACCTTTGGGACATGGTTTGACCCCCTTAGGAAAGCGCTATCATCATGAAACGTTCAGATCACTTACAACTCAATAGATTCTAGCTTCCAGTAACGTTTCAGCCTGATTGGACCTTGTTTTCACACAAATGAACCCAGAATGATGTGAAATTGTGCTTCGTGCAACATAATTCTGGGTGCCATTTAAAAACCATAAGTGCTAATGACTCCATTCCTTTTTGTGGTTGTAGGGGCTGTTGATTGGAGTACACTAAAACAACCCTGACCTCTCTAGGACATTCAGAAGCCAAGTTATAAGCCCACAAATGTGTAACTGGACTACTTCTTTAAAGTGACACCAGATCCGGTGACCTTTGGGACATGGTTTGACCCCCTTAGGAAAGTGAGATCATCATGAAACGTTCAGATCACTTACAACTCAATAGATTCTACCTTCCTGTATTGTTTCAGCCTGATTGGACCTTGTTTTCACACAAATGAACCCAGAATGATGTGAAATTGTGCTTCGTGCAACATAATTCTGGGTGCCATTTAAAAACCATAAGTGCTAATGTCTCCATTCCTTTTTGTGGCTGTAGGGGCTGTTGATTGGAGTACACTAAAGCAAACCTGATCACTCTAGGACATTCAGAAGCCAAGTTATAAGCCCACAAATGTGTAACTGGACTACTTCTTTAAATTGACACCAGATCCGGTGACCTTTGGGACATGGTTTGACCCCCTTAGGAAAGTGCTATCATCATGAAACGTTCAGATCACTTACAACTCAATAGATTCTACCTTCCTGTAACGTTTCAGCCTGATTGAACCTTGTTTTCACACAAATGAACCCAGAATGATGTGAAATTGTGCTTCGTGCAACATAATTCTGGGTGCCATTTAAAAACCATAAGTGCTAATGACTCCATTCCTTTTTGTGGTTGTAGGGGCTGTTGATTGGAGTATACTAAAACAAACCTGATCTCTCTAGGACATTCAGAAGCCAAGTTATAAGCCCACAAATGTGTAACTGGACTACTTCTTTAAATTGACACCAGATCCGGTGACCTTTGGGACATGGTTTGACCCCCTTAGGAAAGTGCTGTCATCATGAAACGTTCAGATCACTTACAACTCAATAGATTCTACCTTCCTGTAACGTTTCAGCCTGATTGGACCTTGTTTTCACACAAATGGACCCAGAATGATGTGAAATTGTGCTTCGTGCAACATAATTCTGGGTGCCATTTACAAACCATAAGTGCTAATGACTCCATTCCTTTTTGTGGTTGTAGGGGCTGTTGATTGGAGTACACTAAAACAAACCTGACCTCTATAGGACATTAGAAGCCAAGTTATAAGCCCACAAAGGTGTAACTGGACTACTTCTTTAAAGTGACACCAGGCCCGGTGACCTTTGGGACATGGTTTGACCCCCTATAGGAATTTGAGATCATCATGAAACGTTCAGATCACTTACAACTCAATAGATTCTACCTTCTTGTAACGTTTCAGCCTGATTGGACCTTGTTTTCACACAAATGGACCCAGAATGATGTGAAATTGTGCTTCGTGCAACATAATTCTGGGTGCCATTTACAAACCATAAGTGCTAATGACTCCATTCCTTTTTGTGGTTGTAGGGGCTGTTGATTGGAGTATACTAAAACAAACCTGATCTCTCTAGGACATTCAGAAGCCAAGTTATAAGCCCACAAATGTGTAACTGGACTACTTCTTTAGACACCAGATCCGATGACCTTTGGGACATGGTTTGACCCCCTTAGGGAAGTGCTATCATCATGAAACGTTCAGATCACTTACAACTTAATAGATTCTACCTTCCTGTAATGTTTCAGCCTGATTGGACCTTGTTTTCACACAAATGGACCCAGAATGATGTGAAATTGTGCTTCGTGCAACATAATTCTGGGTGCCATTTACAAACCATAAGCGCTAATGACTCCATTCCTTTTTGTGGTTGTAGGGGCTGTTGATTGGAGTACACTAAAACAAACCTGATCTCTCTAGGACATTCAGAAGCCAAGTTATAAGCCCACAAATGTGTAACTGGACTACTTCTTTAAATTGACACCAAATCCGGTGACCTTTGGGACATGGTTTGACCCCCTTAGGAAAGTGCTATCATCATGAAACGTTCAGATCACTTACAACTCAATAGATTCTACCTTCCTGTAACGTTTCAGCCTGATTGGACCTTGTTTTCACACAAATGGACCCAGAATGATGTGAAATTGTGCTTCGTGCAACATAATTCTGGGTGCCATTTACAAACCATAAGTGCTAATGACTCCATTCCTTTTTGTGGTTGTAGGGGCTGTTGATTGGAGTACACTAAAACAAACCTGACCTCTATAGGACATTCAGAAACCAAGTTATAAGCCCACAAAGGTGTAACTGGACTACTTCTTTAAAGTGACACCAGGCCCGGTGACCTTTGGGACATGGTTTGACCACCTATAGGAATTTGAGATCATCATGAAACGTTCAGATCACTTACAACTCAATAGATTCTACCTTCTTGTAACGTTTCAGCCTGATTGGACCTTGTTTTCACACAAATGGACCCAGAATGATGTGAAATTGTGCTTCGTGCAACATAATTCTGGGTGCCATTTACAAACCATAAGTGCTAATGACTCCATTCCTTTTTGTGGTTGTAGGGGCTGTTGATTGGAGTATACTAAAACAAACCTGATCTCTCTAGTACATTCAGAAGCCAAGTTATAAGCCCACAAATGTGTAACTGGACTACTTCTTTAAATTGACACCAGATCCGGTGACCTTTGGGACATGGTTTGACCCCCTTAGGAAAGCGCTATCATCATGAAACGTTCAGATCACTTACAACTCAATAGATTCTAGCTTCCAGTAACGTTTCAGCCTGATTGGACCTTGTTTTCACATAAATGGACCCAGAATGATGTGAAATTGTGCTTCGTGCAACATAATTCTGGGTGCCATTTACAAACCATAAGTGCTAATGACTCCATTCCTTTTTGTGGTTGTAGGGGCTGTTGATTGGAGTACACTAAAACAAACCTGACCTCTATAGGACATTCAGAAGCCAAGTTATAAGCCCACAAAGGTGTAACTGGACTACTTCTTTAAAGTGACACCAGGCCCGGTGACCTTTGGGACATGGTTTGACCACCTATAAGAATTTGAGATCATCATGAAACGTTCAGATCACTTACAACTCAATAGATTCTACCTTCTTGTAACGTTTCAGCCTGATTGGACCTTGTTTTCACACAAATGGACCCAGAATGATGTGAAATTGTGCTTCGTGCAACATAATTCTGGGTGCCATTTACAAACCATAAGTGCTAATGACTCCATTCCTTTTTGTGGTTGTAGGGGCTGTTGATTGGAGTATACTAAAACAAACCTGATCTCTCTAGTACATTCAGAAGCCAAGTTATAAGCCCACAAATGTGTAACTGGACTACTTCTTTAAATTGACACCAGATCCGGTGACCTTTGGGACATGGTTTGACCCCCTTAGGAAAGTGCGATCATCATGAAACGTTCAGATCACTTACAACTCAATAGATTCTACCTTCTTGTATTGTTTCAGCCTGATTGGACCTTGTTTTCACACAAATGAACCCAGAATGATGTGAAATTGTGCTTCGTGCAACATAATTCTGGGTGCCATTTAAAAACCATAAGTGCTAATGTCTCCATTCCTTTTTGTGGCTGTAGGGGCTGTTGATTGGAGTACACTAAAGCAAACCTGATCACTCTAGGACATTCAGAAGCCAAGTTATAAGCCCACAAATGTGTAACTGGACTACTTCTTTAAATTGACACCAGATCCGGTGACCTTTGGGACATGGTTTCACCCCCTTAGGAAAGTGCTATCATCATGAAACGTTCAGATCACTTACAACTCAATAGATTCTACCTTCCTGTAACGTTTCAGCCTGATTGGACCTTGTTTTCACACAAATGAACCCAGAATGATGTGAAATTGTGCTTCGTGCAACATAATTCTGGGTGCCATTTAAAAACCATAAGTGCTAATGACTCCATTCCTTTTTGTGGTTGTAGGGGCTGTTGATTGGAGTATACTAAAACAAACCTGATCTCTCTAGGACATTCAGAAGCCAAGTTATAAGCCCACAAATGTGTAACTGGACTACTTCTTTAGACACCAGATCCGATGACCTTTGGGACATGGTTTGACCCCCTTAGGGAAGTGCTATCATCATGAAACGTTCAGATCACTTACAACTCAATAGATTCTACCTTCCTGTAATGTTTCAGCCTGATTGGACCTTGTTTTCACACAAATGGACCCAGAATGATGTGAAATTGTGCTTCGTGCAACATAATTCTGGGTGCCATTTACAAACCATAAGTGCTAATGACTCCATTCCTTTTTGTGGTTGTAGGGGCTGTTGATTGGAGTACACTAAAACAAACCTGATCTCTCTAGGACATTCAGAAGCCAAGTTATAAGCCCACAAATGTGTAACTGGACTACTTCTTTAAATTGACACCAGATCCGGTGACCTTTGGGACATGGTTTGACCCCCTTAGGAAAGTGCTATCATCATGAAACGTTCAGATCACTTACAACTCAATAGATTCTACCTTCCTGTAACGTTTCAGCCTGATTGGACCTTGTTTTCACACAAATGGACCCAGAATGATGTGAAATTGTGCTTCGTGCAACATAATTCTGGGTGCCATTTACAAACCATAAGTGCTAATGACTCCATTCCTTTTTGTGGTTGTAGGGGCTGTTGATTGGAGTACACTAAAACAAACCTGACCTCTATAGGACATTCAGAAGCCAAGTTATAAGCCCACAAATGTGTAACTGGACTACTTCTTTAAATTGACACCAGATCCGGTGACCTTTGTGACATGGTTTGACCCCCTTAGGAAAGTGCTATCATCATGAAACGTTCAGATCACTTACAACTCAATAGATTCTACCTTCCTGTAACGTTTCAGCCTGATTGGACCTTGTTTTCACACAAATGGACCCAGAATGATGTGAAATTGTGCTTCGTGCAACATAATTCTGGGTGCCATTTACAAACCATAAGTGCTAATGACTCCATTCCTTTTTGTGGTTGTAGGGGCTGTTGATTGGAGTACACTAAAACAAACCTGACCTCTATAGGACATTCAGAAGCCAAGTTATAAGCCCACAAAGGTGTAACTGGACTACTTCTTTAAAGTGACACCAGGCCCGGTGACCTTTGGGACATGGTTTGACCACCTATAGGAATTTGAGATCATCATGAAACGTTCAGATCACTTACAACTCAATAGATTCTACCTTCTTGTAACGTTTCAGCCTGATTGGACCTTGTTTTCACACAAATGGACCCAGAATGATGTGAAATTGTGCTTCGTGCAACATAATTCTGGGTGCCATTTACAAACCATAAGTGCTAATGACTCCATTCCTTTTTGTGGTTGTAGGGGCTGTTGATTGGAGTATACTAAAACAAACCTGATCTCTCTGGTACATTCAGAAGCCAAGTTATAAGCCCACAAATGTGTAACTGGACTACTTCTTTAAATTGACACCAGATCCGGTGACCTTTGGGACATGGTTTGACCCCCTTAGGAAAGCGCTATCATCATGAAACGTTCAGATCACTTACAACTCAATAGATTCTAGCTTCCAGGAACGTTTCAGCCTGATTGGACCTTGTTTTCACACAAATGAACCCAGAATGATGTGAAATTGTGCTTCGTGCAACATAATTCTGGGTGCCATTTAAAAACCATAAGTGCTAATGACTCCATTCCTTTTTGTGGTTGTAGGGGCTGTTGATTGGAGTACACTAAAACAACCCTGACCTCTCTAGGACATTAAGAAGCCAAGTTATAAGCCCACAATTTTGTAACTGGACTACTTCTTTAAAGTGACACCAGATCCGGTGACCTTTGGGACATGGTTTGACCCCCTTAGGAAAGTGCGATCATCATGAAACGTTCAGATCACTTACAACTCAATAGATTCTACCTTCCTGTATTGTTTCAGCCTGATTGGACCTTGTTTTCACACAAATGAACCCAGAATGATGTGAAATTGTGCTTCGTGCAACATAATTCTGGGTGCCATTTAAAAACCATAAGTGCTAATGTCTCCATTCCTTTTTGTGGCTGTAGGGGCTGTTGATTGGAGTACACTAAAGCAAACCTGATCACTCTAGGACATTCAGAAGCCAAGTTATAAGCCCACAAATGTGTAACTGGACTACGTCTTTAAATTGACACCAGATCCGGTGACCTTTGGGACATGGTTTGACCCCCTTAGGAAAGTGCTATCATCATGAAATGTTCAGATCACTTACAACTCAATAGATTCTACCTTCCTGTAACGTTTCAGCCTGATTGGACCTTGTTTTCACACAAATGAACCCAGAATGATGTGAAATTGTGCTTCGTGCAACATAATTCTGGGTGCCATTTAAAAACCATAAGTGCTAATGACTCCATTCCTTTTTGTGGTTGTAGGGGCTGTTGATTGGAGTATACTAAAACAAACCTGATCTCTCTAGGACATTCAGAAGCCAAGTTATAAGCCCACAAATGTGTAACTGGACTACTTCTTTAAATTGACACCAGATCCGGTGACCTTTGGGACATGGTTTGACCCCCTTAGGAAAGTGCTATCATCATGAAACGTTCAGATCACTTACAACTCAATAGATTCTACCTTCCTGTAACGTTTCAGCCTGATTGGACCTTGTTTTCACACAAATGGACCCAGAATGATGTGAAATTGTGCTTCGTGCAACATAATTCTGGGTGCCATTTACAAACCATAAGTGCTAATGACTCCATTCCTTTTTGTGGTTGTAGGGGCTGTTGATTGGAGTACACTAAAACAAACCTGACCTCTATAGGACATTCAGAAGCCAAGTTATAAGCCCACAAAGGTGTAACTGGACTACTTCTTTAAAGTGACACCAGGCCCGGTGACCTTTGGGACATGGTTTGACCCCCTATAGGAATTTGTAATCATCATGAAACGTTCAGATCACTTACAACTCAATAGATTCTACCTTCTTGTAACGTTTCAGCCTGATTGGACCTTGTTTTCACACAAATGGACCCAGAATGATGTGAAATTGTGCTTCGTGCAACATAATTCTGGGTGCCATTTACAAACCATAAGTGCTAATGACTCCATTCCTTTTTGTGGTTGTAGGGGCTGTTGATTGGAGTATAGTAAAACAAACCTGATCTCTCTAGGACATTCAGAAGCCAAGTTTTAAGCCCACAAATGTGTAACTGGACTACTTCTTTAGACACCAGATCCGATGACCTTTGGGACATGGTTTGACCCCCTTAGGGAAGTGCTATCATCATGAAACGTTCAGATCACTTACAACTTAATAGATTCTACCTTTCTGTAATGTTTCAGCCTGATTGGACCTTGTTTTCACACAAATGGACCCAGAATGATGTGAAATTGTGCTTCGTGCAACATAATTCTGGGTGCCATTTAAAAACCATAAGCGCTAATGACTCCATTCCTTTTTGTGGTTGTAGGGGCTGTTGATTGGAGTACACTAAAACAAACCTGATCTCTCTAGGACATTCAGAAGCCAAGTTATAAGCCCACAAATGTGTAACTGGACTACTTCTTTAAATTGACACCAGATCCGGTGACCTTTGGGACATGGTTTGACCCCCTTAGGAAAGTGCTATCATCATGAAACATTCAGATCACTTACAACTCAATAGATTCTACCTTCCTGTAACGTTTGAGCCTGATTGGACCTTGTTTTCACACAAATGGACCCAGAATGATGTGAAATTGTGCTTCGTGCAACATAATTCTGGGTGCCATTTACAAACCATAAGTGCTAATGACTCCATTCCTTTTTGTGGTTGTAGGGGCTGTTGATTGGAGTACACTAAAACAAACCTGACCTCTATAGGACATTCAGAAGCCAAGTTATAAGCCCACAAAGGTGTAACTGGACTACTTCTTTAAAGTGACACCAGGCCCGGTGACCTTTGGGACATGGTTTGACCACCTATAGGAATTTGAGATCATCATGAAACGTTCAGATCACTTACAACTCAATAGATTCTACCTTCTTGTAACGTTTCAGCCTGATTGGACCTTGTTTTCACACAAATGGACCCAGAATGATGTGAAATTGTGCTTCGTGCAACATAATTCTGGGTGCCATTTACAAACCATAAGTGCTAACGACTCCATTCCTTTTTGTGGTTGTAGGGGCTGTTGATTGGAGTATACTAAAACAAACCTGATCTCTCTAGTACATTCAGAAGCCAAGTTATAAGCCCACAAATGTGTAACTGGACTACTTCTTTAAATTGACACCAGATCCGGTGACCTTTGGGACATGGTTTGACCCCCTTAGGAAAGCGCTATCATCATGAAACGTTCAGATCACTTACAACTCAATAGATTCTAGCTTCCAGTAACGTTTCAGCCTGATTGGACCTTGTTTTCACACAAATGGACCCAGAATGATGTGAAATTGTGCTTCGTGCAACATAATTCTGGGTGCCATTTACAAACCATAAGTGCTGATGACTCCATTCCTTTTTGTGGTTGTAGGGGCTGTTGATTGGAGTACACTAAAACAAACCTGACCTCTATAGGACATTCAGAAGCCAAGTTATAAGCCCACAAAGGTGTAACTGGACTACTTCTTTAAAGTGACACCAGGCCCGGTGACCTTTGGGACATGGTTTGACCACCTATAAGAATTTGAGATCATCATGAAACGTTCAGATCACTTACAACTTAATAGATTCTAGCTTCCAGTAACGTTTCAGCCTGATTGGACCTTGTTTTCACACAAATGAACCCAGAATGATGTGAAATTGTGCTTCGTGCAACATAATTCTGGGTGCCATTTAAAAACCATAAGTGCTAATGACTCCATTCCTTTTTGTGGTTGTAGGGGCTGTTGATTGGAGTACACTAAAACAACCCTGACCTCTCTAGGACATTCAGAAGCCAAGTTATAAGCCCACAAATGTGTAACTGGACTACTTCTTTAAAGTGACACCAGATCCGGTGACCTTTGGGACATGGTTTGACCCCCTTAGGAAAGTGCGATCATCATGAAACGTTCAGATCACTTACAACTCAATAGATTCTACCTTCCTGTATTGTTTCAGCCTGATTGGACCTTGTTTTCACACAAATGGACCCAGAATGATGTGAAATTGTGCTTCGTGCAACATAATTCTGGGTGCCATTTACAAACCATAAGTGCTAATGACTCCATTCCTTTTTGTGGTTGTAGGGGCTGTTGATTTGAGTATACTAAAACAAACCTGATCTCTCTAGTACATTCAGAAGCCAAGTTATAAGCCCACAAATGTGTAACTGGACTACTTCTTTAAATTGACACCAGATCCGGTGACCTTTGGGACATGGTTTGACCCCCTTAGGAAAGCGCTATCATCATGAAACGTTCAGATCACTTACAACTCAATAGATTCTAGCTTCCAGTAACGTTTCAGCCTGATTGGACCTTGTTTTCACACAAATGGACCCAGAATGATGTGAAATTGTGCTTCGTGCAACATAATTCTGGGTGCCATTTACAAACCATAAGTGCTAATGACTCCATTCCTTTTTGTGGTTGTAGGGGCTGTTGATTGGAGTACACTAAAACAAACCTGACCTCTATAGGACATTCAGAAGCCAAGTTATAAGCCCACAAAGGTGTAACTGGACTACTTCTTCAAAGTGACACCAGGCCCGGTGACCTTTGGGACATGGTTTGACCACCTATAAGAATTTGAGATCATCATGAAACGTTCAGATCACTTACAACTCAATAGATTCTACCTTCTTGTAACGTTTCAGCCTGATTGGACCTTGTTTTCACACAAATGGACCCAGAATGATGTGAAATTGTGCTTCGTGCAACATAATTCTGGGTGCCATTTACAAACCATAAGTGCTAATGACTCCATTCCTTTTTGTGGTTGTAGGGGCTGTTGATTGGAGTATACTGAAACAAACCTGATCTCTCTAGTACATTCAGAAGCCAAGTTATAAGCCCACAAATGTGTAACTGGACTACTTCTTTAAATTGACACCAGATCCGGTGACCTTTGGGACATGGTTTGACCCCCTTAGGAAAGCGCTATCATCATGAAACGTTCAGATCACTTACAACTTAATAGATTCTAGCTTCCAGTAACGTTTCAGCCTGATTGGACCTTGTTTTCACACAAATGAACCCAGAATGATGTGAAATTGTGCTTCGCGCAACATAATTCTGGGTGCCATTTAAAAACCATAAGTGCTAATGACTCCATTCCTTTTTGTGGTTGTAGGGGCTGTTGATTGGAGTACACTAAAACAACCCTGACCTCTCTAGGACATTCAGAAGCCAAGTTATAAGCCCACAAATGTGTAACTGGACTACTTCTTTAAAGTGACACCAGATCCGGTGACCTTTGGGACATGGTTTGACCCCCTTAGGAAAGTGCGATCATCATGAAACGTTCAGATCACTTACAACTCAATAGATTCTACCTTCCTGTATTGTTTCAGCCTGATTGGACCTTGTTTTCACACAAATGAACCCAGAATGATGTGAAATTGTGCTTCGTGCAACATAATTCTGGGTGCCATTTAAAAACCATAAGTGCTAATGTCTCCATTCCTTTTTGTGGCTGTAGGGGCTGTTGATTGGAGTACACTAAAGCAAACCTGATCACTCTAGGACATTCAGAAGCCAAGTTATAAGCCCACAAATGTGTAACTGGACTACTTCTTTAAATTGACACCAGATCCGGTGACCTTTGGGACATGGTTTGACCCGCTTAGGAAAGTGCTATCATCATGAAACGTTCAGATCACTTACAACTCAATAGATTCTACCTTCCTGTAACGTTTCAGCCTGATTGGACCTTGTTTTCACACAAATGAACCCAGAATGATGTGAAATTGTGCTTCATGCAACATAATTCTGGGTGCCATTTAAAAACCATAAGTGCTAATGACTCCATTCCTTTTTGTGGTTGTAGGGGCTGTTGATTGGAGTATACTAAAACAAACCTGATCTCTCTAGGACATTCAGAAGCCAAGTTATAAGCCCACAAATGTGTAACTGGACTACTTCTTTAGACACCAGATCCGATGACCTTTGGGACATGGTTTGACCCCCTTAGGGAAGTGCTATCATCATGAAACGTTCAGATCACTTACAACTTAATAGATTCTACCTTCCTGTAATGTTTCAGCCTGATTGGACCTTGTTTTCACACAAATGGACCCAGAATGATGTGAAATTGTGCTTCGTGCAACATAATTCTGGGTGCCATTTACAAACCATAAGTGCTAATGACTCCATTCCTTTTTGTGGTTGTAGGGGCTGTTGATTGGAGTACACTAAAACAAACCTGATCTCTCTAGGACATTCAGAAGCCAAGTTATAAGCCCACAAATGTGTAACTGGACTACTTCTTTAAATTGACACCAGATCCGGTGACCTTTGGGACATGGTTTGACCCCCTTAGGAAAGTGCTATCATCATGAAACGTTCAGATCACTTACAACTCAATAGATTCTACCTTCCTGTAACGTTTCAGCCTGATTGGACCTTGTTTTCACACAAATGGACCCAGAATGATGTGAAATTGTGCTTCGTGCAACATAATTCTGGGTGCCATTTACAAACCATAAGTGCTAATGACTCCATTCCTTTTTGTGGTTGTAGGGGCTGTTGATTGGAGTACACTAAAACAAACCTGACCTCTATAGGACATTCAGAAGCCAAGTTATAAGCCCACAAAGGTGTAACTGGACTACTTCTTTAAAGTGACACCAGGCCCGGTGACCTTTGGGACATGGTTTGACCCCCTATAGGAATTTGAGATCATCATGAAACGTTCAGATCACTTACAACTCAATAGATTCTACCTTCTTGTAACGTTTCAGCCTGATTGGACCTTGTTTTCACACAAATGGACCCAGAATGATGTGAAATTGTGCTTCGTGCAACATAATTCTGGGTGCCATTTACAAACCATAAGTGCTAATGACTCCATTCCTTTTTGTGGTTGTAGGGGCTGTTGATTGGAGTATACTAAAACAAACCTGATCTCTCTAGTACATTCAGAAGCCAAGTTATAAGCCCACAAATGTGTAACTGGACTACTTCTTTAAATTGACACCAGATCCGGTGACCTTTGGGCCATGGTTTGACCCCCTTAGGAAAGCGCTATCATCATGAAACGTTCAGATCACTTACAACTCAATAGATTCTAGCTTCCAGTAACGTTTCAGCCTGATTGGACCTTGTTTTCACACAAATGGACCCAGAATGATGTGAAATTGTGCTTCGTGCAACATAATTCTGGGTGCCATTTACAAACCATAAGTGCTAATGACTCCATTCCTTTTTGTGGTTGTAGGGGCTGTTGATTGGAGTATACTAAAACAAACCTGATCTCTCTAGTACATTCAGAAGCCAAGTTATAAGCCCACAAATGTGTAACTGGACTACTTCTTTAAAGTGACACCAGATCCGGTGACCTTTGGGACATGGTTTGACCCCCTTAGGAAAGTGCGATCATCATGAAACGTTCAGATCACTTACAACTCAATAGATTCTACCTTCCTGTATTGTTTCAGCCTGATTGGACCTTGTTTTCACACAAATGAACCCAGAATGATGTGAAATTGTGCTTCGTGCAACATAATTCTGGGTGCCATTTAAAAACCATAAGTGCTAATGTCTCCATTCCTTTTTGTGGCTGTAGGGGCTGTTGATTGGAGTACACTAAAGCAAACCTGATCACTCTAGGAAATTCAGAAGCCAAGTTATAAGCCCACAAATGTGTAACTGGACTACTTCTTTAAATTGACACCAGATCCGGTGACCTTTGGGACATGGTTTGACCCCCTTAGGAAAGTGCTATCATCATGAAACGTTCAGATCACTTACAACTCAATAGATTCTACCTTCCTGTAACGTTTCAGCCTGATTGGACCTTGTTTTCACACAAATGAACCCAGAATGATGTGAAATTGTGCTTCATGCAACATAATTCTGGGTGCCATTTAAAAACCATAAGTGCTAATGACTCCATTCCTTTTTGTGGTTGTAGGGGCTGTTGATTGGAGTATACTAAAACAAACCTGATCTCTCTAGGACATTCAGAAGCCAAGTTATAAGCCCACAAATGTGTAACTGGACTACTTCTTTAGACACCAGATCCGATGACCTTTGGGACATGGTTTGACCCCCTTAGGGAAGTGCTATCATCATGAAACGTTCAGATCACTTACAACTTAATAGATTCTACCTTCCTGTAATGTTTCAGCCTGATTGGACCTTGTTTTCACACAAATGGACCCAGAATGATGTGAAATTGTGCTTCGTGCAACATAATTCTGGGTGCCATTTACAAACCATAAGTGCTAATGACTCCATTCCTTTTTGTGGTTGTAGGGGCTGTTGATTGGAGTACACTAAAACAAACCTGATCTCTCTTGGACATTCAGAAGCCAAGTTATAAGCCCACAAATGTTTAACTGGACTACTTCTTTAAATTGACACCAGATCCGGTGACATTTGGGACATGGTTTGACCCCCTTAGGAAAGTGCTATCATCATGAAACGTTCAGATCACTTACAACTCAATAGATTCTACCTTCCTGTAACGTTTCAGCCTGATTGGACCTTGTTTTCACACAAATGGACCCAGAATGATGTGAAATTGTGCTTCGTGCAACATAATTCTGGGTGCCATTTACAAACCATAAGTGCTAATGACTCCATTCCTTTTTGTGGTTGTAGGGGCTGTTGATTGGAGTACACTAAAACAAACCTGACCTCTATAGGACATTCAGAAGCCAAGTTATAAGCCCACAAAGGTGTAACTGGACTACTTCTTTAAAGTGACACCTGGCCCGGTGACCTTTGGGACATGGTTTGACCCCCTATAGGAATTTGAGATCATCATGAAACGTTCAGATCACTTACAACTCAATAGATTCTACCTTCTTGTAACGTTTCAGCCTGATTGGACCTTTTTTTCACACAAATGGACCCAGAATGATGTGAAATTGTGCTTCGTGCAACATAATTCTGGGTGCCATTTACAAACCATAAGTGCTAATGACTCCATTCCTTTTTGTGGTTGTAGGGGCTGTTGATTGGAGTATACTAAAACAAACCTGATCTCTCTAGTACATTCAGAAGCCAAGTTATAAGCCCACAAATGTGTAACTGGACTACTTCTTTAAATTGACACCAGATCCGGTGACCTTTGGGACATGGTTTGACCCCCTTAGGAAAGCGCTATCATCATGAAACGTTCAGATCACTTACAACTCAATAGATTCTAGCTTCCAGTAACGTTTCAGCCTGATTGGACCTTGTTTTCACACAAATGAACCCAGAATGATGTGAAATTGTGCTTCGTGCAAAATAATTCTGGGTGCCATTTACAAACCATAAGTGCTAATGACTCCATTCCTTTTTGCGGTTGTAGGGGCTGTTGATTGGAGTACACTAAAACAAACCTAACCTCTCTAGGACATTCAGAAGCCCAGTTATAAGCCCACACATGTGTAACTGGACTACTTCTTTAAATTGACACCAGATCCAGTGACCTTTGGGACATGGTTTGACCCCCTTAGGAAAGTGCTATCATCATGAAACGTTCAGATCAGTTACAACTCAGTAGATTCTACCTTCCTGTAACGTTTCAGCCTGATTGGACCTTGTTTTCACACAAATGGACCCAGAATGATTTGAAATTGTGCTTCGTGCAAAATAATTCTGGGTGCCATTTACAAACCATAAGTGCTAATGACTCCATTCCTTTTTGTGGTTGTAGGGGCTGTTGATTGGAGTACACTAAAACAAACCTAACCTCTCTAGGACATTCAGAAGCCAAGTTATAAGCCCACACAGGTGTAACTGGACTACTTCTTTAAAGTGACACTTGGCCCGGTGACCTTTGGGACATGGTTTGACCCCCTATAGGAATGTGCGATCATCTTGAAACGTTCAGATCACTTACAACTGAATAGATTCTACCTTCTTGTAGCGTTTCAGCCGGATTGGACCTTGTTTTCACACAAATTGACCCAGAATGATGTGAAATTGTGCTTCGTGCAACATAATTCTGGGTGCCACTTACAAACCATAAGTGCTAATTACTCCATTCCTTTTTGTGGTTGTAGGGGCTGTTGATTGGAGTACACTAAAACAAACTAACCTCTCTAGGACATTCAGAAGCCAAGTTATAAGCCCACAAAGGTGTAACTGGACTACTACTTTAAAGTGACACCAGGCCCGGTGACCTTTGGAACATGGTTTTACCCCCTATAGGAATGTGCGATCATCTTGAAACGTTCAGATCACTTACAACTCAATAGATTCTACCTTCTTGTAGCGTTTCAGCCTGATTGGACCTTGTTTTCACACAAATGGACCCAGAATGATGTGAAATTGTGCTTCATGCAACATAATTCTGGGTGCCATTTACAAACCATAAGTGCTAATGACTCCATTCCTTTTTGGGGTAATGGGGGTTGTTAATTGGAGTACGCTAAAACAAAGCTGATCTCTCTAGGACATTCAGAAGCCAAGTTATAAGCCCACAAATGTGTAACTGGACTACTTCTTTAAATTGACACCAGTTCCGGTGACCTTTGGGACATGGTTTGACCCCATTAGGAAAGTGCTATCATCATGAAACGTTCAGATCACTTACAACTCAGTAGATTCTACCTTCCTGTAACGTTTCAGCCTAATTGGACCTTGTTTTCACACAAATGGACCCAGAATGATGTGAAATTGTGCTTCGTGCAAAATAATTCTGGGTGCCATTTACAAACCATAAGTGCTAATGACTCCATTCCTTTTTGTGGTTGTAGGGGCTGTTGATTGGAGTACACTAAAACAAACCTAACCTCTCTAGGACATTCAGAAGCCAAGTTATAAGCCCACACAGGTGTAACTGGACTACTTCTTTAAAGTGACACTTGGCCCGGTGACCTTTGGGACATGGTTTGACCCCCTATAGGAATGTGCAATCATCTTGAAACGTTCAGATCACTTACAACTGAATAGATTCTACCTTCTTGTAGCGTTTCAGCCGGATTGGACCTTGTTTTCACACAAATTGACCCAGAATGATGTGAAATTGTGCTTCGTGCAACATAATTCTGGGTGCCACTTACAAACCATAAGTGCTAATGACTCCATTCCTTTTTGTGGTTGTAGGGGCTGTTGATTGGAGTACACTAAAACAAACTAACCTATCTAGGACATTCAGAAGCCAAGTTATAAGCCCACAAAGGTGTAACTGGACTACTACTTTAAGTGACACCAGGCCCGGTGACCTTTGGAACATGGTTTTACCCCCTATAGGAATGTGCGATCATCTTGAAACGTTCAGATCACTTACAACTCAATAGATTCTACCTTCTTGTAGCGTTTCAGCCTGATTGGACCTTGTTTTCACACACATGGACCCAGAATGATGTGAAATTGTGCTTCATGCAACATAATTCTGGGTGCCATTTACAAACCATAAGTGCTAATGACTCCATTCCTTTTTGGGGTAATGGGGGTTGTTAATTGGAGTACGCTAAAACAAAGCTGATCTCTCTAGGACATTCAGAAGCCAAGTTATAAGCCCACAAATGTGTAACTGGACTACTTCTTTAAATTGACACCAGTTCCGGTGACCTTTGGGACATGGTTTGACCCCATTAGGAAAGTGCTATCATCATGAAACGTTCAGATCACTTACAACTCAGTAGATTCTACCTTCCTGTAACGTTTCAGCCTGATTGGACCTTGTTTTCACACAAATGAACCCAGAATGATGTGAAATTGTGCTTCGTGCAACATAATTCTGGGTGCCATTTACAAACCATAAGTGCTAATGACTCCATTCCTTTTTGTGGTTGTAGGGGCTGTTGGTTGGAGTACATTAAAACAAACCTGATCTCTCTAGGACATTCAGAAGCCAAGTTATAAGCCCACAAATGTGTAACTGGACTACTTCTTTAAATTGACACCAGATCCGGTGACCTTTGGGACATGGTTTGACCCCCTTAGGAAAGTGCTATCATCATGAAACGTTCAGATCACTTACAACTCAATAGATTCTACCATCCTGTAACGTTTCAGCCTGATTGGACCTTGTTTTCACACAAATGAACCCAGAATGATGTGAAATTGTGCTTCATGCAACATAATTCTGGGTGCCATTTAAAAACCATAAGTGCTAATGACTCCATTCCTTTTTGTGGTTGTAGGGGCTGTTGATTGGAGTATACTAAAACAAACCTGATCTCTCTAGGACATTCAGAAGCCAAGTTATAAGCCCACAAATGTGTAACTGGACTACTTCTTTAGACACCACATCCGATGACCTTTGGGACATGGTTTGACCCCCTTAGGGAAGTGCTATCATCATGAAACGTTCAGATCACTTACAACTTAATAGATTCTACCTTCCTGTAATGTTTCAGCCTGATTGGACCTTGTTTTCACACAAATGGACCCAGAATGATGTGAAATTGTGCTTCGTGCAACATAATTCTGGGTGCCATTTACAAACCATAAGTGCTAATGACTCCATTCCTTTTTGTGGTTGTAGGGGCTGTTGATTGGAGTACACTAAAACAAACCTGACCTCTATAGGACATTCAGAAGCCAAGTTATAAGCCCACAAAGGTGTAACTGGACTACTTCTTTAAAGTGACACCAGGCCCGGTGACCTTTGGGACATGGTTTGACCACCTATAAGAATTTGAGATCATCATGAAACGTTCAGATCACTTACAACTCAATAGATTCTACCTTCTTGTAACGTTTCAGCCTGATTGGACCTTGTTTTCACACAAATGGACCCAGAATGATGTGAAATTGTGCTTCGTACAACATAATTCTGGGTGCCATTTACAAACCATAAGTGCTAATGACTCCATTCCTTTTTGTGGTTGTAGGGGCTGTTGATTGGAGTATACTAAAACAAACCTGATCTCTCTAGTACATTCAGAAGCCAAGTTATAAGCCCACAAATGTGTAACTGGACTACTTCTTTAAATTGACACCAGATATGGTGACCTTTGGGACATGGTTTGACCCCCTTAGGAAAGCGCTATCATCATGAAACGTTCAGATCACTTACAACTCAATAGATTCTAGCTTCCAGTAACGTTTCAGCCTGATTGGACCTTGTTTTCACACAAATGAACCCAGAATGATGTGAAATTGTGCTTCGTGCAACATAATTCTGGGTGCCATTTAAAAACCATAGGTGCTAATGACTCCATTCCTTTTTGTGGTTGTAGGGGCTGTTGATTGGAGTACACTAAAACAACCCTGACCTCTCTAGGACATTCAGAAGCCAAGTTATAAGCCCACAAATGTGTAACTGGACTACTTCTTTAAAGTGACACCAGATCCGGTGACCTTTGGGACATGGTTTGACCCCCTTAGGAAAGTGCGATCATCATGAAACGTTCAGATCACTTACAACTCAATAGATTCTACCTTCCTGTATTGTTTCAGCCTGATTGGACCTTGTTTTCACACAAATGAACCCAGAATGATGTGAAATTGTGCTTCGTGCAACATAATTCTGGGTGCCATTTAAAAACCATAAGTGCTAATGTCTCCATTCCTTTTTGTGGCTGTAGGGGCTGTTGATTGGAGTACACTAAAGCAAACCTGATCACTCTAGGACATTCAGAAGCCAAGTTATAAGCCCACAAATGTGTAACTGGACTACTTCTTTAAATTGACACCAGATCCGGTGACCTTTGGGACATGGTTTGACCCCCTTAGGAAAGTGCTATCATCATGAAACGTTCAGATCACTTACAACTCAATAGATTCTACCTTCCTGTAACGTTTCAGCCTGATTGGACCTTGTTTTCACACAAATGAACCCAGAATGATGTGAAATTGTGCTTCATGCAACATAATTCTGGGTGCCATTTAAAAACCATAAGTGCTAATGACTCCATTCCTTTTTGTGGTTGTAGGGGCTGTTGATTGGAGTATACTAAAACAAACCTGATCTCTCTAGGACATTCAGAAGCCAAGTTATAAGCCCACAAATGTGTAACTGGACTACTTCTTTAGACACCAGATCCGATGACCTTTGGGACATGGTTTGACCCCCTTAGGGAAGTGCTATCATCATGAAACGTTCAGATCACTTACAACTTAATAGATTCTACCTTCCTGTAATGTTTCAGCCTGATTGGACCTTGTTTTCACACAAATGGACCCAGAATGATGTGAAATTGTGCTTCGTGCAACATAATTCTGGGTGCCATTTACAAACCATAAGTGCTAATGACTCCATTCCTTTTTGTGGTTGTAGGGGCTGTTGATTGGAGTACACTAAAACAAACCTGATCTCTCTAGGACATTCAGAAGCCAAGTTATAAGCCCACAAATGTGTAACTGGACTACTTCTTTAAATTGACACCAGATCCGGTGACCTTTGGGACATGGTTTTACCCCCTTAGGAAAGTGCTATCATCATGAAACGTTCAGATCACTTACAACTCAATAGATTCTACCTTCCTGTAACGTTTCAGCCTGATTGGACCTTGTTTTCACACAAATGGACCCAGAATGATGTGAAATTGTGCTTCGTGCAACATAATTCTGGGTGCCATTTACAAACCATAAGTGCTAATGACTCCATTCCTTTTTGTGGTTGTAGGGGCTGTTGATTGGAGTACACTAAAACAAACCTGACCTCTATAGGACATTCAGAAGCCAAGTTATAAGCCCACAAAGGTGTAACTGGACTGCTTCTTTAAAGTGACACCAGGCCCGGTGACCTTTGGGACATGGTTTGACCCCCTATAGGAATTTGAGATCATCATGAACCGTTCAGATCACTTACAACTCAATAGATTCTACCTTCTTGTAACGTTTCAGCCTGATTGGACCTTGTTTTCACACAAATGGACCCAGAATGATGTGAAATTGTGCTTCGTGCAACATAATTCTGGGTGCCATTTACAAACCATAAGTGCTAATGACTCCATTCCTTTTTGTGGTTGTAGGGGCTGTTGATTGGAGTATACTAAAACAAACCTGATCTCTCTAGTACATTCAGAAGCCAAGTTATAAGCCCACAAATGTGTAACTGGACTACTTCTTTAAATTGACACCAGATCCGGTGACCTTTGGGACATGGTTTGACCCCCTTAGGAAAGCGCTATCATCATGAAACGTTCAGATCACTTACAACTCAATAGATTCTAGCTTCCAGTAACGTTTCAGCCTGATTGGACCTTGTTTTCACACGAATGGACCCAGAATGATGTGAAATTGTGCTTCGTGCAACATAATTCTGGGTGCCATTTACAAACCATAAGTGCTAATGACTCCATTCCTTTTTGTGGTTGTAGGGGCTGTTGATTGGAGTACACTAAAACAAACCTGACCTCTATAGGACATTCAGAAGCCAAGTTATAAGCCCACAAAGGTGTAACTGGACTACTTCTTTAAAGTGACACCAGGCCCGGTGACCTTTGGGACATGGTTTGACCACCTATAAGAATTTGAGATCATCATGAAACGTTCAGATCACTTACAACTCAATAGATTCTACCTTCTTGTAACGTTTCAGCCTGATTGGACCTTGTTTTCACACAAATGGACCCAGAATGATGTGAAATTGTGCTTCGTGCAACATAATTCTGGGTGCCATTTACAAACCATAAGTGCTAATGACTCCATTCCTTTTTGTGGTTGTAGGGGCTGTTGATTGGAGTATACTAAAACAAACCTGATCTCTCTAGTACATTCAGAAGCCAAGTTATAAGCCCACAAATGTGTAACTGGACTACTTCTTTAAATTGACACCAGATCCGGTGACCTTTGGGACATGGTTTGACCCCCTTAGGAAAGTGCTATCATCATGAAACGTTCAGATCACTTACAACTCAATAGATTCTAGCTTCCAGTAACGTTTCAGCCTGATTAGACGTTGTTTTCACACAAATGAACCCAGAATGATGTGAAATTGTGCTTCGTGCAACATAATTCTGGGTGCCATTTAAAAACCTTAAGTGCTAATGACTCCATTCCTTTTTGTGGTTGTAGGGGCTGTTGATTGGAGTACACTAAAACAACCCTGACCTCTCTAGGACATTCAGAAGCCAAGTTATAAGCCCACAAATGTGTAACTGGACTACTTCTTTAAATTGACACCAGATCCGGTGACCTTTGGGACATGGTTTGACCCCCTTAGGAAAGTGCGATCATCATGAAACGTTCAGATCACTTACAACTCAATAGATTCTACCTTCCTGTATTGTTTCAGCCTGATTGGACCTTGTATTCACACAAATGAACCCAGAATGATGTGAAATTGTGCTTCGTGCAACATAATTCTGGGTGCCATTTAAAAACCATAAGTGCTAATGTCTCCATTCCTTTTTGTGGCTGTAGGGGCTGTTGATTGGAGTACACTAAAGCAAACCTGATCACTCTAGGAAATTCAGAAGCCAAGTTATAAGCCCACAAATGTGTAACTGGACTACTTCTTTAAATTGACACCAGATCCGGTGACCTTTGGGACATGGTTTGACCCCCTTAGGAAAGTGCTATCAACATGAAACGTTCAGATCACTTACAACTCAATAGATTCTACCTTACTGTAACGTTTCAGCCTGATTGGACCTTGTTTTCACTCAAATGAACCCAGAATGATGTGAAATTGTGCTTCATGCAACATAATTCTGGGTGCCATTTAAAAACCATAAGTGCTAATGACTCCATTCCTTTTTGTGGTTGTAGGGGCTGTTGATTGGAGTATACTAAAACAAACCTGATCTCTCTAGGACATTCAGAAGCCAAGTTATAAGCCCACAAATGTGTAACTGGACTACTTCTTTAGACACCAGATCCGATGACCTTTGGGACATGGTTTGACCCCCTTAGGGAAGTGCTATCATCATGAAACGTTCAGATCACTTACAACTTAATAGATTCTACCTTCCTGTAATGTTTCAGCCTGATTGGACCTTGTTTTCACACAAATGGACCCAGAATGATGTGAAATTGTGCTTCGTGCAACATAATTCTGGGTGCCATTTACAAACCATAAGTGCTAATGACTCCATTCCTTTTCGTGGTTGTAGGGGCTGTTGATTGGAGTACACTAAAACAAACCTGATCTCTCTAGGACATTCAGAAGCCAAGTTATAAGCCCACAAATGTTTAACTGGACTACTTCTTTAAATTGACACCAGATCCGGTGACCTTTGGGACATGGTTTGACCCCCTTAGGAAAGTGCTATCATCATGAAACGTTCAGATCACTTACAACTCAATAGATTCTACCTTCCTGTAACGTTTCAGCCTGATTGGACCTTGTTTTCACACAAATGGACCCAGAATGATGTGAAATTGTGCTTCGTGCAACATAATTCTGGGTGCCATTTACAAACCATAAGTGCTAATGACTCCATTCCTTTTTGTGGTTGTAGGGGCTGTTGATTGGAGTACACTAAAACAAACCTGACCTCTATAGGTCATTCAGAAGCCAAGTTATAAGCCCACAAAGGTGTAACTGGACTACTTCTTTAAAGTGACACCAGGCCCGGTGACCTTTGGGACATGGTTTGACCCCCTATAGGAATTTGAGATCATCATGAAACGTTCAGATCACTTACAACTCAATACATTCTACCTTCTTGTAACGTTTCAGCCTGATTGGACCTTTTTTTCACACAAATGGACCCAGAATGATGTGAAATTGTGCTTCGTGCAACATAATTCTGGGTGCCATTTACAAACCATAAGTGCTAATGACTCCATTCCTTTTTGTGGTTGTAGGGGCTGTTGATTGGAGTATACTAAAACAAACCTGATCTCTCTAGTACATTCAGAAGCCAAGTTATAAGCCCACAAATGTGTAACTGGACTACTTCTTTAAATTGACACCAGATCCGGTGACCTTTGGGACATGGTTTGACCCCCTTAGGAAAGCGCTATCATCATGAAACGTTCAGATCACTTACAACTCAATAGATTCTAGCTTCCAGTAACGTTTCAGCCTGATTGGACCTTGTTTTCACACAAATGAACCCAGAATGATGTGAAATTGTGCTTCGTGCAAAATAATTCTGGGTGCCATTTACAAACCATAAGTGCTAATGACTCCATTCCTTTTTGCGGTTGTAGGGGCTGTTGATTGGAGTACACTAAAACAAACCTAACCTCTCTAGGACATTCAGAAGCCCAGTTATAAGCCCACACATGTGTAACTGGACTACTACTTTAAATTGACACCAGATCCAGTGACCTTTGGGACATGGTTTGACCCCCTTAGGAAAGTGCTATCATCATGAAACGTTCAGATCAGTTACAACTCAGTAGATTCTACCTTCCTGTAACGTTTCAGCCTGATTGGACCTTGTTTTCACACAAATGGACCCAGAATGATGTGAAATTGTGCTTCGTGCAAAATAATTCTGGGTGCCATTTACAAACCATAAGTGCTAATGACTCCATTCCTTTTTGTGGTTGTAGGGGCTGTTGATTGGAGTACACTAAAACAAACCTATCCTCTCTAGGACATTCAGAAGCCAAGTTATAAGCCCACACAGGTGTAACTGGACTACTTCTTTAAAGTGACACTTGGCCCGGTGACCTTTGGGACATGGTTTGACCCCCTATAGGAATGTGCGATCATCTTGAAACGTTCAGATCACTTACAACTGAATAGATTCTACCTTCTTGTAGCGTTTCAGCCGGATTGGACCTTGTTTTCACACAAATTGACCCAGAATGATGTGAAATTGTGCTTCGTGCAACATAATTCTGGGTGCCACTTACAAACCATAAGTGCTAATGACTCCATTCCTTTTTGTGGTTGTAGGGGCTGTTGATTGGAGTACACTAAAACAAACTAACCTCTCTAGGACATTCAGAAGCCAAGTTATAAGCCCACAAAGGTGTAACTGGACTACTACTTTAAAGTGACACCAGGCCCGGTGACCTTTGGAACATGGTTTTACCCCCTATAGGAATGTGTGATCATCTTGAAACGTTCAGATCACTTACAACTCAATAGATTCTACCTTCTTGTAGCGTTTCAGCCTGATTGGACCTTGTTTTCACACAAATGGACCCAGAATGATGTGAAATTGTGCTTCATGCAACATAATTCTGGGTGCCATTTACAAACCATAAGTGCTAATGACTCCATTCCTTTTTGGGGTAATGGGGGTTGTTAATTGGAGTACGCTAAAACAAAGCTGATCTCTCTAGGACATTCAGAAGCCAAGTTATAAGCCCACAAATGTGTAACTGGACTACTTCTTTAAATTGACACCAGTTCTGGTGACCTTTGGGACATGGTTTGACCCCATTAGGAAAGTGCTATCATCATGAAACGTTCAGATCACTTACAACTCAGTAGATTCTACCTTCCTGTAACGTTTCAGCCTGATTGGACCTTGTTTTCACACAAATGGACCCAGAATGATGTGAAATTGTGCTTCGTGCAAAATAATTCTGGGTGCCATTTACAAACCATAAGTGCTAATGACTCCATTCCTTTTTGTGGTTGTAGGGGCTGTTGATTGGAGTACACTAAAACCAACCTAACCTCTCTAGGACATTCAGAAGCCAAGTTATAAGCCCACACAGGTGTAACTGGACTACTTCTTTAAAGTGACACTTGGCCCGGTGACCTTTGGGACATCGTTTGACCCCCTATAGGAATGTGCGATCATCTTGAAACGTTCAGATCACTTACAACTGAATAGATTCTACCTTCTTGTAGCGTTTCAGCCGGATTGGACCTTGTTTTCACACAAATTGACCCAGAATGATGTGAATTTGTGCTTCGTGCAACATAATTCTGGGTGCCACTTACAAACCATAAGTGCTAATGACTCCATTCCTTTTTGTGGTTGTAGGGGCTGTTGATTGGAGTACACTTAAACAAACTAACCTCTCTAGGACATTCAGAAGCCAAGTTATAAGCCCACAAAGGTGTAACTGGACAACTACTTTAAAGTGACACCAGGCCCGGTGACCTTTGGAACATGGTTTTACCCCCTATAGGAATGTGCGATCATCTTGAAACGTTCAGATCACTTACAACTCAATAGATTCTACCTTCTTGTAGCGTTTCAGCCTGATTGGACCTTGTTTTCACACAAATGGACCCAGAATGATGTGAAATTGTGCTTCATGCAACATAATTCTGGGTGCCATTTACAAACCATAAGTGCTAATGACTCCATTCCTTTTTGGGGTAATGGGGGTTGTTAATTGGAGTACGCTAAAACAAAGCTGATCTCTCTAGGACATTCAGAAGCCAAGTTATAAGCCCACAAATGTGTAACTGGACTACTTCTTTAAATTGACACCAGTTCCGGTGACCTTTGGGACATGGTTTGACCCCATTAGGAAAGTGCTATCATCATGAAACGTTCAGATCACTTACAACTCAGTAGATTCTACCTTCCTGTAACGTTTCAGCCTGATTGGACCTTGTTTTCACACAAATGAACCCAGAATGATGTGAAATTGTGCTTCGTGCAACATAATTCTGGGTGCCATTTACAAACCATAAGTGCTAATGACTCCATTCCTTTTTGTGGTTGTAGGGGCTGTTGGTTGGAGTACATTAAAACAAACCTGATCTCTCTAGTACATTCAGAAGCCAAGTTATAAGCCCACAAATGTGTAACTGGACTACTTCTTTAAATTGACACCAGATCCGGTGACCTTTGGGACATGGTTTGACCCCCTTAGGAAAGTGCTATCATTATGAAACGTTCAGATCACTTACAACTCAATAGATTCTACCTTCCTGTAACGTTTCAGCCTGATTGGACCTTGTTTTCACACAAATGAACCCAGAATGATGTGAAATTGTGCTTCATGCAACATAATTCTGGGTGCCATTTAAAAACCATAAGTGCTAATGACTCCATTCCTTTTTGTGGTTGTAGGGGCTGTTGATTGGAGTATACTAAAACAAACCTGATCTCTCTAGGACATTCAGAAGCCAAGTTATAAGCCCACAAATGTGTAACTGGACTACTTCTTTAGACACCAGATCCGATGACCTTTGGGACATGGTTTGACCCCCTTAGGGAAGTGCTATCATCATGAAACGTTCAGATCACTTACAACTTAATAGATTCTACCTTCCTGTAATGTTTCAGCCTGATTTGACCTTGTTTTCACACAAATGGACCCAGAATGATGTGAAATTGTGCTTCGTGCAACATAATTCTGGGTGCCATTTACAAACCATAAGTGCTAATGACTCCATTCCTTTTTGTGGTTGTAGGGGCTGTTGATTGGAGTACACTAAAACAAACCTGATCTCTCTAGGACATTCAGAAGCCAAGTTATAAGCCCACAAATGTGTAACTGGACTACTTCTTTAAATTGACACCAGATCCGGTGATCTTTGGGACATGGTTTGACCCCCTTAGGAAAGTGCTATCATCATGAAACGTTCAGATCACTTACAACTCAATAGATTCTACCTTCCTGTAACGTTTCAGCCTGATTGGACCTTGTTTTCACACAAATGGACCCAGAATGATGTGAAATTGTGCTTCGTGCAACATAATTCTGGGTGCCATTTACAAACCATAAGTGCTAATGACTCCATTCCTTTTTGTGGTTGTAGGGGCTGTTGATTGGAGTACACTAAAACAAACCTGGCCTCTATAGGACATTCAGAAGCCAAGTTATAAGCCCACAAAGGTGTAACTGGACTACTTCTTTAAAGTGACACCAGGCCCGGTGACCTTTGGGACATGGTTTGACCCCCTATAGGAATTTGAGATCATCATGAAACGTTCAGATCACTTACAACTCAATAGATTCTACCTTCTTGTAACGTTTCAGCCTGATTGGACCTTGTTTTCACACAAATGGACCCAGAATGATGTGAAATTGTGCTTCGTGCAACATAATTCTGGGTGCCATTTACAAACCATAAGTGCTAATGACTCCATTCCTTTTTGTGGTTGTAGGGGCTGTTGATTGGAGTATACTAAAACAAACCTGATCTCTCTAGTATATTTAGAAGCCAAGTTATAAGCCCACAAATGTGTAACTGGACTACTTCTTTAAATTGACACCAGATCCGGTGACCTTTGGGACATGGTTTGACCGCCTTAGGAAAGCGCTATCATCATGAAACGTTCAGATCACTTACAACTCAATAGATTCTAGCTTCCAGTAACGTTTCAGCCTGATTGGACCTTGTTTTCACACAAATGAACCCAGAATGATGTGAAATTGTGCTTCGTGCAAAATAATTCTGGGTGCCATTTACAAACCATAAGTGCTAATGACTCCATTCCTTTTTGCGGTTGTAGGGGCTGTTGATTGGAGTACACTAAAACAAACCTAACCTCTCTAGGACATTCAGAAGCCCAGTTATAAGCCCACACATGTGTAACTGGACTACTTCTTTAAATTGACACCAGATCCAGTGACCTTTGGGACATGGTTTGACCCCCTTAGGAAAGTGCTATCATCATGAAACGTTCAGATCAGTTACAACTCAATAGATTCTACCTTCCTGTAACGTTTCAGCCTGATTGGACCTTGTTTTCACACAAATGGACCCAGAATGATGTGAAATTGTGCTTCGTGCAAAATAATTCTGGGTGCCATTTACAAACCATAAGTGCTAATGACTCCATTCCTTTTTGTGGTTGTAGGGGCTGTTGATTGGAGTACACTAAAACAAACCTAACCTCTCTAGGACATTCAGAAGCCAAGTTATAAGCCCACACAGGTGTAACTGGACTACTTCTTTAAAATGACACTTGGCCCGGTGACCTTTGGGACATGGTTTGACCCCCTATAGGAATGTGCGATCATCTTGAAACGTTCAGATCACTTACAACTGAATAGATTCTACCTTCTTGTAGCGTTTCAGCCGGATTGGACCTTGTTTTCACACAAATTGACCCAGAATGATGTGAAATTGTGCTTCGTGCAACATAATTCTGGGTGCCACTTACAAACCATAAGTGCTAATGACTCCATTCCTTTTTGTGGTTGTAGGGGCTGTTGATTGGAGTACACTAAAACAAACTAACCTCTCTAGGACATTCAGAAGCCAAGTTATAAGCCCACAAAGGTGTAACTGGACTACTACTTTAAAGTGACACCAGATCCGGTGACCTTTGGAACATGGTTTTACCCCCTATAGGAATGTGCGATCATCTTGAAACGTTCAGATCACTTACAACTCAATAGATTCTACCTTCTTGTAGCGTTTCAGCCTGATTGGACCTTGTTTTCACACAAATGGACCCAGAATGATGTGAAATTGTGCTTCATGCAACATAATTCTGGGTGCCATTTACAAACCATAAGTGCTAATGACTCCATTCCTTTTTGGGGTAATGGGGGTTGTTAATTGGAGTACGCTAAAACAAAGCTGATCTCTCTAGGACATTCAGAAGCCAAGTTATAAGCCCACAAATGTGTAACTGGACTACTTCTTTAAATTGACACCAGTTCCGGTGACCTTTGGGACATGGTTTGACCCCATTAGGAAAGTGCTATCATCATGAAACGTTCAGATCACTTACAACTCAGTAGATTCTACCTTCCTGTAACGTTTCAGCCTGATTGGACCTTGTTTTCACACAAATGAACCCAGAATGATGTGAAATTGTGCTTCGTGCAACATAATTCTGGGTGCCATTTACAAACCATAAGTGCTAATATCTCCATTCCTTTTTGTGGTTGTAGGGGCTGTTGATTGGAGTACATTAAAACAAACCTGATCTCTCTAGGACATTCAGAAGCCAAGTTATAAGCCCACAAATGTGTAACTGGACTGCTTCTTTAAATTGACACCAGATCCGGTGACCTTTGGGACATGGTTTGACCCCCTTAGGAAAGTGCTATCATCATGAAACGTTCAGATCACTTACAACTCAATAGATTCTACCTTCCTGTAACGTTTCAGCCTGATTGGACCTTGTTTTCACACAAATGAACCCAGAATGATTTGAAATTGTGCTTCGTGCAACATAATTCTGGGTGCCATTTACAAACCATAAGTGCTAATGACTCCATTCCTTTTTGTGGTTGTAGGGGCTTTGATTGGAGTACACTAAAACAAACCTAACCTCTCTAGGACATTCAGAAGCCAAGTTATAAGCCCACAAAGGTGTAACTGGACTACTTCTTTAAAGTGACACCAGGCCCGGTGACCTTTGGGAAATGGTTTTACCCCCTATAGGAATGTGCGATCATCTTGAAACGTTCAGATCACTTACAACTCAATAGATTCTACCTTCTTGTAGCGTTTCAGCCTGATTGGACCTTGTTTTCACACAAATGGACCCAGAATGATGTGAAATTGTGCATCGTGCAACATAATTCTGGGTGCCATTTACAAACCATAAGTGCTAATCACTCCATTCCTTTTTGTGTTTGTAGGGGCTCTTGATTGGAGGACATTAAAACAAACCTGATCTCTATAGGACATTCAGAAGCCAAGTTATAAGCCCACAAATATGTAACTGGACTACTTCTTTAAATTGACACCAGATCCGGTGACCTTTGGGACATGGTTTGACCCCCTTAGGAAAGTGCTATCATCATGAAACGTTCAGATCACTTACAACTCAATACATTCTACCTTCCTGTAACGTTTCAGCCTGATTGGACCTTGTTTTCACACAAATGAACCCAGAATGATGTGAAATTGTGCTTCATGCAACATAATTCTGGGTGCCATTTAAAAACCATAAGTGCTAATGACTCCATTCCTTTTTGTGGTTGTAGGGGCTGTTGATTGGAGTATACTAAAACAAACCTGATCTCTCTAGGACATTCAGAAGCCAAGTTATAAGCCCACAAATGTGTAACTGGACTACTTCTTTAGACACCAGATCCGATGACCTTTGGGACATGGTTTGACCCCCTTAGGGAAGTGCTATCATCATGAAACGTTCAGATCACTTACAACTTAATAGATTCTACCTTCCTGTAATGTTTCAGCCTGATTTGACCTTGTTTTCACACAAATGGACCCAGAATGATGTGAAATTGTGCTTCGTGCAACATAATTCTGGGTGCCATTTACAAACCATAAGTGCTAATGACTCCATTCCTTTTTGTGGTTGTAGGGGCTGTTGATTGGAGTACACTAAAACAAACCTGATCTCTCTAGGACATTCAGAAGCCAAGTTATAAGCCCACAAATGTGTAACTGGACTACTTCTTTAAATTGACACCAGATCCGGTGACCTTTGGGACATGGTTTGACCCCCTTAGGAAAGTGCTATCATCATGAAACGTTCAGATCACTTACAACTCAATAGATTCTACCTTCCTGTAACGTTTCAGCCTGATTGGACCTTGTTTTCACACAAATGGACCCAGAATGATGTGAAATTGTGCTTCGTGCAACATAATTCTGGGTGCCATTTACAAACCATAAGTGCTAATGACTCCATTCCTTTTTGTGGTTGTAGGGGCTGTTGATTGGAGTACACTAAAACAAACCTGGCCTCTATAGGACATTCAGAAGCCAAGTTATAAGCCCACAAAGGTGTAACTGGACTACTTCTTTAAAGTGACACCAGGCCCGGTGACCTTTGGGACATGGTTTGACCCCCTATAGGAATTTGAGATCATCATGAAACGTTCAGATCACTTACAACTCAATAGATTCTACCTTCTTGTAACGTTTCAGCCTGATTGGACCTTGTTTTCACACAAATGGACCCAGAATGATGTGAAATTGTGCTTCGTGCAACATAATTCTGGGTGCCATTTACAAACCATAAGTGCTAATGACTCCATTCCTTTTTGTGGTTGTAGGGGCTGTTGATTGGAGTATACTAAAACAAACCTGATCTCTCTAGTATATTCAGAAGCCAAGTTATAAGCCCACAAATGTGTAACTGGACTACTTCTTTAAATTGACACCAGATCCGGTGACCTTTGGGACATGGTTTGACCGCCTTAGGAAAGCGCTATCATCATGAAACGTTCAGATCACTTACAACTCAATAGATTCTAGCTTCCAGTAACGTTTCAGCCTGATTGGACCTTGTTTTCACACAAATGAACCCAGAATGATGTGAAATTGTGCTTCGTGCAAAATAATTCTGGGTGCCATTTACAAACCATAAGTGCTAATGACTCCATTCCTTTTTGCGGTTGTAGGGGCTGTTGATTGGAGTACACTAAAACAAACCTAACCTCTCTAGGACATTCAGAAGCCCAGTTATAAGCCCACACATGTGTAACTGGACTACTTCTTTAAATTGACACCAGATCCAGTGACCTTTGGGACATGGTTTGACCCCCTTAGGAAAGTGCTATCATCATGAAACGTTCAGATCAGTTACAACTCAATAGATTCTACCTTCCTGTAACGTTTCAGCCTGATTGGACCTTGTTTTCACACAAATGGACCCAGAATGATGTGAAATTGTGCTTCGTGCAAAATAATTCTGGGTGCCATTTACAAACCATAAGTGCTAATGACTCCATTCCTTTTTGTGGTTGTAGGGGCTGTTGATTGGAGTACACTAAAACAAACCTAACCTCTCTAGGACATTCAGAAGCCAAGTTATAAGCCCACACAGGTGTAACTGGACTACTTCTTTAAAGTGACACTTGGCCCGGTGACCTTTGGGACATGGTTTGACCCCCTATAGGAATGTGCGATCATCTTGAAACGTTCAGATCACTTACAACTGAATAGATTCTACCTTCTTGTAGCGTTTCAGCCGGATTGGACCTTGTTTTCACACAAATTGACCCAGAATGATGTGAAATTGTGCTTCGTGCAACATAATTCTGGGTGCCACTTACAAACCATAAGTGCTAATGACTCCATTCCTTTTTGTGGTTGTAGGGGCTGTTGATTGGAGTACACTAAAACAAACTAACCTCTCTAGGACATTCAGAAGCCAAGTTATAAGCCCACAAAGGTGTAACTGGACTACTACTTTAAAGTGACACCAGATCCGGTGACCTTTGGAACATGGTTTTACCCCCTATAGGAATGTGCGATCATCTTGAAACGTTCAGATCACTTACAACTCAATAGATTCTACCTTCTTGTAGCGTTTCAGCCTGATTGGACCTTGTTTTCACACAAATGGACCCAGAATGATGTGAAATTGTGCTTCATGCAACATAATTCTGGGTGCCATTTACAAACCATAAGTGCTAATGACTCCATTCCTTTTTGGGGTAATGGGGGTTGTTAATTGGAGTACGCTAAAACAAAGCTGATCTCTCTAGGACATTCAGAAGCCAAGTTATAAGCCCACAAATGTGTAACTGGACTACTTCTTTAAATTGACACCAGTTCCGGTGACCTTTGGGACATGGTTTGACCCCATTAGGAAAGTGCTATCATCATGAAACGTTCAGATCACTTACAACTCAGTAGATTCTACCTTCCTGTAACGTTTCAGCCTGATTGGACCTTGTTTTCACACAAATGAACCCAGAATGATGTGAAATTGTGCTTCGTGCAACATAATTCTGGGTGCCATTTACAAACCATAAGTGCTAATATCTCCATTCCTTTTTGTGGTTGTAGGGGCTGTTGATTGGAGTACATTAAAACAAACCTGATCTCTCTAGGACATTCAGAAGCCAAGTTATAAGCCCACAAATGTGTAACTGGACTGCTTCTTTAAATTGACACCAGATCCGGTGACCTTTGGGACATGGTTTGACCCCCTTAGGAAAGTGCTATCATCATGAAACGTTCAGATCACTTACAACTCAATAGATTCTACCTTCCTGTAACGTTTCAGCCTGATTGGACCTTGTTTTCACACAAATGAACCCAGAATGATTTGAAATTGTGCTTCGTGCAACATAATTCTGGGTGCCATTTACAAACCATAAGTGCTAATGACTCCATTCCTTTTTGTGGTTGTAGGGGCTTTGATTGGAGTACACTAAAACAAACCTAACCTCTCTAGGACATTCAGAAGCCAAGTTATAAGCCCACAAAGGTGTAACTGGACTACTTCTTTAAAGTGACACCAGGCCCGGTGACCTTTGGGAAATGGTTTTACCCCCTATAGGAATGTGCGATCATCTTGAAACGTTCAGATCACTTACAACTCAATAGATTCTACCTTCTTGTAGCGTTTCAGCCTGATTGGACCTTGTTTTCACACAAATGGACCCAGAATGATGTGAAATTGTGCATCGTGCAACATAATTCTGGGTGCCATTTACAAACCATAAGTGCTAATCACTCCATTCCTTTTTGTGTTTGTAGGGGCTCTTGATTGGAGGACATTAAAACAAACCTGATCTCTATAGGACATTCAGAAGCCAAGTTATAAGCCCACAAATATGTAACTGGACTACTTCTTTAAATTGACACCAGATCCGGTGACCTTTGGGACATGGTTTGACCCCCTTAGGAAAGTGCTATCATCATGAAACGTTCAGATCACTTACAACTCAATACATTCTACCTTCCTGTAACGTTTCAGCCTGATTGGACCTTGTTTTCACACAAATGAACCCAGAATGATGTGAAATTGTGCTTCGTGCAACATAATTCTGGGTGCCATTTACATACCATTAGTGCTAATGACTCCATTCCTTTTTGTGGTTGTAGGGGCTGTTGATTGGAGTACACTAAAACAAACCTGACCTCTCTAGGACATTCAGAAGCCAAGTTATAAGCCCACAAAGGTGTAACTGGACTACTTCTTTAAAGAGCAAGTCACCTCCAAGTCAACTATTTTTTTCTGATAAACTATATAAATGTGTGTCTAATCGTGCTGCAGACACGTGTAGTCAACAGTTTTGCACTTTAGTGTATCTTAGTTAAAATTTAAATTTTCTGCCTAAAACTGTCAGTGTTGTGCCGTTGTCAGGTAAAAACTCTGCACTGCATTTGATTTTAAATCTGCCACCGCTATTGGCTAAGAGGTATTCTATGATGTAAACTGGTACATTATGATGTCACAATGTCGTGAGTGTGTGTATTTGTTAGTGGCTCCACCCTCTCGGTCTGCTAGGCAACAGCATTTGTTGCATTTTTCAAACATGAAGTGGGAGTGAAGTACGCTTTTTGTGACACATGTCAACACTGGGTCTGACTGAGGGCCTCCATGAGAGAAGCCCAAGCAAGACGCGCCCCGAGGAGAGTCTTGCCACATGTCAACACTGGGTCTGACAGAGGGCATCCAGGAGAGAGGCCCAAGCAATACGCGCCCCGAGGAGCGTCTTGTCACATGTCAACAATGGGTCTGACTGAGGGCCTCCAGGAGAGAAGCGAAAGCAAGACGCGCCCCGAGGAGCTTCTTTCCACATGTCAACAATGGGTCTTACTGAGGGCCTCCATGAGAGAAGCCCAAGCAAGACGCGCCCCGAGGAGTGTCTTGCCACATGTCAACACTGTGTCTGACTGAGCGCCTCCAGGAGAGAGGCCCAAGCAAGACGCGCCCCGAGGAGCGTCTTGCAACGTGTCAACACTGAGTCTGACTTAGCGCCTCCAGGAGAGAGGCCCAAGCAAGATGCGCCTCGAGGAGCGTCTTGCCACGTGTCAACAATGGGTCTCACTGACGGCCTCCAGGAGAGAAGCCCAAGCAAGACGCGCCCCGAGGAGCGTCTTGCCACATGTCAACACTGGGTCTAATTGAGCGCCTCCAGGAGAGGGGCCCAAGCAAGACATACCCCGAGGAGCGTCTTGCCACATGTCACTACTCGGTCTGACTGAGCGCCTCCAGGAGAGAGGTCCAAGCAACACGTGCCCCGAGGAGCGTCTTGCCACATGTCAACAATGGGTCTGACTGAGGGCCTCCAGGAGAGAAGCCCAAGCAAGAAGCGCCCCGAGGAGCGTCCTGCCACATGTCAACACTGGGTCTGACTGAGCGCCTCCAGGAGAGAGGCCCAAGCAAGACACGCCCCGAGGAGCGTCTTGACACATGTCAACACTGGGTCTGACTGAGGGCCTCCATGAGAGAAGCCCAAGCAAGACGCGCCCCGAGGAGAGTCTTGCCACATGTCAACACTGGGTCTGACAGAGGGCATCCAGGAGAGTGGCCCAAGCAATACGCGCCCCGAGGAGCGTCTTGCCACATGTGAACAATGGGTCTGACTGAGGGCCTCCAGGAGAAAAGCCAACGCAAGACGCGCCCCGAGGAGCTTCTTTCCACATGTCAACAGTGGGTCTTACTGAGGGCCTCCATTAGAGAAGCCCAAGCAAGTAGCGCCCCGAGGAGTGGCTTGCCACGTGTCAACACTGGGTCTGACTTAGCGCCTCCAGGAGAGAGGCCCAATTAAGATGCGCCTCGAGGAGCGTCTTGCCACGTGTCACCACTGGGTCTGACTGAGCTCCTCCAGGAGAGAGGCCCAAGCAAGACGCGCCCAGAGGAGCGTCTTGCCACGTGTCACCACTGGGTCTGATTGAGCACCTCCAGGAGAGAGGCCCCAGCAAGACGCGCCCCGAGGAGCGTCTTGCCACATGTCACCACTGGGTCTGACTGAGCGCCTCCAGGAGAGAGGCCCAAGCAAGACGCGCCCCGAGGAGCGTCTTGCCAAATGTCACTACTCGGTCTGACTGAGCGCCTCCAGGAGAGAGGCCCAAGCAAGACGTGCCCCGAGGAGCGTCTTGCCACATGTCAACAATGGGTCTGACTGAGGGCCTCCAGGAGAGAAGCCCAAGCAAGACGCGCCCAGAGGAGCGTCTTGCCACATGTCAACACTGGGTCTGATTGAGCGCCTCCAGGAGAGAGGCCCAAGCAAGACACGCCCCGAGGAGCGTCTTGACACATGTCAACACTGGGTCGGACTGAGGGCCTCCATGAGAGAAGCCCAAGCAAGACGCGCCCCGAGGAGAGTCTTGCCACATGTCAACACTCGGTCTGACAGAGGGCATTCAGGAGAGAGGCCCAAGCAATGAGCGCCCCGAGGAGCGTCTTGCCTTATGTCAGCACTCGGTCTTACTGAGCGCCTCCAGGAGAGAGGCCCCAGCAAGACGCGCCCCGAGGAGCCTCTTGCCTTATGTCAGCACTCGGTCTGACTGAGCGCCTCCAGGAGAGAGGCCCAAGCAAGACATACCCCGAGGAGCGTCTTGCCACATGTCACTACTCGGTCTGACTGAGCGCCTCCAGGAGAGAGGCCCAAGCAAGACGCGCCCCGAGGAGCGTCTTGCCACATGTCAACAATGGGTCTGACTGAGGGCCTCCAGGAGAGAGGCCCAAGCAAGACGTGCCCCGAGGAGCGTCTTGCCACGTGTCACCACTGGGTCTGACTGAGCTCCTCCAGGAGAGAGGCCCAAGCAAGACGCGCCCAGAGGAGCGTCTTGCCACGTGTCACCACTGGGTCTGATTGAGCACCTCCAGGAGAGAGGCCCCAGCAAGACGCGCCCCGAGGAGCGTCTTGCCTTATGTCAGCACTCGGTCTGACTGAGCGCCTCCAGGAGAGAGGACCAAGCAAGACGCGCCCCGAGGAGCGTCTTGCCAAATGTCACTACTCGGTCTAACTGAGCGCCTCCAGGAGAGAGGTCCAAGCAAGACGCGCCCCGAGGAGCGTCTTGCCACATGTCACTACTCGGTCTGACTGAGCGCCTCCAGGAGAGAGGCCCAAGCAAGACGCGCCCCGAGGAGCGTCTTGCCACATGTCAACAATGGGTCTGACTGAGGGCCTCCAGGAGAGAAGCCCAAGCAAGACGCGCCCAGAGGAGCGTCTTGCCACATGTCAACACTGGGTCTGACTGAGCGCCTCCAGGAGAGAGGCCCAAGCAAGACACGCCCCGAGGAGCATCTTGACACATGTCAACACTGGGTCGGACTGAGGGCCTCCATGAGAGAAGCCCAAGCAAGACGCGCCCCGAGGAGAGTCTTGCCACATGTCAACACTCGGTCTGACAGAGGGCATTCAGGAGAGAGGCCCAAGCAATACGCGCCCCGAGGAGCGTCTTGCCACATGTCACCACTGGGTCTGAATGAGCGCCTCCAGGAGAGAGGCCCAACCAAGACGCGCCCCGAGGAGTGTCTTGCCACATGCCAACACTGGGTCTGACTGAGCGCCTCCAGGAGAGAGGCCCAACCAAGACGCGCCACGAGGAGCGTCTTGCCACGTGTCAACACTGGGTCTGACTGAGCGCCTCCAGGAGAGAGGCCCAAGCAAGACGCGCCCCGAGGAGCGTCTTTCCACGTGTCACCACTGGGTCTGACTGAGCGCCTCCAGGAGAGAGGCCCAAGCAAGACGCGCCCCGAGGAGCGTCTTGCCACATGTCAACACTGGGTCTGACTGAGCGCCTCCAGGAGAGAGGCCCAAGCAAGACGCGCCCCGAGGAGCGTCTTGCCACATGTCACCTCTGGTTCTGACTGAGCGCCTCCAGGAGAGAGGCCCAAGCAAGACGCTTCCCGAGGAGCGTCTTGTCACATGTCAACACTGGGTCTGTCTGAGCGCCTCCAGGAGAGAGGCCCAAGCAAGACGTGCCCCGAGGAGCGTCTTGCCACATGTCAACAATGGGTCTGACTGAGGGACTCCAGGAGAGAGGCCCAAGCAAGATGCGCCCGAAGGAGCGTCTTGCCACATGTCAACACTGGGTCTGACAGAGGGCCTCCAGGAGAGAGGCCCAAGCAAGACGCGCCCCGAGGAGCGTCTTGCCACATGTCACCTCTGGTTCTGACTGAGCGCCTCCAGGAGAGAGGCCCAAGCAAGACGCTTCCCGAGGAGCGTCTTGTCACATGTCAACACTGGGTCTGTCTGAGCGCCTCCAGGAGAGAAGCCCAAGCAAGACGCGCCCCAAGGAGCGTCTTGACACATGTCAACACTGGGTCTGACAGAGGGCCTCCACGAGAGAGGCCCAAGCAAGACGCGCCCCGAGGAGTGTCGTGCCACATTTCACCACAGGGTCTGACTGAGCGCCTCCAGGAGAGAGGCCCAAGCAAGACGTGCCCCGAGGATCGTCAGGCCACATGTCACTACTCAGTCTGACTGAGCGCCTCCAGGAGAGAGGCCCAAGCAAGACGCGCCCCGAGGAGCGTCTTGCCACATGTCAACAATGGGTCTGACTGAGGGCCTCCAGGAGAGAAGCCCAAGCAACACGCGGCCCGAGGAGCGTCTTGCCACATGTCAGCACTCGGTCTGACTGAGCGCCTCCAGGAGAGAGGCCCAAGCAACACGCGCCCCGAGGAGCGTCAGGCCACATGTCACTACTCAGTCTGACTGAGCGCCTCCAGGAGAGAGGCCCAAGCAAGACGCGCCCCGAGGAGCTTCTTGCCACATGTCAGCACTCGGTCTGACTGAGCGCCTCCAGGAGAGAGACCAAAGCAAGACGCGCCCCGAGGAGCGTCTTGACACATGTCAACACTGGGTCTGACATAGGGCCTCCATGAGAGAGGCCCAAGCAAGACGCGCCCCGAGGAGTGTCTTGCCACATGTCAACACTGGGTCTGACAGAGGGCCTCCAGGAGAGAGGCCCAAGCAAGATGCGCCCCGAGGATTGTCTTGCCACATGTCACCACTTGGTCTGACTGAGCGCCTCCAGGAGAGAGGCCCAAGCAAAACGCGCCCCGAGGAGCGTCAGGCCACATGTCACTACTCAGTCTGACTGAGCGCCTCCAGGAGAGAGGCCCAAGCAAGACGCGCCCCGAGGAGCGTCTTGCCACGTGTCAACACTGGGTCTGATTGAGGGCCTTCTGGAGAGAGGCCCAAGCAAGAAGCGTCCCGAGGAGCGTCTTGCCACATGTCAACAATGGTTCTTACTGAGGGCCTCCGGGAGAGAAGTCCAAGCAAGACGCGCCCCGAGGAGCTTCTTGCCACATGTCAGCACTCGGTCTGACTGAGTGCCTCCAGGAGAGAGGCCAAAGCAAGACGCCCCCCGAGGAGCGTCTCTCCACATGTCAACACTGGGTCTGACTGAGTGCCTCCATGAGAGAGGCCCAAGCAAGAAGCTCCCCGAGGAGCGTCTTGCCAAATGTCACTACTCGGTCTGACGGAGCACCTCCAGGAGAGAGGCCCAAGCAAGACGTGCCCCGAGGAGCTTCTTGCCACATGTCAACAGTGGGTCTTACTGAGGGCCTCCATTAGAGAAGCCCAAGCAAGTAGCGCCCCGAGGAGTGGCTTGCCACGTGTCAACACTGGGTCTGACTTAGCGCCTCCAGGAGAGAGGCCCAATTAAGATGCGCCTCGAGGAGCGTCTTGCCACGTGTCACCACTGGGTCTGACTGAGCTCCTCCAGGAGAGAGGCCCAAGCAAGACGCGCCCAGAGGAGCGTCTTGCCACGTGTCACCACTGGGTCTGATTGAGCACCTCCAGGAGAGAGGCCCCAGCAAGACGCGCCCCGAGGAGCGTCTTGCCACATGTCACCACTGGGTCTGACTGAGCGCCTCCAGGAGAGAGGCCCAAGCAAGACGCGCCCCGAGGAGCGTCTTGCCAAATGTCACTACTCGGTCTGACTGAGCGCCTCCAGGAGAGAGGCCCAAGCAAGACGTGCCCCGAGGAGCGTCTTGCCACATGTCAACAATGGGTCTGACTGAGGGCCTCCAGGAGAGAAGCCCAAGCAAGACGCGCCCAGAGGAGCGTCTTGCCACATGTCAACACTGGGTCTGACTGAGCGCCTCCAGGAGAGAGGCCCAAGCAAGACACGCCCGGAGGAGCGTCTTGACACATGTCAACACTGGGTCGGACTGAGGGCCTCCATGAGAGAAGCCCAAGCAAGACGCGCCCCGAGGAGAGTCTTGCCACATGTCAACACTCGGTCTGACAGAGGGCATTCAGGAGAGAGGCCCAAGCAATGAGCGCCCCGAGGAGCCTCTTGCCTTATGTCAGCACTCGGTCTGACTGAGCGCCTCCAGGAGAGAGGCCCAAGCAAGACATACCCCGAGGAGCGTCTTGCCACATGTCACTACTCGGTCTGACTGAGCGCCTCCAGGAGAGAGGCCCAAGCAAGACGCGCCCCGAGGAGCGTCTTGCCACATGTCAACAATGGGTCTGACTGAGGGCCTCCAGGAGAGAGGCCCAAGCAAGACGTGCCCCGAGGAGCGTCTTGCCACGTGTCACCACTGGGTCTGACTGAGCTCCTCCAGGAGAGAGGCCCAAGCAAGACGCGCCCAGAGGAGCGTCTTGCCACGTGTCACCACTGGGTCTGATTGAGCACCTCCAGGAGAGAGGCCCCAGCAAGACGCGCCCCGAGGAGCGTCTTGCCTTATGTCAGCACTCGGTCTGACTGAGCGCCTCCAGGAGAGAGGACCAAGCAAGACGCGCCCCGAGGAGCGTCTTGCCAAATGTCACTACTCGGTCTAACTGAGCGCCTCCAGGAGAGAGGTCCAAGCAAGACGCGCCCCGAGGAGCGTCTTGCCACATGTCACTACTCGGTCTGACTGAGCGCCTCCAGGAGAGAGGCCCAAGCAAGACGCGCCCCGAGGAGCGTCTTGCCACATGTCAACAATGGGTCTGACTGAGGGCCTCCAGGAGAGAAGCCCAAGCAAGACGCGCCCAGAGGAGCGTCTTGCCACATGTCAACACTGGGTCTGACTGAGCGCCTCCAGGAGAGAGGCCCAAGCAAGACACGCCCCGAGGAGCATCTTGACACATGTCAACACTGGGTCGGACTGAGGGCCTCCATGAGAGAAGCCCAAGCAAGACGCGCCCCGAGGAGAGTCTTGCCACATGTCAACACTCGGTCTGACAGAGGGCATTCAGGAGAGAGGCCCAAGCAATACGCGCCCCGAGGAGCGTCTTGCCACATGTCACCACTGGGTCTGAATGAGCGCCTCCAGGAGAGAGGCCCAACCAAGACGCGCCCCGAGGAGTGTCTTGCCACATGCCAACACTGGGTCTGACTGAGCGCCTCCAGGAGAGAGGCCCAAGCAAGACGCGCCCCGAGGAGCGTCTTTCCACGTGTAACCACTGGGTCTGACTGAGCGCCTCCAGGAGAGAGGCCCAAGCAAGACGCGCCCCGAGGAGCGTCTTGCCACATGTCAACACTGGGTCTGACTGAGCGCCTCCAGGAGAGAGGCCCAAGCAAGACGCGCCCCGAGGAGCGTCTTGCCACATGTCAACAATGGGTCTGACTGAGGGACTCCAGGAGAGAGGCCCAAGCAAGATGCGCCCGAAGGAGCGTCTTGCCACATGTCAACACTGGGTCTGACAGAGGGCCTCCAGGAGAGAGGCCCAAGCAAGACGCGCCCCGAGGAGCGTCTTGCCACATGTCACCTCTGGTTCTGACTGAGCGCCTCCAGGAGAGAGGCCCAAGCAAGACGCGCCCCGAGGAGTGTCGTGCCACATGTCACCACTGGGTCTGACTGAGCGCCTCCAGGAGAGAGGCCCAAGCAAGACGTGCCCCGAGGATCGTCAGGCCACATGTCACTACTCAGTCTGACTGAGCGCCTCCAGGAGAGAGGCCCAAGCAAGACGCGCCCCGAGGAGCGTCTTGCCACATGTCAACAATGGGTCTGACTGAGGGCCTCCAGGAGAGAAGCCCAAGCAACACGCGGCCCGAGGAGCGTCTTGCCACATGTCAGCACTCGGTCTGACTGAGCGCCTCCAGGAGAGAGGCCCAAGCAACACGCGCCCCGAGGAGCGTCAGGCCACATGTCACTACTCAGTCTGACTGAGCGCCTCCAGGAGAGAGGCCCAAGCAAGACGCGCCCCGAGGAGCGTCTTGCCACATGTCAACAATGGGTCTTACTGAGGGTCTCCAGGAGAGAAGCCCAAGCAAGACGCGCCCCGAGGACCTTCTTGCCACATGTCAGCACTCGGTCTGACTGAGCGCCTGCAGGAGAGAGACCAAAGCAAGACGCGCCCCGAGGAGCGTCTTGACACATGTCAACACTGGGTCTGACAGAGGGCCTCCATGAGAGAGGCCCAAGCAAGACGCGCCCCGAGGAGTGTCTTGCCACATGTCAACACTGGGTCTGACAGAGGGCCTCGAAGAGAGAGGCCCAAGCAAGATGCGCCCCGAGGATTGTCTTGCCACATGTCACCACTTGGTCTGACTGAGCGCCTCCAGGAGAGAGGCCCAAGCAACACGCGCCCCGAGGAGCGTCAGGCCACATGTCACTACTCAGTCTGACTGAGCGCCTCCAGGAGAGAGGCCCAAGCAAGACGCGCCCCGAGGAGCGTCTTGCCACATGTCAACAATGGTTCTTACTGAGGGCCTCCGGGAGAGAAGTCCAAGCAAGACGCGCCCCGAGGAGCTTCTTGCCACATGTCAGCACTCGGTCTGACTGAGTGCCTCCAGGAGAGAGGCCAAAGCAAGACGCCCCCCGAGGAGCGTCTCTCCACATGTCAACACTGGGTCTGACTGAGTGCCTCCATGAGAGAGGCCCAAGCAAGAAGCTCCCCGAGGAGCGTCTTGCCAAATGTCACTACTCGGTCTTACTGAGCGCCTCAGGGAGAGAGGTCCAAGCAAGAAACGCCCCGAGGAGCGTCTCTCCACATGTCAACACTGGGTCTGACTGAGTGCCTCCATGAGAGAAGCCCCAGCAAGACGCGCCCAGAGGAGCGTCTTGCCACATGTCACTACTCGGTCTGTTTGAGCGCCTCCAGGAGAGAGGCCCAAGCAAGACGTGCCCCGAGGAGCGTCTTGCCACATGTCAACAATGGGTCTGACTGAGGGCCTCCAGGAGAGAAGCCCAAGCAAGACGCGCCCCGAGGAGCGTCTTGCCACATGTCAACACTGGGTCTGACTGAGCGCCTCCAGGAGAGAGGCCCAAGCAAGACACGCCCCGAGGAGCGTCTTGACACATGTCAACACTGGGTCTGACTGAGGGCCTCCATGAGAGAAGCCCAAGCAAGACGCGCCCCGAGGAGAGTCTTGCCACATGTCAACACTCGGTCTGACAGAGGGCATCCAGGAGAGAGGCCCAAGCAATATGCGCCCCGAGGAGCGTCTTGCCACTTAAACCCACAACCTAGCTCTGAGGACAGAGGGACTTTATTTAAATTAGTACTTAATGGAAACGATACATAATGATACATAAGAGCCATGTCACACATTCAGCCTAGGAATAGTAGCATTGTGCACTATTAAAAATATACACATCAATTGCTCGAATCCCATTGTTGCAAAGTAAAACTCTAATAAAACTCTAGTCTGACATTAACAGAGAAGACTTAGTGTATGTACTACAAATACAGCATTAGGATTTAGAGTGGACCGTGCACCTTGTGAACCATCAGAGGCTTATGACGCAACATATCTTCCAGTTGCTATTAGACAAGTTATAATTCTCGACCATTTTTCGGAACTGGTTTCTTGGGTCCGTGAGTAAATGCCATTAGTCCTTAATGGAAACGATACATAATGATACATAAGAGCCATGTCGTACATTCAGCCTAGGAATAGTAGCATTGTGCACTATTAAAAATATACACATCAATTGCTCGAATCCGACTGAGGGCCTCCAGGAGAGAGGCCCAAGCAAGATGCGCCCGGAGGAGCATCTTGCCACATGTCAACACTGGGTCTGACATAGGGCCTCCAGGAGAGAGGCCCAAGCAAGACGCGCCCCGAGGAGCGTCTTTCCACATGTCAGCACTCGGTCTGACTGAGCGCCTCCAGGAGAGAGGCCCAAGCAAGACGTGCCCAAAGGAGCGTCTTGCAACATGTCAACAATGGGTCTGACTGAGCGCCTCCAGGAGAGAGGCCCAAGCAACACGCGCCCCGAGGAGCGTCAGGCCACATGTCACTACTCAGTCTGACTGAGCATCTCCAGGAGAGAGGCCCAAGCAAGACGCGCCCCGAGGAGCGTCTTGCCACGTGTCAACACTGGGTCTGATTGAGGGCCTTCTGGAGAGAGGCCCAAGCAAGACGCGCCCCGAGGAGCGTCTTGCCACATGTCAACAATGGGTCTTACTGAGGGCCTCCAGGAGAGAAGCCCAAGCAACACGCGCCCCGAGGAACTTCTTGCCACATGTCAGCACTCGGTCTGACAGAGCGCCTCCAGGAGAGAGGCCAAAGCAAGACGCGCCCCGAGGAGCGTCTTGACACATGTCAACACTGGGTCTGACAGAGGGCCTCCATGAGAGAGGCCCAAGCAAGACGCGCCCCGAGGAGTGTCTTGCCACATGTCAACACTGGGTCTGAATGAGCGGCTCCAGGAGAGAGGCCCAAGCAAGACGCGCCCCGAGGAGCGCCTTGCCACGTGTCAACACTGGGTCTGACTGAGCGCCTCCAGGAGAGAGGCCCAAGCAAGATGCGCCCCGAGGAGCGTCTTGCCACATGTCACCACTGGGTCTGACTGAGCGCCTCCAGGAGAGAGGCCCAAGCAAGACGCACCCCGAGGAGCGTCTTGCCACATGTCACTACTCGGTCTGACTGAGCTCCTCCAGGAGAGAGGCCCAAGCAAGACGTGCCCCGAGGAGCGTCTTGCCACATGTCAACAATGGGTCTGACTGAGGGCCTCCATTAGAGAAGCCCAAGCAAGACGCGCCCCGAGGAGCGTCAGGCCACATGTCAACACTGGGTCTTACTGAGCGCCTCCAGGAGAGAGGCACAAGCAAGACGCGCCCCGAGGAGCGTCTTGCCACATGTCAGCACTCGGTCTGACTGAGCGCCTCCAGGAGAGAGGCCCAAGCAAGAAGCGCCCCGAGGAGCTTCTTGCCACATGTCAACAATGGGTCTCACTGAGGGCCTCCAGGAGAGAAGCCCAAGCAAGACACGCCCCGAGGAGCGTCTTGCCACATGTCACTACTCGGTCTGACTGAGCGCCTCCAGGAGAGAGGTCCAAGCAACATGTGCCCCGAGGAGCGTCTTGCCACAGGTCAACAATGGGTCTGACTGAGGGCCTCCAGGAGAGAAGCCCAAGCAAGAAGCGCCCCGGGGAGCGTCTTGCCACATGTCAACACTGGGTCTGACTGAGCGCCTCCAGGAGAGAGGCCCAAGCAAGACACGCCCCGAGGAGCGTCTTGACACATGTCAACACTGGGTCTGACTGAGGGCCTCCATGAGAGAAGCCCAAGCAAGACGCGCCCCGAGGAGAGTCTTGCCACATGTCAACACTGGGTCTGACAGAGGGCATCCAGGAGAGAGGCCCAAGCAATACGCGCCCCGAGGAGCGTCTTGCCACATGTCAACAATGGGTCTGACTGAGGGCCTCCAGGAGAGAAGCCAAAGCAAGACGCGCCCCGAGGAGCTTCTTTCCACATGTCAACAATGGGTCTTACTGAGGGCCTCCATGAGAGAAGCCCAAGCAAGACGCGCCCCGAGGAGTGTCTTGCCACATGTCAACACTGTGTCTGACTGAGCGCCTCCAGGAGAGAGGCCCAAGCAAGAAGCGCCCCGAGGAGCTTCTTGCCACATGTCAACAATGGGTCTCACTGAGGGCCTCCAGGAGAGAAGCCCAAGCAAGACGCGCCCCGAGGAGCGTCTTGCCACATGTCACTACTCGGTCTGACTGAGCGCCTCCAGGAGAGAGGTCCAAGCAACACGTGCCCCGAGGAGCGTCTTGCCACAGGTCAACAATGGGTCTGACTGAGGTCCTCCAGGAGAGAAGCCCAAGCAAGAAGCGCCCCGGGAAGCGTCTTGCCACATGTCAACACTGGGTCTGACTGAGCGCCTCCAGGAGAGAGGCCCAAGCAAGACACGCCCCGAGGAGCGTCTTGACACATGTCAACACTGGGTCTGACTGAGGGCCTCCATGAGAGAAGCCCAAGCAAGACGCGCCCCGAGGAGAGTCTTGCCACATGTCAACACTGGGTCTGACTGAGCGCCTCCAGGAGAGAGGCCCAAGCAAGACGTTCCCCGAGGAGCGTCTTGCCACATGTCAACAATGGGTCTGACTGAGGGCCTCCAGGAGAGAAGCCCAAGCAAGACGCGCCCAGAGGAGCGTCTTGCCACATGTCAACACTGGGTCTGACTGAGCGCCTCCAGGAGAGAGGCCCAAGCAAGACACGCCCCGAGGAGCGTCTTGACACATGTCAACACTGGGTCGGACTGAGGGCCTCCTTGAGAGAAGCCCAAGCAAGACGCGCCCCGAGGAGAGTCTTGCCACATGTCAACACTCAGTCTGACAGAGGGCATTCAGGAGAGAGGCCCAAGCAATGAGCGCCCCGAGGAGCGTCTTGCCTTATGTCAGCACTCGGTCTTACTGAGCGCCTCCAGGAGAGAGGCCCAAGCAAGACGCGCCCCGAGGAGCGTCTTGCCACATGTCAACAATGGGTTTGACTGTGGGCCTCCAGGATAGGGCCCAAGCAAGATGCGCCCGGAGGAGCGTCTTGCCACATGTCAACACTGGGTCTGACAGAGGGCCTCCAGGAGAGAGGCCCAAGCAAGATGCGCCCCGAGGAGCGTCTTGCCACATGTCACCTCTGGTTCTGACTGAGCGCCTCCAGGAGAGAGGCCCAAGCAAGACGCGCCCCGAGGAGCGTCTTGTCACATGTCAACACTGGGTCTGTCTGAGCGCCTCCAGGAGAGAAGCCCAAGCAAGACGCGCCCCGAGGAGCGTCTTGCCACATGTCACCAATGGGTCTGACTGAGGGCCTCCAGGAGAGAAGCCCAAGCAAGACGCGCCCCGAGGAGCGTCTTGACACATGTCAACACTGGGTCTGACAGAGGGCCTCCAGGAGAGAGGCCCAAGCATGACGCGCCCCGAGGAGTGTCTTGCCACATGTAACCACTGGGTCTGACTGAGCGCCTCCAGGAGAGAGGCCCAAGCAAGACGCGCCCCGAGGAGCGTCAGGCCACATGTCACTACTAGGTCTGACTGAGCGCCTCCAGGAGAGAGGCCCAAGCAAGACGCGCCCCGAGGAGCGTCTTGCCACATGTCAGCACTGGGTCTGACTGAGCGCCTCCAGGAGAGAGGCCCCAGCAAGACGCGCCCCGAGGAGCGTCTTGCCTTATGTCAGCACTCGGTCTGACTGAGCGCCTCCAGGAGAGAGGCCCAAGCAAGACGCGCCCCGAGGAGCGTCTTGCCACATGTCAACAATGGGTCTGACTGAGGGCCTCCAGGAGAGAGTCCCAAGCAAGATGCGCCCGGAGGAGCGTCTTGCCACATGTCAACACTGGGTCTGACAGAGGGCCTCCAGGAGAGAGGCCCAAGCAAGACGTGCCCCGAGGAGCGTCTTGCCACATGTCACCTCTGGTTCTGACTGAGCGCCTCCAGGAGAGAGGCCCAAGCAAGACGTGCCCCGAGGAGCGTCTTGTCACATGTCAACACTGGGTCTTTCTGAGCGCCTCCAGGAGAGAAGCCCAAGCAAGACGCGCCCCGAGGAGTGTCTTGCCAAATGTCAGCACTCGGTCTGACTGAGTGCCTCCAGGAGAGAGGCCCAAGCAAGACGCGCCCCGAGGAGCGTCTTGCCACATGTCAACAATGGGTCTGACTGAGGGCCTCCAGGAGAGAAGCCCAAGCAACACGCGGCCCGAGGAGCGTCATGCCACATGTCAGCACTCGGTCTGACTGAGCGCCTCCAGGAGAGAGGCCAAAGCAAGACGCGCCCCGAGGAGCGTCTTGACACATGTCAACACTGGGTCTGACAGAGGGCCTCCATGAGAGAGGCCCAAGCAAGACGCGCCCCGAGGAGTGTCTTGCCACATGTCAACACTGGGTCTGACAGAGGGCCTCCAGGAGAGAGGCCCAAGCAAGACGCGCCCCGAGAAGTGTCTTGACACATGTCACCACTTGGTCTGACTGAGCGCCTCCAGGAGAGAGGCCCAAGCAACACGCGCCCCGAGGAGCGTCAGACCACATGTCACTACTCATTCTGACTGAGCGCCTCCAGGAGAGAGGCCCAAGCAAGACGCGCCCCGAGGAGCGTCTTGCCACGTGTCAACACTGGGTCTGATTGAGGGCCTTCTGGAGAGAGGCCCAAGCAAGACGCGCCCCGAGGAGCGTCTTGCCACATGTCACCACTTGGTCTGACTGAGCGCCTCCAGGAGAGAGGCCCAAGCAACACGCGCCCCGAGGAGCGTCAGGCCACATGTCACTACTCAGTCTGACTGAGCGCCTCCTGGAGAGAGGCCCAAGCAAGACGCGCCCCGAGGAGCGTCTTGCCACATGTCAACAATGGGTCTTACTGAGGGCCTCCAGGAGAGAAGCCCAAGCAAGACGCACCCCGAGGAGCTTCTTGCCACATGTCAGCACTCGGTCTGAATGAGCGCCTCCAGGAGAGAGGCCAAAGCAAGACGCGCCCCGAGGAGCGTCTTGACACATGTCAACACTGGGTCTGACAGAGGGCCTCCATGAGAGAGGCCCAAGCAAGACGCGCCCCGAGGAGCGTCTTGCCACGTGTCAACACTGGGTCTGACTGAGCGCCTCCAGGAGAGAGGCCCAAGCAAGACGCGCCCCGAGGAGCGTCTTGCCACATGTCAACACTGGGTCTGACTGAGCGCCTCCAGGAGAGAGGCCCAAGCAAGACGCGCCCCGAGGAGCGTCTTGCCACATGTCAGCACTGGGTCTGACTGAGCGCCTCCAGGAGAGAGGCCCCAGCAAGACGCGCCCCGAGGAGCGTCTTGCCTTATGTCAGCACTCGGTCTGACTGAGCGCCTCCAGGAGAGAGGCCCAAGCAAGACGCGCCCCGAGGAGCGTCTTGCCACATGTCAACAATGGGTCTGACTGAGGGCCTCCAGGAGAGAGGCCCAAGCAAGATGCGCCCGGAGGAGCGTCTTGCCACATGTCAACACTGGGTCTGACAGAGGGCCTCCAGGAGAGAGGCCCAAGCAAGACGCGCCCCGAGGAGCGTCTTGCCACATGTCACCTCTGGTTCTGACTGAGCTTCTCCAGGAGAGAGGCCCAAGCAAGACGCTCCCCGAGGAGCGTCTTGCCACATGTCACCACTTGGTCTGACTGAGCGCCTCCAGGAGAGAGGCCCAAGCAAGACGCACCCCGAGGAGCGTCTTCCGACATGTCACTACTCGGTCTAACTTAGCGCCTCCATGAGAGAGGTCCAGTCAAGACGCGCCCCGAGGAGCGTCTTGCCACATGTCACTACTCGGTCTGACTGAGCGCCTCCAGGAGAGAGGCCCAAGCAAGACGTGCCCTGAGGAGCGTCTTGCCACATGTCAACAATGGGTCCGACTGAGGGCCTCCAGGAGAGAAGCCCAAGCAAGACGCGCCCCGTGGAGCGTCTTGCCACATGTCAACACTGGGTCTGACTGAGCGCCTCCAGGAGAGAGGCCCAAGCAAGACGCGCCCCGAGGAGCGTCTTGCCACATGTCAACAATGGGTCTGACTGAGGGCCTCCAGGAGAGAAGCCCAAGCAAGACGCGCCCCGTGGAGCGTCTTGCCACATGTCAACACTGGGTCTTATTGAGGGCCTTCTGGAGAGAGGCCCAAGCAATACGCGCCCCGAGGAGCGTCTTGCCACATGTCAACAATGGGTCTTACTGAGGGCCTCCAGGAGAGAGGCCCAAGCAAGATGCGCCCGGAGGAGCGTCTTGCCACATGTCAACACTGGGTCTGACAGAGGGCCTCCAGGAGAGAGGCCCAAGCAAGACGCGCCCCGAGGAGCGTCTTGCAACATGTCACCTCTGGTTCTGACTGAGCGCCTCCAGGAGAGAGGCCCAAGCAAGACGCGCCCCGAGGAGCGTCTTGCCACATGTCAACAATGGGTCTGACTGAGGGCCTCCAGGAGAGAAGCCCAAGCAAGACGCGCCCCGTGGAGCGTCTTGACACATGTCAACACTGGGTCTGACAGAGGGCCTCCAGGAGAGGGGCCCAAGCAAGACGCGCCCCGAGGAGTGTCTTGCCACATGTCACCAATGGGTCTGACTGAGCGCCTCCAGGAGAGAGGCCCAAGCAAGACGCGCCCCGAGGAGCGTCAGGCGACATGTCACTACTCAGTCTGACTGAGGGCCTCCAGGAGAGAAGCCCAAGCAAGACGCGCCCCGAGGAGCTTCTTGCCACATGTCAGCACTCGGTCTGACTGAGCGCCTCCAGGAGAGAAGCCAAAGCAAGACGCGCCCCGAGGAGCGTCTTGACACATGTCAACACTGGGTCTGACAGAGGGCCTCCATGAGAGAGGCCCAAGCAAGACGCGCCCCGAGGAGTGTCTTTCCACATGTCAACACTGGGTCTGACTGAGAGCCTCCAGGAGAGAGGCCCAAGCAAGACGCGCCCCGAGGAGCTTCTTGCCACGTGTCACCACTGAGTCAGACTGAGCGCCTCCAGGAGAGAGGCCCAAGCAAGACGCGCCCCGAGGAGCGTCTTGCCACGTGTCACCACTGGGTCTGATTGAGCGCCTCCAGGAGAGAGGCCCCAGCAAGACCGGTCAGGCCTGCAGTGTACACATCAGAGACATGATGTTCTTTCACAGAACTGAGGTTGTTCATTACTAAATGACTTTTACAGGAATATTGTTATTATACTATTCAACAGGTTGATCATAATAATGTGTATTAAACCCACAACCTAGCACTGAGGACAGAGGGACTTTATTTAAATTAGTACTTAATGGAAACGATTCATAATGATACACAAGAGCCATGTCATACATTGTGCACTATTAAAAATATACACATCAATTGCTCGAATCCCATTGTTGCAAAGTAAAACTCTAATAAAACTCTAGTCTGACATCAACAGAGAAGACTTAGTACTGGTTGTAGTTTCTGGTGCACACTCGATACGCCATTACGATCACAATTACGTTGATTAATAAATCCAGTGTTGTAGCGACTGCAGCCAGCGCCGTCGCGCAACTCGTTTCGGTGTTATCTCTCGATACTTTCGTTGGTATTCAAGCGTATGCAGAATCTACAGATCTGGTGAAGTTGCTTGTCACTAGCTTGCGCACGTTTGATATGGCACTTTGCGCGAGACTCACACAACCTGCAGTGGCGACCGTCGCGTCAGTGCAAAGTTTTTCCGATATATCGCTCGCAACATCGTTTGTCATTTGCTGTACACTGCGCACACTGGCCGCGAGGTCGCGGAGAGGGTCTTCGTTACGAGCTACTCTGGTAGCGCCGTGGTTGATGAGGACGATCATCTTTAGCAATAGTTCATCTCGAAGCGCAACGATGGTGAGGGCGACGGGTTGGCCGGTTCCGCCTTCAGGCCACTCGGTTGCCGCTAGATTGCCCAATGCCACACACGCAGACGAACCCTGTACACACTCAATGACCCGTGTGCGATCGTTGATTTCTGCTAGTACGTTTGCTAGGTCTACGTGCTTCCACGGATCGGGCGTGGGCACGCGCTTGTTTTTAGAGGCGTTTTCGCGCAGCCTCTACCCTGCACGACCGCTCGTGGCCGCACTAGCTATATTTATCTTTATTTGTTTCACACACACACACACACACACACACACACACACACACACACACACACACACACACACACACACGCACACACACACGCACGCACGCACACACACACACACACACACACACACAGGCCCTTGCGTGCAAACCCAGGTCAGGCCTGCAGTGTACACATCAGAGACATGATGTGCTTTCACAGAACTGAGGTTGTTCATTACTAAATGACTTTTACAGGAATATTGTTATTATACTATTCAACAGGTTGATCATAATAATGTGTATTAAACCCACAACCTAGCACTGAGGACAGAGGGACTTTATTTAAATTAGTACTTAATGGAAACGATACATAATGATACATAAGAGCCATGTCATACATTCAGCCTAGGAATAGTAGCATTGTGCATTATTAAAAATATACAGATCAATTGCTCGAATCCCATTGTTGCAAAGTAAAACTCTAATAAAACTCTAGTCTGACATCAACAGAGAAGACTTAGTGTATGTACTACAAATACAGCATTAGGTATTCGAGTGGACCGTGCACCTTGTGAACCATCAGAGGCTTATGACGCAACATATCTTCCAGTTGCTATTAGACAAGTTATAATTCTCGACCATTTTTCGGAACTGGTTTCTTGGGTCCGTGAGTAAATGCCAAATGAGATGATAGTCCTTAAGTAAGTTCCTGGCGATCCCATGTCACGCTCTTGCCCATCAGCCGGTGAATGCTGAGACGGAACTCGATGAGAGCGATGTATTTTTTAAGTGCTCCGAATGTACTTCTAACAAGCGTGCGATTCACTTCGTGAGTAAACCGCAGCTGCAGCTGATTCAAACAGTCGAGCCAACATTCTACATCACAATATGCGTTTTGTAGTTAGTCGAGTTACCTTTTGTGTGGCGTATGCACGGGTCGTTAGCGTCCAGCTCCCAGCTTAGAGAGTCCTGTATTGACACAGACGTCAATACATCTCGATGTCATGCAACACACAAAGTCTGTCGCATACAGGTGGGTTAACACACATGTACGATGTGTGCGATGGCGCGCCCGTTTACAATGGGACACGACGATGATCATTGTTAACCAAACTCTTGTTTCTCACGACAGGTGGTAGCGTTGTCTCCTGCACTTGGTCTTCGTGCACAGAGGGTGTTGTAATGTGCTCGTCATAGTCGCGATCGTTGTCACTCGAATCCGTTGTTCTCACGACAGGTGGTAGCGTTGTCTCCTGCATGTTGTCTTCGCGTGCGGCAAGCGTTGTGCTGTGCTCGTTATAATGGTTGTCTTCGTACAAAGGGGGTGTTGAATACTCCTTCGTGAGTAGTCTAGGAGGTGGTGTGATGGAACGTATCTCAGAGGCGTTATGTGAGCGTACCACCATGGCCTGAGCAACTGCGACTACTGAGAGTACACCCAGTACAGACAGCGAGATCAATTTTTTTTCTTGGGTGTTGTACGTGTGGGTACAGCCGCTTTAATGGCAGTGAGAGCAAGTGGGCAAATGTATTTATAGGTCACTAGCAGAAACTAAGGCACGTGGTCAGAGTGTAATCGTAACCACCTAAAGTAGCTCTTGTCATAATTTAATATACATAGAAATCAGAAACGGGTATGTCAGGATAGACATCGCGAGTGATAATGCGGCCAGTATCTGTGTGCGCTTGAGAGCACCTTGTTGTTCTACTGTGGTGCCCACGCCGCCGGGTCTGTAAATGTCATCGACCTTCTTTATATACGCATACGCTAAAGACCGTATATTCTCTATGGATTTGAACACGTCCTTTGTTTCGCGTAACGCTTGAGCTGTCTCGAGCGTGATGTTGTGAGTGTACACCAGTGTTTCGCGTGCACCGAGGTCCGAAAAGGCGTGCGCTACAACTATTAACCTTGGTTTGGGAGTGTGGCGAAACGCTCGCTCCGCTGTAATGGGCAGATGCAATGTTATCACCTGGTACGTTTCGTTAGTCGGGTCGTAACACACCGGTCCGTCACACGGACCGTCACATTGTATGGGGCTTATACTATTCAACAGGTTGATCATAATAATGTGTATTAAACCCACAACCTAGCACTGAGGACAGAGGGACTTTATTTAAATTAGTACTTAATGGAAACGATGCATAATGATACATAAGAGCCATGTCATACATTCAGCCTAGGAATAGTAGCATTGTGCACTATTAAAAATATACACATCAATTGCTCGAATCCCATTGTTGCAAAGTAAAACTCTAATAAAACTCTAGTCTGACATCAACAGAGAAGACTTAGTGTATGTACTACAAATACAGCATTAGGATTTCGAGTGGACCGTGCACCTGGTGAACCATCAGAGGCTTATGACGCAACATATCTTCCAGTTCTGACTGAGCGCCTCCAGGAGAGAGGCCCAAGCAAGACCCGCCCCGAGGAGCGTCTTGCCACATGTCACTACTCGGTCTAACTGAGCGCCTCCAGGAGAGAGGCCCCAGCAAGACGCGCCCCGAGGAGCGTCTTGCCACATGTCACTACTCGGTCTGACTGAGCGCCTCCAGGAGAGAGGTCCAAGCAACACGCGCCCCGAGGAGCGTCTTGCCACATGTCAACACTGGGTCTGACTGAGTGCCTCCATGAGAGAAGGCCCAGCAAGACGCGCCTCGAGGAGCTTCTTGCCACATGTCACTACTCGGTCTGACTGAGCGCCTCCAGGAGAGAGGCCCAAGCAAGACGTGCCCCGAGGAGCGTCTTGCCACATGTCAACAATGGGTCTGACTGAGGGCCTCCAGGAGAGAAGCCCAAGCAAGAAGCGCCCCGAGGAGCGTCTTGTCACATGTCAACACTGGGTCTGACTGAGCGCCTCCAGGAGAGAGTCCCAAGCAAGACACGCCCCGAGGAGCGTCTTGACACATGTCAACACTGGGTCTGACTGAGGGCCTCCATGAGAGAGGCCCAAGCAATACGCGCCCCGAGGAGCGTCTTGCCACATGTCAACAATGGGTCTGACTGAGGGCCTCCAGGAGAGAAGCCAAAGCAAGACGCGCCCCGAGGAGCTTCTTTCCAGATGTCAAAAATGGGTCTTACTGTGGGCCTCCATGAGAGAAGCCCAAGCAAGACGCGCCCCGAGGAGTGTCTTGCCACATGTCAACACTGTGTCTGACTGAGCGCCTCCAGGAGAGAGGCCCAAGCAAGACGCGCCCCGAGGAGCGTCTTGCCACGTGTCAACACTGGGTCTGACTTAGCGCCTCCAGGAGAGAGGCCCAAGCAAGATGCGCCCCGAGGAGCGTCTTGCCACGTGTCACCACTGGGTCTGACTGAGCTCCTCCAGGAGAGAGGCCCAAGCAAGACGCGCCCAGAGGAGCGTCTTGCCACGTGTCACCACTGGGTCTGATTGAGCACCTCCAGGAGAGAGGCCCCAGCAAGACGCGCCCCGAGGAGCGTCTTGCCTTATGTCGGCACTCGGTCTGACTGAGCGCTTCCAGGAGAGAGGCCCAAGAAAGACGCGCCCCGAGGAGCGTCTTGCCACATGTCACTACTCGGTCTAACTGAGCGCCTCCAGGAGAGAGGTCCAAGCAAGACGCGACCCGAGGAGCGTCTTGCCAAATGTCACTACTCGGTCTGACTGAGCGTCTCCAGGAGGGAGGTCCAAGCAAGACGCGCCCCGAGGAGCGTCTTGCCACATGTCACTACTCGGTCTGACTGAGCGCCTCCAGGAGAGAGGCCCAAGCAAGACGTGCCCCGAGGAGCGTCTTGCCACATGTCAACAATGGGTCTGACTGAGGGCCTCCAGGAGAGAAGCCCAAGCAAGATGCGCCCAGAGGAGCATCTTGCCACATGTCAACACTGGGTCTGACTGAGCGCCTCCAGGAGAGAGGCCCAAGCAAGACGCGCCCCGAGGAGCGTCTTGCCACATGTCACTACTCGGTCTGACTGAGCGCCTCCAGGAGAGAGGCCCAAGCAAGACGCATCTTGCTTGGGCTTCTCTCCTGGATGCCCTCAGTCAGACCCATTGTTGACATGTGGCAAGACGCTCCTCGGGGCACGTCTTGCTTGGGCCTCTCTCCTGGAGGCGCTCAGTCAGACCGAGTAGTGACATGTTGCAAGACGCTCCTCGGGGCGCGTCTTGCTTGGACCTCCCTCCTGGAGGCGCTCAGTCAGACCGAGTAGTGACATTTGGCAAGACGCTCCTCGGGGCGCGTCTTGCTTGGACCTCTCTCCTGGAGGCACTCAGTTAGACCGAGTAGTGACATGTGGCAAGACGCTCCTCGGGGCGCGTCTTGCTTGGGCCTCTCTCCTGGAAGCGCTCAGTCAGACCGAGTGCTGACATAAGGCAAGACGCTCCTCGGGGCGCGTCTTGCTGGGGCCTCTCTCCTGGAGGTGCTCAATCAGACCCAGTGGTGACACGTGGCAAGACGCTCCTCTGGGCGCGTCTTGCTTGGGCCTCTCTCCTGGAGGAGCTCAGTCAGACCCAGTGGTGACACGTGGCAAGACGCTCCTCGGGGCGCATCTTGCTTGGGCCTCTCTCCTGGAGGCGCTGTCAGACCCAGTGTTGACACGTGGCAAGACGCTCCTCGGGGCGAGTCTTGCTTGGGCCTCTCTCCTGGAGGCGCTCAGTCAGACACAGTGTTGACATGTGGCAAGACACTCCTCGGGGCGCGTCTTGCCTGGGCTTCTCTCATGGAGGCCCACAGTAAGACCCATTGTTGACATGTGGAAAGAAGCTCCTCGGGGCGCGTCTTGCTTTGGCTTCTCTCCTGGAGGCACTCAGTCAGACCCATTGTTGACATGTGGCAAGACGCTCCTCGGGGCGCGTATTGCTTGGGCCTCTCTCCTGGATGCCCTCTGTCAGACCCAGTGTTGACATGTGGCAAGACTCTCCTCGGGGCGCGTCTTGCTTGGGCTTCTCTCATGGAGGCCCTCAGTCAGACCCAGTGTTGACATGTGTCAAGACGCTTCTCGGGCCGTGTCTTGCTTGGGCCTCTCTCCTGGAAGCGCTCAGTCAGACCCAGTGTTGACATGTGGCAAGACGCTCCTCGGGGCGCTTCTTGCTTGGGCTTCTCTCCTGGAGGCCCTCAGTCAGACCCATTGTTGACATGTGGCAAGACGCTCCTCGGGGCACGTCTTGCTTGGGCCTCTCTCCTGGAGGCGCTCAGTCAGACCGAGTAGTGACATGTGGCAAGATGCTCCTCGGGGCGCATCTTGCTGGGGCTTCTCTCATGGAGGCACTCAGTCAGACCCAGTGTTGACATGTGGCAAGACGCTCCTCGGGGCGCGTGTTGCTTGGACCTCTCTCCTGGAGGCGCTCAGTCAGACCGAGTAGTGACATGTTGCAAGACGCTCCTCGGGGCGCGTCTTGCTGGGGCCTCTCTCCTGGAGGCGCTCAGTCAGACCCAGTGTTGACATGTGTCAAGACGCTCCTCGGGCGTTTCTTGCTTGCGCCTCTCTCCTGGAGGCGCTCAGTCAGACCCAGAGGTGACATGTGGCAATACGCTCCTCGGGCCTCTCTCCTGGAGGCGCTCAGTCAGACCCAGTGTTGACATGTGGCAAGACGCTCCTCGGGGAGCGTCTTGCTTGGGCCTCTCTCCTGGAGGCGCTCAGTCAGACCGAGTGCTGACATGTTGCAAGACGCTCCTCCGGGCGCGTCTTGCTTGGGCCTCTCTCCTGGAGGCGCTCAGTCAGACCCAGTGTTCACATGTGGCAAGACGCTCCTCGGGGCGCGTCTTGCTTGGGCCTCTCTCCTGGAGGCGCTCAGTCAGACCCAGTGTTGACATGTGGCAAGACGCTCCTCGGGGCGCGTCTTGCTTGGGCCTCTCTCCTGGAGGCGCTCAGTCAGACCGAGTGCTGACATGTGGCAAGACGCTCCTCGGGGCACATCTTGCTTGGGCTTCTCTCCTGGAGGCCCTCAGTCAGACCCAGTGTTGACATGTGGCAAGACGCTCCTCGGGGCGCGTCTTGCTTGGGCTTCTCTCCTGGAGGCCCTCAGTCAGACCCATTGTTGACATTTGGCAAGACGCTCCTCGGGGCACGTCTTGCTTGGGCCTCTCTCCTGGAGGTGCTCAGTCAGACCGAGTAGTGACATGTGGCAAGACGCTCCTCGGGGCGCGTCTTGCTTGGACCTCCCTCCTGGAGGCGCTCAGTCAGACCGAGTAGTGACATGTGGCAAGACGCTCCTCGGGGCGTGTCTTGCTTGGACCTCTCTCCTGGAGGCGCTCAGTTAGACCGAGTAGTGACATGTGGCAAGACGCTCCTCGGGGCGGGTCTTGCTTGGGCCTCTCTCCTGGAGGCGCTCAGTCAGAACTGGAAGATATGTTGCGTCATAAGCCTCTGATGGTTCACCAGGTGCACGGTCCACTCGAAATCCTAATGCTGTATTTGTAGTACATACACTAAGTCTTCTCTGTTGATGTCAGACTAGAGTTTTATTAGAGTTTTACTTTGCAACAATGGGATTCGAGCAATTGATGTGTATATTTTTAATAGTGCACAATGCTACTATTCCTAGGCTGAATGTATGACATGGCTCTTATGTATCATTATGTATCGTTTCTATTAAGTACTAATTTAAATAAAGTCCCTCTGTCCTCAGTGCTAGGTTGTGGTTTTAATACACATTATTATGATCAACCTGTTGAATAGTAGAAGCCCCATACAATGTGACGGTCCGTGTGACGGACCGGTGTGTTACGACCCGACTAACGAAACGTACCAGGTTATAACATTGCATCTGCCCATTACAGCGGAGCAAGCGTTTCGCCACACTCCCAAACCAAGGTTAATAGTTGTAGCGCACGCCCTTTCGGACCTCGGTGCACGCGAAACACTGGTGTACACTCACAACATCACGCTCGAGACAGCTCAAGCGTTACGCGAAACAAAGGACGTGTTCAAATCCATAGAGAATATACGGTCTTTAGCGTATGCGTATATAAAGAAGGTCGATGACATTTACAAACCCGGCGGCGTGGGCACCACAGTAGAACAACAAGGTGCTCTCAAGCGCACACAGATACTGGCCGCATTATCACTCGCGATGTCTATCCTGACATACCCGTTTCTGATTTCTATGTATATTAAATTATGACAAGAGCTACTTTAGGTGGTTACGATTACACTCTGGCCACGTGCCTTAGTTTCTGCTAGTGACCTATAAATACATTTGCCCACTTGCTCTCACTGCCATTAAAGCGGCTGTACCCACACGTACAACACCCAAGAAAAAAAATTTATCTCGCTGTCTGTACTGGGTGTACTCTCAGTAGTCGCAGTTGCTCAGGCCATGGTGGTACGCTCACATAACGCCTCTGAGATACGTTCCATCACACCACCTCCTAGACTACTCGCGAAGGAGTATTCAACACCCCCTTTGTACGAAGACAACCATTATAACGAGCACAGCACAACGCTTGCCGCACGCGAAGACAACATGCAGGAGACAACGCTACCACCTGTCGTGAGAAAAACGGATTCGAGTGACAACGATCGCGACTATGACGAGCACATTACAACACCCTCTGTGCACGAAGACCAGGTGCAGGAGACAACGCTACCACCTGTCGTGAGAAACAAGAGTTTGGTTAACAATGATCATCGTCGTGTCCCATTGTAAACGGGCGCGCCATCGCACACATCGTACATGTGTGTTAACCCACCTGTATGCGACAGACTTTGTGTGTTGCATGACATCGAGATGTATTGACGTCTGTGTCAATACAGGACTCTCTATAAGCCAGGAGCTGGACGCTAACGACCCGTGCATGCGCCACACAAAAGGTATCGTACATGTGTTAACCCACCTGTATGTGACAGACTTTGTGTGTTGCATGACATCGAGATGTATTGACGTCTGTGTCAATACAGGACTCTCTAAGCTGGGAGCTGGACGCTAACGACCCGTGCATGCGCCACACAAAAGGTAACTTGACTAACTACAAAACGCATATTGTGATGTAGAAAGTTGGCTCGACTGTTTGAATCAGCTGCAGCTGCGGTTTACTCACGAAGTGAATCGCACGCTTGTTAGAAGTACATTCGGAGCACTTAAAAAATACATCGCTCTCATCAAGTTCCGTCTCAGCATTCACCGGCTGATGGGCAAGAGCGTGACATGGGATCGCCAGGAACTTACTTAAGGACTATCATCTCATTTGGCATTTACTCACGGACCCAAGAAACCAGTTCCGAAAAATGGTCGAGAATTATAACTTGTCTAATAGCAACTGGAAGATATGTTGCGTCATAAGCCTCTGATGGTTCACAAGGTGCACGGTCCACTCGAAATCCTAATGCTGTATTTGTAGTACATACACTAAGTCTTCTCTGTTGATGTCAGACTAGAGTTTTATTAGAGTTTTACTTTGCGACAATGGGATTCGAGCAATTGATCTGTATATTTTTAATAATGCACAATGCTACTATTCCTAGGCTGAATGTATGACATGGCTCTTATGTATCATTATGTATCGTTTCCATTAAGTACTAATTTAAATAAAGTCCCTCTGTCCTCAGTGCTAGGTTGTGGGTTTAATACCCATTATTATGATCAACCTGTTGAATAGTATAATAACAATATTCCTGTAAAAGTCATTTAGTAATGAACAACCTCAGTTCTGTGAAAGCACATCATGTCTCTGATGTGTACACTGCAGACCTGACCGGGGTTTGCACGCAAGGGCCTGTGTGTGTGTGTGTGTGTGTGTGTGTGTGTGTGTGTGTGTGTGTGTGTGTGTGTGTGTGTGTGTGTGTGTGTGTGTGAAACAAATAAAGATAAATATAGCTAGTGCGGCCACGAGCGGTCGTGCAGGGTAGAGGCTGCGCGAAAACGCCTCTAAAACAAGCGCGTGCCCACGCCCGATCCGTGGAAGCACTTAGAACTAGCAAACGTACTAGCAGAAATCAACGATCGCACACGGGTCATTGAGTGTGTACAGGGTTCGTCTGCGTGTGTGGCATTGGGCAATCTAGCGGCAACCGAGTGGCCTGAAGGCGGAACCGGCCAACCCGTCGCCCTCACCATCGTTGTGCTTCGAGATGAACTATTGCTAAAGATGATCGTCCTCTTCAACCACGGCGCTACCAGAGTTACCACGACATGCGCCTTAAAAGCGTTCTCGTTTGGGTCAGCGCCACCAGAATTGAATCGGCAAGTCAGCGGATATTAAACAACTCGTAACGAAGACCCTCTCCGCGACCTCGCGGCCAGTGTGCGCAGTGTACAGCAAATGACAAACGATGTTGCGAGCGATATATCGGAAAAACTTTGCACTGACGCGACAGTCGCCACTGCAGGTTGTGCGAGTCTCACGCAAAGTGCCATATCAAACGTGCACAAGCTAGTGACAAGCAACTTCACCAGATCCGTAGATTCTGCATACGCTCGGATAGGAATGAAAGTATCGAGAGATAACACCGACACAAGTTGCGCGACGGCGCTGGCTGCAGTCGCTACAACACTGGATTTATTAATCAACGTAATTGTGATCGTAATGGCGTTTCGAGTGTGCACCAGAAACTACAACCAGTACTACAGAAAACTGGCATGAGGCTCGCGGTCTAACGTTATGTTGGTGTCTCGCATCGACCGTCGACGGCCGTTTGCCAGCGGCTGAAAATGGCAGTTGACGAAATGGAAACGCCGACCGTCGATAGTGCACTCTCGCAAGTTCCAACCGCACCATCTCAGGAGACAGACCACAGAGTCATATTAGCGGAGGGTAGATAGAAAATGCGCAAACCGCCGCAACCGCCCATATACATACTATACGAGTTCAACATAGAGTGGAGTAAGAAGTTACTACCGATTGTATTTCCAACGTGCAAGCAGCTGGTGTTTGACGCTTTACTTGAGTATCACAGAGGTTGCGATGTCCTGTGTTCTACGAGCGCATGGAAACAAGTGAACAAACTTCTACGGACCGTACTGTTGGGGTATGAGCGAGCTGCAAAATCAATACACGCTAGACATGCGGACTTTGCCCCGTTACTGGACACGCATATCGCCACAACAAAACCGGGTCAAGTGTTCGGGGCGTCACCGCGCTCGACTATACACGTCTTGGCCTACCACGAGTACATGAGCCCACAGATCCTAAGCGAGGTAGAAGCCGTTGTGTCTACCCAACGCAAATTCAGCACAGCCGTGCGCGCTAAGACAAGTCCCTCTAGACTGCTGGAAATTTTGGAAACGTGGAAGGCTGGCATGTACGCGATTTCTACACATCTCAACGGTATGATCGCGATACTCTCGGCCGCACAACAACTAATGGTCATGTGTTCAGAAGGTCTGATCAGGTCTGACATGACCGGTTGTCAATCGACGTCGAGCGTGCACTCACACACGGATATCCTGGCGTACAGTAAAATGACGTCGACCTCTAAGCTCACGTTGATCGCCGATGTTTCGAAGGGCAATCGAGTGTGTTGGCTGACGAAAGCTATGGTGACCGACGGTCGCGTCGACTACAATGTGCCTCATTGCGACTGGAGAGGCGTATGTGATCCTTTGCAAATCGATAACACCACCGCGGTCGAGTGCGAAGTCACGGTCGGCGGCGTGTTGTCCTTACTGTGGCCCATACAATGTGACGGTCCGTGTGACGGACCGGTGTGTTACGACCCGACTAACGAAACGTACCAGGTGATAACATTGCATCCGCCCATTACAGCGGAGCGAGCGTTTCGCCACACTCCCAAACCAAGGTTAATAGTTGTAGCGCACGCCCTTTCGGACCTCGGTGCACGTGAAACACTGGCGTACACTCACAACATCACGCTCGACACAGCTCAAGCGTTACGCGAAACAAAGGACGTGTTCAAATCCATAGAGAATATACGGTCTTTAGCGTATGCGTATATAAAGGAGGTCGATGACATTTACATACCTGGCGGCGTGGGCACCACAGTAGAACAACAAGGTGCTCTCAAGCGCACACAGATACTGGCCGCATTATCACTCGCGATGTCTATCCTGACATGCCCGTTTCTGATTTCTATGTATATTAAATTATGACAAGAGCTACGGTGGTTACGATTACACTCTGACCACGTGCCTTAGTTTCTGCTAGTGACCTATAAATACATTTGCCCACTTGCTCTCACTGCCATTAAAGCGGCTGTACCCACACGTACAACACCCAAGAAAAAAAAAGATCTCGCTGTCTGTACTGGGTGTACTCTCAGTAGTCGCAGTTGCTCAGGCCATGGTGGTACGCTCACATAACGCCTCTGAGAACCGTCCCATCACACCACCTCCTACACTACTCGCGAAGGAGTATTCAACACCCCCTTTGTACGAAGACAACCATTATAACGAGCACAGCACAACGCTTGCCGCACGTGAAGACAACATGCAGGAGACAACGCTACCACCTGTCGTGAGAACAACGGATTCGAGTGACAACGATCGCGACTATGACGAGCACATTACAGCACCCTCTGTGCACGAAGACCAGGTGCAGGAGACAACGCTACCACCTGTCGTGAGAAACAAGAGTTTGGTTAACAATGATCATCGTCGTGTCCCATTGTAAACTGAGCGTGCCATCGCACACATCGTACATGTGTGTTAACCCACCTGTATGCGACAGACTTTGTGTGTTGCATGACATCGAGATGTATTGACGTCTGTGTCAATACAGGACTCTCTATAAGCCGGGAGCTGGACGCTAACGACCCGTGCATGCGCCACACAAAAGGTATCGTACATGTGCTAACCCACCTGTATGCGACAGACTTTGTGTGTTGCATGACATTGAGATGTATTGACGTCTGTGTCAATACAGGACTCTCTAAGCTGGGAGCTGGACGCTAACAACCCGTGCATGCGCCACACAAAAAGGTATCGTACATGTGTTAACCCACCTGTATGCGACAGACTTTGTGTGTTGCATGACATCGAGATGAATTGACGTCTGTGTCAATACAGGACTCTCTAAGCTGGGAGCTGGACGATAACGACCCGTGCATGCGCCACACAAAAGGTAACTCGACTAACTACAAAACGCATATTGTGATGTAGAAAGTTGGCTCGACTGTTTGAATCAGCTGCAGCTGCGGTTTACTCACAAAGTGAATCGCACGCTTGTTAGAAGTACATTCGGAGCACTTAAAAAATACATTGCTCTCATCGAGTTCCGTCTCAGCGTTCACCGGCTGATGGGCAAGAGCGTGACATGGGATCGCCAGGAACTTACTTAAGGACTATCATCTCATTTGGCATTTACTCACGGACCCAAGAAACCAGTTCCGAAAAATGGTCGAGAATTATAACTTGTCTAATAGCAACTGGAAGATATGTTGCGTCATAAGCCTCTGATGGTTCACAAGGTGCACGGTCCACTCGAAATCCTAATGCTGTATTTGTAGTACATACACTAAGTCTTCTCTGTTGATGTCGGACTAGAGTTTTATTAGAGTTTTACTTTGCAACAATGGGATTCGAGCAATTGATGTGTATATTTTTAATAGTGCACAATGCTACTATTCCTAGGCTGAATGTACGACATGGCTCTTATGTATCATTATGTATCGTTTCCATTAAGTACTAATGGCATTTACTCACGGACCCAAGAAACCAGTTCCGAAAAATGGTCGAGAATTATAACTTGTCTAATAGCAACTGGAAGATATGTTGCGTCATAAGCCTCTGATGGTTCACAAGGTGCACGGTCCACTCTAAATCCTAATGCTGTATTTGTAGTACATACACTAAGTCTTCTCTGTTGATGTCAGACTAGAGTTTTATTAGAGTTTTACTTTGCAACAATGGGATTCGAGCAATTGATGTGTATATTTTTAATAGTGCACAATGCTACTATTCCTAGGCTGAATGTGTGACATGGCTCTTATGTATCATTATGTATCGTTTCCATTAAGTACTAATTTAAATAAAGTCCCTCTGTCCTCAGTGCTAGGTTGTGGGTTTAAATGGCAAGACGCTCCTCGGGGCGCATATTGCTTGGGCCTCTCTCCTGGATGCCCTCTGTCAGACCAAGTGGTGACATGTGGCAAGACGCTCCTCGGGGCGCGTCTTGCTTGGGCCTCTCTCATGGAGGCCCTCTGTCAGACCCAGTGTTGACATGTGTCAAGACGCTCCTCGGGGGGCGTCTTGCTTTGGCCTCTCTCCTGGAAGCACTCAGTCAGACCGAGTGCTGACATGTGGCAAGAAGCTCCTCGGGGCGCGTCTTGCTTGGGCCTCTCTCCAGAAGGCCCTCAATCAGACCCAGTGTTGACACGTGGCAAGACGCTCCTCGGGGCGCGTCTTGCTTGGGCCTCTCTCCTGGAGGCGCTCAGTCAGACTGAGTAGTGACATGTGGCCTGACGCTCCTCGGGGCGCGTGTTGCTTGGGCCTCTCTCCTGGAGGCGCTCAGTCAGACCAAGTGGTGACATGTGGCAAGACAATCCTCGGGGCGCATCTTGCTTGGGCCTCTCTCCTGGAGGCCCTCTGTCAGACCCAGTGTTGACATGTGGCAAGAAACTCCTCGGGGCGCGTCTTGCTTGGGCCTCTCTCATGGAGGCCCTCTGTCAGACCCAGTGTTGACATGTGTCAAGACGCTCCTCGGGGCGCGTCTTGCTTTGGCCTCTCTCCTGGAGGCGCTCAGTCAGACCGAGTGCTGACAGGTGGCAAGAAGCTCCTCGGGGCGCATCTTGCTTGGGCTTCTCTCCTGGAGGCCCTCAGTAAGACCCATTGTTGACATGTGGCAAGACGCTCCTCGGGGCGCGTCTTGCTTGGGCCTCTCTCCTGGAGGCGCTCAGTCAGACTGAGTAGTGACATGTGGCCTGACGCTCCTCGGGGCGCGTGTTGCTTGGGCCTCTCTCCTGGAGGGGCTCAGTCAGACCAAGTGGTGACATGTGGCAAGACACTCCTCGGGGCGCGTCTTGCTTGGGCCTCTCTCCTGGAGGCCCTCTGTCATACCCAGTGTTGACATGTGTCAAGACGCTCCTCGGGGCGCGTCTTGCTTGGGCTTCTCTCCTGGAGGCCCTCAGTCAGACCCATTGTTGGCATGTGGCAAGACGCACCTCGGGGCGCGTCTTGCTTGGGCCTCTCTCCTGGAGGCGCTCAGTCAGACCGAGTGCTGACATGTGGCAAGACGCTCCTCGGGCCGCGTGTTGCTTGGGCTTCTCTCCTGGAGGCCCTCAGTCAGACCCATTGTTGACATGTGGCAAGACGCTCCTCGGGGCGCGTCTTGCTTGGGCCTCTCTCCTGGAGGCGCTCAGTCAGACCGAGTGCTGACATGTGGCAAGACGCTCCTCGGGGCGCGTCTTGCTTGGGCCTCTCTCCTGGAGGCGCTCAGTCAGACTGAGTAGTGACATGTGGCCTGACGATCCTCGGGGCACGTCTTGCTTGGGCCTCTCTCGTGGAGGCCCTCTGTCAGACCCATTGTTGACATGTGGCAAGACGCTCCTCGGGGCGCGTCTTGCTTGGGCTTCTCTCCTGGAGGCGCTCAGACAGACCCAGTGTTGACATGTGACAAGATGCTCCTCGGGGCGCGTCTTGCTTGGGCCTCTCTCCTGGAGGCGCTCAGTCAGAACCAGAGGTGACATGTGGCAAGACGCTCCTCGGGGCGCGTCTTGATTGGTCCTCTCTCCTGGAGGCCCTCTGTCAGACCCAGTGTTGACATGTGGCAAGACGCTCCTTCGGGCGCATCTTGCTTGGGCCTCTCTCCTGGAGGCCCTCAGTCAGACCCATTGTTGACATGTGGCAAGACGCTCCTCGGGGCGCATCTTGCTTGGGCCTCTCTCCTGGAGGCGCTCAGTCAGACCCAGTGTTGACATGTGGCAAGACGCTCCTCGGGGCGCGTCTTGCTTGGGCCTCTCTCCTGGAGGCGCTCAGTCAGACCCAGTGTTGACATGTGGCAAGACGCTCCTCGGGGCGCGTCTTGCTTGGGCCTCTCTCCTGGAGGCGCTCATTCAGACCCAGTGGTGACATGTGGCAAGACGCTCCTCGGGGCGCGTATTGCTTGGGCCTCTCTCCTGAATGCCCTCTGTCAGACCGAGTGTTGACATGTGGCAAGACGCACCTCGGGGCGCGTCTTGCTTGGGCCTCTCTCCTGGAGGCGCTCAGTCAGACCGAGTGCTGACATGTGGCAAGACGCTCCTCGGGCCGCGTGTTGCTTGGGCTTCTCTCCTGGAGGCCCTCAGTCAGACCCATTGTTGACATGTGGCAAGACGCTCCTCGGGGCGCGTCTTGCTTGGGCCTCTCTCCTGGAGGCGCTCAGTCAGACCGAGTGCTGACATGTGGCAAGACGCTCCTCGGGGCGCGTCTTGCTTGGGCCTCTCTCCTGGAGGCGCTCAGTCAGACTGAGTAGTGACATGTGGCCTGACGATCCTCGGGGCACGTCTTGCTTGGGCCTCTCTCGTGGAGGCCCTCTGTCAGACCCATTGTTGACATGTGGCAAGACGCTCCTCGGGGCGCGTCTTGCTTGGGCTTCTCTCCTGGAGGCGCTCAGACAGACCCAGTGTTGACATGTGACAAGATGCTCCTCGGGGCGCGTCTTGCTTGGGCCTCTCTCCTGGAGGCGCTCAGTCAGAACCAGAGGTGACATGTGGCAAGACGCTCCTCGGGGCGCGTCTTGATTGGTCCTCTCTCCTGGAGGCCCTCTGTCAGACCCAGTGTTGACATGTGGCAAGACGCTCCTTCGGGCGCATCTTGCTTGGGCCTCTCTCCTGGAGGCCCTCAGTCAGACCCATTGTTGACATGTGGCAAGACGCTCCTCGGGGCGCATCTTGCTTGGGCCTCTCTCCTGGAGGCGCTCAGTCAGACCCAGTGTTGACATGTGGCAAGACGCTCCTCGGGGCGCGTCTTGCTTGGGCCTCTCTCCTGGAGGCGCTCAGTCAGACCCAGTGTTGACATGTGGCAAGACGCTCCTCGGGGCGCGTCTTGCTTGGGCCTCTCTCCTGGAGGCGCTCATTCAGACCCAGTGGTGACATGTGGCAAGACGCTCCTCGGGGCGCGTATTGCTTGGGCCTCTCTCCTGAATGCCCGCTGTCAGACCGAGTGTTGACATGTGGCAAGACTCTCCTCGGGGCGCGTCTTGCTTGGGCTTCTCTCATGGAGGCCCTCAGTCCGACCCAGTGTTGACATATGTCAAGACGCTCCTCGGGGCGTGTCTTGCTTGGGTCTCTCTCCTGGAGGCGCTCAGTCAGACCCAGTGTTGACATGTGGCAAGACACTCCTCTGGGCGCATCTTGCTTGGGCTTCTCTCCTGGAGGCCCTCAGTCAGACCCATTGTTGACATGTGGCAAGACGCTCCTCGGGGCACGTCTTGCTTGGGCCTCTCTCCTGGAGGCGCTCAGTCAGACCGAGTAGTGACATGTGGCAAGACGCTCCTCGGGGCGCGTCTTGCTTGGACCTCCCTCCTGGAGGCGCTCAGTCAGACCGAGTAGTGACATTTGGCAAGACGCTCCTCGGGGCGCGTCTTGCTTGGACCTCTCTCCTGGAGGCGCTCAGTTAGACCGAGTAGTGACATGTGGCAAGACGCTCCTCGGGGCGCGTCTTGCTTGGGCCTCTCTCCTGGAGGCGCTCAGTCAGACCGAGTGCTGACATAAGGCAAGACGCTCCTCGGGGCGCGTCTTGCTGGGACCTCTCTCCTGGAGGTGCTCAATCAGACCCAGTGGTGACACGTGGCAAGACGCTCCTCTGGGCGCGTCTTGCTTGGGCCTCTCTCCTGGAGGAGCTCAGTCAGACCCAGTGGTGACACGTGGCAAGACGCTCCTCGGGGCGCATCTTGCTTGGGCCTCTCTCCTGGAGGCGCTAAGTCAGACCCAGTGTTGAAACGTGGCAAGACGCTCCTCGGGGCGCGTCCTGCTTGGGCCTCTCTCCTGGAGGCGCTCAGTCAGACACAGTGTTGACATGTGGCAAGACACTCCTCGGGGCGCGTCTTGCTTGGGCTTCTCTCATGGAGGCCCTCAGTAAGACCCATTGTTGACATGTGGAAAGAAGCTCCTCGGGGCGCGTATTGCTTGGGCCTCTCTCCTGGATGCCCTCTGTCAGACCCAGTGTTGACATGTGGCAAGACTCTCCTCGGGGCACGTCTTGCTTGGACCTCTCTCCTGGAGGCGCTCAGTCAGTCCGAGTAGTGACATGTGGCAAGACGCTCCTCGGGGCGCGTCTTGCTTGGGCCTCTCTCCTGGAGGCGCTCAATTAGACCCAGTGTTGACATGTGGCAAGACGCTCCTCGGGGCGCGTCTTGCTTGGGCTTCTCTCCTGGAGGCCATCAGTCAGACCCATTGTTGACATGTGGCAAGACGCTCCTCGGGGCGCGTCTTTGCTGGGGCCTCTCTCCTGGAGGCGCTCAGTCAGACCCAGTGTTGACATGTGTCAAGACGCTCCTCGGGCGTTTCTTGCTTGCGCCTCTCAGCTGGTGGCGCTCAGTAAGACCCAGAGGTGACATGTGGCAAGACGCTCCTCAGGCCTCTCTCCTGGAGGCGCTCAGTCAGACCCAGTGTTGACATGTGGCAAGACGCTCCTCGGGGAGCTTCTTGCTTGGGCCTCTCTCCTGGAGGTGCTCAGTCAGACCCAGTGTTGACATGTGGCAAGACGCTCCTCGGGGCGCGTCTTGCTGGGGCTTCTCTCATGGAGGCACTCAGTCAGACCCAGTGTTGACATGTGGCAAAATGCTCGTCGGGGCACGTCTTGCTTGGGCCTCTCTCCTGGAGGCGCTCAGTCAGACCCAGAGGAGACATGTGTCAAGACGCTCCTCGGGGCGCGTCTTGCTTGGGCCTCTCTCCTGGAGGCGCTCAGTCAGACCGAGTGCTGACATGTTGCAAGACGCTCCTCCGGGCACGTCTTGCTTGGGCCTCTCTCCTGGAGGCGCTCAGTCAGACCCAGTGTTCAGCTGTGGCAAGACGCTCCTCGGGGCGCGTCTTGCTTGGGCCTCTCTCCTGGAGGCGCTCAGTCAGACCCAGTGTTGACACGTGGCAAGACGCTCCTCGGGGCGCGTCTTGCTTGGGCCTCTCTCCTGGAGGCACTCAGTCAGACCCAGTGTTGGCATGTGGCAAGACACTCCTCGGGGCGCGTCTTGGTTGGGCCTCTCTCCTGGAGGCGCTCATTCAGACCCAGTGGTGACATGTGGCAAGACGCTCCTCGGGGCGCGTATTGCTTGGGCCTCTCTCCTGAATGCCCTCTGTCAGACCGAGTGTTGACATGTAGCAAGACTCTCCTCGGGGCGCGTCTTGCTTGGGCTTCTCTCATGGAGTTCCTCAGTCCGACCCAGTGTTGACATGTGGCAAGACGCTCCTCTGGGCGCGTCTTGCTTGGGCTTCTCTCCTGGAGGCCCTCAGTCAGACCCATTGTTGACATGTGGCAAGACGCTCCTCGGGGCACGTCTTGCTTGGGCCTCTCTCCTGGAGGCGCTCAGTCAGACCGAGTAGTGACATGTGGCAAGATGCTCCTCGGGGCGCGTCTTGCTTGGACCTCCCTCCTGGAGGCGCTCAGTCAGACCGAGTAGTGACATTTGGCAAGGCGCTCCTCGGGGCGCGTCTTGCTTGGACCTCTCTCCTGGAGGCGCTCAGTTAGACCGAGTAGTGACATGTGGCAAGACGCTCCTCGGGGCACGTCTTGCTTGGGCCTCTCTAATGGAGGCGCTCAGTCAGACCGAGTGCTGACATAAGGCAAGATGCTCCTCGGGGCGCGTCTTGCTGGGGCCTCTCTCCTGGAGGAGCTCAGTCAGACCCAGTGGTGACACGTGGCAAGACGCCCCTCGGGGCGCACCTTGCTTGGGCCTCTCTCCTGGAGGCGCTAAGTCAGACCCAGTGTTGACACGTGGCAAGACGCTCCTCGGGGCGCGTCTTGCTTGGGCCTCTCTCCTGGAGGCGCTCAGTCAGACCCAGTGTTGACATGTGGCAAGACTCTCCTCGGGGCGCGTCTTGCATGGACCTCTCTCCTGGAGGCGCTCAGTCAGACCGAGTAATGACATGTGGCAAGACGCTCCTCGGGGCGCGTCTTGCTTGGGCATCTCTCCTGGAGGCGCTCAATTAGACCCAGTGTTGACATGTGGCAAGACGCTCCTCGGGGCGCTTCTTGCTTTGGCCTCTCTCCTGGAGGCGCTCAGTCCGACCGAGTGCTGACATGTGCCCCGGAGGCACTCAGTCAGACCGAGTAGTGACATGTGGCAAGACGCTCCTCGGGGCGCATCTTGCTTGGGCCTCTCTCCAGAAGGCCCTCAATCAGACCCAGTGTTGACACGTGGCAAGACGCTCCTCGGGGCGCGTCTTGCCTTATGTCAGCACTCGGTCTGACTGAGCGCCTCCATTAGAGAGGCCCAAGCAAGACGCGCCCCGAGCAGTGTCTTGCCACATGTCAACAATGGGTCTGACTGAGGGCCTCCAGGAGAGAAGCCCAAGCAAGACGCGCCCAGAGGAGCGTCTTGCCACATGTCAACACTGGGTCGGACTGAGGAACTCCATGAGAGAAGCCCAAGCAAGACGCGCCCCGAGGAGAGTCTTGCCACATGTCAACACTCGGTCTGACAGAGGGCATTCAGGAGAGAGGCCCAAGCAATACGCGCCCCGAGGAGCGTCTTGCCACATGTCACCACTGGGTCTGAATGAGCGCCTCCAGGAGAGAGGCCCAACCAAGACGCGCCCCGAGGAGTGTCTTGCCACATGCCAACACTGGGTCTGACTGAGCGCCTCCAGGAGAGAGGCCCAAGCAAGATGCGCCCCGAGGAGCGTCTTCCCACGTGTCAACACTGGGTCTGACTGAGCGCCTCCAGGAGAGAGGCCCAAGCAAGACGAGCCCCGAGGAGCGTCTTGCCAAATGTGAACACTGGGTCTGACTGAGCGTCTCCAGGAGAGAGGCCCAAGCAAGACGCGCCCGGAGGAGCGTCTTGCAACATGTCAGCACTCGGTCTGACTGAGCGCCTCCAGGAGAGAGGCCTAAGCAAGACGCGCCCCGAGGAGCGTCTTGACACATGTCTCCTCTGGGTCTGAATGAGCACCTCCAGGAGAGAGGCCCAAGCAAGAAGCGCCCCGAGGAGCGTCTTGCCACATGTCAACACTGGGTCTGACTGAGCGCCTCCAGGAGAGAGGCCCAAGGAGCGTCTTGCCACATGTCACCTCTGGGTCTGACTGAGCGCCTCCAGGAGAGAGGCGCAAGCAAGAAACGCCCGAGAAGCGTCTTGACACATGTCAACACTGGGTCTGACTGAGCGCCTCCAGGAGAGAGGCCCCAGCAAGACGCGCCCCGAGGAGCGTCTTGCCACATGTCAGAACTCTGTCTGACTGAGCGCCTCCAGGAGAGAGGCCCAAGCAAGAAGCGCCCCGAGGAGCGTCTTGCCACATGTCAACAATGGGTCTGACTGAGGGCCTCCAGGAGAGAAGCCCAAGCAAGACGCGCCCCGAGGAGCGTCTTGCCACATGTCACTACTCGGTTCGACTGAGCGCCTCCAGGAGAGAGGTCCAAGCAAGACGCACCCCGAGGAGAGTCTTGCCACACGTCAACACTGGGTCTGACAGAGGGCATCCAGGAGAGAGGCCCAAGCAATACGCGCCCCGAGGAGCCTCTTGCCACATGTCAACAATGGGTCTGACTGAGGGCCTCCAGGAGAGAAGCCAAAGCAAGACGCGCCCCGAGGAGCTTCTTTCCACATGTCAACAATGGGTCTTACTGAGGGCCTCCATGAGAGAAGCCCAAGCAAGACGCGCCCCGAGGAGTGTCTTGCCACATGTCAACACTGTGTCTGACTGAGCGCCTCCAGGAGAGAGGCCCAAGCAAGATGCGCCCCGAGGAGCGTCTTGCCACGTGTCACCACTGGGTCTGACTGAGCTCCTCCAGGAGAGAGGCCCAAGCAAGACGTGCCCAGAGGAGCGTCTTGCCACGTGTCACCACTGGGTCTGATTGAGCACCTCCAGGAGAGAGGCCCCAGCAAGACGCGCCCCGAGGAGCGTCTTGCCTTATTTCAGCACTCGGTCTGACTGAGCGCCTCCAGGAGAGAGGCCCAAGCAAGACGCGCCCAGAGGAGCGTCTTGCCACATGTCAACACTGGGTCTGACTGAGCGCCTCCAGGAGAGAGGCCCAAGCAAGACACGCCCCGAGGAGCGTCTTGACACATGTCAACACTGGGTCGGACTGAGGGCCTCCATGAGAGAAGCCCAAGCAAGACGCGCCCCGAGGAGAGTCTTGCCATCAGACCCAGAGGTGACATGTGGCAAGACGCTCCTCGGGCCTCTCTCCTGGAGGCGCTCAGTCAGACCCAGTGTTGACATGTGGCAAGACGCTCCTCGGGGCGCTTCTTGCTTGGGCCTCTCTCCTGGAGGTGCTCAGTCAGACCCAGTGTTGACATGTGGCAAGACGCTCCTCGGGGCGCGTCTTGCTGGGGCTTCTCTCATGGAGGCACTCAGTCAGACCCTGTGTTGACATGTGGCAAGATGCTCGTCGGGGCACGTCTTGCTTGGGCCTCTCTCCTGGAGGCGCTCAGTCAGACCCAGAGGAGACATGTGTCAAGACGCTCCTCGGGGCGCGTCTTGCTTGGGCCTCTCTCCTGGAGGCGCTCAGTCAGACCGAGTGCTGACATGTTGCAAGACGCTCCTCCGGGCGCGTCTTGCTTGGGCCTCTCTCCTGGAGGCGCTCAGTCAGACCCAGTGTTCACATGTGGCAAGACGCTCCTCGGGGCGCGTCTTGCCTTGGGCCTCTCTCCTGGAGGCGCTCAGTCAGACCCAGTGTTGACACGTGGCAAGACGCTCCTCGGGGCGCGTCTTGCTTGGGCCTCTCTCCTGGAGGCGCTCAGTCAGACCCAGTGTTAGCATGTGGCAAGACACTCCTCGGGGCGCGTCTTGGTTGGGCCTCTCTCCTGGAGGCGCTCATTCAGACCCAGTGGTGACATGTGGCAAGACGCTCCTCGGGGCGCGTATTGCTTGGACCTCTCTCCTGAATGTCCTCTGTCAGACCGAGTGTTGACATGTGGCAAGACTCTCCTCGGGGCGCGTCTTGCTGGGGCGTCTCTCCTGGAGGCGCTCAGTCAGACCCAGTGCTGACATGTGGCAAGACGCTCCTCGGGGCGCGTCTTGCTTGGGCCTCTCTCCTGGAGGCGCTCAGTCAGACTGAGTAGTGACATGTGGCCTGACGCTCCTCGGGGCGCGTCTTGCTTGGGCCTCTCTCCTGGAGGCGCTCAGTCAGACCCAGTGGTGACATGTGGCAAGACACTCCTCGGGGCGCGTCTTGCTTGGGCCTCTCTCCTGGAGGCCCTCTGTCAGACCCAGTGTTGACATGTGTCAAGACGCTCCTCGGGGCGCGTCTTGCTTGGGCTTCTCTCCTGGAGGCCCTCAGTCAGACCCATTGTTGACATGTGGCAAGACGCTCCTCGGGGCGCGTCTTGCTTGGGCTTCTCTCCTGGAGGCGCTCAGACAGACCCAGTGTTGACATATGACAAGACGCTCCTCGGGGCGCGTCTTGCTTGGGCCTCTCTCCTGGAGGCGCTCAGTCAGAACCAGAGGTGACATGTGGCAAGACGCTCTTCGGGGCGCGTCTTGCTTGGGCCTCTCTCCTGGAGGCCCTCTGTCAGACCCAGTGTTGACATGTGGCAAGACGCTCCTCAGGCCTCTCTCCTGGAGACGCTCAGTCAGACCCTGTGTTGACATGTGGCAAGATGCTCGTCGGGGCACGTCTTGCTTGGGCCTCTCTCCTGGAGGCCCTCTGTCAGACCGAGTGCTGACATAAGGCAAGACGCGCCCCGAGGAGCGTCTTGCCACGTGTCAACACTGGGTCTGATTGAGGGCCTTCTGGAGAGAGGCCCAAGCAAGACGCGCCCCGAGGAGCGTCTTGCCACATGTCACTACTCGGTCTGACTGAGTGCCTCCGGGGCACATGTCAGGACTCGGTCGGACTGAGCGCCTCCAGGAGAGAGGCCAAAGCAAGACGCGCCCCGAGGAGCGTCTTGACACATGTCAACACTGGGTCTGACAGAGGGTATTCAGGAGAGAGGCCCAAGCAATACGCGCCCCGAGTAGCATCTTGCCACATGTCACCACTGGGTCTGAATGAGCGCCTCCAGGAGAGAAGCCCAAGCAAAACGCGCCCCGAGGAGCGTCTTGCCACATGTCAACACTGGGTCTAATTGAGCGCCTCCAGGAGAGAGGCCCAAGCAAGACGCGCCCCGAGGAGCGTCTTGCCACATGTCATTACTCGGTCTGACTGAGCGCCTCCAGGAGAGAGGTCCAAGCAAGACGCGCCCCGAGGAGAGTCTTGCCACATGTCAACACTGGGTCTGACTGAGCGCCTCCAGGAGAGAGGCCCAAGCACGACGCGCCCCGAGGAGTGTCTTGCCACGTGTCAACACTGGGTCTGACTTAGCGCCTCCAGGAGAGAGGCCCAAGCAAGGTGCGCCCCGAGGGGCGTCTTGCCACGTGACACCACTGGGTCTGACTGAGCTCCTCCAGGAGAGAGGCCCCAGCAAGACGCGCCCCGAGGAGCGTCTCGCCTTATGTCAGCACTCGGTCTGACTGAGCGCCTCCATTAGAGAGGCCCAAGCAAGACGTGCCCCGAGGAGCGTCTTGCCACATGTCACTACTCGGTCTAACTGAGCGCCTCCAGGAGAGAGGTCCAAGCAAGAAGCGCCCCGAGGAGCGTCTTGCCAAATGTCACTACTCGGTCTGACTGTGCGCCTCCAGGAGGGAGGTCCAAGCAAGACGCGCCCCGAGGAGCATCTTGCCACATGTCACTACTCGGTCTGACTGAGTGCCTCCAGGAGAGAGGCCCAAGCAAGACGTGCCCCGAGGAGCGTCTTGCCACATGTCAACAATGGGTCTGACTGAGGGCCTCCAGGAGAGAAGCCCAAGCAAGACGCGCCCAGAGGAGCGTCTTGCCACATGTCAACACTGGGTCGGACTGAGGAACTCCATGAGAGAAGCCCAAGCAAGATGCGCCCCGAGGAGAGTCTTGCCACATGTCAACACTCGGTCTGACAGAGGGCATTCAGGAGAGAGGCCCAAGCAATACGCGCCCCGAGGAGCGTCTTGCCACATGTTACCACTGGGTCTGACTGAGCGCCTCCAGGAGAGAGGCCCAAGCAAGACGCGCCCCGAGGAGCTTCTTGCCACGTGTCAACACTGGGTCTGACTGAGCGCCTCCAAGAGAGAGGCCCAAGCAAGACGCGCCCCGAGGAGCTTCTTTCCACATGTCAACAATGGGTCTTACTGAGGGCCTCCATGAGAGAAGCCCAAGCAAGACGCGCCCCGAGGAGTGTCTTGCCACATGTCAACACTGTGTCTGACTGAGCGCCTCCAGGAGAGAGGCCCAAGCAAGATGCGCCCGGAGGAGCGTCTTGCCACATGTCAACACTGGGTCTGACAGAGGGCCTCCAGGAGAGAGGCCCAAGCAAGACGTGCCCCGAGGAGCGTCTTGTCACATGTCAACACTGGGTCTTTCTGAGCGCCTCCAGGAGAGAAGCCCAAGCAAGACGCGCCCCGAGGAGCGTCTTGCCAAATGTCAGCACTCGGTCTGACTGAGCGCCTCCAGGAGAGAGGCCCAAGCAAGACACGCCCCGAGGAGCGTCTTGCCACATGTCAACAATGGGTCTGACTGAGGGCCTCCAGGAGAGAAGCCCAAGCAACACACGGCCCGAGGAGCGTCATGCTACATGTCAGCACTCGGTCTGACTGAGCGCCTCCAGGAGAGATCAGGAGAGGTCAGACCCAGTGTTGACATGTGGCAAAACGCTCCTCCGGGCACATCTTGCTTGGGCCTCTCTCCTGGAGGCCCTCAGTAAGACCCATTGTTGACATGTGGCAAGACGCTCCTCGGGGCGCGTCTTGCTTGGGCCTCTCTCCAGAAGGCCCTCAATCAGACCCAGTGTTGACATGTGGCAAGACGCTCCACGGGGCGCGTCTTGCTTGGGCTTCTCTCCTGGAGGCCCTCAGTCAGACCCATTGTTGACATGTGGCAAGACGCTCCTCGGGGCGCGTCTTGCTTGGGCCTCTCTCCTGGAGGCGCTCAGTCAGACCCAGTGTTGACATGTGGCAAGACGCTCCACGGGGCGCGTCTTGCTTGGGCTTCTCTCCTGGAGGCCCTCAGTCAGACCCATTGTTGACATGTGGCAAGACGCTCCTCGGGGCACGTCTTGCTTGGGCCTCTCTCCTGGAGGCGCTCAGTCAGACCCAGTGTTGACATGTGGCAAGACGCTCCTCGGGGCGCGTCTTGCTTGGGCCTCTCTCCTGGAGGCGCTCAGTCAGACCGAGTGCTGACATGTGGCAAGACGCTCCTCGGGGCACATCTTGCTTGGGCTTCTCTCCTGGAGGCCCTCAGTCAGACCCAGTGTTGACATGTGGCAAGACGCTCCTCGGGGCGCGTCTTGCTTGGGCTTCTCTCCTGGAGGCCCTCAGTCAGACCCATTGTTGACATTTGGCAAGACGCTCCTCGGGGCACGTCTTGCTTGGGCCTCTCTCCTGGAGGTGCTCAGTCAGACCGAGTAGTGACATGTGGCAAGACGCTCCTCGGGGCGCGTCTTGCTTGGACCTCCCTCCTGGAGGCGCTCAGTCAGACCGAGTAGTGACATGTGGCAAGACGCTCCTCGGGGCGTGTCTTGCTTGGACCTCTCTCCTGGAGGCGCTCAGTTAGACCGAGTAGTGACATGTGGCAAGACGCTCCTCGGGGCGGGTCTTGCTTGGGCCTCTCTCCTGGAGGCGCTCAGTCAGAACTGGAAGATATGTTGCGTCATAAGCCTCTGATGGTTCACCAGGTGCACGGTCCACTCGAAATCCTAATGCTGTATTTGTAGTACATACACTAAGTCTTCTCTGTTGATGTCAGACTAGAGTTTTATTAGAGTTTTACTTTGCAACAATGGGATTCGAGCAATTGATGTGTATATTTTTAATAGTGCACAATGCTACTATTCCTAGGCTGAATGTATGACATGGCTCTTATGTATCATTATGTATCGTTTCTATTAAGTACTAATTTAAATAAAGTCCCTCTGTCCTCAGTGCTAGGTTGTGGTTTTAATACACATTATTATGATCAACCTGTTGAATAGTAGAAGCCCCATACAATGTGACGGTCCGTGTGACGGACCGGTGTGTTACGACCCGACTAACGAAACGTACCAGGTGATAACATTGCATCTGCCCATTACAGCGGAGCGAGCGTTTCGCCACACTCCCAAACCAAGGTTAATAGTTGTAGCGCACGCCCTTTCGGACCTCGGTGCACGCGAAACACTGGTGTACACTCACAACATCACGCTCGAGACAGCTCAAGCGTTACGCGAAACAAAGGACGTGTTCAAATCCATAGAGAATATACGGTCTTTAGCGTATGCGTATATAAAGAAGGTCGATGACATTTACAGACCCGGCGGCGTGGGCACCACAGTAGAACAACAAGGTGCTCTCAAGCGCACACAGATACTGGCCGCATTATCACTCGCGATGTCTATCCTGACATACCCGTTTCTGATTTCTATGTATATTAAATTATGACAAGAGCTACTTTAGGTGGTTACGATTACACTCTGACCACGTGCCTTAGTTTCTGCTAGTGACCTATAAATACATTTGCCCACTTGCTCTCACTGCCATTAAAGCGGCTGTACCCACACGTACAACACCCAAGAAAAAAAATTTATCTCGCTGTCTGTACTGGGTGTACTCTCAGTAGTCGCAGTTGCTCAGGCCATGGTGGTACGCTCACATAACGCCTCTGAGATACGTTCCATCACACCACCTCCTAGACTACTCGCGAAGGAGTATTCAACACCCCCTTTGTACGAAGACAACCATTATAACGAGCACAGCACAACGCTTGCCGCACGCGAAGACAACATGCAGGAGACAACGCTACCACCTGTCGTGAGAAAAACGGATTCGAGTGACAACGATCGCGACTATGACGAGCACATTACAACACCCTCTGTGCACGAAGACCAGGTGCAGGAGACAACGCTACCACCTGTCGTGAGAAACAAGAGTTTGGTTAACAATGATCATCGTCGTGTCCCATTGTAAACGGGCGCGCCATCGCACACATCGTACATGTGTGTTAACCCACCTGTATGCGACAGACTTTGTGTGTTGCATGACATCGAGATGTATTGACGTCTGTGTCAATACAGGACTCTCTATAAGCCAGGAGCTGGACGCTAACGACCCGTGCATGCGCCACACAAAAGGTATCGTACATGTGTTAACCCACCTGTATGTGACAGACTTTGTGTGTTGCATGACATCGAGATGTATTGACGTCTGTGTCAATACAGGACTCTCTAAGCTGGGAGCTGGACGATAACGACCCGTGCATGCGCCACACAAAAGGTAACTTGACTAACTACAAAACGCATATTGTGATGTAGAAAGTTGGCTCGACTGTTTGAATCAGCTGCAGCTGCGGTTTACTCACGAAGTGAATCGCACGCTTGTTAGAAGTACATTCGGAGCACTTAAAAAATACATCGCTCTCATCAAGTTCCGTCTCAGCATTCACCGGCTGATGGGCAAGAGCGTGACATGGGATCGCCAGGAACTTACTTAAGGACTATCATCTCATTTGGCATTTACTCACGGACCCAAGAAACCAGTTCCGAAAAATGGTCGAGAATTATAACTTGTCTAATAGCAACTGGAAGATATGTTGCGTCATAAGCCTCTGATGGTTCACAAGGTGCACGGTCCACTCGAAATCCTAATGCTGTATTTGTAGTACATACACTAAGTCTTCTCTGTTGATGTCAGACTAGAGTTTTATTAGAGTATTACTTTGCGACAATGGGATTCGAGCAATTGATCTGTATATTTTTAATAATGCACAATGCTACTATTCCTAGGCTGAATGTATGACATGGCTCTTATGTATCATTATGTATCGTTTCCATTAAGTACTAATTTAAATAAAGTCCCTCTGTCCTCAGTGCTAGGTTGTGGGTTTAATACCCATTATTATGATCAACCTGTTGAATAGTATAATAACAATATTCCTGTAAAAGTCATTTAGTAATGAACAACCTCAGTTCTGTGAAAGCACATCATGTCTCTGATGTGTACACTGCAGACCTGACCGGGGTTTGCACGCAAGGGCCTGTGTGTGTGTGTGTGTGTGTGTGTGTGTGTGTGTGTGTGTGTGTGTGTGTGTGTGTGTGTGTGAAACAAATAAAGATAAATATAGCTAGTGCGGCCACGAGCGGTCGTGCAGGGTAGAGGCTGCGCGAAAACGCCTCTAAAACAAGCGCGTGCCCACGCCCGATCCGTGGAAGCACTTAGAACTAGCAAACGTACTAGCAGAAATCAACGATCGCACACGGGTCATTGAGTGTGTACAGGGTTCGTCTGCGTGTGTGGCATTGGGCAATCTAGCGGCAACCGAGTGGCCTGAAGGCGGAACCGGCCAACCCGTCGCCCTCACCATCGTTGTGCTTCGAGATGAACTATTGCTAAAGATGATCGTCCTCTTCAACCACGGCGCTACCAGAGTTACCACGACATGCGCCTTAAAAGCGTTCTCGTTTGGGTCAGCGCCACCAGAATTGAATCGGCAAGTCAGCGGATATTAAACAACTCGTAACGAAGACCCTCTCCGCGACCTCGCGGCCAGTGTGCGCAGTGTACAGCAAATGACAAACGATGTTGCGAGCGATATATCGGAAAAACTTTGCACTGACGCGACAGTCGCCACTGCAGGTTGTGCGAGTCTCACGCAAAGTGCCATATCAAACGTGCACAAGCTAGTGACAAGCAACTTCACCAGATCCGTAGATTCTGCATACGCTCGGATAGGAATGAAAGTATCGAGAGATAACACCGACACAAGTTGCGCGACGGCGCTGGCTGCAGTCGCTACAACACTGGATTTATTAATCAACGTAATTGTGATCGTAATGGCGTTTCGAGTGTGCACCAGAAACTACAACCAGTACTACAGAAAACTGGCATGAGGCTCGCGGTCTAACGTTATGTTGGTGTCTCGCATCGACCGTCGACGGCCGTTTGCCAGCGGCTGAAAATGGCAGTTGACAAAATGGAAACGCCGACCGTCGATAGTGCACTCTCGCAAGTTCCAACCGCACCATCTCAGGAGACAGACCACAGAGTCATATTAGCGGAGGGTAGATAGAAAATGCGCAAACCGCCGCAACCGCCCATATACATACTATACGAGTTCAACATAGAGTGGAGTAAGAAGTTACTACCGATTGTATTTCCAACGTGCAAGCAGCTGGTGTTTGACGCTTTACTTGAGTATCACAGAGGTTGCGATGTCCTGTGTTCTACGAGCGCATGGAAACAAGTGAACAAACTTCTACGGACCGTACTGTTGGGGTATGAGCGAGCTGTAAAATCAATACACGCTAGACATGCGGACTTTGCCCCGTTACTGGACACGCATATCGCCACAACAAAACCGGGTCAAGTGTTCGGGGCGTCACCGCGCTCGACTATACACGTCTTGGCCTACCACGAGTACATGAGCCCACAGATCCTAAGCGAGGTAGAAGCCGTTGTGTCTACCCAACGCAAATTCAGCACAGCCGTGCGCGCTAAGACAAGTCCCTCTAGACTGCTGGAAATTTTGGAAACGTGGAAGGCTGGCATGTACGCGATTTCTACACATCTCAACGGTATGATCGCGATACTCTCGGCCGCACAACAACTAATGGTCATGTGTTCAGAAGGTCTGATCAGGTCTGACATGACCGGTTGTCAATCGACGTCGAGCGTGCACTCACACACGGATATCCTGGCGTACAGTAAAGCGACGTCGACCTCTAAGCTCACGTTGATCGCCGATGTTTCGAAGGGCAATCGAGTGTGTTGGCTGACGAAAGCTATGGTGACCGACGGTCGCGTCGACTACAATGTGCCTCATTGCGACTGGAGAGGCGTATGTGATCCTTTGCAAATCGATAACACCACCGCGGTCGAGTGCGAAGTCACGGTCGGCGGCGTGTTGTCCTTACTGTGGCCCATACAATGTGACGGTCCGTGTGACGGACCGGTGTGTTACGACCCGACTAACGAAACGTACCAGGTGATAACATTGCATCCGCCCATTACAGCGGAGCGAGCGTTTCGCCACACTCCCAAACCAAGGTTAATAGTTGTAGCGCACGCCCTTTCGGACCTCGGTGCACGTGAAACACTGGCGTACACTCACAACATCACGCTCGACACAGCTCAAGCGTTACGCGAAACAAAGGACGTGTTCAAATCCATAGAGAATATACGGTCTTTAGCGTATGCGTATATAAAGGAGGTCGATGACATTTACATACCTGGCGGCGTGGGCACCACAGTAGAACAACAAGGTGCTCTCAAGCGCAGTACATGTGCTAACCCACCTGTATGCGACAGACTTTGTGTGTTGCATGACATCGAGATGTATTGACGTCTGTGTCAATACAGGACTCTCTAAGCTGGGAGCTGGACGCTAACAACCCGTGCATGCGCCACACAAAAAGGTATCGTACATGTGTTAACCCACCTGTATGCGACAGACTTTGTGTGTTGCATGACATCGAGATGAATTGACGTCTGTGTCAATACAGGACTCTCTAAGCTGGGAGCTGGACGATAACGACCCGTGCATGCGCCACACAAAAGGTAACTCAACTAACTACAAAACGCATATTGTGATGTAGAAAGTTGGCTCGACTGTTTGAATCAGCTGCAGCTGCGGTTTACTCACAAAGTGAATCGCACGCTTGTTAGAAGTACATTCGGAGCACTTAAAAAATACATTGCTCTCATCGAGTTCCGTCTCAGCGTTCACCGGCTGATGGGCAAGAGCGTGACATGGGATCGCCAGGAACTTACTTAAGGACTATCATCTCATTTGGCATTTACTCACGGACCCAAGAAACCAGTTCCGAAAAATGGTCGAGAATTATAACTTGTCTAATAGCAACTGGAAGATATGTTGCGTCATAAGCCTCTGATGGTTCACAAGGTGCACGGTCCACTCGAAATCCTAATGCTGTATTTGTAGTACATACACTAAGTCTTCTCTGTTGATGTCGGACTAGAGTTTTATTAGAGTTTTACTTTGCAACAAAGGGATTCGAGCAATTGATGTGTATATTTTTAATAGTGCACAATGCTACTATTCCTAGGCTGAATGTACGACATGGCTCTTATGTATCATTATGTATCGTTTCCATTAAGTACTAATGGCATTTACTCACGGACCCAAGAAACCAGTTCCGAAAAATGGTCGAGAATTATAACTTGTCTAATAGCAACTGGAAGATATGTTGCGTCATAAGCCTCTGATGGTTCACAAGGTGCACGGTCCACTCTAAATCCTAATGCTGTATTTGTAGTACATACACTAAGTCTTCTCTGTTGATGTCAGACTAGAGTTTTATTAGAGTTTTACTTTGCAACAATGGGATTCGAGCAATTGATGTGTATATTTTTAATAGTGCACAATGCTACTATTCCTAGGCTGAATGTGTGACATGGCTCTTATGTATCATTATGTATCGTTTCCATTAAGTACTAATTTAAATAAAGTCCCTCTGTCCTCAGTGCTAGGTTGTGGGTTTAAGTGGCAAGACGCTCCTCGGGGCGCATATTGCTTGGGCCTCTCTCCTGGATGCCCTCTGTCAGACCGAGTGTTGACATGTGGCAAGACTCTCCTCGGGGCGCGTCTTGCTTGGGCTTCTCTCATGGAGGCCGTCAGTCAGACCCAGTGTTGACATGTGTCAAGACGCTCCTCGGGGCGTGTCTTGCTTCGGCCTCTCTCCTGGAGGCGCTCAGTCAGACCCAGTGTTGACATGTGGCAAGACGCTCCTCGGGGCGCGTCTTGCTTGGGCTTCTCTCCTGGAGGCCCTCAGTCAGACCCATTGTTGACATGTGGCAAGACGCTCCTCGGGGCACGTCTTGCTTGGACCTCTCTCCCTGAGGCGCTCAGTATGACCGAGTAGTGACATGTGGCAAGACGCTCCTCGGGGCGCGTCTTGCTTGGGCCTCTCTCATGGAGGCCCTCTGTCAGACCCAGTGTTAACATGTGTCAAGACGCTCCTCGGGGGGCGTCTTGCTTTGGCCTCTCTCCTGGAAGCACTCAGTCAGACCGAGTGCTGACATGTGGCAAGAAGCTCCTCGGGGCGCGTCTTGCTTGGGCCTCTCTCCAGAAGGCCCTCAATCAGACCCAGTGTTGACACGTGGCAAGACGCTCCTCGGGGCGCGTCTTGCTTGGGCCTCTCTCCTGGAGGCGCTCAGTCAGACTGAGTAGTGACATGTGGCCTGACGCTCCTCGGGGCGCGTGTTGCTTGGGCCTCTCTCCTGGAGGCGCTCAGTCAGACCAAGTGGTGACATGTGGCAAGACAATCCTCGGGGCGCATCTTGCTTGGGCCTCTCTCCTGGAGGCCCTCTGTCAGACCCAGTGTTGACATGTGGCAAGAAACTCCTCGGGGCGCGTCTTGCTTGGGCCTCTCTCATGGAGGCCCTCTGTCAGACCCAGTGTTGACATGTGTCAAGACGCTCCTCGGGGCGCGTCTTGCTTTGGCCTCTCTCCTGGAGGCGCTCAGTCAGACCGAGTGCTGACAGGTGGCAAGAAGCTCCTCGGGGCGCATCTTGCTTGGGCTTCTCTCCTGGAGGCCCTCAGTAAGACCCATTGTTGACATGTGGCAAGACGCTCCTCGGGGCGCGTCTTGCTTGGGCCTCTCTCCTGGAGGCGCTCAGTCAGACTGAGTAGTGACATGTGGCCTGACGCTCCTCGGGGCGCGTGTTGCTTGGGCCTCTCTCCTGGAGGCGCTCAGTCAGACCAAGTGGTGACATGTGGCAAGACAATCCTCGGGGCGCATCTTGCTTGGGCCTCTCTCCTGGAGGCCCTCTGTCAGACCCAGTGTTGACATGTGGCAAGAAACTCCTCGGGGCGCGTCTTGCTTGGGCCTCTCTCATGGAGGCCCTCTGTCAGACCCAGTGTTGACATGTGTCAAGACGCTCCTCGGGGCGCGTCTTGCTTTGGCCTCTCTCCTGGAGGCGCTCAGTCAGACCGAGTGCTGACAGGTGGCAAGAAGCTCCTCGGGGCGCATCTTGCTTGGGCTTCTCTCCTGGAGGCCCTCAGTAAGACCCATTGTTGACATGTGGCAAGACGCTCCTCGGGGCGCGTCTTGCTTGGGCCTCTCTCCTGGAGGCGCTCAGTCAGACTGAGTAGTGACATGTGGCCTGACGCTCCTCGGGGCGCGTGTTGCTTGGGCCTCTCTCCTGGAGGGGCTCAGTCAGACCAAGTGGTGACATGTGGCAAGACACTCCTCGGGGCGCGTCTTGCTTGGGCCTCTCTCCTGGAGGCCCTCTGTCATACCCAGTGTTGACATGTGTCAAGACGCTCCTCGGGGCGCGTCTTGCTTGGGCTTCTCTCCTGGAGGCCCTCAGTCAGACCCATTGTTGGCATGTGGCAAGACGCACCTCGGGGCGCGTCTTGCTTGGGCCTCTCTCCTGGAGGCGCTCAGTCAGACCGAGTGCTGACATGTGGCAAGACGCTCCTCGGGCCGCGTGTTGCTTGGGCTTCTCTCCTGGAGGCCCTCAGTCAGACCCATTGTTGACATGTGGCAAGACGCTCCTCGGGGCGCGTCTTGCTTGGGCCTCTCTCCTGGAGGCGCTCAGTCAGACCGAGTGCTGACATGTGGCAAGACGCTCCTCGGGGCGCGTCTTGCTTGGGCCTCTCTCCTGGAGGCGCTCAGTCAGACTGAGTAGTGACATGTGGCCTGACGATCCTCGGGGCACGTCTTGCTTGGGCCTCTCTCGTGGAGGCCCTCTGTCAGACCCATTGTTGACATGTGGCAAGACGCTCCTCGGGGCGCGTCTTGCTTGGGCTTCTCTCCTGGAGGCGCTCAGACAGACCCAGTGTTGACATGTGACAAGATGCTCCTCGGGGCGCGTCTTGCTTGGGCCTCTCTCCTGGAGGCGCTCAGTCAGAACCAGAGGTGACATGTGGCAAGACGCTCCTCGGGGCGCGTCTTGATTGGTCCTCTCTCCTGGAGGCCCTCTGTCAGACCCAGTGTTGACATGTGGCAAGACGCTCCTTCGGGCGCATCTTGCTTGGGCCTCTCTCCTGGAGGCCCTCAGTCAGACCCATTGTTGACATGTGGCAAGACGCTCCTCGGGGCGCATCTTGCTTGGGCCTCTCTCCTGGAGGCGCTCAGTCAGACCCAGTGTTGACATGTGGCAAGACGCTCCTCGGGGCGCGTCTTGCTTGGGCCTCTCTCCTGGAGGCGCTCAGTCAGACCCAGTGTTGACATGTGGCAAGACGCTCCTCGGGGCGCGTATTGCTTGGGCCTCTCTCCTGAATGCCCTCTGTCAGACCGAGTGTTGACATGTGGCAAGACTCTCCTCGGGGCGCGTCTTGCTTGGGCTTCTCTCATGGAGGCCCTCAGTCCGACCCAGTGTTGACATATGTCAAGACGCTCCTCGGGGCGTGTCTTGCTTGGGTCTCTCTCCTGGAGGCGCTCAGTCAGACCCAGTGTTGACATGTGGCAAGACGCTCCTCTGGGCGCATCTTGCTTGGGCTTCTCTCCTGGAGGCCCTCAGTCAGACCCATTGTTGACATGTGGCAAGACGCTCCTCGGGGCACGTCTTGCTTGGCTCTCTCTCCTGGAGGCGCTCAGTCAGACCGAGTAGTGACATGTGGCAAGACGCTCCTCGGGGCGCGTCTTGCTTGGACCTCCCTCCTGGAGGCGCTCAGTCAGACCGAGTAGTGACATTTGGCAAGACGCTCCTCGGGGCGCGTCTTGCTTGGACCTCTCTCCTGGAGGCGCTCAGTTAGACCGAGTAGTGACATGTGGCAAGACGCTCCTCGGGGCGCGTCTTGCTTGGGCCTCTCTCCTGGAGGCGCTCAGTCAGACCGAGTGCTGACATAAGGCAAGACGCTCCTCGGGGCGCGTCTTGCTGGGACCTCTCTCCTGGAGGTGCTCAATCAGACCCAGTGGTGACACGTGGCAAGACGCTCCTCTGGGCGCGTCTTGCTTGGGCCTCTCTCCTGGAGGAGCTCAGTCAGACCCAGTGTTGACATGTGGCAAGAAACTCCTCGGGGCGCGTCTTGCTTGGGCCTCTCTCATGGAGGCCCTCTGTCAGACCCAGTGTTGACATGTGTCAAGACGCTCCTCGGGGCGCGTCTTGCTTTGGCCTCTCTCCTGGAGGCGCTCAGTCAGACCGAGTGCTGACAGGTGGCAAGAAGCTCCTCGGGGCGCATCTTGCTTGGGCTTCTCTCCTGGAGGCCCTCAGTAAGACCCATTGTTGACATGTGGCAAGACGCTCCTCTTGGCGCGTCTTGCTTGGGCCTCTCTCCTGGAGGCGCTCAGTCAGACTGAGTAGTGACATGTGGCCTGACGCTCCTCGGGGCGCGTGTTGCTTGGGCCTCTCTCCTGGAGGGGCTCAGTCAGACCAAGTGGTGACATGTGGCAAGACACTCCTCGGGGCGCGTCTTGCTTGGGCCTCTCTCCTGGAGGCCCTCTGTCATACCCAGTGTTGACATGTGTCAAGACGCTCCTCGGGGCGCGTCTTGCTTGGGCTTCTCTCCTGGAGGCCCTCAGTCAGACCCATTGTTGGCATGTGGCAAGACGCACCTCGGGGCGCGTCTTGCTTGGGCCTCTCTCCTGGAGGCGCTCAGTCAGACCGAGTGCTGACATGTGGCAAGACGCTCCTCGGGCCGCGTGTTGCTTGGGCTTCTCTCCTGGAGGCCCTCAGTCAGACCCATTGTTGACATGTGGCAAGACGCTCCTCGGGGCGCGTCTTGCTTGGGCCTCTCTCCTGGAGGCGCTCAGTCAGACCGAGTGCTGACATGTGGCAAGACGCTCCTCGGGGCGCGTCTTGCTTGGGCCTCTCTCCTGGAGGCGCTCAGTCAGACTGAGTAGTGACATGTGGCCTGACGATCCTCAGGGCACGTCTTGCTTGGGCCTCTCTCGTGGAGGCCCTCTGTCAGACCCATTGTTGACATGTGGCAAGACGCTCCTCGGGGCGCGTCTTGCTTGGGCTTCTCTCCTGGAGGCGCTCAGACAGACCCAGTGTTGACATGTGACAAGATGCTCCTCGGGGCGCGTCTTGCTTGGGCCTCTCTCCTGGAGGCGCTCAGTCAGAACCAGAGGTGACATGTGGCAAGACGCTCCTCGGGGCGCGTCTTGCTTGGGCCTCTCTCCTGGAGGCGCTCATTCAGACCCAGTGGTGACATGTGGCAAGACGCTCCTCGGGGCGCGTATTGCTTGGGCCTCTCTCCTGAATGCCCTCTGTCAGACCGAGTGTTGACATGTGGCAAGACTCTCCTCGGGGCGCGTCTTGCTTGGGCTTCTCTCATGGAGGCCCTCAGTCCGACCCAGTGTTGACATATGTCAAGACGCTCCTCGGGGCGTGTCTTGCTTGGGTCTCTCTCCTGGAGGCGCTCAGTCAGACCCAGTGTTGACATGTGGCAAGACGCTCCTCTGGGCGCATCTTGCTTGGGCTTCTCTCCTGGAGGCCCTCAGTCAGACCCATTGTTGACATGTGGCAAGACGCTCCTCGGGGCACGTCTTGCTTGGCTCTCTCTCCTGGAGGCGCTCAGTCAGACCGAGTAGTGACATGTGGCAAGACGCTCCTCGGGGCGCGTCTTGCTTGGACCTCCCTCCTGGAGGCGCTCAGTCAGACCGAGTAGTGACATTTGGCAAGACGCTCCTCGGGGCGCGTCTTGCTTGGGCCTCTCTCCTGGAGGCGCTCAGTCAGACCGAGTGCTGACATAAGGCAAGACGCTCCTCGGGGCGCGTCTTGCTGGGACCTCTCTCCTGGAGGTGCTCAATCAGACCCAGTGGTGACACGTGGCAAGACGCTCCTCTGGGCGCGTCTTGCTTGGGCCTCTCTCCTGGAGGAGCTCAGTCAGACCCAGTGTTGACATGTGGCAAGAAACTCCTCGGGGCGCGTCTTGCTTGGGCCTCTCTCATGGAGGCCCTCTGTCAGACCCAGTGTTGACATGTGTCAAGACGCTCCTCGGGGCGCGTCTTGCTTTGGCCTCTCTCCTGGAGGCGCTCAGTCAGACCGAGTGCTGACAGGTGGCAAGAAGCTCCTCGGGGCGCATCTTGCTTGGGCTTCTCTCCTGGAGGCCCTCAGTAAGACCCATTGTTGACATGTGGCAAGACGCTCCTCGGGGCGCGTCTTGCTTGGGCCTCTCTCCTGGAGGCGCTCAGTCAGACTGAGTAGTGACATGTGGCCTGACGCTCCTCGGGGCGCGTGTTGCTTGGGCCTCTCTCCTGGAGGGGCTCAGTCAGACCAAGTGGTGACATGTGGCAAGACACTCCTCGGGGCGCGTCTTGCTTGGGCCTCTCTCCTGGAGGCCCTCTGTCATACCCAGTGTTGACATGTGTCAAGACGCTCCTCGGCGCGCGTCTTGCTTGGGCTTCTCTCCTGGAGGCCCTCAGTCAGACCCATTGTTGGCATGTGGCAAGACGCACCTCGGGGCGCGTCTTGCTTGGGCCTCTCTCCTGGAGGCGCTCAGTCAGACCGAGTGCTGACATGTGGCAAGACGCTCCTCGGGCCGCGTGTTGCTTGGGCTTCTCTCCTGGAGGCCCTCAGTCAGACCCATTGTTGACATGTGGCAAGACGCTCCTCGGGGCGCGTCTTGCTTGGGCCTCTCTCCTGGAGGCGCTCAGTCAGACCGAGTGCTGACATGTGGCAAGACGCTCCTCGGGGCGCGTCTTGCTTGGGCCTCTCTCCTGGAGGCGCTCAGTCAGACTGAGTAGTGACATGTGGCCTGACGATCCTCGGGGCACGTCTTGCTTGGGCCTCTCTCGTGGAGGCCCTCTGTCAGACCCATTGTTGACATGTGGCAAGACGCTCCTCGGGGCGCGTCTTGCTTGGGCTTCTCTCCTGGAGGCGCTCAGACAGACCCAGTGTTGACATGTGACAAGATGCTCCTCGGGGCGCGTCTTGCTTGGGCCTCTCTCCTGGAGGCGCTCAGTCAGAACCAGAGGTGACATGTGGCAAGACGCTCCTCGGGGCGCGTCTTGATTGGTCCTCTCTCCTGGAGGCCCTCTGTCAGACCCAGTGTTGACATGTGGCAAGACGCTCCTTCGGGCGCATCTTGCTTGGGCCTCTCTCCTGGAGGCCCTCAGTCAGACCCATTGTTGACATGTGGCAAGACGCTCCTCGGGGCGCATCTTGCTTGGGCCTCTCTCCTGGAGGCGCTCAGTCAGACCCAGTGTTGACATGTGGCAAGACGCTCCTCGGGGCGCGTCTTGCTTGGGCCTCTCTCCTGGAGGCGCTCAGTCAGACCCAGTGTTGACATGTGGCAAGACGCTCCTCGGGGCGCGTCTTGCTTGGGCCTCTCTCCTGGAGGCGCTCATTCAGACCCAGTGGTGACATGTGGCAAGACGCTCCTCGGGGCGCGTATTGCTTGGGCCTCTCTCCTGAATGCCCGCTGTCAGACCGAGTGTTGACATGTGGCAAGACTCTCCTCGGGGCGCGTCTTGCTTGGGCTTCTCTCATGGAGGCCCTCAGTCCGACCCAGTGTTGACATATGTCAAGACGCTCCTCGGGGCGTGTCTTGCTTGGGTCTCTCTCCTGGAGGCGCTCAGTCAGACCCAGTGTTGACATGTGGCAAGACGCTCCTCTGGGCGCATCTTGCTTGGGCTTCTCTCCTGGAGGCCCTCAGTCAGACCCATTGTTGACATGTGGCAAGACGCTCCTCGGGGCACGTCTTGCTTGGGCCTCTCTCCTGGAGGCGCTCAGTCAGACCGAGTAGTGACATGTGGCAAGACGCTCCTCGGGGCGCGTCTTGCTTGGACCTCCCTCCTGGAGGCGCTCAGTCAGACCGAGTAGTGACATTTGGCAAGACGCTCCTCGGGGCGCGTCTTGCTTGGACCTCTCTCCTGGAGGCGCTCAGTTAGACCGAGTAGTGACATGTGGCAAGACGCTCCTCGGGGCGCGTCTTGCTTGGGCCTCTCTCCTGGAGGCGCTCAGTCAGACCGAGTGCTGACATAAGGCAAGACGCTCCTCGGGGCGCGTCTTGCTGGGACCTCTCTCCTGGAGGTGCTCAATCAGACCCAGTGGTGACACGTGGCAAGACGCTCCTCTGGGCGCGTCTTGCTTGGGCCTCTCTCCTGGAGGAGCTCAGTCAGACCCAGTGGTGACACGTGGCAAGACGCTCCTCGGGGCGCATCTTGCTTGGGCCTCTCTCCTGGAGGCGCTAAGTCAGACCCAGTGTTGACACGTGGCAAGACGCTCCTCGGGGCGCGTCCTGCTTGGGCCTCTCTCCTGGAGGCGCTCAGTCAGACACAGTGTTGACATGTGGCAAGACACTCCTCGGGGCGCGTCTTGCTTGGGCTTCTCTCATGGAGGCCCTCAGTAAGACCCATTGTTGACATGTGGAAAGAAGCTCCTCGGGGCGCGTATTGCTTGGGCCTCTCTCCTGGATGCCCTCTGTCAGACCCAGTGTTGACATGTGGCAAGACTCTCCTCGGGGCACGTCTTGCTTGGACCTCTCTCCTGGAGGCGCTCAGTCAGTCCGAGTAGTGACATGTGGCAAGACGCTCCTCGGGGCGCGTCTTGCTTGGGCCTCTCTCCTGGAGGCGCTCAATTAGACCCAGTGTTGACATGTGGCAAGACGCTCCTCGGGGCGCGTCTTGCTTGGGCTTCTCTCCTGGAGGCCATCAGTCAGACCCATTGTTGACATGTGGCAAGACGCTCCTCGGGGCGCGTCTTTGCTGGGGCCTCTCTCCTGGAGGCGCTCAGTCAGACCCAGTGTTGACATGTGTCAAGACGCTCCTCGGGCGTTTCTTGCTTGCGCCTCTCACCTGGTGGCGCTCAGTAAGACCCAGTGTTGACATGTGGCAAGACGCTCCTCGGGGAGCTTCTTGCTTGGGCCTCTCTCCTGGAGGTGCTCAGTCAGACCCAGTGTTGACATGTGGCAAGACGCTCCTCGGGGCGCGTCTTGCTGGGGCTTCTCTCATGGAGGCACTCAGTCAGACCCAGTGTTGACATGTGGCAAAATGCTCGTCGGGGCACGTCTTGCTTGGGCCTCTCTCCTGGAGGCGCTCAGTCAGACCCAGAGGAGACATGTGTCAAGACGCTCCTCGGGGCGCGTCTTGCTTGGGCCTCTCTCCTGGAGGCGCTCAGTCAGACCGAGTGCTGACATGTTGCAAGACGCTCCTCCGGGCACGTCTTGCTTGGGCCTCTCTCCTGGAGGCGCTCAGTCAGACCCAGTGTTCAGCTGTGGCAAGACGCTCCTCGGGGCGCGTCTTGCTTGGGCCTCTCTCCTGGAGGCGCTCAGTCAGACCCAGTGTTGACACGTGGCAAGACGCTCCTCGGGGCGCGTCTTGCTTGGGCCTCTCTCCTGGAGGCACTCAGTCAGACCCAGTGTTGGCATGTGGCAAGACACTCCTCGGGGCGCGTCTTGGTTGGGCCTCTCTCCTGGAGGCGCTCATTCAGACCCAGTGGTGACATGTGGCAAGACGCTCCTCGGGGCGCGTATTGCTTGGGCCTCTCTCCTGAATGCCCTCTGTCAGACCGAGTGTTGACATGTAGCAAGACTCTCCTCGGGGCGCGTCTTGCTTGGGCTTCTCTCATGGAGTTCCTCAGTCCGACCCAGTGTTGACATGTGGCAAGACGCTCCTCTGGGCGCGTCTTGCTTGGGCTTCTCTCCTGGAGGCCCTCAGTCAGACCCATTGTTGACATGTGGCAAGACGCTCCTCGGGGCACGTCTTGCTTGGGCCTCTCTCCTGGAGGCGCTCAGTCAGACCGAGTAGTGACATGTGGCAAGATGCTCCTCGGGGCGCGTCTTGCTTGGACCTCCCTCCTGGAGGCGCTCAGTCAGACCGAGTAGTGACATTTGGCAAGGCGCTCCTCGGGGCGCGTCTTGCTTGGACCTCTCTCCTGGAGGCGCTCAGTTAGACCGAGTAGTGACATGTGGCAAGACGCTCCTCGGGGCACGTCTTGCTTGGGCCTCTCTAATGGAGGCGCTCAGTCAGACCGAGTGCTGACATAAGGCAAGACGCTCCTCGGGGCGCGTCTTGCTGGGGCCTCTCTCCTGGAGGAGCTCAGTCAGACCCAGTGGTGACACGTGGCAAGACGCCCCTCGGGGCGCACCTTGCTTGGGCCTCTCTCCTGGAGGCGCTAAGTCAGACCCAGTGTTGACACGTGGCAAGACGCTCCTCGGGGCGCGTCTTGCTTGGGCCTCTCTCCTGGAGGCGCTCAGTCAGACCCAGTGTTGACATGTGGCAAGACTCTCCTCGGGGCGCGTCTTGCATGGACCTCTCTCCTGGAGGCGCTCAGTCAGACCGAGTAATGACATGTGGCAAGACGCTCCTCGGGGCGCGTCTTGCTTGGGCATCTCTCCTGGAGGCGCTCAATTAGACCCAGTGTTGACATGTGGCAAGACGCTCCTCGGGGCGCTTCTTGCTTTGGCCTCTCTCCTGGAGGCGCTCAGTCCGACCGAGTGCTGACATGTGCCCCGGAGGCACTCAGTCAGACCGAGTAGTGACATGTGGCAAGACGCTCCTCGGGGCGCATCTTGCTTGGGCCTCTCTCCAGAAGGCCCTCAATCAGACCCAGTGTTGACACGTGGCAAGACGCTCCTCGGGGCGCGTCTTGCCTTATGTCAGCACTCGGTCTGACTGAGCGCCTCCATTAGAGAGGCCCAAGCAAGACGCGCCCCGAGCAGTGTCTTGCCACATGTCAACAATGGGTCTGACTGAGGGCCTCCAGGAGAGAAGCCCAAGCAAGACGCGCCCAGAGGAGCGTCTTGCCACATGTCAACACTGGGTCGGACTGAGGAACTCCATGAGAGAAGCCCAAGCAAGACGCGCCCCGAGGAGAGTCTTGCCACATGTCAACACTCGGTCTGACAGAGGGCATTCAGGAGAGAGGCCCAAGCAATACGCGCCCCGAGGAGCGTCTTGCCACATGTCACCACTGGGTCTGAATGAGCGCCTCCAGGAGAGAGGCCCAACCAAGACGCGCCCCGAGGAGTGTCTTGCCACATGCCAACACTGGGTCTGACTGAGCGCCTCCAGGAGAGAGGCCCAAGCAAGATGCGCCCCGAGGAGCGTCTTGCCACGTGTCAACACTGGGTCTGACTGAGCGCCTCCAGGAGAGAGGCCCAAGCAAGACGAGCCCCGAGGAGCGTCTTGCCAAATGTGAACACTGGGTCTGACTGAGCGTCTCCAGGAGAGAGGCCCAAGCAAGACGCGCCCGGAGGAGCGTCTTGCAACATGTCAGCACTCGGTCTGACTGAGCGCCTCCAGGAGAGAGGCCTAAGCAAGACGCGCCCCGAGGAGCGTCTTGACACATGTCTCCTCTGGGTCTGAATGAGCACCTCCAGGAGAGAGGCCCAAGCAAGAAGCGCCCCGAGGAGCGTCTTGCCACATGTCAACACTGGGTCTGACTGAGCGCCTCCAGGAGAGAGGCCCAAGGAGCGTCTTGCCACATGTCACCTCTGGGTCTGACTGAGCGCCTCCAGGAGAGAGGCGCAAGCAAGAAACGCCCGAGGAGCGTCTTGACACATGTCAACACTGGGTCTGACTGAGCGCCTCCAGGAGAGAGGCCCCAGCAAGACGCGCCCCGAGGAGCGTCTTGCCACATGTCAGAACTCTGTCTGACTGAGCGCCTCCAGGAGAGAGGCCCAAGCAAGAAGCGCCCCGAGGAGCGTCTTGCCACATGTCAACAATGGGTCTGACTGAGGGCCTCCAGGAGAGAAGCCCAAGCAAGACGCGCCCCGAGGAGCGTCTTGCCACATGTCACTACTCGGTTCGACTGAGCGCCTCCAGGAGAGAGGTCCAAGCAAGACGCACCCCGAGGAGAGTCTTGCCACACGTCAACACTGGGTCTGACAGAGGGCATCCAGGAGAGAGGCCCAAGCAATACGCGCCCCGAGGAGCCTCTTGCCACATGTCAACAATGGGTCTGACTGAGGGCCTCCAGGAGAGAAGCCAAAGCAAGACGCGCCCCGAGGAGCTTCTTTCCACATGTCAACAATGGGTCTTACTGAGGGCCTCCATGAGAGAAGCCCAAGCAAGACGCGCCCCGAGGAGTGTCTTGCCACATGTCAACACTGTGTCTGACTGAGCGCCTCCAGGAGAGAGGCCCAAGCAAGATGCGCCCCGAGGAGCGTCTTGCCACGTGTCACCACTGGGTCTGACTGAGCTCCTCCAGGAGAGAGGCCCAAGCAAGACGTGCCCAGAGGAGCGTCTTGCCACGTGTCACCACTGGGTCTGATTGAGCACCTCCAGGAGAGAGGCCCCAGCAAGACGCGCCCCGAGGAGCGTCTTGCCTTATTTCAGCACTCGGTCTGACTGAGCGCCTCCAGGAGAGAGGCCCAAGCAAGACGCGCCCAGAGGAGCGTCTTGCCACATGTCAACACTGGGTCTGACTGAGCGCCTCCAGGAGAGAGGCCCAAGCAAGACACGCCCCGAGGAGCGTCTTGACACATGTCAACACTGGGTCGGACTGAGGGCCTCCATGAGAGAAGCCCAAGCAAGACGCGCCCCGAGGAGAGTCTTGCCATCAGACCCAGAGGTGACATGTGGCAAGACGCTCCTCGGGCCTCTCTCCTGGAGGCGCTCAGTCAGACCCAGTGTTGACATGTGGCAAGACGCTCCTCGGGGCGCTTCTTGCTTGGGCCTCTCTCCTGGAGGTGCTCAGTCAGACCCAGTGTTGACATGTGGCAAGACGCTCCTCGGGGCGCGTCTTGCTGGGGCTTCTCTCATGGAGGCACTCAGTCAGACCCTGTGTTGACATGTGGCAAGATGCTCGTCGGGGCACGTCTTGCTTGGGCCTCTCTCCTGGAGGCGCTCAGTCAGACCCAGAGGAGACATGTGTCAAGACGCTCCTCGGGGCGCGTCTTGCTTGGGCCTCTCTCCTGGAGGCGCTCAGTCAGACCGAGTGCTGACATGTTGCAAGACGCTCCTCCGGGCGCGTCTTGCTTGGGCCTCTCTCCTGGAGGCGCTCAGTCAGACCCAGTGTTCACATGTGGCAAGACGCTCCTCGGGGCGCGTCTTGCCATGGGCCTCTCTCCTGGAGGCGCTCAGTCAGACCCAGTGTTGACACGTGGCAAGACGCTCCTCGGGGCGCGTCTTGCTTGGGCCTCTCTCCTGGAGGCGCTCAGTCAGACCCAGTGTTAGCATGTGGCAAGACACTCCTCGGGGCGCGTCTTGGTTGGGCCTCTCTCCTGGAGGCGCTCATTCAGACCCAGTGGTGACATGTGGCAAGACGCTCCTCGGGGCGCGTATTGCTTGGACCTCTCTCCTGAATGCCCTCTGTCAGACCGAGTGTTGACATGTGGCAAGACTCTCCTCGGGGCGCGTCTTGCTGGGGCGTCTCTCCTGGAGGCGCTCAGTCAGACCCAGTGCTGACATGTGGCAAGACGCTCCTCGGGGCGCGTCTTGCTTGGGCCTCTCTCCTGGAGGCGCTCAGTCAGACTGAGTAGTGACATGTGGCCTGACGCTCCTCGGGGCGCGTCTTGCTTGGGCCTCTCTCCTGGAGGCGCTCAGTCAGACCCAGTGGTGACATGTGGCAAGACACTCCTCGGGGCGCGTCTTGCTTGGGCCTCTCTCCTGGAGGCCCTCTGTCAGACCCAGTGTTGACATGTGTCAAGACGCTCCTCGGGGCGCGTCTTGCTTGGGCTTCTCTCCTGGAGGCCCTCAGTCAGACCCATTGTTGACATGTGGCAAGACGCTCCTCGGGGCGCGTCTTGCTTGGGCTTCTCTCCTGGAGGCGCTCAGACAGACCCAGTGTTGACATATGACAAGACGCTCCTCGGGGCGCGTCTTGCTTGGGCCTCTCTCCTGGAGGCGCTCAGTCAGAACCAGAGGTGACATGTGGCAAGACGCTCTTCGGGGCGCGTCTTGCTTGGGCCTCTCTCCTGGAGGCCCTCTGTCAGACCCAGTGTTGACATGTGGCAAGACGCTCCTCAGGCCTCTCTCCTGGAGACGCTCAGTCAGACCCTGTGTTGACATGTGGCAAGATGCTCGTCGGGGCACGTCTTGCTTGGGCCTCTCTCCTGGAGGCCCTCTGTCAGACCGAGTGCTGACATAAGGCAAGACGCGCCCCGAGGAGCGTCTTGCCACGTGTCAACACTGGGTCTGATTGAGGGCCTTCTGGAGAGAGGCCCAAGCAAGACGCGCCCCGAGGAGCGTCTTGCCACATGTCACTACTCGGTCTGACTGAGTGCCTCCGGGGCACATGTCAGCACTCGGTCGGACTGAGCGCCTCCAGGAGAGAGGCCAAAGCAAGACGCGCCCCGAGGAGCGTCTTGACACATGTCAACACTGGGTCTGACAGAGGGTATTCAGGAGAGAGGCCCAAGCAATACGCGCCCCGAGGAGCATCTTGCCACATGTCACCACTGGGTCTGAATGAGCGCCTCCAGGAGAGAAGCCCAAGCAAAACGCGCCCCGAGGAGCGTCTTGCCACATGTCAACACTGGGTCTAATTGAGCGCCTCCAGGAGAGAGGCCCAAGCAAGACGCGCCCCGAGGAGCGTCTTGCCACATGTCATTACTCGGTCTGACTGAGCGCCTCCAGGAGAGAGGTCCAAGCAAGACGCGCCCCGAGGAGAGTCTTGCCACATGTCAACACTGGGTCTGACTGAGCGCCTCCAGGAGAGAGGCCCAAGCACGACGCGCCCCGAGGAGTGTCTTGCCACGTGTCAACACTGGGTCTGACTTAGCGCCTCCAGGAGAGAGGCCCAAGCAAGGTGCGCCCCGAGGGGCGTCTTGCCACGTGACACCACTGGGTCTGACTGAGCTCCTCCAGGAGAGAGGCCCCAGCAAGACGCGCCCCGAGGAGCGTCTCGCCTTATGTCAGCACTCGGTCTGACTGAGCGCCTCCATTAGAGAGGCCCAAGCAAGACGTGCCCCGAGGAGCGTCTTGCCACATGTCACTACTCGGTCTAACTGAGCGCCTCCAGGAGAGAGGTCCAAGCAAGAAGCGCCCCGAGGAGCGTCTTGCCAAATGTCACTACTCGGTCTGACTGTGCGCCTCCAGGAGGGAGGTCCAAGCAAGACGCGCCCCGAGGAGCATCTTGCCACATGTCACTACTCGGTCTGACTGAGTGCCTCCAGGAGAGAGGCCCAAGCAAGACGTGCCCCGAGGAGCGTCTTGCCACATGTCAACAATGGGTCTGACTGAGGGCCTCCAGGAGAGAAGCCCAAGCAAGACGCGCCCAGAGGAGCGTCTTGCCACATGCCAACACTGGGTCGGACTGAGGAACTCCATGAGAGAAGCCCAAGCAAGACGCGCCCCATGTCAACACTGGGTCTGACTGAGCGCCTCCAGGAGAGAGGCCCAAGCACGACGCGCCCCGAGGAGCGTCTTGCCACGTGACACCACTGGGTCTGACTGAGCTCCTCCAGGAGAGAGGCCCCAGCAAGACGCACCCCGAGGAGCGTCTTGCCTTATGTCAGCACTCGGTCTGACTGAGCGCCTCCATTAGAGAGGCCCAAGCAAGACGTGCCCCGAGGAGCGTCTTGCCACATGTCACTACTCGGTCTAACTGAGCGCCTCCAGGAGAGAGGTCCAAGCAAGAAGCGCCCCGAGGAGCGTCTTGCCAAATGTCACTACTCGGTCTGACTGTGCGCCTCCAGGAGGGAGGTCCAAGCAAGACGCGCCCCGAGGAGCATCTTGCCACATGTCACTACTCGGTCTGACTGAGTGCCTCCAGGAGAGAGGCCCAAGCAAGACGTGCCCCGAGGAGCGTCTTGCCACATGTCAACAATGGGTCTGACTGAGGGCCTCCAGGAGAGAAGCCCAAGCAAGACGCGCCCAGAGGAGCGTCTTGCCACATGTCAACACTGGGTCGGACTGAGGAACTCCATGAGAGAAGCCCAAGCAAGACGCGCCCCGAGGAGAGTCTTGCCACATGTCAACACTCGGTCTGACAGAGGGCATTCAGGAGAGAGGCCCAAGCAATACGCGCCCCGAGGAGCGTCTTGCCACATGTCACCACTGGGTCTGAATGAGCGCCTCCAGGAGAGAGGCCCAACCAAGACGCGCCCCGAGGAGTGTCTTGCCACATGCCAACACTGGGTCTGACTGAGCGCCTCCAGGAGAGAGGCCCAAGCAAGACGCGCCCCGAGGAGCTTCTCGCCACGTGTCAACACTGGGTCTGACTGAGCGCCTCCACGAGAGAGGCCCAAGCAAGACGCGCCCCGAGGAGCTTCTTTCCACATGTCAACAATGGGTCTTACTGAGGGCCTCCATGAGAGAAGCCCAAGCAAGACGCGCCCCGAGGAGTGTCTTGCCACATGTCAACACTGTGTCTGACTGAGCGCCTCCAGGAGAGAGGCCCAAGCAAGATGCGCCCGGAGGAGCGTCTTGCCACATGTCAACACTGGGTCTGACAGAGGGCCTCCAGGAGAGAGGCCCAAGCAAGACGTGCCCCGAGGAGCGTCTTGTCACATGTCAACACTGGGTCTTTCTGAGCGCCTCCAGGAGAGAAGCCCAAGCAAGACGCGCCCCGAGGAGCGTCTTGCCAAATGTCAGCACTCGGTCTGACTGAGCGCCTCCAGGAGAGAGGCCCAAGCAAGACGCGCCCCGAGGAGCGTCTTGCCACATGTCAACAATGGGTCTGACTGAGGGCCTCCAGGAGAGAAGCCCAAGCAACACACGGCCCGAGGAGCGTCATGCCACATGTCAGCACTCGGTCTGACTGAGCGCCTCCAGGAGAGAGGCCAAAGCAAGACGCGCCCCGAGGAGCTTCTTGACACATGTCAACACTGGGTCTGACAGAGGGCCTCCATGAGAGAGGCCCAAGCAAGACGCGCCCCGAGGAGTGTCTTGCCACATGTCAACACTGGGTCTGACAGAGGGCCTCCAGGAGAGAGGCCCAAGCAAGACGCGCCCCGAGAAGTGTCTTGACACATGTCACCACTTGGTCTGACTGAGCGCCTCCAGGAGAGAGGCCCAAGCAACACGCGCCCCGAGGAGCGTCAGACCACATGTCACTACTCATTCTGACTGAGCGCCTCCAGGAGATAGGCCCAAGCAAGACGCGCCCCGAGGAGCGTCTTGCCACGTGTCAACACTGGGTCTGATTGAGGGCCTTCTGGAGACAGGCCCAAGCAAGACGCGCCCCGAGGAGCGTCTTGCCACATGTCACCACTTGGTCTGACTGAGCGCCTCCAGGAGAGAGGCCCAAGCAACACGCGCCCCGAGGAGCGTCAGGCCACATGTCACTACTCAGTCTGACTGAGCGCCTCCTGGAGAGAGGCCCAAGCAAGACGCGCCCCGAGGAGCGTCTTGCCACATGTCAACAATGGGTCTTACTGAGGGCCTCCAGGAGAGAAGCCCAAGCAAGACGCGCCCCGAGGAGGTTCTTGCCACATGTCAGCACTCGGTCTGAATGAGCGCCTCCAGGAGAGAGGCCAAAGCAAGACGCGCCCCGAGGAGCGTCTTGACACATGTCAACACTGGGTCTGACAGAGGGCCTCCATGAGAGAGGCCCAAGCAAGATGCGCCCCGAGGAGTGTCTTGCCACATTTCAACACTGGGTCTGACAGAGGGCCTCCAGGAGAGAGGCCCAAGCAAGACGCGCCCCGAGGAGTGTCTTGCCACATGTCACCACTTGGTCTGACTGAGCGCCTCCAGGAGAGAGGCCCAAGCAAGACGCGCCCCGAGGAGCGTCTTGCCACATGTCAACAATGGTTCTTACTGACGGCCTCCAGGTGAGAAGCCCAAGCAAGACGCGCCCCGAGGAGCTTCTTGCCACATGTCAGCACTCGGTCTGACTGAGCGCCTCCAGGAGAGAGGCCAAAGCAAGACGCCCCCCGAGGAGCTTCTTGACACATGTCAACACTGGGTCTGACAGAGGGCCTCCATGAGAGAGGCCCAAGCAAGACGCGCCCCGAGGAGTGTCTTGCCAAATGTCAACACTGGGTCTGACTGAGCGCCTCAGGGAGAGAGGTCCAAGCAAGACGCGCCCCGAGGAGCGTCTTGCCACATGTCACTACTCGGTCTGACTGAGCGCCTCAGGGAGAGAGGTCCAAGCAAGACGCGCCCCGAGGAGCGTCTTGCCACATGTCAACACTGGGTCTGATTGAGGGCCTTCTGGAGAGAGGCCCAAGCAAGACGCGCCCCGAGGAGCGTCTTGCCACATGTCAACAATGGGTCTTACTGAGGGCCTCCAGGAGAGAGGCCCAAGCAAGATGCGCCCGGAGGAGCGTTTTGCCACATGTCAACACTGGGTCTGACAGAGGGCCTCCAGGAGAGAGGCCCAAGCAAGACGCACCCCGAGGAGCGTCTTGCCACATGTCACCTCTGGTTCTGACTGAGCGCCTCCAGGAGAGAGGCCCAAGCAAGACGCGCCCCGAGGAGCGTCTTGCCACATGTCAACACTGGGTCTGACAGAGGGCCTCCATGAGAGAGGCCCAAGCAAGACGCGCCCCGAGGAGCGTCTTGCGACATGTCACTACTCGGTCTAACTGAGCGCCTCCAGGAGAGAGGTCCAAGCAAGACGCGCCCCGAGGAGCGTCTTGCCACATGTCACTACTCGGTCTGACTGAGCGCCTCCAGGAGAGAGGCCCAAGCAAGACGTGCCCCGAGGAGCGTCTTGCCACATGTCAACAATGGGTCTGACTGAGGGCCTCCAGGAGAGAAGCCCAAGCAAGACGCGCCCCGTGGAGCGTCTTGCCACATGTCAACACTGGGTCTGACTGAGCGCCTCCAGGAGAGAGGCCCAAGCAAGACGCGCCCCGAGGAGCGTCTTGCCACATGTCAACAATGGGTCTGACTGAGGGCCTCCAGGAGAGAAGCCCAAGCAAGACGCGCCCCGTGGAGCGTCTTGCCACATGTCAACACTGGGTCTTATTGAGGGCCTTCTGGAGAGAGGCCCAAGCAATACGCGCCCCGAGGAGCGTCTTGCCACATGTCAACAATGGGTCTTACTGAGGGCCTCCAGGAGAGAGGCCCAAGCAAGATGCGCCCGGAGGAGCGTCTTGCCACATGTCAACACTGGGTCTGACAGAGGGCCGCCAGGAGAGAGGCCCAAGCAAGACGCGCCCCGAGGAGCGTCTTGCCACATGTCACCTCTGGTTCTGACTGAGCGCCTCCAGGAGAGAGGCACAAGCAAGACGCGCCCCGAGGAGCGTCTTGCCACATGTCAACAATGGGTCTGACTGAGGGCCTCCAGGAGAGAAGCCCAAGCAAGACGCGCCCCGTGGAGCGTCTTGACACATGTCAACACTGGGTCTGACAGAGGGCCTCCAGGAGAGGGGCCCAAGCAAGACGCGCCCCGAGGAGTGTCTTGCCACATGTCACCAATGGGTCTGACTGAGCGCCTCCAGGAGAGAGGCCCAAGCAAGACGCGCCCCGAGGAGCGTCAGGCCACATGTCACTACTCAGTCTGACTGAGCGCCTCCAGGAGAGAGGCCCAAGCAAGACGCGCCCCGAGGAGCGTCTTGCCACGTGTCAACACTGGGTCTGATTGAGGGCCTTCTGGAGAGAGGCCCAAGCAAGACGCACCACGAGGAGCGTCTTGCCACATGTCAACAATGGGTCTTACTGAGGGCCTCCAGGAGAGAAGCCCAAGCAAGACGCGCCCCGAGCAGCGTCTTGCCACATGTCAACACTGGGTCTAATTGAGCGCCTCCAGGAGAGACGCCCAAGCAAGACATACCCCGAGGAGCGTCTTGCCACATGTCACTACTCGGTCTGACTGAGCGCCTCCAGGAGAGAGGTCCAAGCAACACGTGCCCCGAGGAGCGTCTTGCCACAGGTCAACAATGGGTCTGACTGAGGGCCTCCAGGAGAGAAGCCGAAGCAAGAAGCGCCCCGAGGAGCGTCTTGCCACATGTCAACACTGGGTCTTACTGAGCGCCTCCAGGAGAGAGGCCCAAGCAAAACACGCCCCGAGGAGCGTCTTGACACATGTCAACACTGGGTCTGACTGAGGGCCTCCATGAGAGAAGCCCAAGCAAGACGCGCCCAGAGGAGAGTCTTGCCACATGTCAACACTGGGTCTGACAGAGGGCATCCAGGAGAGAGGCCCAAGCAATACGCGCCCCGAGGAGCGTCTTGCCACATGTCAACAATGGGTCTGACTGAGGGCCTCCAGGAGAGAAGCCAAAGCAAGACGCGCCCCGAGGAGCTTCTTTCCACATGTCAACAATGGGTCTTACTGAGGGCCTCCATGAGAGAAGCCCAAGCAAGACGCGCCCCGAGGTGTGTCTTGCCACATGTCAACACTGTGTCTGACTGAGCGCCTCCAGGAGAGAGGCCCAAGCAAGACGCGCCCCGAGGAGCGTCTTGCCACGTGTCAACACTGGGTCTGACTTAGCGCCTCCAGGAGAGAGGCCCAAGCAAGATTCGCCTCGAGGAGCGTCTTGCCACGTGTCACCACTGGGTCTGACTGAGCTCCTCCAGGAGAGAGGCCCAAGCAAGACGCGCCCCGAGGAGCGTCTTGCCAAATGTCACTACTCGGTCTGACTGAGCGCCTCCAGGAGGGAGGTCCAAGCAAGACGCGCCCCGAGGAGCGTCTTGCCACATGTCACTACTCGGTCTGACTGAGCACCTCCAGGAGAGAGGCCCAAGCAAGACGTGCCCCGAGGAGCGTCTTGCCACATGTCAACAATGGGTCTGACTGAGGGCCTCCAGGAGAGAAGCCCAAGCAAGACGCGCCCAGAGGAGCGTCTTGCCACATGTCAACACTGGGTCTGACTGAGCGCCTCCAGGAGAGAGGCCCAAGCAAGACACGCCCCGAGGAGCGTCTTGACACATGTCAACACTGGGTCGGACTGAGGGCCTCCATGAGAGAAGCCCAAGCAAGACGCGCCCCGAGGAGAGTCTTGCCACATGTCAACACTCGGTCTGACAGAGGGCATTCAGGAGAGAGGCCCAAGCAATGAGCGCCCCGAGGAGCGTCTTGCCTTATGTCAGCACTTGGTCTTACTTAGCGCCTCCAGGAGAGAGGCCCAAGCAAGACGCGCCCCGAGGAGCGTCTTGCGACATGTCACTACTCGGTCTAACTGAGCGCCTCCAGGAGAGAGGTCCAAGCAAGACGCGCCCCGAGGAGCGTCTTGCCACATGTCACTACTCGGTCTGACTGAGCGCCTCCAGGAGAGAGGCCCAAGCAAGACGTGCCCCGAGGAGCGTCTTGCCACATGTCAACAATGGATCTGACTGAGGGCCTCCAGGAGAGAAGCCCAAGCAAGCCGCGCCCCGTGGAGCGTCTTGCCACATGTCAACACTGGGTCTGACTGAGCGCCTCCAGGAGAGAGGCCCAAGCAAGACGCGCCCCGAGGAGCGTCTTGCCACATGTCAACAATGGGTCTGACTGAGGGCCTCCAGGAGAGAAGCCCAAGCAAGACGCGCCCCGTGGAGCGTCTTGCCACATGTCAACACTGGGTCTTATTGAGGGCCTTCTGGAGAGAGGCCCAAGCAATACGCGCCCCGAGGAGCGTCTTGCCACATGTCAACAATGGGTCTTACTGAGGGCCTCCAGGAGAGAGGCCCAAGCAAGATGCGCCCGGAGGAGCGTCTCGCCACATGTCAACACTGGGTCTGACAGAGGGCCTCCAGGAGAGAGGCCCAAGCAAGACGCGCCCCGAGGAGCGTCTTGCCACATGTCACCTCTGGTTCTGACTGAGCGCCTCCAGGAGAGAGGCACAAGCAAGACGCGCCCCGAGTAGCGTCTTGCCACATGTCAACAATGGGTCTGACTGAGGGCCTCCAGGAGAGAAGCCCAAGCAAGACGTGCCCCGTGGAGCGTCTTGACACATGTCAACACTGGGTCTGACAGAGGGCCTCCAGGAGAGGGGCCCGAGCAAGACGCGCCCCGAGGAGTGTCTTGCCACATGTCACCAATGGGTCTGACTGAGCGCCTCCAGGAGGGAGGCCCAAGCAAGACGCGCCCCGAGGAGCGTCAGGCCACATGTCACTACTCAGTCTGACTGAGCGCCTCCAGGAGAGAGGCCCAAGCAAGACGCGCCCCGAGGAGCGTCTTGCCACGTGTCAACACTGGGTCTGATTGAGGGCCTTCTGGAGAGAGGCCCAAGCAAGACGCACCACGAGGAGCGTCTTGCCACATGTCAACAATGGGTCTTACTGAGGGCCTCCAGGAGAGAAGCCCAAGCAAGACGCGCCCCGAGGAGCGTCTTGCCACATGTCAACACTGGGTCTAATTGAGCGCCTCCAGGAGAGACGCCCAAGCAAGACATACCCCGAGGAGCGTCTTGCCACATGTCACTACTCGGTCTGACTGAGCGCCTCCAGGAGAGAGGTCAGAGCAACACGTGCCCCGAGGAGCGTCTTGCCACAGGTCAACAATGGGTCTGACTGAGGGCCTCCAGGAGAGAAGCCGAAGCAAGAAGCGCCCCGAGGAGCGTCTTGACACATGTCAACACTGGGTCTGACTGAGCGCCTCCAGGAGAGAGGCCCAAGCAAAACACGCCCCGAGGAGCGTCTTGACACATGTCAACACTGGGTCTGACTGAGGGCCTCCATGAGAGAAGCCCAAGCAAGACGCGCCCAGAGGAGAGTCTTGCCACATGTCAACACTGGGTCTGACAGAGGGCATCCAGGAGAGAGGCCCAAGCAATACGCGCCCCGAGGAGCGTCTTGCCACATGTCAACAATGGGTCTGACTGAGGGCCTCCAGGAGAGAAGCCAAAGCAAGACGCGCCCCGAGGAGCTTCTTTCCACATGTCAACAATGGGTCTTACTGAGGGCCTCCATGAGAGAAGCCCAAGCAAGACGCGCCCCGAGGTGTGTCTTGCCACATGTCAACACTGTGTCTGACTGAGCGCCTCCAGGAGAGAGGCCCAAGCAAGACGCGCCCCGAGGAGCGTCTTGCCACGTGTCAACACTGGGTCTGACTTAGCGCCTCCAGGAGAGAGGCCCAAGCAAGATGCACCTCGAGGAGCGTCTTGCCACGTGTCACCACTGGGTCTGACTGAGCTCCTCCAGGAGAGAGGCCCAAGCAAGACGCGCCCAGAGGAGCGTCTTGCCACGTGTCACCACTGGGTCTGATTGAGCACCTCCAGGAGAGAGGCCCCAGCAAGACGCGCCCCGAGGAGCGTCTTGCCTTATGTCAGCACTCGGTCTGACTGAGCGCCTCCAGGAGAGAGGCCCAAGCAAGACGCGCCCCGAGGAGCGTCTTGCCAAATGTCACTACTCGGTCTGACTGAGCGCCTCCAGGAGGGAGGTCCAAGCAAGACGCGCCCCGAGGAGCGTCTTGCCACATGTCACTACTCGGTCTGACTGAGTGCCTCCAGGAGAGAGGCCAAAGCAAGACGTGCCCCGAGGAGCGTCTTGCCACATGTCAACAATGGGTCTGACTGAGGGCCTCCAGGAGAGAAGCCCAAGCAAGACGCGCCCAGAGGAGCATCTTGCCACATGTCAACACTGGGTCTGACTGAGCGCCTCCAGGAGAGAGGCCCAAGCAAGACACGCCCCGAGGAGCGTCTTGACACATGTCAACACTGGGTCGGACTGAGGGCCTCCATGAGAGAAGCCCAAGCAAGACGCACCCCGAGGAGAGTCTTGCCACATGTCAACACTCGGTCTGACAGAGGGCATTCAGGAGAGAGGCCCAAGCAATGAGCGCCCCGAGGAGCGTCTTGCCTTATGTCAGCACTTGGTCTTACTGAGCGCCTCCAGGAGAGAGGCCCAAGCAAGACGCGCCCCGAGGAGCGTCTTGCCACATGTCAACAATGGGTCTGACAGAGGGCCTCCAGGAGAGAGGCCCAAGCAAGATGCGCCCGGAGGAGCGTCTTGCCACATGTCAACACTGGGTCTGACAGAGGGCCTCCAGGAGAGAGGCCCAAGCAAGACGCGCCCCGAGGAGCGTCTTGCCACATGTCACCTCTGGTTCTGACTGAGCGCCTTCAGGAGAGAGGCCCAAGCAAGACGCGCCCCGAGGAGCGTCTTGTCACATGTCAACACTGGGTCTGTCTGAGCGCCTCCAGGAGAGAGGCCCAAGCAAGACGTGCCCCGAGGAGCGTCTTGCCACATGTCAACAATGGGTCTGACTGAGGGCCTCCAGGAGAGAAGCCCAAGCAAGACGCGCCCCGTGGAGCGTCTTGCCACATGTCAACACTGGGTCTGACTGAGCGCCTCCAGGAGAGAGGCCCAAGCAAGACGCGCCCCGAGGAGCGTCTTGCCACATGTCAACAATGGGTCTGACTGAGGGCCTCCAGGAGAGAAGCCCAAGCAAGACGCGCCCCGTGGAGCGTCTTGCCACATGTCAACACTGGGTCTTATTGAGGGCCTTCTGGAGAGAGGCCCAAGCAATACGCGCCCCGAGGAGCATCTTGCCACATGTCAACAATGGGTCTTACTGAGGGCCTCCAGGAGAGAGGCCCAAGCAAGATGCGCCCGGAGGAGCGTCTTGCCACATGTCAACACTGGGTCTGACAGAGGGCCGCCAGGAGAGAGGCCCAAGCAAGACGCGCCCCGAGGAGCGTCTTGCCACATGTCACCTCTGGTTCTGACTGAGCGCCTCCAGGAGAGAGGCACAAGCAAGACGCGCCCCGAGGAGCGTCTTGCCACATGTCAACAATGGGTCTGACTGAGGGCCTCCAGGAGAGAAGCCCAAGCAAGACGCGCCCCGTGGAGCGTCTTGACACATGTCAACACTGGGTCTGACAGAGGGCCTCCAGGAGAGGGGCCCAAGCAAGACGCGCCCCGAGGAGTGTCTTGCCACATGTCACCAATGGGTCTGACTGAGCGCCTCCAGGAGAGAGGCCCAAGCAAGACGCGCCCCGAGGAGCGTCAGGCCACATGTCACTACTCAGTCTGACTGAGCGCCTCCAGGAGAGAGGCCCAAGCAAGACGCGCCCCGAGGAGCGTCTTGCCACGTGTCAACACTGGGTCTGATTGAGGGCCTTCTGGAGAGAGGCCCAAGCAAGACGCACCACGAGGAGCGTCTTGCCACATGTCAACAATGGGTCTTACTGAGGGCCTCCAGGAGAGAAGCCCAAGCAAGACGCGCCCCGAGGAGCGTCTTGCCACATGTCAACACTGGGTCTAATTGAGCGCCTCCAGGAGAGACGCCCAAGCAAGACATACCCCGAGGAGCGTCTTGCCACATGTCACTACTCGGTCTGACTGAGCGCCTCCAGGAGAGAGGTCCAAGCAACACGTGCCCCGAGGAGCGTCTTGCCACAGGTCAACAATGGGTCTGACTGAGGGCCTCCAGGAGAGAAGCCGAAGCAAGAAGCGCCCCGAGGAACGTCTTGCCACATGTCAACACTGGGTCTGACTGAGCGCCTCCAGGAGAGAGGCCCAAGCAAAACACGCCCCGAGGAGCGTCTTGACACATGTCAACACTGGGTCTGACTGAGGGCCTCCATGAGAGAAGCCCAAGCAAGACGCGCCCAGAGGAGAGTCTTGCCACATGTCAACACTGGGTCTGACAGAGGGCATCCAGAAGAGAGGCCCAAGCAATACGCGCCCCGAGGAGCGTCTTGCCACATGTCAACAATGGGTCTGACTGAGGGCCTCCAGGAGAGAAGCCAAAGCAAGACGCGCCCCGAGGAGCTTCTTTCCACATGTCAACAATGGGTCTTACTGAGGGCCTCCATGAGAGAAGCCCAAGCAAGACGCGCCCCGAGGTGTGTCTTGCCACATGTCAACACTGTGTCTGACTGAGCGCCTCCAGGAGAGAGGCCCAAGCAAGACGCGCCCCGAGGAGCGTCTTGCCACGTGTCAACACTGGGTCTGACTTAGCGCCTCCAGGAGAGAGGCCCAAGCAAGATTCGCCTCGAGGAGCGTCTTGCCACGTGTCACCACTGGGTCTGACTGAGCTCCTCCAGGAGAGAGGCCCAAGCAAGACGCGCCCCGAGGAGCGTCTTGCCAAATGTCACTACTCGGTCTGACTGAGCGCCTCCAGGAGGGAGGTCCAAGCAAGACGCGCCCCGAGGAGCGTCTTGCCACATGTCACTACTCCGTCTGACTGAGCACCTCCAGGAGAGAGGCCCAAGCAAGACGCGCCCAGAGGAGCGTCTTGCCACATGTCAACACTGGGTCTGACTGAGCGCCTCCAGGAGAGAGGCCCAAGCAAGACACGCCCCGAGGAGCGTCTTGACACATGTCAACACTGGGTCGGACTGAGGGCCTCCATGAGAGAAGCCCAAGCAAGACGCGCCCCGAGGAGAGTCTTGCCAAATGTCAACACTCGGTCTGACAGAGGGCATTCAGGAGAGAGGCCCAAGCAATGAGCGCCCCGAGGAGCGTCTTGCCTTATGTCAGCACTTGGTCTTACTTAGCGCCTCCAGGAGAGAGGCCCAAGCAAGACGCGCCCCGAGGAGCGTCTTGCGACATGTCACTACTCGGTCTAACTGAGCGCCTCCAGGAGAGAGGTCCAAGCACGACGCGCCCCGAGGAGCGTCTTGCCACATGTCACTACTCGGTCTGACTGAGCACCTCCAGGAGAGAGGCCCAAGCAAGACGTGCCCCGAGGAGCGTCTTGCCACATGTCAACAATGGATCTGACTGAGGGCCTCCAGGAGAGAAGCCCAAGCAAGACGCGCCCCGTGGAGCGTCTTGCCACATGTCAACACTGGGTCTGACTGAGCGCCTCCAGGAGAGAGGCCCAAGCAAGACGCGCCCCGAGGAGCGTCTTGCCACATGTCAACAATGGGTCTGACTGAGGGCCTCCAGGAGAGAAGCCCAAGCAAGACGCGCCCCGTGGAGCGTCTTGCCACATGTCAACACTGGGTCTTATTGAGGGCCTTCTGGAGAGAGGCCCAAGCAATACGCGCCCCGAGGAGCGTCTTGCCACATGTCAACAATGGGTCTTACTGAGGGCCTCCAGGAGAGAGGCCCAAGCAAGATGCGCCCGGAGGAGCGTCTCGCCACATGTCAACACTGGGTCTGACAGAGGGCCTCCAGGAGAGAGGCCCAAGCAAGACGCGCCCCGAGGAGCGTCTTGCCACATGTCACCTCTGGTTCTGACTGAGCGCCTCCAGGAGAGAGGCACAAGCAAGACGCGCCCCGAGGAGCGTCTTGCCACATGTCAACAATGGGTCTGACTGAGGGCCTCCAGGAGAGAAGCCCAAGCAAGACGCGCCCCGTGGAGCGTCTTGACACATGTCAACACTGGGTCTGACAGAGGGCCTCCAGAAGAGGGGCCCAAGCAAGACGCGCCCCGAGGAGTGTCTTGCCACATGTCACCAATGGGTCTGACTGAGCGCCTCCAGGAGGGAGGCCCAAGCTAGACGCGCCCCGAGGAGCGTCAGGCCACATGTCACTACTCAGTCTGACTGAGCGCCTCCAGGAGAGAGGCCCAAGCAAGACGCGCCCCGAGGAGCGTCTTGCCACGTGTCAACACTGGGTCTGATTGAGGGCCTTCTGGAGAGAGGCCCAAGCAAGACGCACCACGAGGAGCGTCTTGCCACATGTCAACAATGGGTCTTACTGAGGGCCTCCAGGAGAGAAGCCCAAGCAAGACGCGCCCCGAGGAGCGTCTTGCCACATGTCAACACTGGGTCTAATTGAGCGCCTCCAGGAGAGACGCCCAAGCAAGACATACCCCGAGGAGCGTCTTGCCACATGTCACTACTCGGTCTGACTGAGCGCCTCCAGGAGAGAGGTCAGAGCAACACGTGCCCCGAGGAGCGTCTTGCCACAGGTCAACAATGGGTCTGACTGAGGGCCTCCAGGAGAGAAGCCGAAGCAAGAAGCGCCCCGAGGAGCGTCTTGCCACATGTCAACACTGGGTCTGACTGAGCGCCTCCAGGAGAGAGGCCCAAGCAAAACACGCCCCGAGGAGCGTCTTGACACATGTCAACACTGGGTCTGACTGAGGGCCTCCATGAGAGAAGCCCAAGCAAGACGCGCCCAGAGGAGAGTCTTGCCACATGTCAACACTGGGTCTGACAGAGGGCATCCAGGAGAGAGGCCCAAGCAATACGCGCCCCGAGGAGCGTCTTGCCACATGTCAACAATGGGTCTGACTGAGGGCCTCCAGGAGAGAAGCCAAAGCAAGACGCGCCCCGAGGAGCTTCTTTCCACATGTCAACAATGGGTCTTACTGAGGGCCTCCATGAGAGAAGCCCAAGCAAGACGCGCCCCGAGGTGTGTCTTGCCACATGTCAACACTGTGTCTGACTGAGCGCCTCCAGGAGAGAGGCCCAAGCAAGACGCGCCCCGAGGAGCGTCTTGCCACGTGTCAACACTGGGTCTGACTTAGCGCCTCCAGGAGAGAGGCCCAGGCAAGATGCACCTCGAGGAGCGTCTTGCCACGTGTCACCACTGGGTCTGACTGAGCTCCTCCAGGAGAGAGGCCCAAGCAAGACGCGCCCAGAGGAGCGTCTTGCCACGTGTCACCACTGGGTCTGATTGAGCACCTCCAGGAGAGAGGCCCTAGCAAGACGCGCCCCGAGGAGCGTCTTGCCTTATGTCAGCACTCGGTCTGACTGAGCGCCTCCAGGAGAGAGGCCCAAGCAAGACGCGCCCCGAGGAGCGTCTTGCCACATGTCAACAATGGGTCTGACTGAGGGCCTCCAGGAGAGAAGCCCAAGCAAGACGCGCCCCGTGGAGCGTCTTGCCACATGTCAACACTGGGTCTGACTGAGCGCCTCCAGGAGAGAGGCCCAAGCAAGACGCGCCCCGAGGAGCGTCTTGCCACATGTCAACAATGGGTCTGACTGAGGGCCTCCAGGAGAGAAGCCCAAGCAAGACGCGCTTCGTGGAGCGTCTTGCCACATGTCAACACTGGGTCTTATTGAGGGCCTTCTGGAGAGAGGCCCAAGCAATACGCGCCCCGAGGAGCGTCTTGCCACATGTCAACAATGGGTCTTACTGAGGGCCCCCAGGAGAGAGGCCCAAGCAAGATGCGCCCGGAGGCGCTCAGTCAGACCGAGTAGTGACATGTGGCAAGACGCTCCTCGGGGCGCGTCTTGCTTGGACCTCCCTCCTGGAGGCGCTCAGTCAGACCGAGTAGTGACATTTGGCAAGACGCTCCTCGGGGCGCGTCTTGCTTGGACCTCTCTCCTGGAGGCGCTCAGTTAGACCGAGTAAGGACATGTGGCAAGACGCTCCTCGGGGCGCGTCTTGCTTGGGCCTCTCTCCTGGAGGCGCTCAGTCAGACCGAGTGCTGACATAAGGCAAGACGCTCCTCGGGGCGCGTCTTGCTGGGGCCTCTCTCCTGGAGGTTCTCAATCAGACCCAGTGGTTACACGTGGCAAGACGCTCCTCTGGGCGCGTCTTGCTTGGGCCTCTCTCCTGGAGGAGCTCAGTCAGACCCAGTGGTGACACGTGGCAAGACGCTCCTCGGGGTGCATCTTGCTTGGGCCTCTCTCCTGGAGGCGCTAAGTCAGACCCAGTGTTGACACGTGGCAAGACGCTCCTCGGGGCGCGTCTTGCTTGGGCCTCTCTCCTGGAGGCGCTCAGTCAGACACAGTGTTGACATGTGGCAAGACACTCCTCGGGGCGCGTCTTGCTTGGGCTTCTCTCATGGAGGCCCACAGTAAGACCCATTGTTGACATCTGGAAAGAAGCTCCTCGGGGCGCGTCCTGCTTTGGCTTCTCTCGTGGAGGCCCTCAGTCAGACCCATTGTTGACATGTGGCAAGACGCTCCTCGGGGCGCGTATTGCTTGGGCCTCTCTCATGGAGGCCCTCAGTCAGACCCAGTGTTGACATGTGTCAAGACGCTCCTCGGGGCGTGTCTTGCTTGGGCCTCTCTCCTGGAGGCGCTCAGTCAGACCCAGTGTTGACATGTGGCAAGACGCTCCTCGGGGCGCTTCTTGCTTGGGCTTCTCTCCTGGAGGCCCTCAGTCAGACCCATTGTTAACATGTGGCAAGACGCTCCTCGGGGCACGTCTTGCTTGGGCCTCTCTCCTGGAGGCGCTCAGTCAGACCGAGTAGTGACATGTGGCAAGACGCTCCTCGGGGCGCGTCTTGCTGGGGCTTCTCTCATGGAGGCACTCAGTCAGACCCAGTGTTGACATGTGGCAAGACGCTCCTCGGGGCGCGTGTTGCTTGGACCTCTCTCCTGGAGGCGCTCAGTCAGACCGAGTAGTTACATGTGGCAAGACGCTCCTCGGGGCGCGTCTTGCCGGGACCTCTCTCCTGGAGGCGCTCAGTCAGACCGAGTAGTTACATGTGGCAAGACGCTCCTCGGGGCGCGTCTTGCTTGGACCTCTCTCCTGGAGGTGCTCAGTTAGACCGAGTAGTGACATTTGGCAAGACGCTCCTCGGGTCGCGTCTTGCTTGGTCCTCTCTCCTGGAGGCGCTCAGTCAGACCGAGTGCTGACATAAGGCAAGACGCTCCTCGGGGCGCGTCTTGCTGGGGCCTCTCTCCTGGAGGTGCTCAATCAGACCCAGTGGTGACACGTGGCAAGACGCTCCTCTGGGCGCGTCTTGCTTGGGCCTCTCTCCTGGAGGGGCTCAGTCAGACCCAGTGGTGACACGTGGCAAGACGCTCCTCGGGGCGCGTATTGCTTGGGCCTCTCTCCTGAATGCCCTCTGTCAGACCGAGTGTTGACATGTGGCAAGACTCTCCTCGGGGCGCGTCTTGCTTGGGCTTCTCTCATGGAGGCCCTCAGTCCGACCCAGTGTTGACATGTGTCAAGATGCTCCTCGGGGCGTGTCTTGCTTGGGCCTCTCTCCTGGAGGCGCTCAGTCAGACCGAGTAGTGACATGTGGCAAGACGCTCCTCGGGGCACGTCTTGCTTGGACCTCTCTCCTGGAGGTGCTCAGTTAGACCGAGTAGTGACATTTGGCAAGACGCTCCTCGGGTCGCGTCTTGCTTGGTCCTCTCTCCTGGAGGCGCTCAGTCAGACCGAGTGCTGACATAAGGCAAGACGCTCCTCGGGGCGCGTCTTGCTGGGGCCTCTCTCCTGGAGGTGCTCAATCAGACCCAGTGGTGACACGTGGCAAGACGCTCCTCTGGGCGCGTCTTGCTTGGGCCTCTCTCCTGGAGGGGCTCAGTCAGACCCAGTGGTGACACGTGGCAAGACGCTCCTCGGGGCACGTCTTGCTTGGGCCTCTCTCCTGGAGGCCCTCAGTCAGACCCATTGTTGACATGTGGCAAGACGCTCCTCGGGGCGCGTCTTGCTTGGGCCTCTCTCCTGGAGGCGCTCAGTCAGACCGAGTAGTGACATGTGGCAAGACGCTCCTCGGGGTATGTCTTGCTTGGGCCTCTCTCCTGGAGGCGCTCAGTCAGACCGAGTGCTGACATAAGGCAAGACGCTCCTCGGGGCGCGTCTTGCTGGGGCCTCTCTCCTGGAGGCGCTCAGTAAGACCGAGTGCTGACATAAGGCAAGACGCTCCTCGGGGCGCTCATTGCTTGGGCCTCTCTCCTGAATGCCCTCTGTCAGACCGAGTGTTGACATGTGGCAAGACTCTCCTCGGGGCGCGTCTTGCTTGGGCTTCTCTCATGGAGGCCCTCAGTCCGACCCAGTGTTGACATGTGTCAAGACGCTCCTCGGGGCGTGTCTTGCTTGGGCCTCTCTCCTGGAGGCGCTCAGTCAGACCCAGTGTTGACATGTGGCAAGACGCTCCTCTGGGCGCTTCTTGCTTGGGCTTCTCTCCTGGAGGCCCTCAGTCAGACCCATTGTTAACATGTGGCAAGACGCTCCTCGGGGCACGTCTTGCTTGGGCCTCTCTCCTGGAGGCGCTCAGTCAGACCGAGTAGTGACATGTGGCAAGACGCTCCTCGGGGCGCGTCTTGCTTGGACCTCCCTCCTGGAGGCGCTCAGTCAGACCGAGTAGTGACATTTGGCAAGACGCTCCTCGGGGCGCGTCTTGCTGGGGCTTCTCTCATGGAGGCACTCAGTCAGACCCAGTGTTGACATGTGGCAAGACGCTCCTCGGGGCGCGTGTTGCTTGGACCTCTCTCCTGGAGGCGCTCAGTCAGACCGAGTAGTTACATGTGGCAAGACGCTCCTCGGGGCGCGTCTTGCCGGGACCTCTCTCCTGGAGGCGCTCAGTCAGACCCAGTAATGACATGTGTCAAGACGCTCCTCGGGCGTTTCTTGCTTGCGCCTCTCTCCTGGAGGCGCTCAGTCAGACCCAGAGGTGACATGTGGCAAGACGCTCCTCGGGCCTCTCTCCTGGAGGCGCTCAGTCAGACACAGTGTTGACAGTTGGCAAGATGCTCCTCGGGGCGCGTCTTGCTTGGGCCTCTCTCCTGGAGGTGCTCAGTCAGACCCAGTGTTGACATGTGGCAAGATGCTCCTCAGGGCACGTCTTGCTTGGGCCTCTCTCCTGGAGGCGCTCAGTCAGACCCAGAGGAGACATGTGTCAAGACGCTCCTCGGGGAGCGTCTTGCTTGGGCCTCTCTCCTGGAGGCGCTCAGTCAGACCGAGTGCTGACATGTTGCAAGACGCTCCTCCGGGCGCGTCTTGCTTGGGCCTCTCTCCTGGAGGCGCTCAGTCAGACCCAGTGTTGACATGTGGCAAGACGCTCCTCGGGGCGCGTCTTGCTTGGGCCTACTTCCTGGAGGCGCTCAGTCAGACCGAGTGCTCACATGTGGCAAGACGCTTCTCGGGGCGCATCTTGCTTGGGCTTCTCTCCTGGAGGCCCTCAGTCAGACCCAGTGTTGACATGTGGAAAAACGCTCCTCGGGGCGCGTCTTATTTGGGCCTCTCTCCTGGGGGCCCTCAGTCAGACCCAGTGTTGACATGTGGCAAGATGCTCCTCGGGGCGCGTCTTGCTTGGGCTTCTCTCCTGGAGGCCCTCAGTCAGACCCATTGTTGACATGTGGCAAGACGCTCCTCGGGGCACGTCTTGCTTGGGCCTCTCTCCTGGAGGCGCTCAGTCAGACCGAGTAGTGACATGTGGCAAGACGCTCCTCGGGGCGCGTCTTGCTTGGACCTCCCTCCTGGAGGCGCTCAGTCAGACCGAGTAGTGACATGTGGCAAGACGCTCCTCGGGGCGTGTCTTGCTTGGACCTCTCTCCTGGAGGCGCTCAGTTAGACCGAGTAGTGACATGTGGCAAGACGCTCCTCGGGGCGGGTCTTGCTTGGGCCTCTCTCCTGGAGGCGCTCAGTCAGAACTGGAAGATATGTTGCGTCATAAGCCTCTGATGGTTCACCAGGTGCACGGTCCACTCGAAATCCTAATGCTGTATTTGTAGTACATACACTAAGTCTTCTCTGTTGATGTCAGACTAGAGTTTTATTAGAGTTTTACTTTGCAACAATGGGATTCGAGCAATTGATGTGTATATTTTTAATAGTGCACAATGCTACTATTCCTAGGCTGAATGTATGACATGGCTCTTATGTATCATTATGTATCGTTTCCATTAAGTACTAATTTAAATAAAGTCCCTCTGTCCTCAGTGCTAGGTTGTGGGTTTAATACACATTATTATGATCAACCTGTTGAATAGTATAAGCCCCATACAATGTGACGGTCCGTGTGACGGACCGGTGTGTTACGACCCGACTAACGAAACGTACCAGGTGATAACATTGCATCTGCCCATTACAGCGGAGCGAGCGTTTCGCCACACTCCCAAACCAAGGTTAATAGTTGTAGCGCACGCCTTTTTGGACCTCGGTGCACGCGAAACACTGGTGTACACTCACAACATCACGCTCGAGACAGCTCAAGCGTTACGCGAAACAAAGGACGTGTTCAAATCCATAGAGAATATACAGTCTTTAGCGTATGCGTATATAAAGAAGGTCGATGACATTTACAGACCCGGCGGCGTGGGCACCACAGTAGAACAACAAGGTGCTCTCAAGCGCACACAGATACTGGCCGCATTATCACTCGCGATGTCTATCCTGACATACCCGTTTCTGATTTCTATGTATATTAAATTATGACAAGAGCTACTTTAGGTGGTTACGATTACACTCTGACCATGTGCCTTAGTTTCTGCTAGTGACCTATAAATACATTTGCCCACTTGCTCTCACTGCCATTAAAGCGGCTGTACCCACACGTACAACACCCAAGAAAAAAAATTGATCTCGCTGTCTGTACTGGGTGTACTCTCAGTAGTCGCAGTTGCTCAGGCCATGGTGGTACGCTCACATAACGCCTCTGAGATACGTTCCATCACACCACCTCCTAGACTACTCGCGAAGGAGTATTCAACACCCCCTTTGTACGAAGACAACCATTATAACGAGCACAGCACAACGCTTGCCGCACGCGAAGACAACATGCAGGAGACAACGCTACCACCTGTCGTGAGAACAACGGATTCGAGTGACAACGATCGCGACTATGACGAGCACATTACAACACCCTCTGTGCACGAAGACCAGGTGCAGGAGACAACGCTACCACCTGTCGTGAGAAACAAGAGTTTGGTTAACAATGATCATCGTCGTGTCCCATTGTAAACGGGCGCGCCATCGCACACATCGTACATGTGTGTTAACCCACCTGTATGCGACAGACTTTGTGTGTTGCATGACATCGAGATGTATTGACGTCTGTGTCAATACAGGACTCTCTATAAGCCAGGAGCTGGACGCTAACGACCCGTGCATGCGCCACACAAAAGGTATCGTACATGTGTTAACCCACCTGTATGCGACAGACTTTGTGTGTTGCATGACATCGAGATGTATTGACGTCTGTGTCAATACAGGACTCTCTAAGCTGGGAGCTGGACGCTAACGACCCGTGCATGCGCCACACAAAAGGTAACTCGACTAACTACAAAACGCATATTGTGATGTAGAAAGTTGGCTCGACTGTTTGAATCAGCTGCAGCTGCGGTTTACTCACGAAGTGAATCGCACGCTTGTTAGAAGTACATTCGGAGCACTTAAAAAATACATCGCTCTCATCGAGTTCCGTCTCAGCATTCACCGGCTGATGGGCAAGGCGTGACATGGGATCGCCAGGAACTTACTTAAGGACTATCATCTCATTTGGCATTTACTCACGGACCCAAGAAACCAGTTCCGAAAAATGGTCGAGAATTATAACTTGTCTAATAGCAACTGGAAGATATGTTGCGTCATAAGCCTCTGATGGTTCACAAGGTGCACGGTCCACTCGAAATCCTAATGCTGTATTTGTAGTACATACACTAAGTCTTCTCTGTTGATGTCAGACTAGAGTTTTATTAGAGTTTTACTTTGCAACAATGGGATTCGAGCAATTGATCTGTATATTTTTAATAATGCACAATGCTACTATTCCTAGGCTGAATGTATGACATGGCTCTTATGTATCATTATGTATCGTTTCCATTAAGTACTAATTTAAATAAAGTCCCTCTGTCCTCAGTGCTAGGTTGTGGGTTTAATACACATTATTATGATCAACCTGTTGAATAGTATAATAACAATATTCCTGTAAAAGTCATTTAGTAATGAACAACCTCAGTTCTGTGAAAGCACATCATGTCTCTGATGTGTACACTGCAGGCCTGACCGGGGTTTGCACGCAAGGGCCTGTGTGTGTGTGTGTGTGTGTGTGTGTGTGTGTGTGTGTGTGTGTCTGTGTGTGTGTGTGTGTGTGTGTGTGTGTGTGAAACAAATAAAGATAAATATAGCTAGTGCGGCCACGAGCGGTCGTGGAGGGTAGAGGCTGCGCGAAAACGCCTCTAAAAACAAGCGCGTGCCCACGCCCGATTCGTGGAAGCACGTAGACCTAGCAAACGTACTAGCAGAAATCAACGATCGCACACGGGTCATTGAGTGTGTACAGGGTTCGTCTGCGTGTGTGGCATTGGGCAATCTACGGGCAACCGTGTGGCCTGAAGGCGGAACCGATCAACCCGTCGCCCTCACCATCGTTGCGCTTCGAGATGAACTATTGCTAAAGATGATCGTCCTCATCAACCACGGCGCTACCAGAGTAGCTCGTAACGAAGACCCTCTCCGCGACCTCGCGGCCAGTGTGCGCAGTGTACAGCAAAAGACAAACGATGTTGCGAGCGATATATTGGAAAAACTTTGCACTGACGCGATGGTCGCCACTGCAGGTTGTGCGAGTCTCGCGCAAAGTGCCATATCAAACGTGCGCAAGCTAGTGACAAGCAACTTCACCAGATCCGTAGATTCTGCATACGCTCGGATACGAATGAAAGTATCGAGAGACAACACCGACACAAGTTGCGCGACGGCGCTGGCTGCAGTCGCTACAACACTGGATTTATTAATCAACGTAATTGTGATCGTAATGGCGTTTCGAGTGTGCACCAGAAACTACAACCAGTACTACAGAAAACTAGCATGAGGGTCGCGGTCTAACGTTATGTTGGTGTCTCGCATCGACCGTCGACGGCCGTTTGCCAGCGGCTGAAAATGGCAGTTGACGAAATGGAAACGCCGACCGTCGATAGTGCACTCTCGCAAGTTCCAACCGCACCATCTCAGGAGACAGACCACAGAGTCATATTAGCGGAGGGTAGATAGAAAATGCGCAAACCGCAGCAACCGCCCATATACATACTATACGAGTTCAACATAGAGTGGAGTAAGAAGTTACTACCGATTGTATTTCCAACGTGCAAGCAGCTGGTGTTTGACGCTTTACTTGAGTATCACAGAGGTTGCAATGTCCTGTGTTCCACGAGCGCATGGAAACAAGTGAACGAACTTCTACCGACCGTACTGTTGGGGTATGAGCGAGCTGTAAAATCAATACACGCTAGACACGCGGACTTTGCCGCGTTACTGGACACGCATATCGCCACAACAAAACCGGGTCAAGTGTTCGGGGCGTCACCGCGCTCGACTATACACGTCTTGGCCTACCACGAGTACATGAGCCAACAGATCCTAAGCGAGGTAGAAGCCGTTGTGTCTACCCAATGCAAATTCAGCACAGCCGTGCGCGCTAAGACAAGTCCCTCTAGACTGCTGGAAATTTTGGAAACGTGGAAGGCTGGCGTGTACGCGCTTTCTACACATCTCAACGGTATGATCGCGATACTCTCGGCCGCACAACAACTAATGGTCATGTGTTCGGAAGGTCTGATCAGGTCTGACATGACCGGTTGTCGATCGACGTCGAGCGTGCACTCACACACGGATATCCTGGCGTACAGTAAAGCGACGTCGACCTCTAAGCTCACGTTGATCGCCGATGTTTCGAAGGGCAATCGAGTGTGTTGGCTGACGAAAGCTATGGTGACCGACGGTCGCGTCGACTACAATGTGCCTCATTGCGACTGGAGAGGCGTATGTGATCCTTTGCAAATCGATAACACCACCGCGGTCGAGTGCGAAGTCACGGTCGGCGGCGTGTTGTCCTTACTGTGCCCCATACAATGTGACGGTCCGTTTCACGGACCGGTGTGTTACGACCCGACTAACGAAACGTACCAGGTGATAACATTGCATCCGCCCATTACAGCGGAGCGAGCGTTTCGCCACACTCCCAAACCAAGGTTAATAGTTGTAGCGCACGCCCTTTCGGACCTCGGTGCACGTGAAACACTGGCGTACACTCACAACATCACGCTCGAGACAGCTCAAGCGTTACGCGAAACAAAGGACGTGTTCAAATCCATAGAGAATATACGGTCTTTAGCGTATGCGTATATAAAGGAGGTCGATGACATTTACAGACCTGGCGGCGTGGGCACCACAGTAGAACAACAAGGTGCTCTCAAGCGCACACAGATACTGGCCGCATTATCACTCGCGATGTCTATCCTGACATGCCCGTTTCTGATTTCTATGTATATTAAATTATGACAAGAGCTACGGTGGTTACGATTACACTCTGACCACGTGCCTTAGTTTCTGCTAGTGACCTATAAATACATTTGCCCACTTGCTCTCACTGCCATTAAAGCGGCTGTACCCACACGTACAACACCCAAGAAAAAAAAAGATCTCGCTGTCTGTACTGGGTGTACTCTCAGTAGTCGCAGTTGCTCAGGCCATGGTGGTACGCTCACATAACGCCTCTGAGATACGTCCCATCACACCACCTCCTACACTACTCGCGAAGGAGTATTCAACACCCCCTTTGTACGAAGACAACCATTATAACGAGCACAGCACAACGCTTGCCGCACGTGAAGACAACATGCAGGAGACAACGCTACCACCTGTCGTGAGAACAACGGATTCGAGTGACAACGATCGCGACTATGACGAGCACATTACAGCACCCTCTGTGCACGAAGACCAGGTGCAGGAGACAACGCTACCACCTGTCGTGAGAAACAAGAGTTTGGTTAACAATGATCATCGTCGTGTCCCATTGTAAACTGGGCGTGCCATCGCACACATCGTACATGTGTGTTAACCCACCTGTATGCGACAGACTTTGTGTGTTGCATGACATCGAGATGTATTGACGTCTGTGTCAATACAGGACTCTCTATAAGCCGGGAGCTGGACGCTAACGACCCGTGCATGCGCCACACAAAAGGTATCGTACATGTGCTAACCCACCTGTATGCGACAGACTTTGTGTGTTGCATGACATCGAAATGTATTGACGTCTGTGTCAATACAGGACTCTCTAAGCTGGGAGCTGGACGCTAACAACCCGTGCATGCGCCACACAAAAGGTATCGTACATGTGTTAACCCACCTGTATGCGACAGACTTTGTGTGTTGCATGACATCGAGATGTATTGACGTCTGTGTCAATACAGGACTCTCTAAGCTGGGAGCTGGACGATAACGACCCGTGCATGCGCCACACAAAAGGTAACTCGACTGACTACAAAACGCATATTGTGATGTAGAAAGTTGGCTCGACTGTTTGAATCAGCTGCAGCTGCGGTTTACTCACAAAGTGAATCGCACGCTTGTTAGAAGTACATTCGGAGCACTTAAAAAATACATCGCTCTCATCGAGTTCCGTCTCAGCGTTCACCGGCTGATGGGCAAGAGCGTGACATGGGATCGCCAGGAACTTACTTAAGGACTATCATCTCATTTGGCATTTACTCACGGACCCAAGAAACCAGTTCCGAAAAATGGTCGAGAATTATAACTTGTCTAATAGCAACTGGAAGATATGTTGCGTCATAAGCCTCTGATGGTTCACAAGGTGCACGGTCCACTCTAAATCCTAATGCTGTATTTGTAGTACATACACTAAGTCTTCTCTGTTAATGTCAGACTAGAGTTTTATTAGAGTTTTACTTTGCAACAATGGGATTCGAGCAATTGATGTGTATATTTTTAATAGTGCACAATGCTACTATTCCTAGGCTGAATGTGTGACATGGCTCTTATGTATCATTATGTATCGTTTCCATTAAGTACTAATTTAAATAAAGTCCCTCTGTCCTCAGAGCTAGGTTGTGGGTTTAAGTGGCAAGACGCTCCTCGGGGCGCATATTGCTTGGGCCTCTCTCCTGGATGCCCTCTGTCAGACCGAGTGTTGACATGTGGCAAGACTCTCCTCGGGGCGCGTCTTGCTTGGGCTTCTCTCATGGAGGCCCTCAGTCAGACCCAGTGTTGACATGTGTCAAGACGCTCCTCGGGGCGTGTCTTGCTTGGGCCTCTCTCCTGGAGGCGCTCATTCAGACCCAGTGTTGACATGTGGCAAGACGCTCCTCGGGGCGCGTCTTGCTTGGGCTTCTCTCAAGGAGGCCCTCAGTCAGACCCATTGTTGACATGTGGCAAGACGCTCCTCGGGGCACGTCTTGCTTGGGCCTCTCTCCTGGAGGCGCTCAAACAGACCGAGTAGTGACATGTGGCAAGACGCTCCTCTGGGCGCGTCTTGCTGGGGCTTCTCTCATGGAGGCACTCAGTCAGACCCAGTGTTGACATGTGGAGAGACGCTCCTCGGGGCGTGTCTTGCTTGGACCTCTCTCCCTGAGGCGCTCAGTAAGACCGAGTAGTGACATTTGGCAAGACGCTCCTCGGGGCGCTTCTTGCTTGGGCCTCTCTCATGGAGGCACTCAGTCAGACCCAGTGTTGACATGTGGAGAGACGCTCCTCGGGGGGCGTCTTGCTTTGGCCTCTCTCCTGGAGGCACTCAGGCAGACCGAGTGCTGACATGTGGCAAGAAGCTCCTCGGGGCGCGTCTTGCTTGGACTTCTCTCCCGGAGGCCCTCAGTAAGAACCATTGTTGACATGTGGCAAGACGCTCCTCGGGACGCGTCTTGCTTGGGCCTCTCTCCAGAAGGCCCTCAATCAGACCCAGTGTTGACACGTGGCAAGACGCTCCTCGGGGCGGGTCTTGCTTGGGCCTCTCTCCTGGAGGCGCTCAGTCAGACTGAGTAGTGACATGTGGCCTGACGCTCCTCGGGGCGCGTGTTGCTTGGGCCTCTCTCCTGGAGGCGCTCAGTCAGACCAAGTGGTGACATGTGGCAAGACAATCCTCGGGGCGCATCTTGCTTGGGCCTCTCTCCTGGAGGCCCTCTGTCAGACCCAGTGTTGACATGTGGCAAGACACTCCTCGGGGCGCGTCTTGCTTGGGCCTCTCTCATGGAGGCCCTCTGTCAGACCCAGTGTTGACATATGTCAAGACGCTCCTCGGGGCGCGTCTTGCTTTGGTCTCTCTCCTGGAGGCGCTCAGTCAGACCGAGTGCTGACATGTGGCATGAAGCTCCTCGGGGCGCGTCTTGCTTGGGCTTCTCTCCTGGAGACCCTCAGTAAGACCCATTGTTGACATGTGGCAAGACGCTCCTCGGGGCGCGTCTTGCTTGGGCCTCTCTCCTGGAGGCGCTCAGTCAGACTGAGTAGTGACATGTGGCCTGACGCTCCTCGGGGCGCGTGTTGCTTGGGCCTCTCTCCTGGAGGCGCTCAGTCAGACCAAGTGGTGACATGTGGCAAGACACTCCTCGGGGCGCGTCTTGCTTGGGCCTCTCTCCTGGAGGCCCTCTGTCATACCCAGTGTTGACATGTGTCAAGACGCTCCTCGGGGAGCGTGTTGCTTGGGCTTCTCTCCTGGAGGCCCTCAGTCAGACCCATTGTTGGCATGTGGCAAGACGCTCCTCGGGGCGCGTCTTGCTTGGGCCTCTCTCCTGGAGGCGCTCAGTCAGACCGAGTGCTGACATGTGGCAAGACGCTCCTCGGGCCGCGTGTTGCTTGGGCTTCTCTCCTGGAGGCCCTCAGTCAGACCCATTGTTGACATGTGGCAAGACGCTCCTCGGGGCGCGTCTTGCTTGGGCCTCTCTCCTGGAGGCGCTCAGTCAGACTGAGTAGTGACATGTGGCTTGACGATCCTCGGGGCGCGTATTGCTTGGGCCTCTTTCCTGGAGCCGCTCAGTCAGACCCAGTGGTGACATGTGGCACGACACTCCTCGGGGCGCGTCTTGCTTGGGCCTCTCTCGTGGAGGCCCTCTGTCAGACCCAGTGTTGACATGTGTCAAGACGCTCCTCGGGGCGCGTCTTGCTTGGGCTTCTCTCCTGGAGGCCCTCAGTCAGACCCAATGTTGACATGTGGCAAGACGCTCCTCGGGGCGCGTCTTGCTTGGGCTTCTCTCCTGGAGGCGCTCAGACAGACCCAGTGTTGACATGTGACAAGACGCTCCTCGGGAAGCGTCTTGCTTGGGCCTCTCTCCTGGAGGCGCTCAGTCAGAACCAGAGGTGACATGTGGCAAGACGCTCCTCGGGGCGCGTCTTGCTTGGGCCTCTCTCCTGGAGGCCCTCTGTCAGACCCAGTGTTGACATGTGGCAAGACGCTCCTTCGGGCGCATCTTGCTTGGGCCTCTCTCCTGGAGTCCCTCAGTCAGACCCATTGTTGACATGTGGCAAGACGCTCCTCGGGGCGCGTCTTGCTTGGGCCTCTCTCCTGGAGGCGCTCAGTCAGACCCAGTGGTGACACGTGGAAAGACGCTCCTCGGGGCGCGTCTTGCTTGGGCCTCTCTCCTGGAGGCGCTCAGTCAGACCCAGTGTTGACACGTGGCAAGACGCTCCTCGGGGCGCGTCTTGCTTGGGCCTCTCTCCTGGAGGCGCTCAGTCAGACCCAGTGTTGGCATGTGGCAAGACACTCCTCGGGGCGCGTCTTGGTTGGGCCTCTCTCCTGGAGGCGCTCATTCAGACCCAGTGGTGACATGTGGCAAGACGCTCCTCGGGGCGCGTATTGCTTGGGCCTCTCTCCTGAATGCCCTCTGTCAGACCGAGTGTTGACATGTGGCAAGACTCTCCTCGGGGCGCGTCTTGCTTGGGCTTCTCTCATGGAGGCCCTCAGTCCGACCCAGTGTTGACATGTGTCAAGATGCTCCTCGGGGCGTGTCTTGCTTGGGCCTCTCTCCTGGAGGCGTTCAGTCAGACCGAGTAGTGACATGTGGCAAGACGCTCCTCGGGGCGCGTCTTGCTTGGACCTCTCTCCTGGAGGCGCTCAGTTAGACCGAGTAGTGACATTTGGCAAGACGCTCCTCGGGTCGCGTCTTGCTTGGTCCTCTCTCCTGGAGGCGCTCAGTCAGACCGAGTGCTGACATAAGGCAAGACGCTCCTCGGGGCGCGTCTTGCTGGGGCCTCTCTCCTGGAGGTGCTCAATCAGACCCAGTGGTGACACGTGGCAAGACGCTCCTCTGGGCGCGTCTTGCTTGGGCCTCTCTCCTGGAGGGGCTCAGTCAGACCCAGTGGTGACACGTGGCAAGACGCTCCTCGGGGCACGTCTTGCTTGGGCCTCTCTCCTGGAGGCCCTCTGTCAGACCCAGTGTTGACATGTGGCAAGACGCTCCTTCGGGCGCATCTTGCTTGGGCCTCTCTCCTGGAGTCCCTCAGTCAGACCCATTGTTGACATGTGGCAAGACGCTCCTCGGGGCGCGTCTTGCTTGGGCCTCTCTCCTGGAGGCGCTCAGTCAGACCCAGTGGTGACACGTGGAAAGACGCTCCTCGGGGCGCGTCTTGCTTGGGCCTCTCTCCTGGAGGCGCTCAGTCAGACCCAGTGTTGACACGTGGCAAGACGCTCCTCGGGGCGCGTCTTGCTTGGGCCTCTCTCCTGGAGGCGCTCAGTCAGACCCAGTGTTGGCATGTGGCAAGACACTCCTCGGGGCGCGTCTTGGTTGGGCCTCTCTCCTGGAGGCGCTCATTCAGACCCAGTGGTGACATGTGGCAAGACGCTCCTCGGGGCGCGTATTGCTTGGGCCTCTCTCCTGAATGCCCTCTGTCAGACCGAGTGTTGACATGTGGCAAGACTCTCCTCGGGGCGCGTCTTGCTTGGGCTTCTCTCATGGAGGCCCTCAGTCCGACCCAGTGTTGACATGTGTCAAGATGCTCCTCGGGGCGTGTCTTGCTTGGGCCTCTCTCCTGGAGGCGTTCAGTCAGACCGAGTAGTGACATGTGGCAAGACGCTCCTCGGGGCGCGTCTTGCTTGGACCTCTCTCCTGGAGGCGCTCAGTTAGACCGAGTAGTGACATTTGGCAAGACGCTCCTCGGGTCGCGTCTTGCTTGGTCCTCTCTCCTGGAGGCGCTCAGTCAGACCGAGTGCTGACATAAGGCAAGACGCTCCTCGGGGCGCGTCTTGCTGGGGCCTCTCTCCTGGAGGTGCTCAATCAGACCCAGTGGTGACACGTGGCAAGACGCTCCTCTGGGCGCGTCTTGCTTGGGCCTCTCTCCTGGAGGGGCTCAGTCAGACCCAGTGGTGACACGTGGCAAGACGCTCCTCGGGGCACGTCTTGCTTGGGCCTCTCTCCTGGAGGCCCTCAGTCAGACCCTTTGTTGACATGTGGCAAGACGCTCCTCGGGGCGCGTCTTGCTTGGGCCTCTCTCCTGGAGGCGCTCAGTCAGACCGAGTAGTGACATGTGGCAAGACGCTCCTCGGGGTATGTCTTGCTTGGGCCTCTCTCCTGGAGGCGCTCAGTCAGACCGAGTGCTGACATAAGGCAAGACGCTCCTCGGGGCGCGTCTTGCTGGGGCCTCTCTCCTGGAGGCGCTCAGTAAGACCGAGTGCTGACATAAGGCAAGACGCTCCTCGGGGCGCTCATTGCTTGGGCCTCTCTCCTGAATGCCCTCTGTCAGACCGAGTGTTGACATGTGGCAAGACTCTCCTCGGGGTGCGTCTTGCTTGGGCTTCTCTCATGGAGGCCCTCAGTCCGACCCAGTGTTGACATGTGTCAAGACGCTCCTCGGGGCGTGTCTTGCTTGGGCCTCTCTCCTGGAGGCGCTCAGTCAGACCCAGTGTTGACATGTGGCAAGACGCTCCTCTGGGCGCGTCTTGCTTGGGATTCTCTCCTGGAGGCCCTCAGTCAGACCCATTGTTGACATGTGGCAAGACGCTCCTCGGGGCACGTCTTGCTTGGGCCTCTCTCCTGGAGGCGCTCAGTCAGACCGAGTGGTGACATTTGGCAAGACGCTCCTCGGGGCGCGTCTTGCTTGGGCCTCTCTCCTGGAGGCGCTCAGTCAGACCCAGTGGTGACATGTGGCAAGACGCTCCTCGGGGCGCGTCTTGCTGGGGCCTCTCTCCTGGAGGTGCTCAATCAGACCCAGTGGTGACACGTGGCAAGACGCTCCTCTGGGCGCGTCTTGCTTGGGCCTCTCTCCTGGAGGAGCTCAGGCAGACCCAGTGGTGACACGTGGCAAGACGCTCCTCGAGGCGCATCTTGCTTGGGCCTCTCTCCTGGAGGCGCTAAGTCAGACCCAGTGTTGACACGTGGCAAGACACTCCTCGGGGCGCTACTTGCTTGGGCTTCTCTAATGGAGGCCCTCAGTAAGACCCATTGTTGACATGTGGAAAGAAGCTCCTCGGGGCGCGTCTTGCTTTGGCTTCTCTCCTGGAAGCCCTCAGTCAGACCCATTGTTGACATGTGGCAAGACGCTCCTCGGGGCGCGTATTGCTTGGGCCACTCTCCTGGATGCCCTCTGTCAGACCCAGTGTTGACATGTGGCAAGACTCTCCTCGGGGCGCGTCTTGCTTGGGCTTCTCTCATGGAGGCCCTCAGTCAGACCCAGTGTTGACATGTGTCAAGACGCTCCTCGGGGCGTGTCTTGCTTGGGCCTCTCTCCTGGAGGCGCTCAGTCAGACCCAGTGTTGACATGTGGCAGGACGCTCCTCGGGGCGCTTCTTGCTTGGGCTTCTCTCCTGGAGGCCCTCAGTCAGACCCATTGTTGACATGTGGCAAGACGCTCCTCGGGGCACGTGTTGCTTGGACCTCTCTCCTGGAGGCGCTCAGTCAGACCGAGTAGTGACATGTGGCAAGACGCTCCTCGGGGTATGTCTTGCTTGGGCCTCTCTCCTGGAGGCGCTCAATTAGACCCAGTGTTGACATGTGGCAAGACGCTCCTCGGGGCGCGTCTTGCTTGGGCTTCTCTCCTGGAGGCCCTCAGTGAGACCCATTGTTGACACGTGGCAAGACGCTCCTCGAGGCGCATCTTGCTTGGGCCTCTCTCCTGGAGGCGCTAAGTCAGACCCAGTGTTGACACGTTGCAAGACGCTCCTCGGGGCGCGTCTTGCTTGGGCCTCTCTCCTGGAGGCGCTCAGTCAGACACAGTGTTGACATGTGTCAAGACGCTCCTCGGGGCGTGTCCTGCTTGGGCCTCTCTCCTGGAGGCGCTCAGTCAGACCCAGTGCTGACATGTGGTAGGACGCTCCTCCAGGTGCGTCTTGCTTGGGCCTCTCTCCTGGAGGCGCTCAGTCAGACCCAGTGTTCACATGTGGCAAGACTCTCCTCGGGGCGCGTCTTGCTTGGGCCTCTCTCCTGGAGGCGCTCAGTCAGACCGAGTGCTGACATGTGGCAAGACGCTCCTCGGGGCCCAAGCAAGACGTGCCCCGAGGAGCGTCTTGCCACATGTCAACAATGGGTCTGACTGAGGGCCTCCAGGAGAGAAGCCCAAGCAAGACGCGCCCCGAGGAGCGTCTTGCCACATGTCAACACTGGGTCTAATTGAGCGCCTCCAGGAGAGAGGCCCAAGCAAGACGCGCCCCGAGGAGCGTCTTGCCACATGTCAACAATGGGTCTGACTGAGGGCCTCCAGGAGAGAAGCCCAAGCAACATGCGGCCCGAGGAGCGTCTTGCCACATGTCAGCACTCGGTCTGACTGAGCGCCTCCAGGAGAGAGGCCCAAGCAAGACGCGCCCCGAGGTGCGTCTTGCCACATGCCAACAATGGGTCTGACTGAGGGCCTCCAGGAGAGAAGCCCAAGCAAGACGCGCCCCGAGGAGCGTCTTGACACATGTCAACACTGGGTATGACAGAGGGCCTCCAGGAGAGAGGCCCAAGCAAGACGCGCCCCGAGGAGTGTCTTGCCACATGTCACCACTTGGTCTGACTGAGCCCCTCCAGGAGAGAGGCCCAAGCAAGACGCGCCCCGAGGAGCGTCTTGCCACATGTCAACAATGGGTCTTACTGAGGGCCTCCAGGAGAGAAGCCCAAGCAAGATGCGCCCCGAGGAGCTTCTTGCCACCTGTCAGCACTCGGTCTGACTGAGCGCCTCCAGGAGAGAGGCCAAAGCAAGACGCGCCCCGAGGAGCGTCTTGACACATGTCAACACTGGGTCTGACAGAGGGCCTCCATGAGAGAGGCCCAAGCAAGACGCGCCCCGAGGAGTTTCTTGCCACATGTCAACACTGGGTCTGACTGAGCTCCTCCAGGAGAGAGGCCCAAGCAAGACGCGCCCAGAGGAGCGTCTTGCCACGTGTCACCACTGGGTCTGATTGAGCACCTCCAGGAGAGAGGTCCCAGCAAGACGCGCCCCGAGGAGCGTCTTGCCTTATGTCAGCACTCGGTCTGACTGAGCGCCTCCAGGAGAGAGGCCCAAGCAAGACGCGCCCCGAGGAGCGTCTTGCCACATGTCACTACTCGGTCTAACTGAGCGCCTCCAGGAGAGAGGTCCAAGCAAGACGCGCCCCGAGGAGCGTCTTGCCAAATGTCACTACTCGGTCTGACTGAGCGCCTCCAGGAGGGAGGTCCAAGCAAGACGCGCCCCGAGGAGCGTCTTGCCACATGTCACTACTCGGTCTGACTGAGCGCCTCCAGGAGAGAGGCCCAAGCAAGACGTGCCCCGAGGAGCGTCTTGCCACATGTCAACAATGGGTCTGACTGAGGGCCTCCAGGAGAGAAGCCCAAGCAAGATGCGCCCAGAGGAGCGTCTTGCCACATGTCAACACTGGGTCTGACTGAGCGCCTCCAGGAGAGAGACCCAAGCAAGACACGCCCCGAGGAGCGTCTTGACATATGTCAACACTGGGTCGGACTGAGGGCCTCCATGAGAGAAGCCCAAGCAAGACGCGCCCCGAGGAGAGTCTTGCCACATGTCAACACTCGGTCTGACAGAGGGCATTCAGGAGAGAGGCCCAAGCAATACGCGCCCCGAGGAGCGTCTTGCCACATGTCACCACTGGGTCTGAATGAGCGCCTCCAGGAGAGAGGCCCAAGCAAGACGCGCCCCGAGGAGCGTCTTGCCACATGTCAACACTGGGTCTGACTGAGCGCCTCCAGGAGAGAGGCCCAAGCAAGATGCGCCCCGAGGAGCGTCTTGCCACATGTCAACAATGGGTCTGACTGAGGGCCTCCAGGAGAGAGGCCCAAGCAAGATGCGCCCGAAGGAGCGTCTTGCCACATGTCAACACTGGGTCTGACAGAGGGCCTCCAGGAGAGAGGACCAATCAAGACGCGCCCCGAGGAGCGTCTTGCCACATGTCACCTCTGGTTCTGACTGAGCGCCTCCAGGAGAGAGGCCCAAGCAAGACGCGCCCCGAGGAGCATCTTGTCACATGTCAACACTGGGTCTGTCTGAGCGCCTCCAGGAGAGAAGCCCAAGCAAGACGCGCCCCGAGGAGCGTCTTGCCACATGTCAACAATGGGTCTGACAGAGGGCCTCCACGAGAGAGGCCCAAGCAAGACGTGCCCCGAGGATCGTCAGGCCACATGTCACTACTCAGTCTGACTGAGCGCCTCCAGGAGAGAGGCCCAAGCAAGACGCGCCCCGAGGAGCGTCTTGCCACATGTCAGCACTCGGTCTGACTGAGCGCCTCCAGGAGAGAGGCCCAAGCAAGACGCGCCCCGAGGAGCGTCTTGCCACATGTCAACAATGGGTCTGACTGAGGGCCTCCAGGAGAGAAGCCCAAGCAACACGCGGCCCGAGGAGCGTCTTGCCACATGTCAGCACTCGGTCTGACTGAGCGCCTCCAGGAGAGAGGCCCAAGCAAGACGCGCCCCGAGGTGCGTCTTGCCACATGCCAACAATGGGTCTGACTGAGGGCCTCCAGGAGAGAAGCCCAAGCAAGACGCGCCCCGAGGAGCGTCTTGACACATGTCAACACTGGGTATGACAGAGGGCCTCCAGGAGAGAGGCCCAAGCAAGACGCGCCCCGAGGAGTGTCTTGCCACATGTCACCACTTGGTCTGACTGAGCCCCTCCAGGAGAGAGGCCCAAGCAACACGCGCCCCGAGGAGCGTCAGGCCACATGTCACTACTCAGTCTGACTGAGCGCCTCCAGGAGAGAGGCCCAAGCAAGACGCGCCCCGAGGAGCGTCTTGCCACATGTCAACAATGGGTCTTACTGAGGGCCTCCAGGAGAGAAGCCCAAGCAAGATGCGCCCCGAGGAGCTTCTTGCCACCTGTCAGCACTCGGTCTGACTGAGCGCCTCCAGGAGAGAGGCCAAAGCAAGACGCGCCCCGAGGAGCGTCTTGACACATGTCAACACTGGGTCTGACAGAGGGCCTCCATGAGAGAGGCCCAAGCAAGACGCGCCCCGAGGAGTTTCTTGCCACATGTCAACACTGGGTCTGACAGAGGGCCTCCAGGAGAGAGGCCCAAGCAAGATGCGCCCCGAGGATTGTCTTGCCACATGTCACCACTTGGTCTGACTGAGCGCCTCCAGGAGAGAGGCCCAAGCAACACGCGCCCCGAGGAGCGTCAGGCCACATGTCACTACTCAGTCTGACTGAGCGCCTCCAGGAGAGAGGCCCAAGCAAGACGCGCCCCGAGGAGCGTCTTGCCACGTGTCAACACTGGGTCTGATTGAGGGCCTTCTGGAGAGAGGCCCAAGCAAGACGCGCCCCGAGGAGCTTCTTGCCACAGATCAGCACTCGGTCTGACTGAGTGCTTCCAGGAGAGAGGCCAAAGCAAGACGCCCCCCGAGGAGCGTCTTGACACATGTCAACACTGGGTCTGACAGAGGGCCTCCATGAGAGAGGCCCAAGCAAGACGCGCCCCGAGGAGCGTCTTGCCACATGTCACTACTCGGTCATACTGAGCGCCTCAGGGAGAGAGGTCCAAGCAAGACGTGCCCCGAGGAGCGTCTTGCCACATGTCAACAATGGGTCTGACTGAGGGCCTCCAGGAGAGAAGCCCAAGCAAGACGCGCCCCGAGGAGCGTCTTGCCACATGTCAACACTGGGTCTGACTGAGCGCCTCCAGGAGAGAGGCCGAAGCAAGACACGCCCCGAGGAGCGTCTTGACACATGTCAACACTGGGTCTGACTGACGGCCTCCATGAGAGAAGCCCAAGCAAGACGCGCCCCGAGGAGAGTCTTGCCACATGTCAACACTCGGTCTGACAGAGGGCATCCAGGAGAGAGGCCCAAGCAATATGCGCCCCGAGGAGCGTCTTGCCACTTAAACCCACAACCTAGCACTGAGGACAGAGGGACTTTATTTAAATTAGTACTTAATGGAAACGATACATAATGATACATAAGAGCCATGTCACACATTCAGCCTAGGAATAGTAGCATTGTGCACTATTAAAAAAATACACATCAATTGCTCGAATCCCATTGTTGCAAAGTAAAACTCTAATAAAACTCTAGTCTGACATCAACAGAGAAGACTTAGTGTATGTACTACAAATACAGCATTAGGATTTAGAGTGGACCGTGCACCTTGTGAACCATCAGAGGCTTATGACGCAACATATCTTCCAGTTGCTATTAGACAAGTTATAATTCTCGACCATTTTTCGGAACTGGTTTCTTGGGTCCGTGAGTAAATGCCAAATGAGATGATAGTCCTTAAGTAAGTTCCTGGCGATCCCATGTCACGCTCTTGCCCATCAGCCGGTGAACGCTGAGACGGAACTCGATGAGAGCAATGTATTTTTTAAGTGCTCCGAATGTACTTCTAACAAGCGTGCGATTCACTTTGTGAGTAAACCGCAGCTGCAGCTGATTCAAACAGTCGAGCCAACTTTCTACATCACAATATGCGTTTTGTAGTTAGTCGAGTTACCTTTTGTGTGGCGCATGCACGGGTCGTTATCGTCCAGCTCCCAGCTTAGAGAGTCCTGTATTGACACAGACGTCAATTCATCTCGATGTCATGCAACACACAAAGTCTGTCGCATACAGGTGGGTTAACACATGTACGATACCTTTTTGTGTGGCGCATGCACGGGTTGTTAGCGTCCAGCTCCCAGCTTAGAGAGTCCTGTATTGACACAGACGTCAATACATCTCGATGTCATGCAACACACAAAGTCTGTCGCATACAGGTGGGTTAGCACATGTATGATACCTTTTGTGTGGCGCATGCACGGGTCGTTAGCGTCCAGCTCCCGGCTTATAGAGAGTCCTGTATTGACACAGACGTCAATACATCTCGATGTCATGCAACACACAAAGTCTGTCGCATACAGGTGGGTTAACACACATGTACGATGTGTGCGATGGCACGCCCAGTTTACAATGGGACACGACGATGATCATTGTTAACCAAACTCTTGTTTCTCACGACAGGTGGTAGCGTTGTCTCCTGCACCTGGTCTTCGTGCACAGAGGGTGCTGTAATGTGCTCGTCATAGTCGCGATCGTTGTCACTCGAATCCGTTGTTCTCACGACAGGTGGTAGCGTTGTCTCCTGCATGTTGTCTTCACGTGCGGCAAGCGTTGTGCTGTGCTCGTTATAATGGTTGTCTTCGTACAAAGGGGGTGTTGAATACTCCTTCGCGAGTAGTGTAGGAGGTGGTGTGATGGGACGGTTCTCAGAGGCGTTATGTGAGCGTACCACCATGGCCTGAGCAACTGCGACTACTGAGAGTACACCCAGTACAGACAGCGAGATCTTTTTTTTTCTTGGGTGTTGTACGTGTGGGTACAGCCGCTTTAATGGCAGTGAGAGCAAGTGGGCAAATGTATTTATAGGTCACTAGCAGAAACTAAGGCACGTGGTCAGAGTGTAATCGTAACCACCGTAGCTCTTGTCATGATTTAATATACATAGAAATCAGAAACGGGCATGTCAGGATAGACATCGCGAGTGATAATGCGGCCAGTATCTGTGTGCGCTTGAGAGCACCTTGTTGTTCTACTGTGGTGCCCACGCCGCCAGGTATGTAAATGTCATCGACCTCCTTTATATACGCATACGCTAAAGACCGTATATTCTCTATGGATTTGAACACGTCCTTTGTTTCGCGTAACGCTTGAGCTGTGTCGAGCGTGATGTTGTGAGTGTACGCCAGTGTTTCACGTGCACCGAGGTCCGAAAGGGCGTGCGCTACAACTATTAACCTTGGTTTGGGAGTGTGGCGAAACGCTCGCTCCGCTGTAATGGGCGGATGCAATGTTATCACCTGGTACGTTTCGTTAGTCGGGTCGTAACACACCGGTCCGTCACACGGACCGTCACATTGTATGGGCCACAGTAAGGACAACACGCCGCCGACCGTGACTTCGCACTCGACCGCGGTGGTGTTATCGATTTGCAAAGGATCACATACGCCTCTCCAGTCGCAATGAGGCACATTGTAGTCGACGCGACCGTCGGTCACCATAGCTTTCGTCAGCCAACACACTCGATTGCCCTTCGAAACATCGGCGATCAACGTGAGCTTAGAGGTCGACGTCGCTTTACTGTACGCCAGGATATCCGTGTGTGAGTGCACGCTCGACGTCGATTGACAACCGGTCATGTCAGACCTGATCAGACCTTCTGAACACATGACCATTAGTTGTTGTGCGGCCGAGAGTATCGCGATCATACCGTTGAGATGTGTAGAAATCGCGTACATGCCAGCCTTCCACGTTTCCAAAATTTCCAGCAGTCTAGAGGGACTTGTCTTAGCGCGCACGGCTGTGCTGAATTTGCGTTGGGTAGACACAACGGCTTCTACCTCGCTTAGGATCTGTGGGCTCATGTACTCGTGGTAGGCCAAGACGTGTATAGTCGAGCGCGGTGACGCCCCGAACACTTGACCCGGTTTTGTTGTGGCGATATGCGTGTCCAGTAACGGGGCAAAGTCCGCATGTCTAGCGTGTATTGATTTTACAGCTCGCTCATACCCCAACAGTACGGTCCGTAGAAGTTTGTTCACTTGTTTCCATGCGCTCGTAGAACACAGGACATCGCAACCTCTGTGATACTCAAGTAAAGCGTCAAACACCAGCTGCTTGCACGTTGGAAATACAATCGGTAGTAACTTCTTACTCCACTCTATGTTGAACTCGTATAGTATGTATATGGGCGGTTGCGGCGGTTTGCGCATTTTCTATCTACCCTCCGCTAATATGACTCTGTGGTCTGTCTCCTGAGATGGTGCGGTTGGAACTTGCGAGAGTGCACTATCGACGGTCGGCGTTTCCATTTCGTCAACTGCCATTTTCAGCCGCTGGCAAACGGCCGTCGACGGTCGATGCGAGACACCAACATAACGTTAGACCGCGACCCTCATGCCAGTTTTCTGTAGTACTGGTTGTAGTTTCTGGTGCACACTCGAAACGCCATTACGATCACAATTACGTTGATTAATAAATCCAGTGTTGTAGCGACTGCAGCCAGCGCCGTCGCGCAACTTGTGTCGGTGTTATCTCTCGATACTTTCATTCCTATCCGAGCGTATGCAGAATCTACGGATCTGGTGAAGTTGCTTGTCACTAGCTTGTGCACGTTTGATATGGCACTTTGCGTGAGACTCGCACAACCTGCAGTGGCGACTGTCGCGTCAGTGCAAAGTTTTTCCGATATATCGCTCGCAACATCGTTTGTCATTTGCTGTACACTGCGCACACTGGCCGCGAGGTCGCGGAGAGGGTCTTCGTTACGAGTTGTTTAATATCCGCTGACTTGCCGATTCAATTCTGGTGGCGCTGACCCAAACGAGAACGCTTTTAAGGCGCATGTCGTGGTAACTCTGGTAGCGCCGTGGTTGAAGAGGACGATCATCTTTAGCAATAGTTCATCTCGAAGCACAACGATGGTGAGGGCGACGGGTTGGCCGGTTCCGCCTTCAGGCCACTCGGTTGCCGCTAGATTGCCCAATGCCACACACGCAGACGAACCCTGTACACACTCAATGACCCGTGTGCGATCGTTGATTTCTGCTAGTACGTTTGCTAGTTCTAAGTGCTTCCACGGATCGGGCGTGGGCACGCGCTTGTTTTAGAGGCGTTTTCGCGCAGCCTCTACCCTGCACGACCGCTCGTGGCCGCGCTAGCTATATTTATCTTTATTTGTTTCACACACACACACACACACACACACACACACACACACACACACACACACACAGGCCCTTGCGTGCAAACCCCGGTCAGGTCTGCAGTGTACACATCAGAGACATGATGTGCTTTCACAGAACTGAGGTTGTTCATTACTAAATGACTTTTACAGGAATATTGTTATTATACTATTCAACAGGTTGATCATAATAATGGGTATTAAACCCACAACCTAGCACTGAGGACAGAGGGACTTTATTTAAATTAGTACTTAATGGAAACGATACATAATGATACATAAGAGCCATGTCATACATTCAGCCTAGGAATAGTAGCATTGTGCATTATTAAAAATATACAGATCAATTGCTCGAATCCCATTGTCGCAAAGTAAAACTCTAATAAAACTCTAGTCTGACATCAACAGAGAAGACTTAGTGTATGTACTACAAATACAGCATTAGGATTTCGAGTGGACCGTGCACCTTGTGAACCATCAGAGGCTTATGACGCAACATATCTTCCAGTTGCTATTAGACAAGTTATAATTCTCGACCATTTTTCGGAACTGGTTTCTTGGGTCCGTGAGTAAATGCCAAATGAGATGATAGTCCTTAAGTAAGTTCCTGGCGATCCCATGTCACGCTCTTGCCCATCAGCCGGTGAATGCTGAGACGGAACTTGATGAGAGCGATGTATTTTTTAAGTGCTCCGAATGTACTTCTAACAAGCGTGCGATTCACTTCGTGAGTAAACCGCAGCTGCAGCTGATTCAAACAGTCGAGCCAACTTTCTACATCACAATATGCGTTTTGTAGTTAGTCAAGTTACCTTTTGTGTGGCGCATGCACGGGTCGTTAGCGTCCAGCTCCCAGCTTAGAGAGTCCTGTATTGACACAGACGTCAATACATCTCGATGTCATGCAACACACAAAGTCTGTCACATACAGGTGGGTTAACACATGTACGATACCTTTTGTGTGGCGCATGCACGGGTCGTTAGCGTCCAGCTCCTGGCTTATAGAGAGTCCTGTATTGACACAGACGTCAATACATCTCGATGTCATGCAACACACAAAGTCTGTCGCATACAGGTGGGTTAACACACATGTACGATGTGTGCGATGGCGCGCCCGTTTACAATGGGACACGACGATGATCATTGTTAACCAAACTCTTGTTTCTCACGACAGGTGGTAGCGTTGTCTCCTGCACCTGGTCTTCGTGCACAGAGGGTGTTGTAATGTGCTCGTCATAGTCGCGATCGTTGTCACTCGAATCCGTTTTTCTCACGACAGGTGGTAGCGTTGTCTCCTGCATGTTGTCTTCGCGTGCGGCAAGCGTTGTGCTGTGCTCGTTATAATGGTTGTCTTCGTACAAAGGGGGTGTTGAATACTCCTTCGCGAGTAGTCTAGGAGGTGGTGTGATGGAACGTATCTCAGAGGCGTTATGTGAGCGTACCACCATGGCCTGAGCAACTGCGACTACTGAGAGTACACCCAGTACAGACTTCGAGATAAATTTTTTTTCTTGGGTGTTGTACGTGTGGGTACAGCCGCTTTAATGGCAGTGAGAGCAAGTGGGCAAATGTATTTATAGGTCACTAGCAGAAACTAAGGCACGTGGTCAGAGTGTAATCGTAACCACCTAAAGTAGCTCTTGTCATAATTTAATATACATAGAAATCAGAAACGGGTATGTCAGGATAGACATCGCGAGTGATAATGCGGCCAGTATCTGTGTGCGCTTGAGAGCACCTTGTTGTTCTACTGTGGTGCCCACGCCGCCGGGTCTGTAAATGTCATCGACCTTCTTTATATACGCATACGCTAAAGACCGTATATTCTCTATGGATTTGAACACGTCCTTTGTTTCGCGTAACGCTTGAGCTGTCTCGAGCGTGATGTTGTGAGTGTACACCAGTGTTTCGCGTGCACCGAGGTCCGAAAGGGCGTGCGCTACAACTATTAACCTTGGTTTGGGAGTGTGGCGAAACGCTCGCTCCGCTGTAATGGGCAGATGCAATGTTATCACCTGGTACGTTTCGTTAGTCGGGTCGTAACACACCGGTCCGTCACACGGACCGTCACATTGTATGGGGCTTCTACTATTCAACAGGTTGATCATAATAATGTGTATTAAAACCACAACCTAGCACTGAGGACAGAGGGACTTTATTTAAATTAGTACTTAATAGAAACGATACATAATGATACATAAGAGCCATGTCATACATTCAGCCTAGGAATAGTAGCATTGTGCACTATTAAAAATATACACATCAATTGCTCGAATCCCATTGTTGCAAAGTAAAACTCTAATAAAACTCTAGTCTGACATCAACAGAGAAGACTTAGTGTATGTACTACAAATACAGCATTAGGATTTCGAGTGGACCGTGCACCTGGTGAACCATCAGAGGCTTATGACGCAACATATCTTCCAGTTCTGACTGAGCGCCTCCAGGAGAGAGGCCCAAGCAAGACCCGCCCCGAGGAGCGTCTTGCCACATGTCACTACTCGGTCTAACTGAGCGCCTCCAGGAGAGAGGTCCAAGCAAGACACGCCCCGAGGAGCGTCTTGCCACATGTCACTACTCGGTCTGACTGAGCGCCTCCAGGAGGGAGGTCCAAGCAAGACGCGCCCCGAGGAGCGTCTTGCCACATGTCACTACTCGGTCTGACTGAGCACCTCCAGGAGAGAGGCCCAAGCAAGACGTGCCCCGAGGAGCGTCTTGCCAAATGTCAACAATGGGTCTGACTGAGGGCCTCCAGGAGAGAAGCCCAAGCAAGACGCGCCCCGAGGAGCGTCTTGCCACATGTCAACACTGGGTCTGACTGAGGGCCTCCAGGAGAGAAGCCCAAGCAAGATGTGCCCCGAGGAGCGTCTTGCCACATGTCAGCACTCGGTCTGACTGAGCGCCTCCAGGAGAGAGGCCCAAGCAAGACGCGCCCCGAGGAGCGTCTTGCCACATGTCAACACTGGGTCTGACTGAGCGCCTCCAGGAGAGAGGCCCAAGCAAGACGCGCCCCGAGGAGCGTCTTGCCACATGTGAACACTGGGTCTGACTGAGCGCCTCCAGGAGAGAGGCCCAAGCAAGACGCGCCCGGAGGAGCGTCTTGCAACATGTCAGCACTCGGTCTGACTGAGCGCCTCCAGGAGAGAGGCCCAAGCAAGACGCGCCCCGAGGAGCGTCTTGCCACATGTCAACACTGGGTCTGACTGAGCGCCTCCAGGAGAGAGGCCCGAGGAGCGTATTGCCACATGTCACCTCTGGGTCTGACTGAGCGCCTCCAGGAGAGAGGCGCAAGCAAGAAACGCCCGAGGAGCGTCTTGACACATGTCAACACTGGGTCTGACTGAGCGCCTCCAGGAGAGAGGCCCCAGCAAGACGCGCCCCGAGGAGCGTCTTGCCACGTGTCAACACTGGGTCTGACAGCGCCTCCAGGAGAGAGGCCCAAGCAAGATGCGCCCCGAGGAGCGTCTTGCCACGTGTCACCACTGGGTCTGACTGAGCTCCTCCAGGAGAGAGGCCCAAGCAAGACGCGCCCAGAGGAGCGTCTTGCCACGTGTCACCACTGGGTCTGATTGAGCACCTCCAGGAGAGAGGCCCCAGCAAGACGCGCCCCGAGGAGCGTCTTGCCTTATGTCAGCACTCGGTCTGACTGAGCGCTTCCAGGAGAGAGGCCCAAGCAAGACGCGCCCCGAGGAGCGTCTTGCCACATGTCACTACTCGGTCTAACTGAGTGCCTCCAGGAGAGAGGTCCAAGCAAGACGCGCCCCGAGGAGCGTCTTGCCAAATGTCACTACTCGGTCTGACTGAGCGCCTCCAGGAGGGAGGTCCAAGCAAGACGCGCCCCGAGGAGCGTCTTGCAACATGTCACTACTCGGTCTGACTGAGCGCCTCCAGGAGAGAGGCCCAAGCAAGACGTGCCCCGAGGAGCGTCTTGCCACATGTCAACAATGGGTCTGACTGAGGGCCTCCAGGAGAGAAGCCCAAGCAAGATGCGTCTTGCTTGGGCCTCTCTCCTGGAGGCGCTCAGTCAGACCGAGTAGTGACATGTGGCAAGACGCTTCTCGGGGCGCGTCTTGCTTGGGCCTCTCTCCTGGAGGCGCTCAGTCAGACCCAGTGTTGACATGTGGCAAGATGCTCCTCTGGGCGCATCTTGCTTGGGCTTCTCTCCTGGAGGCCCTCAGTCAGACCCATTGTTGACATGTGGCAAGACGCTCCTCGGGGCACGTCTTGCTTGGGCCTCTCTCCTGGAGGCGCTCAGTCAGACCGAGTAGTGACATGTGGCAAGACGCTCCTCGGGGCGCGTCTTGCTTGGACCTCCCTCCTGGAGGCGCTCAGTCAGACCGAGTAGTGACATTTGGCAAGACGCTCCTCGGGGCGCGTCTTGCTTGGACCTCTCTCCTGGAGGCGCTCAGTTAAACCGAGTAGTGACATGTGGCAAGACTCTCCTCGGGGCGCGTCTTGCTTGGGCCTCTCTCCTGGAAGCGCTCAGTCAGACCGAGTGCCGACATAAGGCAAGACGCTCCTCGGGGCGCGTCTTGCTGGGGCCTCTCTCCTGGAGGTGCTCAATCAGACCCAGTGGTGACACGTGGCAAGACGCTCCTCTGGGCGCGTCTTGCTTGGGCCTCTCTCCTGGAGGAGCTCAGTCAGACCCAGTGGTGACACTTGGCAAGACGCTCCTCGGGGCGCATCTTGCTTGGGCCTCTCTCCTGGAGGCGCTAAGTCAGACCCAGTGTTGACACGTGGCAAGACGCTCCTCGGGGCGCGTCTTGCTTGGGCCTCTCTCCTGGAGGCGCTCAGTCAGACACAGTGTTGACATGTGGCAAGACACTCCTCGGGGCGCGTCTTGCTTGGGCTTCTCTCATGGAGGCCCACAGTAAGACCCATTTTTGACATCTGGAAAGAAGCTCCTCGGGGCGCGTCTTGCTTTGGCTTCTCTCCTGGAGGCCCTCAGTCAGACCCATTGTTGACATGTGGCAAGACGCTCCTCGGGGCGCGTATTGCTTGGGCCTCTCTCATGGAGGCCCTCAGTCAGACCCAGTGTTGACATGTGTCAAGACGCTCCTCGGGGCGTGTCTTGCTTGGGACTCTCTCCTGGAGGCGCTCAGTCAGACCCAGTGTTGACATGTGACAAGACGCTCCTCGGGGCGCTTCTTGCTTGGGCTTCTCTCCTGGAGGCCCTCAGTCAGACCCATTGTTGACATGTGGCAAGACGCTCCTCGGGGCACGTCTTGCTTGGGCCTCTCTCCTGGAGGCGCTCAGTCAGACCGAGTAGTGACATGTGGCAAGAAGCTCCTCGAGGCGCGTCTTGCTGGGCCTTCTCTCATGGAGGCACTCAGTCAGACCCAGTGTTGACATGTGGCAAGACGCTCCTCGGGGCGCGTGTTGCTTGGACCTCTCTCCTGGAGGCGCTCAGTCAGACCGAGTAGTGACATGTGGCAAGACGCTCCTCGGGGCGCGTCTTGCTGGGGCCTCTCTCCTGGAGGCGCTCAGTCAGACCCAGTGTTGACATGTGTCAAGACGCTCCTCGGGCGTTTCTTGCTTGCGCCTCTCTCCTGGAGGCGCTCAGTCAGACCCAGAGGTGACATGTGGCAAGACGCTCCTCGGGCCTCTCTCCTGAAGGCGCTCAGTCAGACCCAGTGTTGACATGTGGCAAGACGCTCCTCGGGGCGCGTCTTGCTGGGGCTTCTCTCATGGAGGCAATCAGTCAGACCCAGTGTTGACATGTGGCAAGATGCTCCTCGGGGCACGTCTTGCTTGGGCCTCTCTCCTGGAGGCGCTCAGTCAGACCCAGAGGAGACATGTGTCAAGACGCTCCTCGGGGAGCGTCTTGCTTGGGCCTCTCTCCTGGAGGCGCTCAGTCAGACCCAGTGTTCACATGTGGCAAGACGCTCCTCGGGGCGCGTCTTGCTTGGGCCTCTCTCCTGGAGGCGCTCAGTCAGACCCAGTGTTGACATGTGGCAAGACGCTCCTCGGGGCGCGTCTTGCTTGGGCCTCCTTCCTGGAGGCGCTCAGTCAGACCGAGTGCTGACATGTGGCAAGACGCTCCTCGGGGCGCATCTTGCTTGGGCTTCTCTCCTGGAGGCCCTCAGTCAGACCCAGTGTTGACATGTGGCAAAACACTCCTCGGGGCGCGTCTTATTTGGGTCTCTCTCCTGGGGGCCCTCAGTCAGACCCAGTGTTGACATGTGGCAAGACGCTCCTCGGGGCGCGTCTTGCTTGGGCTTCTCTCCTGGAGGCGCTCAGTCAGACCGAGTAGTGACATGTGGCAAGACGCTCCTCGGGGCGCGTCTTGCTTGGACCTCCCTCCTGGAGGCGCTCAGTCAGACCGAGTAGTGACATTTGGCAAGACGCTCCTCGGGGCGCGTCTTGCTTGGACCTCTCTCCTGGAGGCGCTCAGTTAGACCGAGTAGTGACATGTGGCAAGACGCTCCTCGGGGCGCGTCTTGCTTGGGCCTCTCTCCTGGAAGCGCTCAGTCAGACCGAGTGCCGACATAAGGCAAGACGCTCCTCGGGGCGCGTCTTGCTGGGGCCTCTCTCCTGGAGGTGCTCAATCAGACCCAGTGGTGACACGTGGCAAGACGCTCCTCTGGGCGCGTCTTGCTTGGGCCTCTCTCCTGGAGGAGCTCAGTCAGACCCAGTGGTGACACTTGGCAAGACGCTCCTCGGGGCGCATCTTGCTTGGGCCTCTCTCCTGGAGGCGCTAAGTCAGACCCAGTGTTGACACGTGGCAAGACGCTCCTCGGGGCGCGTCTTGCTTGGGCCTCTCTCCTGGAGGCGCTCAGTCAGACACAGTGTTGACATGTGGCAAGACACTCCTCGGGGCGCGTCTTGCTTGGGCTTCTCTCATGGAGGCCCACAGTAAGACCCATTTTTGACATCTGGAAAGAAGCTCCTCGGGGCGCGTCTTGCTTTGGCTTCTCTCCTGGAGGCCCTCAGTCAGACCCATTGTTGACATGTGGCAAGACGCTCCTCGGGGCGCGTATTGCTTGGGCCTCTCTCATGGAGGCCCTCAGTCAGACCCAGTGTTGACATGTGTCAAGACGCTCCTCGGGGCGTGTCTTGCTTGGGACTCTCTCCTGGAGGCGCTCAGTCAGACCCAGTGTTGACATGTGACAAGACGCTCCTCGGGGCGCTTCTTGCTTGGGCTTCTCTCCTGGAGGCCCTCAGTCAGACCCATTGTTGACATGTGGCAAGACGCTCCTCGGGGCACGTCTTGCTTGGGCCTCTCTCCTGGAGGCGCTCAGTCAGACCGAGTAGTGACATGTGGCAAGAAGCTCCTCGAGGCGCGTCTTGCTGGGCCTTCTCTCATGGAGGCACTCAGTCAGACCCAGTGTTGACATGTGGCAAGACGCTCCTCGGGGCGCGTGTTGCTTGGACCTCTCTCCTGGAGGCGCTCAGTCAGACCGAGTAGTGACATGTGGCAAGACGCTCCTCGGGGCGCGTCTTGCTGGGGCCTCTCTCCTGGAGGCGCTCAGTCAGACCCAGTGTTGACATGTGTCAAGACGCTCCTCGGGCGTTTCTTGCTTGCGCCTCTCTCCTGGAGGCGCTCAGTCAGACCCAGAGGTGACATGTGGCAAGACGCTCCTCGGGCCTCTCTCCTGAAGGCGCTCAGTCAGACCCAGTGTTGACATGTGGCAAGACGCTCCTCGGGGCGCGTCTTGCTGGGGCTTCTCTCATGGAGGCAATCAGTCAGACCCAGTGTTGACATGTGGCAAGATGCTCCTCGGGGCACGTCTTGCTTGGGCCTCTCTCCTGGAGGCGCTCAGTCAGACCCAGAGGAGACATGTGTCAAGACGCTCCTCGGGGAGCGTCTTGCTTGGGCCTCTCTCCTGGAGGCGCTCAGTCAGACCCAGTGTTCACATGTGGCAAGACGCTCCTCGGGGCGCGTCTTGCTTGGGCCTCTCTCCTGGAGGCGCTCAGTCAGACCCAGTGTTGACATGTGGCAAGACGCTCCTCGGGGCGCGTCTTGCTTGGGCCTCCTTCCTGGAGGCGATCAGTCAGACCGAGTGCTGACATGTGGCAAGACGCTCCTCGGGGCGCATCTTGCTTGGGCTTCTCTCCTGGAGGCCCTCAGTCAGACCCAGTGTTGACATGTGGCAAAACACTCCTCGGGGCGCGTCTCATTTGGGCCTCTCTCCTGGGGGCCCTCAGTCAGACCCAGTGTTGACATGTGGCAAGACGCTCCTCGGGGCGCGTCTTGCTTGGGCTTCTCTCCTGGAGGCCCTCAGTCAGACCCATTGTTGACATGTGGCAAGACGCTCCTCGGGGCACGTCTTGCTTGGGCCTCTCTCCTGGAGGCGCTCAGTCAGACCGAGTAGTGACATGTGGCAAGACGCTCCTCGGGGCGCGTCTTGCTTGGACCTCCCTCCTGGAGGCGCTCAGTCAGACCGAGTAGTGACATGTGGCAAGACGCACCTCGGGGCGTGTCTTGCTTGGACCTCTCTCCTGGAGGCGCTCAGTTAGACCGAGTAGTGACATGTGGCAAGACGCTCCTCGGGGCGGGTCTTGCTTGGGCCTCTCTCCTGGAGGCGCTCAGTCAGAACTGGAAGATATGTTGCGTCATAAGCCTCTGATGGTTCACCAGGTGCACTGTCCACTCGAAATCCTAATGCTGTATTTGTAGTACATACACTAAGTCTTCTCTGTTGATGTCAGACTAGAGTTTTATTAGAGTTTTACTTTGCAACAATGGGATTCGAGCAATTGATGTGTATATTTTTAATAGTGCACAATGCTACTATTCCTAGGCTGAATGTATGACATGGCTCTTATGTATCATTATGCATCGTTTCCATTAAGTACTAATTTAAATAAAGTCCCTCTGTCCTCAGTGCTAGGTTGTGGGTTTAATACACATTATTATGATCAACCTGTTGAATAGTATAAGCCCCATACAATGTGACGGTCCGTGTGACGGACCGGTGTGTTACGACCCGACTAACGAAACGTACCAGGTGATAACATTGCATCTGCCCATTACAGCGGAGCGAGCGTTTCGCCACACTCCCAAACCAAGGTTAATAGTTGTAGCGCACGCCTTTTCGGACCTCGGTGCACGCGAAACACTGGTGTACACTCACAACATCACACTCGAGACAGCTCAAGCGTTACGCGAAACAAAGGACGTGTTCAAATCCATAGAGAATATACGGTCTTTAGCGTATGCGTATATAAAGAAGGTCGATGACATTTACAGACCCGGCGGCGTGGGCACCACAGTAGAACAACAAGGTGCTCTCAAGCGCACACAGATACTGGCCGCATTATCACTCGCGATGTCTATCCTGACATACCCGTTTCTGATTTCTATGTATATAAAATTATGACAAGAACTACTTTAGGTGGTTACGATTACACTCTGACCACGTGCCTTAGTTTCTGCTAGTGACCTATAAATACATTTGCCCACTTGCTCTCACTGCCATTAAAGCGGCTGTACCCACACGTACAACACCCAAGAAAAAAAATTGATCTCGCTGTCTGTACTGGGTGTACTCTCAGTAGTCGCAGTTGCTCAGGCCATGGTGGTACGCTCACATAACGCCTCTGAGATACGTTCCATCACACCACCTCCTAGACTACTCGCGAAGGAGTATTCAACACCCCCTTTGTACGAAGACAACCATTATAACGAGCACAGCACAACGCTTGCCGCACGCGAAGACAACATGCAGGAGACAACGCTACCACCTGTCGTGAGAACAACGGATTCGAGTGACAACGATCGCGACTATGACGAGCACATTACAACACCCTCTGTGCACGAAGACCAAGTGCAGGAGACAACGCTACCACCTGTCGTGAGAAACAAGAGTTTGGTTAACAATGATCATCGTCGTGTCCCATTGTAAACGGGCGCGCCATCGCACACATCGTACATGTGTGTTAACCCACCTGTATGCGACAGACTTTGTGTGTTGCATGACATCGAGATGTATTGACGTCTGTGTCAATACAGGACTCTCTATAAGCCAGGAGCTGGACGCTAACGACCCGTGCATGCGCCACACAAAAGGTATCGTACATGTGTTAACCCACCTGTATGCGACAGACTTTGTGTGTTGCATGACATCGAGATGTATTGACGTCTGTGTCAATACAGGACTCTCTAAGCTGGGAGCTGGACGCTAACGACCCGTGCATACGCCACACAAAAGGTAACTCGACTAACTACAAAACGCATATTGTGATGTAGAATGTTGGCTCGACTGTTTGAATCAGCTGCAGCTGCGGTTTACTCACGAAGTGAATCGCACGCTTGTTAGAAGTACATTCGGAGCACTTAAAAAATACATCGCTCTCATCGAGTTCCGTCTCAGCATTCACCGGCTGATGGGCAAGAGCGTGACATGGGATCGCCAGGAACTTACTTAAGGACTATCATCTCATTTGGCATTTACTCACGGACCCAAGAAACCAGTTCCGAAAAATGGTCGAGAATTATAACTTGTCTAATAGCAACTGGAAGATATGTTGCGTCATAAGCCTCTGATGGTTCACAAGGTGCACGGTCCACTCGAAATCCTAATGCTGTATTTGTAGTACATACACTAAGTCTTCTCTGTTGATGTCAGACTAGAGTTTTATTAGAGTTTTACTTTGCAACAATGGGATTCGAGCAATTGATCTGTATATTTTTAATAATGCACAATGCTACTATTCCTAGGCTGAATGTATGACATGGCTCTTATGTATCATTATGTATCGTTTCCATTAAGTACTAATTTAAATAAAGTCCCTCTGTCCTCAGTGCTAGGTTGTGGGTTTAATACACATTATTATGATCAACCTGTTGAATAGTATAATAACAATATTCCTGTAAAAGTCATTTAGTAATGAACAACCTCAGTTCTGTGAAAGCACATCATGTCTCTGATGTGTACACTGCAGGCCTGACCTGGGTTTGCACGCAAGGGCCTGTGTGTGTGTGTGTGTGTGTGTGTGTGCGTGCGTGCGTGTGTGTGTGCGTGTGTGTGTGTGTGTGTGTGTGTGTGTGTGTGTGTGTGTGTGTGTGTGTGTGTGTGTGTGTGTGAAACAAATAAAGATAAATATAGCTAGTGCGGCCACGAGCGGTCGTGCAGGGTAGAGGCTGCGCGAAAACGCCTCTAAAAACAAGCGCGTGCCCACGCCCGATCCGTGGAAGCACGTAGACCTAGCAAACGTACTAGCAGAAATCAACGATCGCACACGGGTCATTGAGTGTGTACAGGGTTCGTCTGCGTGTGTGGCATTGGGCAATCTAGCGGCAACCGAGTGGCCTGAAGGCGGAACCGGCCAACCCGTCGCCCTCACCATCGTTGCGCTTCGAGATGAACTATTGCTAAAGATGATCGTCCTCATCAACCACGGCGCTACCAGAGTAGCTCGTAACGAAGACCCTCTCCGCGACCTCGCGGCCAGTGTGCGCAGTGTACAGCAAATGACAAACGATGTTGCGAGCGATATATCGGAAAAACTTTGCACTGACGCGACGGTCGCCACTGCAGGTTGTGTGAGTCTCGCGCAAAGTGCCATATCAAACGTGCGCAAGCTAGTGACAAGCAACTTCACCAGATCTGTAGATTCTGCATACGCTTGAATACCAACGAAAGTATCGAGAGATAACACCGACACGAGTTGCGCGACGGCGCTGGCTGCAGTCGCTACAACACTGGATTTATTAATCAACGTAATTGTGATCGTAATGGCGTATCGAGTGTGCACCAGAAACTACAACCAGTACTAAGTCTTCTCTGTTGATGTCAGACTAGAGTTTTATTAGAGTTTTACTTTGCAACAATGGGATTCGAGCAATTGATGTGTATATTTTTAATAGTGCACAATGTATGACATGGCTCTTGTGTATCATTATGAATCGTTTCCATTAAGTACTAATTTAAATAAAGTCCCTCTGTCCTCAGTGCTAGGTTGTGGGTTTAATACACATTATTATGATCAACCTGTTGAATAGTATAATAACAATATTCCTGTAAAAGTCATTTAGTAATGAACAACCTCAGTTCTGTGAAAGAACATCATGTCTCTGATGTGTACACTGCAGGCCTGACCGGTCTTGCTGGGGCCTCTCTCCTGGAGGCGCTCAATCAGACCCAGTGGTGACACGTGGCAAGACGCTCCTCGGGGCGCGTCTTGCTTGGGCCTCTCTCCTGGAGGCGCTCAGTCAGACTCAGTGGTGACACGTGGCAAGAAGCTCCTCGGGGCGCGTCTTGCTTGGGCCTCTCTCCTGGAGGCTCTCAGTCAGACCCAGTGTTGACATGTGGAAAGACACTCCTCGGGGCGCGTCTTGCTTGGGCCTCTCTCATGGAGGCCCTCTGTCAGACCCAGTGTTGACATGTGTCAAGACGCTCCTCGGGGCGCGTCTTGCTTTGGCTTCTCTCCTGGAGGCGCTCAGTCAGACCGAGTGCTGACATGTGGCAAGAAGCTCCTCGGGGCGCGTCTTGCTTGGGCTTCTCTCCTGGAGGCCCTCAGTCAGACTGAGTAGTGACATGTCGCCTGACGCTCCTCGGGGCGCGTCTTGCTTGGGCCTCTCTCCTGGAGGCGCTCAGTCAGACCCATTGGTGACATGTGGCAAGACACTCCTCGGGGCGCGTCTTGCTTGGGCCCCTCTCCTGGAGGCCCTCTGTCAGACCCAGTGTTGACATGTGTCAAGACGCTCCACGGGGCGCGTCTTGCTTGGGCTTCTCTCCTGGAGGCCCTCAGTCAGACCCATTGTTGACATGTGGCAAGACGCTCCTCGGGGCGCGTCTTGCTTGGGCCTCTCTCCTGGAGGCGCTCAGTCAGAACCAGAGGTGACATGTTGCAAGACGCTCCTCGGGGCGCGTCTTGCTTGCGCCTCTCTCCTGGAGGCCCTCTGTCAGACCCAGTGTTGACATGTGGCAAGACGCTCCTCCGGGCGCATCTTGCTTGGGCCTCTCTCCTGGAGGCCCTCAGTAAGACCCATTGTTGACATGTGGCAAGACGCTCCTCGGGGCGCGTATTGCTTGGGCCTCTCTCCAGAAGGCCCTCAATAAGACCCAGTGTTGACATGTGGCAAGACGCTCCACGGGGCGCGTCTTGCTTGGGCTTCTCTCCTGGAGGCCCTCAGTCAGACCCATTGTTGACATGTGGCAAGACGCTCCTCGGGGCGCGTCTTGCTTGGGCCTCTCTCCTGGAGGCGCTCAGTCAGACCCAGTGTTGACATGTGGCAAGACGCTCCACGGGGCGCGTCTTGCTTGGGCTTCTCTCCTGGAGGCCCTCAGTCGGACCCATTGTTGACATGTGGCAAGACGCTCCTCAGGGCACGTCTTGCTTGGGCCTCTCTCCTGGAGGCGCTCAGTCAGACCGAGTAGTGACATGTGGCAAGACGCTCCTCGGGGCGCGTCTTGACTGGACCTCTCTCATGGAGGCGCTAAGTTAGACCGAGTAGTGACATGTCGGAAGACGCTCCTCGGGGTGCGTCTTGCTTGGGCCTCTCTCATGGAGGCCCTCTGTCAGACCCAGTGTTGACATGTGGCAAGACGCTCCTCGGGGCGCGTCTTGCTTGGGCCTCTCTCCTGGAGGCGCTCAGTCAGAACCAGAGGTGACATGTGGCAAGACGCTCCTCGGGGTGCGTCTTGCTTGGGCCTCTCTCCTGGAGGCCCTCTGTCAGACCCAGTGTTGACATGTGGCAAAACGCTCCTCCGGGCACATCTTGCTTGGGCCTCTCTCCTGGAGGCCCTCAGTAAGACCCATTGTTGACATGTGGCAAGACGCTCCTCGGGGCGCGTCTTGCTTGGGCCTCTCTCCAGAAGGCCCTCAATCAGACCCAGTGTTGACATGTGGCAAGACGCTCCTCGGGGCGCGTCTTGCTTGGGCTTCTCTCATGGAGGCCCTCAGTCAGACCCAGTGTTGACATGTGTCAAGACGCTCCTCGGGGCGTGTCTTGCTTGGGCCTCTCTCCTGGAGGCGCTCAAACAGACCGAGTAGTGACATGTGGCAACACGCTCCTCGGGGCCCGTCTTGCTGGGGCTTCTCTCATGGAGGCACTCAGTCAGATCCAGTGTTGACATGTGGCAAGACGCTCCTCGGGGCGCGTCTTGCTTGGACCTCTCTCCCTGAGGCGCTCAGTCAGACCGAGTAGTGACATGTGGCAAGAGGCTCCTCGGGGCGTGTCTTGCTTGGACCTCTCTCCCTGAGGCGCTCAGTCAGACCCAGTGTTGACATTTGGCAAGACACTCCTCGGGGCGCGTCTTGCTTGGGCCTCTCTCATGGAGGCCCTCTCTCAGACCCAGTGTTGACATGTGTCAAGAAGCTCCTCGGGGGGCGTCTTGCTTTGGCCTCTCTCCTGGAGGCGCTCAGTCAGACCAAGTGGTGACATGTGGCAAGACACTCCTCGGGGCGCGTCTTGCTTGGGCCTCTCTCCTGGAGGCCCTCTGTCAGACCCAGTGTTGACATGTGGCAAGACACTCCTCGGGGCGCGTCTTGCTTGGGCCTCTCTCATGGAGGCCCTCTGTCAGACCCAGTGTTGACATGTGGCAAGACACTCCTCGGGGCGCGTCTTGCTTGGGCCTCTCTCATGGAGGCCCTCTGTCAGACCCAGTGTTGACATGTGTCAAGACGCTCCTCGGGGCGCGTCTTGCTTTGGCCTCTCTCCTGGAGGCGCTCATTCAGACTGAGTGCTGACATGTGGCAAGAAGCTCCTCGGGGCGCGTCTTGCTTGGGCTTCTCTCCTGGAGGCCCTCAGTAAGACCCATTGTTGACATGTGGCAAGACGCTCCTCGGGGCGCGTCTTGCTTGGGCCTCTCTCCAGGAGGCGCTCAGTCAGACTGAGTAGTGACATGTGGCCTGACGCTCCTCGGGGCGCGTGTTGCTTGGGCCTCTCTCCTGGAGGCGCTCAGTCAGACCAAGTGGTGACATGTGGCAAGACGCTCCTCGGGGCGCGTCTTGCTTGGGCCTCTCTCCAGAAGGCCCTCAATCAGACCCAGTGTTGACACGTGGCAAGACGCTCCTCGGGGCGCGTCTTGCTTGGGCCTCTCTCCTGGAGGCGCTCAGTCAGAATGAGTAGTGACATGTGGTCTGATGCTCCTCGGGGCGCGTGTTGCTTGGGCCTCTCTCCTGGAGGCGCTCAGTCAGACCAAGTGGTGACATGTGTCAAGACACTTCTCGGGGCGCGTCTTGCTTGGGCCTCTCTCCTGGAGGCCCTCTGTCAGACCCAGTGTTGACATGTGGCAAGACACTCCTCGGGGCGCGTCTTGCTTGGGCCTCTCTCATGGAGGCCCTCTGTCAGACCCAGTGTTGATATGTGTCAAGACGCTCCTCGGGGCGCGTCTTGCTTTGGCCTCTCTCCTGGAGGCGCTCAGTCAGACCGAGTGCTGACATTTGGCAAGACGCTCCTCGGGGCGCGTCTTGCTTGGGCTTCTCTCCTGGAGGCGCTCAGAAAGACCCAGTGTTGACATGTGACAAGACGCTCCTCGGGGCACGTCTTGCTTGGGCCTCTGTCCTGGAGGGCCTCTGTCAGACCCAGTGTTGACATGTGGCAAGACGCTCCTCCGGGCGCATCTTGCTTGGGCCTCTCTCCTGGAGGCCCTCAGTCAGACCCATTGTTGACATGTGGCAAGACGCTCCTCGGGGCGCGTCTTGCTGGGGCCTCTCTCCTGGAGGCGCTCAGTCAGACCCAGTGCTGACATGTGGCAAGACGCTCCTCGGGGCGCGTCTTGCTTGGGCCTCTCTCCTGGAGGCGCTCAGTCAGACTGAGTAGTGACATGTGGCCTGACGCTCCTCGGGGCGCGTCTTGCTTGGGCCTCTCTCCTGGAGGCGCTCAGTCAGACCCAGTGGTGACATGTGGCAAGACACTCCTCGGGTCGCGTCTTGCTTGGGCCTCTCTCCTGGAGGCCCTCTGTCAGACCCAGTGTTGACATGTGTCAAGACGCTCCTCGGGGCGCGTCTTGCTTGGGCTTCTCTCCTGGAGGCCCTCAGTCAGACCCATTGTTGACATGTGGCAAGACACTCCTCGGGGCGCGTCTTGCTTGGGCTTCTCTCCTGGAGGCGCTCAGACAGACCCAGTGTTGACATGTGACAAGACGCTCCTCGGGGCGCGTCTTGCTTGGGCCTCTCTCCTGGAGGCGCTCAGTCAGAACCAGAGGTGACATGTGGCAAGACGCTCCTCGGGGCGCGTCTTGCTTGGGCCTCTCTCCTGGAGGCCCTCTGTCAGACCCAGTGTTGACATGTGGCAAGACGCTCCTCCGGGCGCATCTTGCTTGGGCCTCTCTCCTGGAGGCCCTCTGTCAGAACCATTGTTGACATGTGGCAAGACGCTCCTCGGGGCGCGTCTTGCTTGGGCCTCTCTCCTGGAGGCGCTCAGTAAGACCAAGTGCTGACATAAGGCAAGACGCTCCTCGGGGCGCTCATTGCTTGGGCCTCTCTCCTGAATGCCCTCTGTCAGACCGAGTGTTGACATGTGGCAAGACTCTCCTCGGGGCGCGTCTTGCTTGGGCTTCTCTCATGGAGGCCCTTAGTCCGACCCATTGTTGACATGTGTCAAGACGCTCCTCGGGGCGTGTCTTGCTTGGGCCTCTCTCCTGGAGGCGCTCAGTCAGACCCAGTGTTGACATGTGGCAAGACGCTCCTCTGGGCGCGTCTTGCTTGGGCTTCTCTCCTTGAGGCCCTCAGTCAGACCCATTGTTGACATGTGGCAAGACGCTCCTCGGGGCACGTCTTGCTTGGGCCTCTCTCCTGGAGGCGCTCAGTCAGACCGAGTAGTGACATGTGGCAAGACGCTCCTCGGGGCGCGTCTTGCTTGGACCTCCCTCCTGGAGGCGCTCAGTCAGACCGAGTAGTGACATTTGGCAAGACGCTCCTCGGGGCGCGTCTTGCTTGTGCCTCTCTCCTGGAGGCGCTCAGTCAGACCGAATGCTGACATAAGGCAAGACGCTCCTCGGGGCGCTCATTGCTTGGGCCTCTCTCCTGAATGCCCTCTGTCAGACCGAGTGTTGACATGTGGCAAGACTCTCCTCGGGGCGCGTCTTGCTTGGGCTTCTCTCATGGAGGCCCTTAGTCCGACCCATTGTTGACATGTGTCAAGACGCTCCTCGGGGCGTGTCTTGCTTGGGCCTCTCTCCTGGAGGCGCTCAGTCAGACCCAGTGTTGACATGTGGCAAGACGCTCCTCTGGGCGCGTCTTGCTTGGGCTTCTCTCCTTGAGGCCCTCAGTCAGACCCATTGTTGACATGTGGCAAGACGCTCCTCGGGGCACGTCTTGCTTGGGCCTCTCTCCTGGAGGCGCTCAGTCAGACCGAGTAGTGACATGTGGCAAGACGCTCCTCGGGGCGCGTCTTGCTTGGACCTCCCTCCTGGAGGCGCTCAGTCAGACCGAGTAGTGACATTTGGCAAGACGCTCCTCGGGGCGCGTCTTGCTTGTGCCTCTCTCCTGGAGGCGCTCAGTCAGACCGAGTGCTGACATAAGGCAAGACGCTCCTCGGGGCGCGTCTTGCTGGGGCCTCTCTCCTGGAGGTGCTCAATCAGACCCAGTGGTGACACGTGGCAAGACGCTCCTCTGGGCGCGTCTTGCTTGGGCCTCTCTCCTGGAGGAGCTCAGTCAGACCCAGTGGTGACACGTGGCAAGACGCTCCACGAGGGGCATCTTGCTTGGGCCTCTCTCCTGGAGGCGCTAAGTCAGACCCAGTGTTGACACGTGGCAAGACGCTCCTCGGGGCGCGTCTTGCTTGGGCCTCTCTCCTGGAGGCGCTCAGTCAGACCGAGTAGTGGCATGTGGCAAGACGCTCCTCGGGGTATGTCTTGCTTGGGCGTCTCTCCTGGAGGCGCTCAATTAGACCCAGTGTTGACATGTGGCAAGACGCTCCTCGGGGCGCGTCTTGCTTGGGCTTCTCTCCTGGAGGCCCTCAGTAAGACCCATTGTTGACATGTGGCAAGACGCTCCTCGTGGTGTGTCTTGCTTGGGCCTCTCTCCAGAAGGCCCTCAATCAGACCCAGTGTTGACATGTGGCAAGACGCTCCTCGGGGCGCGTCTTTGCTTGGGCCTCTCTCCTGGAGGCGCTCAGTCAGACTGAGTAGTGACATGTGGCCTGACGCTCCTCGGGGCGCGTCTTGCTTGGGCCTCTCTCCTGGAGGCGCTCAGTCAGACCCATTGGTGACATGTGGCAAGACACTCCTCGGGGCGCGTCTTGCTTGGGCCCCTCTCCTGGAGGCCCTCTGTCAGACCCAGTGTTGACATGTGTCAAGACGCTCCACGGGGCGCGTCTTGCTTGGGCTTCTCTCCTGGAGGCCCTCAGTCAGACCCATTGTTGACATGTGGCAAGACGCTCCTCGGGGCGCGTCTTGCTTGTGCCTCTCTCCTGGAGGCGCTCAGTCAGAACCAGAGGTGACATGTGGCAAGACGCTCCTCGGGTCGCGTCTTGCTTGGGCCTCTCTCCTGGAGGCCCTCTGTCAGACCCAGTGTTGACATGTGGCAAGACGCTCCTCCGGGCGCATCTTGCTTGGGCCTCTCTCCTGGAGGCCCTCAGTAAGACCCATTGTTGACATGTGGCAAGACGCTCCTCGGGGCGCGTATTGCTTGGGCCTCTCTCCAGAAGGCCCTCAATAAGACCCAGTGTTGACATGTGGCAAGACGCTCCACGGGGCGCGTCTTGCTTGGGCTTCTCTCCTGGAGGCCCTCAGTCAGACCCATTGTTGACATGTGGCAAGACGCTCCTCGGGGCGCGTCTTGCTTGGGCCTCTCTCCTGGAGGCGCTCAGTCAGACCCAGTGTTGACATGTGGCAAGACGCTCCACGGGGCGCGTCTTGCTTGGGCTTCTCTCCTGGAGGCCCTCAGTCAGACCCATTGTTGACATGTGGCAAGACGCTCCTCGGGGCACATCTTGCTTGGGCCTCTCACCTGGAGGCGCTCAGTCAGACCGAGTAGTGACATGTGGCAAGACGCTCCTCGGGGCGCGTCTTGCTTGGACCTCTCTCCTGGAGGCGCTCAGTTAGACCGAGTAGTGACATGTCGCAAGACGCTCCTCGGGGCACGTCTTGCTTGGGCCTCTCTCATGGAGGCCCTCTGTCAGACCCAGTGTTGACATGTGGCAAGACGCTCCTCGGGGCGCGTCTTGCTTGGGCCTCTCTCCAGAAGGCCCTCAATCAGACCCAGTTTTGACATGTGGCAAAACGCTCCTCCGGGCGCATCTTGCTTGGGCCTCTCTCCTGGAGGCCCTCAGTAAGACCCATTGTTGACATGTGGCAAGACGCTCCTCGGGGCGCGTCTTGCTTGGGCCTCTCTCCAGAAGGCCCTCAATCAGACCCAGTTTTGACATGTGGCAAGACGCTCCTCGGGGCGCGTCTTGCTTGGGCTTCTCTCATGGAGGCCCTCAGTCAGACCCAGTGTTGACATGTGTCAAGACGCTCCTCGGGGCGTGTCTTGTTTGGGCCTCTCTCCTGGAGACGCTCAAACAGACCGAGTAGTGACATGTGGCAACACGCTCCTCGGGGCGCGTCTTGCTTGGACCTCTCTCCCTGAGGCGCTCAGTCAGACCCAGTGTTGACATTTGGCAAGACACTACTCGGGGCGCGTCTTGCTTGGGCCTCTCTCATGGAGGCCCTCTGTCAGACCCAGTGTTGACATGTGTCAAGAAGCTCCTCGGGGGGTGTCTTGCTTTGGCCTCTCTCCTGGAGGCGCTCAGTCAGACCGAGTGCTGACATGTGGCAAGAAGCTCCTCGGGGCGCGTCTTGCTTGGGCTTCTCACCTGGAGGCCGTCAGTAAGAACCATTGTTGACATGTGGCAAGACGCTCCTCGGGGCGCGTCTTGCTTGGGCCTCTCTCCAGAAGGCCCTCAATCAGACCCAGTGTTGACACGTGGCAAGACGCTCCTCGGGGCGCGTCTTGCTTGGGCCTCTCTCCTGGAGGCGCTCAGTCAGACCAAGTGGTGACATGTGGCAAGACACTCCTCGGGGCGCGTCTTGCTTGGGCCTCTCTCCTGGAGGCCCTCTGTCAGACCCAGTGTTGACATGTGGCAAGACACTCCTCGGGGCGCGTCTTGCTTGGGCCTCTCTCATGGAGGCCCTCTGTCAGACCCAGTGTTGACATGTGTCAAGACGCTCCTCGGGGCGCGTCTTGCTTTGGCCTCTCTCCTGGAGGCGCTCATTCAGACCGAGTGCTGACATGTGGCAAGAAGCTCCTCGGGGCGCGTCTTGCTTGGGCTTCTCTCCTGGAGGCCCTCAGTAAGACCCAGTGTTGACATGTGGCAAGACGCTCCTCGGGGCGCGTCTTGCTTGGGCCTCTCTCCAGGAGGCGCTCAGTCAGACTGAGTAGTGACATGTGGCCTGACGCTCCTCGGGGCGCGTGTTGCTTGGGCCTCTCTCCTGGAGGCGCTCAGTCAGACCAAGTGGTGACATGTGGCAAGACGCTCCTCGGGGCGCGTCTTGCTTGGGCCTCTCTCCAGAAGGCCCTCAATCAGACCCAGTGTTGACACGTGGCAAGACGCTCCTCGGGGCGCGTCTTGCTTGGGCCTCTCTCCTGGAGGCGCTCAGTCAGAATGAGTAGTGACATGTGGTCTGACGCTCCTCGGGCGCTTGGTGCTTGGGCCTCTCTCCTGGAGGCGCTCAGTCAGACCAAGTGGTGACATGTGTCAAGACACTTCTCGGGGCGCGTCTTGCTTGGGCCTCTCTCCTGGAGGCCCTCTGTCAGACCCAGTGTTGACATGTGGCAAGACACTCCTCGGGGCGCGTCTTGCTTGGGCCTCTCTCATGGAGGCCCTCTGTCAGACCCAGTGTTGACATGTGTCAAGACGCTCCTCGGGGCGCGTCTTGCTTTGGCCTCTCTCCTGGAGGCGCTCAGTCAGACCGAGTGCTGACATGTGGCATGACGCTCCTCGGGCCGTGTGTTGCTTGGGCTTCTCTCCTGGAGGCCCTCAGTCAGACCCATTGTTGACATGTGGCAAGACGCTCCTCGGGGCGCGTCTTGCTTGGGCCTCTCTCCTGGAGGCGCTCAGTCAGACCGAGTGCTGACATTTGGCAAGACGCTCCTCGGGGCGCGTCTTGCTTGGGCTTCTCTCCTGGAGGCGCTCAGAAAGACCCAGTGTTGACATGTGACAAGACGCTCCTCGGGGCACGTCTTGCTTGGGCCTCTCTCCTGGAGGCCCTCTGTCAGACCCAGTGTTGACATGTGGCAAGACGCTCCTCCGGGCGCATCTTGCTTGGGCCTCTCTCCTGGAGGCGCTCAGTCAGACACAGTGTTGACATGTGGCAAGACACTCCTCGGGGCGCGTCTTGCTTGGGCTTCTCTCATGGAGGCCCTCAGTAAGACCCATTGTTGACATGTGGAAAGAAGCTCCTCGGGGCGCGTCTTGCTTGGGCCTCTCTCTTGGAGGCGCTCAGTCAGACCCAGTGTTGACACGTGGCAAGAAGCTCCTCGGGGCGCGTCTTGCTTGGGCCTCTCTCCTGGAGGCGCTCAGTCAGACCCAGTGTTGGCATGTGGCAAGACACTCCTCGGGGCGCGTCTTGGTTGGGCCTCTCTCCTGGAGGCGCTCATTCAGACCCAGTGGTGACATGTGGCAAGACGCTCCTCGGGGCGCGTATTGCTTGGGCCTCTCTCCTGAATGCCCTCTGTCAGACCGAGTGTTGACATGTGGCAAGACTCTCCTCGGGGCGCGTCTTGCTTGGGCTTCTCTCATGGAGTTCCTCAGTCCGACCCAGTGTTGACATGTGGCAAGACGCTCCTCTGGGCGCCTCTTGCTTGGGCTTCTCTCCTGGAGGCCCTCAGTCAGACCCATTGTTGACATGTGGCAAGACACTCCTCGGGGCACGTCTTGCTTGGGCCTCTCTCCTGGAGGCACTCAGTCAGACCGAGTAGTGACATGTGGCAAGATGCTCCTCGGGGCGCGTCTTGCTTGGACCTCCCTCCTGGAGGCGCACAGTCAGACCGAGTAGTGACATTTGGCAAGACGCTCCTCGGGGCGCTTCTTGCTTGGACCTCTCTCCTGGAGGCGCTCAGTTAGACCGAGTAGTGACATGTGGCAAGACGCTCCTCGGGGCACGTCTTGCTTGGGCCTCTCTAATGGAGGCGCTCAGTCAGACCGAGTGCTGACATAAGGCAAGACGCTCCTCGGGGCGCGTCTTGCTGGGGCCTCTCTCCTGGAGGAGCTCAGTCAGACCCAGTGGTGTCACGTGGCAAGACGCCCCTCGGGGCGCACCTTTCTTGGGCCTCTCTCCTGGAGGCGCTAAGTCAGACCCAGTGTTGACACGTGGCAAGACGCTCCTCGGGGCGCGTCGTGCTTGGGCCTCTCTCCTGGAGGCGCTCAGTCAGACCCAGTGTTGACATGTGGCAAGACTCTCCTCGGGGCGCGTCTTGCTTGGACCTCTCTCCTGGAGGCGCTCAGTCAGACCGAGTAATGACATGTGGCAAGACGCTCCTCGGGGCGCGTCTTGCTTGGGCCTCTCTCCTGGAGGCGCTCAATTAGACCCAGTGTTGACATGTGGCAAGACGCTCCTCGGGGCGCGTTTTGCTTGGGCTTCTCTCCTGGAGGCGCTCATTCAGACCCAGTGGTGACATGTGGCAAGATGCTAATCGGGGCGCGTATTGCTTGGGCCTCTCTCCTGAATACCCTCTGTCAGACCCAGTGTTGACATGTGTCAAGACGCTCCTCGGGGCGCGTCTTGCTTTGGCCTCTCTCCTGGAGGCGCTCAGTCCGACCGAGTGCTGACATGTGCCCCGCAGGCACTCAGTCAGACCGAGTAGTGACATGTGGCAAGACGCTCCTCGGGGCGCGTCTTGCTTGGGCCTCTCTCCAGAAGGCCCTCAATCAGACCCAGTGTTGACACGTAGCAAGACGCTCCTCGGGGCGCGTCTTGCCTTATGTCAGCACTCGGTCTGACTGAGCGTCTCCATTAGAGAGGCCAAAGCAAGACGCGCCCCGAGGAGTGTCTTGCCACATGTCAACAATGGGTCTGACTGAGGGCCTCCAGGAGAGAAGCCCAAGCAAGACGCGCCCAGAGGAGCGTCTTGTCACATGTCAACACTGGGTCGGACTGAGGGCCTCCATGAGAGAAGCCCAAGCAAGACGCGCCCCGAGGAGTGTCTTGCCACATGTCAACAATGGGTCTGACTGAGGGCCTCCAGGAGAGAAGCCCAAGCAAGACGCTCCCCGAGGAGAGTCTTGCCACATGTCAACACTCGGTCTGACAGAGGGCATTCAGGAGAGAGGCCCAAGCAATGAGCGCCCCGAGGAGCGTCTTGCCTTATGTCAGCACTCGGTCTTACTGAGCGCCTCCAGGAGAGAGGCCCAAGCAAGACGCACCCCGAGGAGCGTCTTGCCACCTGTCAACAATGGGTCTGACTGAGGGCCTCCAGGAGAGAGGCCCAAGCAAGATGCGCCCGGAGGAGCGTCTTGCCACATGTCAACACTGGGTCTGACAGAGGGCCTCCAGGAGAGAGGCCCAAGCAAGACGCGCCCCGAGGAGCGTCTTGCCACATGTCACCTCTGGTTCTGACTGAGCGCCTCCAGGAGAGAGGCCCAAGCAAGAGGCGCCCCGAGGAGCGTCTTGTCACATGTCAACACTGGGTCTGTCTGAGCGCCTCCAGGAGAGAAGCCCAAGCAAGACGCGCCCCGAGGAGTGTCTTGCCACATGTCAACAATGGGTCTGACTGAGGGCCTCCAGGAGAGAAGCCCAAGCAAGACGCGCCCCGAGGAGCGTCTTGACACATGTCAACACTGGGTCTGACAGAGGGCCTCCAGGAGAGAGGCCCAAGCAAGACGCGCCCCGAGGAGTGTCTTGCCACATGTCACCACTGGGTCTGACTGAGCGCCTCCAGGAGAGAGGCCCAAGCAAGACGCGCCCCGAGGAGCGTCAGGCCACATGTCACTACTCAGTCTGACTGAGCGCCTCCAGGAGAGAGGCCCAAGCAAGACGCGCCCCGAGGAGCGTCTTGCCACATGTCAGCACTGGGTCTGACTGAGCGCCTCCAGGAGAGAGGCCCCAGCAAGACGCGCCCCGAGGAGCGTCTTGCCTTATGTCAGCACTCGGTCTGACTGAGCGCCTCCAGGAGAGAGGCCCAAGCAAGATGCGCCCCGAGGAGCGTCTTGCCACATGTCAACAATGGGTCTGACTGAGGGCCTCCAGGAGAGAGGCCCAAGCAAGATGTGCCCGGAGGAGCGTCTTGCCACATGTCAACACTGGGTCTGACAGAGGCCCTCCAGGAGAGAGGCCCAAGCAAGACGTGCCCCGAGGAGCGTCTTGTCACATGTCAACACTGGGTCTTTCTGAGCGCCTCCAGGAGAGAAGCTCAAGCAAGACGCGCCCCGAGGAGCGTCTTGCCAAATGTCAGCACTCGGTCTGACTGAGCGCCTCCAGGAGAGAGGCCCAAGCAAGACGCGCCCCGAGGAGCGTCTTGCCACATGTCGACAATGGGTCTGACTGAGGGCCTCCAGGAGAGAAGCCCAAGCAACACGCGGCCCGAGGAGCGTCATGCCACATGTCAGCACTCGGTCTGACTGAGCGCCTCCAGGAGAGAGGCCAAAGCAAGACGCTCCCCGAGGAGCGTCTTGACACATGTCAACACTGGGTCTGACAGAGGGCCTCCATGAGAGAGGCCCAAGCAAGACGCACCCCGAGGAGTGTCTTGCCACATGTCAACACTGGGTCTGACAGAGGGCCTCCAGGAGAGAGGCCCAAGCAAGACGCGCCCCGAGAAGTGTCTTGACACATGTCACCACTTGGTCTGACTGAGCGCCTCCAGGAGAGAGGCCCAAGCAACACGCGCCCCGAGGAGCGTCAGACCACATGTCACTACTCATTCTGACTGAGCGCCTCCAGGAGAGAGGCCCAAGCAAGACGCGCCCCGAGGAGCGTCTTGCCACGTGTCAACACTGGGTCTGATTGAGGGCCTTCTGGACAGAGGCCCAAGCAAGACGCGCCCCGAGGAGCGTCTTGCCACATGTCACCACTTGGTCTGACTGAGCGCCTCCAGGAGAGAGGCCCAAGCAACACGCGCCCCGAGGAGCGTCAGGCCACATGTCACTACTCAGTCTGACTGAGCGCCTCCTGGAGAGAGGCCCAAGCAAGACGCGCCCCGAGGAGCGTCTTGCCACATGTCAACAATGGGTCTTACTGAGGGCCTCCAGGAGAGAAGCCCAAGCAAGACGCGCCCCGAGGAGCTTCTTGCCACATGTCAGCACTCGGTCTGAATGAGCGCCTCCAGGAGAGAGGCCAAAGCAAGACGCGCCCCGAGGAGCGTCTTGACACATGTCAACACTGGGTCTGACAGAGGGCCTCCATGAGAGAGGCCCAAGCAAGACGCGCCCCGAGGAGTGTCTTGCCACATGTCAACACTGGGTCTGACAGAGGGCCTCCATGAGAGAGGCCCAAGCAAGACGCGCCCCGAGGAGTGTCTTGCCACATGTCAACACTGGGTCTGACAGAGGGCCTCCAGGAGAGAGGCCCAAGCAAGACGCGCCCCGAGGAGTGTCTTGCCACATGTCACCACTTGGTCTGACTGAGCGCCTCCAGGAGAGAGGCCCAAGCAAGACGCGCCCCGAGGAGCTTCTTGCCACATGTCAGCACTCGGTCTGACTGAGCGCCTCCAGGAGAGAGGCCAAAGCAAGACGCCCCCCGAGGAGCTTCTTGACACATGTCAACACTGGGTCTGACAGAGGGCCTCCATGAGAGAGGCCCAAGCAAGACGCGCCCCGAGGAGTGTCTTGCCAAATGTCAACACTGGGTCTGACTGAGCGCCTCAGGGAGAGAGGTCCAAGCAAGACGCGCCCCGAGGTGCGTCTTGCCACATGTCACTACTCGGTCTGACTGAGCGCCTCAGGGAGAGAGGTCCAAGCAAGACGCGCCCCGAGGAGCGTCTTGCCACATGTCAACACTGGATCTGACTGAGTGCCTCCATGAGAGAAGCCCCAGCAAGACGCGCCCCGAGGAGCGTGTTGCCACATGTCACTACTCGGTCTGTTTGAGCGCCTCCAGGAGAGAGGCCCAAGCAAGACACGCCCCGAGGAGCGTCTTGACACATGTCAACACTGGGTCTGACTGAGGGCCTCCATGAGAGAAGCCCAAGCAAGACGCGCCCCGAGGAGCGTCTTGCCACATGTCAACACTGGGTCTGATTGAGGGCCTTCTGGAGAGAGGCCCAAGCAAGACGCGCCCCGAGGAGCGTCTTGCCACATGTCAACAATGGGTCTTACTGAGGGCCTCCAGGAGAGAGGCCCAAGCAAGATGTGCCCGGAGGAGCGTTTAGCCACATGTCAACACTGGGTCTGACAGAGGGCCTCCAGGAGAGAGGCCCAAGCAAGACGCACCCCGAGGAGCGTCTTGCCACATGTCACCTCTGGTTCTGACTGAGCGCCTCCAGGAGAGAGGCCCAAGCAAGACGCGCCCCGAGGAGCGTCTTGCCACATGTCAACACTGGGTCTGACAGAGGGCCTCCATGAGAGAGGCCCAAGCAAGACGCGCCCCGAGGAGCGTCTTGCGACATGTCACTACTCGGTCTAACTGAGCGAATCCAGGAGAGAGGTCCAAGCAAGACGCGCCCCGAGGAGCGTCTTGCCACATGTCACTACTCGGTCTGACTGAGCGCCTCCAGGATAGAGGCCCAAGCAAGACGTGCCCCGAGGAGCGTCTTGCCACATGTCAACAATGGGTCTGACTGAGGGCCTCCAGGAGAGAAGCCCAAGCAAGACGCGCCCCGTGGAGCGTCTTGCCACATGTCAACACTGGGTCTGACTGAGCGCCTCCAGGAGAGAGGCCCAAGCAAGACGCGCCCCGAGGAGCGTCTTGCCACATGTCAACAATGGGTCTGACTGAGGGCCTCCAGGAGAGAAGCCCAAGCAAGACGCGCTTCGTGGAGCGTCTTGCCACATGTCAACACTGGGTCTTATTGAGGGCCTTCTGGAGAGAGGCCCAAGCAATACGCGCCCCGAGGAGTGTCTTGCCACATGTCAACAATGGGTCTTACTGAGGGCCTCCAGGAGAGAGGCCCAAGCAAGATGCGCCCGGAGGAGCGTCTTGCCACATGTCAACACTGGGTCTGACAGAGGGCCTCCAGGAGAGAGGCCCAAGCAAGACGCGCCCCGAGGAGCGTCTTGCCACATGTCACCTCTGGTTCTGACTGAGCGCCTCCAGGAGAGAGGCCCAAGCAAGACGCGCCCCGAGGAGCGTCTTGCCACATGTCAACAATGGGTCTGACTGAGGGCCTCCAGGAGAGAAGCCCAAGCAAGACGCGCCCCGTGGAGCGTCTTGACACATGTCAACACTGGGTCTGACAGAGGGCCTCCAGGAGAGGGGCCCAAGCAAGACGCGCCCCGAGGAGTGTCTTGCCAAATGTCACCAATGGGTCTGACTGAGCGCCTCCGGGAGAGAGGCCCAAGCAAGACGCGCCCCGAGGAGCGTCAGGCCACATGTCACTACTCAGTCTGACTGAGCGCCTCCAGGAGAGAGGCCCAAGCAAGACGCGCCCCGAGGAGCGTCTTGCCACGTGTCAACACTGGGTCTGATTGAGGGCCTTCTGGAGAGAGGCCCAAGCAAGACGCACCACGAGGAGCGTCTTGCCACATGTCAACAATGGGTCTTACTGAGGGCCTCCAGGAGAGAAGCCCAAGCAAGACGCGCCTCGAGGAGCTTCTTGCCACATGTCAGCACTCGGTCTGACTGAGCGCCTCCAGGAGAGAAGCCAAAGCAAGACGCGCCCCGAGGAGCTTCTTGCCACGTGTCACCACTGAGTCTGACTGAGCGCCTCCAGGAGAGAGGCCCAAGCAAGACGCGCCCCGAGGAGCGTCTTGCCACGTGTCACCACTGGGTCTGATTGAGCGCCTCCAGGAGAGAGGCCCCAGCAAGACCGGTCAGGCCTGCAGTGTACACATCAGAGACATGATGTTCTTTCACAGAACTGAGGTTGTTCATTACTAAATGACTTTTACAGGAATATTGTTATTATACTATTCAACAGGTTGATCATAATAATGTGTATTAAACCCACAACCTAGCACTGAGGACAGAGGGACTTTATTTAAATTAGTACTTAATGGAAACGATTCATAATGATACACAAGAGCCATGTCATACATTCAGCCTAGGAATAGTAGCATTGTGCACTATTAAAAATATACACATCAATTGCTCGCATCCCATTGTTGCAAAGTAAAACTCTAATAAAACTCTAGTCTGACATCAACAGAGAAGACTTAGTGTATGCACTACAAATACAGCATTAGGATTTCGAGTGGACCGTGCACCTTGTGAACCATCAGAGGCTTATGACGCAACATATCTTCCAGTTGCTATTAGACAAGTTATAATTCTCGACCATTTTTCGGAACTGGTTTCTTGGGTCCGTGAGTAAATGCCAAATGAGATGATAGTCCTTAAGTAAGTTCCTTGCGATCCCATGTCACGCTCTTGCCCATCAGCCGGTGAACGCTGAGACGGAACTCGATGAGAGCGATGTATTTTTTAAGTGCTCCGAATGTACTTCTAACAAGCGTGCGATTCACTTCGTGAGTAAACTGCAGCTGCAGCTGATTCAAACAGTCGAGCCAACTTTCTACATCACAATGTTCGTTTTGTAGTTAGTCGAGTTACCTTTTGTGTGGCGCATGCACGGGTCGTTAGCGTCCAGCTCCCAGCTTAGAGAGTCCTGTATTGACACAGACGTCAATACATCTCGATGTCATGCAACACACAAAGTCTGTCGCATACAGGTGGGTTAACACATGTACGATACCTTTTGTGTGGCGCATGCACGGGTCGTTAGCGTCCAGCTCCCGGCTTATAGAGAGTCCTGTATTGACACAGACGTCAATACATCTCGATGTCATGCAACACACAAAGTCTGTCGCATACAGGTGGGTTAACACACATGTACGATGTGTGCGATGGCACGCCCAGTTTACAATGGGACACGACGATGATCATTGTTAACCAAACTCTTGTTTCTCACGACAGGTGGTAGCGTTGTCTCCTGCACCTGGTCTTCGTGCACAGAGGGTGCTGTAATGTGCTCGTCATAGTCGCGATCGTTGTCACTCGAATCCGTTGTTCTCACGACAGGTGGTAGCGTTGTCTCCTGCATGTTGTCTTCGCGTGCGGCAAGCGTTGTGCTGTGCTCGTTATAATGGTTGTCTTCGTACAAAGGGGGTGTTGAATACTCCTTCGCGAGTAGTGTAGGAGGTGGTGTGATGGGACGTATCTCAGAGGCGTTATGTGAGCGTACCACCATGGCCTGAGCAACTGCGACTACTGAGAGTACACCCAGTACAGACAGCGAGATCATTTTTTTTACTTGGGTGTTGTACGTGTGGGTACAGCCGCTTTAATGGCAGTGAGAGCAAGTGGTCAAATGTATTTATAGGTCACTAGCAGAAACTAAGGCACGTGGTCAGAGTGTAATCGTAACCACCGTAGCTCTTGTCATAATTTAATTAACATAGAAATCAGAAACGGGCATGTCAGGATAGACATCGCGAGTGATAATGCGGCCAGTATCTGTGTGCGCTTGAGAGCACCTTGTTGTTCTACTGTGGTGCCCACGCCGCCGGGTCTGTAAATGTCATCTACCTTCTTTATATACGCATACGCTAAAGACCGTATATTCTCTATGGATTTGAACACGTCCTTTGTTTTGCGTAACACTTGAGCTGTCTCGAGCGTGATTTTGTGAGTGTACGCCAGTGTTTCGCGTGCACCGAGGTCCGAAAGGGCGTGCGCTACAACTATTAACCTTGGTTTGGGAGTGTGGCGAAACGCTCGCTCTGCTGTAATGGGCAGATGCAATGTTATCACCTGGTACGTTTCGTTAGTCGGGTCGTAACACACCGGTCCGTGACACGGACCGTCACATTGTATGGGGCACAGTAAGGACAACACGCCGCCGACCGTGACTTCGCACTCGACCGCGGTGGTGTTGTCGATTTGCAAAGGATCACATACGCCTCTACAGTCGCAATGAGGCACATTGTAGTCGACGCGACTGTCGGTCACCATAGCTTTCGTCAGCCAACACACTCGATTGCCCTTCGAAACATCGGCGATCAACGTGAGCGTAGAGGTCGCTGTCGCTTTACTGTACGCCAGGATATCCGTGTGTGAGTGCACGCTCGACGTCGATTGACAACTGGTCATGTCAGACCTGATCAGACCTTCCGAACACATGACCATTAGTTGTTGTGCGGCCGAGAGTATCGCGATCATACCGTTGAGATGTGTAGAAAGCGCGTACACGCCAGCCTTCCACGTTTCCAAAGTTTCCAGCAATCTAGAGGGACTTGTCTTAGCGCGCACGGCTGTGCTGAATTTGCGTTGGGTAGACACAACGGCTTCTACCTCGTTTAGGATCTTGTGGGCTCATGTACTCGTGGTAGGCCAAGACGTGTATAGTCGAGCGCGGTGACGCCCCGAACACTTGACCCGGTTTTGTTGTGGCGATATGCGTGTCCAGTAATGCGGCAAAGTCCGCGTGTCTAGCGTGTATTGATTTTACAGCTCGCTCATACCCCAACAGTACGGTCCGTAGAAGTTCGTTCACTTGTTTCCATGCGCTCGTGGAACACAGGACATCGCAACCTCTGTGATAATCAAGTAAAGCGTCACACACCAGCTGCTTGCACGTTGTAAATACAATCGGTAGTAACTTCTTACTCCACTCTATGTTGAACTCGTATAGTATGTATATGGGCGGTTGCGGCGGTTTGCGCATTTTCTATCTACCCCCCGCTAATATGACTCTGTGGTCTGTCTCCTGAGATGGTGCGGTTGGAACTTGCGAGAGTGCACTATGGACGGTCGGCGTTTCCATTTCGTCAACTGTGCCATTTTCAGCCGCTGGCAAACGGCCGTCGACGGTCGATGCGAGACACCAACATAACGTTAGACCGCGACCCTCATGCCAGTTTTCTGTAGTACTGGTTGTAGTTTCTGGTGCACACTCGATACGCCATTACGATCACAATTACGTTGATTAATAAATCCAGTGTTGTAGCGACTGCAGCCAGCACCGTCGCGCAACCCGTGTCGGTGTTATCTCTCGATACTTTCGTTGGTATTCAAGCGTATGCAGAATCTACGGATCTGGTGAAGTTGCTTGTCACTAGCTTGCGCACGTTTGATATGGCACTTTGCGCGAGACTCACACAACCTGCAGTGGCGACCGTCGCGTCAGTGCAAAGTTTTTCCGATATATCGCTCGCAACATCGTTTGTCATTTGCTGTACACTGCGCACACTGGCCGCGAGGTTGCGGAGAGGGTCTTCGTTACGAGCTACTCTGGTAGCGCCGTGGTTGATGAGGACGATCATCTTTAGCAATAGTTCATCTCGAAGCGCAACGATGGTGAGGGCGACGGGTTGGCCGGTTCCGCCTTCAGGCCACTCGGTTGCCGCTAGATTGCCCAATGCCACACACGCAGACGAACCCTGTACACACTCAATGACCCGTGTGCGATCGTTGATTTCTGCTAGTACGTTTGCTAGGTCTACGTGCTTCCACGGATCGGGCGTGGGCACGCGCTTGTTTTTAGAGGCGTTTTCGCGCAGCCTCTACCCTGCACGACCGCTCGTGGCCGCACTAGCTATATTTATCTTTATTTGTTTCACACACACACACACACACACACACACACACACACACACACACACACACACACACACACACACACACACACACGCACGCACGCACACACGCACGCACGCACACACACACACACACACACACACACAGGCCCTTGCGTGCAAACCCCGGTCAGGCCTGCAGTGTACACATCAGAGACATGATGTGCTTTCACAGAACTGAGGTTGTTCATTACTAAATGACTTTTACAGGAATATTGTTATTATACTATTCAACAGGTTGATCATAATAATGTGTATTAAACCCACAACCTAGCACTGAGGACAGAGGGACTTTATTTAAATTAGTACTTAATGGAAACGATACATAATGATACATAAGAGCCATGTCATACATTCAGCCTAGGAATAGTAGCATTGTACATTATTAAAAATATACAGATCAATTGCTCGAATCCCATTGTTGCAAAGTAAAACTCTAATAAAACTCTAGTCTGACATCAACAGAGAAGACTTAGTGTATGTACTACAAATACAGCATTAGGATTTCGAGTGGACCGTGCACCTTGTGAACCATCAGAGGCTTATGACGCAACATATCTTCCAGTTGCTATTAGACAAGTTATAATTCTCGACCATTTTTCGGAACTGGTTTCTTGGGTCCGTGAGTAAATGCCAAATGAGATGATAGTCCTTAAGTAAGTTCCTGGCGATCCCATGTCACGCTCTTGCCCATCAGCCGGTGAATGCTGAGACGGAACTCGATGAGAGCGATGTATTTTTTTAAGTGCTCCGAATGTACTTCTAACAAGCGTGCGATTCACTTCGTGAGTAAACCGCAGCTGCAGCTGATTCAAACAGTCGAGCCAACATTCTACATCACAATATGCGTTTTGTAGTTAGTCGAGTTACCTTTTGTGTGGCGCATGCACGGGTCGTTAGCGTCCAGCTCCCAGCTTAGAGAGTCCTGTATTGACACAGACGTCAATACATCTCGATGTAATGCAACACACAAAGTCTGTCGCATACAGGTGGGTTAACACATGTACGATACCTTTTGTGTGGCGCATGCACGGGTCGTTAGCGTCCAGCTCCTGGCTTATAGAGAGTCCTGTATTGACACAGACGTCAATACATCTCGATGTCATGCAACACACAAAGTCTGTCGCATACAGGTGGGTTAACACACATGTACGATGTGTGCGATGGCGCGCCCGTTTACAATGGGACACGACGATGATCATTGTTAACCAAACTCTTGTTTCTCACGACAGGTGGTAGCGTTGTCTCCTGCACTTGGTCTTCGTGCACAGAGGGTGTTGTAATGTGCTCGTCATAGTCGCGATCGTTGTCACTCGAATCCGTTGTTCTCACGACAGGTGGTAGCGTTGTCTCCTGCATGTTGTCTTCGCGTGCGGCAAGCGTTGTGCTGTGCTCGTTATAATGGTTGTCTTCGTACAAAGGGGGTGTTGAATACTCCTTCGCGAGTAGTCTAGGAGGTGGTGTGATGGAACGTATCTCAGAGGCGTTATGTGAGCGTACCACCATGGCCTGAGCAACTGCGACTACTGAGAGTACACCCAGTACAGACAGCGAGATCAATTTTTTTTCTTGGGTGTTGTACGTGTGGGTACAGCCGCTTTAATGGCAGTGAGAGCAAGTGGGCAAATGTATTTATAGGTCACTAGCAGAAACTAAGGCACGTGGTCAGAGTGTAATCGTAACCACCTAAAGTAGCTCTTGTCATAATTTAATATACATAGAAATCAGAAACGGGTATGTCAGGATAGACATCGCGAGTGATAATGCGGCCAGTATCTGTGTGCGCTTGAGAGCAGCTTGTTGTTCTACTGTGGTGCCCACGCCGCCGGGTCTGTAAATGTCATCGACCTTCTTTATATACGCATACGCTAAAGACCGTATATTCTCTATGGATTTGAACACGTCCTTTGTTTCGCGTAACGCTTGAGCTGTCTCGAGCGTGATGTTGTGAGTGTACACCAGTGTTTCGCGTGCACCGAGGTCCGAAAAGGCGTGCGCTACAACTATTAACCTTGGTTTGGGAGTGTGGCGAAACGCTCGCTCCGCTGTAATGGGCAGATGCAATGTTATCACCTGGTACGTTTCGTTAGTCGGGTCGTAACACACCGGTCCGTCACACGGACCGTCACATTGTATGGGGCTTATACTATTCAACAGGTTGATCATAATAATGTGTATTAAACCCACAACCTAGCACTGAGGACAGAGGGACTTTATTTAAATTAGTACTTAATGGAAACGATGCATAATGATACATAAGAGCCATGTCATACATTCAGCCTAGGAATAGTAGCATTGTGCACTATTAAAAATATACACATCAATTGCTCGAATCCCATTGTTGCAAAGTAAAACTCTAATAAAACTCTAGTCTGACATCAACAGAGAAGACTTAGTGTATGTACTACAAATACAGCATTAGGATTTCGAGTGGACCGTGCACCTGGTGAACCATCAGAGGCTTATGACGCAACATATCTTCCAGTTCTGACTGAGCGCCTCCAGGAGAGAGGCCCAAGCAAGACCCGCCCCGAGGAGCGTCTTGCCACATGTCACTACTCGGTCTAACTGAGCGCCTCCAGGAGAGAGGTCCAAGCAAGACACGCCCCGAGGAGCGTCTTGCCACATGTCACTACTCGGTCTGACTGAGCGCCTCCAGGAGGGAGGTCCAAGCAAGACGCGCCCCGAGGAGCGTCTTGCCACATGTCACTACTCGGTCTGACTGAGCGCCTCCAGGAGAGAGGCCCAAGCAAGACGTGCCCCGAGGAGCGTCTTGCCACATGTCAACAATGGGTCTGACTGAGGGCCTCCAGGAGAGAAGCCCAAGCAAGACGCGCCCCGAGGAGCGTCTTGCCACATTTCAACACTGGGTCTAACTGAGGGCCCCCAGGAGAGAGGCCCAAATAAGACGCGCCCCGAGGAGCGTTTTGCCACATGTCAACACTGGGTCTGACTGAGGGCCTCCAGGAGAGAAGCCCAAGCAAGATGCGCCCCGAGGAGCGTCTTGCCACATGTCAGCACTCGGTCTGACTGAGCGCCTCCAGGAAGGAGGCCCAAGCAAGACGCGCCCCGAGGAGCGTCTTGCCACATGTCAACACTGGGTCTGACTGAGCGCCTCCAGGAGAGAGGCCCAAGCAAGACGCGCCCCGAGGAGCGTCTTGCCACATGTGAACACTGGGTCTGACTGAGCGCCTCCAGGAGAGAGGCCAAAGCAAGACGCTCCCCGAGGAGCGTCTTGACACATGTCTCCTCTGGGTCTGACTGAGCGCCTCCAGGAGAGAGGCCCAAGCAAGACGTGCCCCGAGGAGCATCTTGCCACATGTCAACACTGGGTCTGACTGAGTGCCTCCATGAGAGAAGCCCCAGCAAGACGCACCCCGAGGAGCGTCTTGCCACATGTCAACACTGGGTCTGACTGAGCAGCTCCAGGAGAGAGGCCCAAGCAAGACGCGCCCCGAGGAGCGTCTTGCCACATGTCAACACTGGGTCTGACTGAGCGCCTCCAGGAGAGAGGCCCGAGGAGCGTCTTGCCACATGTCACCTCTGGGTCTGACTGAGCGCCTCCAGGAGAGAGGCGCAAGCAAGAAACGCCCGAGGAGCGTCTTGACACATGTCAACACTGGGTCTGACTGAGCGCCTCCAGGAGAGAGGCCCCAGCAAGACGCGCCCCGAGGAGCGCGTCTTGCCACATGTCACTACTCGGTCTGACTGAGCGCCTCCAGGAGAGAGGTCCAAGCAACACACGCCCCGAGGAACGTCTTGCCACATGTCAACACTGGGTCTGACTGAGTGCCTCCATGAGAGAAGGCCCAGCAAGACGCGCCTCGAGGAGCGTCTTGCCACATGTCACTACTCGGTCTGACTGAGCGCCTCCAGGAGAGAGGCCCAAGCAAGACGTGCCCCGAGGAGCGTCTTGCCACATGTCAACAATGGGTCTGACTGAGGGCCTCCAGGAGAGAAGCCCAAGCAAGAAGCGCCCCGAGGAGCGTCTTGCCACATGTCAACACTGGGTCTGACTGAGCGCCTCCAGGAGAGAGTCCCAAGCAAGACACGACCCAAGGAGCGTCTTGACACATGTCAACACTGGGTCTGACTGAGGGCCTCCATGAGAGAGGCCCAAGCAATACGCGCCCCGAGGAGCGTCTTGCCACATGTCAACAATGGGTCTGACTGAGGGCCTCCAGGAGAGAAGCCAAAGCAAGACGCGCCCCGAGGAGCTTCTTTCCAGATGTCAACAATGGGTCTTACTGTGGGCCTCCATGAGAGAAGCCCAAGCAAGACGCGCCCCGAGGAGTGTCTTGCCACATGTCAACACTGTGTCTGACTGAGCGCCTCCAGGAGAGAGGCCCAAGCAAGACGCGCCCCGAGGAGCGTCTTGCCACGTGTCAACACTGGGTCTGACTTAGCGCCTCCAGGAGAGAGGCCCAAGCAAGATGCGCCCCGAGGAGCGTCTTGCCAAGTGTCACCACTGGGTCTGACTGAGCTCCTCCAGGAGAGAGGCCCAAGCAAGACGCGCCCAGAGGAGCGTCTTGCCACGTGTCACCACTGGGTCTGATTGAGCACCTCCAGGAGAGAGGCCCCAGCAAGACGCGCCCCGAGGAGCGTCTTGCCTTATGTCGGCACTCGGTCTGACTGAGCGCTTCCAGGAGAGAGGCCCAAGCAAGACGCGCCCCGAGGAGCGTCTTGCCACATGTCACTACTCGGTCTAACTGAGCGCCTCCAGGAGAGAGGTCCAAGCAAGACGCGCCCCGAGGAGCGTCTTGCCACATGTCACTACTCGGTCTGACTGAGCGCCTCCAGGAGAGAGGCCCAAGCAAGACGTGCCCCGAGGAGCGTCTTGCCACATGTCAACAATGGGTCTGACTGAGGGCCTCCAGGAGAAAAGCCCAAGCAAGATGCGCCCAGAGGAGCATCTTGCCACATGTCAACACTGGGTCTGACTGAGCGCCTCCAGGAGAGAGACCCAAGCAAGACATGCCCCGAGGAGCGTCTTGACATATGTCAACACTGGGTCGGACTGAGGGCCTCCATGAGAGAAGCCCAAGCAAGACGCGCCCCGAGGAGAGTCTTGCCACATGTCAACACTCGGTCTGACAGAGGGCATTCAGGAGAGAGGCCCAAGCAATACGCGCCCCGAGGAGCGTCTTGCCACATGTCACCACTGGGTCTGAATGAGCGCCTCCAGGAGAGAGGCCCAACCAAGACGCGCCCCGAGGAGTGTCTTGCCACATGCCAACACTGGGTCTGACTGAGCGCCTCCAGGAGAGAGGCCCAAGCAAGACGCGCCCCGAGGAGCGTCTTGCCAAGTGTCAACACTGGGTCTGACTGAGCGCCTCCAGGAGAGAGGCCAAAGCAAGATGTGCCCCGAGGAGCGTCTTTCCACGTGTCACCACTGGGTCTGACTGAGCGCCTCCAGGAGAAGGGCCCAAGCAAGACGCGCCCCGAGGAGCGTCTTGCCAAGTGTCAACACTGGGTCTGACTGAGCGCCTCCAGGAGAGAGGCCCAAGCAAGACGCGCCCCGAGGAGCGTCTTGCCACATGTCAACACTGGGTCTGACTGAGCGCCTCCAGGAGAGATGCCCAAGCAAGATGCGCCCCGAGGAGAGTCTTGCGACATGTCACTACTCGGTCTAACTGAGCACCTCCAGGACAGAGGTCCAAGCAAGACGCAGACCGAGTAGTGACATGTGGCAAGACGCTCCTCGGGGCGCGTCTTGCTTGGGCCTCTCTCCTGGAGGCGCTCAGTTAGACCGAGTAGTGACATGTCGCAAGACGCTCCTCGGGGCGCGTCTTGCTTGGGCCTCTCTCATGGAGGCCCTCTGTCAGACCCAGTGTTGACATGTGGCAAGACGCTCCTCGGGGCGCATGTTGCTTGGGCCTCTCTCCTGGAGGCGCTCAGTCAGAACCAGAGGTCACATGTGGCAACACGCTCCTCGGGGTGCGTCTTGCTTGGGCCTCTCTCCTGCAGGCCCTCTGTCAGACCCAGTGTTGACATGTGGCAAAACGCTCCTCCGGGCGCATCTTGCTTGGGCCTCTCTCCTGGAGGCCCTCAGTAAGACCCATTGTTGACATGTGGCAAGACGCTCCTCGGGGCGCATCTTGCTTGGGCCTCTCTCCAGAAGGCCCTCAATCAGACCCAGTGTTGACATGTGGCAAGACGCTCCTCGGGGCGCGTCTTGCTTGGGCCTCTCTCCTGGAGGCGCTCAGTCAGACTGAGTAGTGACATGTGGCCTGACGCTCCTCGGGGCGCGTCTTGCTTGGGCCTCTCTCCTGGAGGCGCTCAGTCAGACCCAGTGTTGACATGTGGCAAGACGCTCCACGGGGCGCGTCTTGCTTGGGCTTCTCTCCTGGAGGCCCTCAGTCAGACCCATTGTTGACATGTGGCAAGACGCTCCTCGGGGCACGTCTTGCTTGGGCCTCTCTCCTGGAGGCGCTCAGTCAGACCGAGTAGTGACATGTGGCAAGACGCTCCTCGGGGTGCGTCTTGCTTGGACCTCTCTCCTGGAGGCGCTCAGTTAGACCGAGTAGTGACATGTCGCAAGACGCTCCTCGGGGCGCGTCTTGCTTGGGCCTCTCTCCTGGAGGCGCTCAGTCAGACCGAGTGCTGACATAAGGCAAGATGCTCCTCGGGGCGCGTCTTGCTTGGGCCTCTCTCCTGGAGGCGCTCAGTCAGACCCAGTGGTGACATGTGGCAAGACGCTCCTCGGGGCGCATCTTGCTTGGGCCTCTCTCCTGGAGGCGCTCAGTCAGACCCAGTGTTGACATGTGGCAAGACGCTCCTCGGGGTGCGTCTTGCTTGGGCCTCTCTCCTGGAACCGCTCATTCAGACCCAGTGTTGACATGTGGCAAGACACTCCTCGCGGCGCGTCTTGCTTGGGCCTCTCTCATGGAGGCCCCCTGTCAGACCCAGTGTTGACATGTGTCAAGACGCTCCTCGGGGCGCGTCTTAATTTGGCCTCTCTCCTGGAGGCGCTCAGTCAGACCGGGTGCTGACATGTGGCAAGAAGCTCCTCGGGGCGCGTGTTGCTTGGGCTTCTCTCCTGGAGGCCCTCAGTAAGACCCATTGTTGACATGTGGCAAGACGCTCCTCGTGGCGCGTCTTGCTTGGGCCTCTCTCCAGAAGGCCCTCAATCAGACCCAGTGTTGACACGTGGCAAGACGCTCCTCGGGGCGCGTCTTGCTTGGGCCTCTCTCCTGGAGGCGCTCAGTCAGACTGAGTAGTGACATGTGGCCTGATGCTCCTCGGGGAGCATCTTGCTTGGGCCTCTCTCCTGGAGGCGCTCAGTCAGACCGAGTGCTGACATGTGGAAAGACGCTCCTCGGGGCGCGTCTTGCTTGGGCTTCTCTCCTGGAGGCGCTCAGAAAGACCCAGTGTTGACATGTGACAAGACGCTCCTCGGGGCGCGTCTTGCTTGGGCCTCTCTCCTGGAGGCGCTCAGTCAGACCCAGTGGTGACCTGTGGCAAGACACTCCTCGGAGCGCGTCTTGCATGGGCCTCTCTCCTGGAGGCCCTCTGTCAGACCCAGTGTTTGCATGTGGCAAGACGCTCCTCAAGGCGCGTCTTGGTTGGGCCTCTCTCCTGGAGGCGCTCAGTCAGACCCAGTGGTGACATATGGCAAGACGCTCCTCGGGGCACGTATTGCTTGGGCCTCTCTCCTGGATGCCCTCTGTCAGACCGAGTGTTGACCTGTGGCAAGACTCTCCTCGGGGCGCGTCTTGCTTGGGCTTCTCTCATGGAGGCCCTCAGTCAGACCCAGTGTTGACATGTGTCAAGACGCTCCTCGGGGCGTGTCTTGCTTGGGCCTCTCTCCTGGAGGCGCTCAGTCAGACCCAGTGTTGACATGTTGCAAGACGCTCCTCGGGGCGCGTCTTGCTTGGGCCTCTCTCCTGGAGGCGCTCAAACAGACCGAGTAGTGACATGTGGCAAGACGCTCCTCGGGGCGCGTCTTGCTGGGGCTTCTCTCATGGAGGCACTCAGTCAGATCCAGTGTTGACATGTGGCAAGACGCTCCTTGGGGCGCGTCTTGCTTGGACCTCTCTCCCTGAGGCGCTCAGTCAGACCGAGTAGTGACATGTGGCAAGACGCTCCTCGGGGCGCGTCTTGCTTGGACCTCTCTCCCTGAGGCGCTCAGTCAGACCCAGTGTTGACATTTGGCAAGACACTCCTCGGGGCACGTCTTGCTTGGGCCTCTCTCCAGAAGGCCCTCAATCAGACCCAGTGTTGACACGTGGCAAGACGCTCCTCGGGGCGCGTCTTGCTTGGGCCTCTCTCCTGGAGGCACTCAGTCAGACTGAGTAGTGACATGTGGCCTGACGCTCCTCGGGGCGCGTGTTGCTTGGGCCTCTCTCCTGGAGGCGCTCAGTAAGACCAAGTGGTCACATGTGGCAAGACACTCCTCGGGGCGCATCTTGCTTGGGCCTCTCTCCTAGAGGCCCTCTGTCAGACCCAGTGTTGACATGTGTGAGGACGCTCCTCGGGGCGCGTCTTGCTTTGGCCTCTCTCCTGGAGGCGCTCAGTCAGACCGAGTGCTGATATGTGGCAAGAAGCTCCTCGGGGCGCGTCTTGCTTGGGCTTCTCTCCTGGAGGACCTCAGTAAGACCCATTGTTGACATGTGGCAAGACGCTCCTCGGGGCGCGTCTTGCTTGGGCCTCTCTCCTGGAGGCGCTCAGTCAGACCGAGTGCTGACATGTGGCAAGACGCTCCTCGGGGCGCGTCTTGCTTGGGCTTCTCTCCTGGAGGCGCTCAGAAAGACCCAGTGTTGACATGTGACAAGACACTCCTCGGGGCACGTCTTGCTTGGGCCTCTCTCCTAGAGGCCCTCTGTCATACCCAGTGTTGACATGTGGCAAGACGCTCCTCCGGGCGCATCTTGCTTGGGCCTCTCTCCTGGAGGCCCTCAGTCAGACCCATTGTTGACATGTGGCAAGACGCTCCTCGGGGCGCGTCTTGCTTGGGCCTCTCTCCTGGAGACGCTCAGTCAGACCGAGTGCTGACATAAGGCAAGACGCTCCTCGGGGCGCGTCTTGCTGGGGCCTCTCTCCTGGAGCCGCTCAATCAGACCCAGTGGTGACACGTGGAAAGACGCTCCTCGGGGCGCGTCTTGCTTGGGCCTCTCTCCTGGAGGCGCTCAGTCAGACCCAGTGTTGACACGTGGCAAGACGCTCCTCGGGGCGCGTCTTGCTTGGGCCTCTCTCCTGGAGGCGCTCAGTCAGACTCAGTGTTGGCATGTGGCGAGACACTCCTCGGGGCGCGTCTTGGTTGGGCCTCTCTCCTGGAGGCGCTCATTCAGACCCAGTGGTGACATGTGGCAAGACGCTCCTCGGGGCGCTCATTGCTTGGGCCTCTCTCCTGAATGCCCTCTGTCAGACCGAGTGTTGACATGTGGCAAGACTCTCCTCGGGGCGCGTCTTGCTTGGGCTTCTCTCATGGAGGCCCTCAGTCCGACCCAGTGTTGACATGTGTCAAGACGCTCCTCGGGGCGTGTCTTGCTTGGGCCTCTCTCCTGGAGGCGCTCAGTCAGACCCAGTGTTGACATGTGGCAAGACGCTCCTCTGGGCGCGTCTTGCTTGGGCCTCTCTCCTGGAGGCGCTCAGTCAGACCGAGTAGTGACATTTGGAAAGACGCTCCTCGGGGCGCGTCTTGCTTGGGCCTCTCTCCTGGAGGCGCTCAGTCAGACCGAGTGCTGACATAAGGCAAGACGCTCCTCGGGGCGCGTCTTGCTGGGGCCTCTCTCCTTGAGGTGCTTAATCAGACCCAGTGGTGACACGTGGCAAGACGCTCCTCTGGGCGGGTCTTGCTTGGGCCTCTCTCCTGGAGGAGCTCAGTCAGACCCAGTGGTGACACGTGGCAAGACGCTCCTCGAGGCGCATCTTGCTTGGGCCTCTCTCCTGGAGGCGCTAAGTCAGACCCAGTGTTGACATGTGGCAAGACACTCCTCGGGGCGCGTCTTGATTGGGCTTCTCTCATGGAGGCCCTCAGTAAGACCCATTGTTGACATGTGGAAAGAAGCTCCTCGGGGAGCGTCTTGCTTTGGCTTCTCTCCTGGAGGCCATCAGTCAGACCCATTGTTGACATGTGGCAAGACGCTCCTCGAGGCGCGTATTGCTTGGGCCTCTCTCCTGGATGCCCTCTGTCAGACCCAGTTTTGACATGTGGCAAGACTCTCCTCGGGGCGCGTCTTGCTTGGGCTTCTCTCATGGAGGCCCTCAGTCAGACCCAGTGTTGACATGTGTCAAGACGCTCCTCGGGGCGTGTATTGCTTGGGCTTCTCTCCTGGAGGCCCTCAGTCAGACCCATTGTTGACATGTGGCAAGACGCTCCTCGGGGTACGTCTTGCTTGGGCCTCTCTCCTGGAGGCGCTCAGTCAGACCGAGTAGTGACATGTGGCAAGATGCTCCTCGGGGCGCGTCTTGCTGGGGCCTCTCTCCTGGAGGCGCTCAGTCAAACCCAGTGTTGACATGTGGCAAGACGCTCCTCGGGGCGCGTGTTGCTTGGACCTTTCTCCTGGAGGCGCTCAGTCAGACCCAGTGTTGACATGTGGCAAGACGCTCCTCGGGGCGCGTCTTGCTTGGGCTTCTCTCCTGGAGGCCGTCAGTCAGACCCATTGTTGACATGTGGCAAGAAGCTCTTCGGGGCGCTTCTTGCTTGGGCCTCTCTCATGGAGGCCCTCAGTCAGACCCATTGTTGACATGTGGCAAGACGCTCCACGGGGCACGTCTTGCTTGGGCCTCTCTCCTGGAGGCGCTCAGTCAGACCGAGTAGTGACATGTGGCAAGACGCTCCTCGGGGCGCGTCACAGCGTCAACACTGAGTCTGACTGAGCGCCTCCAGGAAAGAAGCCCAAGCAAGACGCGCCCTGAGGAGCTTCTTGCCACATGTCAGCACTCGGTCTGACTGAGCGCCTCCAGGAGAGAGGCCAAAGCAAGACGCGCCCCGAGGAGCGTCTTGACACATGTCAACACTGGGTCTGACAGAGGGCCTCCATGAGAGAGGCCCAAGCAAGACGCGCCCCGAGGAGTGTCTTGCCACATGTCAACACTGGGTCTGACAGAGGGCCTCCAGGAGAGAGGCCCAAGCAAGACGCGCCCCGAGGATTGTCTTGCCACATGTCACCACTTGGTCTGACTGAGCGCCTCCAGGAGAGAGGCCCAAGCAACACGCGCCCCGAGGAGCGTCAGGCCACATGTCACTACTCAGTCTGACTGAGCGCCTCCAGGAGAGAGGCCCAAGCAAGACGCGCCCCGAGGAGCGTCTTGCCACGTGTCAACACTGGGTCTGATTGAGGGCCTTCTGGAGAGAGGCCCAAGCAAGACGCGCCCCGAGGAGCGTCTTGCCACATGTCAACAATGGTTCTTACTGAGGGCCTCCGGGAGAGAAGTCCAAGCAAGACGCGCCCCGAGGAGCTTCTTGCCACATGTCAGCACTGGGTCTGACTGAGTGCCTCCAGGAGAGAGGCCAAAGCAAGACGCCCCCCGAGGAGCGTCTTGACACATGTCAACACTGGGTCTGACAGAGGGCCTCCATGAGAGAGGCCCAAGCAAGACGCGCCCCGAGGAGCGTCTTGCCACATGTCAACAATGGGTCTGACTGAGGGCCTCCAGGAGAGAAGCCAAAGCAAGACGCGCCCCGAGGAGCTTCTTTCCAGATGTCAACAATGGGTCTTACTGTGGGCCTCCATGAGAGAAGCCCAAGCAAGACGCGCCCCGAGGAGTGTCTTGCCACATGTCAACACTGTGTCTGACTGAGCGCCTCCAGGAGAGAGGCCCAAGCAAGACGCGCCCCGAGGAGCGTCTTGCCACGTGTCAACACTGGGTCTGACTTAGCGCCTCCAGGAGAGAGGCCCAAGCAAGATGATACCCACACGTACAACACCCAAGAAAAAAAAAGATCTCGCTGTCTGTACTGGGTGTACTCTCAGTAGTCGCAGTTGCTCAGGCCATGGTGGTACGCTCACATAACGCCTCTGAGATACGTCCCATCACACCACCTCCGACACTACTCGCGAAGGAGTATTCAACACCCCCTTTGTTCGAAGACAACCATTATAACGAGCACAGCACAACGCTTGCCGCACGCGAAGACAACATGCAGGAGACAACGCTACCACCGGTCGTGAGAACAACGGATTCGAGTGACAACAATCGCGACTATGACAAGCACATTACAGCACCCTCTGTGCACGAAGACCAGGTGCAGGAGACAACGCTACCACCTGTCGTGAGAAACAAGAGTTTGGTTAACAATGATCATAGTCGTGTCCCATTGTAAACTGGGCGTGCCAAAGCACACATCGTACATGTGTGTTAACCCACCTGTATGCGACAGACTTTGTGTGTTGCATGACATCGAGATGTATTGACGTTTGTGTCAATACAGGACTCTCTAAGCTGGGAGCTGGATGTTAACGACCCGTGCATGCGCCACACAAAAGGTAACTCGACTAACTACAAAACGCATATTGTGATGTAGAAAGTTGGCTCGACTGTTTGAATCAGCTGCAGCTGCGGTTTACTCACAAAGTGAATCGCACGCTTGTTAGAAGTACATTCGGAGCACTTAAAAAATACATTGCTCTCATCGAGTTCCGTCTCAGCGTTCACCGGCTGATGAGCAAGAGCGTGACATGGGATCGCCAGGAACTTACTTAAGGACTATCATCTCATTTGGCATTTACTCACGGACCCAAGAAACCAGTTCCGAAAAATGGTCGAGAATTATAACTTGTCTAATAGCAACTGGAAGATATGTTGCGTCATAAGCCTCTGATGGTTCACAAGGTGCACGGTCCACTCGAAATCCTAATGCTGTATTTGTAGTACATACACTAAGTCTTCTCTGTTGATGTCAGACTAGAGTTTTATTAGAGTTTTACTTTGCAACAATGGGATTCGAGCAATTGATGTGTATATTTTTAATAGTGCACAATGCTACTATTCCTAGGCTGAATGTACGACATGGCTCTTATGTATCATTATGTATCGTTTCCATTAAGTACAAATTTAAATAAAGTCCCTCTGTCCTCAGTGCTAGGTTGTGGGTTTAATACACATTATTATGATCAACCTGTTGAACAGTATAATAACAATATTCCTGTAAAAGTCATTTAGTAATGAACAACCTCAGTTCTGTGAAAGAACATCATGTCTCTGATGTGTACACTGCAGGCCTGACCGGGGTTTGCACGCAAGGGCCTGTGTGTGTGTGTGTGTGTGTGTGTGTGTGTGTGTGTGTGTGTGTGTGTGTGTGTGTGTGTGTGTGTGTGTGTGTGTGTGTGTGAAACAAATAAAGATAAATATAGCTAGTGCGGCCACGAGCGGTCGTGCAGGGTAGAGGCTGCGCGAAAACGCCTCTATAAACAAGCGCGTGCCCACTCCCGATCCGTGGAAGCACGTAGATCTAGCAAACGTATTAGCAGAAATCAACGATCGCACACGGGTCATTGAGTGTGTACAGGGTTCGTCTGCGTGTGTGGCATTGGGCAATCTAGCGGCAACTGTGTGGCCTGAAGGCGGAACCGGCCAACCCGTCGCCCTCACCATCGTTGCGCTTCGAGATGAACTATTGCTAAAGATGATCGTCCTCATCAACCACGGCGCTACCAGAGTAGCTCGTAACGAAGACCCTCTCCGCGACCTCGCGGCCAGTGTGCGCAGTGTACAGCAAATGACAAACGATGTTGCGAGCGATATATTGGAAAAACTTTGCACTGACGCGACGGTCGCCACTGCAGGTTGTGCGAGTCTCGCGCAAAGTGCCATATCAAACGTGCGCAAGCTAGTGACAAGCAACTTCACCAGATCCGTAGATTCTGCATACGCTCGGATACGAATGAAAGTATCGAGAGATAACACCGACACAAGTTGCGCGACGGCGCTGGCTGCAGTCGCTACAACACTGGATTTATTAATCAACGTAATTGTGATCGTAATGGCGTTTCGAGTGTGCACCAGAAACTACAACCAGTACTACAGAAAACTGGCATGAGGGTCGCGGTCTAACGTTATGTTGGTGTCTCGCATCGACCGTCGACGGCCGTTTGCCAGCGGCTGAAAATGGCAGTTGACGAAATGGAAACGCCGACCGTCGATAGTGCACTCTCGCAAGTTCCAACCGCACCATCTCAGGAGACAGACCACAGAGTCATATTAGCGGAGGGTAGATAGAAAATGCGCAAACCGCCGCAACCGCCCATATACATACTATACGAGTTCAACATAGAGTGGAGTAAGAAGTTACTACCGATTGTATTTCCAACGTGCAAGCAGCTGGTGTTTGACGCTTTACTTGAGTATCACAGAGGTTGCGATGTCCTGTGTTCCACGAGCGCATGGAAACAAGTGAACGAACTTCTACCGACCGTACTGTTGGGGTATGAGCGAGCTGTAAAATCAATACACGCTAGACACGCGGACTTTGCCGCGTTACTGGACACGCATATCGCCACAACAAAACCGGGTCAAGTGTTCGGGGCATCACCGCGCTCGACTATACACGTCTTGGCCTACCACGAGTACATGAGCCCACAGATCCTAAGCGAGGTAGAAGCCGTTGTGTCTACCCAACGCAAATTCAGCACAGCCGTGCGCGCTAAGACAAGTCCCTCTAGACTGCTGGAAATTTTGGAAACGTGGAAGGCTGGCGTGTACGCGCTTTCTACACATCTCAACGGTATGATTGCGATACTCTCGGCCGCACAACAAGTAATGGTCATGTGTTCGGAAGGTCTGATCAGGTCTGACATGACCGGTTGTCAATCGACGTCGAGCGTGCACTCACACACGGATATCCTGGCGTACAGTAAAGCGACGTCGACCTCTAAGCTCACGTTGATCGCCGATGTTTCGAAGGGCAATCGAGTGTGTTGGCTGACGAAAGCTATGGTGACCGACGGTCGCGTCGACTACAATGTGCCTCATTGCGACTGGAGAGGCGTATGTGATCCTTTGCAAATCGATAACACCACCGCGGTCGAGTGCGAAGTCACGGTCGGCGGCGTGTTGTCCTTACTGTTTCCCATACAATGTGACGGTCCGTTTCACGGACCGGTGTGTTACGACCCGACTAACGAAACGTACCAGGTGATAACATTGCATCCGCCCTTTACAGCGGAGCGAGCGTTTTGCCACACTCCCAAACCAAGGTTAATAGTTGTAGCGCACGCCCTTTCGGACCTCGGTGCACGTGAAACACTGGCGTACACTCACAACATCACGCTCGAGACAGCTCAAGCGTTACGCGAAACAAAGGACGTGTTCAAATCCATAGAGAATATACGGTCTTTAGCGTATGCGTATATAAAGGAGGTCGATGACATTTACAGACCTGGCGGCGTGGGCACCACAGTAGAACAACAAGGTGCTCTCAAGCGCACACAGATACTGGCCGCATTATCACTCGCGATGTCTATCCTGACATGCCCGTTTCTGATTTCTATGTATATTAAATTATGACAAGAGCTACGGTGGTTACGATTACACTCTGACCACGTGCCTTAGTTTCTGCTAGTGACCTATAAATACATTTGCCCACTTGCTCTCACTGCCATTAAAGCGGCTGTACCCACACGTACAACACCCAAGAAAAAAAAAGATCTCGCTGTCTGTACTGGGTGTACTCTCAGTAGTCGCAGTTGCTCAGGCCATGGTGGTACGCTCACATAACGCCTCTGAGATACGTCCCATCACACCACCTCCTACACTACTCGCGAAGGAGTATTCAACACCCCCTTTGTACGAAGACAACCATTATAACGAGCACAGCACAACGCTTGCCGCACGTGAAGACAACATGCAGGAGACAACGCTACCACCTGTCGTGAGAACAACGGATTCGAGTGACAACGATCGCGACTATGACGAGCACATTACAGCACCCTCTGTGCACGAAGACCAGGTGCAGGAGACAATGCTAACACCTGTGTTTGAGAAACAAGAGTTTGGTTAACAATGATCATCGTCGTGTCCCATTGTAAACTGGGCGTGCCATCGCACACATCGTACATGTGTGTTAACCCACCTGTATGCGACAGACTTTGTGTGTTGCATGACATCGAGATGTATTGACGTCTGTGTCAATACAGGACTCTCTATAAGCCGGGAGCTGGACGCTAACGACCCGTGCATGCGCCACACAAAAGGTATCATACATGTGCTAACCCACCTGTATGCGACAGACTTTGTGTGTTGCATGACATCGAGATGTATTGACGTCTGTGTCAATACAGGACTCTCTAAGCTGGGAGCTGGACGCTAACAACCCGTGCATGCGCCACACAAAAGGTATCGTACATGTGTTAACCCACCTGTATGCGACAGACTTTGTGTGTTGCATGACATCGAGATGTATTGACGTCTGTGTCAATACAGGACTCTCTAAGCTGAGAGCTGGACGATAACGACCCGTGCATGCGCCACACAAAAGGTAACTCGACTAACTACAAAACGTATATTGTGATGTAGAAAGTTGGCTCGACTGTTTGAATCAGCTGCAGCTTCGGTTTACTCACAAAGTGAATCGCACGCTTGTTAGAAGTACATTCGGAGCACTTAAAAAATACATCGCTCTCATCGAGTTCCGTCTCAGCGTTCACCGGCTGATGGGCAAGAGCGTGACATGGGATCGCCAGGAACTTACTTAAGGACTATCATCTCATTTGGCATTTACTCACGGACCCAAGAAACCAGTTCCGAAAAATCGTCAAGAATTATAACTTGTCTAATAGCAACTGGAAGATATGTTGCGTCATAAGCCTCTGATGGTTCACAAGGTTCACTGTCCACTCGAAATCCTAATGCTGTATTTGTAGTACATACTCTAAGTCTTCTCTGTTGATGTCGGACTAGAGTTTTATTAGAGTTTTACTTTGCAACAATGGGATTCGAGCAATTGATGTGTATATTTTTAATAGTGCACAATGCTGCTATTCCTAGGCTGAATGTACGACATGGCTCTTATGTATCATTATGTATCGTTTCCATTAAGTACTAATGGCATTTACTCACGGACCCAAGAAACCAGTTCCGAAAAATGGTCGAGAATTATAACTTGTCTAATAGCAACTGGAAGATATGTTGCCTCATAAGCCTCTGATGGTTCACAAGGTGCACGGTCCACTCTAAATCCTAATGCTGTATTTGTAGTACATACACTAAGTCTTCTCTGTTAATGTCAGACTAGAGTTTTATTAGAGTTTTACTTTGCAACAATGGGATTCGAGCAATTGATGTGTATATTTTTAATAGTGCACAATGCTACTATTCCTAGGCTGAATGTGTGACATGGCTCTTATGTATCATTATGTATCGTTTCCATTAAGTACTAATTTAAATAAAGTCCCTCTGTCCTCAGTGCTAGGTTGTGGGTTTAAGTGGCAAGACGCTCCTCGGGGCGCATATTGCTTGGGCCTCTCTCCTGGATGCCCTCTGTCAGACCGAGTGTTGACATGTGGCAAGACTCTCCTCGGGGCGCGTCTTGCTTGGGCTTCTCTCATGGAGGCCGTCAGTCAGACCCAGTGTTGACATGTGTCAAGACGCTCCTCGGGGCGTGTCTTGCGTGGGCCTCTCTCCTGGAGGCGCTCAGTCAGACCCAGTGTTGACATGTGGCAAGACGCTCCTCGGGGCGCGTCTTGCTTGGGCTTCTCTCCTGGAGGCCCTCAGTCAGACCCATTGTTGACATGTGGCAAGACGCTCCTCGGGGCACGTCTTGCTTGGGCCTCTCTCCTGGAGGCGCTCAAACAGACCGAGTAGTGACATGTGGCAAGACGCTCCGCTGGGCGCGTCTTGCTGGGGCTTCTCTCATGGAGGCACTCAGTCAGACCCAGTGTTGACATGTGGCAAGACGCTCCTCGGGGCGCGTCTTGCTTGGACCTCTCTCCCTGAGGCGCTCAGTAAGACCGAGTAGTGACATGTGGCAAGACGCTCCACGGGGCGCGTCTTGCTTGGGCCTCTCTCATGGAGGCCCTCTGTCAGACCCAGTGTTGACATGTGTCAAGACGCTCCTCGGGGGGCGTCTTGCTTTGTCCTCTCTCCTGGAGGCACTCAGTCAGACCGAGTGCTGACATGTGGCAAGAAGCTCCTCGTGGCGCGTCTTGCTTGGACTTCTCTCCCGGAGGCCCTCAGTAAGAACCATTGTTGACATGTGGCAAGACGCTCCTCGGGACGCTTCTTGCTTGGGCCTCTCTCCAGAAGGCCCTCAATCAGACCCAGTGTTGACACGTGGCAAGACGCTCCTCGGGGCGCGTCTTGCTTGGGCCTCTCTCCTGGAGGCGCTCAGTCAGACTGAGTAGTGACATGTGGCCTGACGCTCCTCGGGGCGCGTGTTGCTTGGGCCTCTCTCCTGAAGGCGCTCAGTCAGACCAAGTGGTGACATGTGGCAAGACAATCCTCGGGGCGCATCTTGCTTGGGCCTCTCTCCTGGAGGCCCTCTGTCAGACCCAGTGTTGACATGTGGCAAGACACTCCTCGGGGCGCGTCTTGCTTGGGCCTCTCTCATGGAGGCCCTCTGTCAGACCCAGTGTTGACATGTGTCAAGACGCTCCTCGGGGCACGTCTTGCTTTGGCCTCTCTCCTGGAGGCGCTCAGTCAGACCGAGTGCTGACATGTGGCAAGAAGCTCCTCGGGGCGCGTCTTGCTTGGGCGTCTCTCCTGGAGGCCCTCAGTAATTCCCATTGTTGACATGTGGCAAGACGCTCCTCGGGGCGCGTCTTGCTTGGGCCTCTCTCCTGGAGGCGCTCAGTCAGACTGAGTAGTGACATGTGGCCTGACGCTCCTCGGGGTGCGTGTTGCTTGGGACTCTCTCCTGGAGGCGCTCAGTCAGACCAAGTGGTGACATGTGGCAAGACACTCCTCGGGGCGCGTCTTGCTTGGGCCTCTCTCCTGGAGGCCCTCTGTCATACCCAGTGTTGACATGTGTCAAGACGCTCCTCGGGGCGCTTCTTGCTTGGGCTTCTCTCCTGGAGGCCCTCAGTCAGACCCATATTTGGCATGTGGCAAGACGCTCCTCGGGGCGCATCTTGCTTGGGCCTCTCTCCTGGAGGCGCTCAGTCAGACCGAGTGCTGACATGTGGCAAGACGCTCCTCGGGGCGCGTGTTGCTTGGGCTTCTCTCCTGGAGGCCCACAGTCAGACCCATTGTTGACATGTGGCAAGACGCTCCTCGGGGCGCGTCTTGCTTGGGCCTCTCTCCTGGAGGCGCTCAGTCAGACCGAGTGCTGACAAGTGGCAAGACACTCCTCGGGGCGCGTCTTGCTTGGGCTTCTCTCCTGGAGGCCCTCAGTCAGACCCATTGTTGACATGTGGCAAGACGCTCCTCGGGGCGCGTCTTGCTTGGGCCTCTCTCCTGGAGGCCCTCTGTCAGACCCAGTGTTGACATGTGGCAAGTCACTCCTCGGGGCGCGTCTTGCTTGGGCCTCTCTCATGGAGGCCCTCTGTCAGACCCAGTGTTGACATGTGTCAAGACGCTCCTCGGGGCACGTCTTGCTTGGGCCTCTCTCGTGGAGGCCCTCTGTCAGACCCAGTGTTGACATGTGTCAAGAAGCTCCTCGGGGCGCGTCTTGCTTGGGCTTCTCTCCTGGAGGCCCTCAGTAATTCCCATTGTTGACATGTGGCAAGACGCTCCTCGGGGCGCGTCTTGCTTGGGCCTCTCTCCTGGAGGCGCTCAGTCAGACTGAGTAGTGACATGTGGCCTGACTATCCTCGGGGCACGTCTTGCTTGGGCCTCTCTCCTGGAGGCGCTCAGTCAGACCCAGTGGTGACATGTGGCAAGACACTCCTCGGGGCGCGTCTTGCTTGGGCCTCTCTCGTGGAGGCCCTCTGTCAGACCCAGTGTTGACATGTGTCAAGAAGCTCCTCGGGGCGCGTCTTGCTTGGGCTTCTCTCCTGGAGGCCCACAGTCAGACCCAGTGTTGGCATGTGGCAAGACGCTCCTCAGGGCGCGTCTTGGTTGGGCCTCTCTCCTGGAGGCGCTCAGTCAGACCCAGTGGTGACATGTGGCAAGACGCTCCTCGGGGCGCGTATTGCTTGGGCCTCTCTCCTGGATGCTCTCTGTCAGACCGAGTGTTGACATGTGGCAAGACTCTCCTCGGGGCGCGTCTCTCTTGGGCTTCTCTCATGGAGGCCCTCAGTCACACCCAGTGTTGAGATTTGTCAAGACGCTCCTCGGGGCGTGTCTTGCTTGGGCCTCTCTCCGAGAGGCGCTCAGTCAGACCCGGTGTTGACATGTGGCAAGACGCTCCTCGGGGCGCGTCTTGCTTGGGCTTCTCTCCTGGAGGCCCTCAGTCAGACCCATTGTTGACATGTGGCAAGACGCTCCTCGGGGCACGTCTTGCTTGGGCTTCTCTCCTGGAGGCGCTCAAACAGACCGAGTAGTGACATGTGGCAAGACGCTCCTCGGGGCGCGTCTTGCTGGGGCTTCTCTCATGGAGGCACTCAGTCAGACCCAGTGTTGACATGTGGCAAGACACTCCTCGGGGCGCGTCTTGCTTGGACCTCTCTCATGGAGGCCCTCTGTCAGACCCAGTGTTGACATGTGTCAAGACGCTCCTCGGGGTGCGTCTTGCTTTGGCCTCTCTCCTGGAGGCCCTCTGTCAGACCCAGTGTTGACATGTTTCAAGACGCTCCTCGGGGCGCGTCTTGCTTGGGCTTCTCTCCTGGAGGCCCTCAGTCATACCCATTGTTGACATGTGGCAAGACGCTCCTCGGTAAGCGTCTTGCTTTGGCCTCTCTCCTGGAGGCGCTCAGTCAGACCGAGTGCTGAAATGTGGCAAGACGCTCCTCGGGCCGCGTGTTGCTTGGGCTTCTCTCCTGGAGGCCCTCAGTCAGACCCATTGTTGACATGTTGCAAGACGCTCCTTTGGGCGCGTCTTGCTTTGGCCTCTCTCCTGGAGGCCCTCTGTCAGACCCAGTGTTGACATGTTTCAAGACGCTCCTCTCTCCTGGAGGCGCTCAGTCAGACCGAGTGCTGACATGTGGAAAGACGCTCCTCGGGGCGCGTCTTGCTTGGGCTTCTCTCCTGGAGGCGCTCAGAAAGACCCAGTGTTGACATGTGACAAGACGCTCCTCGGGGCGCGTCTTGCTTGGGCCTCTCTCCTGGAGGCGCTCAGTCAGACCCAGTGGTGACATGTGGCAAGACACTCCTCGGGGCGCGTCTTGCTTGGGCCTCTCTCGTGGAGGCCCTCTGTCAGACCCAGTGTTGACATGTGTCAAGAAGCTCCTCGGGGCGCGTCTTGCTTGGGCTTCTCTCCTGGAGGCCCTCAGTAATTCCCATTGTTGACATGTGGCAAGACGCTCCTCGGGGCGCGTCTTGCTTGGGCCTCTCTCCTGGAGGCGCTCAGTCAGACTGAGTAGTGACATGTGGCCTGACTATCCTCGGGGCACGTCTTGCTTGGGCCTCTCTCCTGGAGGTGCTCAGTCAGACCCAGTGGTGACATGTGGCAAGACACTCCTCGGGGCGCGTCTTGCTTGGGCCTCTCTCGTGGAGGCCCTCTGTCAGACCCAGTGTTGACATGTGTCAAGAAGCTCCTCGGGGCGCGTCTTGCTTGGGCTTCTCTCCTGGAGGCCCACAGTCAGACCCAGTGTTGGCATGTGGCAAGACGCTCCTCAGGGCGCGTCTTGGTTGGGCCTCTCTCCTGGAGGCGCTCAGTCAGACCCAGTGGTGACATGTGGCAAGACGCTCCTCGGGGCGCGTATTGCTTGGGCCTCTCTCCTGGATGCTCTCTGTCAGACCGAGTGTTGACATGTGGCAAGACTCTCCTCGGGGCGCGTCTCTCTTGGGCTTCTCTCATGGAGGCCCTCAGTCAGACCCAGTGTTGACATTTGTCAAGACGCTCCTCGGGGCGTGTCTTGCTTGGGCCTCTCTCCGAGAGGCGCTCAGTCAGACCCAGTGTTGACATGTGGCAAGACGCTCCTCGGGGCGCGTCTTGCTGGGGCTTCTCTCATGGAGGCACTCAGTCAGACCCAGTGTTGACATGTGGCAAGACACTCCTCGGGGCGCGTCTTGCTTGGACCTCTCTCATGGAGGCCCTCTGTCAGAGCCAGTGTTGACATGTGTCAAGACGCTCCTCGGGGCGCGTCTTGCTTTGGCCTCTCTCCTGGAGGCCCTCTGTCAGACCCAGTGTTGACATGTTTCAAGACGCTCCTCGGGGCGCGTCTTGCTTGGGCTTCTCTCCTGGAGGCCCTCAGTCATACCCATTGTTGACATGTGGCAAGACGCTCCTCGGTAAGCATCTTGCTTTGGCCTCTCTCCTGGAGGCGCTCAGTCAGACCGAGTGCTGAAATGTGGCAAGACGCTCCTCGGGCCGCGTGTTGCTTGGGCTTCTCTCCTGGAGGCCCTCAGTCAGACCCATTGTTGACATGTTGCAAGACGCTCCTTTGGGCGCGTCTTGCTTTGGACTCTCTCCTGGAGGCCCTCTGTCAGACCCAGTGTTGACATGTTTCAAGACGCTCCTCTCTCCTGGAGGCGCTCAGTCAGACCGAGTGCTGACATGTGGAAAGACGCTCCTCGGGGCGCGTCTTGCTTGGGCTTCTCTCCTGGAGGCGCTCAGAAAGACCCAGTGTTGACATGTGACAAGACGCTCCTCTGGGCGCGTCTTGCTTGGGCCTCTCTCCTGGAGGCGCTCAGTCAGACCCAGTGGTGACATGTGGCAAGACACTCCTCGGGGCGCGTATTGCTTGGGCCTCTCTCCTGGATGCTCTCTGTCAGACCGAGTGTTGACATGTGGCAAGACTCTCCTCGGGGCGCGTCTTGCTTGGGCTTCTCTCCTGGAGGCCCACAGTCAGACCCAGTGTTGGCATGTGGCAAGACGCTCCTCAGGGCGCGTCTTGGTTGGGCCTCTCTCCTGGAGGCGCTCAGTCAGACCCAGTGGTGACATGTGGCAAGACGCTCCTCGGGGCGCGTATTGCTTGGGCCTCTCTCCTGGATGCTCTCTGTCAGACCGAGTGTTGACATGTGGCAAGACTCTCCTCGGGGCGCGTCTCTCTTGGGCTTCTCTCATGGAGGCCCTCAGTCAGACCCAGTGTTGACATTTGTCAAGACGCTCCTCGGGGCGTGTCTTGCTTGGGCCTCTCTCCGAGAGGCGCTCAGTCAGACCCAGTGTTGACATGTGGCAAGACGCTCCTCGGGGCGCGTCTTGCTGGGGCTTCTCTCATGGAGGCACTCAGTCAGACCCAGTGTTGACATGTGGCAAGACACTCCTCGGGGCGCGTCTTGCTTGGACCTCTCTCATGGAGGCCCTCTGTCAGAGCCAGTGTTGACATGTGTCAAGACGCTCCTCGGGGCGCGTCTTGCTTTGGCCTCTCTCCTGGAGGCCCTCTGTCAGACCCAGTGTTGACATGTTTCAAGACGCTCCTCGGGGCGCGTCTTGCTTGGGCTTCTCTCCTGGAGGCCCTCAGTCATACCCATTGTTGACATGTGGCAAGACGCTCCTCGGTAAGCATCTTGCTTTGGCCTCTCTCCTGGAGGCGCTCAGTCAGACCGAGTGCTGAAATGTGGCAAGACGCTCCTCGGGCCGCGTGTTGCTTGGGCTTCTCTCCTGGAGGCCCTCAGTCAGACCCATTGTTGACATGTTGCAAGACGCTCCTTTGGGCGCGTCTTGCTTTGGACTCTCTCCTGGAGGCCCTCTGTCAGACCCAGTGTTGACATGTTTCAAGACGCTCCTCTCTCCTGGAGGCGCTCAGTCAGACCGAGTGCTGACATGTGGAAAGACGCTCCTCGGGGCGCGTCTTGCTTGGGCTTCTCTCCTGGAGGCGCTCAGAAAGACCCAGTGTTGACATGTGACAAGACGCTCCTCTGGGCGCGTCTTGCTTGGGCCTCTCTCCTGGAGGCGCTCAGTCAGACCCAGTGGTGACATGTGGCAAGACACTCCTCGGGGCGCGTATTGCTTGGGCCTCTCTCCTGGATGCTCTCTGTCAGACCGAGTGTTGACATGTGGCAAGACTCTCCTCGGGGCGCGTCTCTCTTGGGCTTCTCTCATGGAGGCCCTCAGTCAGACCCAGTGTTGACATGATTCAAGACGCTCCTCGGGGCGTGTCTTGCTTGGGCCTCTCTCCTAGAGGCGCTCAGTCAGACCCAGTGTTGACATGTGGCAAGACGCTCCTCGGGGCACGTCTTGCTTGGGCTTCTCTCCTGGAGGCCCTCAGTCAGACCCATTGTTGACATGTGGCAAGACGCTCCTCGGGGCACGTCTTGCTTGGGCTTCTCTCCTGGAGGCGCTCAAACAGACCGAGTAGTGACATGTGGCAAGACGCTCCTCGGGGCGCGTCTTGCTGGGGCTTCTCTCATGGAGGCACTCAGTCAGACCCAGTGTTGACATGTGGCAAGACACTCCTCGGGGCGCGTCTTGCTTGGACCTCTCTCCCTGAAGCGCTCTGTCAGACCTAGTGTTGACATTTGGCAAGACACTCCTCGGGGCGCGTCTTGCTTGGGCCTCTCTCATGGAGGCCCTCTGTCAGACCCAGTGTTGACATGTGTCAAGACGCTCCTCGGGGGGCGTCTTGCTTTGGCCTCTCTCCTGGAGGCGCTCAGTCAGACCGAGTGCTGACATGTGGAAAGAAGCTCCTCGGGGCGCGTCTTGCTTGGGCTTCTCTTCTGGAGGCCCTCAGTAAGAACCATTGTTGACATGTGGCAAGAAGCTCCTCGGGGCGCGTCTTGCTTGGGCTTCTCTCCTGGAGGCCCTCAGTAAGACCCATTGTTGACATGTGGCAAGACGCTCCTCGGGGCGCGTCTTGCTTGGGCCTCTCTCCTGGAGGCGCTCAGTCAGACTGAGTAGTGACATGTGGCCTGACGCTCCTCGGGGCGCGTGTTGCTTGGGCCTCTCTCCTGGAGGCGCTCAGTCAGACCCAGTGGTGACATGTGGCAAGACACTCCTCGGGGCACGTCTTGCTTGGGCCTCTCTCCTGCAGGCCCTCTGTCAGACCCAGTGTTGACATGTGTCAAGACGCTCCTCGGGGCGCGTCTTGCTTGGGCTTCTCTCCTGGAGGCCCTCAGTCAGACCCATTATTGACATGTGGCAAGACGCTCCTCGGGGCGCGTCTTGCTTGGGCCTCTCTCCTGGAGGCGCTCAGTCAGAACCAGAGGTGACATGTGGCAAGACGCTCCTCGGGGCGCGTCTTGCTTGGGCCTCTCTCCTGGAGGCCCTCTTTCAGACCCAGTGTTGACATGTGGCAAGACGCTCCTCCGGGCTCAACTTGCTTGGGCCTCTCTCCTGGAGGCCCTCTGTCAGACCCATTGTTGACATGTGGCAAGACGCTCCTCGGGGCGCGTCTTGCTTGGGCCTCTCTCCTGGAGGCGCTCAGTCAGACCGAGTGCTGACATAAGGCAAGACGCTCCTCGGGGCGCGTCTTGCTGGGGCCTCTCTCCTGGAGGCGCTCAGTCAGACCCAGTGCTGACATGTGGCAAGACGCTCCTCGGGGCGCGTCTTGCTTTGGCCTCTCTCCTGGAGGCGCTCAGTCAACCTGAGTAGTGACATGTGGCCTGACGCTCCTCGGGGCGCGTCTTGCTTGGGCCTCTCTCCTGGAGGCGCTCAGTCAGACCCAGTGGTGACATGTGGCAAGACACTCCTCGGGGCGCGTCTTGCTTGGGCCTCTCTCCTGGAGGCCCTCTGTCAGACCCAGTGTTGACATGTGTCAAGACGCTCCTCGGGGCGCGTCTTGCTTGGGCCTCTCTCCTGGAGGCGCTCAGTCAGACCCAGTGGTGACACGTGGGAAGACGCTCCTCGGGGCGCGTCTTGCTTGGCCCTCTCTCCTGGAGGCGCTCAGTCAGACCCAGTGTTGACACGTGGCAAGACGCTCCTCGGGGCGCGTCTTGCTTGGGCTTCTCTCATGGAGGCCCTCAGTCCGACCCAGTGTTGACATGTGTCAAGACGCTCCTCGGGGCGTGTCCTGCTTGGGCCTCTCTCCTGGAGGCGCTCAGTCAGACCCAGTGCTGACATGTGGTAGGACGCTCCTCCAGGTGCGTCTTGCTTGGGCCTCTCTCCTGGAGGCGCTCAGTCAGACCCAGTGTTCACATGTGGCAAGACTCTCCTCGGGGCGCGTCTTGCTTGGGCCTCTCTCCTGGAGGCGCTCAGTCAGACCGAGTGCTGACATGTGGCAAGACGCTCCTCGGGGCCCAAGCAAGATGTGCCCCGAGGAGCGTCTTGCCACATGTCAACAATGGGTGTGACTATGGGCCTCCAGGAGAGAAGCCCAAGCAAGAAGCGCCTCGAGGAGCGTCTTGCCACATGTGAACACTGGGTCTGACTGAGCGCCTCCAGGAGAGAGGCCCAAGCAAGACGCGCCCGGAGGAGCGTCTTGCCACATGTCAGCACTCGGTCTGACTGAGCGCCTCCATGAGAGAGGCCCAAGCAAGACGCGCCCCGAGGAGCATCTTGACACATGTCTCCTCTGGGTCTGACTGAGCGCCTCCAGGAGAGAGGCCCAAGCAAGACGTGCCCCGAGGAGCGTCTTGCCACATGTCAACACTGGGTCTGACTGAGTGCCTCCATGAGAGAAGCCCCAGCAAGACGCGCCCCGAGGAGCATCTTGCCACATGTCAACACTGGGTCTGACTGAGAACCTCCAGGAGAGAGGCCCAAGCAAGACGTGCCCCGAGGAGCGTCTTGCCACTTGTCAACACTGGGTCTGACTGAGTGCCTCCAGGAGAGAGGCCCAAGCAAGACGCGCCCCGAGGAGCGTCTTGTCACATGTCACTACTCGGTCTGACTGAGCGCCTCCAGGAGAGAGGCCCAAGCAAGACACGCCCCGAGGAGCGTCTTGACACGTCAACACTGGGTCTGACTGAGGGCCTCCATGAGAGAAGCCCAAGCAAGACGCGCCCCGAGGAGAGTCTTGCCACATGTCAACACTGGGTCTGACAGAGGGCATCCAGGAGAGAGGCCCAAGCAAGACTCGCCCCGAGGAGCGTCTTGCCACATGTCAACAATGGGTCTGACTGAGGGCCTCCAGGAGAGAATCCCAAGCAAGACGCGCCCCGAGGAGCTTCTTGCCACATGTCAGCACTCGGTCTGACTGAGCGCCTCCAGGAGAGAGGCCCAAGCAAGACGCGCCCCGAGGAGCGTCTTGACACATGTCAACACTGGGTCTGACAGAGGGCCTCCATGAGAGAGGCCCAAGCAAGACGCGCCCAGAGGAGTGTCTTGCCACATGTCAACACTGGGTCTGACTGAGCGCCTCCAGGAGAGAGGCCCAAGCAAGACGCGCCCCGAGGAGCGTCTTGCCACGTGTCACCACTGGGTCTGACTGAGCTCCTCCAGGAGAGAGGCCCAAGCAAGACGCGCCCCGAGGAGCGTCTTTCCACGTGTCACCACTGGGTCTGATTGAGCACCTCCAGGAGAGAGGCCCCAGCAAGACGCGCCCCGAGGAGCGTCTTGCCTTATGTCAGCACTCGGTCTGACTGAGCGCCTCCAGGAGAGAGGTCCAAGCAAGACGCGCCCCGAGGAGCGTCTTGCCACATGTCACTACTCGGTCAGACTGAGCGCCTCCAGGAGAGAGGCCCAAGCAAGACGTGCCCCGAGGAGCGTCTTGCCACATGTCAACAATGGGTCGGACTGAGGGCCTCCAGGAGAGAAGCCCAAGCAAGACACGCCCCGAGGAGCGTCTTGCCACATGTCAACACTGGGTCTAACTGAGGGCCTCCAGGAGAGAAGCCCAAGCAAGACGCACCCCGAGGAGCGTCTTGCCACATGTCACCTCTGGTTCTGACTGAGCGCCTCCAGGAGAGAGGCCCAAGCAAGACGCGCCCCGAGGAGCGTCTTGCCACATGTCAATAATGGGTCTGACTGAGGGCCTCCAGGAGAGAAGCCCAAGCAAGACGCGCCCCGAGGAGCGTCTTGACACATGTCAACACTGGGTCTGACAGAGGGCCTCCAGGAGAGAGGCCCAAGAAAGACGTGCCCCGAGGAGTGTCTTGCCACATGTCACCACTGGGTCTGACTGAGCGCCTCCAGGAGAGAGGCCCAAGCAACACGCGCCCCGAGGAGCGTCAGGCCACATGTCACTACTCAGTCTGACTGAGCGCCTCCAGGAGAGAGGCCCAAGCAAGACGCGCCCCGAGGAGCGTCTTGCCACATGTCAACAATGGGTCTTACTGAGGGCCTCCAGGAGAGAAGCCCAAGCAAGACGCGCCCCGAGGAGCTTCTTGCCACATGTCAGCACTCGGTCTGACTGAGCGCCTCCAGGAGAGAGGCCCAAGCAAGACGCGCCCCGAGGAGCGTCTTGACACATGTCAACACTGGGTCTGACAGAGGGCCTCCATGAGAGAGGCCCAAGCAAGACGCGCCCAGAGGAGTGTCTTGCCACATGTCAACACTGGGTCTGACTGAGCGCCTCCAGGAGAGAGGCCCAAGCAAGACGCGCCCCGAGGAGCGTCTTGCCACGTGTCACCACTGGGTCTGACTGAGCTCCTCCAGGAGAGAGGCCCAAGCAAGACGCGCCCCGAGGAGCGTCTTTCCACGTGTCACCACTGGGTCTGATTGAGCACCTCCAGGAGAGAGGCCCCAGCAAGACGCGCCCCGAGGAGCGTCTTGCCTTATGTCAGCACTCGGTCTGACTGAGCGCCTCCAGGAGAGAGGTCCAAGCAAGACGCGCCCCGAGGAGCGTCTTGCCACATGTCACTACTCGGTCAGACTGAGCGCCTCCAGGAGAGAGGCCCAAGCAAGACGTGCCCCGAGGAGCGTCTTGCCACATGTCAACAATGGGTCGGACTGAGGGCCTCCAGGAGAGAAGCCCAAGCAAGACGCGCCCCGAGGAGCGTCTTGCCACATGTCAACACTGGGTCTAACTGAGGGCCTCCAGGAGAGAAGCCCAAGCAAGACGCACCCCGAGGAGCGTCTTGCCACATGTCACCTCTGGTTCTGACTGAGCGCCTCCAGGAGAGAGGCCCAAGCAAGACGCGCCCCGAGGAGCGTCTTGCCACATGTCAATAATGGGTCTGACTGAGGGCCTCCAGGAGAGAAGCCCAAGCAAGACGCGCCCCGAGGAGCGTCTTGACACATGTCAACACTGGGTCTGACAGAGGGCCTCCAGGAGAGAGGCCCCAGCAAGACGCGCCCCGAGGAGCATCTTGCCACATGTCAACACTGGGTCTGACTGAGAACCTCCAGGAGAGAGGCCCAAGCAAGACGTGCCCCGAGGAGCGTCTTGCCACTTGTCAACACTGGGTCTGACTGAGTGCCTCCAGGAGAGAGGCCCAAGCAAGACGCGCCCCGAGGAGCGTCTTGTCACATGTCACTACTCGGTCTGACTGAGCGCCTCCAGGAGAGAGGCCCAAGCAAGACACGCCCCGAGGAGCGTCTTGACACGTCAACACTGGGTCTGACTGAGGGCCTCCATGAGAGAAGCCCAAGCAAGACGCGCCCCGAGGAGAGTCTTGCCACATGTCAACACTGGGTCTGACAGAGGGCATCCAGGATCGAGGCCCAAGCAAGACTCGCCCCGAGGAGCGTCTTGCCACATGTCAACAATGGGTCTGACTGAGGGCCTCCAGGAGAGAATCCCAAGCAAGACGCGCCCCGAGGAGCTTCTTGCCACATGTCAGCACTCGGTCTGACTGAGCGCCTCCAGGAGAGAGGCCCAAGCAAGACGCGCCCCGAGGAGCGTCTTGACACATGTCAACACTGGGTCTGACAGAGGGCCTCCATGAGAGAGGCCCAAGCAAGACGCGCCCAGAGGAGTGTCTTGCCACATGTCAACACTGGGTCTGACTGAGCGCCTCCAGGAGAGAGGCCCAAGCAAGACGCGCCCCGAGGAGCGTCTTGCCACGTGTCACCACTGGGTCTGACTGAGCTCCTCCAGGAGAGAGGCCCAAGCAAGACGCGCCCCGAGGAGCGTCTTTCCACGTGTCACCACTGGGTCTGATTGAGCACCTCCAGGAGAGAGGCCCCAGCAAGACGCGCCCCGAGGAGCGTCTTGCCTTATGTCAGCACTCGGTCTGACTGAGCGCCTCCAGGAGAGAGGTCCAAGCAAGACGCGCCCCGAGGAGCGTCTTGCCACATGTCACTACTCGGTCAGACTGAGCGCCTCCAGGAGAGAGGCCCAAGCAAGACGTGCCCCGAGGAGCGTCTTGCCACATGTCAACAATGGGTCGGACTGAGGGCCTCCAGGAGAGAAGCCCAAGCAAGACGCGCCCCGAGGAGCGTCTTGCCACATGTCAACACTGGGTCTAACTGAGGGCCTCCAGGAGAGAAGCCCAAGCAAGACGCACCCCGAGGAGCGTCTTGCCACATGTCACCTCTGGTTCTGACTGAGCGCCTCCAGGAGAGAGGCCCAAGCAAGACGCGCCCCGAGGAGCGTCTTGCCACATGTCAATAATGGGTCTGACTGAGGGCCTCCAGGAGAGAAGCCCAAGCAAGACGCGCCCCGAGGAGCGTCTTGACACATGTCAACACTGGGTCTGACAGAGGGCCTCCAGGAGAGAGGCCCAAGCAAGACGTGCCCCGAGGAGTGTCTTGCCACATGTCACCACTGGGTCTGACTGAGCGCCTCCAGGAGAGAGGCCCAAGCAACACGCGCCCCGAGGAGCGTCAGGCCACATGTCACTACTCAGTCTGACTGAGCGCCTCCAGGAGAGAGGCCCAAGCAAGACGCGCCCCGAGGAGCGTCTTGCCACATGTCAACAATGGGTCTTACTGAGGGCCTCCAGGAGAGAAGCCCAAGCAAGACGCGCCCCGAGGAGCTTCTTGCCACATGTCAGCACTCGGTCTGACTGAGCGCCTCCAGGAGAGAGGCCAAAGCAAGACGCGCCCCGAGGAGCGTCTTGACACATGTCAACACTGGGTCTGACAGAGGGCCTCCATGAGAGAGGCCCAAGCAAAACGCGCCCCGAGGAGTGTCTTGCCACATGTCAACACTGGGTCTGACAGAGGGCCTCCACGAGAGAGGCCCAAGCAAGACGCGCCCCGAGGAGTGTCTTGCCACATGTCACCACTTGGTCTGACTGAGCGCCTCCAGGAGAGAGGCCCAAGCAAGACGTGCCCCGAGGAGCGTCTTGCCACTTGTCAACACTGGGTCTGACTGAGTGCCTCCAGGAGAGAGGCCCAAGCAAGACGCGCCCCGAGGAGCGTCTTGTCACATGTCACTACTCGGTCTGACTGAGCGCCTCCAGGAGAGAGGCCCAAGCAAGACACGCCCCGAGGAGCGTCTTGACACGTCAACACTGGGTCTGACTGAGGGCCTCCATGAGAGAAGCCCAAGCAAGACGCGCCCCGAGGAGAGTCTTGCCACATGTCAACACTGGGTCTGACAGAGGGCATCCAGGAGAGAGGCCCAAGCAAGACTCGCCCCGAGGAGCGTCTTGCCACATGTCAACAATGGGTCTGACTGAGGGCCTCCAGGAGAGAATCCCAAGCAAGACGCGCCCCGAGGAGCTTCTTGCCACATGTCAGCACTCGGTCTGACTGAGCGCCTCCAGGAGAGAGGCCCAAGCAAGACGCGCCCCGAGGAGCGTCTTGACACATGTCAACACTGGGTCTGACAGAGGGCCTCCATGAGAGAGGCCCAAGCAAGACGCGCCCAGAGGAGTGTCTTGCCACATGTCAACACTGGGTCTGACTGAGCGCCTCCAGGAGAGAGGCCCAAGCAAGACGCGCCCCGAGGAGCGTCTTGCCACGTGTCACCACTGGGTCTGACTGAGCTCCTCCAGGAGAGAGGCCCAAGCAAGACGCGCCCCGAGGAGCGTCTTTCCACGTGTCACCACTGGGTCTGATTGAGCACCTCCAGGAGAGAGGCCCCAGCAAGACGCGCCCCGAGGAGCGTCTTGCCTTATGTCAGCACTCGGTCTGACTGAGCGCCTCCAGGAGAGAGGTCCAAGCAAGACGCGCCCCGAGGAGCGTCTTGCCACATGTCACTACTCGGTCAGACTGAGCGCCTCCAGGAGAGAGGCCCAAGCAAGACGTGCCCCGAGGAGCGTCTTGCCACATGTCAACAATGGGTCGGACTGAGGGCCTCCAGGAGAGAAGCCCAAGCAAGACGCGCCCCGAGGAGCGTCTTGCCACATGTCAACACTGGGTCTAACTGAGGGCCTCCAGGAGAGAAGCCCAAGCAAGACGCACCCCGAGGAGCGTCTTGCCACATGTCACCTCTGGTTCTGACTGAGCGCCTCCAGGAGAGAGGCCCAAGCAAGACGCGCCCCGAGGAGCGTCTTGCCACATGTCAATAATGGGTCTGACTGAGGGCCTCCAGGAGAGAAGCCCAAGCAAGACGCGCCCCGAGGAGCGTCTTGACACATGTCAACACTGGGTCTGACAGAGGGCCTCCAGGAGAGAGGCCCAAGCAAGACGTGCCCCGAGGAGTGTCTTGCCACATGTCACCACTGGGTCTGACTGAGCGCCTCCAGGAGAGAGGCCCAAGCAACACGCGCCCCGAGGAGCGTCAGGCCACATGTCACTACTCAGTCTGACTGAGCGCCTCCAGGAGAGAGGCCCAAGCAAGACGCGCCCCGAGGAGCGTCTTGCCACATGTCAACAATGGGTCTTACTGAGGGCCTCCAGGAGAGAAGCCCAAGCAAGACGCGCCCCGAGGAGCTTCTTGCCACATGTCAGCACTCGGTCTGACTGAGCGCCTCCAGGAGAGAGGCCAAAGCAAGACGCGCCCCGAGGAGCGTCTTGACACATGTCAACACTGGGTCTGACAGAGGGCCTCCATGAGAGAGGCCCAAGCAAAACGCGCCCCGAGGAGTGTCTTGCCACATGTCAACACTGGGTCTGACTGAGCGCCTCCAGGAGAGAGGCCCAAGCAACACGCGCCCCGAGGAGCGTCAGGCCACATGTCACTACTCAGTCTAACTGAGCGCCTCCAGGAGAGAGGCCCAAGCAAGACGCGCCCCGAGGAGCGTCTTGCCACGTGTCAACACTGGGTCTGATTGAGGGCCTTCTGGAGAGAGGCCCAAGCAAGACGCGCCCCGAGGAGCGTCTTGCCACATGTCAACAATGGTTCTTACTGAGGGCCTCCAGCAGAGAAGCCCAAGCAAGACGCGCCCCGAGGAGCTTCTTGCCACTTGTCAGCACTCGGTCTGACTGAGCGCCTCCAGGAGAGAGGCCAAAGCAAGACGCCCCCCGAGGAGCGTCTTGACACATGTCAACACTGGGTCTGACAGAGGGCCTCCATGAGAGAGGCCCAAGCAAGACGCGCCCCGAGGAGTGTCTTGCCAAATGTCAACACTAGGTCTGACAGAGCGCCTCAGGGAGAGAGGTCCAAGCAAGACGCGCCCCGAGGAGTGTCTTGCCACATGTCAACACTGGGTCTGACTGAGTGCCTCCATGAGAGAAGCCCCAGCAAGACGCGCCCCGAGGAGCGTCTTGCCACATGTCACTACTCGGTCTGTTTGAGCGCCTCCAGGAGAGAGGCCCAAGCAAGACGCGCCCCGAGGAGCGTCTTGTCACATGTCAACACTGGGTCTTTCTGAGCGCCTCCAGGAGAGAAGCCCAAGCAAGACGCGCCCCGAGGAGCGTCTTTCCACATGTCAGCACTCGGTCTGACTGAGCGCCTCCAGGAGAGAGGCCCAAGTAAGACGCGCCCAAAGGAGCGTCTTGCAACATGTCAACAATGGGTCTGACTGAGGGCCTCCAGGAGAGAAGCCCAAGCAACACGCGGCCCGAGGAGCGTCTTGCCACATTTCAGCACTCGGTCTGACTGAGCGCCTCCAGGAGAGAGGCCAAAGCAAGACGCTTCCCGAGGAGCGTCTTGCCACATGTCAACAATGGGTATGACTGAGGGCCTCCAGGAGAGAAGCCCAAGCAAGACGCGCCCCGAGGAGCGTCTTGAAACATGTCAACACTGGGTCTGACTGAGCGCCTCCAGGAGAGAGGCCCAAGCAAGACACGCCCCGAGGAGCGTCTTGCCACATGTCAACACTGGGTCTGACAGAGGGCCTCCAGGAGAGAGGCCCAACCAAGACGCGCCCTGAGGAGCGTCTTGCCACATGCCAACACTGGGTCTGACTGTGGGCCTCCAGGAGAGAAGCCCAAGCAAGACGCGCCCCGAGGAGCGTCTTGACACATGTCAACACTGGGTCTGACAGAGGGCCTCCATGAGAGAGGCCCAAGCAAGACGCGCCCCGAGGAGTGTCTTGCCACATGTCAACACTGGGTCTGACAGAGGGCCTCCAGGAGAGAGGCCCAAGCAAGACGCGCCCCGAGGAGTGTCTTGCCACATGTCACCACTTGGTCTGACTGAGCGCCTCCAGGAGAGAGGCCCAAGCAACACGCGCCCCGAGGAGCGTCAGGCCACATGTCACTACTCAGTCTGACTGAGCGCCTCCAGGAGAGAAGCCCAAGCAAGACGCGCCCCGAGGAGCGTCTTGACACATGTCAACACTGGGTCTGACAGAGGGCCTCCATGAGAGAGGCCCAAGCAAGACGCGCCCCGAGGAGTGTCTTGCCACATGTCAACACTGGGTCTGACAGAGGGCCTCCAGGAGAGAGGCCCAAGCAAGACGCGCCCCGAGGAGTGTCTTGCCAAATGTCAACACTAGGTCTGACAGAGCGCCTCAGGGAGAGAGGTCCAAGCAAGACGCGCCCCGAGGAGTGTCTTGCCACATGTCAACACTGGGTCTGACTGAGTGCCTCCATGAGAGAAGCCCCAGCAAGACGCGCCCCGAGGAGCGTCTTGCCACATGTCACTACTCGGTCTGTTTGAGCGCCTCCAGGAGAGAGGCCCAAGCAAGACGCGCCCCGAGGAGCGTCTTGTCACATGTCAACACTGGGTCTTTCTGAGCGCCTCCAGGAGAGAAGCCCAAGCAAGACGCGCCCCGAGGAGCGTCATTCCACATGTCAGCACTCGGTCTGACTGAGCACCTCCAGGAGAGAGGCCCAAGTAAGACGCGCCCAAAGGAGCGTCTTGCAACATTTCAACAATGGGTCTGACTGAGGGCCTCCAGGAGAGAAGCCCAAGCAACACGCGGCCCGAGGAGCGTCTTGCCACATTTCAGCACTCGGTCTGACTGAGCGCCTCCAGGAGAGAGGCCAAAGCAAGACGCTTCCCGAGGAGCGTCTTGCCACATGTCAACAATGGGTATGACTGAGGGCCTCCAGGAGAGAAGCCCAAGCAAGACGCGCCCCGAGGAGCGTCTTGAAACATGTCAACACTGGGTCTGACAGAGGGCCTCCAGGAGAGAGACCAAAGCAAGACGCGCCCCGAGGAGCGTCTTGACACATGTCAACACTGGGTCTGACAGAGGGCCTCCATGAGAGAGGTCCAAGCAAGACGCGCCCCGAGGAGTGTCTTGCCACATGTCAACACTGGGTCTGACTGAGTGCCTCCATGAGAGAAGCCCCAGCAAGACGCGCCCCGAGGAGCGTCTTGCCACATGTCACTACTCGGTCTGTTTGAGCGCCTCCAGGAGAGAAGCCCAAGCAAGACGTGCCCCGAGGAGCGTCTTGCCACATGTCAACAATGGGTCTGACTGAGGGCCTCCAGGAGAGAAGCCCAAGCAAGACGCGCCCCGAGGAGCGTCTTGCCACATGTCAACACTGGGTCTGACTGAGCGCCTCTCGGAGAGAGGCCCAAGCAAGACACGCCCCGAGGAGCGTCTTGACACATGTCAACACTGGGTCTGACTGAGGGCCTCCATGAGAGAAGCCCAAGAGAGACGCGCCCCGAGGAGAGTCTTGCCACATGTCAACACTAGGTCTGACAGAGAGCATCCAGGAGAGAGGCCCAAGCAATACGCGCCCCGAGGAGCGTCTTGCCACATGTCACCACTGGGTCTGACTGAGGGCCTCCAGGAGAGAGGCCCAACCAAGACGCGCCCTGAGGAGCGTCTTGCCACATGCAAACACTGGGTCTGACTGTGGGCCTCCAGGAGAGAAGCCCAAGCAAGACGCGCCCCGAGGAGCGTCTTGACACATGTCAACACTGGGTCTGACAGAGGGCCTCCATGAGAGAGGCCCAAGCAAGACGCGCCCCGAGGAGTGTCTTGCCACATGTCAACACTGGGTCTGACAGAGGGCCTCCAGGAGAGAGGCCCAAGCAAGATGCGCCCCGAGGATTGTCTTGCCACATGTCACCACTTGGTCTGACTGAGCGCCTCCAGGAGAGAGGCCCAAGCAACACGCGCCCCGAGGAGCGTCAGGCCACATGTCACTACTCAGTCTGACTGAGCGCCTCCAGGAGAGAGGCCCAAGCAAGACGCGCCCCGAGGAGCGTCTTGCCACTTGTCAACACTGGGTCTGATTGAGGGCCTTCTGGAGAGAGGCCCAAGCAAGACGCGTCCCGAGGAGCGTCTTGCCACATGTCAACAATGGTTCTTACTGAGGGCCTCCGGGAGAGAAGTCCAAGCAAGACGCGCCACGAGGAGCTTCTTGCCACATGTCAGCACTCGGTCTGACTGAGTGCCTCCAGGAGAGAGGACAAAGCAAGACGCCCCCCGAGGAGCGTCTTGACACATGTCAACACTGGGTCTGACAGAGGGCCTCCATGAGAGAGGCCCAAGCAAGACGCGCCCCGAGGAGCGTCTTGCCACATGTCACTACTCGGTCTTACTGAGCGCCTCAGGGAGAGAGGTCCAAGCAAGACGCGCCCCGAGGAGCGTCTTGCCACATGTCAACACTGGGTCTGACTGAGAGCCTCCATGAGAGAAGCCCCAGCAAGACGCGCCCAGCGGAGCGTCTTGCCACATGTCACTACTCGGTCTGTTTGAGCGCCTCCAGGAGAGAGGCCCAAGCAAGACGTGCCCCGAGGAGAGTCTTGCCACATGTCAACAATGGGTCTGACTGAGGGCCTCCAGGAGAGAAGCCCAAGCAAGACGCGCCCCGAGGAGCGTCTTGCCACATGTCAACACTGGGTCTGACTGAGCGCCTCCAGGAGAGAGGCCCAAGCAAGACACGCCCCGAGGAGCGTCTTGACACATGTCAACACTGGGTCTGACTGACGGCCTCCATGAGAGAAGCCCAAGCAAGACGCGCCCCGAGGAGAGTCTTGCCACATGTCAACACTCGGTCTGACAGAGGGCATCCAGGAGAGAGGCCCAAGCAATATGCGCCCCGAGGAGCGTCTTGCCACTTAAACCCACAACCTAGCACTGAGGACAGAGGGACTTTATTTAAATTAGTACTTAATGGAAACGATACATAATGATACATAAGAGCCATGTCACACATTCAGCCTAGGAATAGTAGCATTGTGCACTATTAAAAATATACACATCAATTGCTCGAATCCCATTGTTGCAAAGTAAAACTCTAATAAAACTCTAGTCTGACATCAACAGAGAAGACTTAGTGTATGTACTACAAATACAGCATTAGGATTTAGAGTGGACCGTGCACCTTGTGAACAATCAGAGGCTTATGAGGCAACATATCTTCCAGTTGCTATTAGACAAGTTATAATTCTCGACCATTTTTCGGAACTGGTTTCTTGGGTCCGTGAGTAAATGCCATTAGTACTTAATGGAAACGATACATAATGATACATAAGAGCCATGTCGTACATTCAGCCTAGGAATAGCAGCATTGTGCACTATTAAAAATATACACATCAATTGCTCGAATCCCATTGTTGCAAAGTAAAACTCTAATAAAACTCTAGTCCGACATCAACAGAGAAGACTTAGAGTATGTACTACAAATACAGCATTAGGATTTCGAGTGGACCGTGAACCTTGTGAACCATCAGAGGCTTATGACGCAACATATCTTCCAGTTGCTGTTAGACAAGTTATAATTCTTGACCATTTTTCGGAACTGGTTTCTTGGGTCCGTGAGTAAATGCCAAATGAGATGATAGTCCTTAAGTAAGTTCCTGGCGATCTCATGTCACGCTCTTGCCCATCAGCCGGTGAACGCTGAGACGGAACTCGATGAGAGCGATGTATTTTTTAAGTGCTCCGAATGTACTTCTAACAAGCGTGCGATTCACTTTGTGAGTAAACCGAAGCTGCAGCTGATTCAAACAGTCGAGCCAACTTTCTACATCACAATATGCGTTTTGTAGTTAGTCGAGTTACCTTTTGTGTGGTGCATGCACGGGTCGTTATCGTCCAGCTCTCAGCTTAGAGAGTCCTGTATTGACACAGACGTCAATACATCTCGATGTCATGCAACACACAAAGTCTGTCGCATACAGGTGGGTTAACACATGTACGATACCTTTTGTGTGGCGCATGCACGGGTTGTTAGCGTCCAGCTCCCAGCTTAGAGAGTCCTGTATTGACACAGACGTCAATACATCTCGATGTCATGCAACACACAAAGTCTGTCGCATACAGGTGGGTTAGCACATGTACGATACCTTTTGTGTGGCGCATGCACGGGTCGTTAGCGTCCAGCTCCCGGCTTATAGAGAGTCCTGTATTGACACAGACGTCAATACATCTCGATGTCATGCAACACACAAAGTCTGTCGCATACAGGTGGGTTAACACACATGTACGATGTGTGCGATGGCACGCCCAGTTTACAATGGGACACGACGATGATCATTGTAACCAAACTCTTGTTTCTCACCACAGGTGGTAGCGTTGTCTCCTGCACCTGGTCTTCGTGCACAGAGGGTGCTGTAATGTGCTCGTCATTGTCGCGATCGTTGTCACTCGAATCCGTTGTTCTCATGACAGGTGGTAGCGTTGTCTCCTGCATGTTGTCTTCACGTGCGGCAAGCGTTGTGCTGTGCTCGTTATAATGGTTGTCTTCGTACAAAGGGGGTGTTGAATACTCCTTCGCGAGTAGTGTAGGAGGTGGTGTGATGGGACGTATCTCAGAGGCGTTATGTGAGCGTACCACCATGGCCTGAGCAACTGCGACTACTGAGAGTACACCCAGTACAGACAGCGAGATCTTTTTTTTTCTTGGGTGTTGTACGTGTGGGTACAGCCGCTTTAATGGCAGTGAGAGCAAGTGGGCAAATGTATTTATAGGTCACTAGCAGAAACTAAGGCACGTGGTCAGAGTGTAATCGTAACCACCGTAGCTCTTGTCATAATTTAATATACATAGAAATCAGAAACGGGCATGTCAGGATAGACATCGCGAGTGATAATGCGGCCAGTATCTGTGTGCGCTTGTGAGCACCTTGTTGTTCTACTGTGGTGCCCACGCCGCCAGGTCTGTAAATGTCATCGACCTCCTTTATATACGCATACGCTAAAGACCGTATATTCTCTATGGATTTGAACACGTCCTTTGTTTCGTGTAACGCTTGAGCTGTCTCGAGCGTGATGTTGTGAGTGTACGCCAGTGTTTCACGTGCACCGAGGTCCGAAAGGGCGTGCGCTACAACTATTAACCTTGGTTTGGGAGTGTGGCAAAACGCTCGCTCCGCTGTAATGGGCGGATGCAATGTTATCACCTGGTACGTTTCGTTAGTCGGGTCGTAACACACCGGTCCGTGAAACGGACCGTCACATTGTATGGGGCACAGTAAGGACAACACGCCGCCGACCGTGACTTCGCACTCGACCGCGGTGGTGTTATCGATTTGCAAAGGATCACATACGCCTCTCCAGTCGCAATGAGGCACATTGTAGTCGACGCGACCGTCGGTCACCATAGCTTTCGTCAGCCAACACACTCGATTGCCCTTCGAAACATCGGCGATCAACGTGAGCTTAGAGGTCGACGTCGCTTTACTGTACGCCAGGATATCCGTGTGTGAGTGCACGCTCGACGTCGATTGACAACCGGTCATGTCAGACCTGATCAGACCTTCTGAACACATGACCATTACTTGTTGTGCGGCCGAGAGTATCGCGATCATACCGTTGAGATGTGTAGAAAGCGCGTACACGCCAGCCTTCCACGTTTCCAAAATTTCCAGCAGTCTAGAGGGACTTGTCTTAGCGCGCACGGCTGTGCTGAATTTGCGTTGGGTAGACACAACGGCTTCTACCTCGCTTAGGATCTGTGGGCTCATGTACTCGTGGTAGGCCAAGACGTGTATAGTCGAGCGCGGTGATGCCCCGAACACTTGACCCGGTTTTGTTGTGGCGATATGCGTGTCCAGTAACGCGGCAAAGTCCGCGTGTCTAGCGTGTATTGATTTTACAGCTCGCTCATACCCCAACAGTACGGTCCGTAGAAGTTCGTTCACTTGTTTCCATGCGCTCGTGGAACACAGGACATCGCAACCTCTGTGATACTCAAGTAAAGCGTCAAACACCAGCTGCTTGCACGTTGGAAATACAATCGGTAGTAACTTCTTACTCCACTCTATGTTGAACTCGTATAGTATGTATATGGGCGGTTGCGGCGGTTTGCGCATTTTCTATCTACCCTCCGCTAATATGACTCTGTGGTCTGTCTCCTGAGATGGTGCGGTTGGAACTTGCGAGAGTGCACTATCGACGGTTGGCGTTTCCATTTCGTCAACTGCCATTTTCAGCCGCTGGCAAACGGCCGTCGACGGTCGATGCGAGACACCAACATAACGTTAGACCGCGACCCTCATGCCAGTTTTCTGTAGTACTGGTTGTAGTTTCTGGTGCACACTCGAAACGCCATTACGATCACAATTACGTTGATTAATAAATCCAGTGTTGTAGCGACTGCAGCCAGCGCCGTCGCGCAACTTGTGTCGGTGTTATCTCTCGATACTTTCATTCGTATCCGAGCGTATGCAGAATCTACGGATCTGGTGAAGTTGCTTGTCACTAGCTTGCGCACGTTTGATATGGCACTTTGCGCGAGACTCGCACAACCTGCAGTGGCGACCGTCGCGTCAGTGCAAAGTTTTTCCAATATATCGCTCGCAACATCGTTTGTCATTTGCTGTACACTGCGCACACTGGCCGCGAGGTCGCGGAGAGGGTCTTCTTTACGAGCTACTCTGGTAGCGCCGTGGTTGATGAGGACGATCATCTTTAGCAATAGTTCATCTCGAAGCGCAACGATGGTGAGGGCGACGGGTTGGCCGGTTCCGCCTTCAGGCCACACAGTTGCCGCTAGATTGCCCAATGCCACACACGCAGACGAACCCTGTACACACTCAATGACCCGTGTGCGATCGTTGATTTCTGCTAGTACGTTTGCTAGATCTACGTGCTTCCACGGATCGGGCGTGGGCACGCGCTTGTTTTTAGAGGCGTTTTCGCGCAGCCTCTACCCTGCACGACCGCTCGTGGCCGCACTAGCTATATTTATCTTTATTTGTTTCACACACACACACACACACACACACACACACACACACACACAGGCCCTTGCGTGCAAACCCCGGTCAGGCCTGCAGTGTACACATCAGAGACATGATGTTCTTTCACAGAACTGAGGTTGTTCATTACTAAATGACTTTTACAGGAATATTGTTATTATACTGTTCAACAGGTTGATCATAATAATGTGTATTAAACCCACAACCTAGCACTGAGGACAGAGGGACTTTATTTAAATTTGTACTTAATGGAAACGATACATAATGATACATAAGAGCCATGTCGTACATTCAGCCTAGGAATAGTAGCAATGTGCACTATTAAAAATATACACATCAATTGCTCGAATCCCATTGTTGCAAAGTAAAACTCTAATAAAACTCTAGTCTGACATCAACAGAGAAGACTTAGTGTATGTACTACAAATACAGCATTAGGATTTCGAGTGGACCGTGCACCTTGTGAACCATCAGAGGCTTATGACGCAACATATCTTCCAGTTGCTATTAGACAAGTTATAATTCTCGACCATTTTTCGGAACTGGTTTCTTGGGTCCGTGAGTAAATGCCAAATGAGATGATAGTCCTTAAGTAAGTTCCTGGCGATCCCATGTCACGCTCTTGCCCATCAGCCGGTGAACGCTGAGACGGAACTCGATGAGAGCAATGTATTTTTTAAGTGCTCCGAATGTACTTCTAACAAGCGTGCGATTCACTTTGTGAGTAAACCGCAGCTGCAGCTGATTCAAACAGTCGAGCCAACTTTCTACATCACAATATGCGTTTTGTAGTTAGTCGAGTTACCTTTTGTGTGGCGCATGCACGGGTCGTTATCGTCCAGCTCCCAGCTTAGAGAGTCCTGTATTGACACAAACGTCAATACATCTCAATGTCATGCAACACACAAAGTCTGTCGCATACAGGTGGGTTAACACACATGTACGATGTGTGCGATGGCACGCCCAGTTTACAATGGGACACGACGATGATCATTGTTAACCAAACTCTTGTTTCTCACGACAGGTGGTAGCGTTGTCTCCTGCACCTGGTCTTCGTGCACAGAGGGTGCTGTAATGTGCTTGTCATAGTCGCGATCGTTGTCACTCGAATCCGTTGTTCTCACGACAGGTGGTAGCTTTGTCTCCTGCATGTTGTCTTCGCGTGCGGCAAGCGTTGTGCTGTGCTCGTTATAATGGTTGTCTTCGAACAAAGGGGGTGTTGAATACTCCTTCGCGAGTAGTGTAGGAGGTGGTGTGATGGGACGTATCTCAGAGGCGTTATGTGAGCGTACCACCATGGCCTGAGCAACTGCGACTACTGAGAGTACACCCAGTACAGACAGCGAGATCTTTTTTTTTCTTGGGTGTTGTACGTGTGGGTATCATCTTGCTTGGGCCTCTCTCCTGGAGGCGCTAAGTAAGACCCAGTGTTGACACGTGGCAAGACGCTCCTCGGGGCGCGTCTTGCTTGGGCCTCTCTCCTGGAGGCGCTCAGTCAGACACAGTGTTGACATGTGGCAAGACACTCCTCGGGGCGCGTCTTGCTTGGACTTCTCTCATGGAGGCCCACAGTAAGACCCATTGTTGACATCTGGAAAGAAGCTCCTCGGGGCGCGTCTTGCTTTGGCTTCTCTCCTGGAGGCCCTCAGTCAGACCCATTGTTGACATGTGGCAAGACGCTCCTCGGGGCGCGTCTTGCTTGGGCCTCTCTCATGGAGGCCCTCTGTCAGACCCAGTGTTGACATGTGTCAAGACGCTCCTCGGGGGGCTTCTTGCTTTGGCCTCTCTCCTGGAGGCACTCAGTCAGACCGAGTGCTGACATGTGGCAAGAAGCTCCTCGGGGCGCGTCTTGCTTGGACTTCTCTCCCGGAGGCCCTCAGTAAGAACCATTGTTGACATGTGGCAAGACGCTCCTCGGGGCGCGTCTTGCTTGGGCCTCTCTCCAGAAGGCCCTCAATCAGACCCAGTGTTGACACGTGGCAAGACGCTCCTCGGGGCGCGTCTTGCTTGGGCCTCTCTCCTGGAGGCGCTCAGTCAGACTGAGTAGTGACATGTGGCCTGACGCTCCTCGGGGCGCGTGTTGCTTGGGCCTCTCTCCTGGAGGCGCTCAGTCAGACCAAGTGGTGACATGTGGCAAGACAATCCTCGGGGCGCGTCTTGCTTGGGCCTCTCTCCTGGAGGCCCTCTGTCAGACCCAGTGTTGACATGTGGCAAGACACTCCTCGGGGCGCGTCTTGCTTGGGCCTCTCTCATGGAGGCCCTCTGTCAGACCCAGTGTTGACATGTGTCAAGACGCTCCTCGGGGCGCGTCTTACTTTGGCCTCTCTCCTGGAGGCGCTCAGTCAGACCGAGTGCTGACATGTGGCAAGAAGCTCCTCAGGGCGCGTCTTGCTTGGGCTTCTCTCCTGGAGGCGCTCAGTCAGACTCAGTGTTGACGCTGTGACGCGCCCCGAGGAGCGTCTTGCCACATGTCACTACTCGGTCTGACTGAGCGCCTCCAGGAGAGAGGCCCAAGCAAGACGTGCCCCGTGGAGCGTCTTGCCACATGTCAACAATGGGTCTGACTGAGGGCCTCCATGAGAGAAGCCCAAGCAAGACGCGCCCCGAGGAGAGTCTTGCCACATGTCAACACTGGGTCTGACTGAGCGCCTCCAGGAGAGAGGCCCCAGCAAGACGCGCCCCAAGGAGCGTCTTGCCACATGTCAGCACTCGGTCTGACTGAGCGCCTCCAGGAGAGAGGCCCAAGCAAGAAGCGCCCCGAGGAGCTTCTTGCCACATGTCAACAATGGGTCTGACTGACGGCCTCCAGGAGAGAAGCCCAAGCAAGACGCGCCCCGAGGAGCGTCTTGCCACATGTCAACACTGGGTCTAATTGAGCGCCTCCAGGAGAGAGGCCCAAGCAAGACGCACCCCGAGGAGCGTCTTGCCACATGTCACTACTCGGTCTGACTGAGCGCCTCCAGGAGAGAGGTCCAAGCAACACGCGCCCCGAGGAGCGTCTTGCCACATGTCAACACTGGGTTTGACTGAGCGCCTCCAGGAGAGAGGCCCCAGCAAGACGCGCCCCGAGGAGCGTCTTGCCACATGTCACTACTCGGTCTGACTGAGCGCCTCCAGGAGAGAGGCCCAAGCAAGACGTGCCCTGAGGAGCGTCTTGCCACATGTCAACAATGGGTCTGACTGAGGGCCTCCAGGAGAGAAGCCCAAGCAAGACGCGCCCAGAGGAGCGTCTTGCCACATGTCAACACTGGGTCTGACTGAGCGCCTCCAGGAGAGAGGCCCAAGCAAGACACGCCCCGAGGAGCGTCTTGACACATGTCAACACTGGGTCGGACTGAGGGCCTCCATGAGATAAGCCCAAGCAAGACGCGCCCCGAGGAGAGTCTTGCCACATGTCAACACTCGGTCTGACAGAGGGCATTCAGGAGAGAGGCCCAAGCAATGAGCGCCCCGAGGAGCGTCTTGCCACATGTCACCACTGGGTCTGAATGAGCGCCTCCAGGAGAGAGGCCCAAGCAATACGCGCCCCGAGGAGCGTCTTGCCACATGTCACCACTGGGTCTGACTGAGCGCCTCCAGGAGAGAGGCCCAACCAAGACGCGCCCTGAGGAGCGTCTTGCCACATGCCAACACTGGGTCTGACAGAGGGCCTCCAGGAGAGAGGCCCAAGCAAGACGCGCTCCGAGGAGTGTCTTGCCACAGGTCACCACTGGGTCTGACTGAGCGCCTCCAGGAGAGAGGCCCAAGCAAGACGCGCCCCGAGGAGCGTCTTGTCACATGTCAACACTGGGTCTTTCTGAGCGCCTCCAGGAGAGAAGCCCAAGCAAGACGCGCCCCGAGGAGCGTCTTTCCACATGTCAGCACTCGGTCTGTCTGAGCGCCTCCAGGAGAGAGGCCCAAGCAAGATGCTCCCCGAGGAGCATCAGGCCACATGTCACTACTCAGTCTGACTGAGCGCCTCCAGGAGAGAGGCCCAAGCAAGACGCGCCCCGAGGAGCGTCTTGCTACGTGTCAACACTGGGTCTGATTGAGGGCCTTCTGGAGAGAGGCCCAGGCAAGACGCGCCCCGAGGAGCGTCTTGCCACATGTCAACAATGGGTCTTACTGAGGGCCTCCAGGAGAGAAGCCCAAGCAACACGCGCCCCGAGGAGCTTCTTGCCACATGTCAGCACCCGGTCTGACTGAGCGCCTCCAGGAGAGAGGCCAAAGCAAGACGCGCCCCGAGGAGCGTCTTGACACATGTCAACACTGGGTCTGACAGGGGGCCTCCATGAGAGAGGCCCAAGCAAGACGCGCCGCGAGGAGTGTCTTGCCACATGTCAACACTGGGTCTGACTGAGCGGTTCCAGGAGAGAGGCCCAAGCAAGACGCACCCCGAGGAGCGTCTTGCCACGTGTCAACACTGGGTCTGACTGAGCGCCTCCAGGAGAGAGGCCCAAGAAAGATGCGCCCCGAGGAGCGTCTTGCCACATGTCACCACTGGGTCTGACTGAGCGCCTCCAGGAGAGAGGCCCAAGCAAGACGCGCCCCGAGGAGCATCTTGCCTTATGTCAGCACTCAGTCTGACTGAGCGCCTCCAGGAGAGAGGCCCAAGCAAGACGCGCCCCGAGGAGCGTCTTGCCACATGTCAACACTGGGTCTGATTGAGTGCCTTCTGGAGAGAGGCCCAAGCAAGATGCGCCCCGAGGAGCGTCTTGCCACATGTCAACAATGGGTCTTACTGAGGGCCTCCAGGAGAGAGGCCCAAGCAAGATGCGCCCGGAGGAGCGTTTTGCCACATGTCAACACTGGGTCTGACAGAGGGCCTCCAGGAGAGAGGCCCAAGCAAGACGCACCCCGAGGAGCGTGTTGCCACATGTGACCTCTGGTTCTGACTGAGCGCCTCCAGGAGAGAGGCCCAAGCAACATGCGCCCCGAGGAGCGTCTTGCCACATGTCAACACTGGGTCTGACAGAGGGCCTCCATGAGAGAGGCCCAAGCAAGACGCGCCCCGAGGAGCATCTTGCGACATGTCACTACTCGGTCTAACTGAGTGCCTCCAGGAGAGAGGCCCAAGCAAGACGCGCCCCGAGGAGCGTCTTGCCACATGTCACTACTCGGTCTGACTGAGCGCCTCCAGGAGAGAGGCCCAAGCAAGACGTGCCCCGAGGAGCGTCTTGCCACATGTCAACAATGGGTCTGACTGAGGGCCTCCAGGAGAGAAGCCCAAGCAAGACGCGCCCCGTGGAGCGTCTTGCCACATGTCAACACTGGGTCTCACTGAGCGCCTCCAGGAGAGAGGCCCAAGCAAGACGCGCCCCGAGCAGTGTCAGGCCACATGTCACTACTCAGTCTGACTGAGCGCCTCCAGGAGAGAGGCCCAAGCAAGACGCGCCCCGAGGAGCGTCTTGCCACATGTCAACACTGGGTCTGATTGAGGGCCTTCTGGAGAGAGGCCCAAGCAAGATGCGCCCCGAGGAGCGTCTTGCCACATATCAACAATGGGTCTTACTGAGGGCCTCCAGGAGGGAGGCCCAAGCAAGATGCGCCCGGAGGAGCGTTTTGCCACATGTCAACACTGGGTCTGACAGAGGGCCTCCAGGAGAGAGGCCCAAGCAAGACGCACCCCGAGGAGCGTCTTGCCACATGTGACCTCTGGTTCTGACTGAGCGCCTCCAGGAGAGAGGCCCAAGCAACATGCGCCCCGAGGAGCGTCTTGCCACATGTCAACACTGGGTCTGACAGAGGGCCTCCATGAGAGAGGCCCAAGCAAGACGCGCCCCGAGGAGCGTCTTGCGACATGTCACTACTCGGTCTAACTGAGCGCCTCCAGGAGAGAGGTCCAAGCAAGACGCGCCCCGAGGAGCGTCTTGCCACATGTCACTACTCGGTCTGACTGAGCGCCTCGAGGAGAGAGGCCCAAGCAAGACGTGCCCCGAGGAGCGTATTGCCACATGTCAACAATAGGTCTGACTGAGGGCCTCCAGGAGAGAAGCCCAAGCAAGACGCGCCCCGTGGAGCGTCTTGCCACATGTCAACACTGGGTCTGACAGAGGGCCTCCAGGAGAGAGGCCCAAGCAAGACACGCCCCGAGGAGCGTCTTGCCACATGTCACCTCTGGTTCTGACTGAGCGCCTCCAGGAGAGAGGCCCAAGCAAGACGCGCCCCGAGGAGCGTCTTGCCACATATCAGCACTTGGTCTGACTGAGCGCCTCCAGGAGAGAGGCCAAAGCAAGACTCGCCCCGAGGAGCGTCTTGTCACATGTCAACACTGGGTCTTTCTGAGCGCCTCCAGGAGAGAAGCCCAAGCAAGACGCGCCCCGAGGAGCATCTTGACACATGTCAGCACTCGGTCTGACTGAGCGCCTCCAGGAGAGAGGCCCAAGCAAGACGCGCCCCGACGAGAGTCTTGACACATGTCAACAATGGGTCTGACTGAGGGCCTCCAGGAGAGAAGCCCAAGCAACACGCGGCCCGAGGAGCGTCTTGCCACATGTCAGCACTCGGTCTGACTGAGCGCCTCCAGGAGAGAGGCCAAAGCAAGACGCGCCCCGAGGAGCATCTTGACACATGTCAGCACTCGGTCTGACTGAGAGCCTCCAGGAGAGAGGCCCAAGCAAGACGCGCCCCGACGAGCGTCTTGCCACATGTCAACACTGGGTCTGACAGAGGGCCTCCAGGAGAGAGGCCCAAGCAAGACGCACCCCGAGGAGCGTCTTGCCACATGTGACCTCTGGTTCTGACTGAGCGCCTCCAGGAGAGAGGCCCAACCAAGACGCGCCCTGAGGAGGCTTGCCACGTGTCCGAGTAATGAAATGTGTCAAGACGCTCCTCGGGGCGCGTCTTGCTTTGGCCTCTCTCCTGGAGGCGCTCAGTCCGACCGAGTGCTGACATGTGCCCCGGAGGCACTCAGTCAGACCGAGTAGTGACATGTGGCAAGATGCTCCTCGGGGCGCATCTTGCTTGGGCCTCTCTCCAGAAGGCCCTCAATCAGACCCAGTGTTGACACGTGGCAAGACGCTCCTCGGGGCGCGTCTTGCCTTATGTCAGCACTCGGTCTGACTGAGCGCCTCCATTAGAGAGGCCCAAGCAAGACGCCCCCCGAGGAGTGTCTTGCCACATGTCAACAATGGGTCTGACTGAGGGCCTCCATGAGAGAAGCCCAAGCAAGACGCGCCCCGAGGAGAGTCTTGCCACATGTCAACATTCGGTCTGACAGAGGGCATTCAGGAGAGAGGCCCAAGCAATACGCGCCCCGAGGAGCGTCTTGCCACATGTCACCACTGGGTCTGAATGAGCGCCTCCAGGAGAGAGGCCCAACCAAGACGCGCCCCGAGGAGTGTCTTGCCACATGCCAACACTGGGTCTGACTGAGCGCCTCCAGGAGAGAGGCCCAAGCAAGATGCGCCCCGAGGAGCGTCTTGCCACGTGTCAACACTGGGTCTGACTGAGCGCCTCCAGGAGAGAGGCCCAAGCAAGACGAGCCCCGAGGAGCGTCTTGCCACATGTGAACACTGGGTCTGACTGAGCGTCTCCAGGAGAGAGGCCCAAGCAAGACGCGCCCGGAGGAGCGTCTTGCAACATGTCAGCACTCGGTCTGACTGAGCGCCTCCAGGAGAGAGGCCCAAGCAAGACGCGCCCCGAGGAGCGTCTTGACACATGTCTCCTCTGGGTCTGACTGAGCACCTCCAGGAGAGAGGCCCAAGCAAGACGCGCCCCGAGGAGCGTCTTGCCACATGTCAACACTGGGTCTGACTGAGCACCTCCAGGAGAGAGGCCCAAGCAAGAAGCGCCCCGAGGAGCGTCTTGCCACATGTCAACACTGGGTCTGACTGAGCGCCTCCAGGAGAGAGGCCCAAGGAGCGTCTTGCCACATGTCACCTCTGGGTCTGACTGAGCGCCTCCAGGAGAGAGGTGCAAGCAAGAAACGCCCGAGGAGCGTCTTGACACATGTCAACACTGGGTCTGACTGAGCGCCTCCAGGAGAGAGGCCCCAGCAAGACGCGCCCCGAGGAGCGTCTTGCCACATGTCAGCACTCGGTCTGACTGAGCGCCTCCAGGAGAGAGGCCCAATCAAGACGCGCCCCGAGGAGCGTCTTGCCTCATGTCAACAATGGGTCCGACTGAGGGCCTCCAGGAGAGAAGCCCAAGCAAGACGCGCCCCGAGGAGCGTCTTGCCACATGTCACTACTCGGTTCGACTGAGCGCCTCCAGGAGAGAGGTCCAAGCAAGACGCACCCCGAGGAGAGTCTTGCCACATGTCAACACTGGGTCTGACAGAGGGCATCCAGGAGAGAGGCCCAAGCAATACGCGCCCCGAGGAGCCTCTTGCCACATGTCAACAATGGGTCTGACTGAGGGCCTCCAGGAGAGAAGCCAAAGCAAGACGCGCCCCGAGGAGCTTCTTTCCACATGTCAACAATGGGTCTTACTGAGGCCCTCCATGAGAGAAGCCCAAGCAAGACGCGCCCCGAGGAGTGTCTTGCCACATGTCAACACTGTGTCTGACTGAGCGCCTCCAGGAGAGAGGCCCAAGCAAGACGCGCCCAGTGGAGCGTCTTGCCACGTGTCACCACTGGGTCTGATTGAGCACCTCCAGGAGAGAGGCCCCAGCAAGACGCGCCCCGAGGAGCGTCTTGCCTTATTTCAGCACTCGGTCTGACTGAGCGCCTCCAGGAGAGAGGCCCAAGCAAGACGCGCCCAGAGGAGCGTCTTGCCACATGTCAACACTGGGTCGGACTGAGCGCCTCCAGGAGAGAGGCCCAAGCAAGACACGCCCCGAGGAGCGTCTTGACACATGTCAACACTGGGTCGGACTGAGGGCCTCCATGAGAGAAGCCCAAGCAAGACGCGCCCCGAGGAGAGTCTTGCCATCAGACCCAGAGGTGACATGTGGCAAGACGCTCCTCGGGCCTCTCTCCTGGAGGCGCTCAGTCAGACCCAGTGTTGACATGTGGCAAGACGATCCTCGGGGCGCTTCTTGCTTGGGCCTCTCTCCTGGAGGTGCTCAGTCAGACCAAGTGTTGACATGTGGCAAGACGCTCCTCTGGGCGCGTCTTGCTAGGCTTTCTCTCATGGAGGCACTCAGTCAGACCCTGTGTTGACATGTGGCAAGATGCTCGTCGGGGCACGTCTTGCTTGGGCCTCTCCTGGAGGCGCTCAGTCAGACCCAGAGGAGACATGTGTCAAGACGCTCCTCGGGGCGCATCTTGCTTGGGCCTCTCTCCTGGAGGCGCTCAGTCAGACCCAGTGTTCACATGTGGCAAGACGCTCCTCGGGGCGCGTCTTGCTTGGGCCTCTCTCCTGGAGGCGCTCAGTCAGACCCAGTGTTGACACGTGGCAAGACGCTCCTCGGGGCGCGTCTTGCTTGGGCCTCTCTCCTGGAGGCGCTCAGTCAGACCCAGTGTTAGCATGTGGCAAGACACTCCTCGGGGCGCGTCTTGGTTGGGCCTCTCTCCTGGAGGCGCTCATTCAGACCCAGTGGTGACATGTGGCAAGACGCTCCTCGGGGCGCGTATTGCTTGGACCTCTCTCCTGAATGCCCTCTGTCAGACCGAGTGTTGACATGTGGCAAGACTCTCCTCGGGGCGCGTCTTGCTGGGGCCTCTCTCCTGGAGGCGCTCAGTCAGACCCAGTGCTGACATGTGGCAAGACGCTCCTCGGGGCACGTCTTGCTTGGGCCTCTCTCCTGGAGGCGCTCAGTCAGACTGAGTAGTGACATGTGGCCTGACGCTCCTCGGGGCGCGTCTTGCTTGGGCCTCTCTCCTGGAGGCGCTCAGTCAGACCCAGTGGTGACATGTGGCAAGACACTCCTCGGGGCGCGTCTTGCTTGGGCCTCTCTCCTGGAGGCCCTCTGTCAGACCCAGTGTTGACATGTGTCAAGACGCTCCTCGGGGCGCGTCTTGCTTGGGCTTCTCTCCTGGAGGCCCTCAGTCAGACCCATTGTTGACATGTGGCAAGACGCTCCTCGGGGCGCGTCTTGCTTGGGCTTCTCTCCTGGAGGCGCTCAGACAGACCCAGTGTTGACATGTGGCAAGATGCTCGTCGGGGCACGTCTTGCTTGGGCCTCTCTCCTGGAGGCGCTCAGTCAGACCCAGAGGAGACATGTGTCAAGACGCTCCTCGGGGCGAGTCTTGCTTGGGCCTCTCTCCTGGAGGCGCTCAGTCAGACCGAGTGCTGACATGTTGCAAGACGCTCCTCCGGGCGCGTCTTGCTTGGGCCTCTCTCCTGGAGGCGCTCAGTCAGACCCAGTGTTCACATGTGGCAAGACGCTCCTCGGGGCGCGTCTTGCTTGGGCCTCTCTCCTGGAGGCGCTCAGTCAGACCCAGTGTTGACACGTGGCAAGACGCTCCTCGGGGCGCGTCTTGCTTGGGCCTCTCTCCTGGAGGCGCTCAGTCAGACCCAGTGTTAGCATGTGGCAAGACACTCCTCGGGGCGCGTCTTGGTTGGGCCTCTCTCCTGGAGGCGCTCATTCAGACCCAGTGGTGACATGTGGCAAGACGCTCCTCGGGGCGCGTATCGCTTGGACCTCTCTCCTGAATGCCCTCTGTCAGACCGAGTGTTGTCATGTGGCAAGACTCTCCTCGGGGCGCGTCTTGCTGGGGCCTCTCTCCTGGAGCCGCTCAGTCAGACCCAGTGCTGACATGTGGCAAGACGCTCCTCGGGGCGCGTCTTGCTTGGGCCTCTCTCCTGGAGGCGCTCAGTCAGACTGAGTAGTGACATGTGGCCTGACGCTCCTCGGGGCGCGTCTTGCTTGGGCCTCTCTCCTGGAGGCCCTCTGTCAGACCCAGTGTTGACATGTGTCAAGACGCTCCTCGGGGCGCGTCTTGCTTGGGCTTCTCTCCTGGAGGCCCTCAGTCAGACCCATTGTTGACATGTAGCAAGACGCTCCTCGGGGCGCGTCTTGCTTGGGCTTCTCTCCTGGAGGCGCTCAGACAGACCCAGTGTTGACATATGACAAGACGCTCCTCGGGGCGCGTCTTGCTTGGGCCTCTCTCCTGGAGAAGCTCAGTCAGAACCAGAGGTGACATGTGGCAAGACGCTCCTCGGGGCGCGTCTTGCTTGGGCCTCTCTCCTGGAGGCGCTTAGTCAGACCGAGTGCTGACATAAGGCAAGACGCTCCTCTGGGCGCGTCTTGCTTGGGCCTCTCTCCTGGAGGCGCTCAGTCAGACCCAGTGTTGACATGTGGCAAGACGCTCCTCGGGGCGCGTCTTGCTTGGGCCTCTCTCCTGGAGGCGCTCAGTCAGACCCAGTGTTGACACGTGGCAAGACGCTCCTCGGGGCGCGTCTTGGTTGGGCCTCTCTCCTGGAGGCGCTCATTCAGACCCAGTGGTGACATGTGGCAAGACGCTCCTCGAGGCGCGTATTGCTTCGGCCTCTCTCCTGAATGCCCTCTGTCAGACCGAGTGTTGACATGTGGCAAGACTCTCCTTGGGGCGCGTCTTGCTTGGAATTCTCTCATGGAGGCCCTCAGTCCGACCCAGTGTTGACATGTGTCAAGACGCTCCTCGGGGCGTGTCTTGCTTGGGCCTCTCTCCTGAATGCCCTCTGTCAGACCGAGTGTTGACATGTGGCAAGACTCTCCTCGGGGCGCGTCTTGCTGGGGCCTCTCTCCTGGAGGCGCTCAGTCAGACCCAGTGCTGACATGTGGCAAGACGCTCCTCGGGGCGCGTCTTGCTTGGGCCTCTCTGCTGGAGGCGCTCAGTCAGACTGAGTAGTGACATGTTGCCTGACGCTCCTCGGGGCGCGTCTTGCTTGGGCCTCTCTCCTGGAGGCGCTCAGTCAGACCCAGTGGTGACATGTGGCAAGACACTCCTCGGGGCGCTTCTTGCTTGGGCCTCTCTCCTGGAGGCCCTCTGTCAGACCCAGTGTTGACATGTGTCAAGACGCTCCTCGGGGCGCGTCTTGCTTGGGCTTCTCTCCTGGAGGCCCTCAGTCAGACCCATTGTTGACATGTGGCAAGACGCTACTCGGGCCGCGTCTTGCTTGGGCTTCTCTCCTGGAGGCGCTCAGACAGACCCAGTGTTGACATATGACAAGACGCTCCTCGGGGCGCGTCTTGCTTGGGCCTCTCTCCTGGAGAAGCTCAGTCAGAACCAGAGGTGACATGTGGCAAGACGCTCCTCGGGGCGCGTCTTGCTTGGGCCTCTCTCCTGGAGGCCCTCTGTCAGACCCAGTGTTGACATGTGGCAAGACGCTCCTCCGGGCGCATCTTGCTTGGGCCTCTCTCCTGGAGGCCCTCAGTCAGACCCATTGTTGACATGTGGCAAGACGCTCCTCGGGGCGCGTCTTGCTTGGGCCTCTCTCCTGGAGGCGCTCAGTCAGACCGAGTGCTGACATAAGGCAAGACGCTCCTCGGGGCGCGTCTTGCTGGGGCCTCTCTCCTGGAGGCGCTCAGTCAGACCCAGTGCTGACATGTGGCAAGACGCTCCTCGGGGCGCGTCTTGCTTGGGCCTCTCTCATGGAGGCCCTCTGTCAGACCCAGTGTTGACATGTGTCAAGACGCTCCTCGGGGCGCGTCTTGCTTTGGCCTCTCTCCTGGAGGCGCTCATTCAGACCGAGTGCTGACATGTGGCAAGAAGCTCCTCGGGGTGCGTCTTGCTTGGGCTTCTCTCCTGGAGGCCCTCAGTAAGACCCATTGTTGACATGTGGCAAGACGCTCCTCGGGGCGCGTCTTGCTTGGGCCTCTCTCCAGGAGGCGCTCAGTCAGACTGAGTAGTGACATGTGGCCTGACGCTCCTCGGGGCGCGTGTTGCTTGGGCCTCTCTCCTGGAGGCGCTCAGTCAGACCAAGTGGTGACATGTGGCAAGACGCTCCTCGGGGCGCGTCTTGCTTGGGCCTCTCTCCAGAAGGCCCTCAATCAGACCCAGTGTTGACACGTGGCAAGACGCTCCTCGGGGCGCGTCTTGCTTGGGCCTCTCTCCTGGAGGCGCTCAGTCAGAATGAGTAGTGACATGTGGCAAGACGCTCCTCGGGGCGCGTCTTGCTGGGGCCTCTCTCCTGGAGGCGCTCAGTCAGACCCAGTGCTGACATGTGGCAAGACCCTCCTCGGGGCGCGTCTTGCTTGGGCCTCTCTCATGGAGGCCCTCTGTCAGACCCAGTGTTGACATGTGTCAAGACGCTCCTCGGGGCGCGTCTTGCTTTGGCCTCTCTCCTGGAGGCGCTCATTCAGACCGAGTGCTGACATGTGGCAAGAAGCTCCTCGGGGTGCGTCTTGCTTGGGCTTCTCTCCTGGAGGCCCTCAGTAAGACCCATTGTTGACATGTGGCAAGACGCTCCTCGGGGCGCGTCTTGCTTGGGCCTCTCTCCAGGAGGCGCTCAGTCAGACTGATTAGTGACATGTGGCCTGACGCTCCTCGGGGCGCGTGTTGCTTGGGCCTCTCTCCTGGAGGCGCTCAGTCAGACCAAGTGGTGACATGTGGCAAGACGCTCCTCGGGGCGCGTCTTGCTTGGGCCTCTCTCCAGAAGGCCCTCAATCAGACCCAGTGTTGACACGTGGCAAGACGCTCCTCGGGGCGCGTCTTGCTTGGGCCTCTCTCCTGGAGGCGCTCAGTCAGAATGAGTAGTGACATGTGGTCTGACGCTCCTCGGGGCGCGTGTTGCTTGGGCCTCTCTCCTGGAGGCGCTCAGTCAGACCAAGTGGTGACATGTGTCAAGACACTTCTCGGGGCGCGTCTTGCTTGGGCCTCTCTCCTGGAGGCCCTCTGTCAGACCCAGTGTTGACATGTGGCAAGACACTCCTCGGGGCGCGTCTTGCTTGGGCCTCTCTCATGGAGGCCCTCTGTCAGACCCAGTGTTGACATGTGTCAAGACGCTCCTCGGGGCGCGTCTTGCTTTGGCCTCTCTCCTGGAGGCGCTCAGTCAGACCGAGTGCTGACATGTGGCATAACGCTCCTCGGGCCGCGTGTTGCTTGGGCTTCTCTCCTGGAGGCCCTCAGTCAGACCCATTGTTGACATGTGGCAAGACGCTCCTCGGGGCGCGTCTTGCTTGGGCCTCTCTCCTGGAGGCGCTCAGTCAGACCGAGTGCTGACATTTGGCAAGACACTCCTCGGGGCGCGTCTTGCTTGGGCTTCTCTCCTGGAGGCGCTCAGAAAGACCCAGTGTTGACATGTGACAAGACGCTCCTCGGGGCACGTCTTGCTTGGGCCTCTCTCCTGGAGGCGCTCAGTCAGAACCAGAGGTGACATGTGGCAAGACGCTCCTCGGGGCGCGTCTTGCTTGGGCCTCTCTCCTGGAGGCCCTCTGTCAGACCCAGTGTTGACATGTGGCAAGACGCTCCTCCGGGCGCATCTTGCTTGGGACTCTCTCCTGGAGGCCCTCAGTCAGACCCATTGTTGACATGTGGCAAGACGCTCCTCGGGGCGCGTCTTGCTTGGGCCTCTCTCCTGGAGGCGCTCAGTCAGACCGAGTGCTGACATAAGGCAAGACGCTCCTCGGGGCGCGTCTTGCTGGGGCCTCTCTCCTGGAGGCGCTCAGTCAGACCCAGTGCTGACATGTGGCAAGACGCTCCTCGGGGCGCGTCTTGCTTGGGCCTCTCTCCTGGAGGCGCTCAGTCAGACTGAGTAGTGACATGTGGCCTGACGCTCCTCGGGGCGCGTCTTGCTTGGGCCTCTCTCCTGGAGGCGCTCAGTCAGACCCAGTGGTTACATGTGGCAAGACACTCCTCGGGGCGCGTCATGCTTGGGCCTCTCTCCTGGAGGCCCTCTGTCAGACCCAGTGTTGACATGTGTCAAGACGCTCCTCGGGGCGCGTCTTGCTTGGGCTTCTCTCCTGGAGGCCCTCAGTCAGACCCATTGTTGACATGTGGCAAGACGCTCCTCGGGGCGCGTCTTGCTTGGGCTTCTCTCCTGGAGGCGCTCAGACAGACCCAGTGTTGACATGTGACAAGACGCTCCTCGGGGCGCGTCTTGCTTGGGCCTCTCTCCTGGAGGCGCTCAGTCAGAACCAGAGGTGACATGTGGCAAGACGCTCCTCGGGGCGCATCTTGCTTGGGCCTCTCTCCTGGAGGCCCTCTGTCAGACCCAGTGTTGACATGTGGCAAGACGCTCCTCCGGGCGCATCTTGCTTGGGCCCTATCCTGGAGGCCCTCAGTCAAACCCATTGTTGACATGTGGCAAGACGCTCCTCGGGGCGCGTCTTGCTTGGGCCTCTCTCCTGGAGGCGCTCAGTAAGACCGAGTGCTGACATAAGGCAAGACGCTCCTCGGGGCGCTCATTGCTTGGGCCTCTCTCCTGAATGCCCTCTGTCGGACCGAGTGTTGACATGTGGCAAGACTCTCCTCGGGGCGCGTCTTGCTTGGGCTTCTCTCAAGGAGGCCCTCAGTCCGACCCAGTGTTGACATGTGTCAAGACGCTCCTCGGGGCGTGTCTTGCTTGGGCCTCTCTCCTGGAGGCGCTCAGTCAGACCCAGTGTTGACATGTGGCAAGACGCTCCTCTGGGCGCGTCTTGCTTGGGCTTCTCTCCTGGAGGCCCTCAGTCAGACCCATTGTTGACATGTGGCAAGACGCTCCTCGGGGAACGTCTTGCTTGGGCCTCTCTCCTGGAGGCGCTCAGTCAGACCGAGTAGTGACATGTGGCAAGACGCTCCTCGGGGCGCGTCTTGCTTGGACCTCCCTCCTGGAGGCGCTCAGTCAGACCGAGTAGTGACATTTGGCAAGACGCTCCTCGGGGCGCGTCTTGCTTGGGCCTATCTCCTGGAGGCGCTCAGTCAGACCGAGTGCTGACATAAGGCAAGACGCTCCTCGGGGCGCGTCTTGCTGGGGCCTCTCTCCTGGAGGTGCTCAATCAGACCCAGTGGTGACACGTGGCAAGACGCTCCTCTGGGCGCGTCTTGCTTGGGCCTCTCTCCTGGAGGAGCTCAGTCAGACCCAGTGGTGACACGTGGCAAGACACTCCTCGAGGCGCATCTTGCTTGGGCCTCTCTCCTGGAGGCGCTAATTCAGACCCAGTCTTGACACGTGGCAAGACGCTCCTCGGGGCGCGTCTTGCTTGGGCCTCTCTCCTGGAGGCGCTCAGTCAGACACAGTGTTGACATGTGGCAAGACACTCCTCGGGGCGCGTCTTGCTTGGGCTTCTCTCATGGAGGCCCTCAGTAAGACCCATTGTTGACATGTGGAAAGAAGCTCCTCGGGGCGCGTCTTGCTTTGGCTTCTCTCCTGGAGGCCCTCAGTCAGACCCATTGTTGACATGTGGCAAGACGCTCCTCGGGGCGCGTATTGCTTGGGCCTCTCTCCTGGATGCCCTCTGTCAGACCCAGTGTTGACATGTGGCAAGACTCTCCTCGGGGCGCGTCTTGCTTGGGCTTCTCTCATGGAGGCCCTCAGTCAGACCCAGTGTTGACATGTGTCAAGACGCTCCTCGGGGCGTGTCTTGCTTGGGCCTCTCTCCTGGAGGCGCTCAGTCAGACCCAGTGTTGACATGTGGCAAGACGCTCCCCGGGGCGCTTCTTGCTTGGGCTTCTCTCCTGGAGGCCCTCAGTCAGACCCATTGTTGACCTGTGGCAAGACGCTCCTCGGGGCACGTGTTGCTTGGACCTCTCTCCTGGAGGCGCTCAGTCAGACCGAGTAGTGACATGTGGCAAGACGCTCCTCGGGGCGCGTCTTGCTTGGGCTTCTCTCCTGGAGGCCCTCAGTGAGACCCATTGTTGACATGTGGCAAGAAGCTCCTCGGGGCGCTTCTTGCTTGGGCCTCTCTCCTGGAGGCGCTCAGTCAGACCGAGTGCTGACATGTGGCAAGACGCTCCTCGGGGCGCGTCTTGCTTGGGCTTCTCTAATGGAGGCCCTCAGTCAGACCCATTGTTGACATGTGGCAAGACGCTCCTCGGGGCACGTCTTGCTTGGGCCTCTCTCCTGGAGGAGCTCAGTCAGACCGAGTAGTGACATGTGGCAAGACGCTCCTCGGGGTGCGTCTTGCTTGGGCCTCTCTCCTGGAGGCGCTCAGTCAGACCCAGTGGTGACATGTGGCAAGACGCTCCTCGGGGCGCATCTTGCTTGGGCCTCTCTCCTGGAGGCGCTCAGTCAGACCCAGTGTTGACACGTGGCAAGACGCTCCTCGGGGCGCGTCTTGCTTGGGCCTCTCTCCTGGAGCCGCTCATTCAGACCCAGTGTTGACATGTGGCAAGACACTCCTCGGGGCGCGTCTTGCTTGGGCCTCTCTCATGGAGGCCCTCTGTCAGACCCAGTGTTGACATGTGTCAAGACGCTCCTCGGGGCGCGTCTTGCTTTGGCCTCTCTCCTGGAGGCGCTCTGTCAGACCGAGTGCTGACATGTGGCAAGAAGTTCCTCGGGGCGCGTGTTGCTTGGGCTTCTCTCCTGGAGGCCCTCAGTAAGACCCATTGTTGACATGTGGCAAGACGCTCCTCGGGGCGCGTCTTGCTTGGGCCTCTCTCCAGAAGGCCCTCAATCAGACCCAGTGTTGACACGTGGCAAGACGCTCCTCGGGGCGCATCTTGCTTGGGCCTCTCTCCTGGAGATGCTCAGTCAGACTGAGTAGTGACATGTGGCCTGACGCTCCTCGGGGCGCGTGTTGCTTGGGCCTCTCTCCTGGAGGCGCTCAGTCAGACCCATTGTTGACATGTTGCAAGACGCTCCTTTGGGCGCGTCTTGCTTGGGCCTCTCTCCTGGAGGCGCTCAGTCAGACCGAGTGCTGACATGTGGAAAGACGCTCCTCGGGGCGCGTCTTGCTTGGGCCTCTCTCCTGGAGGCCCTATGTCAGACCCAGTGTTGACATGTGGCAAGACGCTCCTCCGGGCGCATCTTGCTTGGGCCTCTCTCCTGGAGGCCCTCAGTCGGATTCGAGCAATTGATGTGTATATTTTTAATAGTGCACAATGCTACTATTCCTAGGCTGAATGTACGACATGGCTCTTATGTATCATTATGTATCGTTTCCATTAAGGACTAATGGCATTTACTCACGGACCCAAGAAACCAGTTCCGAAAAATGGTCGAGAATTATAACTTGTCTAATAGCAACTGGAAGATATGTTGCGTCATAAGCCTCTGATGGTTCACAAGGTGCACGGTCCACTCTAAATCCTAATGCTGTATTTGTAGTACATACACTAAGTCTTCTCTGTTAATGTCAGACTAGAGTTTTATTAGAGTTTTACTTTGCAACAATGGGATTCGAGCAATTGATGTGTATATTTTTAATAGTGCACAATGCTACTATTCCTAGGCTGAATGTGTGACATGGCTCTTATGTATCATTATGTATCGTTTCCATTAAGTACTAATTTAAATAAAGTCCCTCTGTCCTCAGAGCTAGGTTGTGGGTTTAAGTGGCAAGACGCTCCTCGGGGCGCATATTGCTTGGGCCTCTCTCCTGGATGCCCTCTGTCAGACCGAGTGTTGACATGTGGCAAGACTCTCCTCGGGGCGCGTCTTGCTTGGGCTTCTCTCATGGAGGCCCTCAGTCAGACCCAGTGTTGACATGTGTCAAGACGCTCCTCGGGGCGTGTCTTGCTTGGGCCTCTCTCCTGGAGGCGCTCAGTCAGACCCAGTGTTGACATGTGGCAAGACGCTCCTCGGGGCGCGTCTTGCTTGGGCTTCTCTCCCGGAGGCCCTCAGTCAGACCCATTGTTGACATGTGGCAAGACGCTCCTCGGGGCACGTCTTGCTTGGGCCTCTCTCCTGGAGGCGCTCAAACAGACCGAGTAGTGACATGTGGCAAGACGCTCCTCTGGGCGCGTCTTGCTGGGGCTTCTCTCATGGAGGCACTCAGTCAGACCCAGTGTTGACATGTGGAGAGACGCTCCTCGGGGCGTGTCTTGCTTGGACCTCTCTCCCTGAGGCGCTCAGTAAGACCGAGTAGTGACATTTGGCAAGACGCTCCTCGGGGAGCTTCTTGCTTGGGCCTCTCTCATGGAGGCACTCAGTCAGACCCAGTGTTGACATGTGGAGAGACGCTCCTCGGGGGGCGTCTTGCTTTGGCCTCTCTCCTGGAGGCACTCAGTCAGACCGAGTGCTGACATGTGGCAAGAAGCTCCTCGGGGCGCGTCTTGCTTGGACTTCTCTCCCGGAGGCCCTCAGTAAGAACCATTGTTGACATGTGGCAAGACGCTCCTCGGGACGCGTCTTGCTTGGGCCTCTCTCCAGAAGGCCCTCAATCAGACCCAGTGTTGACACGTGGCAAGACGCTCCTCGGGGCGCGTCTTGCTTGGGCCTCTCTCCTGGAGGCGCTCAGTCAGACTGAGTAGTGACATGTGGCCTGACGCTCCTCGGGGCGCGTGTTGCTTGGGCCTCTCTCCTGGAGGCGCTCAGTCAGACCAAGTGGTGACATGTGGCAAGACAATCCTCGGGGCGCATCTTGCTTGGGCCTCTCTCCTGGAGGCCCTCTGTCAGACCCAGTGTTGACATGTGGCAAGACACTCCTCGGGGCGCGTCTTGCTTGGGCCTCTCTCATGGAGGCCCTCTGTCAGACCCAGTGTTGACATGTGTCAAGACGCTCCTCAGGGCGCGTCTTGCTTTGGTCTCTCTCCTGGAGGCGCTCAGTCAGACCGAGTGCTGACATGTGGCAAGAAGCTCCTCGGGGCGCGTCTTGCTTGGGCTTCTCTCCTGGAGACCCTCAGTAAGACCCATTGTTGACATGTGGCAAGACGCTCCTCGGGGCGCGTCTTGCTTGGGCCTCTCTCCTGGAGGCGCTCAGTCAGACTGAGTAGTGACATGTGGCCTGACGCTCCTCGGGGCGCGTGTTGCTTGGGCCTCTCTCCTGGAGGCGCTCAGTCAGACCGAGTGCTGACATGTGGCAAGACGCTCCTCGGGCCGCGTGTTGCTTGGGCTTCTCTCCTGGAGGCCCTCAGTCAGACCCATTGTTGACATGTGGCAAGACGCTCCTCGGGGCGCGTCTTGCTTGGGCCTCTCTCCTGGAGGCGCTCAGTCAGACTGAGTAGTGACATGTGGCCTGACGATCCTCGGGGCACGTCTTGCTTGGGCCTCTCTCCTGGAGGCGCTCAGTCAGACCCAGTGGTGACATGTGGCAAGACGCTCCTCGGGGCGCGTCTTGCTTGGGCCTCTCTCCTGGAGGCCCTCTGTCAGACCCAGTGTTGACATGTGGCAAGACGCTCCTTCGGGCGCATCTTGCTTGGGCCTCTCTCCTGGAGTCCCTCAGTCAGACCCATTGTTGACATGTGGCAAGACGCTCCTCGGGGCGCGTCTTGCTTGGGCCTCTCTCCTGGAGGCGCTCAGTCAGACCCAGTGTTGACATGTGGCAAGACGCTCCTCGGGGCGCGTCTTGCTTGGGCCTCTCTCCTGGAGGCGCTCAGTCAGACCCAGTGGTGACACGTGGAAAGACGCTCCTCGGGGCGCGTCTTGCTTGGGCCTCTCTCCTGGAGGCGCTCAGTCAGACCCAGTGTTGACACGTGGCAAGACGCTCCTCGTGGCGCGTCTTGCTTGGGCCTCTCTCCTGGAGGCGCTCAGTCAGACCCAGTGTTGGCATGTGGCAAGACACTCCTCGGGGCGCGTCTTGGTTGGGCCTCTCTCCTGGAGGCGCTCATTCAGACCCAGTGGTGACATGTGGCAAGACGCTCCTCGGGGCGCGTATTGCTTGGGCCTCTCTCCTGAATGCCCTCTGTTAGACCGAGTGTTGACATGTGGCAAGACTCTCCTCGGGGCGCGTCTTGCTTGGGCTTCTCTCATGGAGGCCCTCAGTCCGACCCAGTGTTGACATGTGTCAAGATGCTCCTCGGGGCGTGTCTTGCTTGGGCCTCTCTCCTGGAGGCGCTCAGTCAGACCCAGTGTTGACATGTGGCAAGACGCTCCCCTGGGCGCGTCTTGCTTGGGCTTCTCTCCTGGAGGCCCTCAGTCAGACCCATTGTTGACATGTGGCAAGACGCTCCTCGGGGCGCGTCTTGCTTGGGCCTCTCTCCTGGAGGCGCTCAGTCAGACCGAGTAGTGACATGTGGCAAGACGCTCCTCGGGGCGCGTCTTTCTTGGACCTCTCTCCTGGAGGCGCTCAGTTAGACCGAGTAGTGACATTTGGCAAGACGCTCCTCGGGGCGCGTCTTGCTTGGTCCTCTCTCCTGGAGGCGCTCAGTCAGACCGAGTGCTGACATAAGGCAAGACGCTCCTCGGGGCGCGTCTTGCTGGGGCCTCTCTCCTGGAGGTGCTCAATCAGACCCAGTGGTGACACGTGGCAAGACGCTCCTCTGGGTGCGTCTTGCTTGGGCCTCTCTCCTGGAGGAGCTCAGTCAGACCCAGTGGTGACACGTGGCAAGACGCTCCTCGGGGCACGTCTTGCTTGGGCCTCTCTCCTGGAGGCCCTCAGTCAGACCCATTGTTGACATGTGGCAAGACGCTCCTCGGGGCGCGTCTTGCTTGGGCCTCTCTCCTGGAGGCGCTCAGTCAGACCGAGTAGTGACATGTGGCAAGACGCTCCTCGGGGTATGTCTTGCTTGGGCCTCTCTCCTGGAGGCGCTCAGTCAGACCGAGTGCTGACATAAGGCAAGACGCTCCTCGGGGTGCGTCTTGCTGGGGCCTCTCTCCTGGAGGCGCTCAGTAAGACCGAGTGCTGACATAAGGCAAGACGCTCCTCGGGGCGCTCATTGCTTGGGCCTCTCTCCTGAATGCCCTCTGTCAGACCGAGTGTTGACATGTGGCAAGACTCTCCTCGGGGCGCGTCTTGCTTGGGCTTCTCTCATGGAGGCCCTCAGTCCGACCCAGTGTTGACATGTGTCAAGACGCTCCTCGGGACGTGTCTTGCTTGGGCCTCTCTCCTGGAGGCGCTCAGTCAGACCCAGTGTTGACATGTGGCAAGACGCTCCTCTGGGCGCGTCTTGCTTGGGCTTCTCTCCTGGAGGCCCTCAGTCAGACCCATTGTTGACATGTGACAAGACGCTCCTCGGGGCACGTCTTGCTTGGGCCTCTCTCCTGGAGGCGCTCAGTCAGACCGAGTAGTGACATTTGGCAAGACGCTCCTCGGGGCGCGTCTTGCTTGGGCCTCTCTCCTGGAGGCGCTCAGTCAGACCCAGTGGTGACATGTGGCAAGACGCTCCTCGGGGCGCGTCTTGCTGGGGCCTCTCTCCTGGAGGTGCTCAATCAGACCCAGTGGTGACACGTGGCAAGACGCTCCTCTGGGCGCGTCTTGCTTGGGCCTCTCTCCTGGAGGAGCTCAGTCAGACCCAGTGGTGACACGTGGCAAGACGCTCCTCGAGGCGCATCTTAATTGGGCCTCTCTCCTGGAGGCGCTAAGTCAGACCCAGTGTTGACACGTGGCAAGCCACTCCTCGGGGCGCTACTTGCTTGGGCTTCTCTAATGGAGGCCCTCAGTAAGACCCACTGTTGACATGTGGAAAGAAGCTCCTCGGGGCGCGTCTTGCTTTGGCTTCTCTCCTGGAGGCCCTCAGTCAGACCCATTGTTGACATGTGGCAAGACGCTCCTCGGGGCGCGTATTGCTTGGGCCACTCTCCTGGATGCCCTCTGTCAGACCCAGTGTTGACATGTGGCAAGACTCTCCTCGGGGCGCGTCTTGCTTGGGCTTCTCTCATGGAGGCCCTCAGTCAGACCCAGTGTTGACATGTGTCAAGACGCTCCTCGGGGCGTGTCTTGCTTGGGCCTCTCTCCTGGAGGCGCTCAGTCAGACCCAGTGTTGACATGTGGCAGGACGCTCCTCGGGGCGCTTCTTGCTTGGGCTTCTCTCCTGGAGGCCCTCAGTCAGACCCATTGTTGACATGTGGCAAGACGCTCCTCGGGGCACGTGTTACTTGGACCTCTCTCCTGGAGGCGCTCAGTCAGACCGAGTAGTGACATGTGGCAAGACGCTCCTCGGGGTATGTCTTGCTTGGGCCCCTCTCCTGGAGGCGCTCAATTAGACCCAGTGTTGACATGTGGCAAGACGCTCCTCGGGGCGCGTCTTAATTGGGCTTCTCTCCTGGAGGCCCTCAGTGAGACCCATTGTTGACACGTGGCAAGACGCTCCTCGAGGCGCATCTTGCTTGGGCCTCTCTCCTGGAGGCGCTAAGTCAGACCCAGTGTTGACACGTTGCAAGACGCTCCTCGGGGCGCGTCTTGCTTGGGCCTCTCTCCTGGAGGCGCTCAGTCAGACACAGTGTTGACATGTGGCAAGACACTCCTCGGGGCGCGTCTTGCTTGGGCTTCTCTCATGGAGGCCCTCAGTAAGACCCATTGTTGACATGTGGAAAGAAGCTCCTCGGGGCGCGTCTTGCTTTCGCTTCTCTCCTGGAGGCCCTCAGTCAGACCCATTGTTGACATGTGGCAAGACGCTCCTCGGGGCGCGTATATCTTGGGCCTCTCTCCTGGATGCCCTCTGTCAGACCCAGTGTTGACATGTGGCAAGACTCTCCTCGGGGCGCGTCTTGCTTGGGCTTCTCTCATGGAGGCCCTCAGTCAGACCGAGTAGTGACATGTGGCAAGACGCTCCTCGGGGCGCGTCTTGCTTGGGCTTCTCTCCTGGAGGCCCTCAGTCGGACCCATTGTTGACATGAGGCAAGACGCTCCTCGGGGCGCGTCTTGATTGGGCCTCTCTCCTGGAGGCGCTCAGTCAGACCGAGTGCTGACATGTGGCAAGACGCTCCTCGGGGCGCGTCTTGCTGGGGCCTCTCTCCTGGAGGCGCTCAGTCAGACCCAGTGTTGACATGTGTCAAGACGCTCCTCGGGCGTTTCTTGCTTGCACCTCTCTCCTGGAGGCGCTCAGTCAGACCCAGAGGTGACATGTGGCAAGACGCTCCTTGGGCCTCTCTCCTGGAGGCGCTCAGTCAGACCCAGTGTTGACATGTGGCAAGACGCTCCTCGGGGCGCTTCTTGCTTGGGCCTCTCTCCTGGAGGTGCTCAGTCAGACCCAGTGTTGACATGTGGCAAGACGCTCCTCGGGGCGCGTCTTGATTGGGCCTCTCTCCTGGAGGCGCTCAGTCAGACCGAGTGCTGACATGTGGCAAGACGCTCCTCGGGGCGCGTCTTGCTGGGGCCTCTCTCCTGGAGGCGCTCAGTCAGACCCAGTGTTGACATGTGTCAAGACGCTCCTCGGGCGTTTCTTGCTTGCACCTCTCTCCTGGAGGCGCTCAGTCAGACCCAGAGGTGACATGTGGCAAGACGCTCCTTGGGCCTCTCTCCTGGAGGCGCTCAGTCAGACCCAGTGTTGACATGTGGCAAGACGCTCCTCGGGGCGCTTCTTGCTTGGGCCTCTCTCCTGGAGGTGCTCAGTCAGACCCAGTGTTGACATGTGGCAAGACGCTCCTCGGGGCGCGTCTTGCTTGGGCCTCTCTCCTGGAGGTGCTCAGTCAGACCCAGAGGAGACATGTGTCAAGACGCTCCTCCCGGCGCGTCTTGCTTGGGCCTCTCTCCTGGAGACGCTCAGTCAGACCCAGTGTTCACATGTGGCAAGACGCTCCTCGGGGCTCGTCTTGCTTGGGCCTCTCTCCTGGAGGCGCTCAGTCAGACCCAGTGTTGACACGTGGCAAGACGCTCCTCGGGGCGCATCTTGCTTGGGCCTCTCTCCTGGAGGCGCTCAGTCAGACCCAGTGTTGGCATGTGGCAAGACACTCCTCGGGGCGCGTCTTGGTTGGGCCTCTCTCCTGGAGGCGCTCATTCAGACCCAGTGGTGACATGTGGCAAGACGCTCCTCGGGGCGCGTATTGCTTGGGCCTCTCTCCTGAATGCCCTCTGTCAGACCGAGTGTTGACATGTGGCAAGACTCTCCTCGGGGCGCGTCTTGCTTGGGCTTCTCTCATGGAGGCCCTCAGTCAGACCCATTGTTGACATGTGGCAAGACACTCCTCGGGGGGCGTCTTGCTTGGGCCTCTCTAATGGAGGCGCTCAGTCAGACCGAGTGCTGACATAAGGCAAGACGCGCCCCGAGGAGCGTCTTGCCACGTGTCAACACTGGGTCTGATTGAGGGCCTTCTGGAGAGAGGCCCAAGCAAGATGCGCCCCGAGGAGCATCTTGCCACATGTCACTACTCGGTCTGACTGAGTGCCTCCGGGGCACATGTCAGCACTCGGTCGGACTGAGCGCCTCCAGGAGAGAGGCCAAAGCAAGACGCGCCCCGAGGAGCGTCTTGACACATTTCATTACTCGGACACGTGGCAAGCCTCCTCAGGGCGCGTCTTGGTTGGGCCTCTCTCCTGGAGGCGCTCAGTCAGAACCAGAGGTCACATGTGGCAAGACGCTCCTCGGGGTGCGTCTTGCTTGGGCCTCTCTCCTGGAGGCCCTCTGTCAGACCCAGTGTTGACATGTGGCAAGACGCTCGTCGGGGCGCGTCTTGCTTGGGCCTCTCTCCTGGAGGCGCTCAGTCAGACCGAGTGCTGACATGTGTCAAGATGCTCCTCGGGGCGCGTCTTGCTTTGGCCTCTCTCCTGGAGGCGCTCAGTCAGACCGAGTGCTGACATGTGGCAAGACGCTCCTCGGGCCGCGTGTTGCTTGGGCTTCTCTCCTGGAGGCCCTCAGTCAGACCCATTGTTGACATGTGTCAAGACTCTCGTCGGGGCGCGTCTTGCTTGGGCCTCTCTCCTGGAGGCGCTCAGTCAGACCGAGTGCTGACATGTGTCAAGATGCTCCTCGGGGCGCGTCTTGCTTGGGCTTCTCTCCTGGAGGCGCTCAGAAAGACCCAGTGTTGACATGTGACAAGACGCTCCTCGGGGCGCGTCTTGCTTTGGCCTCTCTCCTGGAGGCGCTCAGTCAGACCAAGTGCTGACATGTGGCAAGACGCTCCTCGGGGCGCGTCTTGCTTGGGCCTCTCTCCTGGAGGCGCTCAGTCAGAACCAGAGGTGACATGTGGCAAGACGCTCCTCGGGGCGCGTCTTGCTTGGGCCTCTCTCGTGGAGGCCCTCTGTCAGACCCAGTGTTGACATGTGTCAAGACGCTCCTCGGGGCGCGTCTTGCTTGGGCTTCTCTCCTGGAGGCGCTCAGACAGACCCAGTGTTGACATGTGACAAGACGCTCCTCGGGAAGCGTCTTGCTTGGGCCTCTCTCCTGGAGGCGCTCAGTCAGAACCAGAGGTGACATGTGGCAAGACGCTCCTCGGGGCGCGTCTTGCTTGGGCCTCTCTCCTGGAGGCCCTCTGTCAGACCCAGTGTTGACATGTGGCAAGACGCTCCTTCGGGCGCATCTTGCTTGGGCCTCTCTCCTGGAGTCCCTCAGTCAGACCCATTGTTGACATGTGGCAAGACGCTCCTCGGGGCGCGTCTTGCTTGGGCCTCTCTCCTGGAGGCGCTCAGTCAGACCCAGTGTTGACATGTGGCAAGACGCTCCTCGGGGCGCGTCTTGCTTGGGCCTCTCTCCTGGAGGCGCTCAGTCAGACCCAGTGGTGACACGTGGAAAGACGCTCCTCGGGGCGCGTCTTGCTTGGGCCTCTCTACTGGAGGCGCTCAGTCAGACCCAGTGTTGACACGTGGCAAGACGCTCCTCGTGGCGCGTCTTGCTTGGGCCTCTCTCCTGGAGGCGCTCAGTCAGACCCAGTGTTGGCATGTGGCAAGACACTCCTCGGGGCGCGTCTTGGTTGGGCCTCTCTCCTGGAGGCGCTCATTCAGACCCAGTGGTGACATGTGGCAAGACGCTCCTCGGGGCGCGTATTGCTTGGGCCTCTCTCCTGAATGTCCTCTGTTAGACCGAGTGTTGACATGTGGCAAGACTCTCCTCGGGGCGCGTCTTGCTTGGGCTTCTCTCATGGAGGCCCTCAGTCCGACCCAGTGTTGACATGTGTCAAGATGCTCCTCGGGGCGTGTCTTGCTTGGGCCTCTCTCCTGGAGGCGCTCAGTCAGACCCAGTGTTGACATGTGGCAAGACGCTCCCCTGGGCGCGTCTTGCTTGGGCTTCTCTCCTGGAGGCCCTCAGTCAGACCCATTGTTGACATGTGGCAAGACGCTCCTCGGGGCGCGTCTTGCTTGGGCCTCTCTCCTGGAGGCGCTCAGTCAGACCGAGTAGTGACATGTGGCAAGACGCTCCTCGGGGCGCGTCTTTCTTGGACCTCTCTCCTGGAGGCGCTCAGTTAGACCGAGTAGTGACATTTGGCAAGACGCTCCTCGGGGCGCGTCTTGCTTGGTCCTCTCTCCTGGAGGCGCTCAGTCAGACCGAGTGCTGACATAAGGCAAGACGCTCCTCGGGGCGCGTCTTGCTGGGGCCTCTCTCCTGGAGGTGCTCAATCAGACCCAGTGGTGACACGTGGCAAGACGCTCCTCTGGGTGCGTCTTGCTTGGGCCTCTCTCCTGGAGGAGCTCAGTCAGACCCAGTGGTGACACGTGGCAAGACGCTCCTCGGGGCACGTCTTGCTTGGGCCTCTCTCCTGGAGGCCCTCAGTCAGACCCATTGTTGACATGTGGCAAGACGCTCCTCGGGGCGCGTCTTGCTTGGGCCTCTCTCCTGGAGGCGCTCAGTCAGACCGAGTAGTGACATGTGGCAAGACGCTCCTCGGGGTATGTCTTGCTTGGGCCTCTCTCCTGGAGGCGCTCAGTCAGACCGAGTGCTGACATAAGGCAAGACGCTCCTCGGGGCGCGTCTTGCTGGGGCCTCTCTCCTGGAGGCGCTCAGTAAGACCGAGTGCTGACATAAGGCAAGACGCTCCTCGGGGCGCTCATTGCTTGGGCCTCTCTCCTGAATGCCCTCTGTCAGACCGAGTGTTGACATGTGGCAAGACTCTCCTCGGGGCGCGTCTTGCTTGGGCTTCTCTCATGGAGGCCCTCAGTCCGACCCAGTGTTGACATGTGTCAAGACGCTCCTCGGGACGTGTCTTGCTTGGGCCTCTCTCCTGGAGGCGCTCAGTCAGACCCAGTGTTGACATGTGGCAAGACGCTCCTCTGGGCGCGTCTTGCTTGGGCTTCTCTCCTGGAGGCCCTCAGTCAGACCCATTGTTGACATGTGACAAGACGCTCCTCGGGGCACGTCTTGCTTGGGCCTCTCTCCTGGAGGGGCTCAGTCAGACCGAGTAGTGACATTTGGCAAGACGCTCCTCGGGGCGCGTCTTGCTTGGGCCTCTCTCCTGGAGGCGCTCAGTCAGACCCAGTGGTGACATGTGGCAAGACGCTCCTCGGGGCGCGTCTTGCTGGGGCCTCTCTCCTGGAGGTGCTCAATCAGACCCAGTGGTGACACGTGGCAAGACGCTCCTCTGGGCGCGTCTTGCTTGGGCCTCTCTCCTGGAGGAGCTCAGTCAGACCCAGTGGTGACACGTGGCAAGACGCTCCTCGAGGCGCATCTTAATTGGGCCTCTCTCCTGGAGGCGCTAAGTCAGACCCAGTGTTGACACGTGGCAAGCCACTCCTCGGGGCGCTACTTGCTTGGGCTTCTCTAATGGAGGCCCTCAGTAAGACCCACTGTTGACATGTGGAAAGAAGCTCCTCGGGGCGCGTCTTGCTTTGGCTTCTCTCCTGGAGGCCCTCAGTCAGACCCATTGTTGACATGTGGCAAGACGCTCCTCGGGGCGCGTATTGCTTGGGCCACTCTCCTGGATGCCCTCTGTCAGACCCAGTGTTGACATGTGGCAAGACTCTCCTCGGGGCGCGTCTTGCTTGGGCTTCTCTCATGGAGGCCCTCAGTCAGACCCAGTGTTGACATGTGTCAAGACGCTCCTCGGGGCGTGTCTTGCTTGGGCCTCTCTCCTGGAGGCGCTCAGTCAGACCCAGTGTTGACATGTGGCAGGACGCTCCTCGGGGCGCTTCTTGCTTGGGCTTCTCTCCTGGAGGCCCTCAGTCAGACCCATTGTTGACATGTGGCAAGACGCTCCTCGGGGCACGTGTTGCTTGGACCTCTCTCCTGGAGGCGCTCAGTCAGACCGAGTAGTGACATGTGGCAAGACGCTCCTCGGGGTATGTCTTGCTTGGGCCCCTCTCCTGGAGGCGCTCAATTAGACCCAGTGTTGACATGTGGCAAGACGCTCCTCGGGGCGCGTCTTAATTGGGCTTCTCTCCTGGAGGCCCTCAGTGAGACCCATTGTTGACACGTGGCAAGACGCTCCTCGAGGCGCATCTTGCTTGGGCCTCTCTCCTGGAGGCGCTAAGTCAGACCCAGTGTTGACACGTTGCAAGACGCTCCTCGGGGCGCGTCTTGCTTGGGCCTCTCTCCTGGAGGCGCTCAGTCAGACACAGTGTTGACATGTGGCAAGACACTCCTCGGGGCGCGTCTTGCTTGGGCTTCTCTCATGGAGGCCCTCAGTAAGACCCATTGTTGACATGTGGAAAGAAGCTCCTCGGGGCGCGTCTTGCTTTCGCTTCTCTCCTGGAGGCCCTCAGTCAGACCCATTGTTGACATGTGGCAAGACGCTCCTCGGGGCGCGTATTGCTTGGGCCTCTCTCCTGGATGCCCTCTGTCAGACCCAGTGTTGACATGTGGCAAGACTCTCCTCGGGGCGCGTCTTGCTTGGGCTTCTCTCATGGAGGCCCTCAGTCAGACCGAGTAGTGACATGTGGCAAGACGCTCCTCGGGGCGCGTCTTGCTTGGGCTTCTCTCCTGGAGGCCCTCAGTCGGACCCATTGTTGACATGAGGCAAGACGCTCCTCGGGGCGCGTCTTGATTGGGCCTCTCTCCTGGAGGCGCTCAGTCAGACCGAGTGCTGACATGTGGCAAGACGCTCCTCGGGGCGCGTCTTGCTGGGGCCTCTCTCCTGGAGGCGCTCAGTCAGACCCAGTGTTGACATGTGTCAAGACGCTCCTCGGGCGTTTCTTGCTTGCACCTCTCTCCTGGAGGCGCTCAGTCAGACCCAGAGGTGACATGTGGCAAGACGCTCCTTGGGCCTCTCTCCTGGAGGCGCTCAGTCAGACCCAGTGTTGACATGTGGCAAGACGCTCCTCGGGGCGCTTCTTGCTTGGGCCTCTCTCCTGGAGGTGCTCAGTCAGACCCAGTGTTGACATGTGGCAAGACGCTCCTCGGGGCACGTCTTGATTGGGCCTCTCTCCTGGAGGCGCTCAGTCAGACCGAGTGCTGACATGTGGCAAGACGCTCCTCGGGGCGCGTCTTGCTGGGGCCTCTCTCCTGGAGGCGCTCAGTCAGACCCAGTGTTGACATGTGTCAAGACGCTCCTCGGGTGTTTCTTGCTTGCACCTCTCTCCTGGAGGCGCTCAGTCAGACCCAGAGGTGACATGTGGCAAGACGCTCCTTGGGCCTCTCTCCTGGAGGCGCTCAGTCAGACCCAGTGTTGACATGTGGCAAGACGCTCCTCGGGGCGCTTCTTGCTTGGGCCTCTCTCCTGGAGGTGCTCAGTCAGACCCAGTGTTGACATGTGGCAAGACGCTCCTCGGGGCGCGTCTTGCTTGGGCCTCTCTCCTGGAGGTGCTCAGTCAGACCCAGAGGAGACATGTGTCAAGACGCTCCTCCCGGCGCGTCTTGCTTGGGCCTCTCTCCTGGAGACGCTCAGTCAGACCCAGTGTTCACATGTGGCAAGACGCTCCTCGGGGCTCGTCTTGCTTGGGCCTCTCTCCTGGAGGCGCTCAGTCAGACCCAGTGTTGACACGTGGCAAGACGCTCCTCGGGGCGCATCTTGCTTGGGCCTCTCTCCTGGAGGCGCTCAGTCAGACCCAGTGTTGGCATGTGGCAAGACACTCCTCGGGGCGCGTCTTGGTTGGGCCTCTCTCCTGGAGGCGCTCATTCAGACCCAGTGGTGACATGTGGCAAGACGCTCCTCGGGGCGCGTATTGCTTGGGCCTCTCTCCTGAATGCCCTCTGTCAGACCGAGTGTTGACATGTGGCAAGACTCTCCTCGGGGCGCGTCTTGCTTGGGCTTCTCTCATGGAGGCCCTCAGTCAGACCCATTGTTGACATGTGGCAAGACACTCCTCGGGGGGCGTCTTGCTTGGGCCTCTCTAATGGAGGCGCTCAGTCAGACCGAGTGCTGACATAAGGCAAGACGCGCCCCGAGGAGCGTCTTGCCACGTGTCAACACTGGGTCTGATTGAGGGCCTTCTGGAGAGAGGCCCAAGCAAGATGCGCCCCGAGGAGCATCTTGCCACATGTCACTACTCGGTCTGACTGAGTGCCTCCGGGGCACATGTCAGCACTCGGTCGGACTGAGCGCCTCCAGGAGAGAGGCCAAAGCAAGACGCGCCCCGAGGAGCGTCTTGACACATTTCATTACTCGGACACGTGGCAAGCCTCCTCAGGGCGCGTCTTGGTTGGGCCTCTCTCCTGGAGGCGCTCAGTCAGAACCAGAGGTCACATGTGGCAAGACGCTCCTCGGGGTGCGTCTTGCTTGGGCCTCTCTCCTGGAGGCCCTCTGTCAGACCCAGTGTTGACATGTGGCAAGACGCTCGTCGGGGCGCGTCTTGCTTGGGCCTCTCTCCTGGAGGCGCTCAGTCAGACCGAGTGCTGACATGTGTCAAGATGCTCCTCGGGGCGCGTCTTGCTTTGGCCTCTCTCCTGGAGGCGCTCAGTCAGACCGAGTGCTGACATGTGGCAAGACGCTCCTCGGGCCGCGTGTTGCTTGGGCTTCTCTCCTGGAGGCCCTCAGTCAGACCCATTGTTGACATGTGTCAAGACTCTCGTCGGGGCGCGTCTTGCTTGGGCCTCTCTCCTGGAGGCGCTCAGTCAGACCGAGTGCTGACATGTGTCAAGATGCTCCTCGGGGCGCGTCTTGCTTGGGCTTCTCTCCTGGAGGCGCTCAGAAAGACCCAGTGTTGACATGTGACAAGACGCTCCTCGGGGCGCGTCTTGCTTTGGCCTCTCTCCTGGAGGCGCTCAGTCAGACCAAGTGCTGACATGTGGCAAGACGCTCCTCGGGGCGCGTCTTGCTTGGGCCTCTCTCCTGGAGGCGCTCAGTCAGAACCAGAGGTGACATGTGGCAAGACGCTCCTCGGGGCGTGTCTTGCTTGGGCCTCTCTCCTGGAGGCCCTCTGTCAGACCCAGTGTTGACATGTGGCAAGACGCTCCACGGGGCGCGTCTTGCTTGGGCTTCTCTCCTGGAGGCCCTCAGTCAGACCCATTGTTGACATGTGGCAAGACGCTCCTCGGGGCACGTCTTGCTTGGGCCTCTCTCCTGGAGGCGCTCAGTCAGACCGAGTAGTGACATGTGGCAAGACGCTCCTCGGGGCGCGTCTTGCTTGGACCTCTCTCCTGGAGGCGCTCAGTTAGACCGAGTAGTGACATGTCGCAAGACGCTCCTCGGGGCGCGTCTTGCTTGGGCCTCTCTCATGGAGGCCCTCTGTCAGACCCAGTGTTGACATGTGGCAAGACGCTCCTCGGGGCGCATGTTGCTTGGGCCTCTCTCCTGGAGGCGCTCAGTCAGAACCAGAGGTCACATGTGGCAAGACGCTCCTCGGGGTGCGTCTTGCTTGGGCCTCTCTCCTGGAGGCCCTCTGTCAGACCCAGTGTTGACATGTGGCAAAACGCTCCTCCGGGCGCATCTTGCTTGGGCCTCCCTCCTGGAGGCCCTCAGTAAGACCCATTGTTGATATGTGGCAAGACGCTCCTCGGGGCGCATCTTGCTTGGGCCTCTCTCCAGAAGGCCCTCAATCAGACCCAGTGTTGACATGTGGCAAGACGCTCCTCGGGGCGCGTCTTGCTTGGGCCTCTCTCCTGGAGGCGCTCAGTCAGACTGAGTAGTGACATGTGGCCTGACACTGCTCGGGGCGCGTCTTGCTTGGGCCTCTCTCCTGGAGGCGCTCAGTGAGACCCAGTGTTGACATGTGGCAAGACGCTCCACGGGGCGCGTCTTGCTTGGGCTTCTCTCCTGGAGGCCCTCAGTCAGACCCATTGTTGACATGTGGCAAGACGCTCCTCGGGGCACGTCTTGCTTGGGCCTCTCTCCTGGAGGCGCTCAGTCAGACCGAGTAGTGACATGTGGCAAGACGCTCCTCGGGGTGCGTCTTGCTTGGACCTCTCTCCTGGAGGCGCTCAGTTAGACCGAGTAGTGACATGTCGCAAGACGCTCCTCGGGGCGCGTCTTGCTTGGGCCTCTCTCCTGGAGGCGCTCAGTCAGACCGAGTGCTGACATAAGGCAAGATGCTCCTCGGGGCGCGTCTTGCTTGGGCCTCTCTCCTGGAGGCGCTCAGTCAGACCGAGTAGTGACATGTGGCAAGACGCTCCTCGGGGCGCGTCTTGCTTGGGCCTCTCTCCTGGAGGCACTCAGTTAGACCGAGTAGTGACATGTCGCAAGATGCTCCTCGGGGCGCGTCTTGCTTGGGCCTCTCTCATGGAGGCCCTCTGTCAGACCCAGTGTTGACATGTGGCAAGACGCTCCTCGGGGCGCATGTTGCTTGGGCCTCTCTCCTGGAGGCGCTCAGTCAGAACCAGAGGTCACATGTGGCAACACTCTCCTCGGGGTGTGTCTTGCTTGGGCCTCTCTCCTGGAGGCCCTCTGTCAGACCCAGTGTTGACATGTGGCAAAACGCTCCTCCGGGCGCATCTTGCTTGGGCCTCTCTCCTGGAGGCCCTCAGTAAGACCCATTGTTGACATGTGGCAAGACGCTCCTCGGGGCGCATCTTGCTTGGGCCTCTCTCCAGAAGGCACTCAATCAGACGCAGTGTTGACATGTGGCAAGACGCTCCTCGGGGCGCGTCTTGCTTGGGCCTCTCTCCTGGAGGCGCTCAGTCAGACTGAGTAGTGACATGTGGCCTGACGCTCCTCGGGGCGCGTCTTGCTTGGGCCTCTCTCCTGGAGGCGCTCAGTCAGACCCAGTGTTGACATGTGGCAAGACGCTCCACGGGGCGCGTCTTGCTTGGGCTTCTCTCCTGGAGGCCCTCAGTCAGACCCATTGTTGACATGTGGCAAGACGCTCCTCGGGGCACGTCTTGCTTGGGCCTCTCTCCTGGAGGCGCTCAGTCAGACCGAGTAGTGACATGTGGCAAGACGCTCCTCGGGGTGCGTCTTGCTTGGACCTCTCTCCTGGAGGCGCTCAGTTAGACCGAGTAGTGACATGTCGCAAGACGCTCCTCGGGGCGCGTCTTGCTTGGGCCTCTCTCCTGGAGGCGCTCAGTCAGACTGAGTGCTGACATAAGGCAAGATGCTCCTCGGGGCGCGTCTTGCTTGAACCTCTCTCCTGGAGGCGCTCAGTCAGACCCAGTGGTGACATGTGGCAAGACGCTCCTCGGGGCGCATCTTTCTTGGGCCTCTCTCCTGGAGGCGCTCAGTCAGACCCAGTGTTGACACGTGGCAAGACGCTCCTCGGGGTGCGTCTTGCTTGGGCCTCTCTCCTGGAACCGCTCAGTCAGACCCAGTGTTGACATGTGGCAAGACACTCCTCGCGGCGCGTCTTGCTTGGGCCTCTCTCATGGAGGCCCCCTGTCAGACCCAGTGTTGACATGTGTCAAGACGCTCCTCGGGGCGCGTCTTGCTTTGGCCTCTCTCCTGGAGGCGCTCAGTCAGACCGGGTGCTGACATGTGGCAAGAAGCTCCTCGGGGCGCGTGTTGCTTGGGCTTCTCTCCTGGAGGCCCTCAGTAAGACCCATTGTTGACATGTGGCAAGACGCTCCTCGGGGCGCGTCTTGCCTGGGCCTCTCTCCAGAAGGCCCTCAATCAGACCCAGTGTTGACACGTAGCAAGACGCTCCTCGGGGCGCGTCTTGCTTGGGCCTCTCTCCTGGAGGCGCTCAGTCAGCCTGAGTAGTGCCATGTGGCCTGATGCTCCTCGGGGAGCATCTTGCTTGGGCCTCTCTCCTGGAGGCGCTCAGTCAGACCGAGTGCTGACATGTGGAAAGACGCTCCTCGGGGCGCGTCTTGCTTGGGCTTCTCTCCTGGAGGCGCTCAGAAAGAACCAGTGTTGACATGTGACAAGACGCTCCTCGGGGCGCGTCTTGCTTGGGCCTCTCTCCTGGAGGCGCTCAGTCAGACCCAGTGGTGACCTGTGGCAAGACACTCCTCGGAGCGCGTCTTGCTTGGGCCTCTCTCCTGGAGGCCCTCTGTCAGACCCAGTGTTGGCATGTGGCAAGACGCTCCTCAGGGCGCGTCTTGGTTGGGCCTCTCTCCTGGAGGCGCTCAGTCAGACCCAGTGGTGACATGTGGCAAGACGCTCCTCGGGGCGCGTATTGCTTGGGCCTCTCTCCTGGATGCCCTCAGTCAGACCGAGTGCTGACATAAGGCAAGACGCTCCTCGGGGCGCGTCTTGCTGGGGCCTCTCTCCTGGAGCCGCTCAATCAGACCCAGTGGTGACACGTGGAAAGACGCTCCTCGGGGCGCGTCTTGCTTGGGCCTCTCTCCTGGAGGCGCTCAGTCAGACCCAGTGTTGACACGTGGCAAGACGCTCCTCGGGGCGCGTCTTGCTTGGGCCTCTCTCCTGGAGGCGCTCAGTCAGACTCAGTGTTGGCATGTGGCGAGACACTCCTCGGGGCGCGTCTTGGTTGGGCCTCTCTCCTGGAGGCGCTCATTCAGACCCAGTGGTGACATGTGGCGAGACACTCCTCGGGGCGCGTCTTGGTTGGGCCTCTCTCCTGGAGGCGCTCATTCAGACCCAGTGTTGACATGTGGCAAGACTCTCCTCGGGGCGCGTCTTGCTTGGGCTTATCTCATGGAGGCCCTCAGTCCGACCCAGTGTTGACATGTGTCAAGACGCTCCTCGGGGCGTGTCTTGCTTGGGCCTCTCTCCTGGAGGCGCTCAGTCAGAACCAGTGTTGACATGTGGCAAGACGCTCCTCTGGGCGCGTCTTGCTTGGGCTTCTCTCCTGGAGGCCCTCAGTCAGACCCATTGTTGACATGTGGCAAGACGCTCCTCAGGGCACGTCTTGCTTGGGCCTCTCTCCTGGAGGCGCTCAGTCAGACCGAGTAGTGACATGTGGCAAGACGCTCCTCGGGGCGCGTCTTGCTGGGGCCTCTCTCCTGGAGGCGCTCAGTCAAACCCAGTGTTGACATGTGGCAAGACGCTCCTCGGGGCGCGTGTTGCTTGGACCTCTCTCCTGGAGGCGCTCAGTCAGACCGAGTAGTGACATGTGGCAAGACGCTCCTCGGGGTGCGTCTTGCTTGGGCCTCTCTCCTGGAGGCGCTCAATTAGACCCAGTGTTGACATGTGGCAAGACGCTCCTCGGGGCGCGTCTTGCTTGGGCTTCTCTCCTGGAGGCCGTCAGTCAGACCCATTGTTGACATGTGGCAAGAAGCTCCTCGGGGCGCTTCTTGCTTGGGCCTCTCTCCTGGAGGCGCTCAGTCAGACCGAGTGCTGACATGTGGCAAGACGCTCCTCGGGGCGCGTCTTGCTGGGGCCTCTCTCCTGGAGGCGCTCAGTCAGACCCAGTGATGACATGTGGCAAGACTCTCCTCGGGGCGCGTCTTGCTTGGGCTTCTCTCATGGAGGCCCTCAGTCAGACCCATTGTTGACATGTGGCAAGACGCTCCACGGGGCACGTCTTGCTTGGGCCTCTCTCCTGGAGGCGCTCAGTCAGACCGAGTAGTGACATGTGGCAAGACGCTCCTCGGGGCGCGTCACAGCGTCAACACTGAGTCTGACTGAGCGCCTCCAGGAGAGAAGCCCAAGCAAGACGCGCCCTGAGGAGCTTCTTGCCACATGTCAGCACTCGGTCTGACTGAGCGCCTCCAGGAGAGAGGCCAAAGCAAGACGCGCCCCGAGGAGCGTCTTGACACATGTCAACACTGGGTCTGACAGAGGGCCTCCATGAGAGAGGCCCAAGCAAGACGCGCCCCGAGGAGTGTCTTGCCACATGTCAACACTGGGTCTGACAGAGGGCCTCCAGGAGAGAGGCCCAAGCAAGACGCGCCCCGAGGATTGTCTTGCCACATGTCACCACTTGGTCTGACTGAGCGCCTCCAGGAGAGAGGCCCAAGCAACACGCGCCCCGAGGAGCGTCAGGCCACATGTCACTACTCAGTCTGACTGAGCGCCTCCAGGAGAGAGGCCCAAGCAAGACGCGCCCCGAGGAGCGTCTTGCCACGTGTCAACACTGGGTCTGATTGAGGGCCTTCTGGAGAGAGGCCCAAGCAAGACGCGCCCCGAGGAGCGTCTTGCCACATGTCAACAATGGTTCTTACTGAGGGCCTCCGGGAGAGAAGTCCAAGCAAGACGCGCCCCGAGGAGCTTCTTGCCACATGTCAGCACTCGGTCTGACTGAGTGCCTCCAGGAGAGAGGCCAAAGCAAGAAGCCCCCCGAGGAGCGTCTTGACACATGTCAACACTGGGTCTGACAGAGGGCCTCCATGAGAGAGGCCCAAGCAAGACGCGCCCCGAGGAGCGTCTTGCCACATGTCAACAATGGGTCTGACTGAGGGCCTCCAGGAGAGAAGCCAAAGCAAGACGCGCCCCGAGGAGCTTCTTTCCAGATGTCAACAATGGGTCTTACTGTGGGCCTCCATGAGAGAAGTCCAAGCAAGACGCGCCCCGAGGAGTGTCTTGCCACATGTCAACACTGTGTCTGACTGAGATTCTCCAGGAGAGAGGCCCAAGCAAGACGCGCCCCGAGGAGCGTCTTGCCACGTGTCAACACTGGGTCTGACTTAGCGCCTCCAGGAGAGAGGCCCAAGCAAGATGATACCCACACGTACAACACCCAAGAAAAAAAAAGATCTCGCTGTCTGTACTGGGTGTACTCTCAGTAGTCGCAGTTGCTCAGGCCATGGTGGTACGCTCACATAACGCCTCTGAGATACGTCCCATCACACCACCTCCTACACTACTCGCGAAGGAGTATTCAACACCCCCTTTGTTCGAAGACAAGCATTATAACGAGCACAGCACAACGCTTGCCGCACGCGAAGACAACATGCAGGAGACAAAGCTACCACCTGTCGTGAGAACAACGGATTCGAGTGACAACGATCGCGACTATGACAAGCACATTACAGCACCCTCTGTGCACGAAGACCAGGTGCAGGAGACAACGCTACCACCTGTCGTGAGAAACAAGAGTTTGGTTAACAATGATCATCGTCGTGTCCCATTGTAAACTGGGCGTGCCATCGCACACATCGTACATGTGTGTTAACCCACCTGTATGCGACAGACTTTGTGTGTTGCATGACATTGAGATGTATTGACGTTTGTGTCAATACAGGACTCTCTAAGCTGGGAGCTGGACGATAACGACCCGTGCATGCGCCACACAAAAGGTAACTCGACTAACTACAAAACGCATATTGTGATGTAGAAAGTTGGCTCGACTGTTTGAATCAGCTGCAGCTGCGGTTTACTCACAAAGTGAATCGCACGCTTGTTAGAAGTACATTCGGAGCACTTAAAAAATACATTGCTCTCATCGAGTTCCGTCTCAGCGTTCACCGGCTGATGGGCAAGAGCGTGACATGGGATCGCCAGGAACTTACTTAAGGACTATCATCTCATTTGGCATTTACTCACGGACCCAAGAAACCAGTTCCGAAAAATGGTCGAGAATTATAACTTGTCTAATAGCAACTGGAAGATATGTTGCGTCATAAGCCTCTGATGGTTCACAAGGTGCACGGTCCACTCGAAATCCTAATGCTGTATTTGTAGTACATACACTAAGTCTTCTCTGTTGATGTCAGACTAGAGTTTTATTAGAGTTTTACTTTGCAACAATGGGATTCGAGCAATTGATGTGTATATTTTTAATAGTGCACATTGCTACTATTCCTAGGCTGAATGTACGACATGGCTCTTATGTATCATTATGTATCGTTTCCATTAAGTACAAATTTAAATAAAGTCCCTCTGTCCTCAGTGCTAGGTTGTGGGTTTAATACACATTATTATGATCAACCTGTTGAACAGTATAATAACAATATTCCTGTAAAAGTCATTTAGTAATGAACAACCTCAGTTCTGTGAAAGAACATCATGTCTCTGATGTGTACACTGCAGGCCTGACCGGGGTTTGCACGCAAGGGCCTGTGTGTGTGTGTGTGTGTGTGTGTGTGTGTGTGTGTGTGTGTGTGTGTGTGTGTGTGTGTGTGAAACAAATAAAGATAAATATAGCTAGTGCGGCCACGAGCGGTCGTGCAGGGTAGAGGCTGCGCGAAAACGCCTCTAAAAACAAGCGCGTGCCCACGCCCGATCCGTGGAAGCACGTAGATCTAGCAAACGTACTAGCAGAAATCAACGATCGCACACGGGTCATTGAGTGTGTACAGGGTTCGTCTGCGTGTGTGGCATTGGGCAATCTAGCGGCAACTGTGTGGCCTGAAGGCGGAACCGGCCAACCCGTCGCCCTCACCATCGTTGCGCTTCGAGATGAACTATTGCTAAAGATGATCGTCCTCATCAACCACGGCGCTACCAGAGTAGCTCGTAAAGAAGACCCTCTCCGCGACCTCGCGGCCAGTGTGCGCAGTGTACAGCAAATGACAAACGATGTTGCGAGCGATATATTGGAAAAACTTTGCACTGACGCGACGGTCGCCACTGCAGGTTGTGCGAGTCTCGCGCAAAGTGCCATATCAAACGTGCGCAAGCTAGTGACAAGCAACTTCACCAGATCCGTAGATTCTGCATACGCTCGGATACGAATGAAAGTATCGAGAGATAACACCGACACAAGTTGCGCGACGGCGCTGGCTGCAGTCGCTACAACACTGGATTTATTAATCAACGTAATTGTGATCGTAATGGCGTTTCGAGTGTGCACCAGAAACTACAACCAGTACTACAGAAAACTGGCATGAGGGTCGCGGTCTAACGTTATGTTGGTGTCTCGCATCGACCGTCGACGGCCGTTTGCCAGCGGCTGAAAATGGCAGTTGACGAAATGGAAACGCCAACCGTCGATAGTGCACTCTCGCAAGTTCCAACCGCACCATCTCAGGAGACAGACCACAGAGTCATATTAGCGGAGGGTAGATAGAAAATGCGCAAACCGCCGCAACCGCCCATATACATACTATACGAGTTCAACATAGAGTGGAGTAAGAAGTTACTACCGATTGTATTTCCAACGTGCAAGCAGCTGGTGTTTGACGCTTTACTTGAGTATCACAGAGGTTGCGATGTCCTGTGTTCCACGAGCGCATGGAAACAAGTGAACGAACTTCTACGGACCGTACTGTTGGGGTATGAGCGAGCTGTAAAATCAATACACGCTAGACACGCGGACTTTGCCGCGTTACTGGACACGCATATCGCCACAACAAAACCGGGTCAAGTGTTCGGGGCATCACCGCGCTCGACTATACACGTCTTGGCCTACCACGAGTACATGAGCCCACAGATCCTAAGCGAGGTAGAAGCCGTTGTGTCTACCCAACGCAAATTCAGCACAGCCGTGCGCGCTAAGACAAGTCCCTCTAGACTGCTGGAAATTTTGGAAACGTGGAAGGCTGGCGTGTACGCGCTTTCTACACATCTCAACGGTATGATCGCGATACTCTCGGCCGCACAACAAGTAATGGTCATGTGTTCAGAAGGTCTGATCAGGTCTGACATGACCGGTTGTCAATCGACGTCGAGCGTGCACTCACACACGGATATCCTGGCGTACAGTAAAGCGACGTCGACCTCTAAGCTCACGTTGATCGCCGATGTTTCGAAGGGCAATCGAGTGTGTTGGCTGACGAAAGCTATGGTGACCGACGGTCGCGTCGACTGCAATGTGCCTCATTGCGACTGGAGAGGCGTATGTGATCCTTTGCAAATCGATAACACCACCGCGGTCGAGTGCGAAGTCACGGTCGGCGGCGTGTTGTCCTTACTGTGCCCCATACAATGTGACGGTCCGTTTCACGGACCGGTGTGTTACGACCCGACTAACGAAACGTACCAGGTGATAACATTGCATCCGCCCATTACAGCGGAGCGAGCGTTTTGCCACACTCCCAAACCAAGGTTAATAGTTGTAGCGCACGCCCTTTCGGACCTCGGTGCACGTGAAACACTGGCGTACACTCACAACATCACGCTCGAGACAGCTCAAGCGTTACACGAAACAAAGGACGTGTTCAAATCCATAGAGAATATACGGTCTTTAGCGTATGCGTATATAAAGGAGGTCGATGACATTTACAGACCTGGCGGCGTGGGCACCACAGTAGAACAACAAGGTGCTCACAAGCGCACACAGATACTGGCCGCATTATCACTCGCGATGTCTATCCTGACATGCCCGTTTCTGATTTCTATGTATATTAAATAATGACAAGAGCTACGGTGGTTACGATTACACTCTGACCACGTGCCTTAGTTTCTGCTAGTGACCTATAAATACATTTGCCCACTTGCTCTCACTGCCATTAAAGCGGCTGTACCCACACGTACAACACCCAAGAAAAAAAAAGATCTCGCTGTCTGTACTGGGTGTACTCTCAGTAGTCGCAGTTGCTCAGGCCATGGTGGTACGCTCACATAACGCCTCTGAGATACGTCCCATCACACCACCTCCTACACTACTCGCGAAGGAGTATTCAACACCCCCTTTGTACGAAGACAACCATTATAACGAGCACAGCACAACGCTTGCCGCACGTGAAGACAACATGCAGGAGACAACGCTACCACCTGTCATGAGAACAACGGATTCGAGTGACAACGATCGCGACTATGACGAGCACATTACAGCACCCTCTGTGCACGAAGACCAGGTGCAGGAGACAACGCTACCACCTGTGGTGAGAAACAAGAGTTTGGTTACAATGATCATCGTCGTGTCCCATTGTAAACTGGGCGTGCCATCGCACACATCGTACATGTGTGTTAACCCACCTGTATGCGACAGACTTTGTGTGTTGCATGACATCGAGATGTATTGACGTCTGTGTCAATACAGGACTCTCTATAAGCCGGGAGCTGGACGCTAACGACCCGTGCATGCGCCACACAAAAGGTATCGTACATGTGCTAACCCACCTGTATGCGACAGACTTTGTGTGTTGCATGACATCGAGATGTATTGACGTCTGTGTCAATACAGGACTCTCTAAGCTGGGAGCTGGACGCTAACAACCCGTGCATGCGCCACACAAAAGGTATCGTACATGTGTTAACCCACCTGTATGCGACAGACTTTGTGTGTTGCATGACATCGAGATGTATTGACGTCTGTGTCAATACAGGACTCTCTAAGCTGAGAGCTGGACGATAACGACCCGTGCATGCACCACACAAAAGGTAACTCGACTAACTACAAAACGCATATTGTGATGTAGAAAGTTGGCTCGACTGTTTGAATCAGCTGCAGCTTCGGTTTACTCACAAAGTGAATCGCACGCTTGTTAGAAGTACATTCGGAGCACTTAAAAAATACATCGCTCTCATCGAGTTCCGTCTCAGCGTTCACCGGCTGATGGGCAAGAGCGTGACATGAGATCGCCAGGAACTTACTTAAGGACTATCATCTCATTTGGCATTTACTCACGGACCCAAGAAACCAGTTCCGAAAAATGGTCAAGAATTATAACTTGTCTAACAGCAACTGGAAGATATGTTGCGTCATAAGCCTCTGATGGTTCACAAGGTTCACGGTCCACTCGAAATCCTAATGCTGTATTTGTAGTACATACTCTAAGTCTTCTCTGTTGATGTCGGACTAGAGTTTTATTAGAGTTTTACTTTGCAACAATGGGATTCGAGCAATTGATGTGTATATTTTTAATAGTGCACAATGCTGCTATTCCTAGGCTGAATGTACGACATGGCTCTTATGTATCATTATGTATCGTTTCCATTAAGTACTAATGGCATTTACTCACGGACCCAAGAAACCAGTTCCGAAAAATGGTCGAGAATTATAACTTGTCTAATAGCAACTGGAAGATATGTTGCCTCATAAGCCTCTGATTGTTCACAAGGTGCACGGTCCACTCTAAATCCTAATGCTGTATTTGTAGTACATACACTAAGTCTTCTCTCATGATGTCAGACTAGAGTTTTATTAGAGTTTTACTTTGCAACAATGGGATTCGAGCAATTGATGTGTATATTTTTAATAGTGCACAATGCTACTATTCCTAGGCTGAATGTGTGACATGGCTCTTATGTATCATTATGTATCGTTTCCATTAAGTACTAATTTAAATAAAGTCCCTCTGTCCTCAGTGCTAGGTTGTGGGTTTAAGTGGCAAGACGCTCCTCGGGGCGCATATTGCTTGGGCCTCTCTCCTGGATGCCCTCTGTCAGACCGAGTGTTGACATGTGGCAAGACTCTCCTCGGGGCGCGTCTTGCTTTGGCTTCTCTCATGGAGGCCGTCAGTCAGACCCAGTGTTGACATGTGTCAAGACGCTCCTCGGGGCGTGTCTTGCTTGGGCCTCTCTCCTGGAGGCGCTCAGTCAGACCCAGTGTTGACATGTGGCAAGACGCTCCTCGGGGCGCGTCTTGCTTGGGCTTCTCTCCTGGAGGCCCTCAGTCAGACCCATTGTTGACATGTGGCAAGACTCTCCTCGGGGCACGTCTTGCTTGGGCCTCTCTCCTGGAGGCGCTCAAACAGACCGAGTAGTGACATGTGGCAAGACGCTCCGCTGGGCGCGTCTTGCTGGGGCTTCTCTCATGGAGGCTCTCAGTCAGACCCAGTGTTGACATGTGGCAAGACGCTCCTCGGGGCGCGTCTTGCTTGGACCTCTCTCCCTGAGGCGCTCAGTAAGACCGAGTAGTGACATGTGGCAAGACGCTCCTCGGGGCGCGTCTTGCTTGGGCCTCTCTCATGGAGGCCCTCTGTCAGACCCAGTGTTGACATGTGTCAAGACGCTCCTCGGGGGGCGTCTTGCTTTGTCCTCTCTCCTGGAGGCACTCAGTCAGACCGAGTGCTGACATGTGGCAAGAAGCTCCTCGTGGCGCGTCTTGCTTGGACTTCTCTCCCGGAGGCCCTCAGTAAGAACCATTGTTGACATGTGGCAAGACGCTCCTCGGGACGCGTCTTGCTTGGGCCTCTCTCCAGAAGGCCCTCAATCAGACCCAGTGTTGACACGTGGCAAGACGCTCCTCGGGGCGCGTCTTGCTTGGGCCTCTCTCCTGGAGGCGCTCAGTCAGACTGAGTAGTGACATGTGGCCTGACGCTCCTCGGGGCGCGTGTTGCTTGGGCCTCTCTCCTGGAGGCGCTCAGTCAGACCAAGTGGTGACATGTGGCAAGACAATCCTCGGGGCGCATCTTGCTTGGGCCTCTCTCCTGTAGGCCCTCTGTCAGACCCAGTGTTGACATGTGGCAAGACACTCCTCGGGGCGCGTCTTGCTTGGGCCTCTCTCATGGAGGCCCTCTGTCAGACCCAGTGTTGACATGTGTCAAGACGCTCCTCGGGGCGCGTCTTGCTTGGGCTTCTCTCCTGGAGGCCCACAGTCAGACCCAGTGTTGGCATGTGGCAAGACGCTCCTCAGGGCGCGTCTTGGTTGGGCCTCTCTCCTGGAGGCGCTCAGTCAGACCCAGTGGTGACATGTGGCAAGACGCTCCTCGGGGTGCGTATTGCTTGGGCCTCTCTCCTGGATGCTCTCTGTCAGACCTAGTGTTGACATGTGGCAAGACTCTCCTCGGGGCGCGTCTCTCTTGGGCTTCTCTCATGGAGGCCCTCAGTCAGACCCAGTGTTGACATGTGTCAAGACGCTCCTCGGGGCGTGTCTTGCTTGGGCCTCTCTCCGAGAGGCGCTCAGTCAGACCCAGTGTTGACATGTGGCAAGACGCTCCTCGGGGCGCGTCTTGCTTGGGCTTCTCTCCTGGAGGCCCTCAGTCAGACCCATTGTTGACATGTGGCAAGACGCTCCTCGGGGCACGTCTTGCTTGGGCTTCTCTCCTGGAGGCGCTCAAACAGACCGAGTAGTGACATGTGGCAAGACGCTCCTCGGGGCGCGTCTTGCTGGGGCTTCTCTCATGGAGGCACTCAGTCAGACCCAGTGTTGACATGTGGCAAGACACTCCTCGGGGCGCGTCTTGCTTGGACCTCTCTCATGGAGGCCCTCTGTCAGACCCAGTGTTGACATGTGTCAAGACGCTCCTCGGGGCGCGTCTTGCTTTGGCCTCTCTCCTGGAGGCCCTCTGTCAGACCCAGTGTTGACATGTTTCAAGACGCTCCTCGGGGCGCGTCTTGCTTGGGCTTCTCTCCTGGAGGCCCTCAGTCATACCCATTGTTGACATGTGGCAAGACGCTCCTCGGGAAGCGTCTTGCTTTGGCCTCTCTCCTGGAGGCGCTCAGTCAGACCGAGTGCTGAAATGTGGCAAGACGCTCCTCGGGCCGCGTGTTGCTTGGGCTTCTCTCCTGGAGGCCCTCAGTCAGACCCATTGTTGAAATGTTGCAAGACGCTCCTTTGGGCGCGTCTTACTTGGGCCTCTCTCCTGGAGGCGCTCAGTCAGACCGAGTGCTGACATGTGGAAAGACGCTCCTCGGGGCGCGTCTTGCTTGGGCTTCTCTCCTGGAGGCGCTCAGAAAGACCCAGTGTTGACATGTGACAAGACGCTCCTCGGGGCGCGTCTTGCTTGGGCCTCTCTCCTGGAGGCGCTCAAACAGACCGAGTAGTGACATGTGGCAAGACGCTCCTCGGGGCGCGTCTTGCTGGGGCTTCTCTCATGGAGGCACTCAGTCAGACCCAATGTTGACATGTGGCAAGACACTCCTCGGGGCGCGTCTTGCTTGGACCTCTCTCCCTGAGGCGCTCTGTCAGACCTAGTGTTGACATTTGGCAAGACACTCCTCGGGGCGCGTCTTGCTTGGGCCTCTCTCATGGAGGCCCTCTGTCAGACCCAGTGTTGACATGTGTCAAGACGCTCCTCGGGGGGCGTCTTGCTTTGGCCTCTCTCCTGGAGGCGCTCAGTCAAACCGAGTGCTGACAAGTGGCAAGAAGCTCCTCGGGGCGCGTCTTGCTTGGGCTTCTCTGCTGGAGGCCCTCAGTAAGAACCATTGTTGACATGTGGCAAGACGCTCCTCGGGGCGCGTCTTGCTTGGGCCTCTCTCCAGAAGGCCCTCAATCAGACCCAGTGTTGACACGTGGCAAGACGCTCCTCGGGGCGCGTCTTGCTTGGGCCTCTCTCCTGGAGGCGCTCAGTCAGACTGAGTAGTGACATGTGGCCTGACGCTCCTCGGGGCGCGTGTTGCTTGGGCCTCTCTCCTGGAGGCGCTCAGTCAGACCAAGTGGTGACATGTGGCAAGACACTCCTCGGGGCACGTCTTGCTTGGGCCTCTCTCCTGGAGGCCCTCTGTCAGACCCAGTGTTGACATGTGGCAAGACACTCCTCGGGGCGCGTCTTGCTTGGGCCTCTCTCATGGAGGCCCTCTGTCAGACCCAGTGTTGACATGTGTCAAGACGCTCCTCGGGGCGCGTCTTGCTTGGGCTTCTCTCCTGGAGGCCCACAGTCAGACCCAGTGTTGGCATGTGGCAAGACGCTCCTCAGGGCGCGTCTTGGTTGGGCCTCTCTCCTGGAGGCCCTCTGTCAGACCCAGTGTTGACATGTGGCAAGACACTCCTCGGGGCGCGTTTTGCTTGGGCCTCTCTCATGGAGGCCCTCTGTCAGACCCAGTGTTGACATGTGTCAAGACGCTCCTCGGGGCGTGTCTTGCTTGGGCCTCTCTCCTGGAGGCGCTCAGTCAGACCCAGTGTTGACATGTTTCAAGACGCTCCTCGGGGCGCGTCTTGCTTGGGCTTCTCTCCTGGAGGCCCTCAGTCATACCCATTGTTGACATGTGGCAAGACGCTCCTCGGGAAGCGTCTTGCTTTGGCCTCTCTCCTGGAGGCGCTCAGTCAGACCGAGTGCTGAAATGTGGCAAGACGCTCCTCGGGCCGCGTGTTGCTTGGGCTTCTCTCCTGGAGGCCCTCAGTCAGACCCATTGTTGACATGTTGCAAGACGCTCCTTTGGGCGCGTCTTACTTGGGCCTCTCTCCTGGAGGCGCTCAGTCAGACCAAGTGCTGACATGTGGAAAGACGCTCCTCGGGGCGCGTCTTGCTTGGGCTTCTCTCCTGGAGGCGCTCAGAAAGACCCAGTGTTGACATGTGACAAGACGCTCCTCGGGGCGCGTCTTGCTTGGGCCTCTCTCCTGGAGGCGCTCAAACAGACCGAGTAGTGACATGTGGCAAGACGCTCCTCGGGGCGCGTCTTGCTGGGGCTTCTCTCATGGAGGCACTCAGTCAGACCCAGTGTTGACATGTGGCAAGACACTCCTCGGGGCGCGTCTTGCTTGGACCTCTCTCCCTGAGGCGCTCTGTCAGACCTAGTGTTGACATTTGGCAAGACACTCCTCGGGGCGCGTCTTGCTTGGGCCTCTCTCATGGAGGCCCTCTGTCAGACCCAGTGTTGACATGTGTCAAGACGCTCCTCGGGGGGCGTCTTGCTTTGGCCTCTCTCCTGGAGGCGCTCAGTCAGACCGAGTGCTGACAAGTGGCAAGAAGCTCCTCGGGGCGCGTCTTGCTTGGGCTTCTCTGCTGGAGGCCCTCAGTAAGAACCATTGTTGACATGTGGCAAGACGCTCCTCGGGGCGCGTCTTGCTTGGGCCTCTCTCCAGAAGGCCCTCAATCAGACCCAGTGTTGACACGTGGCAAGACGCTCCTCGGGGCGCGTCTTGCTTGGGCCTCTCTCCTGGAGGCGCTCAGTCAGACTGAGTAGTGACATGTGGCCTGACGCTCCTCGGGGCGCGTGTTGCTTGGGCCTCTCTCCTGGAGGCGCTCAGTCAGACCAAGTGGTGACATGTGGCAAGACACTCCTCGGGGCGCGTCTTGCTTGGGCCTCTCTCCTGGAGGCCCTCTATCAGACCCAGTGTTGACATGTGGCAAGACACTCCTCGGGGCGCGTTTTGCTTGGGCCTCTCTCATGGAGGCCCTCTGTCAGACCCAGTGTTGACATGTGTCAAGACGCTCCTCGGGGCGCGTCTTGCTTTGGCCTCTCTCCTGGAGGCGCTCAGTCAGACCGAGTGCTGACATGTGGCAAGAAGCTCCTCGGGGCGCGTCTTGCTTGGGCTTCTCTCCTGGAGGCCCTCAGTAAGACCCATTGTTGACATGTGGCAAGACGCTCCTCGGGGCGCGTCTTGCTTGGGCCTCTCTCCTGGAGGCGCTCAGTCAGACTGAGTAGTGACATGTGGCCTGACGCTCCTCGGGGCGCGTGTTGCTTGGGCCTCTCTCCTGGAGGCGCTCAGTCAGACCCAGTGGTGACATGTGGCAAGACACTCCTCGGGGCACGTCTTGCTTGGGCCTCTCTCCTGGAGGCCCTCTGTCAGACCCAGTGTTGACATGTGTCAAGACGCTCCTCGGGGCGCGTCTTGCTTGGGCTTCTCTCCTGGAGGCCCTCAGTCAGACCCATTATTGACATGTGGCAAGACGCTCCTCGGGGCGCGTCTTGCTTGGGCCTCTCTCCTGGAGGCGCTCAGTCAGAACCAGAGGTGACATGTGGCAAGACGCTCCTCGGGGTGCGTCTTGCTTGGGCTTCTCTCCTGGAGGCCCACAGTTAGACCCAGTGTTGACATGTGGCAAGACGCTCCTCGGGGCGCGTCTTGCTTGGGCTTCTCTCCTGGAGGCCCTCAGTCCGACCCATTGTTGACATGTGGCAAGACGCTCCTCGGGGCACGTCTTGCTTGGGCCTCTCTCCTGGAGGCGCTCAGTCTGACCGAGTAGTGACATGTGGCAAGACGCTCCTCGGGGCGCGTCTTGCTTGGACCTCTCTCCTGGAGGCGCTCAGTCAGACCGAGTGCTGACATAAGGCAAGACGCTCCTCGGGGCGCGTCTTGCTGGGGCCTCTCTCCTGGAGGTGCTCAATCAGACCCAGTGGTGACACGTGGAAAGACGCTCCTCGGGGCGCGTCTTGCTTGGGCCTCTCTCCTGGAGGAGCTCAGTCAGACCCAGTGGTGACACGTGGCAAGACGCTCCTCGGGGCGCGTCTTGCTTGGGCCTCTCTCCTGGAGGCGCTCAGTCAGACCCAGTGTTGACATGTGGCAAGACACTCCTCTGGGCGCGTCTTGCTTGGGCCTCTCTCATGGAGGCCCTCTGTCAGACCCAGTGTTGACATGTGTCAAGACGCTCCTCGGGGCGCGTCTTGCTTGGGCCTCTCTCCTGGAGGCGCTCAGTCAGACCGAGTGCTGACATGTGGCAAGAAGCTCCTCGGGGCGCGTCTTGCTTGGGATTCTCTCCTGGAGGCCCTCAGTCAGACCCATTGTTGACATGTGGCAAGACGCTCCTCGGGGCGAGTCTTGCTTGGGCCTCTCTCCTGGATGCCCTCTGTCAGACCCAGTGTTGACATGTGGCAAGACTCTCCTCGGGGCGCGTCTTGCTTGGGCTTCTCTCATGGAGGCCCTCAGTCAGACCCAGTGTTGACGTGTCAAGACGCTCCTCGGGGCGTGTCTTGCTTGGGCCTCTCTCCTGGAGGCGCTCAGTCAGACCGAGTAGTGACATGTGACAAGACGCTCCTCGGGGCGCGTCTTGCTTGGGCCTCTCTCCTGGAGGCACTCAGTCAGACCCAGTGTTGACAAGTGGCAAGACGCTCCTCGGGGCACGTCTTGCTTGGGCCTCTCTCCTGGAGGTTCTCAGTCAGACCCAGTGTTGACATGTGGCAAGATGCTCCTCGGGGCGCGTCTTGCTGGGGCTTCTCTCATGGAGGCACTCAGTCAGACCCAGTGTTGACATGTGGCAAGACGCTCCTCGGGGCACGTCTTGCTTGGGCCTCTCTCCTGGAGGCGCTCAGTCAGACCCAGAGGAGACATGTGTCAAGATGCTCCTCGGGGCGCGTCTTGCTTGGGCCTCTCTCATGGAGGCGCTCAGTCAGACCGAGTGCTGACATGTGGCAAGACGCTCCTCCGGGCGCGTCTTGCTTGGGCCTCTCTCCTGGAGGCGCTCAGTCAGACCCAGTGTTCACATGTGGCAAGACGCTCCTCGGGGTGCGTCTTGCTTGGGCCTCTCTCCTGGAGGTGCTCAGTCAGACCCAGTGGTGACACGTGGAAAGACGCTCCTCGGGGCGCGTATTGCTTGGGCCTCTCTCCTGAATGCCCTCTGTCAGACCGAGTGTTGACATGTGGCAAGACTCTCCTTGGGGCGCGTTTTGCTTGGGCTTCTCTCATGGAGGCCCTCAGTCTGACCCAGTGTTGACATGTTTCAAGACGCTCCTCGGGGCGTGTCCTGCTTGGGCCTCTATCCTGGAGGCGCTCAGTCAGACCCAGTGCTGACATGTGGAAAGACGCTCCTCCAGGCGCGTCTTGCTTGGGCCTCTCTCCTGGAGGCGCTCAGTCAGACCCAGTGTTGACATGTGTCAAGACGCTCCTCGGGGCGTGTCTTGCTTGGGCCTCTCTCCTGGAGGCGCTCAGTCAGACCCAGTGTTGACATGTTTCAAGACGCTCCTCGGGGCGCGTCTTGCTTGGGCTTCTCTCCTGGAGGCCCTCAGTCATACCCATTGTTGACATGTGGCAAGACGCTCCTCGGGAAGCGTCTTGCTTTGGCCTCTCTCCTGGAGGCGCTCAGTCAGACCGAGTGCTGAAATGTGGCAAGACGCTCCTCGGGCCGCGTGTTGCTTGGGCTTCTCTCCTGGAGGCCCTCAGTCAGACCCATTGTTGACATGTTGCAAGACGCTCCTTTGGGCGCGTCTTACTTGGGCCTCTCTCCTGGAGGCGCTCAGTCAGACCAAGTGCTGACATGTGGAAAGACGCTCCTCGGGGCGCGTCTTGCTTGGGCTTCTCTCCTGGAGGCGCTCAGAAAGACCCAGTGTTGACATGTGACAAGACGCTCCTCGGGGCGCGTCTTGCTTGGGCCTCTCTCCTGGAGGCGCTCAAACAGACCGAGTAGTGACATGTGGCAAGACGCTCCTCGGGGCGCGTCTTGCTGGGGCTTCTCTCATGGAGGCACTCAGTCAGACCCAGTGTTGACATGTGGCAAGACACTCCTCGGGGCGCGTCTTGCTTGGACCTCTCTCCCTGAGGCGCTCTGTCAGACCTAGTGTTGACATTTGGCAAGACACTCCTCGGGGCGCGTCTTGCTTGGGCCTCTCTCATGGAGGCCCTCTGTCAGACCCAGTGTTGACATGTGTCAAGACGCTCCTCGGGGGGCGTCTTGCTTTGGCCTCTCTCCTGGAGGCGCTCAGTCAGACCGAGTGCTGACAAGTGGCAAGAAGCTCCTCGGGGCGCGTCTTGCTTGGGCTTCTCTGCTGGAGGCCCTCAGTAAGAACCATTGTTGACATGTGGCAAGACGCTCCTCGGGGCGCGTCTTGCTTGGGCCTCTCTCCAGAAGGCCCTCAATCAGACCCAGTGTTGACACGTGGCAAGACGCTCCTCGGGGCGCGTCTTGCTTGGGCCTCTCTCCTGGAGGCGCTCAGTCAGACTGAGTAGTGACATGTGGCCTGACGCTCCTCGGGGCGCGTGTTGCTTGGGCCTCTCTCCTGGAGGCGCTCAGTCAGACCAAGTGGTGACATGTGGCAAGACACTCCTCGGGGCGCGTCTTGCTTGGGCCTCTCTCCTGGAGGCCCTCTATCAGACCCAGTGTTGACATGTGGCAAGACACTCCTCGGGGCGCGTTTTGCTTGGGCCTCTCTCATGGAGGCCCTCTGTCAGACCCAGTGTTGACATGTGTCAAGACGCTCCTCGGGGCGCGTCTTGCTTTGGCCTCTCTCCTGGAGGCGCTCAGTCAGACCGAGTGCTGACATGTGGCAAGAAGCTCCTCGGGGCGCGTCTTGCTTGGGCTTCTCTCCTGGAGGCCCTCAGTAAGACCCATTGTTGACATGTGGCAAGACGCTCCTCGGGGCGCGTCTTGCTTGGGCCTCTCTCCTGGAGGCGCTCAGTCAGACTGAGTAGTGACATGTGGCCTGACGCTCCTCGGGGCGCGTGTTGCTTGGGCCTCTCTCCTGGAGGCGCTCAGTCAGACCCAGTGGTGACATGTGGCAAGACACTCCTCGGGGCACGTCTTGCTTGGGCCTCTCTCCTGGAGGCCCTCTGTCAGACCCAGTGTTGACATGTGTCAAGACGCTCCTCGGGGCGCGTCTTGCTTGGGCTTCTCTCCTGGAGGCCCTCAGTCAGACCCATTATTGACATGTGGCAAGACGCTCCTCGGGGCGCGTCTTGCTTGGGCCTCTCTCCTGGAGGCGCTCAGTCAGAACCAGAGGTGACATGTGGCAAGACGCTCCTCGGGGTGCGTCTTGCTTGGGCTTCTCTCCTGGAGGCCCACAGTTAGACCCAGTGTTGACATGTGGCAAGACGCTCCTCGGGGCGCGTCTTGCTTGGGCTTCTCTCCTGGAGGCCCTCAGTCCGACCCATTGTTGACATGTGGCAAGACGCTCCTCGGGGCACGTCTTGCTTGGGCCTCTCTCCTGGAGGCGCTCAGTCTGACCGAGTAGTGACATGTGGCAAGACGCTCCTCGGGGCGCGTCTTGCTTGGACCTCTCTCCTGGAGGCGCTCAGTCAGACCGAGTGCTGACATAAGGCAAGACGCTCCTCGGGGCGCGTCTTGCTGGGGCCTCTCTCCTGGAGGTGCTCAATCAGACCCAGTGGTGACACGTGGAAAGACGCTCCTCGGGGCGCGTCTTGCTTGGGCCTCTCTCCTGGAGGAGCTCAGTCAGACCCAGTGGTGACACGTGGCAAGACGCTCCTCGGGGCGCGTCTTGCTTGGGCCTCTCTCCTGGAGGCGCTCAGTCAGACCCAGTGTTGACATGTGGCAAGACACTCCTCTGGGCGCGTCTTGCTTGGGCCTCTCTCATGGAGGCCCTCTGTCAGACCCAGTGTTGACATGTGTCAAGACGCTCCTCGGGGCGCGTCTTGCTTGGGCCTCTCTCCTGGAGGCGCTCAGTCAGACCGAGTGCTGACATGTGGCAAGAAGCTCCTCGGGGCGCGTCTTGCTTGGGATTCTCTCCTGGAGGCCCTCAGTCAGACCCATTGTTGACATGTGGCAAGACGCTCCTCGGGGCGAGTCTTGCTTGGGCCTCTCTCCTGGATGCCCTCTGTCAGACCCAGTGTTGACATGTGGCAAGACTCTCCTCGGGGCGCGTCTTGCTTGGGCTTCTCTCATGGAGGCCCTCAGTCAGACCCAGTGTTGACGTGTCAAGACGCTCCTCGGGGCGTGTCTTGCTTGGGCCTCTCTCCTGGAGGCGCTCAGTCAGACCGAGTAGTGACATGTGACAAGACGCTCCTCGGGGCGCGTCTTGCTTGGGCCTCTCTCCTGGAGGCACTCAGTCAGACCCAGTGTTGACAAGTGGCAAGACGCTCCTCGGGGCACGTCTTGCTTGGGCCTCTCTCCTGGAGGTTCTCAGTCAGACCCAGTGTTGACATGTGGCAAGATGCTCCTCGGGGCGCGTCTTGCTGGGGCTTCTCTCATGGAGGCACTCAGTCAGACCCAGTGTTGACATGTGGCAAGACGCTCCTCGGGGCACGTCTTGCTTGGGCCTCTCTCCTGGAGGCGCTCAGTCAGACCCAGAGGAGACATGTGTCAAGATGCTCCTCGGGGCGCGTCTTGCTTGGGCCTCTCTCATGGAGGCGCTCAGTCAGACCGAGTGCTGACATGTGGCAAGACGCTCCTCCGGGCGCGTCTTGCTTGGGCCTCTCTCCTGGAGGCGCTCAGTCAGACCCAGTGTTCACATGTGGCAAGACGCTCCTCGGGGTGCGTCTTGCTTGGGCCTCTCTCCTGGAGGTGCTCAGTCAGACCCAGTGGTGACACGTGGAAAGACGCTCCTCGGGGCGCGTATTGCTTGGGCCTCTCTCCTGAATGCCCTCTGTCAGACCGAGTGTTGACATGTGGCAAGACTCTCCTTGGGGCGCGTTTTGCTTGGGCTTCTCTCATGGAGGCCCTCAGTCTGACCCAGTGTTGACATGTTTCAAGACGCTCCTCGGGGCGTGTCCTGCTTGGGCCTCTATCCTGGAGGCGCTCAGTCAGACCCAGTGCTGACATGTGGAAAGACGCTCCTCCAGGCGCGTCTTGCTTGGGCCTCTCTCCTGGAGGCGCTCAGTCAGACCCAGTGTTCACATGTGGCAAGACTCTCCTCGGGGCGCGTCTTGCTTGGGCCTCTCTTCTGGAGGCGCTCAGTCAGACCGAGTGCTGACATGTGGCAAGACGCTCCTCGGGGCGCGTATTGCTTGGGCCTCTATCCTGGATGCCCTCTGTCAGACCCAGTGTTGACATGTGGCAAGACTCTCCTCGGGGCGCGTCTTGCTTGGGCTTCTCTCATGGAGGCCCTCAGTCAGACCCAGTGTTTACATGTGTCACGACGCTCCTCGGGGCGTGTCTTGCTTGGGCCTCTCTCCTGGAGGCGCTCAGTCAGACCCAGTGTTGACATGTGGCAAGACGCTCCTCGGGGCGCTTCTTGCTTGGGCTTCTCTCCTGGAGGCCCTCAGTCAGACCCATTGTTGACATGTGGCAAGACGCTCCTCGGGGCACGTCTTGCTTGGGCCTCTCTCCTGGAGGTGCTCCGTCAGACCGAGTAGTGACATGTGACAAGACGCTCCTCGGGGCGCGTCTTGCTTGGGCCTCTCTCCTGGAGGCGCTCAGTCAGACCCAGTGTTGACATGTTGCAAGACGCTCCTCGGGGCGCGTCTTGCTTGGGCCTCTCTCCTGGAGGTTCTCAGTCAGACCCAGTGTTGACATGTGGCAAGATGCTCCTCGGGGCGCGTCTTGCTGGGGCTTCTCTCATGGAGGCACTCAGTCAGACCCAGTGTTGACATGTGGCAAGACGCTCCTCGGGGCACGTCTTGCTTGGGCCTCTCTCCTGGAGGCGCTCAGTCAGACCCAGTGTTCACATGTGGCAAGACGCTCCTCCGGGCGCGTCTTGCTTGGGCCTCTCTCCTGGAGGCGCTCAGTCAGACCCAGTGTTCACATGTGGCAAGACGCTCCTCGGGGTGCGTCTTGCTTGGGCCTCTCTCCTGGAGGCGCTCAGTCAGACCCAGTGGTGACACGTGGAAAGACGCTCCTCGGGGCGCGTATTGCTTGGGCCTCTCTCCTGAATGCCCTCTGTCAGACCGAGTGTTGACATGTGGCAAGACTCTCCTCGGGGCGCGTTTTGCTTGGGCTTCTCTCATGGAGGCCCTCAGTCCGACCCAGTGTTGACATGTGTCAAGACGCTCCTCGGGGCGTGTCCTGCTTGGGCCTCTCTCCTGGAGGCGCTCAGTCAGACCCAGTGCTGACATGTGGAAAGACGCTCCTCCAGGCGCGTCTTGCTTGGGCCTCTCTCCTGGAGGCGCTCAGTCAGACCCAGTGTTCACATGTGGCAAGACTCTCCTCGGGGCGCGTCTTGCTTGGGCCTCTCTCCTGGAGGCGCTCAGTCAGACCGAGTGCTGACATGTGGCAAGACGCTCCTCGGGGCGCGTATTGCTTGGGCCTCTATCCTGGATGCCCTCTGTCAGACCCAGTGTTGACATGTGGCAAGACTCTCCTCGGGGCGCGTCTTGCTTGGGCTTCTCTCTTGGAGGCCCTCAGTCAGACCCAGTGTTTACATGTGTCACGACGCTCCTCGGGGCATGTCTTGCTTGGGCCTCTCTCCTGGAGGCGCTCAGTCAGACCCAGTGTTGACATGTGGCAAGACGCTCCTCGGGGCGCTTCTTGCTTGGGCTTCTCTCCTGGAGGCCCATAGTGACACCCATTGTTGACATGTGGCAAGACGCTCCTCGGGGCACATCTTGCTTGGGCCCCGAGGAGCGTCTTGCCACATGTCAGCACTCGGTCTGACTGAGCGCCTCCAGGAGAGAGGCCCAAGCAAGACACGCCCCGAGGAGAGTCTTGCCACATGTGAACACTGGGTCTGACTGAGCGCCTCCAGGAGAGAGGCCCAAGCAAGACGCACCTGGAGGAGCGTCCTACCACATGTCAGCACTGGGTCTGACTGAGCGCCTCCAGGAGAGAGGCCCAAGCAGGACACGCCCCGAGGAGCGTCTTGACACATGTCAACACTGGGTCGGACTGAGGGCCTCCATGAGAGAAGCCCAAGCAAGACGCGCCCCGAGGAGCGTCTTGCCACGTGTCAACACTGGGTCTGACTGAGCGCCTCCAGGAGAGAGGGCCAAGCAAGACGCGCCCCGAGGAGCGTCTTCCCACGTGTCACCACTGGGTCTGACTGAGCACCTCCAGGAGAGAGGCCCAAGCAAGACGCGCCCCGAGGAGCGTCTTGACACATGTCAACACTGGGTCTGACAGAGGGCCTCCAGGAGAGAGGCCCAAGCAAGACGCGCCCCGAGGAGTGTCTTGCCACATGTCACCACTGGGTCTGACTGAGCGCCTCCAGGAGAGAGGCCCAAGCAAGACGCGCCCCGAGGAGCGTCAGGCCACATGTCACAACTCAGTCTGACTGAGCGCCTACAGGAGAGAGGCCAAAGCAAGACGCGCCCCGAGGAGCGTCTTGCCACATGTCAGCACTGGGTCTGACTGAGCGCCTCCAGGAGAGAGGCCCCAGCAAGACGCGCCCCGAGGAGCGTCTTGCCTTATGTCAGCACTCCGTCTGACTGAGCGCCTCCAGGAGAGAGGCCCAAGCAAGACGCGCCCCGAGGAGCGTCTTGCCACATGTCAACAATGGGTCTGACTGAGGGCCTCCAGGAGAGAGGCCCAAGCAAGTTGAGCCCGGAGGAGCGTCTTGCCACATGTCAACACTGGGTCTGAAAGAGGGCCTCCAGGAGAGAGGCCCAAGCAAGACGCGCCCCGAGGAGCGTCTTGCCACATGTCACCTCTGGTTCTGACTGAGCGCCTCCAGGAGAGAGGCCCAAGCAAGACGCGCCCCGAGGAGCGTCTTGCCACATGTCAATAATGGGTCTGACTGAGGGCCTCCAGGAGAGAAGCCCAAGCAAGACGCGCCCCGAGGAGCGTCTTGACACATGTCAACACTGGGTCTGACAGAGGGCCTCCAGGAGAGAGGCCCAAGCAAGACGTGCCCCGAGGAGTGTCTTGCCACATGTCACCACTGGGTCTGACTGAGCGCCTCCAGGAGAGAGGCCCAAGCAACACGCGCCCCGAGGAGCGTCAGGCCACATGTCACTACTCAGTGTGACTGAGCGCCTCCAGGAGAGAGGCCCAAGCAAGACGCGCCCCGAGGAGCGTCTTGCCACATGTCAACAATGGGTCTTACTGAGGGCCTCCAGGAGAGAAGCCCAAGCAAGACGCGCCCCGAGGAGCTTCTTGCCACATGTCAACAATGGTTCTTACTGAGGGCCTCCAGCAGAGAAGCCCAAGCAAGACGCGCCCCGAGGAGCTTCTTTCCACATGTCAGCACTCGGTCTGACTGAGCGCCTCCAGGAGAGAGGCCAAAGCAAGACGCCCCCCGAGGAGCGTCTTGACACATGTCAACACTGGGTCTGACAGAGGGCCTCCATGAGAGAGGCCCAAGCAAGACGCGCCCCGAGGAGTGTCTTGCCAAATGTCAACACTAGGTCTGACAGAGCGCCTCAGGGAGAGAGGTCCAAGCAAGACGCGCCCCGAGGAGTGTCTTGCCACATGTCAACACTGGGTCTGACTGAGTGCCTCCATGAGAGAAGCCCCAGCAAGACGCGCCCCGAGGAGCGTCTTGCCACATGTCACTACTCGGTCTGTTTGAGCGCCTCCAGGAGAGAAGCCCAAGCAAGACGTGCCCCGAGGAGCGTCTTGCCACATGTCAACAATGGGTCTGACTGAGGGCCTCCAGGAGAGAAGCCCAAGCAAGACGTGCCCCGAGGAGCGTCTTGCCACATGTCAACACTGGGTCTGACTGAGCGCCTCTAGGAGAGAGGCCCAAGCAAGACACGCCCCGAGGAGCGTCTTGAATCATGTCAACACTGGGTCTGACTGAGGGCCTCCATGAGAGAAGCCCAAGAGAGACGCGCCCCGAGGAGAGTCTTGCCACATGTCAACACTCGGTCTGACAGAGAGCATCCAGGAGAGAGGCCCAAGCAATACGCGCCCCGAGGAGTGTCTTGCCACATGTCACCACTGGGTCTGACTGAGCGCCTCCAGGAGAGAGGCCCAAGCAAGACGCGCCCCGAGGAGCGTCTTGTCACATGTCAACACTGGGTCTTTCTGAGCGCCTCCAGGAGAGAAGCCCAAGCAAGACGCGCCCCGAGGAGCGTCTTTCCACATGTCAGCACTCGGTCTGACTGAGCGCCTCCAGGAGAGAGGAGCGTCTTGAAACATGTCAACACTGGGTCTGACAGAGGGCCTCCAGGAGAGAGGCCAAAGCAAGACGCGCCCAAAGGAGCGTCTTGCAACATGTCAACAATGGGTCTGACTGAGGGCCTCCAGGAGAGAAGCCCAAGCAACACGCGGCCCGAGGAGCGTCTTGCCACATTTCAGCACTCGGTCTGAGAGCGCCTCCAGGAGAGAGGCCAAAGCAAGACGCTTACCGAGGAGCGTCTTGCCACATGTCAACAATGGGTATGACTGAGGGCCTCCAGGAGAGAAGCCCAAGCAAGACGCGCCCCGAGGAGCGTCTTGAAACATGTCAACACTGGGTCTGACAGAGGGCCTCCAGGAGAGAGGCCAAAGCAAGACGCGCCCCGAGGAGCGTCTTGACACATGTCAACACTGGCTCTGACAGAGGGCCTCCATGAGAGAGGTCCAAGCAAGACGCGCCCCGAGGAGTGTCTTGCCACATGTCAACACTGGGTCTGACTGAGTGCCTCCATGAGAGAAGCCCCAGCAAGACGCGCCCCGAGGAGCGTCTTGCCACATGTCAACACTGGGTCTGACTGAGCGCCTCTCGGAGAGAGGCCCAAGCAAGACACGCCCCGAGGAGCGTCTTGACACATGTCAACACTGGGTCTGACTGAGGGCCTCCATGAGAGAAGCCCAAGAGAGACGCGCCCCGAGGAGAGTCTTGCCACATGTCAACACTCGGTCTGACAGAGAGCATCCAGGAGAGAGGCCCAAGCAATACGCGCCCCGAGGAGCGTCTTGCCACATGTCACCACTGGGTCTGACTGAGCGCCTCCAGGAGAGAGGCCCAACCAAGACGCGCCCTGAGGAGCGTCTTGCCACATGCCAACACTGGGTCTGACTGTGGGCTTCCAGGAGAGAAGCCCAAGCAAGACGCGCCCCGAGGAGCTTCTTGACACATGTCAACACTGGGTCTGACAGAGGGCCTCCACGAGAGAGGCCCAAGCAAGACGCGCCCCGAGGAGTGTCTTGCCACATGTCACCACTGGGTCTGACTGAGCGCCTCCAGGAGAGAGGCCCAAGCAAGACGTGCCCCGAGGATAGTCAGGCCACATGTCACTACTCAGTCTGACTGAGCGCCTCCAGGAGAGAGGCCCAAGCAAGACGCGCCCCGAGGAGCGTCTTGCCACATGTCAACAATGGGAATTACTGAGGGCCTCCAGGAGAGAAGCCCAAGCAAGACGCGCCCCGAGGAGCTTCTTGACACATGTCAACACTGGGTCTGACAGAGGGCCTCCACGAGAGAGGCCCAAGCAAGACGCGCCCCGAGGAGTGTCTTGTCACATGTCACCACTGGGTCTGACTGAGCGCCTCCAGGAGAGAGGCCCAAGCAAGACGTGCCCCGAGGAGCGTCTTGTCACATGTCAACACTGGGTCTTTCTGAGCGCCTCCAGGAGAGAAGCCCAAGCAAGACGCGCCCCGAGGAGCGTCTTTCCACATGTCAGCACTCGGTCTGACTGAGCGCCTCCAGGAGAGAGGAGCGTCTTGAAACATGTCAACACTGGGTCTGACAGAGGGCCTCCAGGAGAGAGGCCAAAGCAAGACGCGCCCAAAGGAGCGTCTTGCAACATGTCAACAATGGGTCTGACTGAGGGCCTCCAGGAGAGAAGCCCAAGCAACACGCGGCCCGAGGAGCGTCTTGCCACATTTCAGCACTCGGTCTGACTGAGCGCCTCCAGGAGAGAGGCCAAAGCAAGACGCTTACCGAGGAGCGTCTTGCCACATGTCAACAATGGGTATGACTGAGGGCCTCCAGGAGAGAAGCCCAAGCAAGACGCGCCCCGAGGAGCGTCTTGAAACATGTCAACACTGGGTCTGACAGAGGGCCTCCAGGAGAGAGGCCAAAGCAAGACGCACCCCGAGGAGCGTCTTGACACATGTCAACACTGGGTCTGACAGAGGGCCTCCATGAGAGAGGTCCAAGCAAGACGCGCCCCGAGGAGTGTCTTGCCACATGTCAACACTGGGTCTGACTGAGTGCCTCCATGAGAGAAGCCCCAGCAAGACGCGCCCCGAGGAGCGTCTTGCCACATGTCACTACTCGGTCTGTTTGAGCGCCTCCAGGAGAGAAGCCCAAGCAAGACGTGCCCCGAGGAGCGTCTTGCCACATGTCAACAATGGGTCTGACTGAGGGCCTCCAGGAGAGAAGCCCAAGCAAGACGCGCCCCGAGGAGCGTCTTGCCACATGTCAACACTGGGTCTGACTGAGCGCCTCTCGGAGAGAGGCCCAAGCAAGACACGCCCCGAGGAGCGTCTTGACACATGTCAACACTGGGTCTGACTGAGGGCCTCCATGAGAGAAGCCCAAGAGAGACGCGCCCCGAGGAGAGTCTTGCCACATGTCAACACTCGGTCTGACAGAGAGCATCCAGGAGAGAGGCCCAAGCAATACGCGCCCCGAGGAGCGTCTTGCCACATGTCACCACTGGGTCTGACTGAGCGCCTCCAGGAGAGAGGCCCAACCAAGACGCGCCCTGAGGAGCGTCTTGCCACATGCCAACACTGGGTCTGACTGTGGGCCTCCAGGAGAGAAGCCCAAGCAAGACGCGCCCCGAGGAGCTTCTTGACACATGTCAACACTGGGTCTGACAGAGGGCCTCCACGAGAGAGGCCCAAGCAAGACGCGCCCCGAGGAGTGTCTTGCCACATGTCACCACTGGTTCTGACTGAGCGCCTCCAGGAGAGAGGCCCAAGCAAGACGTGCCCCGAGGATAGTCAGGCCACATGTCACTACTCAGTCTGACTGAGCGCCTCCAGGAGAGAGGCCCAAGCAAGACGCGCCCCGAGGAGCGTCTTGCCACATGTCAACAATGGGAATTACTGAGGGCCTCCAGGAGAGAAGCCCAAGCAAGACGCGCCCCGAGGAGCTTCTTGACACATGTCAACACTGGGTCTGACAGAGGGCCTCCACGAGAGAGGCCCAAGCAAGACGTGCCCCGAGGAGCGTCTTGACACATGTCAACACTGGGTCTGACAGAGGGCCTCCATGAGAGAGGCCCAAGCAAGACGCGCCCCGAGGAGTGACTTGCCACATGTCAACACTGGGTCTGACAGAGGGCCTCCAGGAGAGAGGCCCAAGCAAGACGCGCCCCGAGGAGCGTCTTGCCACATGTCAACAATGGGTCTGACTGAGGGCCTCCAGGAGAGAAGCCCAAGCAAGACGCGCCCCGAGGAGTGTCTTGCCACTTGTCAGCACTCGGTCTGACTGAGCGCCTCCAGGAGAGAGGCCCAAGCAAGACGCGCCCCGAGGAGCGTCTTGCCACATGTCAACAATGGGTCTGACTGAGGGCCTCCAGGAGAGAAGCCCAAGCAACACGCGCCCCGAGGAGCGTCTTGCCACATGTAAGCACTCGGTCTGACTGAGCGCCTCCAGGAGAGAGGCCCAAGCAAGACGCGCCCCGAGGAGCGTCTTGCCACATGCCAAATATGGGTCTGACTGAGGGCCTCCAGGAGAGAAGCCCAAGCAAGAAGCGCCCCGAGGAGCGTCTTGACACATGTCAACACTGGGTATGACAGAGGGCCTCCAGGAGAGAGGCCCAAGCAAGACGCGCCCCGAGGAGTGTCTTGCCACATGTCACCACTTGGTCTGACTGAGCGCCTCCAGGAGAGAGTCCCAAGCAACACGCACCCCGAGGAGCGTCAGGCCACATGTCACTACTCAGTCTGACTGAGCGCCTCCAGGAGAGAGGCCCAAGCAAGACGCGCCCCGAGGAGCGTCTTGCCACATGTCAACAATGGGAATTACTGAGGGCCTCCAGGAGAGACGCCCAAGCAAGACGCGCCCCGAGGAGCTTCTTGCCACATGTCAGCACTCGGTCTGACTGAGCGCCTCCAGGAGAGAGGCCAAAGCAAGACGTGCCCCGAGGAGCGTCTTGACACATGTCAACACTGGGTCTGACAGAGGGCCTCCATGAGAGAGGCCCAAGCAAGACGCGCCCCGAGGAGTGTCTTGCCACATGTCAACACTGGGTCTGACAGAGGGCCTCCAGGAGAGAGGCCCAAGCAAGATGCGCCCCGAGGATTGTCTTGCCACATGTCACCACTTGGTCTGACTGAGCGCCTTCAGGAGAGAGGCCCAAGCAACACGCGCCCCGAGGAGCGTCAGGCCACATGTCACTACTCAGTCTGACTGAGCGCCTCCAGGAGAGAGGCCCAAGCAAGACGCGCCCCGAGGAGCGTCTTGCCACGTGTCAACACTGGGTCTGATTGAGGGCCTTCTGGAGAGAGGCCCAAGCAAGAAGCGTCCCGAGGAGCGTCTTGCCACATGTCAACAATGGTTCTTACTGAGGGCCTCCGGGAGAGAAGTCCAAGCAAGACGCGCCACGAGGAGCTTCTTGCCACATGTCAGCACTCGGTCTGACTGAGTGCCTCCAGGAGAGAGGACAAAGCAAGACGCCCCCCAAGGAGCGTCTTGACACATGTCAACACTGGGTCTGACAGAGGGCCTCCATGAGAGAGGCCCAAGCAAGACGCGCCCCGTGGAGCGTCTTGCCACATGTCACTACTCGGTCTTACTGAGCGCCTCAGGGAGAGAGGTCCAAGCAAGACGCGCCCCGAGGAGCGTCTTGCCACATGTCAACACTGGGTCTGACTGAGTGCCTCCATGAGAGAAGCCCCAGCAAGACGCGCCCAGCGGAGCGTCTTGCCACATGTCACTACTCGGTCTGTTTGAGCGCCTCCAGGAGAGAGGCCCAAGCAAGACGTGCCCCGAGGAGCGTCTTGCCACATGTCAACAATGGGTCTGACTGAGGGCCTCCAGGAGAGAAGCCCAAGCAAGACGCGCCCCGAGGAGCGTCTTGCCACATGTCAACACTGGGTCTGACTGAGCGCCTCCAGGAGAGAGGCCCACGCAAGACACGCCCCGAGGAGCGTCTTGACACATGTCAACACTGGGTCTGACTGACGGCCTCCATGAGAGAAGCCCAAGCAAGACGCGCCCCGAGGAGAGTCTTGCCACATGTCAACACTCGGTCTGACAGAGGGCATCCAGGAGAGAGGCCCAAGCAATATGCGCCCCGAGGAGCGTCTTGCCACTTAAACCCACAACCTAGCACTGAGGACAGAGGGACTTTATTTAAATTAGTACTTAATGGAAACGATACATAATGATACATAAGAGCCATGTCACACATTCAGCCTAGGAATAGTAGCATTGTGCACTATTAAAAATATACACATCAATTGCTCGAATCCCATTGTTGCAAAGTAAAACTCTAATAAAACTCTAGTCTGACATTAACAGAGAAGACTTAGTGTATGTACTACAAATACAGCATTAGGATTTAGAGTGGACCGTGCACCTTGTGAACCATCAGAGGCTTATGAGGCAACATATCTTCCAGTTGCTATTAGACAAGTTATAATTCTCGACCATTTTTCGGAACTGGTTTCTTGGGTCCGTGAGTAAATGCCATTAGTACTTAATGGAAACGATACATAATGATACATAAGAGCCATGTCGTACATTCAGCCTAGGAATAGCAGCATTGTGCACTATTAAAAATATACACATCAATTGCTCGAATCCCATTGTTGCAAAGTAAAACTCTAATAAAACTCTAGTCCGACATCAACAGAGAAGACTTAGTGTATGTACTACAAATACAGCATTAGGATTTCGAGTGGACAGTGAACCTTGTGAACCATCAGAGGCTTATGACGCAACATATCTTCCAGTTGCTATTAGACAAGTTATAATTCTTGACGATTTTTCGGAACTGGTTTCTTGGGTCCGTGAGTAAATGCCAAATGAGATGATAGTCCTTAAGTAAGTTCCTGGCGATCCCATGTCACGCTCTTGCCCATCAGCCGGTGAACGCTGAGACGGAACTCGATGAGAGCGATGTATTTTTAAGTGCTCCGAATGTACTTCTAACAAGCGTGCGATTCACTTTGTGAGTAAACCGAAGCTGCAGCTGATTCAAACAGTCGAGCCAACTTTCTACATCACAATATACGTTTTGTAGTTAGTCGAGTTACCTTTTGTGTGGCGCATGCACGGGTCGTTATCGTCCAGCTCTCAGCTTAGAGAGTCCTGTATTGACACAGACGTCAATACATCTCGATGTCATGCAACACACAAAGTCTGTCGCATACAGGTGGGTTAACACATGTACGATACCTTTTGTGTGGTGCATGCACGGGTTGTTAGCGTCCAGCTCCCAGCTTAGAGAGTCCTGTATTGACACAGACGTCAATACATCTCGATGTCATGCAACACACAAAGTCTGTCGCATACAGGTGGGTTAGCACATGTATGATACCTTTTGTGTGGCGCATGCACGGGTCGTTAGCGTCCAGCTCCCGGCTTATAGAGAGTCCTGTATTGACACAGACGTCAATACATCTCGATGTCATGCAACACACAAAGTCTGTCGCATACAGGTGGGTTAACACACATGTACGATGTGTGCGATGGCACGCCCAGTTTACAATGGGACACGACGATGATCATTGTTAACCAAACTCTTGTTTCTCAAACACAGGTGTTAGCATTGTCTCCTGCACCTGGTCTTCGTGCACAGAGGGTGCTGTAATGTGCTCGTCATAGTCGCGATCGTTGTCACTCGAATCCGTTGTTCTCACGACAGGTGGTAGCGTTGTCTCCTGCATGTTGTCTTCACGTGCGGCAAGCGTTGTGCTGTGCTCGTTATAATGGTTGTCTTCGTACAAAGGGGGTGTTGAATACTCCTTCGCGAGTAGTGTAGGAGGTGGTGTGATGGGACGTATCTCAGAGGCGTTATGTGAGCGTACCACCATGGCCTGAGCAACTGCGACTACTGAGAGTACACCCAGTACAGACAGCGAGATCTTTTTTTTTCTTGGGTGTTGTACGTGTGGGTACAGCCGCTTTAATGGCAGTGAGAGCAAGTGGGCAAATGTATTTATAGGTCACTAGCAGAAACTAAGGCACGTGGTCAGAGTGTAATCGTAACCACCGTAGCTCTTGTCATAATTTAATATACATAGAAATCAGAAACGGGCATGTCAGGATAGACATCGCGAGTGATAATGCGGCCAGTATCTGTGTGCGCTTGAGAGCACCTTGTTGTTCTACTGTGGTGCCCACGCCGCCAGGTCTGTAAATGTCATCGACCTCCTTTATATACGCATACGCTAAAGACCGTATATTCTCTATGGATTTGAACACGTCCTTTGTTTCGCGTAACGCTTGAGCTGTCTCGAGCGTGATGTTGTGAGTGTACGCCAGTGTTTCACGTGCACCGAGGTCCGAAAGGGCGTGCGCTACAACTATTAACCTTGGTTTGGGAGTGTGGCAAAACGCTCGCTCCGCTGTAAAGGGCAGATGCAATGTTATCACCTGGTACGTTTCGTTAGTCGGGTCGTAACACACCGGTCCGTGAAACGGACCGTCACATTGTATAGGAAACAGTAAGGACAACACGCCGCCGACCGTGACTTCGCACTCGACCGCGGTGGTGTTATCGATTTGCAAAGGATCACATACGCCTCTCCAGTCGCAATGAGGCACATTGTAGTCGACGCGACCGTCGGTCACCATAGCTTTCGTCAGCCAACACACTCGATTGCCCTTCGAAACATCGGCGATCAACGTGAGCTTAGAGGTCGACGTCGCTTTACTGTACGCCAGGATATCCGTGTGTGAGTGCACGCTCGACGTCGATTGACAACCGGTCATGTCAGACCTGATCAGACCTTCCGAACACATGACCATTACTTGTTGTGCGGCCGAGAGTATCGCGATCATACCGTTGAGATGTGTAGAAAGCGCGTACACGCCAGCCTTCCACGTTTCCAAAATTTCCAGCAGTCTAGAGGGACTTGTCTTAGCGCGCACGGCTGTGCTGAATTTGCGTTGGGTAGACACAACGGCTTCTACCTCGCTTAGGATCTGTGGGCTCATGTACTCGTGGTAGGCCAAGACGTGTATAGTCGAGCGCGGTGATGCCCCGAACACTTGACCCGGTTTTGTTGTGGCGATATGCGTGTCCAGTAACGCGGCAAAGTCCGCGTGTCTAGCGTGTATTGATTTTACAGCTCGCTCATACCCCAACAGTACGGTCGGTAGAAGTTCGTTCACTTGTTTCCATGCGCTCGTGGAACACAGGACATCGCAACCTCTGTGATACTCAAGTAAAGCGTCAAACACCAGCTGCTTGCACGTTGGAAATACAATCGGTAGTAACTTCTTACTCCACTCTATGTTGAACTCGTATAGTATGTATATGGGCGGTTGCGGCGGTTTGCGCATTTTCTATCTACCCTCCGCTAATATGACTCTGTGGTCTGTCTCCTGAGATGGTGCGGTTGGAACTTGCGAGAGTGCACTATCGACGGTCGGCGTTTCCATTTCGTCAACTGCCATTTTCAGCCGCTGGCAAACGGCCGTCGACGGTCGATGCGAGACACCAACATAACGTTAGACCGCGACCCTCATGCCAGTTTTCTGTAGTACTGGTTGTAGTTTCTGGTGCACACTCGAAACGCCATTACGATCACAATTACGTTGATTAATAAATCCAGTGTTGTAGCGACTGCAGCCAGCGCCGTCGCGCAACTTGTGTCGGTGTTATCTCTCGATACTTTCATTCGTATCCGAGCGTATGCAGAATCTACGGATCTGGTGAAGTTGCTTGTCACTAGCTTGCGCACGTTTGATATGGCACTTTGCGCGAGACTCGCACAACCTGCAGTGGCGACCGTCGCGTCAGTGCAAAGTTTTTCCAATATATCGCTCGCAACATCGTTTGTCATTTGCTGTACACTGCGCACACTGGCCGCGAGGTCGCGGAGAGGGTCTTCGTTACGAGCTACTCTGGTAGCGCCGTGGTTGATGAGGACGATCATCTTTAGCAATAGTTCATCTCGAAGCGCAACGATGGTGAGGGCGACGGGTTGGCCGGTTCCGCCTTCAGGCCACACAGTTGCCGCTAGATTGCCCAATGCCACACACGCAGACGAACCCTGTACACACTCAATGACCCGTGTGCGATCGTTGATTTCTGCTAGTACGTTTGCTAGATCTACGTGCTTCCACGGATCGGGCGTGGGCACGCGCTTGTTTTTAGAGGCGTTTTCGCGCAGCCTCTACCCTGCACGACCGCTCGTGGCCGCACTAGCTATATTTATCTTTATTTGTTTCACACACACACACACACACACACACACACACACACACACACACACACACACACACACACACACACACACACACACACAGGCCCTTGCGTGCAAACCCCGGTCAGGCCTGCAGTGTACACATCAGAGACATGATGTTCTTTCACAGAACTGAGGTTGTTCATTACTAAATGACTTTTACAGGAATATTGTTATTATACTGTTCAACAGGTTGATCATAATAATGTGTATTAAACCCACAACCTAGCACTGAGGACAGAGGGACTTTATTTAAATTTGTACTTAATGGAAACGATACATAATGATACATAAGAGCCATGTCGTACATTCAGCCTAGGAATAGTAGCATTGTGCACTATTAAAAATATACACATCAATTGCTCGAATCCCATTGTTGCAAAGTAAAACTCTAATAAAACTCTAGTCTGACATCAACAGAGAAGACTTAGTGTATGTACTACAAATACAGCATTAGGATTTCGAGTGGACCGTGCACCTTGTGAACCATCAGAGGCTTATGACGCAACATATCTTCCAGTTGCTATTAGACAAGTTATAATTCTCGACCATTTTTCGGAACTGGTTTCTTGGGTCCGTGAGTAAATGCCAAATGAGATGATAGTCCTTAAGTAAGTTCCTGGCGATCCCATGTCACGCTCTTGCTCATCAGCCGGTGAACGCTGAGACGGAACTCGATGAGAGCAATGTATTTTTTAAGTGCTCCGAATGTACTTCTAACAAGCGTGCGATTCACTTTGTGAGTAAACCGCAGCTGCAGCTGATTCAAACAGTCGAGCCAACTTTCTACATCACAATATGCGTTTTGTAGTTAGTCGAGTTACCTTTTGTGTGGCGCATGCACGGGTCGTTATCGTCCAGCTCCCAGCTTAGAGAGTCCTGTATTGACACAAACGTCAATACATCTCGATGTCATGCAACACACAAAGTCTGTCGCATACAGGTGGGTTAACACACATGTACGATGTGTGCGATGGCACGCCCAGTTTACAATGGGACACGACTATGATCATTGTTAACCAAACTCTTGTTTCTCACGACAGGTGGTAGCGTTGTCTCCTGCACCTGGTCTTCGTGCACAGAGGGTGCTGTAATGTGCTTGTCATAGTCGCGATTGTTGTCACTCGAATCCGTTGTTCTCACGACCGGTGGTAGCGTTGTCTCCTGCATGTTGTCTTCGCGTGCGGCAAGCGTTGTGCTGTGCTCGTTATAATGGTTGTCTTCGAACAAAGGGGGTGTTGAATACTCCTTCGCGAGTAGTGTAGGAGGTGGTGTGATGGGACGTATCTCAGAGGCGTTATGTGAGCGTACCACCATGGCCTGAGCAACTGCGACTACTGAGAGTACACCCAGTACAGACAGCGAGATCTTTTTTTTTCTTGGGTGTTGTACGTGTGGGTATCATCTTGCTTGGGCCTCTCTCCTGGAGGCGCTAAGTCAGACCCAGTGTTGACACGTGGCAAGACGCTCCTCGGGGCGCGTCTTGCTTGGGCCTCTCTCCTGGAGGCGCTCAGTCAGACACAGTGTTGACATGTGGCAAGACACTCCTCGGGGCGCGTCTTGCTTGGGCTTCTCTCATGGAGGCCCACAGTAAGACCCATTGTTGACATCTGGAAAGAAGCTCCTCGGGTGGCGTCTTGCTTTGGCTTCTCTCCTGGAGGCCCTCAGTCAGACCCATTGTTGACATGTGGCAAGACGCTCCTCGGGGCGCGTCTTGCTTGGGCCTCTCTCATGGAGGCCCTCTGTCAGACCCAGTGTTGACATGTGTCAAGACGCTCCTCGGGGGGCGTCTTGCTTTGGCCTCTCTCCTGGAGGCACTCAGTCAGACCGAGTGCTGACATGTGGCAAGAAGCTCCTCGGGGCGCGTCTTGCTTGGACTTCTCTCCCGGAGGCCCTCAGTAAGAACCATTGTTGACATGTGGCAAGACGCTCCTCGGGGCGCGTCTTGCTTGGGCCTCTCTCCAGAAGGCCCTCAATCAGACCCAGTGTTGACACGTGGCAAGACGCTCCTCGGGGCGCGTCTTGCTTGGGCCTCTCTCCTGGAGGCGCTCAGTCAGACTGAGTAGTGATATGTGGCCTCATTCTCCTCGGGGCGCGTGTTGCTTGGGCCTCTCTCCTGGAGGCGCTCAGTCAGACCAAGTGGTGACATGTGGCAAGACAATCCTCGGGGCGCGTCTTGCTTGGGCCTCTCTCCTGGAGGCCCTCTGTCAGACCCAGTGTTGACATGTGGCAAGACACTCCTCGGGGCGCGTCTTGCTTGGGCCTCTCTCCTGGAGGCGCTCAGTCAGACCGAGTGCTGACATGTGGCAAGAAGCTCCTCAGGGCGCGTCTTGCTTGGGCTTCTTTCCTGGAGGCGCTCAGTCAGACTCAGTGTTGACGCTGTGACGCGCCCCGAGGAGCGTCTTGCCACATGTCACTACTCGGTCTGACTGAGCGCCTCCAGGAGAGAGGCCCAAGCAAGACGTGCCCCGTGGAGCGTCTTGCCACATGTCAACAATGGGTCTGACTGAGGGCCTCCATGAGAGAGGCCCAAGCAAGAAGCGCCCCGAGGAGCTTCTTGCCACATGTCAACAATGGGTCTGACTGACGGCCTCCAGGAGAGAAGCCCAAGCAAGACGCGCCCCGAGGAGCGTCTTGCCACATGTCAACACTGGGTCTAATTGAGCGCCTCCAGGAGAGAGGCCCAAGCAAGACGCACCCCGAGGAGCGTCTTGCCACATGTCACTACTCGGTCTGACTGAGCGCCTCCAGGAGAAAGGTCCAAGCAACACGCGCCCCGAGGAGCGTCTTGCCACATGTCAACACTGGGTTTGACTGAGCGCCTCCAGGAGAGAGGCCCCAGCAAGACGCGCCCCGAGGAGCATCTTGCCACATGTCACTACTCGGTCTGACTGAGCGCCTCCAGGAGAGAGGCCCAAGCAAGACGTACCCCGAGGAGCGTCTTGCCACATGTCAACAATGGGTCTGACTGAGGGCCTCCAGGAGAGAAGCCCAAGCAATACACGCCCCGAGGAGCGTCTTGACACATGTCAACACTGGGTCTGACTGAGGGCCTCCATGAGAGAAGCCCAAGCAAGACGCGCCCCGAGGAGAGTCTTGCCACATGTCAAAACTGGGTCTGACAGAGGGCATCCAGGAGAGAGGCCCAAGCAATACGCGCCTCGAGGAGCGTCTTGCCACATGTCAACAATGGGTCTGACTGAGGGCCTCCAGGAGAGAAGCCAAAGCAAGACGCTCCCCGAGGAGCTTCTTTCCACATGTCAACAATGGGTCTTACTGAGGGCCTCCATGAGAGAAGCCCAATCAAGACGCGCCCCGAGGAGTGTCTTGCCACATGTCAACACTGTGTCTGACTGAGCGCCTCCAGGAGAGAGGCCCAAGCAAGACGCGCCCCGAGGAGCGTCTTGCCACGTGTCAGCACTGGGTCTGACTTAGCGCCTCCAGGAGAGAGGCCCAAGCAAGATGCGCCTCGAGGAGCGTCTTGCCACGTGTCACCACTGGGTCTGACTGAGCTCCTCCAGGAGAGAGGCCCAAGCAAGACCCGCCCAGAGGAGCGTCTTGCCACGTGTCACCACTGGGTCTGATTAAGCACCTCAAGGAGAGAGGCCCCAGCAAGACGCGCCCCGAGGAGCGTCTTGCCTTATGTCAGCACTCGGTCTGACTGAGCGCCTCCAGGAGAGAGGCCCAAGCAAGACGCGCCCCGAGGAGCGTCTTGCCAAATGTCACTACTCGGTCTGACTGAGCGCCTCCAGGAGAGAGGCCCAAGCAAGACGCGCCCAGAGGAGCGTCTTGCCACATGTCAACACTGGGTCTGACTGAGCGCCTCCAGGAGAGAGGCCCAAGCAAGACACGCCCCGAGGAGCGTCTTGACACATGTCAACACTGGGTCGGACTGAGGGCCTCCATGAGAGAAGCCCAAGCAAGACGCGCCCCGAGGAGAGTCTTGCCACATGTCAACACTCGGTCTGACAGAGGGCATTCAGGAGAGAGGCCCAAGCAATGAGCGCCCCGAGGAGCGTCTTGCCACATGTCACCACTGGGTCTGAATGAGCGCCTCCAGGAGAGAGGCCCAACCAAGACGCGCCCCGAGGAGTGTCTCGCCACATGCCAACACTGAGTCTGACTGAGCGCCTCCAGGAGAGAGGCCCAAGCAAGACGCGCCCCGAGGAGCGTCTTGCCACGTGTCAACACTGGGTCTGACTGAGCGCCTCCAGGAGAGAGGCCCAAGCAAGACGCGCCCCGAGGAGCGTCTTTCCACGTGTCACCACTGGGTCTGATTGAGCGGCTCCAGGAGAGAGGCCCAAGCAAGACGCGCCCCGAGGAGCGTCTTGCCACATGTCATTACTCGGTCTGACTGAGCGCCTCCAGGAGAGAGGTCCAAGCAAGACGCGCCCCGAGGAGAGTCTTGCCACATGTCAACACTGGGTCTGACTGAGCGCCTCCAGGAGAGAGGCCCAAGCACGACGCGCCCCGAGGAGCGTCTTGCCACGTGTCAACACTGGGTCTGACTTAGCGCCTCCAGGAGAGAGGCCCAAGAAAGGTGCGCCCCGAGGGGCGTCTTGCCACGTGACACCACTGGGTCTGACTGAGCTCCTCCAGGAGAGAGGCCCCAGCAAGACGCGCCCCGAGGAGCGTCTTGCCTTATGTCAGCACTCGGTCTGACTGAGCGCCTCCATTAGAGAGGCCCAAGCAAGACGTGCCCCTAGGAGCGTCTTGCCACATGTCACTACTCGGTCTAACTGAGCGCCTCCAGGAGAGAGGTCCAAGCAAGAAGCGCCCCGAGGAGCGTCTTGCCAAATGTCACTACTCGGTCTGACTGTGCGCCTCCAGGAGGGAGGTCCAAGCAAGACGCGCCCCGAGGAGCATCTTGCCACATGTCACTACTCGGTCTGACTGAGTGCCTCCAGGAGAGAGGCCCAAGCAAGACGTGCCCCGAGGAGCGTCTTGCCACATGTCAACAATGGGTCTGACTGAGGGCCTCCAGGAGAGAAGCCCAAGCAAGACGCGCCCAGAGGAGCGTCTTGCCACATGTCAACACTGGGTCGGACTGAGGAACTCCATGAGAGAAGCCCAAGCAAGACGCGCCCCGAGGAGAGTCTTGCCACATGTCAACACTCGGTCTGACAGAGGGCATTCAGGAGAGAGGCCCAAGCAATACGCGCCCCGAGGAGCGTCTTGCCACATGTCACCACTGGGTCTGAATGAGCGCCTCCAGGAGAGAGGCCCAACCAAGACGCGCCCCGAGGAGTGTCTTGCCACATGCCAACACTGGGTCTGACTGAGCGCCTCCAGGAGAGAGGCCCAAGCAAGACGCGCCCCGAGGAGCTTCTTGCCACGTGTCAACACTGGGTCTGACTGAGCGCCTCCAAGAGAGAGAACTACTTCTTTAAATTGACACCAGATCCGGTGACCTTTGGGACATGGTTTGACCCCCTTAGGAAAGTGCTATCATCATGAAATGTTCAGATCACGTACAACTCAATAGATTCTAACTTCCTGTAACGTTTCAGCCTGATTGGACCTTGTTTTCACACAAATGAACCCAGAATGATGAGAAAGTGTGCTTCGTGCAACATAATTCTGGGTGCCATTTAAAAACCATAAGTGCTAATGACTCCATTACTCTTTGGGGTAATGGGGGCTGTTAACTGGAGTACTCTAAAACAAACCTGACCTCTCTAGGATATTCAGAAGCCAAGTTATAAGCCCACAAAGGTGTAACTGGACTACTTATTTAAATTGACACCAGATCCGGTGATCTTTGGGACATGGTTTGACCCCCTTAGGAAAGTGCTATCATCATGAAATGTTCAGATCACTTACAACTCAATAGATTCTACCTTCCTGTAATGTTTCAGCCTGATTGTACCTTGTTTTCACACAAATGAACCCAGAATGATGTGAAATTGTGCTTCGTGCAACATAATTCTGGGTGCCATTTAAAAACCATAAGTGCTAATGACTCCATTCCTTTTTGTGGTTGTAGGGGCTGTTGATTGGAGTATACTAAAACAAACCTGATCTCTCTAGGACATTCAGAAGCCAAGTTATAAGCCCACAAATGTGTAACTGGACTACTTCTTTAGACACCAGATCCAATGACCTTTGGGACATGGTTTGACCCCCTTAGGGAAGTGCTATCATCATGAAACGTTCAGATCACTTACAACTTAATAGATTCTACCTTCCTGTAATGTTTCAGCCTGATTGGACCTTGTTTTCACACAAATGGACCCAGAATGATGTGAAATTGTGCTTCGTGCAACATAATTCTGGGTGCCATTTACAAACCATAAGTGCTAATGACTCCATTCCTTTTTGTGGTTGTAGGGGCTGTTGATTGGAGTACACTAAAACAAACCTGATCTCTCTAGGACATTCAGAAGCCAAGTTATAAGCCCACAAATGTGTAACTGGACTACTTCTTTAAATTCACACCAGATCCGGTGACCTTTGGGACATGGTTTGACCCCCTTAGGAAAGTGCTATCATCATGAAACGTTCAGATCACTTACAACTCAATATATTCTACCTTCCTGTAACGTTTCAGCCTGATTGGACCTTGTTTTCACACAAATGAACCCAGAATGATGTGAAATTGTGCTTCGTGCAACATAATTCTGGGTGCCATTTAAAAACCATAAGTGCTAATGACTCCATTCCTTTTTGTGGTTGTAGGGGCTGTTGATTGGAGTATACTAAAACAAACCTGATCTCTCTAGGACATTCAGAAGCCAAGTTATAAGCCCACAAATGTGTAACTGGACTACTTTTTTAGACACCAGATCCGGTGACCTTTGGGACATGGTTTGACCCCCTTAGGAAAGTGCTATCATCATGAAACGTTCAGATCACTTAAAACTCAATAGATTCTACCTTCCTGTAATATTTCAGCCTGATTGGACCTTGTTTTCACACAAATGAACCCAGAATGATGTGAAATTGTGCTTCGTGCAACATAATTCTGGGTGCCATTTAAAAACCATAAGTGCTAATGTCTCCATTCCTTTTTGTGGTTCTAGGGGCTGTTGATTGGAGTATACTAAAACAAACCTGATCTCTCTAGGACATTCAGAAGCCAAGTTATAAGCCCACAAATGTGTAACTGGACTACTTCTTTAGACACCAGATCCAATGACCTTTGGGACATGGTTTGACCCCCTTAGGGAAGTGCTATCATCATGAAACGTTCAGATCACTTACAACTCAATAGATTCTACCTTCCTGTAACGTTTCAGCCTGATTGGACCTTGTTTTCACACAAATGGACCCAGAATGATGTGAAATAGTGCTTCGTGCAACATAATTCTGGGTGCCATTTACAAACCATAAGTGCTAATGACTCCATTCCTTTTTGTGGTTGTAGGGGCTGTTGATTGGAGTACACTACAATAAACCTGATCTCTCTAGGACATTCAGAAGCCAAGTTATAAGCCCACAAATGTGTAACTGGACTACTTCTTTAAATTGACACCAGATCCGGTGACCTTTGGGACATGGTTTGACCCCCTTAGGAAAGTGCTATCATCATTAAACGTTCAGATCACTTACAACTCAATAGATTCTACCTTCCTGTAACGTTTCAGCCTGATTGGACCTTGTTTTCACACAAATGAACCCAGAATGATGTGAGACTGTGTTTCGTGCAACATAATTCTGGGTGCCATTTAAAAACCATAAGTGCTAATGACTCCATTCCTTTTTGTGGTTGTAGGGGCTGTTGATTGGAGTATACTAAAACAAACCTGATCTCTCTAGGACATTCAGAAGCCACGTTATAAGCCCACAAATGTGTAACTGGACTACTTCTTTAAATTGACACCAGATCCGGTGACCTTTGGGACATGGTTAGACCCCCTTAGGAAAGTGCTATCATCATGAAATGTTCAAATCACTTACAACTCAATAGATTCTAACTTCCTGTAACGTTTCAGCCTGATTGGACCTTGTTTTCACACAAATGAACCCAGAATGATGAGAAAATGTGCTTCGTGCAACATAATTCTGGGTGCCATTTAAAAACCATAAGTGCTAATGACTCCATTACTCTTTGGGGTAATGGGGGCTGTTAACTGGAGTACTCTAAAACAAACCTGACCTCTCTAGGATATTCAGAAGCCAAGTTATAAGCCCACAAAGGTGTAACTGGACTATTTCTTTAAATTGACACCAGATCCGGTGATCTTTGGGACATGGTTTGACCCCCTTAGGAAAGTGCTATCATCATGAAACGTTCAGATCACTTACAACTCAATAGATTCTAACGTCCTGTAACGTTTCAGCCTGATTGGACCTTGTTTTCACACAAATGAACCCAGAATGATGTGAAATTGTGCTTCGTGCAACATAATTCTGGGTGCCATTTACAAACCATAAGTGCTAATGACTCCATTCCTTTTTGTGGTTGTAGGGGCTGTTGATTGGAGTACACTAAAACAAACCTGATCTCTCTAGGACATTCAGAAGCCAAGTTATAAGCCCACAAATGTGTAACTGGACTACTTCTTTAAATTGACACCAGATCCGGTGATCTTTGGGACATGGTTTGACCCCCTTAGGAAAGTGCTATCATCATGAAACGTTCAGATCACTTACAACTCAGTAGATTCTACCTTCCTGTAACGTTTCAGCCTGATTGGACATTGTTTTCACACAAATGAACCCAGAATGATGTGAAATTGTGCTTCGTGCAACATAATTCTGGGTGCCATTTAAAAACCATAAGTGCTAATGACTCCATTCCTTTTTGTGGTTGTAGGGGCTGTTGATTGGAGTATACTAAAACAAACCTGATCTCTCTAGGACATTCAGAAGCCACGTTATAAGCCCACAAATGTGTAACTGGACTACTTCTTTAAATTGACACCAGATCCGGTGACCTTTGGGACATGGTTAGACCCCCTTAGGAAAGTGCTATCATCATGAAATGTTCAAATCACTTACAACTCAATAGATTCTAACTTCCTGTAACGTTTCAGCCTGATTGGACCTTGTTTTCACACAAATGAACCCAGAATGATGAGAAAATGTGCTTCGTGCAACATAATTCTGGGTGCCATTTAAAAACCATAAGTGCTAATGACTCCATTACTCTTTGGGGTAATGGGGGCTGTTAACTGGAGTACTCTAAAACAAACCTGACCTCTCTAGGATATTCAGAAGCCAAGTTATAAGCCCACAAAGGTGTAACTGGACTACTTCTTTAAATTGACACCAGATCCGGTGATCTTTGGGACATGGTTTGACCCCCTTAGGAAAGTGCTATCATCATGAAACGTTCAGATCACTTACAACTCAATAGATTCTAACGTCCTGTAACGTTTCAGCCTGATTGGACCTTGTTTTCACACAAATGAACCCAGAATGATGTGAAATTGTGCTTCGTGCAACATAATTCTGGGTGCCATTTACAAACCATAAGTGCTAATGACTCCATTCCTTTTTGTGGTTGTAGGGGCTGTTGATTGGAGTACACTAAAACAAACCTGATCTCTCTAGGACATTCAGAAGCCAAGTTATAAGCCCACAAATGTGTAACTGGACTACTTCTTTAAATTGACACCAGATCCGGTGATCTTTGGGACATGGTTTGACCCCCTTAGGAAAGTGCTATCATCATGAAACGTTCAGATCACTTACAACTCAGTAGATTCTACCTTCCTGTAACGTTTCAGCCTGATTGGACATTGTTTTCACACAAATGAACCCAGAATGATGTGAAATTGTGCTTCGTGCAACATAATTCTGGGTGCCATTTAAAAACCATAAGTGCTAATGACTCCATTCCTTTTTGTGGTTGTAGGGGCTGTTGATTGGAGTATACTAAAACAAACCTGATCTCTCTAGGACATTCAGAAGCCACGTTTTAAGCCCACAAATGTGTAACTGGACTACTTCTTTAAATTGACACCAGATCCGGTGACCTTTGGGACATGGTTTGACCCCCTTAGGAAAGTGCTATCATCATGAAATGTTCAGATCACTTACAACTGAATAGATTCCAACTTCCTGTAACGTTTCAGCCTGATTGGACCTTGTTTTCACACAAATGAACCCAGAATGATGTGAAAGTGTGCTTCGTGCAACATAATTCTGGGTGCCATTTAAAAACCATAAGTGCTAATGACTCCATTCCTCTTTGGGGTAATGGGGGCTGTTAACTGGAGTACTCTAAAACAAACCTGACCTCTCTAGGATATTCAGAAGCCAAGTTATAAGCCCACAAAGGTGTAACTGGACTACTTCTTTAAATTGACACCAGATCCGGTGACCTTTGGGACATGGTTTGACCCCCTTAGGAAAGTGCTATCATCATGAAACGTTCAGATCACTTACAACTCAGTAGATTCTACCTTCCTGTAACGTTTCAGCCTGATTGGACTTTGTTTTCACACAAATGAACCCAGAATGATGTGAAATTGTGCTTTGTGCAACATAATTCTGGGTGCCATTTAAAAACCATAAGTGCTAATGACTCCATTCCTTTTTGTGGTTGTAGGGGCTGTTGATTGGAGTACACTAAAACAAACCTGATCTCTCTAGGACATTCAGAAGCCAAGTTATAAGCCCACAAATGTGTAACTGGACTACTTCTTTAAATTGACACCAGATCCGGTGATCTTTGGGACATGGTTTGACCCCCTTAGGAAAGTGCTATCATCATGAAACGTTCAGATCACTTACAACTCAGTAGATTCTACCTTCCTGTAACGTTTCAGCCTGATTGGACATTGTTTTCACACAAATGAACCCAGAATGATGTGAAATTGTGCTTCGTGCAACATAATTCTGGGTGCCATTTAAAAACCATAAGTGCTAATGACTCCATTCCTTTTTGTGGTTGTAGGGGCTGTTGATTGGAGTATACTAAAACAAACCTGATCTCTCTAGGACATTCAGAAGCCACGTTTTAAGCCCACAAATGTGTAACTGGACTACTTCTTTAAATTGACACCAGATCCGGTGACCTTTGGGACATGGTTTGACCCCCTTAGGAAAGTGCTATCATCATGAAATGTTCAGATCACTTACAACTGAATAGATTCCAACTTCCTGTAACGTTTCAGCCTGATTGGACCTTGTTTTCACACAAATGAACCCAGAATGATGTGAAAGTGTGCTTCGTGCAACATAATTCTGGGTGCCATTTAAAAACCATAAGTGCTAATGACTCCATTCCTCTTTGGGGTAATGGGGGCTGTTAACTGGAGTACTCTAAAACAAACCTGACCTCTCTAGGATATTCAGAAGCCAAGTTATAAGCCCACAAAGGTGTAACTGGACTACTTCTTTAAATTGACACCAGATCCGGTGATCTTTGGGACATGGTTTGACCCCCTTAGGAAAGTGCTATCATCATGAAACGTTCAGATCACTTACAACTCAGTAGATTCTACCTTCCTGTAACGTTTCAGCCTGATTGGACTTTGTTTTCACACAAATGAACCCAGAATGATGTGAAATTGTGCTTTGTGCAACATAATTCTGGGTGCCATTTAAAAACCATAAGTGCTAATGACTCCATTCCTTTTTGTGGTTGTAGGGGCTGTTGATTGGAGTACACTAAAACAAACCTGATCTCTCTAGGACATTCAGAAGCCAAGTTATAAGCCCACTAATGTGTAACTGGACTAATTCTTTAAAGTGACACCAGATCCGGTGACCATTGCGACATGGTTTGACCCCCTTAGGAAAGTGCTATCATCATTAAACGTTCAGATCACTTACAACTCAATAGATTCTACCTTCCTGTAACGTTTCTGCCTGATTGGACCTTGTTTTCACACAAATGAACCCAGAATGATGTGAAATTGTGTTTCGTGCAACATAATTCTGGGTGCCATTTAAAAACCATAAGTGCTAATGACTCCATTCCTTTTTGTGGTTGTAGGGGCTGTTGATTGGAGTATACTAAAACAAACCTGATCTCTCTAGGACATTCAGAAGCCACGTTATAAGCCCACAAATGTGTAACTGGACTACTTCTTTAAATTGACACCAGATCCGGTGACCTTTGGGACATGGTTTGACCCCCTTAGGAAAGTGCTATCATCATGAAATGTTCAGATCACTTACAACTCAATAGATTCTAACTTCCTGTAACGTTTCAGCCTGATTGGACCTTTTTTTCACACAAATGAACCCAGAATGATGAGAAAGTGTGCTTCGTGCAACATAATTCTGGGTGCCATTTAAAAACCATAAGTGCTAATGACTCCATTACTCTTTGGGGTAATGGGGGCTGTTAACTGGAGTACTCTAAAACAAACCTGACCTCTCTAGGATATTCAGAAGCCAAGTTATAAGCCCACAAAGGTGTAACTGGACTACTTATTTAAATTGACACCAGATCCGGTGATCTTTGGGACATGGTTTGACCCCCTTAGGAAAGTGCTATCATCATGAAATGTTCAGATCACTTACAACTCAATAGATTCTACCTTCCTGTAATGTTTCAGCCTGATTGTACCTTGTTTTCACACAAATGAACCCAGAATGATGTGAAATTGTGCTTCGTGCAACATAATTCTGGGTGCCATTTAAAAACCATAAGTGCTAATGACTCCATTCCTTTTTGTGGTTGTAGGGGCTGTTGATTGGAGTATACTAAAACAAACCTGATCTCTCTAGGACATTCAGAAGCCAAGTTATAAGCCCACAAATGTGTAACTGGACTACTTCTTTAGACACCAGATCCAATGACCTTTGGGACATGGTTTGACCCCCTTAGGGAAGTGCTATCATCATGAAACGTTCAGATCACTTACAACTTAATAGATTCTACCTTCCTGTAATGTTTCAGCCTGATTGGACCTTGTTTTCACACAAATGGACCCAGAATGATGTGAAATTGTGCTTCGTGCAACATAATTCTGGGTGCCATTTACAAACCATAAGTGCTAATGACTCCATTCCTTTTTGTGGTTGTAGGGGCTGTTGATTGGAGTACACTAAAACAAAACTGATCTCTCTAGGACATTCAGAAGCCAAGTTATAAGCCCACAAATGTGTAACTGGACTACTTCTTTAAATTCACACCAGATCCGGTGACCTTTGGGACATGGTTTGACCCCCTTAGGAAAGTGCTATCATCATGAAACGTTCAGATCACTTACAACTCAATATATTCTACCTTCCTGTAACGTTTCAGCATTATTGGACCTTGTTTTCACACAAATGAACCCAGAATGATGTGAAATTGTGCTTCGTGCAACATAATTCTGGGTGCCATTTAAAAACCATAAGTGCTAATGACTCCATTCCTTTTTGTGGTTGTAGGGGCTGTTGATTGGAGTATACTAAAACAAACCTGATCTCTCTAGGACATTCAGAAGCCAAGTTATAAGCCCACAAATGTGTAACTGGACTACTTTTTTAGACACCAGATCCGGTGACCTTTGGGACATGGTTTGACCCCCTTAGGAAAGTGCTATCATCATGAAACGTTCAGATCACTTAAAACTCAATAGATTCTACCTTCCTGTAATATTTCAGCCTGATTGGACCTTGTTTTCACACAAATGAACCCAGAATGATGTGAAATTGTGCTTCGTGCAACATAATTCTGGGTGCCATTTAAAAACCATAAGTGCTAATGTCTCCATTCCTTTTTGTGGTTCTAGGGGCTGTTGATTGGAGTACACTAAAACAAACCTGATCACTCTAGGACATTCAGAAGCCAAGTTATAAGCCCACAAATGTGTAACTGGACTACTTCTTTAAATTGACACCAGATCCGGTGACCTTTGGGACATGGTTTGACCCCCTTAGGAAAGTGCTATCATCATGAAACGTTCAGATCACTTACAACTCAATAGATTCTACCTTCCTGTAACGTTTCAGCCTGATTGGACCTTGTTTTCACACAAATGGACCCAGAATGATGTGAAATAGTGCTTCGTGCAACATAATTCTGGGTGCCATTTACAAACCATAAGTGCTAATGACTCCATTCCTTTTTGTGGTTGTAGGGGCTGTTGATTGGAGTACACTACAATAAACCTGATCTCTCTAGGACATTCAGAAGCCAAGTTATAAGCCCACAAATGTGTAACTGGACTACTTCTTTAAATTGACACCAGATCCGGTGACCTTTGGGACATGGTTTGACCCCCTTAGGAAAGTGCTATCATCATTAAACGTTCAGATCACTTACAACTCAATAGATTCTACCTTCCTGTAACGTTTCAGCCTGATTGGACCTTGTTTTCACACAAATGAACCCAGAATGATGTGAGATTGTGTTTCGTGCAACATAATTCTGGGTGCCATTTAAAAACCATAAGTGCTAATGACTCCATTCCTTTTTGTGGTTGTAGGGGCTGTTGATTGGAGTATACTAAAACAAACCTGATCTCTCTAGGACATTCAGAAGCCAAGTTATAAGCCCACAAAGGTGTAACTGGACTACTTCTTTAAATTGACACCAGATCCGGTGATCTTTGGGACATGGTTTGACCCCCTTAGGAAAGTGCTATCATCATGAAACGTTCAGATCACTTACAACTCAGTAGATTCTACCTTCCTGTAACGTTTCAGCCTGATTGGACTTTGTTTTCACACAAATGAACCCAGAATGATGTGAAATTGTGCTTTGTGCAACATAATTCTGGGTGCCATTTAAAAACCATAAGTGCTAATGACTCCATTCCTTTTTGTGGTTGTAGGGGCTGTTGATTGGAGTACACTAAAACAAACCTGATCTCTCTAGGACATTCAGAAGCCAAGTTATAAGCCCACTAATGTGTAACTGGACTAATTCTTTAAAGTGACACCAGATCCGGTGACCATTGCGACATGGTTTGACCCCCTTAGGAAAGTGCTATCATCATTAAACGTTCAGATCACTTACAACTCAATAGATTCTACCTTCCTGTAACGTTTCTGCCTGATTGGACCTTGTTTTCACACAAATGAACCCAGAATGATGTGAAATTGTGTTTCGTGCAACATAATTCTGGGTGCCATTTAAAAACCATAAGTGCTAATGACTCCATTCCTTTTTGTGGTTGTAGGGGCTGTTGATTGGAGTATACTAAAACAAACCTGATCTCTCTAGGACATTCAGAAGCCACGTTATAAGCCCACAAATGTGTAACTGGACTACTTCTTTAAATTGACACCAGATCCGGTGACCTTTGGGACATGGTTTGACCCCCTTAGGAAAGTGCTATCATCATGAAATGTTCGGATCACTTACAACTCAATAGATTCTAACTTCCTGTAACGTTTCAGCCTGATTGGACCTTGTTTTCACACAAATGAACCCAGAATGATGAGAAAGTGTGCTTCGTGCAACATAATTCTGGGTGCCATTTAAAAACCATAAGTGCTAATGACTCCATTACTCTTTGGGGTAATGGGGGCTGTTAACTGGAGTACTCTAAAACAAACCTGACCTCTCTAGGATATTCAGAAGCCAAGTTATAAGCCCACAAAGGTGTAACTGGACTACTTATTTAAATTGACACCAGATCCGGTGATCTTTGGGACATGGTTTGACCCCCTTAGGAAAGTGCTATCATCATGAAATGTTCAGATCACTTACAACTCAATAGATTCTACCTTCCTGTAATGTTTCAGCCTGATTGTACCTTGTTTTCACACAAATGAACCCAGAATGATGTGAAATTGTGCTTCGTGCAACATAATTCTGGGTGCCATTTAAAAACCATAAGTGCTAATGACTCCATTCCTTTTTGTGGTTGTAGGGGCTGTTGATTGGAGTATACTAAAACAAACCTGATCTCTCTAGGACATTCAGAAGCCAAGTTATAAGCCCACAAATGTGTAACTGGACTACTTCTTTAGACACCAGATCCAATGACCTTTGGGACATGGTTTGACCCCCTTAGGGAAGTGCTATCATCATGAAACGTTCAGATCACTTACAACTTAATAGATTCTACCTTCCTGTAATGTTTCAGCCTGATTGGACCTTGTTTTCACACAAATGGACCCAGAATGATGTGAAATTGTGCTTCGTGCAACATAATTCTGGGTGCCATTTACAAACCATAAGTGCTAATGACTCCATTCCTTTTTGTGGTTGTAGGGGCTGTTGATTGGAGTACACTAAAACAAACCTGATCTCTCTAGGACATTCAGAAGCCAAGTTATAAGCCCACAAATGTGTAACTGGACTACTTCTTTAAATTCACACCAGATCCGGTGACCTTTGGGACATGGTTTGACCCCCTTAGGAAAGTGCTATCATCATGAAACGTTCAGATCACTTACAACTCAATATATTCTACCTTCCTGTAACGTTTCAGCCTGATTGGACCTTGTTTTCACACAAATGAACCCAGAATGATGTGAAATTGTGCTTCGTGCAACATAATTCTGGGTGCCATTTAAAAACCATAAGTGCTAATGACTCCATTCCTTTTTGTGGTTGTAGGGGCTGTTGATTGGAGTATACTAAAACAAACCTGATCTCTCTAGGACATTCAGAAGCCAAGTTATAAGCCCACAAATGTGTAACTGGACTACTTTTTTAGACACCAGATCCGGTGACCTTTGGGACATGGTTTGACCCCCTTAGGAAAGTGCTATCATCATGAAACGTTCAGATCACTTAAAACTCAATAGATTCTACCTTCCTGTAATATTTCAGCCTGATTGGACCTTGTTTTCACACAAATGAACCCAGAATGATGGGAAATTGTGCTTCGTGCAACATAATTCTGGGTGCCATTTAAAAACCATAAGTGCTAATGTCTCCATTCCTTTTTGTGGTTCTAGGGGCTGTTGATTGGAGTACACTAAAACAAACCTGATCACTCTAGGACATTCAGAAGCCAAGTTATAAGCCCACAAATGTGTAACTGGACTACTTCTTTAAATTGACACCAGATCCGGTGACCTTTGGGACATGGTTTGACCCCCTTAGGAAAGTGCTATCATCATTAAACGTTCAGATCACTTACAACTCAATAGATTCTACCTTCCTGTAACGTTTCAGCCTGATTGGACCTTGTTTTCACACAAATGAACCCAGAATGATGTGAGATTGTGTTTCGTGCAACATAATTCTGGGTGCCATTTAAAAACCATAAGTGCTAATGACTCCATTCCTTTTTGTGGTTGTAGGGGCTGTTGATTGGAGTATACTAAAACAAACCTGATCTCTCTAGGACATTCAGAAGCCACGTTATAAGCCCACAAATGTGTAACTGGACTACTTCTTTAAATTGACACCAGATCCGGTGACCTTTGGGACATGGTTAGACCCCCTTAGGAAAGTGCTATCATCATGAAATGTTCAAATCACTTACAACTCAATAGATTCTAACTTCCTGTAACGTTTCAGCCTGATTGGACCTTGTTTTCACACAAATGAACCCAGAATGATGAGAAAATGTGCTTCGTGCAACATAATTCTGGGTGCCATTTAAAAACCATAAGTGCTAATGACTCCATTACTCTTTGGGGTAATGGGGGCTGTTAACTGGAGTACTCTAAAACAAACCTGACCTCTCTAGGATATTCAGAAGCCAAGTTATAAGCCCACAAAGGTGTAACTGGACTACTTCTTTAAATTGACACCAGATCCGGTGATCTTTGGGACATGGTTTGACCCCCTTAGGAAAGTGCTATCATCATGAAACGTTCAGATCACTTACAACTCAATAGATTCTAACGTCCTGTAACGTTTCAGCCTGATTGGACCTTGTTTTCACACAAATGAACCCAGAATGATGTGAAATTGTGCTTCGTGCAACATAATTCTGGGTGCCATTTACAAACCATAAGTGCTAATGACTCCATTCCTTTTTGTGGTTGTAGGGGCTGTTGATTGGAGTACACTAAAACAAACCTGATCTCTCTAGGACATTCAGAAGCCAAGTTATAAGCCCACAAATGTGTAACTGGACTACTTCTTTAAATTGACACCAGATCCGGTGATCTTTGGGACATGGTTTGACCCCCTTAGGAAAGTGCTATCATCATGAAACGTTCAGATCACTTACAACTCAGTAGATTCTACCTTCCTGTAACGTTTCAGCCTGATTGGACATTGTTTTCACACAAATGAACCCAGAATGATGTGAAATTGTGCTTCGTGCAACATAATTCTGGGTGCCATTTAAAAACCATAAGTGCTAATGACTCCATTCCTTTTTGTGGTTGTAGGGGCTGTTGATTGGAGTATACTAAAACAAACCTGATCTCTCTAGGACATTCAGAAGCCACGTTATAAGCCCACAAATGTGTAACTGGACTACTTCTTTAAATTGACACCAGATCCGGTGACCTTTGGGACATGGTTAGACCCCCTTAGGAAAGTGCTATCATCATGAAATGTTCAAATCACTTACAACTCAATAGATTCTAACTTCCTGTAACGTTTCAGCCTGATTGGACCTTGTTTTCACACAAATGAACCCAGAATGATGAGAAAATGTGCTTCGTGCAACATAATTCTGGGTGCCATTTAAAAACCATAAGTGCTAATGACTCCATTACTCTTTGGGGTAATGGGGGCTGTTAACTGGAGTACTCTAAAACAAACCTGACCTCTCTAGGATATTCAGAAGCCAAGTTATAAGCCCACAAAGGTGTAACTGGACTACTTCTTTAAATTGACACCAGATCCGGTGATCTTTGGGACATGGTTTGACCCCCTTAGGAAAGTGCTATCATCATGAAACGTTCAGATCACTTACAACTCAATAGATTCTAACGTCCTGTAACGTTTCAGCCTGATTGGACCTTGTTTTCACACAAATGAACCCAGAATGATGTGAAATTGTGCTTCGTGCAACATAATTCTGGGTGCCATTTACAAACCATAAGTGCTAATGACTCCATTCCTTTTTGTGGTTGTAGGGGCTGTTGATTGGAGTACACTAAAACAAACCTGATCTCTCTAGGACATTCAGAAGCCAAGTTATAAGCCCACAAATGTGTAACTGGACTACTTCTTTAAATTGACACCAGATCCGGTGATCTTTGGGACATGGTTTGACCCCCTTAGGAAAGTGCTATCATCATGAAACGTTCAGATCACTTACAACTCAGTAGATTCTACCTTCCTGTAACGTTTCAGCCTGATTGGACATTGTTTTCACACAAATGAACCCAGAATGATGTGAAATTGTGCTTCGTGCAACATAATTCTGGGTGCCATTTAAAAACCATAAGTGCTAATGACTCCATTCCTTTTTGTGGTTGTAGGGGCTGTTGATTGGAGTATACTAAAACAAACCTGATCTCTCTAGGACATTCAGAAGCCACGTTTTAAGCCCACAAATGTGTAACTGGACTACTTCTTTAAATTGACACCAGATCCGGTGACCTTTGGGACATGGTTTGACCCCCTTAGGAAAGTGCTATCATCATGAAATGTTCAGATCACTTACAACTGAATAGATTCCAACTTCCTGTAACGTTTCAGCCTGATTGGACCTTGTTTTCACACAAATGAACCCAGAATGATGTGAAAGTGTGCTTCGTGCAACATAATTCTGGGTGCCATTTAAAAACCATAAGTGCTAATGACTCCATTCCTCTTTGGGGTAATGGGGGCTGTTAACTGGAGTACTCTAAAACAAACCTGACCTCTCTAGGATATTCAGAAGCCAAGTTATAAGCCCACAAAGGTGTAACTGGACTACTTCTTTAAATTGACACCAGATCCGGTGATCTTTGGGACATGGTTTGACCCCCTTAGGAAAGTGCTATCATCATGAAACGTTCAGATCACTTACAACTCAGTAGATTCTACCTTCCTGTAACGTTTCAGCCTGATTGGACTTTGTTTTCACACAAATGAACCCAGAATGATGTGAAATTGTGCTTTGTGCAACATAATTCTGGGTGCCATTTAAAAACCATAAGTGCTAATGACTCCATTCCTTTTTGTGGTTGTAGGGGCTGTTGATTGGAGTACACTAAAACAAACCTGATCTCTCTAGGACATTCAGAAGCCAAGTTATAAGCCCACTAATGTGTAACTGGACTAATTCTTTAAAGTGACACCAGATCCGGTGACCATTGCGACATGGTTTGACCCCCTTAGGAAAGTGCGATCATCATGAAACGTTCAGATCACTTACAACTCAATAGATTCTACCTTCCTGTAACGTTTCTGCCTGATTGGACCTTGTTTTCACACAAATGAACCCAGAATGATGTGAAATTGTGCTTCGTGCAACATAATTCTGGGTGCCATTTACAAACCATAAGTGCTAATGACTCCAATCCTTTTTGTGGTTGTAGGGGCTGTTGATTGGAGTACATTAAAACAAACCTGATCTCTCTAGGACATTCAGAAGCCAAGTTATAAGCCTACAAAGATGTAACTGGACTACTTCTTTAAAGTGACACCAGGCCCGGTGACCTTTGGGACATGGTTTTACCCCCTATAGGAATGTGCGATCATCTTGAAACGTTCAGATCACTTACAACTCAATAGATTCTAACTTCCTGTAACGTTTCAGCCAGATTGGACCTTGTTTTCACACAAATGGACCCAGAATGATGTGAAATTGTGCTTCGTGCAACATAATTCTGGGTGCCATTTAAGAACCATAAGTGCTAATGACTCCATTCCTTTTTGTGGTTGTAGGGGCTGTTGATTGGAGTACACTAAAACAACCCTGATCTCTCTAGGACATTCAGAAGCCAAGTTATAAGCCCACAAAGGTGTAACTGGACTACTTCTTGAAAGTGACACCAGGCCCAGTGACCTTTGGGACATGGTTTGACCCCCTATAGGACAGTGCTATCATCATGAAACGTTCAGATCACTTACAACTCAATAGATTCTACCTTCCTGTAACGTTTCTGCCTGATTGGACCTTGTTTTCACACAAATGAACCCAGAATGATGTGAAATTGTGCTTCGTGCAACATAATTCTGGGTGCCATTTACAAACCATAAGTGCTAATGACTCCATTCCTTTTTGTGGTTGTAGGGGCTGTTGATTGGAGTACAGTAAAACAAACCTGATCTCTCTAGGACATTCAGAAGCCAAGTTATAAGCCCACAAATGTGTAACTGGACTACTACTTTAAATTGACACCAGATCCGGTGACATTTGGGACATGGTTTGACCCCCTTAGAAAAATGCTATCATCATGAAACGTTCAGATCACTTACAACTCAATAGATTCTACCTTCCTGTAACGTTTCAGCCTGATTGCACCTTGTTTTCACACAAATGAACCCAGAATGATGTGAAATTGTGCTTCGTGCAACATAATTCTAGGTGCCATTTAAAAACCATAAGTGCTAATGACTCCATTCCTTTTTGTGGTTGTAGGGGCTGTTGATTGGAGTATACTAAAACAAACCTGATCTCTCTAGGACATTCAGAAGCCAAGTTATAAGCCCACAAATGTGTAACTGGACTACTTCTTTAAATTGACACCAGATCCGGTGACCTTTGGGACATGGTTTGACACCCTTAGGAAAGTGCTATCATCATGAAATGTTCAGATAACTTACAACTCAATAGATTCTACCTTCCTGTAACGTTTCTGCCTGATTGGACCTTGTTTTCACACAAATGAACCCAGAATGATGTGAAACTGTGCTTCGTGCAACATAATTCTGGGTGCCATTTACAAACCATAAGTGCTAATGACTCCATTCCTTTTTGTGGTTGTAGGGGCTGTTGATTGGAGTACACTAAAACAAACCTGACCTCTCTAGGACATTCAGAAGCCAAGTTATAAGCCCACAAAGGTGTAACTGGACTACTTCTTTAATGTGACACCAGGCCCGGTGACCTTTGGGACATGGTTTGACCCCCTATAGGAATGTGCGATCATCATGAAACGTTCAGATCACTTACAACTCAATAGATTCTACCTTCTTGTAACGTTTCAGCCTGATTGGACCTTGTTTTCACACAAATGAACCCAGAATGATGTGAAATTGTGCTTCGTGCAACATAATTCTGGGTGCCATTTACAAACCATAAGTGCTAATGACTCCATTCCTTTTTGTGGTTGTAGGGGCTGTTGATTGGAGTACACTAAAACAAACCTAACCTCTCTAGGACATTCAGAAGCCAAGTTATAAGCCCACAAAGATGTAACTATACTACTTCTTTAAAGTGACACCAGGCCCGGTGACCTTTGGGACATGGGTTCACCCCCTATAGGAATGTGCGATCATCTTGAAACGTTCAGATCACTTACAACTCAATAGATTCCACCTTCTTGTAGCGTTTCAGCCTGATTGGACCTTGTTTTCACACAAATGGACCCAGAATGAAGTGAAATTGTGCTTCGTGCAACATAATTCTGGGTGCCATTTACAAACCATAAGTGCTAATGACTCCATTCCTTTTTGTGGTTGTAGGGGCTGTTGATTGGAGTACACTAAAACAAACCTAACCTCTCTAGGACATTCAGAAGCCAAGTTATAAGCCCACAAAGATGTAACTGGACTACTTCTTTAAAGTGACACCAGGCCCGGTGACCTTTGGGACATGGTTTTACACCCTATAGGAATGTGCGATCATCTTGAAACATTCAGATCACTTACAACTCAATAGATTCTACCTTCTTGTAGCGTCTCAGCCTGATTGGATCTTGTTTTCACACAAATGGACCCAGAATGAAGTGAAATTGTGCTTCGTGCAACATAATTCTGGGTGCCATTTACAAACCATAAGTGCTAATGACTCCATTCCTTTTTGTGGTTGTAGGGGCTGTTGATTGGAGTACACTAAAACAAACCTGATCTCTCTAGGACATTCAGAAGCCAAGTTATAAGCCCACAAATGTGTAACTGGACTACTTCTTTAAATTGACACCAGATCCGGTGACCTTTGGGACATGGTTTGACCCCCTTAGAAAAGTGCTATCATCATGAAACGTTCAGATCACTTACAACTCAATAGATTCTACCTTCCTGTAACGTTTCAGCCTGATTGGACCTTGTTTTCACACAAATGAACCAAGAATGATGTGAAATTGTGCTTCGTGCAACATAATTCTGGGTGCCATTTACAAACCATAAGTGCTAATGACTCCGTTCCTTTTTGTGGTTGTAGGGGCTGTTGATTGGAGTACATTAAAACAAACCTGATCTCTCTAGGACATTCAGAAGCCAAGTTATAAGCCCACAAATGTGTAACTGGACTACTTCTTTAAAGTGACACCAGGCCCGGTGACCTTTGGGACATGGTTTGACCCCCTATAGGAATGTGCGATCATCTTGAAACGTTCAGATCACTTACAACTCAATAGATTCTACCTTCTTGTAGCGTTTCAGCCTGATTGGACCTTGTTTTCACACAAATGGACCCAGAATGATGTGAAATTGTGATTCGTGCAACATAATTCTGGGTGCCATTTACAAACCATAAGTGCTAATGACTCCATTCCTTTTTGTGGTTGTAGGGGTTGTTGATTGGAGTACACTAAAACAAACCTGACCTCTCTAGGACATTCAGAAGCCAAGTTATAAGCCCACAAAGGTGTAACTGGACTACTTCTTTAAAGTGACACCAGGCCCGGTGACCTTTGGGACATGGTTTGACCCCCTATAGGAATGTGCGATCATCATGAAACGTTCAGATGACTTAAAACTCAATAGATTCTACCTTCTTGTAACGTTTCAGCCTGATTGGACCTTGTTTTCACACAAATGGACCCAGAATGATGTGAAATTGTGCTTCGTGCAACATAATTCTGGGTGCCATTTACAAACCATAAGTGCTAATGACTCCATTCCTTTTTGTGGTTGTAGGGGCTGTTGATTGGAGTACACTAAAACAAACCTGATCTCTCTAGGACATTCAGAAGCCAAGTTATAAGCCCACAAATGTGTAACTGGACTACTTCTTTAAAGTGACACCAGGCCCGGTGACCTTTGGGACATGGTTTGACCCCCTATAGGAATGTGCGATCATCATGAAACGTTCAGATCACTTACAACTCAATAGATTCTACCTTCTTGTAACGTTTCAGCCTGATTGGACCTTGTTTTCACACAAATGGACCCAGAATGAAGTGAAATTGTGCTTCGTGCAAAATAACTCTGGGTGCCATTTACAAACCATAAGTGCTAATAACTCCATTCCTTTTTGTGGTTGTAGGGGCTGTTGATTGGAGTACACTAAAACAAACCTGATATCTCTAGGACATTCAGAAGCCAAGTTATAAGCCCACAAATGTGTAACTGGACTACTTCTTTAAATTGACACCAGATCCGGTGACCTTTGGGACATGGTTTGACCCCCTCAGGAAAGTGCTATCATCATGAAACGTTCAGATCACTTACAACTCAATAGATTCTACCTTCTTGTAACATTTCAGCCTGATTGGACCTTGTTTTCACACAAATGGACCCAGAATGATGTGAAATTGTGCTTCGTGCAACATAATTCTGGGTGCCATTTACAAACCATAAGTGCTAATGACTCCATTCCTTTTTGTGGTTGTAGGGGCTGTTGATTGGAGTACACTAAAACAAACCTAACCTCTCTAGGACTTTCAGAAGCCAAGTTATAAGCCCACAAAGATGTAACTGGACTACTTCTTTAAAGTGACACCAGGCCCGGTGACCTTTGGGACATGGTTTTTCCCCCTATAGGAATGTGCGATCATCTTGAAACGTTCAGATCACTTACAACTCAATAGATTCTACATTCTTGTAGCGTTTCAGCCTGATTGGACCTTGTTTTCACACAAATGGACCCAGAATGAAGTGAAATTGTGCTTCGTGCAACATAATTCTGGGTGCCATTTACAAACCATAAGTGCTAATGACTCCATTCCTTTTTGTGGTTGTAGGGGCTGTTGATTGGAGTATACTAAAACAAACCTGATCTCTCTAGGACATTCAGAAGCCAAGTTATAAGCCCACAAATGTGTAACTGGACTACTTTTTTAGACACCAGATCCGGTGACCTTTGGGACATGGTTTGACCCCCTTAGGAAAGTGCTATCATCATGAAACGTTCAGATCACTTAAAACTCAATAGATTCTACCTTCCTGTAATATTTCAGCCTGACTGGACCTTGTTTTCACACAAATGAACCCAGAATGATGTGAAATTGTGCTTCGTGCAACATAATTCTGGGTGCCATTTAAAAACCATAAGTGCTAATGTCTCCATTCCTTTTTGTGGTTCTAGGGGCTGTTGATTTGAGTACACTAAAACAAACCTGATCACTCTAGGACATTCAGAAGCCAAGTTATAAGCCCACAAATGTGTAACTGGACTACTTCTTTAAATTGACACCAGATCCGGTGACCTTTGGGACATGGTTTGACCCCCTTAGGAAAGTGCTATCATCATGAAACGTTCAGATCACTTACAACTCAATAGATTCTACCTTCCTGTAACGTTTCAGCCTGATTGGACCTTGTTTTCACACAAATGGACCCAGAATGATGTGAAATAGTGCTTCGTGCATTATAATTCTGGGTGCCATTTACAAACCATAAGTGCTAATGACTCCATTCCTTTTTGTGGTTGTAGGGGCTGTTGATTGGAGTACACTACAATAAACCTTATCTCTCTAGGACATTCAGAAGCCAAGTTATAAGCCCACAAATGTGTAACTGGACTACTTTTTTAAATTGACACCAGATCCGGTGACCTTTGGGACATGGTTTGACCCCCTTAGGAAAGTGCTATCATCATTAAACGTTCAGATCACTTACAACTCAATAGATTCTACCTTCCTGTATCGTTTCAGCCTGATTGGACCTTGTTTTCACACAAATGAACCCAGAATGATGTGAAATTGTGTTTCGTGCAACATAATTCTGGGTGCCATTTAAAAACCATAAGTGCTAATGACTCCATTCCTTTTTGTGGTTGTAGGGGCTGTTGATTGGAGTATACTAAAACAAACCTGATCTCTCTAGGACATTCAGAAGCCACGTTATAAGCCCACAAATGTGTAACTGGACTACTTCTTTAAATTGACACCAGATCCGGTGACCTTTGGGACATGGTTTGACCCCCTTAGGAAAGTGCTATCATCATGAAATGTTCAGATCACTTACAACTCAATAGATTCTAACTTCCTGTAACGTTTCAGCCTGATTGGACCTTGTTTTCACACAAATGAACCCAGAATGATGAGAAAGTGTGCTTCGTGCAACATAATTCTGGGTGCCATTTAAAAACCATAAGTGCTAATGACTCCATTACTCTTTGGGGTAATGGGGGCTGTTAACTGGAGTACTCTAAAACAAACCTGACCTCTCTAGGATATTCAGAAGCCAAGTTATAAGCCCACAAAGGTGTAACTGGACTACTTCTTTAAATTGACACCAGATCCGGTGATCTTTGGGACATGGTTTGACCCCCTTAGGAAAGTGCTATCATCATGAAATGTTCAGATCACTTACAACTCAATAGATTCTACCTTCCTGTAATGTTTCAGCCTGATTGTACCTTGTTTTCACACAAATGAACCCAGAATGATGTGAAATTGTGCTTCGTGCAACATAATTCTGGGTGCCATTTAAAAACCATAAGTGCTAATGACTCCATTCCTTTTTGTGGTTGTAGGGGCTGTTGATTGGAGTATACTAAAACAAACCTGATCTCTCTAGGACATTCAGAAGCCAAGTTATAAGCCCACAAATGTGTAACTGGACTACTTTAGACACCAGATCCAATGACATTTGGGACATGGTTTGACCCCCTTAGGGAAGTGCTATCATCATGAAACGTTCAGATCCCTTACAACTTAATAGATTCTACCTTCCTGTAATGTTTCAGCCTGATTGGACCTTGTTTTCACACAAATGGACCCAGAATGATGTGAAATTGTGCTTCGTGCAACATAATTCTGGGTGCCATTTACAAACCATAAGTGCTAATGACTCCATTCCTTTTTGTGGTTGTAGGGGCTGTTGATTGGAGTACACTAAAACAAACCTGATCTCTCTAGGACATTCAGAAGCCAAGTTATAAGCCCACAAATGTGTAACTGGACTACTTCTTTAAATTCACACCAGATCCGGTGACCTTTGGGACATGGTTTGACCCCCTTAGGAAAGTGCTATCATCATGAAACGTTCAGATCACTTACAACTCAATATATTCTACCTTCCTGTAACGTTTCAGCCTGATTGGACCTTGTTTTCACACAAATGAACCCAGAATGATGTGAAATTGTGCTTCGTGCAACATAATTCTGGGTGCCATTTAAAAACCATAAGTGCTAATGACTCCATTCCTTTTTGTGGTTGTAGGGGCTGTTGATTGGAGTATACTAAAACAAACCTGATCTCTCTAGGACATTCAGAAGCCAAGTTATAAGCCCACAAATGTGTAACTGGACTACTTTTTTAGACACCAGATCCGGTGACCTTTGGGACATGGTTTGACCCCCTTAGGAAAGTGCTATCATCATGAAACGTTCAGATCACTTACAACTCAATAGATTCTACCTTCCTGTAACGTTTCAGCCTGATTGGACCTTGTTTTCACACAAATGGACCCAGAATGATGTGAAATAGTGCTTCGTGCAACATAATTCTGGGTGCCATTTACAAACCATAAGTGCTAATGACTCCATTCCTTTTTGTGGTTGTAGGGGCTGTTGATTGGAGTACACTACAATAAACCTGATCTCTCTAGGACATTCAGAAGCCAAGTTATAAGCCCACAAATGTGTAACTGGACTACTTCTTTAAATTGACACCAGATCCGGTGACCTTTGGGACATGGTTTGACCCCCTTAGGAAAGTGCTATCATCATTAAACGTTCAGATCACTTACAACTCAATAGATTCTACCTTCCTGTAACGTTTCAGCCTGATTGGACCTTGTTTTCACACAAATGAACCCAGAATGATGTGAAATTGTGTTTCGTGCAACATAATTCTGGGTGCCATTTAAAAACCATAAGTGCTAATGACTCCATTCGTTTTTGTGGTTGTAGGGGCTGTTGATTGGAGTATACTAAAACAAACCTGATCTCTCTAGGACATTCAGAAGCCACGTTATAAGCCCACAAATGTGTAACTGGACTACTTCTTTAAATTGACACCAGATCCGGTGACCTTTGGGACATGGTTTGACCCCCTTAGGAAAGTGCTATCATCATGAAATGTTCAGATCACTTACAACTCAATAGATTCTAACTTCCTGTAACGTTTCAGCCTGATTGGACCTTGTTTTCACACAAATGAACCCAGAATGATGAGAAAGTGTGCTTCGTGCAACATAATTCTGGGTGCCATTTAAAAACCATAAGTGCTAATGACTCCATTACTCTTTGGGGTAATGGGGGCTGTTAACTGGAGTACTCTAAAACAAACCTGACCTCTCTAGGATATTCAGAAGCCAAGTTATAAGCCCACAAAGGTGTAACTGGACTACTACTTTAAATTGACACCAGATCCGGTGATCTTTGGGACATGGTTTGACCCCCTTAGGAAAGTGCTATCATCATGAAACGTTCAGATCACTTACAACTCAATAGATTCTAACGTCCTGTAACGTTTCAGCCTGATTGGACCTTGTTTTCACACAAATGAACCCAGAATGATGTGAAATTGTGCTTCGTGCAACATAATTCTGGGTGCCATTTACAAACCATAAGTGCTAATGACTCCATTCCTTTTTGTGGTTGTAGGGGCTGTTGATTGGAGTACACTAAAACAAACCTGATCTCTCTAGGACATTCAGAAGCCAAGTTATAAGCCCACAAATGTGTAACTGGACTACTTCTTTAAATTGACACCAGATCCGGTGATCTTTGGGACATGGTTTGACCCCCTTAGGAAAGTGCTATCATCATGAAACGTTCAGATCACTTACAACTCAGTAGATTCTACCTTCCTGTAACGTTTCAGCCTGATTGGACATTGTTTTCACACAAATGAACCCAGAATGATGTGAAATTGTGCTTCGTGCAACATAATTCTGGGTGCCATTTAAAAACCATAAGTGCTAATGACTCCATTCCTTTTTGTGGTTGTAGGGGCTGTTGATTGGAGTATACTAAAACAAACCTGATCTCTCTAGGACATTCAGAAGCCACGTTTTAAGCCCACAAATGTGTAACTGGACTACTTCTTTAAATTGACACCAGATCCGGTGACCTTTGGGACATGGTTTGACCCCCTTAGGAAAGTGCTATCATCATGAAATGTTCAGATCACTTACAACTCAATAGATTCCAACTTCCTGTAACGTTTCAGCCTGATTGGACCTTGTTTTCACACAAATGAACCCAGAATGATGTGAAAGTGTGCTTCGTGCAACATAATTCTGGGTGCCATTTAAAAACCATAAGTGCTAATGACTCCATTCCTCTTTGGGGTAATGGGGGCTGTTAACTGGAGTACTCTAAAACAAACCTGACCTCTCTAGGATATTCAGAAGCCAAGTTATAAGCCCACAAAGGTGTAACTGGACTACTTCTTTAAATTGACACCAGATCCGGTGATCTTTGGGACATGGTTTGACCCCCTTAGGAAAGTGCTATCATCATGAAATGTTCAGATCACTTACAACTCAGTAGATTCTACCTTCCTGTAACGTTTCAGCCTGATTGGACTTTGTTTTCACACAAATGAACCCAGAATGATGTGAAATTGTGCTTCGTGCAACATAATTCTGGGTGCCATTTAAAAACCATAAGTGCTAATGACTCCATTCCTTTTTGTGGTTGTAGGGGCTGTTGATTGGAGTACACTAAAACAAACCTGATCTCTCTAGGACATTCAGAAGCCAAGTTATAAGCCCACAAATGTGTAACTGGACTAATTCTTTAAAGTGACACCAGATCCGGTGACCATTGCGACATGGTTTGACCCCCTTAGGAAAGTGCGATCATCATGAAACGTTCAGATAACTTACAACTCAATAGATTCTACCTTCCTGTAACGTTTCTGCCTGATTGGACCTTGTTTTCACACAAATGAACCCAGAATGATGTGAAATTGTGCTTCGTGCAACATAATTCTGGGTGCCATTTACAAACCATAAGTGCTAATGACTCCAATCCTTTTTGTGGTTGTAGGGGCTGTTGATTGGAGTACATTAAAACAAACCTGATCTCTCTAGGACATTCAGAAGCCAAGTTATAAGCCTACAAAGATGTAACTGGACTACTTCTTTAAAGTGACACCAGGCCCGGTGACCTTTGGGACATGGTTTTACCCCCTATAGGAATGTGCGATCATCTTGAAACGTTCAGATCACTTACAACTCAATAGATTCTAACTTCCTGTAACGTTTCAGCCAGATTGGACCTTGTTTTCACACAAATGGACCCAGAATGATGTGAAATTGTGCTTCGTGCAACATAATTCTGGGTGCCATTTAAGAACCATAAGTGCTAATGACTCCATTCCTTTTTGTGGTTGTAGGGGCTGTTGATTGGAGTACACTAAAACAACCCTGATCTCTCTAGGACATTCAGAAGCCAAGTTATAAGCCCACAAAGGTGTAACTGGACTACTTCTTGAAAGTGACACCAGGCCCAGTGACCTTTGGGACATGGTTTGACCCCCTATAGGACAGTGCTATCATCATGAAACGTTCAGATCACTTACAACTCAATAGATTCTACCTTCCTGTAACGTTTCTGCCTGATTGGACCTTGTTTTCACACAAATGAACCCAGAATGATGTGAAATTGTGCTTCGTGCAACATAATTCTGGGTGCCATTTACAAACCATAAGTGCTAATGACTCCATTCCTTTTTGTGGTTGTAGGGGCTGTTGATTGGAGTACATTAAAACAAACCTGATCTCTCTAGGACATTCAGAAGCCAAGTTATAAGCCCACAAATGTGTAACTGGACTACTACTTTAAATTGACACCAGATCCGGTGACATTTGGGACATGGTTTGACCCCCTTAGGAAAATCCTATCATCATGAAACGTTCAGATCACTTACAACTCAATAGATTCTACCTTCCTGTAACGTTTCAGCCTGATTGCACCTTGTTTTCACACAAATGAACCCAGAATGATGTGAAATTGTGCTTCGTGCAACATAATTCTAGGTGCCATTTAAAAACCATAAGTGCTAATGACTCCATTCCTTTTTGTGGTTGTAGGGGCTGTTGATTGGAGTATACTAAAACAAACCTGATCTCTCTAGGACATTCAGAAGCCAAGTTATAAGCCCACAAATGTGTAACTGGACTACTTCTTTAAATTGACACCAGATCCGGTGACCTTTGGGACATGGTTTGACACCCTTAGGAAAGTGCTATCATCATGAAATGTTCAGATCACTTACAACTCAATAGATTCTACCTTCCTGTAACGTTTCTGCCTGATTGGACCTTGTTTTCACACAAATGAACCCAGAATGATGTGAAACTGTGCTTCGTGCAACATAATTCTGGGTGCCATTTACAAACCATAAGTGCTAATGACTCCATTCCTTTTTGTGGTTGTAGGGGCTGTTGATTGGAGTACACTAAAACAAACCTGACCTCTCTAGGACATTCAGAAGCCAAGTTATAAGCCCACAAAGGTGTAACTGGACTACTTCTTTAATGTGACACCAGGCCCGGTGACCTTTGGGACATGGTTTGACCCCCTATAGGAATGTGCGATCATCATGAAACGTTCAGATCACTTACAACTCAATAGATTCTACCTTCTTGTAACGTTTCAGCCTGATTGGACCTTGTTTTCACACAAATGAACCCAGAATGATGTGAAATTGTGCTTCGTGCAACATAATTCTGGGTGCCATTTACAAACCATAAGTGCTAATGACTCCATTCCTTTTTGTGGTTGTAGGGGCTGTTGATTGGAGTACACTAAAACAAACCTAACCTCTCTAGGACATTCAGAAGCCAAGTTATAAGCCCACAAAGATGTAACTATACTACTTCTTTAAAGTGACACCAGGCCCGGTGACCTTTGGGACATGGGTTCACCCCCTATAGGAATGTGCGATCATCTTGAAACGTTCAGATCACTTACAACTCAATAGATTCCACCTTCTTGTAGCGTTTCAGCCTGATTGGACCTTGTTTTCACACAAATGGACCCAGAATGAAGTGAAATTGTGCTTCGTGCAACATAATTCTGGGTGCCATTTACAAACCATAAGTGCTAATGACTCCATTCCTTTTTGTGGTTGTAGGGGCTGTTGATTGGAGTACACTAAAACAAACCTAACCTCTCTAGGACATTCAGAAGCCAAGTTATAAGCCCACAAAGATGTAACTGGACTACTTCTTTAAAGTGACACCAGGCCCGGTGACCTTTGGGACATGGTTTTACCCCCTATAGGAATGTGCGATCATCTTGAAACATTCAGATCACTTACAACTCAATAGATTCTACCTTCTTGTAGCGTCTCAGCCTGATTGGATCTTGTTTTCACACAAATGGACCCAGAATGAAGTGAAATTGTGCTTCGTGCAACATAATTCTGGGTGCCATTTACAAACCATAAGTGCTAATGACTCCATTCCTTTTTGTGGTTGTAGGGGCTGTTGATTGGAGTACACTAAAACAAACCTGATCTCTCTAGGACATTCAGAAGCCAAGTTATAAGCCCACAAATGTGTAACTGGACTACTTCTTTAAATTGACACCAGATCCGGTGACCTTTGGGACATGGTTTGACCCCCTTAGAAAAGTGCTATCATCATGAAACGTTCAGATCACTTACAACTCAATAGATTCTACCTTCCTGTAACGTTTCAGCCTGATTGGACCTTGTTTTCACACAAATGAACCAAGAATGATGTGAAATTGTGCTTCGTGCAACATAATTCTGGGTGCCATTTACAAACCATAAGTGCTAATGACTCCATTCCTTTTTGTGGTTGTAGGGGCTGTTGATTGGAGTACATTAAAACAAACCTGATCTCTCTAGGACATTCAGAAGCCAAGTTATAAGCCCACAAATGTGTAACTGGACTACTTCTTTAAAGTGACACCAGGCCCGGTGACCTTTGGGACATGGTTTGACCCCCTATAGGAATGTGCGATCATCTTGAAACGTTCAGATCACTTACAACTCAATAGATTCTACCTTCTTGTAGCGTTTCAGCCTGATTGGACCTTGTTTTCACACAAATGGACCCAGAATGATGTGAAATTGTGATTCGTGCAACATAATTCTGGGTGCCATTTACAAACCATAAGTGCTAATGACTCCATTCCTTTTTGTGGTTGTAGGGGTTGTTGATTGGAGTACACTAAAACAAACCTGACCTCTCTAGGACATTCAGAAGCCAAGTTATAAGCCCACAAAGGTGTAACTGGACTACTTCTTTAAAGTGACACCAGGCCCGGTGACCTTTGGGACATGGTTTGACCCCCTATAGGAATGTGAGATCATCATGAAACGTTCAGATGACTTAAAACTCAATAGATTCTACCTTCTTGTAACGTTTCAGCCTGATTGGACCTTGTTTTCACACAAATGGACCCAGAATGATGTGAAATGTGCTTCGTGCAACATAATTCTGGGTGCCATTTACAAACCATAAGCGCTAATGACTCCATTCCTTTTTGTGGTTGTAGGGGCTGTTGATTGGAGTACACTAAAACAAACCTGATCTCTCTAGGACATTCAGAAGCCAAGTTATAAGCCCACAAATGTGTAACTGGACTACTTCTTTAAAGTGACACCAGGCCCGGTGACCTTTGGGACATGGTTTGACCCCCTATAGGAATGTGCGATCATCATGAAACGTTCAGATCACTTACAACTCAATAGATTCTACCTTCTTGTAACGTTTCAGCCTGATTGGACCTTGTTTTCACACAAATGGACCCAGAATGAAGTGAAATTGTGCTTCGTGCAACATAACTCTGGGTGCCATTTACAAACCATAAGTGCTAATAACTCCATTCCTTTTTGTGGTTGTAGGGGCTGTTGATTGGAGTACACTAAAACAAACCTGATATCTCTAGGACATTCAGAAGCCAAGTTATAAGCCCTCAAATGTGTAACTGGACTACTTCTTTAAATTGACACCAGATCCGGTGACCTTTGGGACATGGTTTGACCCCCTCAGGAAAGTGCTATCATCATGAAACGTTCAGATCACTTACAACTCAATAGATTCTACCTTCTTGTAACATTTCAGCCTGATTGGACCTTGTTTTCACACAAATGGACCCAGAATGATGTGAAATTGTGCTTCGTGCAACATAATTCTGGGTGCCATTTACAAACCATAAGTGCTAATGACTCCATTCCTTTTTGTGGTTGTAGGGGCTGTTGATTGGAGTACACTAAAAGACGCGCCCCGAGGAGTGTCTTGCCACATGTCAACAATGGGTCTTACTGAGGGCCTCCAGGAGAGAAGCCCAAGCAAGACGCGCCCCGAGGAGCTTCTTGCCACATGTCAGCACTCGGTCTGACTGAGCGCCTCCATGAGAGAGGCCAAAGCAAGACGCGCCCTGAGGAGCGTCTTGCTACGTGTCAAGACTGGGTCTGACTGAGCGCCTCCAGGAGAGAGGCCCAAGCAAGATGCGCCCCGAGGAGCGTCTTGCCACATGTCACCACTGGGTCTGACTGAGCGCCTCCAGGAGAGAGGGCCAAGCAAGACGCGCCCCGAGGAGCGTCTTGCCTTATGTCAGCAGTAGGTCTGACTGAGCGCCTCCAGGAGAGAGGCCCAAGCAAGACGCGCCCCGAGGAGCGTCTTGCGACATGTCACTACTCGGTCTAACTGAGCGCCTACAGGAGAGAGGTCCAAGCAAGACGCACCCCGAGGAGCGTCTTGCCACATGTCACTACTCGGTCTGACTGAGCGCCTCCAGGAGAGAGGCCCAAGCAAGACGTGCCCCGAGGAGCGTCTTGCCACATGTCAACAATGGGTCTGACTGAGGGCCTCCAGGAGAGAAGCCCAAGCAAGATGCGCCCCGAGGAGCGTCAGGCCACATGTCAACACTGGGTCTGACTGAGCCCCTCCAGGAGAGAGGCCCCAGCAAGACGCTCCCCGAGGAGCGTCTTGCCACATGTCAGCACTCGGTCTGACTGAGCGCCTCCAGGAGAGAGGCCCAAGCAAGAAGCGCCCCGAGGAGCTTCTTGCCACATGTCAACAATGGGTCTCACTGAGGGCCTCCAGGAGAGAAGCCCAAGCAAGACGCGCCCCGAGGAGCGTCTTGCCACATGTCAACACTGGGTCTAATTGAGCGCCTCCAGGAGAGAGGCCCAAGCAAGACACGCCCCGAGGAGCGTCTTGCCACATGTCACTACTCGGTCTGACTGAGCGCCTCAAGGAGAGAGGTCCAAGCAACACGTGCCCCGAGGAGCGTCTTGCCACATGTCAACAATGGGTCTGACTGAGGGCCTCCAGGAGAGAAGCCCAAGCAAGAAGCGCCCCGAGGAGCGTCTTGCCACATGTCAACACTGGGTCTGACTGAGCGCCTCCAGGAGAGAGGCCCAAGCAAGACACGCCCCGAGGAGCGTCTTGACACATGTCAACACTGGGTCTGACTGAGGGCCTCCATGAGAGAAGCCCAAGCAAGACGCGCCCCGAGGAGAGTCTTGCCACATGTCAACACCGGGTCTGACAGAGGGCATCCAGGAGAGAGGCCCAAGCAATACGCGCCCCGAGGAGCGTCTTGCCACATGTCAACAATGGGTCTGACTGAGGGCCTCCATGAGAGAAGCCCAAGCAAGACGCGCCCCGAGGAGTGTCTTGCCACATGTCAACACTGTGTCTGACTGAGCGCCTCCAGGAGAGAGGCCCAAGCAAGACGCGCCCCGAGGAGCATCTTGCAACGTGTCAACACTGGGTCTGACTTAGCGCCTCCAGGAGAGAGGCCCAAGCAAGATGCGCCTCGAGGAGCGTCTTGCCACGTGTCAACAATGGGTCTCACTGAGGGCCTCCAGGAGAGAAGCCCAAGCAAGACGCGCCCCGAGGAGCGTCTTGCCACATGTCAACACTGGGTCTAATTGAGCGCCTCCAGGAGAGGGGCCCAAGCAAGACATACCCCGAGGAGCGTCTTGCCACATGTCACTACTCGGTCTGACTGAGCGCCTCCAGGAGAGAGGTCCAAGCAACACGTGCCCCGAGGAGCGTCTTGCCACATGTCAACAATGGGTCTGACTGAGGGCCTCCAGGAGAGAAGCCCAAGCAAGAAGCGCCCCGAGGAGCGTCCTGCCACATGTCAACACTGGGTCTGACTGAGCGCCTCCAGGAGAGAGGCCCAAGCAAGACACGCCCCGAGGAGCGTCTTGACACATGTCAACACTGGGTCTGACTGAGGGCCTCCATGAGAGAAGCCCAAGCAAGACGCGCCCCGAGGAGAGTCTTGCCACATGTCAACACTGGGTCTGACAGAGGGCATCCAGGAGAGTGGCCCAAGCAATACGCGCCCCGAGGAGCGTCTTGCCACATGTCAACAATGGGTCTGACTGAGGGCCTCCAGGAGAGAAGCCAAAGCAAGACGCGCCCCGAGGAGCTTCTTTCCACATGTCAACAATGGGTCTTACTGAGGGCCTCCATTAGAGAAGCCCAAGCAAGTAGCGCCCCGAGGAGTGGCTTGCCACGTGTCAACACTGGGTCTGACTTAGCGCCTCCAGGAGAGAGGCCCAATTAAGATGCGCCTCGAGGAGCGTCTTGCCACGTGTCACCACTGGGTCTGACTGAGCTCCTCCAGGAGAGAGGCCCAAGCAAGACGCGCCCAGAGGAGCGTCTTGCCACGTGTCACCACTGGGTCTGATTGAGCACCTCCAGGAGAGAGGCCCCAGCAAGACGCGCCCCGAGGAGCGTCTTGCCACATGTCACCACTGGGTCTGACTGAGCGCCTCCAGGAGAGAGGCCCAAGCAAGACGCGCCCCGAGGAGCGTCTTGCCAAATGTCACTACTCGGTCTGACTGAGCGCCTCCAGGAGAGAGGCCCAAGCAAGACGTGCCCCGAGGAGCGTCTTGCCACATGTCAACAATGGGTCTGACTGAGGGCCTCCAGGAGAGAAGCCCAAGCAAGACGCGCCCAGAGGAGCGTCTTGCCACATGTCAACACTGGGTCTGACTGAGCGCCTCCAGGAGAGAGGCCCAAGCAAGACACGCCCCGAGGAGCGTCTTGACACATGTCAACACTGGGTCGGACTGAGGGCCTCCATGAGAGAAGCCCAAGCAAGACGCGCCCCGAGGAGAGTCTTGCCACATGTCAACACTCGGTCTGACAGAGGGCATTCAGGAGAGAGGCCCAAGCAATGAGCGCCCCGAGGAGCGTCTTGCCTTATGTCAGCACTCGGTCTTACTGAGCGCCTCCAGGAGAGAGGCCCCAGCAAGACGCGCCCCGAGGAGCGTCTTGCCTTATGTCAGCACTCGGTCTGACTGAGCGCCTCCAGGAGAGAGGCCCAAGCAAGACATACCCCGAGGAGCGTCTTGCCACATGTCACTACTCGGTCTGACTGAGCGCCTCCAGGAGAGAGGCCCAAGCAAGACGCGCCCCGAGGAGCGTCTTGCCACATGTCAACAATGGGTCTGACTGAGGGCCTCCAGGAGAGAGGCCCAAGCAAGACGCGCCCAGAGGAGCGTCTTGCCACGTGTCACCACTGGGTCTGATTGAGCACCTCCAGGAGAGAGGCCCCAGCAAGACGCGCCCCGAGGAGCGTCTTGCCTTATGTCAGCACTCGGTCTGACTGAGCGCCTCCAGGAGAGAGGACCAAGCAAGACGCGCCCCGAGGAGCGTCTTGCCAAATGTCACTACTCGGTCTAACTGAGCGCCTCCAGGAGAGAGGTCCAAGCAAGACGCGCCCCGAGGAGCGTCTTGCCACATGTCACTACTCGGTCTGACTGAGCGCCTCCAGGAGAGAGGCCCAAGCAAGACGCGCCCCGAGGAGCGTCTTGCCACATGTCAACAATGGGTCTGACTGAGGGCCTCCAGGAGAGAAGCCCAAGCAAGACGCGCCCAGAGGAGCGTCTTGCCACATGTCAACACTGGGTCTGACTGAGCGCCTCCAGGAGAGAGGCCCAAGCAAGACACGCCCCGAGGAGCATCTTGACACATGTCAACACTGGGTCGGACTGAGGGCCTCCATGAGAGAAGCCCAAGCAAGACGCGCCCCGAGGAGAGTCTTGCCACATGTCAACACTCGGTCTGACAGAGGGCATTCAGGAGAGAGGCCCAAGCAATACGCGCTCGAGGAGCGTCTTGCCACATGTCACCACTGGGTCTGAATGAGCGCCTCCAGGAGAGAGGCCCAACCAAGACGCGCCCCGAGGAGTGTCTTGCCACATGCCAACACTGGGTCTGACTGAGCGCCTCCAGGAGAGAGGCCCAAGCAAGACGCGCCCCGAGGAGCGTCTTGCCACGTGTCAACACTGGGTCTGACTGAGCGCCTCCAGGAGAGAGGCCCAAGCAAGACGCGCCCCGAGGAGCGTCTTTCCACGTGTCACCACTGGGTCTGACTGAGCGCCTCCAGGAGAGAGGCCCAAGCAAGACGCGCCCCGAGGAGCGTCTTGCCACATGTCAACACTGGGTCTGACTGAGCGCCTCCAGGAGAGAGGCCCAAGCAAGACGCGCCCCGAGGAGCGTCTTGCCACATGTCAACAATGGGTCTGACTGAGGGACTCCAGGAGAGAGGCCCAAGCAAGATGCGCCCGAAGGAGCGTCTTGCCACATGTCAACACTGGGTCTGACAGAGGGCCTCCAGGAGAGAGGCCCAAGCAAGACGCGCCCCGAGGAGCGTCTTGCCACGTGTCACCACTGGGTCTGACTGAGCTCCTCCAGGAGAGAGGCCCCAGCAAGACGCGCCCCAAGGAGCGTCTTGCCTTATGTCAGCACTCGGTCTGACTGAGCGCCTCCATTAGAGAGGCCCAAGCAAAAGGTGCCCCGAGGAGCGTCTTGCCACATGTCACTACTCGGTCTAACTGAGCGCCTCCAGGAGAGAGGTCCAAGCAAGACGCGCCCCGAGGAGCGTCTTGCCAAATGTCACTACTCGGTCTGACTGAGCACCTCCAGGAGGGAGGTCCAAGCAAGACGCGCCCCGAGGAGCATCTTGCCACATGTCACTACTCGGTCTGACTGAGCGCCTCCAGGAGAGAGGCCCAAGCAAGACGCGCCCAGAGGAGCGTCTTGCCACATGTCAACACTGGGTCAGACTGAGGAACTCCATGAGAGAAGCCCAAGCAAGACGCGCCCCGAGGAGAGTCTTGCCACATGTCAACAATCGGTCTGACAGAGGGCATTCAGGAGAGAGGCCCAAGCAATACGCGCCCCGAGGAGCGTCTTGCCACATGTCACCACTGGGTCTGAATGAGCGCCTCCAGGAGAGAGGCCCAACCAAGACGCGCCCCGGGGAGTGTCTTGCCACATGCCAACACTGGGTCTGACTGAGCGCCTCCAGGAGAGAGGCCCAAGCAAGACGCGCCCCGAGGAGCGTCTTGCCACGTGTCAACACTGGGTCTGACTGAGCGCCTCCAGGAGAGAGGCCCAAGCAAGACGCGCCCCGAGGAGCGTCTTGCCACAGTTGAACACTGGGTCTGACTGAGCGCCTCCAGGAGAGAGGCCCAAGCAAGACGCGCCCGGAGGAGCGTCTTGCAACATGTCAGCACTCGGTCTGACTGAGCGCCTCCAGGTGAGAGGCCCAAGCAAGACGCGCCCCGAGGAGCGTCTTGACACATATCTCCTCTGGGTCTGACTGAGCGCCTCCAGGAGAGAAGCCCAAGCAAGACGTGCCCCGACGAGCATCTTGCCACATGTCAACACTGGGTCTGACTGAGTGCCTCCATGAGAGAAGCCCCAGCAAGACGCGCCCCGAGGAGCATCTTGCCACATGTCAACACTGGGTCTGACTGAGCACCTCCAGGAGAGAGGCCCAAGCAAGAAGCGCCCCGAGGAGCGTCTTGCCACATGTCAACACTGGGTCTGACTGAGCGCCTCCAGGAGAGAGGCCCAAGCAAGACGCGCCCCGAGGAGCGTCTTGCCACATGTCACTACTCGGTCTGACTGAGCGCCTCCAGGAGAGAGGCCCAAGCAAGACAAGCCCCGAGGAGCGTCTTGACACATGTCACCACTGGGTCTGAATGAGCGCCTCCAGGAGAGAGGCCCAACCAAGACGCGCCCCGAGGAGTGTCTTGCCACATGCCAACACTGGGTCTGACTGAGCGCCTCCAGGAGAGAGGCCCAAGCAAGACGCGCCCCGAGGAGCGTCTTGCCATATGTCAACACTGGGTCTGACTGATCGCCTCCAGGAGAGAGGCCCAAGCAAGACACGCCCCGAGGAGCGTCTTGCCACATGTCAACACTGGGTCTGACTGAGCGCCTCCAGGAGAGAGGACCAAGCAAGACGCGCCCTAAGGAGCGTCTTGCCACATGTCAACAATGTGTCTGACTGAGGGCCTCCAGGAGAGAGGAACAAGCAAGATGCGCCCGAAGGAGCGTCTTGCCACATGTCAACACTGGGTCTGACAGAGGGCCTCCAGGAGAGAGGCCCAAGCAAGACGCGCCCTAAGGAGCGTCTTGCCACATGTCACCTCTGGTTCTGACTGAGCGCCTCCAGGAGAGAGGCCCAAGCAAGACGTGCCCCGAGGAGCGTCTTGTCACATGTCAACACTGGGTCTGTCTGAGCGCCTCCAGGAGAGAAGCCCAAGCAAGACGCGCCCCGAGGAGCGTCTTGCCACATGTCAACAATGGGTCTGACTGAGGGCCTCCAGGAGAGAGGCCCAAGCAAGACGCGCCCCGAAGAGCGTCTTGACACATGTCAACACTGGGTATGACTGAGGGCCTCCAGGAGAGAGGCCCAAGCAAGATGCGCCCGGAGGAGCGTCTTGCCACATGTCAACACTGGGTCTGACAGAGGGCCTCCAGGAGAGAGGCCCAAGCAAGACGCGCCCCGAGGAGCGTCTTTCCACAGGTCAGCACTCGGTCTGACTGAGCGCCTCCAGGAGAGAGGCCCAAGCAAGACGCGCCCAAAGGAGCGTCTTGCAACATGTCAACAATGGGTCTGACTGAGCGCCTCCAGGAGAGAGGCCCAAGCAACACGCGCCCCGAGGAGCGTCAGGCCACATGTCACTACTCAGTCTGACTGAGCGCCTCCAGGAGAGAGGCCAAAGCAAGACGCGCCCCGAGGAGCGTCTTGACACATGTCAACACTGGGTCTGACAGAGGGCCTCCATGAGAGAGGCCCAAGCAAGACGCGCCCCGAGGAGTGTCTTGCCACATGTCAACACTGGGTCTGACTGAGCGGCTCCAGGAGAGAGGCCCAAGCAAGACGCGCCCTGAGGAGCGTCTTGCTACGTGTCAAGACTGGGTCTGACTGAGCGCCTCCAGGAGAGAGGCCCAAGCAAGATGCGCCCCGAGGAGCGTCTTGCCACATGTCACCACTGGGTCTGACTGAGCGCCTCCAGGAGAGAGGGCCAAGCAAGACGTGCCCCGAGGAGCGTCTTGCCTTATGTCAGCAGTAGGTCTGACTGAGCGCCTCCAGGAGAGAGGCCCAAGCAAGATGCGCCCCGAGGAGCGTCTTGCGACATGTCACTACTCGGTCTAACTGAGCGCCTACAGGAGAGAGGTCCAAGCAAGACGCACCCCGAGGAGCGTCTTGCCACATGTCACTACTCGGTCTGACTGAGCGCCTCCAGGAGAGAGGCCCAAGCAAGACGTGCCCCGAGGAGCGTCTTGCCACATGTCAACAATGGGTCTGACTGAGGGCCTCCAGGAGAGAAGCCCAAGCAAGACGCGCCCCGAGGAGCGTCAGGCCACATGTCAACACTGGGTCTGACTGAGCCCCTCCAGGAGAGAGGCCCCAGCAAGACGCGCCCCGAGGAGCGTCTTGCCACATGTCAGCACTCGGTCTGACTGAGCGCCTCCAGGAGAGAGGCCCAAGCAAGAAGCGCCCCGAGGAGCTTCTTGCCACATGTCAACAATGGGTCTCACTGAGGGCCTCCAGGAGAGAAGCCCAAGCAAGAAGCGCCCCGAGGAGCGTCTTGCCACATGTCAACACTGGGTCTAATTGAGCGCCTCCAGGAGAGAGGCCCAAGCAAGACACGCCCCGAGGAGCGTCTTGCCACATGTCACTACTCGGTCTGACTGAGCGCCTCAAGGAGAGAGGTCCAAGCAACACGTGCCCCGAGGAGCGTCTTGCCACATGTCAACAATGGGTCTGACTGAGGGCCTCCAGGAGAGAAGCCCAAGCAAGAAGCGCCCCGAGGAGCGTCTTGCCACATGTCAACACTGGGTCTGACTGAGCGCCTCCAGGAGAGAGGCCCAAGCAAGACACGCCCCGAGGAGCGTCTTGACACATGTCAACACTGGGTCTGACTGAGGGCCTCCATGAGAGAAGCCCAAGCAAGACGCGCCCCGAGGAGAGTCTTGCCACATGTCAACACTGGGTCTGACAGAGGGCATCCAGGAGAGAGGCCCAAGCAATACGCGCCCCGAGGAGCGTCTTGCCACATGTCAACAATGGGTCTGACTGAGGGCCTCCAGGAGAGAAGCGAAAGCAAGACGCGCCCCGAGGAGCTTCTTTCCACATGTCAACAATGGGTCTTACTGAGGGCCTCCATGAGAGAAGCCCAAGCAAGACGCGCCCCGAGGAGTGTCTTGCCACATGTCAACACTGTGTCTGACTGAGCGCCTCCAGGAGAGAGGCCCAAGCAAGACGCGCCCCGAGGAGCGTCTTGCAACGTGTCAACACTGAGTCTGACTTAGCGCCTCCAGGAGAGAGGCCCAAGCAAGATGCGCCTCGAGGAGCGTCTTGCCACGTGTCAACAATGGGTCTCACTGAGGGCCTCCAGGAGAGAAGCCCAAGCAAGACGCGCCCCGAGGAGCGTCTTGCCACATGTCAACACTGGGTCTAATTGAGCGCCTCCAGGAGAGGGGCCCAAGCAAGACATACCCCGAGGAGCGTCTTGCCACATGTCACTACTCGGTCTGACTGAGCGCCTCCAGGAGAGAGGTCCAAGCAACACGTGCCCCGAGGAGCGTCTTGCCACATGTCAACAATGGGTCTGACTGAGGGCCTCCAGGAGAGAAGCCCAAGCAAGAAGCGCCCCGAGGAGCGTCCTGCCACATGTCAACACTGGGTCTGACTGAGCGCCTCCAGGAGAGAGGCCCAAGCAAGACACGCCCCGAGGAGCGTCTTGACACATGTCAACACTGGGTCTGACTGAGGGCCTCCATGAGAGAAGCCCAAGCAAGACGCGCCCCGAGGAGAGTCTTGCCACATGTCAACACTGGGTCTGACAGAGGGCATCCAGGAGAGTGGCCCAAGCAATACGCGCCCCGAGGAGCGTCTTGCCACATGTGAACAATGGGTCTGACTGAGGGCCTCCAGGAGAAAAGCCAAAGCAAGACGCGCCCCGAGGAGCTTCTTTCCACATGTCAACAGTGGGTCTTACTGAGGGCCTCCATTAGAGAAGCCCAAGCAAGTAGCGCCCCGAGGAGTGGCTTGCCACGTGTCAACACTGGGTCTGACTTAGCGCCTCCAGGAGAGAGGCCCAATTAAGATGCGCCTCGAGGAGCGTCTTGCCACGTGTCACCACTGGGTCTGACTGAGCTCCTCCAGGAGAGAGGCCCAAGCAAGACGCGCCCAGAGGAGCGTCTTGCCACGTGTCACCACTGGGTCTGATTGAGCACCTCCAGGAGAGAGGCCCCAGCAAGACGCGCCCCGAGGAGCGTCTTGCCACATGTCACCACTGGGTCTGACTGAGCGCCTCCAGGAGAGAGGCCCAAGCAAGACGCGCCCCGAGGAGCGTCTTGCCAAATGTCACTACTCGGTCTGACTGAGCGCCTCCAGGAGAGAGGCCCAAGCAAGACGTGCCCCGAGGAGCGTCTTGCCACATGTCAACAATGGGTCTGACTGAGGGCCTCCAGGAGAGAAGCCCAAGCAAGACGCGCCCAGAGGAGCGTCTTGCCACATGTCAACACTGGGTCTGACTGAGCGCCTCCAGGAGAGAGGCCCAAGCAAGACACGCCCCGAGGAGCGTCTTGACACATGTCAACACTGGGTCGGACTGAGGGCCTCCATGAGAGAAGCCCAAGCAAGACGCGCCCCGAGGAGAGTCTTGCCACATGTCAACACTCGGTCTGACAGAGGGCATTCAGGAGAGAGGCCCAAGCAATGAGCGCCCCGAGGAGCGTCTTGCCTTATGTCAGCACTCGGTCTTACTGAGCGCCTCCAGGAGAGAGGCCCCAGCAAGACGCGCCCCGAGGAGCCTCTTGCCTTATGTCAGCACTCGGTCTGACTGAGCGCCTCCATTAGAGAGGCCCAAGCAAAAGGTGCCCCGAGGAGCGTCTTGCCACATGTCACTACTCGGTCTAACTGAGCGCCTCCAGGAGAGAGGTCCAAGCAAGACGCGCCCCGAGGAGCGTCTTGCCAAATGTCACTACTCGGTCTGACTGAGCACCTCCAGGAGGGAGGTCCAAGCAAGACGCGCCCCGAGGAGCATCTTGCCACATGTCACTACTCGGTCTGACTGAGCGCCTCCAGGAGAGAGGCCCAAGCAAGACGCGCCCAGAGGAGCGTCTTGCCACATGTCAACACTGGGTCAGACTGAGGAACTCCATGAGAGAAGCCCAAGCAAGACGCGCCCCGAGGAGAGTCCTGCCACATGTCAACAATCGGTCTGACTGAGCGCCTCCAGGAGAGAGGCCCAAGCAAGACGCGCCCCGAGGAGCGTCTTGCCACATGTCACTACTCGGTCTGACTGAGCGCCTCCAGGAGAGAGGCCCAAGCAAGACACGCCCCGAGGAGCGTCTTGACACATGTCACCACTGGGTCTGAATGAGCGCCTCCAGGAGAGAGGCCCAACCAAGACGCGCCCCGAGGAGTGTCTTGCCACATGCCAACACTGGGTCTGACTGAGCGCCTCCAGGAGAGAGGCCCAAGCAAGACGCGCCCCGAGGAGCGTCTTGCCATATGTCAACACTGGGTCTGACTGATCGCCTCCAGGAGAGAGGCCCAAGCAAGACACGCCCCGAGGAGCGTCTTGCCACATGTCAACACTGGGTCTTACTGAGCGCCTCCAGGAGAGAGGCCCAAGCAAGACGCGCCCTAAGGAGCGTCTTGCCACATGTCAACAATGTGTCTGACTGAGGGCCTCCAGGAGAGAGGAACAAGCAAGATGCGCCCGAAGGAGCGTCTTGCCACATGTCAACACTGGGTCTGACAGAGGGCCTCCAGGAGAGAGGCCCAAGCAAGACGCGCCCCGAGGAGCGTCTTGCCACATGTCACCTCTGGTTCTGACTGAGCGCCTCCAGGAGAGAGGCCCATGCAAGACGTGCCCCGAGGAGCGTCTTGTCACATGTCAACACTGGGTCTGTCTGAGCGCCTCCAGGAGAGAAGCCCAAGCAAGACGCGCCCCGAGGAGCGTCTTGCCACATGTCAACAATGGGTCTGACTGAGGGCCTCCAGGAGAGAGGCCCAAGCAAGACGCGCCCCGAAGAGCGTCTTGACACATGTCAACACTGGGTATGACTGAGGGCCTCCAGGAGAGAGGCCCAAGCAAGATGCGCCCGGAGGAGCGTCTTGCCACATGTCAACACTGGGTCCGACAGAGGGCCTCCAGGAGAGAGGCCCAAGCAAGACGCGCCCCGAGGAGCGTCTTTCCACAGGTCAGCACTCGGTCTGACTGAGCGCCTCCAGGAGAGAGGCCCAAGCAAGACGCGCCCAAAGGAGCGTCTTGCAACATGTCAACAATGGGTCTGACTGAGCGCCTCCAGGAGAGAGGCCCAAGCAACACGCGCCCCGAGGAGCGTCAGGCCACATGTCACTACTCAGTCTGACTGAGCGCCTCCAGGAGAGAGGCCCAAGCAAGACGCGCCCCGAGGAGCGTCTTGCCACGTGTCAACACTGGGTCTGATTGAGGGCCTTCTGGAGAGAGGCCCAAGCAAGACGCGCCCCGAGGAGTGTCTTGCCACATGTCAACAATGGGTGTTACTGAGGGCCTCCAGGAGAGAAGCCCAAGCAACACGCGCCCCGAGGAGCTTCTTGCCACATGTCAGCACTCGGTCTGACTGAGCGCCTCCAGGAGAGAGGCCAAAGCAAGACGCGCCCCGAGGAGCGTCTTGACACATGTCAACACTGGGTCTGACAGAGGGCCTCCATGAGAGAGGCCCAAGCAAGACGCGCCCCGAGGAGTGTCTTGCCACATGTCAACACTGGGTCTGACTGAGCGGCTCCAGGAGAGAGGCCCAAGCAAGACGCGCCCTGAGGAGCGTCTTGCTACGTGTCAAGACTGGGTCTGACTGAGCGCCTCCAGGAGAGAGGCCCAAGCAAGATGCGCCCCGAGGAGCGTCTTGCCACATGTCACCACTGGGTCTGACTGAGCGCCTCCAGGAGAGAGGGCCAAGCAAGACGTGCCCCGAGGAGCGTCTTGCCTTATGTCAGCAGTAGGTCTGACTGAGCGCCTCCAGGAGAGAGGCCCAAGCAAGATGCGCCCCGAGGAGCGTCTTGCGACATGTCACTACTCGGTCTAACTGAGCGCCTACAGGAGAGAGGTCCAAGCAAGACGCACCCCGAGGAGCGTCTTGCCACATGTCACTACTCGGTCTGACTGAGCGCCTCCAGGAGAGAGGCCCAAGCAAGACGTGCCCCGAGGAGCGTCTTGCCACATGTCAACAATGGGTCTGACTGAGGGCCTCCAGGAGAGAAGCCCAAGCAAGACGCGCCCCGAGGAGCGTCAGGCCACATGTCAACACTGGGTCTGACTGAGCCCCTCCAGGAGAGAGGCCCCAGCAAGACGCGCCCCGAGGAGCGTCTTGCCACATGTCAGCACTCGGTCTGACTGAGCGCCTCCAGGAGAGAGGCCCAAGCAAGAAGCGCCCCGAGGAGCTTCTTGCCACATGTCAACAATGGGTCTCACTGAGGGCCTCCAGGAGAGAAGCCCAAGCAAGAAGCGCCCCGAGGAGCGTCTTGCCACATGTCAACACTGGGTCTAATTGAGCGCCTCCAGGAGAGAGGCCCAAGCAAGACACGCCCCGAGGAGCGTCTTGCCACATGTCACTACTCGGTCTGACTGAGCGCCTCAAGGAGAGAGGTCCAAGCAACACGTGCCCCGAGGAGCGTCTTGCCACATGTCAACAATGGGTCTGACTGAGGGCCTCCAGGAGAGAAGCCCAAGCAAGAAGCGCCCCGAGGAGCGTCTTGCCACATGTCAACACTGGGTCTGACTGAGCGCCTCCAGGAGAGAGGCCCAAGCAAGACACGCCCCGAGGAGCGTCTTGACACATGTCAACACTGGGTCTGACTGAGGGCCTCCATGAGAGAAGCCCAAGCAAGACGCGCCCCGAGGAGAGTCTTGCCACATGTCAACACTGGGTCTGACAGAGGGCATCCAGGAGAGAGGCCCAAGCAATACGCGCCCCGAGGAGCATCTTGCCACATGTCAACAATGGGTCTGACTGAGGGCCTCCAGGAGAGAAGCGAAAGCAAGACGCGCCCCGAGGAGCTTCTTTCCACATGTCAACAATGGGTCTTACTGAGGGCCTCCATGAGAGAAGCTCAAGCAAGACGCGCCCCGAGGAGTGTCTTGCCACATGTCAACACTGTGTCTGACTGAGCGCCTCCAGGAGAGAGGCCCAAGCAAGACGCGCCCCGAGGAGCGTCTTGCAACGTGTCAACACTGAGTCTGACTTAGCGCCTCCAGGAGAGAGGCCCAAGCAAGATGCGCCTCGAGGAGCGTCTTGCCACGTGTCAACAATGGGTCTCACTGAGGGCCTCCAGGAGAGAAGCCCAAGCAAGACGCGCCCCGAGGAGCGTCTTGCCACATGTCAACAATGGGTCTGACTGAGGGCCTCCAGGAGAGAAGCCCAAGCAAGAAGCGCCCCGAGGAGCGTCTTGCCACATGTCAACACTGGGTCTGACTGAGCGCCTCCAGGAGAGAGGCCCAAGCAAGACACGCCCCGAGGAGCGTCTTGACACATGTCAACACTGGGTCTGACTGAGGGCCTCCATGAGAGAAGCCCAAGCAAGACGCTCCCCGAGGAGAGTCTTGCCACATGTCAACACTGGGTCTGACAGAGGGCATCCAGGAGAGAGGCCCAAGCAATACGCGCCCCGAGGAGCGTCTTGCCACATGTCAACAATGGGTCTGACTGAGGGCCTCCAGGAGAGAAGCGAAAGCAAGACGCGCCCCGAGGAGCTTCTTTCCACATGTCAACAATGGGTCTTACTGAGGGCCTCCATGAGAGAAGCCCAAGCAAGACGCGCCCCGAGGAGTGTCTTGCCACATGTCAACACTGTGTCTGACTGAGCGCCTCCAGGAGAGAGGCCCAAGCAAGACGCGCCCCGAGGAGCGTCTTGCAACGTGTCAACACTGAGTCTGACTTAGCGCCTCCAGGAGAGAGGCCCAAGCAAGATGCGCCTCGAGGAGCGTCTTGCCACGTGTCAACAATGGGTCTCACTGAGGGCCTCCAGGAGAGAAGCCCAAGCAAGACGCGCCCCGAGGAGCGTCTTGCCACATGTCAACACTGGGTCTAATTGAGCGCCTCCAGGAGAGGGGCCCAAGCAAGACATACCCCGAGGAGCGTCTTGCCACATGTCACTACTCGGTCTGACTGAGCGCCTCCAGGAGAGAGGTCCAAGCAACACGTGCCCCGAGGAGCGTCTTGCCACATGTCAACAATGGGTCTGACTGAGGGCCTCCAGGAGAGAAGCCCAAGCAAGAAGCGCCCCGAGGAGCGTCCTGCCACATGTCAACACTGGGTCTGACTGAGCGCCTCCAGGAGAGAGGCCCAAGCAAGACACGCCCCGAGGAGCGTCTTGACACATGTCAACACTGGGTCTGACTGAGGGCCTCCATGAGAGAAGCCCAAGCAAGACGCGCCCCGAGGAGAGTCTTGCCACATGTCAACACTGGGTCTGACAGAGGGCATCCAGGAGAGTGGCCCAAGCAATACGCGCCCCGAGGAGCGTCTTGCCACATGTGAACAATGGGTCTGACTGAGGGCCTCCAGGAGAAAAGCCAAAGCAAGACGCGCCCCGAGGAGCTTCTTTCCACATGTCAACAGTGGGTCTTACTGAGGGCCTCCATTAGAGAAGCCCAAGCAAGTAGCGCCCCGAGGAGTGGCTTGCCACGTGTCAACACTGGGTCTGACTTAGCGCCTCCAGGAGAGAGGCCCAATTAAGATGCGCCTCGAGGAGCGTCTTGCCACGTGTCACCACTGGGTCTGACTGAGCTCCTCCAGGAGAGAGGCCCAAGCAAGACGCGCCCAGAGGAGCGTCTTGCCACGTGTCACCACTGGGTCTGATTGAGCACCTCCAGGAGAGAGGCCCCAGCAAGACGCGCCCCGAGGAGCGTCTTGCCACATGTCACCACTGGGTCTGACTGAGCGCCTCCAGGAGAGAGGCCCAAGCAAGACGCGCCCCGAGGAGCGTCTTGCCAAATGTCACTACTCGGTCTGACTGAGCGCCTCCAGGAGAGAGGCCCAAGCAAGACGTGCCCCGAGGAGCGTCTTGCCACATGTCAACAATGGGTCTGACTGAGGGCCTCCAGGAGAGAAGCCCAAGCAAGACGCGCCCAGAGGAGCGTCTTGCCACATGTCAACACTGGGTCTGACTGAGCGCCTCCAGGAGAGAGGCCCAAGCAAGACACGCCCCGAGGAGCGTCTTGACACATGTCAACACTGGGTCGGACTGAGGGCCTCCATGAGAGAAGCCCAAGCAAGACGCGCCCCGAGGAGAGTCTTGCCACATGTCAACACTCGGTCTGACAGAGGGCATTCAGGAGAGAGGCCCAAGCAATGAGCGCCCCGAGGAGCGTCTTGCCTTATGTCAGCACTCGGTCTTACTGAGCGCCTCCAGGAGAGAGGCCCCAGCAAGACGCGCCCCGAGGAGCCTCTTGCCTTATGTCAGCACTCGGTCTGACTGAGCGCCTCCATTAGAGAGGCCCAAGCAAAAGGTGCCCCGAGGAGCGTCTTGCCACATGTCACTACTCGGTCTAACTGAGCGCCTCCAGGAGAGAGGTCCAAGCAAGACGCGCCCCGAGGAGCGTCTTGCCAAATGTCACTACTCGGTCTGACTGAGCACCTCCAGGAGGGAGGTCCAAGCAAGACGCGCCCCGAGGAGCATCTTGCCACATGTCACTACTCGGTCTGACTGAGCGCCTCCAGGAGAGAGGCCCAAGCAAGACGCGCCCAGAGGAGCGTCTTGCCACATGTCAACACTGGGTCAGACTGAGGAACTCCATGAGAGAAGCCCAAGCAAGACGCGCCCCGAGGAGAGTCTTGCCACATGTCAACAATCGGTCTGACTGAGCGCCTGCAGGAGAGAGGCCCAAGCAAGACGCGCCCCGAGGAGCGTCTTGCCACATGTCACTACTCGGTCTGACTGAGCGCCTCCAGGAGAGAGGCCCAAGCAAGACACGCCCCGAGGAGCGTCTTGACACATGTCACCACTGGGTCTGAATGAGCGCCTCCAGGAGAGAGGCCCAACCAAGACGCGCCCCGAGGAGTGTCTTGCCACATGCCAACACTGGGTCTGACTGAGCGCCTCCAGGAGAGAGGCCCAAGCAAGACGCGCCCCGAGGAGCGTCTTGCCATATGTCAACACTGGGTCTGACTGATCGCCTCCAGGAGAGAGGCCCAAGCAAGACACGCCCCGAGGAGCGTCTTGCCACATGTCAACACTGGGTCTTACTGAGCGCCTCCAGGAGAGAGGCCCAAGCAAGACGCGCCCTAAGGAGCGTCTTGCCACATGTCAACAATGTGTCTGACTGAGGGCCTCCAGGAAAGAGGAACAAGCAAGATGCGCCCGAAGGAGCGTCTTGCCACATGTCAACACTGGGTCTGACAGAGGGCCTCCAGGAGAGAGGCCCAAGCAAGACGCGCCCCGAGGAGCGTCTTGCCACATGTCACCTCTGGTTCTGACTGAGCGCCTCCAGGAGAGAGGCCCATGCAAGACGTGCCCCGAGGAGCGTCTTGTCACATGTCAACACTGGGTCTGTCTGAGCGCCTCCAGGAGAGAAGCCCAAGCAAGACGCGCCCCGAGGAGCGTCTTGCCACATGTCAACAATGGGTCTGACTGAGGGCCTCCAGGAGAGAGGCCCAAGCAAGACGCGCCCCGAAGAGCGTCTTGACACATGTCAACACTGGGTATGACTGAGGGCCTCCAGGAGAGAGGCCCAAGCAAGATGCGCCCGGAGGAGCGTCTTGCCACATGTCAACACTGGGTCTGACAGAGGGCCTCCAGGAGAGAGGCCCAAGCAAGACGCGCCCCGAGGAGCGTCTTTCCACAGGTCAGCACTCGGTCTGACTGAGCGCCTCCAGGAGAGAGGCCCAAGCAAGACGCGCCCAAAGGAGCGTCTTGCAACATGTCAACAATGGGTCTGACTGAGCGCCTCCAGGAGAGAGGCCCAAGCAACACGCGCCCCGAGGAGCGTCAGGCCACATGTCACTACTCAGTCTGACTGAGCGCCTCCAGGAGAGAGGCCCAAGCAAGACGCGCCCCGAGGAGCGTCTTGCCACGTGTCAACACTGGGTCTGATTGAGGGCCTTCTGGAGAGAGGCCCAAGCAAGACGCGCCCCGAGGAGTGTCTTGCCACATGTCAACAATGGGTCTTACTGAGGGCCTCCAGGAGAGAAGCCCAAGCAACACGCGCCCCGAGGAGCTTCTTGCCACATGTCAGCACTCGGTCTGACTGAGCGCCTCCAGGAGAGAGGCCAAAGCAAGACGCGCCCCGAGGAGCGTCTTGACACATGTCAACACTGGGTCTGACAGAGGGCCTCCATGAGAGAGGCCCAAGCAAGACGCGCCCCGAGGAGTGTCTTGCCACATGTCAACACTGGGTCTGACTGAGCGGCTCCAGGAGAGAGGCCCAAGCAAGACGCGCCCTGAGGAGCGTCTTGCTACGTGTCAAGACTGGGTCTGACTGAGCGCCTCCAGGAGAGAGGCCCAAGCAAGATGCGCCCCGAGGAGCGTCTTGCCACATGTCACCACTGGGTCTGACTGAGCGCCTCCAGGAGAGAGGGCCAAGCAAGACGTGCCCCGAGGAGCGTCTTGCCTTATGTCAGCAGTAGGTCTGACTGAGCGCCTCCAGGAGATAGGCCCAAGCAAGATGCGCCCCGAGGAGCGTCTTGCGACATGTCACTACTCGGTCTAACTGAGCGCCTACAGGAGAGAGGTCCAAGCAAGACGCACCCCGAGGAGCGTCTTGCCACATGTCACTACTCGGTCTGACTGAGCGCCTCCAGGAGAGAGGCCCAAGCAAGACGTGCCCCGAGGAGCGTCTTGCCACATGTCAACAATGGGTCTGACTGAGGGCCTCCAGGAGAGAAGCCCAAGCAAGACGCGCCCCGAGGAGCGTCAGGCCACATGTCAACACTGGGTCTGACTGAGCCCCTCCAGGAGAGAGGCCCCAGCAAGACGCGCCCCGAGGAGCGTCTTGCCACATGTCAGCACTCGGTCTGACTGAGCGCCTCCAGGAGAGAGGCCCAAGCAAGAAGCGCCCCGAGGAGCTTCTTGCCACATGTCAACAATGGGTCTCACTGAGGGCCTCCAGGAGAGAAGCCCAAGCAAGAAGCGCCCCGAGGAGCGTCTTGCCACATGTCAACACTGGGTCTAATTGAGCGCCTCCAGGAGAGAGGCCCAAGCAAGACACGCCCCGAGGAGCGTCTTGCCACATGTCACTACTCGGTCTGACTGAGCGCCTCAAGGAGAGAGGTCCAAGCAACACGTGCCCCGAGGAGCGTCTTGCCACATGTCAACAATGGGTCTGACTGAGGGCCTCCAGGAGAGAAGCCCAAGCAAGAAGCGCCCCGAGGAGCGTCTTGCCACATGTCAACACTGGGTCTGACTGAGCGCCTCCAGGAGAGAGGCCCAAGCAAGACACGCCCCGAGGAGCGTCTTGACACATGTCAACACTGGGTCTGACTGAGGGCCTCCATGAGAGAAGCCCAAGCAAGACGCGCCCCGAGGAGAGTCTTGCCACATGTCAACACTGGGTCTGACAGAGGGCATCCAGGAGAGAGGCCCAAGCAATACGCGCCCCGAGGAGCATCTTGCCACATGTCAACAATGGGTCTGACTGAGGGCCTCCAGGAGAGAAGCGAAAGCAAGACGCGCCCCGAGGAGCTTCTTTCCACATGTCAACAATGGGTCTTACTGAGGGCCTCCATGAGAGAAGCCCAAGCAAGACGCGCCCCGAGGAGTGTCTTGCCACATGTCAACACTGTGTCTGACTGAGCGCCTCCAGGAGAGAGGCCCAAGCAAGACGCGCCCCGAGGAGCGTCTTGCAACGTGTCAACACTGAGTCTGACTTAGCGCCTCCAGGAGAGAGGCCCAAGCAAGATGCGCCTCGAGGAGCGTCTTGCCACGTGTCAACAATGGGTCTCACTGAGGGCCTCCAGGAGAGAAGCCCAAGCAAGACGCGCCCCGAGGAGCGTCTTGCCACATGTCAACACTGGGTCTAATTGAGCGCCTCCAGGAGAGGGGCCCAAGCAAGACATACCCCGAGGAGCGTCTTGCCACATGTCACTACTCGGTCTGACTGAGCGCCTCCAGGAGAGAGGTCCAAGCAACACGTGCCCCGAGGAGCGTCTTGCCACATGTCAACAATGGGTCTGACTGAGGGCCTCCAGGAGAGAAGCCCAAGCAAGAAGCGCCCCGAGGAGCGTCCTGCCACATGTCAACACTGGGTCTGACTGAGCGCCTCCAGGAGAGAGGCCCAAGCAAGACACGCCCCGAGGAGCGTCTTGACACATGTCAACACTGGGTCTGACTGAGGGCCTCCATGAGAGAAGCCCAAGCAAGACGCGCCCCGAGGAGAGTCTTGCCACATGTCAACACTGGGTCTGACAGAGGGCATCCAGGAGAGTGGCCCAAGCAATACGCGCCCCGAGGAGCGTCTTGCCACATGTGAACAATGGGTCTGACTGAGGGCCTCCAGGAGAAAAGCCAAAGCAAGACGCGCCCCGAGGAGCTTCTTTCCACATGTCAACAGTGGGTCTTACTGAGGGCCTCCATTAGAGAAGCCCAAGCAAGTAGCGCCCCGAGGAGTGGCTTGCCACGTGTCAACACTGGGTCTGACTTAGCGCCTCCAGGAGAGAGGCCCAATTAAGATGCGCCTCGAGGAGCGTCTTGCCACGTGTCACCACTGGGTCTGACTGAGCTCCTCCAGGAGAGAGGCCCAAGCAAGACGCGCCCAGAGGAGCGTCTTGCCACGTGTCACCACTGGGTCTGATTGAGCACCTCCAGGAGAGAGGCCCCAGCAAGACGCGCCCCGAGGAGCGTCTTGCCACATGTCACCACTGGGTCTGACTGAGCGCCTCCAGGAGAGAGGCCCAAGCAAGACGCGCCCCGAGGAGCGTCTTGCCAAATGTCACTACTCGGTCTGACTGAGCGCCTCCAGGAGAGAGGCCCAAGCAAGACGTGCCCCGAGGAGCGTCTTGCCACATGTCAACAATGGGTCTGACTGAGGGCCTCCAGGAGAGAAGCCCAAGCAAGATGCGCCCAGAGGAGCGTCTTGCCACATGTCAACACTGGGTCTGACTGAGCGCCTCCAGGAGAGAGGCCCAAGCAAGACACGCCCCGAGGAGCGTCTTGACACATGTCAACACTGGGTCGGACTGAGGGCCTCCATGAGAGAAGCCCAAGCAAGACGCGCCCCGAGGAGAGTCTTGCCACATGTCAACACTCGGTCTGACAGAGGGCATTCAGGAGAGAGGCCCAAGCAATGAGCGCCCCGAGGAGCGTCTTGCCTTATGTCAGCACTCGGTCTTACTGAGCGCCTCCAGGAGAGAGGCCCCAGCAAGACGCGCCCCGAGGAGCCTCTTGCCTTATGTCAGCACTCGGTCTGACTGAGCGCCTCCAGGAGAGAGGCCCAAGCAAGACATACCCCGAGGAGCGTCTTGCCACATGTCACTACTCGGTCTGACTGAGCGCCTCCAGGAGAGAGGCCCAAGCAAGACGCGCCCCGAGGAGCGTCTTGCCACATGTCAACAATGGGTCTGACTGAGGGCCTCCAGGAGAGAGGCCCAAGCAAGACGTGCCCCGAGGAGCGTCTTGCCACGTGTCACCACTGGGTCTGACTGAGCTCCTCCAGGAGAGAGGCCCAAGCAAGACGCGCCCAGAGGAGCGTCTTGCCACGTGTCACCACTGGGTCTGATTGAGCACCTCCAGGAGAGAGGCCCCAGCAAGACGCGCCCCGAGGAGCGTCTTGCCTTATGTCAGCACTCGGTCTGACTGAGCGCCTCCAGGAGAGAGGACCAAGCAAGACGCGCCCCGAGGAGCGTCTTGCCAAATGTCACTACTCGGTCTAACTGAGCGCCTCCAGGAGAGAGGTCCAAGCAAGACGCGCCCCGAGGAGCGTCTTGCCACATGTCACTACTCGGTCTGACTGAGCGCCTCCAGGAGAGAGGCCCAAGCAAGACGCGCCCCGAGGAGCGTCTTGCCACATGTCAACAATGGGTCTGACTGAGGGCCTCCAGGAGAGAAGCCCAAGCAAGACGCGCCCAGAGGAGCGTCTTGCCACATGTCAACACTGGGTCTGACTGAGCGCCTCCAGGAGAGAGGCCCAAGCAAGACACGCCCCGAGGAGCATCTTGACACATGTCAACACTGGGTCGGACTGAGGGCCTCCATGAGAGAAGCCCAAGCAAGACGCGCCCCGAGGAGAGTCTTGCCACATGTCAACACTCGGTCTGACAGAGGGCATTCAGGAGAGAGGCCCAAGCAATACGCGCCCCGAGGAGCGTCTTGCCACATGTCACCACTGGGTCTGAATGAGCGCCTCCAGGAGAGAGGCCCAACCAAGACGCGCCCCGAGGAGTGTCTTGCCACATGCCAACACTGGGTCTGACTGAGCGCCTCCAGGAGAGAGGCCCAACCAAGACGCGCCACGAGGAGCGTCTTGCCACGTGTCAACACTGGGTCTGACTGAGCGCCTCCAGGAGAGAGGCCCAAGCAAGACGCGCCCCGAGGAGCGTCTTTCCACGTGTCACCACTGGGTCTGACTGAGCGCCTCCAGGAGAGAGGCCCAAGCAAGACGCGCCCCGAGGAGCGTCTTGCCACATGTCAACACTGGGTCTGACTGAGCGCCTCCAGGAGAGAGGCCCAAGCAAGACGCGCCCCGAGGAGCGTCTTGCCACATGTCACCTCTGGTTCTGACTGAGCGCCTCCAGGAGAGAGGCCCAAGCAAGACGCTTCCCGAGGAGCGTCTTGTCACATGTCAACACTGGGTCTGTCTGAGCGCCTCCAGGAGAGATGCCCAAGCAAGACGTGCCCCGAGGAGCGTCTTGCCACATGTCAACAATGGGTCTGACTGAGGGACTCCAGGAGAGAGGCCCAAGCAAGATGCGCCCGAAGGAGCGTCTTGCCACATGTCAACACTGGGTCTGACAGAGGGCCTCCAGGAGAGAGGCCCAAGCAAGACGCGCCCCGAGGAGCGTCTTGCCACATGTCACCTCTGGTTCTGACTGAGCGCCTCCAGGAGAGAGGCCCAAGCAAGACGCTTCCCGAGGAGCGTCTTGTCACATGTCAACACTGGGTCTGTCTGAGCGCCTCCAGGAGAGAAGCCCAAGCAAGACGCGCCCCGAGGAGCGTCTTGACACATGTCAACACTGGGTCTGACAGAGGGCCTCCACGAGAGAGGCCCAAGCAAGACGCGCCCCGAGGAGTGTCGTGCCACATGTCACCACTGGGTCTGACTGAGCGCCTCCAGGAGAGAGGCCCAAGCAAGACGTGCCCCGAGGATCGTCAGGCCACATGTCACTACTCAGTCTGACTGAGCGCCTCCAGGAGAGAGGCCCAAGCAAGACGCGCCCCGAGGAGCGTCTTGCCACATGTCAACAATGGGTCTGACTGAGGGCCTCCAGGAGAGAAGCCCAAGCAACACGCGGCCCGAGGAGCGTCTTGCCACATGTCAGCACTCGGTCTGACTGAGCGCCTCCAGGAGAGAGGCCCAAGCAACACGCGCCCCGAGGAGCGTCAGGCCACATGTCACTACTCAGTCTGACTGAGCGCCTCCAGGAGAGAGGCCCAAGCAAGACGCGCCCCGAGGAGCGTCTTGCCACATGTCAACAATGGGTCTTACTGAGGGTCTCCAGGAGAGAAGCCCAAGCAAGACGCGCCCCGAGGAGCTTCTTGCCACATGTCAGCACTCGGTCTGACTGAGCGCCTCCAGGAGAGAGACCAAAGCAAGACGCGCCCCGAGGAGCGTCTTGACACATGTCAACACTGGGTCTGACATAGGGCCTCCATGAGAGAGGCCCAAGCAAGACGCGCCCCGAGGAGTGTCTTGCCACATGTCAACACTGGGTCTGACAGAGGGCCTCCAGGAGAGAGGCCCAAGCAAGATGCGCCCCGAGGATTGTCTTGCCACATGTCACCACTTGGTCTGACTGAGCGCCTCCAGGAGAGAGGCCCAAGCAACACGCGCCCCGAGGAGCGTCAGGCCACATGTCACTACTCAGTCTGACTGAGCGCCTCCAGGAGAGAGGCCCAAGCAAGACGCGCCCCGAGGAGCGTCTTGCCACGTGTCAACACTGGGTCTGATTGAGGGCCTTCTGGAGAGAGGCCCAAGCAAGAAGCGTCCCGAGGAGCGTCTTGCCACATGTCAACAATGGTTCTTACTGAGGGCCTCCGGGAGAGAAGTCCAAGCAAGACGCGCCCCGAGGAGCTTCTTGCCACATGTCAGCACTCGGTCTGACTGAGTGCCTCCAGGAGAGAGGCCAAAGCAAGACGCCCCCCGAGGAGCGTCTCTCCACATGTCAACACTGGGTCTGACTGAGTGCCTCCATGAGAGAGGCCCAAGCAAGAAGCTCCCCGAGGAGCGTCTTGCCAAATGTCACTACTCGGTCTGACGGAGCACCTCCAGGAGAGAGGCCCAAGCAAGACGTGCCCCGAGGAGCTTCTTGCCACATGTCAACAGTGGGTCTTACTGAGGGCCTCCATTAGAGAAGCCCAAGCAAGTAGCGCCCCGAGGAGTGGCTTGCCACGTGTCAACACTGGGTCTGACTTAGCGCCTCCAGGAGAGAGGCCCAATTAAGATGCGCCTCGAGGAGCGTCTTGCCACGTGTCACCACTGGGTCTGACTGAGCTCCTCCAGGAGAGAGGCCCAAGCAAGACGCGCCCAGAGGAGCGTCTTGCCACGTGTCACCACTGGGTCTGATTGAGCACCTCCAGGAGAGAGGCCCCAGCAAGACGCGCCCCGAGGAGCGTCTTGCCACATGTCACCACTGGGTCTGACTGAGCGCCTCCAGGAGAGAGGCCCAAGCAAGACGCGCCCCGAGGAGCGTCTTGCCAAATGTCACTACTCGGTCTGACTGAGCGCCTCCAGGAGAGAGGCCCAAGCAAGACGTGCCCCGAGGAGCGTCTTGCCACATGTCAACAATGGGTCTGACTGAGGGCCTCCAGGAGAGAAGCCCAAGCAAGACGCGCCCAGAGGAGCGTCTTGCCACATGTCAACACTGGGTCTGACTGAGCGCCTCCAGGAGAGAGGCCCAAGCAAGACACGCCCTGAGGAGCGTCTTGACACATGTCAACACTGGGTCGGACTGAGGGCCTCCATGAGAGAAGCCCAAGCAAGACGCGCCCCGAGGAGAGTCTTGCCACATGTCAACACTCGGTCTGACAGAGGGCATTCAGGAGAGAGGCCCAAGCAATGAGCGCCCCGAGGAGCCTCTTGCCTTATGTCAGCACTCGGTCTGACTGAGCGCCTCCAGGAGAGAGGCCCAAGCAAGACATACCCCGAGGAGCGTCTTGCCACATGTCACTACTCGGTCTGACTGAGCGCCTCCAGGAGAGAGGCCCAAGCAAGACGCGCCCCGAGGAGCGTCTTGCCACATGTCAACAATGGGTCTGACTGAGGGCCTCCAGGAGAGAGGCCCAAGCAAGACGTGCCCCGAGGAGCGTCTTGCCACGTGTCACCACTGGGTCTGACTGAGCTCCTCCAGGAGAGAGGCCCAAGCAAGACGCGCCCAGAGGAGCGTCTTGCCACGTGTCACCACTGGGTCTGATTGAGCACCTCCAGGAGAGAGGCCCCAGCAAGACGCGCCCCGAGGAGCGTCTTGCCTTATGTCAGCACTCGGTCTGACTGAGCGCCTCCAGGAGAGAGGACCAAGCAATACGCGCCCCGAGGAGCGTCTTGCCAAATGTCACTACTCGGTCTAACTGAGCGCCTCCAGGAGAGAGGTCCAAGCAAGACGCGCCCCGAGGAGCGTCTTGCCACATGTCACTACTCGGTCTGACTGAGCGCCTCCAGGAGAGAGGCCCAAGCAAGACGCGCCCCGAGGAGCGTCTTGCCACATGTCAACAATGGGTCTGACTGAGGGCCTCCAGGAGAGAAGCCCAAGCAAGACGCGCCCAGAGGAGCGTCTTGCCACATGTCAACACTGGGTCTGACTGAGCGCCTCCAGGAGAGAGGCCCAAGCAAGACACGCCCCGAGGAGCATCTTGACACATGTCAACACTGGGTCAGACTGAGGGCCTCCATGAGAGAAGCCCAAGCAAGACGCGCCCCGAGGAGAGTCTTGCCACATGTCAACACTCGGTCTGACAGAGGGCATTCAGGAGAGAGGCCCAAGCAATACGCGCCCCGAGGAGCGTCTTGCCACATGTCACCACTGGGTCTGAATGAGCGCCTCCAGGAGAGAGGCCCAACCAAGACGCGCCCCGAGGAGTGTCTTGCCACATGCCAACACTGGGTCTGACTGAGCGCCTCCAGGAGAGAGGCCCAAGCAAGACGCGCCCCGAGGAGCGTCTTTCCACGTGTAACCACTGGGTCTGACTGAGCGCCTCCAGGAGAGAGGCCCAAGCAAGACGCGCCCCGAGGAGCGTCTTGCCACATGTCAACACTGGGTCTGACTGAGCGCCTCCAGGAGAGAGGCCCAAGCAAGACGCGCCCCGAGGAGCGTCTTGCCACATGTCAACAATGGGTCTGACTGAGGGACTCCAGGAGAGAGGCCCAAGCAAGATGCGCCCGAAGGAGCGTCTTGCCACATGTCAACACTGGGTCTGACAGAGGGCCTCCAGGAGAGAGGCCCAAGCAAGACGCGCCCCGAGGAGCGTCTTGCCACATGTCACCTCTGGTTCTGACTGAGCGCCTCCAGGAGAGAGGCCCAAGCAAGACGCTTCCCGAGGAGCGTCTTGTCACATGTCAACACTGGGTCTGTCTGAGCGCCTCCAGGAGAGAAGCCCAAGCAAGACGCGCCCCGAGGAGCGTCTTGACACATGTCAACACTGGGTCTGACAGAGGGCCTCCACGAGAGAGGCCCAAGCAAGACGCGCCCCGAGGAGTGTCGTGCCACATGTCACCACTGGGTCTGACTGAGCGCCTCCAGGAGAGAGGCCAAAGCAAGACGTGCCCCGAGGATCGTCAGGCCACATGTCACTACTCAGTCTGACTGAGCGCCTCCAGGAGAGAGGCCCAAGCAAGACGCGCCCCGAGGAGCGTCTTGCCACATGTCAACAATGGGTCTGACTGAGGGCCTCCAGGAGAGAAGCACAAGCAACACGCGGCCCGAGGAGCGTCTTGCCACATGTCAGCACTCGGTCTGACTGAGCGCCTCCAGGAGAGAGGCCCAAGCAACACGCGCCCCGAGGAGCGTCAGGCCACATGTCACTACTCAGTCTGACTGAGCGCCTCCAGGAGAGAGGCCCAAGCAAGACGCGCCCCGAGGAGCGTCTTGCCACATGTCAACAATGGGTCTTACTGAGGGTCTCCAGGAGAGAAGCCCAAGCAAGACGCGCCCCGAGGAGCTTCTTGCCACATGTCAGCACTCGGTCTGACTGAGCGCCTCCAGGAGAGAGACCAAAGCAAGACGCGCCCCGAGGAGCGTCTTGACACATGTCAACACTGGGTCTGACAGAGGGCCTCCATGAGAGAGGCCCAAGCAAGACGCGCCCTGAGGAGTGTCTTGCCACATGTCAACACTGGGTCTGACAGAGGGCCTCCAGGAGAGAGGCCCAAGCAAGATGCGCCCCGAGGATTGTCTTGCCACATGTCACCACTTGGTCTGACTGAGCGCCTCCAGGAGAGAGGCCCAAGCAACACGCGCCCCGAGGAGCGTCAGGCCACATGTCACTACTCAGTCTGACTGAGCGCCTCCAGGAGAGAGGCCCAAGCAAGACGCGCCCCGAGGAGCGTCTTGCCACGTGTCAACACTGGGTCTGATTGAGGGCCTTCTGGAGAGAGGCCCAAGCAAGACGCGTCCCGAGGAGCGTCTTGCCACATGTCAACAATGGTTCTTACTGAGGGCCTCCGGGAGAGAAGTCCAAGCAAGACGCGCCCCGAGGAGCTTCTTGCCACATGTCAGCACTCGGTCTGACTGAGTGCCTCCAGGAGAGAGGCCAAAGCAAGACGCCCCCCGAGGAGCGTCTCTCCACATGTCAACACTGGGTCTGACTGAGTGCCTCCATGAGAGAGGCCCAAGCAAGAAGCTCCCCGAGGAGCGTCTTGCCAAATGTCACTACTCGGTCTTACTGAGCGCCTCAGGGAGAGAGGTCCAAGCAAGAAACGCCCCGAGGAGCGTCTCTCCACATGTCAACACTGGGTCTGACTGAGTGCCTCCATGAGAGAAGCCCCAGCAAGACGCGCCCAGAGGAGCGTCTTGCCACATGTCACTACTCGGTCTGTTTGAGCGCCTCCAGGAGAGAGGCCCAAGCAAGACGTGCCCCGAGGAGCGTCTTGCCACATGTCAACAATGGGTCTGACTGAGGGCCTCCAGGAGAGAAGCCCAAGCAAGACGCGCCCCGAGGAGCGTCTTGCCACATGTCAACACTGGGTCTGACTGAGCGCCTCCAGGAGAGAGGCCCAAGCAAGACACGCCCCGAGGAGCGTCTTGACACATGTCAACACTGGGTCTGACTGAGGGCCTCCATGAGAGAAGCCCAAGCAAGACGCGCCCCGAGGAGAGTCTTGCCACATGTCAACACTCGGTCTGACAGAGGGCATCCAGGAGAGAGGCCCAAGCAATATGCGCCCCGAGGAGCGTCTTGCCACTTAAACCCACAACCTAGCTCTGAGGACAGAGGGACTTTATTTAAATTAGTACTTAATGGAAACGATACATAATGATACATAAGAGCCATGTCACACATTCAGCCTAGGAATAGTAGCATTGTGCACTATTAAAAATATACACATCAATTGCTCGAATCCCATTGTTGCAAAGTAAAACTCTAATAAAACTCTAGTCTGACATTAACAGAGAAGACTTAGTGTATGTACTACAAATACAGCATTAGGATTTAGAGTGGACCGTGCACCTTGTGAACCATCAGAGGCTTATGACGCAACATATCTTCCAGTTGCTATTAGACAAGTTATAATTCTCGACCATTTTTCGGAACTGGTTTCTTGGGTCCGTGAGTAAATGCCATTAGTCCTTAATGGAAACGATACATAATGATACATAAGAGCCATGTCGTACATTCAGCCTAGGAATAGTAGCATTGTGCACTATTAAAAATATACACATCAATTGCTCGAATCCGACTGAGGGCCTCCAGGAGAGAGGCCCAAGCAAGATGCGCCCGGAGGAGCATCTTGCCACATGTCAACACTGGGTCTGACATAGGGCCTCCAGGAGAGAGGCCCAAGCAAGACGCGCCCCGAGGAGCGTCTTTCCACATGTCAGCACTCGGTCTGACTGAGCGCCTCCAGGAGAGAGGCCCAAGCAAGACGTGCCCAAAGGAGCGTCTTGCAACATGTCAACAATGGGTCTGACTGAGCGCCTCCAGGAGAGAGGCCCAAGCAACACGCGCCCCGAGGAGCGTCAGGCCACATGTCACTACTCAGTCTGACTGAGCATCTCCAGGAGAGAGGCCCAAGCAAGACGCGCCCCGAGGAGCGTCTTGCCACGTGTCAACACTGGGTCTGATTGAGGGCCTTCTGGAGAGAGGCCCAAGCAAGACGCGCCCCGAGGAGCGTCTTGCCACATGTCAACAATGGGTCTTACTGAGGGCCTCCAGGAGAGAAGCCCAAGCAACACGCGCCCCGAGGAACTTCTTGCCACATGTCAGCACTCGGTCTGACAGAGCGCCTCCAGGAGAGAGGCCAAAGCAAGACGCGCCCCGAGGAGCGTCTTGACACATGTCAACACTGGGTCTGACAGAGGGCCTCCATGAGAGAGGCCCAAGCAAGACGCGCCCCGAGGAGTGTCTTGCCACATGTCAACACTGGGTCTGAATGAGCGGCTCCAGGAGAGAGGCCTAAGCAAGACGCGCCCCGAGGAGCGCCTTGCCACGTGTCAACACTGGGTCTGACTGAGCGCCTCCAGGAGAGAGGCCCAAGCAAGATGCGCCCCGAGGAGCGTCTTGCCACATGTCACCACTGGGTCTGACTGAGCGCCTCCAGGAGAGAGGCCCAAGCAAGACGTGCCCCGAGGAGCGTCTTGCCACATGTCAACAATGGGTCTGACTGAGGGCCTCCATTAGAGAAGCCCAAGCAAGACGCGCCCCGAGGAGCGTCAGGCCACATGTCAACACTGGGTCTTACTGAGCGCCTCCAGGAGAGAGGCACAAGCAAGACGCGCCCCGAGGAGCGTCTTGCCACATGTCAGCACTCGGTCTGACTGAGCGCCTCCAGGAGAGAGGCCCAAGCAAGAAGCGCCCCGAGGAGCTTCTTGCCACATGTCAACAATGGGTCTCACTGAGGGCCTCCAGGAGAGAAGCCCAAGCAAGACGCGCCCCGAGGAGCGTCTTGCCACATGTCACTACTCGGTCTGACTGAGCGCCTCCAGGAGAGAGGTCCAAGCAACATGTGCCCCGAGGAGCGTCTTGCCACAGGTCAACAATGGGTCTGACTGAGGGCCTCCAGGAGAGAGGCCCAAGCAAGACACGCCCCGAGGAGCGTCTTGACACATGTCAACACTGGGTCTGACTGAGGGCCTCCATGAGAGAAGCCCAAGCAAGACGCGCCCCGAGGAGAGTCTTGCCACATGTCAACACTGGGTCTGACAGAGGGCATCCAGGAGAGAGGCCCAAGCAATACGCGCCCCGAGGAGCGTCTTGCCACATGTCAACAATGGGTCTGACTGAGGGCCTCCAGGAGAGAAGCCAAAGCAAGACGCGCCCCGAGGAGCTTCTTTCCACATGTCAACAATGGGTCTTACTGAGGGCCTCCATGAGAGAAGCCCAAGCAAGACGCGCCCCGAGGAGTGTCTTGCCACATGTCAACACTGTGTCTGACTGAGCGCCTCCAGGAGAGAGGCCCAAGCAAGAAGCGCCCCGAGGAGCTTCTTGCCACATGTCAACAATGGGTCTCACTGAGGGCCTCCAGGAGAGAAGCCCAAGCAAGACGCGCCCCGAGGAGCGTCTTGCCACATGTCACTACTCGGTCTGACTGAGCGCCTCCAGGAGAGAGGTCCAAGCAACACGTGCCCCGAGGAGCGTCTTGCCACAGGTCAACAATGGGTCTGACTGAGGGCCTCCAGGAGAGAAGCCCAAGCAAGAAGCGCCCCGGGAAGCGTCTTGCCACATGTCAACACTGGGTCTGACTGAGCGCCTCCAGGAGAGAGGCCCAAGCAAGACACGCCCCGAGGAGCGTCTTGACACATGTCAACACTGGGTCTGACTGAGGGCCTCCATGAGAGAAGCCCAAGCAAGACGCGCCCCGAGGAGAGTCTTGCCACATGTCAACACTGGGTCTGACTGAGCGCCTCCAGGAGAGAGGCCCAAGCAAGACGTTCCCCGAGGAGCGTCTTGCCACATGTCAACAATGGGTCTGACTGAGGGCCTCCAGGAGAGAAGCCCAAGCAAGACGCGCCCAGAGGAGCGTCTTGCCACATGTCAACACTGGGTCTGACTGAGCGCCTCCAGGAGAGAGGCCCAAGCAAGACACGCCCCGAGGAGCGTCTTGACACATGTCAACACTGGGTCGGACTGAGGGCCTCCTTGAGAGAAGCCCAAGCAAGACGCGCCCCGAGGAGAGTCTTGCCACATGTCAACACTCAGTCTGACAGAGGGCATTCAGGAGAGAGGCCCAAGCAATGAGCGCCCCGAGGAGCGTCTTGCCTTATGTCAGCACTCGGTCTTACTGAGCGCCTCCAGGAGAGAGGCCCAAGCAAGACGCGCCCCGAGGAGCGTCTTGCCACATGTCAACAATGGGTTTGACTGAGGGCCTCCAGGATAGGGCCCAAGCAAGATGCGCCCGGAGGAGCGTCTTGCCACATGTCAACACTGGGTCTGACAGAGGGCCTCCAGGAGAGAGGCCCAAGCAAGATGCGCCCCGAGGAGCGTCTTGCCACATGTCACCTCTGGTTCTGACTGAGCGCCTCCAGGAGAGAGGCCCAAGCAAGACGCGCCCCGAGGAGCGTCTTGTCACATGTCAACACTGGGTCTGTCTGAGCGCCTCCAGGAGAGAAGCCCAAGCAAGACGCGCCCCGAGGAGCGTCTTGCCACATGTCACCAATGGGTCTGACTGAGGGCCTCCAGGAGAGAAGCCCAAGCAAGACGCGCCCCGAGGAGCGTCTTGACACATGTCAACACTGGGTCTGACAGAGGGCCTCCAGGAGAGAGGCCCAAGCATGACGCGCCCCGAGGAGTGTCTTGCCACATGTAACCACTGGGTCTGACTGAGCGCCTCCAGGAGAGAGGCCCAAGCAAGACGCGCCCCGAGGAGCGTCAGGCCACATGTCACTACTCGGTCTGACTGAGCGCCTCCAGGAGAGAGGCCCAAGCAAGACGCGCCCCGAGGAGCGTCTTGCCACATGTCAACAATGGGTCTGACTGAGGGCCTCCAGGAGAGAGTCCCAAGCAAGATGCGCCCGGAGGAGCGTCTTGCCACATGTCAACACTGGGTCTGACAGAGGGCCTCCAGGAGAGAGGCCCAAGCAAGACGTGCCCCGAGGAGCGTCTTGCCACATGTCACCTCTGGTTCTGACTGAGCGCCTCCAGGAGAGAGGCCCAAGCAAGACGTGCCCCGAGGAGCGTCTTGTCACATGTCAACACTGGGTCTTTCTGAGCGCCTCCAGGAGAGAAGCCCAAGCAAGACGCGCCCCGAGGAGTGTCTTGCCAAATGTCAGCACTCGGTCTGACTGAGTGCCTCCAGGAGAGAGGCCCAAGCAAGACGCGCCCCGAGGAGCGTCTTGCCACATGTCAACAATGGGTCTGACTGAGGGCCTCCAGGAGAGAAGCCCAAGCAACACGCGGCCCGAGGAGCGTCATGCCACATGTCAGCACTCGGTCTGACTGAGCGCCTCCAGGAGAGAGGCCAAAGCAAGACGCGCCCCGAGGAGCGTCTTGACACATGTCAACACTGGGTCTGACAGAGGGCCTCCATGAGAGAGGCCCAAGCAAGACGCGCCCCGAGGAGTGTCTTGCCACATGTCAACACTGGGTCTGACAGAGGGCCTCCAGGAGAGAGGCCCAAGCAAGACGCGCCCCGAGAAGTGTCTTGACACATGTCACCACTTGGTCTGACTGAGCGCCTCCAGGAGAGAGGCCCAAGCAACACGCGCCCCGAGGAGAGTCAGACCACATGTCACTACTCATTCTGACTGAGCGCCTCCAGGAGAGAGGCCCAAGCAAGACGCGCCCCGAGGAGCGTCTTGCCACGTGTCAACACTGGGTCTGATTGAGGGCCTTCTGGAGAGAGGCCCAAGCAAGACGCGCCCCGAGGAGCGTCTTGCCACATGTCACCACTTGGTCTGACTGAGCGCCTCCAGGAGAGAGGCCCAAGCAACACGCGCCCCGAGGAGCGTCAGGCCACATGTCACTACTCAGTCTGACTGAGCGCCTCCTGGAGAGAGGCCCAAGCAAGACGCGCCCCGAGGAGCGTCTTGCCACATGTCAACAATGGGTCTTACTGAGGGCCTCCAGGAGAGAAGCCCAAGCAAGACGCACCCCGAGGAGCTTCTTGCCACATGTCAGCACTCGGTCTGAATGAGCGCCTCCAGGAGAGAGGCCAAAGCAAGACGCGCCCCGAGGAGCATCTTGACACATGTCAACACTGGGTCTGACAGAGGGCCTCCATGAGAGAGGCCCAAGCAAGACGCGCCCCGAGGAGCGTCTTGCCACGTGTCAACACTGGGTCTGACTGAGCGCCTCCAGGAGAGAGCCCCAAGCAAGACGCGCCCCGAGGAGCGTCTTTCCACATGTCAACACTGGGTCTGACTGAGCGCCTCCAGGAGAGAGGCCCAAGCAAGACGCGCCCCGAGGAGCGTCTTGCCACATGTCAGCACTGGGTCTGACTGAGTGCCTCCAGGAGAGAGGCCCCAGCAAGACGCGCCCCGAGGAGCGTCTTGCCTTATGTCAGCACTCGGTCTGACTGAGCGCCTCCAGGAGAGAGGCCCAAGCAAGACGCGCCCCGAGGAGCGTCTTGCCACATGTCAACAATGGGTCTGACTGAGGGCCTCCAGGAGAGAGGCCCAAGCAAGATGCGCCCGGAGGAGCGTCTTGCCACATGTCAACACTGGGTCTGACAGAGGGCCTCCAGGAGAGAGGCCCAAGCAAGACGCGCCCCGAGGAGCGTCTTGCCACATGTCACCTCTGGTTCTGACTGAGCTTCTCCAGGAGAGAGGCCCAAGCAAGACGCTCCCCGAGGAGCGTCTTGTCATATGTCAACACTGGGTCTGTCTGAGCGCCTCCAGGAGAGAAGCCCAAGCAAGACGCGCCCCGAGTAGCGTCTTGCCACATGTCAACAATGGGTCTGACTGAGGGCCTCCAGGAGAGAAGCCCAAGCAAGACGCGCCCCGAGGAGCGTCTTGACACATGTCAACACTGGGTCTGACAGAGGGCCTCCAGGAGAGAGGCCCAAGCAAGAAGCGCCCCGAGGAGTGTCTTGCCACATGTCACCACTGGGTCTGACTGAGCGCCTCCAGGAGAGAGGCCCAAGCAAGACGCGCCCCGAGGAGCGTCAGGCCACATGTCACTACTCAGTCTGACTGAGCGCCTCCAGCAGAGAGGCCCAAGCAAGACGCGCCCCGAGGAGCGTCTTGCCACATGTCAGCACTGGGTCTTACTGAGCGCCTCCAGGAGAGAGGCCCCAGCAAGACGCGCCCCGAGGAGAGTCTTGCCACATGTCAACACTCGGTCTGACAGAGGGCATTCAGGAGAGAGGCCCAAGCAAGACACGCCCCGAGGAGCGTCTTGACACATGTCAACACTGGGTCGGACTGAGGGCCTCCATGAGAGAATTCCAAGCAAGACGCGCCCCAAGGAGAGTCTTGCCACATGTCAACACTCGGTCTGACAGAGGGCATTCAGGAGAGAGGCCGAAGCAATACGCGCCCCGAGGAGCGTCTTGCCACATGTCACCACTGGGTCTGAATGAGCGCCTCCAGGAGAGAGGCCCAACCAAGACGCGCCCCGAGGAGCGTCTTGCCACGTGTCAACACTGGGTCTGACTGAGCGCCTCCAGGAGAGAGGCCCAAGCAAGACGCGCCCCGAGGAGCGTCTTGCCACATGTCAACACTGGGTCTGACTGAGCGCCTCCAGGAGAGAGGCCCAAGCAAGACGCGCCCAGAGGAGCGTCTTGCCTTATGTCAGCACTCGGTCTGACTAAGCGCCTCCAGGAGAGAGGCCCAAGCAAGACGCGCCCCGAGGAGCGTCTTGCCACATGTCACCTCTGGTTCTGACTGAGCTTCTCCAGGAGAGAGGCCCAAGCAAGACGCGCCCCGAGGAGCATCTTGTCATATGTCAACACTGGGTCTGTCTGAGCGCCTCCAGGAGAGAAGCCCAAGCAAGACGCGCCCCGAGGAGCGTCTTGCTACATGTCAACAATGGGTCTGAATGAGGGCCTCCAGGAGAGAAGCCCAAGCAAGACGCGCCCCGAGGAGCGTCTTGACACATGTCAACACTGGGTCTGACAGAGGGCCTCCAGGAGAGAGGCCCAAGCAAGACGCGCCCCGAGGAGTGTATTGCCACATGTCACCACTGGGTCTGACTGAGCGCCTCCAGGAGAGAGGCCCAAGCAAGACGCGCCCCGAGGAGCGTCAGGCCACATGTCACTACTCAGTCTGACTGAGCGCCTCCAGGAGAGAGGCCCAAGCAAGACGCGCCCCGAGGAGCGTCTTGCCACATGTCAGCACTGGGTCTGACTGAGCGGCTCCAGGAGAGAGGCCCCAGCAAGACGCGCCCCGAGGAGAGTCTTGCCACATGACAACACTCGGTCTGACAGAGGGCATTCAGGAGAGAGGTCCAAGCGATACGCGCCCCGAGGAGCGTCTTGCCACATGTCACCACTGGGTCTGAATGAGCGCCTCCAGGAGAGAGGCCCAACCAAGACGCGCCCCGAGGAGTGTCTTGCCACATGCTAACACTGGGTCTGACTGAGCGCCTCCAGGAGAGAGGCCCAAGCAAGAAGCGCCCCGAGGAGCGTCTTGCCACGTGTCAACACTGGGTCTGACAGAGGGCATTCAGGAGAGAGGCCCAAGCAATACGCGCCCCGAGGAGCGTCTTGCCACATGTCACCACTGGGTCTGAATGAGCGCCTCCAGGAGAGAGGCCCAACCAAGACGCGCCCCGAGGAGTGTCTTGCCACATGCCAACACTGGGTCTGACTGAGCAACTCCAGGAGAGAGGCCCAAGCAAGACACGCCCCGAGGAGCGTCTTGACACATGTCAACACTGGGTCGGACTGAGGGCCTCCTTGAGAGAAGCCCAAGCAAGACGCGCCCAGAGGAGCGTCTTGCCACGTGTCACCACTGGGTCTGATTGAGCACCTCCAGGAGAGAGGCCCCAGCAAGACGTGCCCCGAGGAGCGTCTTGCCTTATGTCAGCACTCGGTCTGACTGAGCGCCTCCAGGAGAGAGGACCAAGCAAGACGCGCCCCGAGGAGCGTCTTGCCAAATGTCACTACTCGGTCTAACTGAGCGCCTCCAGGAGAGAGGTCCAAGCAAGACGCGCCCCGAGGAGCGTCTTGCCACATGTCACTACTCGGTCTGACTGAGCGCCTCCAGGAGAGAGGCCCAAGCAAGACGCGCCCCGAGGAGCGTCTTGCCACATGTCAACAATGGGTCTGACTGAGGGCCTCCAGGAGAGAAGCCCAAGCAAGACGCGCCCAGAGGAGCGTCTTGCCACATGTCAACACTGGGTCTGACTGAGCGCCTCCAGGAGAGAGGCCCAAGCAAGACACGCCCCGAGGAGCATCTTGACACATGTCAACACTGGGTCGGACTGAGGGCCTCCATGAGAGAAGCCCAAGCAAGACGCGCCCCGAGGAGAGTCTTGCCACATGTCAACACTCGGTCTGACAGAGGGCATTCAGGAGAGAGGCCCAAGCAATACGCGCCCCGAGGAGCGTCTTGCCACATGTCACCACTGGGTCTGAATGAGCGCCTCCAGGAGAGAGGCCCAACCAAGACGCGCCCCGAGGAGTGTCTTGCCACATGCCAACACTGGGTCTGACTGAGCGCCTCCAGGAGAGAGGCCCAAGCAAGACGCGCCACGAGGAGCGTCTTGCCACGTGTCAACACTGGGTCTGACTGAGCGCCTCCAGGAGAGAGGCCCAAGCAACACGCGGCCCGAGGAGCGTCATGCCACATGTCAGCACTCGGTCTGACTGAGCGCCTCCAGGAGAGAGGCCAAAGCAAGACGCGCCCCGAGGAGCGTCTTGACACATGTCAACACTGGGTCTGACAGAGGGCCTCCATGAGAGAGGCCCAAGCAAGACGCGCCCCGAGGAGTGTCTTGCCACATGTCAACACTGGGTCTGACAGAGGGCCTCCAGGAGAGAGGCCCAAGCAAGACGCGCCCCGAGAAGTGTCTTGACACATGTCACCACTTGGTCTGACTGAGCGCCTCCAGGAGAGAGGCCCAAGCAACACGCGCCCCGAGGAGAGTCAGACCACATGTCACTACTCATTCTGACTGAGCGCCTCCAGGAGAGAGGCCCAAGCAAGACGCGCCCCGAGGAGCGTCTTGCCACGTGTCAACACTGGGTCTGATTGAGGGCCTTCTGGAGAGAGGCCCAAGCAAGACGCGCCCCGAGGAGCGTCTTGCCACATGTCACCACTTGGTCTGACTGAGCGCCTCCAGGAGAGAGGCCCAAGCAACACGCGCCCCGAGGAGCGTCAGGCCACATGTCACTACTCAGTCTGACTGAGCGCCTCCTGGAGAGAGGCCCAAGCAAGACGCGCCCCGAGGAGCGTCTTGCCACATGTCAACAATGGGTCTTACTGAGGGCCTCCAGGAGAGAAGCCCAAGCAAGACGCACCCCGAGGAGCTTCTTGCCACATGTCAGCACTCGGTCTGAATGAGCGCCTCCAGGAGAGAGGCCAAAGCAAGACGCGCCCCGAGGAGCATCTTGACACATGTCAACACTGGGTCTGACAGAGGGCCTCCATGAGAGAGGCCCAAGCAAGACGCGCCCCGAGGAGCGTCTTGCCACGTGTCAACACTGGGTCTGACTGAGCGCCTCCAGGAGAGAGCCCCAAGCAAGACGCGCCCCGAGGAGCGTCTTTCCACATGTCAACACTGGGTCTGACTGAGCGCCTCCAGGAGAGAGGCCCAAGCAAGACGCGCCCCGAGGAGCGTCTTGCCACATGTCAGCACTGGGTCTGACTGAGTGCCTCCAGGAGAGAGGCCCCAGCAAGACGCGCCCCGAGGAGCGTCTTGCCTTATGTCAGCACTCGGTCTGACTGAGCGCCTCCAGGAGAGAGGCCCAAGCAAGACGCGCCCCGAGGAGCGTCTTGCCACATGTCAACAATGGGTCTGACTGAGGGCCTCCAGGAGAGAGGCCCAAGCAAGATGCGCCCGGAGGAGCGTCTTGCCACATGTCAACACTGGGTCTGACAGAGGGCCTCCAGGAGAGAGGCCCAAGCAAGACGCGCCCCGAGGAGCGTCTTGCCACATGTCACCTCTGGTTCTGACTGAGCTTCTCCAGGAGAGAGGCCCAAGCAAGACGCTCCCCGAGGAGCGTCTTGTCATATGTCAACACTGGGTCTGTCTGAGCGCCTCCAGGAGAGAAGCCCAAGCAAGACGCGCCCCGAGTAGCGTCTTGCCACATGTCAACAATGGGTCTGACTGAGGGCCTCCAGGAGAGAAGCCCAAGCAAGACGCGCCCCGAGGAGCGTCTTGACACATGTCAACACTGGGTCTGACAGAGGGCCTCCAGGAGAGAGGCCCAAGCAAGAAGCGCCCCGAGGAGTGTCTTGCCACATGTCACCACTGGGTCTGACTGAGCGCCTCCAGGAGAGAGGCCCAAGCAAGACGCGCCCCGAGGAGCGTCAGGCCACATGTCACTACTCAGTCTGACTGAGCGCCTCCAGCAGAGAGGCCCAAGCAAGACGCGCCCCGAGGAGCGTCTTGCCACATGTCAGCACTGGGTCTTACTGAGCGCCTCCAGGAGAGAGGCCCCAGCAAGACGCGCCCCGAGGAGAGTCTTGCCACATGTCAACACTCGGTCTGACAGAGGGCATTCAGGAGAGAGGCCCAAGCAAGACACGCCCCGAGGAGCGTCTTGACACATGTCAACACTGGGTCGGACTGAGGGCCTCCATGAGAGAATTCCAAGCAAGACGCGCCCCAAGGAGAGTCTTGCCACATGTCAACACTCGGTCTGACAGAGGGCATTCAGGAGAGAGGCCGAAGCAATACGCGCCCCGAGGAGCGTCTTGCCACATGTCACCACTGGGTCTGAATGAGCGCCTCCAGGAGAGAGGCCCAACCAAGACGCGCCCCGAGGAGCGTCTTGCCACGTGTCAACACTGGGTCTGACTGAGCGCCTCCAGGAGAGAGGCCCAAGCAAGACGCGCCCCGAGGAGCGTCTTGCCACATGTCAACACTGGGTCTGACTGAGCGCCTCCAGGAGAGAGGCCCAAGCAAGACGCGCCCAGAGGAGCGTCTTGCCTTATGTCAGCACTCGGTCTGACTAAGCGCCTCCAGGAGAGAGGCCCAAGCAAGACGCGCCCCGAGGAGCGTCTTGCCACATGTCACCTCTGGTTCTGACTGAGCTTCTCCAGGAGAGAGGCCCAAGCAAGACGCGCCCCGAGGAGCATCTTGTCATATGTCAACACTGGGTCTGTCTGAGCGCCTCCAGGAGAGAAGCCCAAGCAAGACGCGCCCCGAGGAGCGTCTTGCTACATGTCAACAATGGGTCTGAATGAGGGCCTCCAGGAGAGAAGCCCAAGCAAGACGCGCCCCGAGGAGCGTCTTGACACATGTCAACACTGGGTCTGACAGAGGGCCTCCAGGAGAGAGGCCCAAGCAAGACGCGCCCCGAGGAGTGTATTGCCACATGTCACCACTGGGTCTGACTGAGCGCCTCCAGGAGAGAGGCCCAAGCAAGACGCGCCCCGAGGAGCGTCAGGCCACATGTCACTACTCAGTCTGACTGAGCGCCTCCAGGAGAGAGGCCCAAGCAAGACGCGCCCCGAGGAGCGTCTTGCCACATGTCAGCACTGGGTCTGACTGAGCGGCTCCAGGAGAGAGGCCCCAGCAAGACGCGCCCCGAGGAGAGTCTTGCCACATGACAACACTCGGTCTGACAGAGGGCATTCAGGAGAGAGGTCCAAGCGATACGCGCCCCGAGGAGCGTCTTGCCACATGTCACCACTGGGTCTGAATGAGCGCCTCCAGGAGAGAGGCCCAACCAAGACGCGCCCCGAGGAGTGTCTTGCCACATGCTAACACTGGGTCTGACTGAGCGCCTCCAGGAGAGAGGCCCAAGCAAGAAGCGCCCCGAGGAGCGTCTTGCCACGTGTCAACACTGGGTCTGACAGAGGGCATTCAGGAGAGAGGCCCAAGCAATACGCGCCCCGAGGAGCGTCTTGCCACATGTCACCACTGGGTCTGAATGAGCGCCTCCAGGAGAGAGGCCCAACCAAGACGCGCCCCGAGGAGTGTCTTGCCACATGCCAACACTGGGTCTGACTGAGCAACTCCAGGAGAGAGGCCCAAGCAAGACACGCCCCGAGGAGCGTCTTGACACATGTCAACACTGGGTCGGACTGAGGGCCTCCTTGAGAGAAGCCCAAGCAAGACGCGCCCAGAGGAGCGTCTTGCCACGTGTCACCACTGGGTCTGATTGAGCACCTCCAGGAGAGAGGCCCCAGCAAGACGTGCCCCGAGGAGCGTCTTGCCTTATGTCAGCACTCGGTCTGACTGAGCGCCTCCAGGAGAGAGGACCAAGCAAGACGCGCCCCGAGGAGCGTCTTGCCAAATGTCACTACTCGGTCTAACTGAGCGCCTCCAGGAGAGAGGTCCAAGCAAGACGCGCCCCGAGGAGCGTCTTGCCACATGTCACTACTCGGTCTGACTGAGCGCCTCCAGGAGAGAGGCCCAAGCAAGACGCGCCCCGAGGAGCGTCTTGCCACATGTCAACAATGGGTCTGACTGAGGGCCTCCAGGAGAGAAGCCCAAGCAAGACGCGCCCAGAGGAGCGTCTTGCCACATGTCAACACTGGGTCTGACTGAGCGCCTCCAGGAGAGAGGCCCAAGCAAGACACGCCCCGAGGAGCATCTTGACACATGTCAACACTGGGTCGGACTGAGGGCCTCCATGAGAGAAGCCCAAGCAAGACGCGCCCCGAGGAGAGTCTTGCCACATGTCAACACTCGGTCTGACAGAGGGCATTCAGGAGAGAGGCCCAAGCAATACGCGCCCCGAGGAGCGTCTTGCCACATGTCACCACTGGGTCTGAATGAGCGCCTCCAGGAGAGAGGCCCAACCAAGACGCGCCCCGAGGAGTGTCTTGCCACATGCCAACACTGGGTCTGACTGAGCGCCTCCAGGAGAGAGGCCCAAGCAAGACGCGCCACGAGGAGCGTCTTGCCACGTGTCAACACTGGGTCTGACTGAGCGCCTCCAGGAGAGAGGCCCAAGCAAGACGCGCCCCGAGGAGCGTCTTTCCACGTGTCACCACTGGGTCTGACTGAGCGCCTCCAGGAGAGAGGCCCAAGCAAGACGCGCCCCGAGGAGCATCTTGCCACATGTCAACACTGGGTCTGACTGAGCGCCTCCAGGAGAGAGGCCCAAGCAAGACGCGCCCCGAGGAGCGTCTTGCCACATGTCAACAATGGGTCTGACTGAGGGACTCCAGGAGAGAGGCCCAAGAAAGATGCGCCCGAAGGAGCGTCTTGCCACATGTCAACACTGGGTCTGACAGAGGGCCTCCAGGAGAGAGGCCCAAGCAAGACGCGCCCCGAGGAGCGTCTTGCCACATGTCACCTCTGGTTCTGACTGAGCGCCTCCAGGAGAGAGGCCCAAGCAAGACGCTTCCCGAGGAGCGTCTTGTCACATGTCAACACTGGGTCTGTCTGAGCGCCTCCAGGAGAGAAGCCCAAGCAAGACGCGCCCCGAGGAGCGTCTTGACACATGTCAACACTGGGTCTGACAGAGGGCCTCCACGAGAGAGGCCCAAGCAAGACGCGCCCCGAGGAGTGTCGTGCCACATGTCACCACTGGGTCTGACTGAGCGCCTCCAGGAGAGAGGCCCAAGCAAGACGTGCCCCGAGGATCGTCAGGCCACATGTCACTACTCAGTCTGACTGAGTGCCTCCAGGAGAGAGGCCCAAGCAAGACGCGCCCCGAGGAGCGTCTTGCCACATGTCAACAATGGGTCTGACTGAGGGCCTCCAGGAGAGAAGCCCAAGCAACACGCGGCCCGAGGAGCGTCTTGCCACATGTCAGCACTCGGTCTGACTGAGCGCCTCCAGGAGAGAGGCCCAAGCAACACGCGCCCCGAGGGGCGTCAGGCCACATGTCACTACTCAGTCTGACTGAGCGCCTCCAGGAGAGAGGCCCAAGCAAGACGCGCCCCGAGGAGCGTCTTGCCACATGTCAACAATGGTTCTTACTGAGGGCCTCCGGGAGAGAAGTCCAAGCAAGACGCGCCCCGAGGAGCTTCTTGCCACATGTCAGCACTCGGTCTGACTGAGTGCCTCCAGGAGAGAGGCCAAAGCAAGAAGCCCCCCGAGGAGCGTCTTGACACATGTCAACACTGGGTCTGACAGAGGGCCTCCATGAGAGAGGCCCAAGCAAGACGCGCCCCGAGGAGCGTCTTGCCACATGTCAACAATGGGTCTGACTGAGGGCCTCCAGGAGAGAAGCCAAAGCAAGACGCGCCCCGAGGAGCTTCTTTCCAGATGTCAACAATGGGTCTTACTGTGGGCCTCCATGAGAGAAGTCCAAGCAAGACGCGCCCCGAGGAGTGTCTTGCCACATGTCAACACTGTGTCTGACTGAGCGCCTCCAGGAGAGAGGCCCAAGCAAGACGCGCCCCGAGGAGCGTCTTGCCACGTGTCAACACTGGGTCTGACTTAGCGCCTCCAGGAGAGAGGCCCAAGCAAGATGATACCCACACGTACAACACCCAAGAAAAAAAAAGATCTCGCTGTCTGTACTGGGTGTACTCTCAGTAGTCGCAGTTGCTCAGGCCATGGTGGTACGCTCACATAACGCCTCTGAGATACGTCCCATCACACCACCTCCTACACTACTCGCGAAGGAGTATTCAACACCCCCTTTGTTCGAAGACAACCATTATAACGAGCACAGCACAACGCTTGCCGCACGCGAAGACAACATGCAGGAGACAAAGCTACCACCTGTCGTGAGAACAACGGATTCGAGTGACAACGATCGCGACTATGACAAGCACATTACAGCACCCTCTGTGCACGAAGACCAGGTGCAGGAGACAACGCTACCACCTGTCGTGAGAAACAAGAGTTTGGTTAACAATGATCATCGTCGTGTCCCATTGTAAACTGGGCGTGCCATCGCACACATCGTACATGTGTGTTAACCCACCTGTATGCGACAGACTTTGTGTGTTGCATGACATCGAGATGTATTGACGTTTGTGTCAATACAGGACTCTCTAAGCTGGGAGCTGGACGATAACGACCCGTGCATGCGCCACACAAAAGGTAACTCGACTAACTACAAAACGCATATTGTGATGTAGAAAGTTGGCTCGACTGTTTGAATCAGCTGCAGCTGCGGTTTACTCACAAAGTGAATCGCACGCTTGTTAGAAGTACATTCGGAGCACTTAAAAAATACATTGCTCTCATCGAGTTCCGTCTCAGCGTTCACCGGCTGATGGGCAAGAGCGTGACATGGGATCGCCAGGAACTTACTTAAGGACTATCATCTCATTTGGCATTTACTCACGGACCCAAGAAACCAGTTCCGAAAAATGGTCGAGAATTATAACTTGTCTAATAGCAACTGGAAGATATGTTGCGTCATAAGCCTCTGATGGTTCACAAGGTGCACGGTCCACTCGAAATCCTAATGCTGTATTTGTAGTACATACACTAAGTCTTCTCTGTTGATGTCAGACTAGAGTTTTATTAGAGTTTTACTTTGCAACAATGGGATTCGAGCAATTGATGTGTATATTTTTAATAGTGCACATTGCTACTATTCCTAGGCTGAATGTACGACATGGCTCTTATGTATCATTATGTATCGTTTCCATTAAGTACAAATTTAAATAAAGTCCCTCTGTCCTCAGTGCTAGGTTGTGGGTTTAATACACATTATTATGATCAACCTGTTGAACAGTATAATAACAATATTCCTGTAAAAGTCATTTAGTAATGAACAACCTCAGTTCTGTGAAAGAACATCATGTCTCTGATGTGTACACTGCAGGCCTGACCGGGGTTTGCACGCAAGGGCCTGTGTGTGTGTGTGTGTGTGTGTGTGTGTGTGTGTGTGTGTGTGTGTGTGTGTGTGTGTGTGTGTGTGTGAAACAAATAAAGATAAATATAGCTAGTGCGGCCACGAGCGGTCGTGCAGGGTAGAGGCTGCGCGAAAACGCCTCTAAAAACAAGCGCGTGCCCACGCCCGATCCGTGGAAGCACGTAGATCTAGCAAACGTACTAGCAGAAATCAACGATCGCACACGGGTCATTGAGTGTGTACAGGGTTCGTCTGCGTGTGTGGCATTGGGCAATCTAGCGGCAACTGTGTGGCCTGAAGGCGGAACCGGCCAACCCGTCGCCCTCACCATCGTTGCGCTTCGAGATGAACTATTGCTAAAGATGATCGTCCTCATCAACCACGGCGCTACCAGAGTAGCTCGTAAAGAAGACCCTCTCCGCGACCTCGCGGCCAGTGTGCGCAGTGTACAGCAAATGACAAACGATGTTGCGAGCGATATATTGGAAAAACTTTGCACTGACGCGACGGTCGCCACTGCAGGTTGTGCGAGTCTCGGGCAAAGTGCCATATCAAACGTGCGCAAGCTAGTGACAAGCAACTTCACCAGATCCGTAGATTCTGCATACGCTCGGATACGAATGAAAGTATCGAGAGATAACACCGACACAAGTTGCGCGACGGCGCTGGCTGCAGTCGCTACAACACTGGATTTATTAATCAACGTAATTGTGATCGTAATGGCGTTTCGAGTGTGCACCAGAAACTACAACCAGTACTACAGAAAACTGGCATGAGGGTCGCGGTCTAACGTTATGTTGGTGTCTCGCATCGACCGTCGACGGCCGTTTGCCAGCGGCTGAAAATGGCAGTTGACGAAATGGAAACGCCAACCGTCGATAGTGCACTCTCGCAAGTTCCAACCGCACCATCTCAGGAGACAGACCACAGAGTCATATTAGCGGAGGGTAGATAGAAAATGCGCAAACCGCCGCAACCGCCCATATACATACTATACGAGTTCAACATAGAGTGGAGTAAGAAGTTACTACCGATTGTATTTCCAACGTGCAAGCAGCTGGTGTTTGACGCTTTACTTGAGTATCACAGAGGTTGCGATGTCCTGTGTTCCACGAGCGCATGGAAACAAGTGAACGAACTTCTACGGACCGTACTGTTGGGGTATGAGCGAGCTGTAAAATCAATACACGCTAGACACGCGGACTTTGCCGCGTTACTGGACACGCATATCGCCACAACAAAACCGGGTCAAGTGTTCGGGGCATCACCGCGCTCGACTATACACGTCTTGGCCTACCACGAGTACATGAGCCCACAGATCCTAAGCGAGGTAGAAGCCGTTGTGTCTACCCAACGCAAATTCAGCACAGCCGTGCGCGCTAAGACAAGTCCCTCTAGACTGCTGGAAATTTTGGAAACGTGGAAGGCTGGCGTGTACGCGCTTTCTACACATCTCAACGGTATGATCGCGATACTCTCGGCTGCACAACAAGTAATGGTCATGTGTTCAGAAGGTCTGATCAGGTCTGACATGACCGGTTGTCAATCGACGTCGAGCGTGCACTCACACACGGATATCCTGGCGTACAGTAAAGCGACGTCGACCTCTAAGCTCACGTTGATCGCCGATGTTTCGAAGGGCAATCGAGTGTGTTGGCTGACGAAAGCTATGGTGACCGACGGTCGCGTCGACTACAATGTGCCTCATTGCGACTGGAGAGGCGTATGTGATCCTTTGCAAATCGATAACACCACCGCGGTCGAGTGCGAAGTCACGGTCGGCGGCGTGTTGTCCTTACTGTGCCCCATACAATGTGACGGTCCGTTTCACGGACCGGTGTGTTACGACCCGACTAACGAAACATACCAGGTGATAACATTGCATCCGCCCATTACAGCGGAGCGAGCGTTTTGCCACACTCCCAAACCAAGGTTAATAGTTGTAGCGCACGCCCTTTCGGACCTCGGTGCACGTGAAACACTGGCGTACACTCACAACATCACGCTCGAGACAGCTCAAGTGTTACACGAAACAAAGGACGTGTTCAAATCCATAGAGAATATACGGTCTTTAGCGTATGCGTATATAAAGGAGGTCAATGACATTTACAGACCTGGCGGCATGGGCACCACAGTAGAACAACAAGGTGCTCACAAGCGCACACAGATACTGGCCGCATTATCACTCGCGATGTCTATCCTGACATGCCCGTTTCTGATTTCTATGTATATTAAATTATGACAAGAGCTACGGTGGTTACGATTACACTCTGACCACGTGCCTTAGTTTCTGCTAGTGACCTATAAATACATTTGCCCACTTGCTCTCACTGCCATTAAAGCGGCTGTACCCACACGTACAACACCCAAGAAAAAAAAAGATCTCGCTGTCTGTACTGGGTGTACTCTCAGTAGTCGCAGTTGCTCAGGCCATGGTGGTACGCTCACATAACGCCTCTGAGATACGTCCCATCACACCACCTCCTACACTACTCGCGAAGGAGTATTCAACACCCCCTTTGTACGAAGACAACCATTATAACGAGCACAGCACAACGCTTGCCGCACGTGAAGACAACATGCAGGAGACAACGCTACCACCTGTCGTGAGAACAACGGATTCGAGTGACAACGATCGCGACTATGACGAGCACATTACAGCACCCTCTGTGCACGAAGACCAGGTGCAGGAGACAACGCTACCACCTGTGGTGAGAAACAAGAGTTTGGTTACAATGATCATCGTCGTGTCCCATTGTAAACTGGGCGTGCCATCGCACACATCGTACATGTGTGTTAACCCACCTGTATGCGACAGACTTTGTGTGTTGCATGACATCGAGATGTATTGACGTCTGTGTCAATACAGGACTCTCTATAAGCCGGGAGCTGGACGCTAACGACCCGTGCATGCGCCACACAAAAGGTATCGTACATGTGCTAACCCACCTGTATGCGACAGACTTTGTGTGTTGCATGACATCGAGATGTATTGACGTCTGTGTCAATACAGGACTCTCTAAGCTGGGAGCTGGACGCTAACAACCCGTGCATGCGCCACACAAAAGGTATCGTACATGTGTTAACCCACCTGTATGCGACAGACTTTGTGTGTTGCATGACATCGAGATGTATTGACGTCTGTGTCAATACAGGACTCTCTAAGCTGAGAGCTGGACGATAACGACCCGTGCATGCACCACACAAAAGGTAACTCGACTAACTACAAAACGCATATTGTGATGTAGAAAGTTGGCTCGACTGTTTGAATCAGCTGCAGCTTCGGTTTACTCACAAAGTGAATCGCACGCTTGTTAGAAGTACATTCGGAGCACTTAAAAAATACATCGCTCTCATCGAGTTCCGTCTCAGCGTTCACCGGCTGATGGGCAAGAGCGTGACATGGGATCGCCAGGAACTTACTTAAGGACTATCATCTCATTTGGCATTTACTCACGGACCCAAGAAACCAGTTCCGAAAAATGGTCAAGAATTATAACTTGTCTAATAGCCACTGGAAGATATGTTGCGTCATAAGCCTCTGATGGTTCACAAGGTTCACGGTCCACTCGAAATCCTAATGCTGTATTTGTAGTACATACTCTAAGTCTTCTCTGTTGATGTCGGACTAGAGTTTTATTAGAGTTTTACTTTGCAACAATGGGATTCGAGCAATTGATGTGTATATTTTTAATAGTGCACAATGCTGCTATTCCTAGGCTGAATGTACGACATGGCTCTTATGTATCATTATGTATCGTTTCCATTAAGTACTAATGGCATTTACTCACGGACCCAAGAAACCAGTTCCGAAAAATGGTCGAGAATTATAACTTGTCTAATAGCAACTGGAAGATATGTTGCCTCATAAGCCTCTGATTGTTCACAAGGTGCACGGTCCACTCTAAATCCTAATGCTGTATTTGTAGTACATACACTAAGTCTTCTCTATTGATGTCAGACTAGAGTTTTATTAGAGTTTTACTTTGCAACAATGGGATTCGAGCAATTGATGTGTATATTTTTAATAGTGCACAATGCTACTATTCCTAGGCTGAATGTGTGACATGGCTCTTATGTATCATTATGTATCGTTTCCATTAAGTACTAATTTAAATAAAGTCCCTCTGTCCTCAGTGCTAGGTTGTGGGTTTAAGTGGCAAGACGCTCCTCGGGGCGCATATTGCTTGGGCCTCTCTCCTGGATGCCCTCTGTCAGACCGAGTGTTGACATGTGGCAAGACTCTCCTCGGGGCGCGTCTTGCTTGGGCTTCTCTCATGGAGGCCGTCAGTCAGACCCAGTGTTGACATGTGTCAAGACGCTCCTCGGGGCGTGTCTTGCTTGGGCCTCTCTCCTGGAGGCGCTCAGTCAGACCCAGTGTTGACATGTGGCAAGACGCTCCTCGGGGCGCGTCTTGCTTGGGCTTCTCTCCTGGAGGCCCTCAGTCAGACCCATTGTTGACATGTGGCAAGACGCTCCGCTGGGCGCGTCTTGCTGGGGCTTCTCTCATGGAGGCACACAGTCAGACCCAGTGTTGACATGTGGCAAGACGCTCCTCGGGGCGCGTCTTGCTTGGACCTCTCTCCCTGAGGCGCTCAGTAAGACCGAGTAGTGACATGTGGCAAGACGCTCCTCGGGGCGCGTCTTGCTTGGGCCTCTCTCATGGAGGCCCTCTGTCAGACCCAGTGTTGACATGTGTCAAGACGCTCCTCGGGGGGCGTCTTGCTTTGTCCTCTCTCCTGGAGGCACTCAGTCAGACCGAGTGCTGACATGTGGCAAGAAGCTCCTCGTGGCGCGTCTTGCTTGGACTTCTCTCCCGGAGGCCCTCAGTAAGAACCATTGTTGACATGTGGCAAGACGCTCCTCGGGACGCGTCTTGCTTGGGCCTCTCTCCAGAAGGCCCTCAATCAGACCCAGTGTTGACACGTGGCAAGACGCTCCTCGGGGCGCGTCTTGCTTGGGCCTCTCTCCTGGAGGCGCTCAGTCAGACTGAGTAGTGACATGTGGCCTGACGCTCCTCGGGGCGCGTGTTGCTTGGGTCTCTCTCCTGGAGGCGCTCAGTCAGACCAAGTGGTGACATGTGGCAAGACAATCCTCGGGGCGCATCTTGCTTGGGCCTCTCTCCTGGAGGCCCTCTGTCAGACCCAGTGTTGACATGTGGCAAGACACTCCTCGGGGCGCGTCTTGCTTGGGCCTCTCTCATGGAGGCCCTCTGTAAGACCCAGTGTTGACATGTGTCAAGACGCTCCTCGGGGCGCGTCTTGCTTGGGCTTCTCTCCTGGAGGCCCACAGTCAGACCCAGTGTTGGCATGTGGCAAGACGCTCCTCAGGGCGCGTCTTGGTTGGGCCCTCTCCTGGAGGCGCTCAGTCAGACCCAGTGGTGACATGTGGCAAGACGCTCCTCGGGGCGCGTATTGCTTGGGCCTCTCTCCTGGATGCTCTCTGTCAGACCTAGTGTTGACATGTGGCAAGACTCTCCTCGGGGCGCGTCTCTCTTGGGCTTCTCTCATGGAGGCCCTCAGTCAGACCCAGTGTTGACATGTGTCAAGACGCTCCTCGGGGCGTGTCTTGCTTGGGCCTCTCTCCGAGAGGCGCTCAGTCAGACCCAGTGTTGACATGTGGCAAGACGCTCCTCGGGGCGCGTCTTGCTTGGGCTTCTCTCCTGGAGGCCCTCAGTCAGACCCATTGTTGACATGTGGCAAGACGCTCCTCGGGGCATGTCTTGCTTGGGCTTCTCTCCTGGAGGCGCTCAAACAGACCGAGTAGTGACATGTGGCAAGACGCTCCTCGGGGCGCGTCTTGCTGGGGCTTCTCTCATGGAGGTACTCAGTCAGACCCAGTGTTGACATGTGGCAAGACACTCCTCGGGGCGCGTCTTGCTTGGACCTCTCTCATGGAGGCCCTCTGTCAGACCCAGTGTTGACATGTGTCAAGACGCTCCTCGGGGCGCGTCTTGCTTTGGCCTCTCTCCTGGAGGCCCTCTGTCAGACCCAGTGTTGACATGTTTCAAGACGCTCCTCGGGGCGCATCTTGCTTGGGCTTCTCTCCTGGAGGCCCTCAGTCATACCCATTGTTGACATGTGGCAAGACGCTCCTCGGGAAGCGTCTTGCTTTGGCCTCTCTCCTGGAGGCGCTCAGTCAGACCGAGTGCTGAAATGTGGCAAGACGCTCCTCGGGCCGCGTGTTGCTTGGGCTTCTCTCCTGGAGGCCCTCAGTCAGACCCATTGTTGACATGTTGCAAGACGCTCCTTTGGGCGCGTCTTACTTGGGCCTCTCTCCTGGAGGCGCTCAGTCAGACCGAGTGCTGACATGTGGAAAGACGCTCCTCGGGGCGCGTCTTGCTTGGGCTTCTCTCCTGGAGGCGCTCAGAAAGACCCAGTGTTGACATGTGACAAGACGCTCCTCGGGGCGCGTCTTGCTTGGGCCTCTCTCCTGGAGGCGCTCAGTCAGACCCAGTGGTGACATGTGGGAAGACACTCCTCGGGGCGCGTATTGCTTGGGCTTCTCTCCTGGATGCTCTCTGTCAGACCGAGTGTTGACATGTGGCAAGACTCTCCTCGGGGCGCGTCTCTCTTGGGCTTCTCTCATGGAGGCCCTCAGTCAGACCCAGTGTTGACATGTGTCAAGACGCTCCTCGGGGCGTGTCTTGCTTGGGCCTCTCTCCTAGAGGCGCTCAGTCAGACCCAGTGTTGACATGTGGCAAGACGCTCCTCGGGGCACGTCTTGCTTGGGCTTCTCTCCTGGAGGCGCTCAAACAGACCGAGTAGTGACATGTGGCAAGACGCTCCTCGGGGCGCGTCTTGCTGGGGCTTCTCTCATGGAGGCACTCAGTCAGACCCAGTGTTGACATGTGGCAAGACACTCCTCGGGGCGCGTCTTGCTTGGACCTCTCTCCCTGAGGCGCTCTGTCAGACCTAGTGTTGACATTTGGCAAGACACTCCTCGGGGCGCGTCTTGCTTGGGCCTCTCTCATGGAGGCCCTCTGTCAGACCCAGTGTTGACATGTGTCAAGACGCTCCTCGGGGGGCGTCTTGCTTTGGCCTCTCTCCTGGAGGCGCTCAGTCAGACCGAGTGCTGACAAGTGGCAAGAAGCTCCTCGGGGCGAGTCTTGCTTGGTCTTCTCTGCTGGAGGCCCTCAGTAAGAACCATTGTTGACATGTGGCAAGACGCTCCTCGGGGCGCGTCTTGCTTGGGCCTCTCTCCAGAAGGCCCTCAATCAGACCCAGTGTTGACACGTGGCAAGACGCTCCTCGGGGCGCGTCTTGCTTGGGCCTCTCTCCTGGAGGCGCTCAGTCAGACTGAGTAGTGACATGTGGCCTGACGCTCCTCGGGGCGCGTGTTGCTTGGGCCTCTCTCCTGGAGGTGCTCAGTCAGACCAAGTGGTGACATGTGGCAAGACACTCCTCGGGGCGCGTCTTGCTTGGGCCTCTCTCCTGGAGGCCCTCTGTCAGACCCAGTGTTTACATGTGGCAAGACACTCCTCGGGGCGCGTTTTGCTTGGGCCTCTCTCATGGAGGCCCTCTGTCAGACCCAGTGTTGACATGTGTCAAGACGCTCCTCGGGGCGCGTCTTGCTTTGGCCTCTCTCCTGGAGGCGCTCAGTCAGACCGAGTGCTGACATGTGGCAAGAAGCTCCTCGGGGCGCGTCTTGCTTGGGCTTCTCTCCTGGAGGCCCTCAGTAAGACCCATTGTTGACATGTGGCAAGACGCTCCTCGGGGCGCGTCTTGCTTGGGCCTCTCTCCTGGAGGCGCTCAGTCAGACTGAGTAGTGACATGTGGCCTGACGCTCCTCGGGGCGCGTGTTGCTTGGGCCTCTCTCCTGGAGGCGCTCAGTCAGACCCAGTGGTGACATGTGGCAAGACACTCCTCGGGGCACGTCTTGCTTGGGCCTCTCTCCTGGAGGCCCTCTGTCAGACCCAGTGTTGACATGTGTCAAGACGCTCCTCGGGGCGCGTCTTGCTTGGGCTTCTCTCCTGGAGGCCCTCAGTCAGACCCATTATTGACATGTGGCAAGACGCTCCTCGGGGCGCGGCTTGCTTGGGCCTCTCTCCTGGAGGCGCTCAGTCAGAACCAGAGGTGACATGTGGCAAGACGCTCCTCGGGGCGCGTCTTGCTTGGGCCTCTCTCCTGGAGGCCCTCTTTCAGACCCAGTGTTGACATGTGGCAAGACGCTCCTCCGGGCTCATCTTGCTTGGGCCTCTCTCCTGGAGGCCCTCAGTCAGACCCATTGTTGACATGTGGCAAGACGCTCCTCGGGGCGCGTCTTGCTTGGGCCTCTCTCCTGGAGGCGCTCAGTCAGACCGAGTGCTGACATAAGGCAAGACGCTCCTCGGGGCGCGTCTTGCTGGGGCCTCTCTCCTGGAGGCGCTCAGTCAGACCCAGTGCTGACATGTGGCAAGACGCTCCTCGGGGCGCGTCTTGCTTTGGCCTCTCTCCTGGAGGCGCTCAGTCAGACTGAGTAGTGACATGTGGCCTGACGCTCCTCGGGGCGCGTCTTGCTTGGTCCTCTCTCCTGGAGGCGCTCAGTCAGACCCAGTGGTGACATGTGGCAAGACACTCCTCGGGGCGCGTCTTGCTTGGGCCTCTCTCCTGGAGGCCCTCTGTCAGACCCAGTGTTGACATGTGTCAAGACGCTCCTCGGGGCGCGTCTTGCTTGGGCCTCTCTCCTGGAGGCGCTCAGTCAGACCCAGTGGTGACACGTGGGAAGACGCTCCTCGGGGCGCGTCTTGCTTGGCCCTCTCTCCTGGAGGCGCTCAGTCAGACCCAGTGTTGACACGTGGCAAGACGCTCCTCGGGGCGCGTCTTGCTTGGGCCTCTCTCCTGGAGGCGCTCAGTCAGACCCAGTGTTGGCATGTGGCAAGACGCTCCTCGGGGCGCGTCTTGGTTGGGCCTCTTTCCTGGAGGCGCTCATTCAGACCCAGTGGTGACATGTGGCAAGACGCTCCTCGGGGCGCGTATTGCTTGGGCCTCTCTCCTGAATGCCCTCTGTCAGACCGAGTGTTGACATGTGGCAAGACTCTCCTCGGGGCGCATCTTGCTTGGGCTTCTCTCATGGAGGCCCTCAGTCCGACCCAGTGTTGACATGTGTCAAGACGCTCCTCGGGGCGTGTCCTGCTTGGGCCTCTCTCCTGGAGGCGCTCAGTCAGACCCAGTGCTGACATGTGGCAAGACGCTCCTCCAGGCGCGTCTTGCTTGGGCCTCTCTCCTGGAGGCGCTCAGTCAGACCCAGTGTTCACATGTGGCAAGACCCTCCTCGGGGCGCGTCTTGATTGGGCCTCTCTCCTGGAGGCCCACAGTCAGACCCATTGTTGACATGTGGCAAGACGCTCCTCGGGGCGCGTCTTATTTGGGCCTCTCTCCTGGAGGCGCTTAGTCAGACCCAGTGTTGACATGTGGCAAGACGCTCCTCGGAGCGCGTCTTGCTTGGGCCTCTCTCCTGGAGGCGCTCAGTCAGACCGAGTGCTGACATGTGGCAAGACACTCCTCTGGGCGCGTCTTGCTTGGGCCTCTCTCATGGAGGCCCTCTGTCAGACCCAGTGTTGACATGTGTCAAGACGCTCCTCGGGGCGCGTCTTGCTTGGGCCTCTCTCCTGGAGGCGCTCAGTCAGACCGAGTGCTGACATGTGGCAAGAAGCTCCTCGGGGCGCGTCTTGCTTGGGATTCTCTCCTGGAGGCCCTCAGTCAGACCCATTGTTGACATGTGGCAAGACGCTCCTCGGGGCGCGTCTTGCTTGGGCCTCTCTCCTGGATGCCCTCTGTCAGACCCAGTGTTGACATGTGGCAAGACTCTCCTCGGGGCGCGTCTTGCTTGGGCTTCTCTCATGGAGGCCCTCAGTCAGACCCAGTGTTGACATGTGTCAAGACGCTCCTCGGGGCGTGTCTTGCTTGGGCCTCTCTCCTGGAGGCGCTCAGTCAGACCGAGTAGTGACATGTGACAAGACGCTCCTCGGGGCGCGTCTTGCTTGGGCCTCTCTCCTGGAGGCACTCAGTCAGACCCAGTGTTGACAAGTGGCAAGACGCTCCTCGGGGCACGTCTTGCTTGGGCCTCTCTCCTGGAGGTTCTCAGTCAGACCCAGTGTTGACATGTGGCAAGATGCTCCTCGGGGCGCGTCTTGCTGGGGCTTCTCTCATGGAGGCACTCAGTCAGACCCAGTGTTGACATGTGGCAAGACGCTCCTCGGGGCACGTCTTGCTTGGGCCTCTCTCCTGGAGGCGCTCAGTCAGACCCAGAGGAGACATGTGTCAAGATGCTCCTCGGGGCGCGTCTTGCTTGGGCCTCTCTCCTGGAGGCGCTCAGTCAGACCGAGTGCTGACATGTGGCAAGACGCTCCTCCGGGCGCGTCTTGCTTGGGCCTCTCTCCTGGAGGCGCTCAGTCAGACCCAGTGTTCACATGTGGCAAGACGCTCCTCGGGGTGCGTCTTGCTTGGGCCTCTCTCCTGGAGGCGCTCAGTCAGACCCAGTGGTGACACGTGGAAAGACGCTCCTCGGGGCGCGTATTGCTTGGGCCTCTCTCCTGAATGCCCTCTGTCAGACCGAGTGTTGACATGTGGCAAGACTCTCCTCGGGGTGCGTTTTGCTTGGGCTTCTCTCATGGAGGCCCTCAGTCTGACCCAGTGTTGACATGTGTCAAGACGCTCCTCGGGGCGTGTCCTGCTTGGGCCTCTCTCCTGGAGGCGCTCAGTCAGACCCAGTGCTGACATGTGGAAAGACGCTCCTCCAGGCGCGTCTTGCTTGGGCCTCTCTCCTGGAGGCGCTCAGTCAGACCCAGTGTTCACATGTGGCAAGACTCTCCTCGGGGCGCGTCTTGCTTGGGCCTCTCTTCTGGAGGCGCTCAGTCAGACCGAGTGCTGACATGTGGCAAGACGCTCCTCGGGGCGCGTATTGCTTGGGCCTCTATCCTGGATGCCCTCTGTCAGACCCAGTGTTGACATGTGGCAAGACTCTCCTCGGGGCGCGTCTTGCTTGGGCTTCTCTCATGGAGGCCCTCAGTCAGACCCAGTGTTTACATGTGTCACGACGCTCCTCGGGGCGTGTCTTGCTTGGGCCTCTCTCCTGGAGGCGCTCAGTCAGACCCAGTGTTGACATGTGGCAAGACGCTCCTCGGGGCGCTTCTTGCTTGGGCTTCTCTCCTGGAGGCCCTCAGTCAGACCCATTGTTGACATGTGGCAAGAAGCTCCTCGGGGCACGTCTTGCTTGGGCCTCTCTCCTGGAGGCGCTCAGTCAGACCCAGTGTTGACATGTTGCAAGACGCTCCTCGGGGCGCGTCTTGCTTGGGCCTCTCTCCTGGAGGTTCTCAGTCAGACCCAGTGTTGACATGTGGCAAGATGCTCCTCGGGGCGCGTCTTGCTGGGGCTTCTCTCATGGAGGCACTCAGTCAGACCCAGTGTTGACATGTGGCAAGACGCTCCTCGGGGCACGTCTTGCTTGGGCCTCTCTCCTGGAGGCGCTCAGTCAGACCCAGTGTTCACATGTGGCAAGACGCTCCTCCGGGCGCGTCTTGCATGGGCCTCTCTCCTGGAGGCGCTCAGTCAGACCCAGTGTTGACATGTGGCAAGACGCTCCTCGGGGCGCTTCTTGCTTGGGCTTCTCTCCTGGAGGCCCTCAGTCAGACCCATTGTTGACATGTGGCAAGAAGCTCCTCGGGGCACGTCTTGCTTGGGCCTCTCTCCTGGAGGCGCTCAGTCAGACCCAGTGTTGACATGTTGCAAGACGCTCCTCGGGGCGCGTCTTGCTTGGGCCTCTCTCCTGGAGGTTCTCAGTCAGACCCAGTGTTGACATGTGGCAAGATGCTCCTCGGGGCGCGTCTTGCTGGGGCTTCTCTCATGGAGGCACTCAGTCAGACCCAGTGTTGACATGTGGCAAGACGCTCCTCGGGGCACGTCTTGCTTGGGCCTCTCTCCTGGAGGCGCTCAGTCAGACCCAGTGTTCACATGTGGCAAGACGCTCCTCCGGGCGCGTCTTGCATGGGCCTCTCTCCTGGAGGCGCTCAGTCAGACCCAGTGTTCACATGTGGCAAGACGCTCCTCGGGGTGCGTCTTGCTTGGGCCTCTCTCCTGGAGGCGCTCAGTCAGACCCAGTGGTGACACGTGGAAAGACGCTCCTCGGGGCGCGTATTGCTTGGGCCTCTCTCCTGAATGCCCTCTGTCAGACCGAGTGTTGACATGTGGCAAGACTCTCCTCGGGGCGCGTTTTGCTTGGGCTTATCTCATGGAGGCCCTCAGTCCGACCCAGTGTTGACATGTGTCAAGACGCTCCTCGGGGCGTGTCCTGCTTGGGCCTCTCTCCTGGAGGCGCTCAGTCAGACCGAGTGCTGACATGTGGCAAGACACTCCTCTGGGCGCGTCTTGCTTGGGCCTCTCTCATGGAGGCCCTCTGTCAGACCCAGTGTTGACATGTGTCAAGACGCTCCTCGGGGCGCGTCTTGCTTGGGCCTCTCTCCTGGAGGCGCTCAGTCAGACCGAGTGCTGACATGTGGCAAGAAGCTCCTCGGGGCGCGTCTTGCTTGGGATTCTCTCCTGGAGGCCCTCAGTCAGACCCATTGTTGACATGTGGCAAGACGCTCCTCGGGGCGCGTCTTGCTTGGGCCTCTCTCCTGGATGCCCTCTGTCAGACCCAGTGTTGACATGTGGCAAGACTCTCCTCGGGGCGCGTCTTGCTTGGGCTTCTCTCATGGAGGCCCTCAGTCAGACCCAGTGTTGACATGTGTCAAGACGCTCCTCGGGGCGTGTCTTGCTTGGGCCTCTCTCCTGGAGGCGCTCAGTCAGACCGAGTAGTGACATGTGACAAGACGCTCCTCGGGGCGCGTCTTGCTTGGGCCTCTCTCCTGGAGGCACTCAGTCAGACCCAGTGTTGACAAGTGGCAAGACGCTCCTCGGGGCACGTCTTGCTTGGGCCTCTCTCCTGGAGGTTCTCAGTCAGACCCAGTGTTGACATGTGGCAAGATGCTCCTCGGGGCGCGTCTTGCTGGGGCTTCTCTCATGGAGGCACTCAGTCAGACCCAGTGTTGACATGTGGCAAGACGCTCCTCGGGGCACGTCTTGCTTGGGCCTCTCTCCTGGAGGCGCTCAGTCAGACCCAGAGGAGACATGTGTCAAGATGCTCCTCGGGGTGCGTCTTGCTTGGGCCTCTCTCCTGGAGGCGCTCAGTCAGACCCAGTGGTGACACGTGGAAAGACGCTCCTCGGGGCGCGTATTGCTTGGGCCTCTCTCCTGAATGCCCTCTGTCAGACCGAGTGTTGACATGTGGCAAGACTCTCCTCGGGGTGCGTTTTGCTTGGGCTTCTCTCATGGAGGCCCTCAGTCTGACCCAGTGTTGACATGTGTCAAGACGCTCCTCGGGGCGTGTCCTGCTTGGGCCTCTCTCCTGGAGGCGCTCAGTCAGACCCAGTGCTGACATGTGGAAAGACGCTCCTCCAGGCGCGTCTTGCTTGGGCCTCTCTCCTGGAGGCGCTCAGTCAGACCCAGTGTTCACATGTGGCAAGACTCTCCTCGGGGCGCGTCTTGCTTGGGCCTCTCTTCTGGAGGCGCTCAGTCAGACCGAGTGCTGACATGTGGCAAGACGCTCCTCGGGGCGCGTATTGCTTGGGCCTCTATCCTGGATGCCCTCTGTCAGACCCAGTGTTGACATGTGGCAAGACTCTCCTCGGGGCGCGTCTTGCTTGGGCTTCTCTCATGGAGGCCCTCAGTCAGACCCAGTGTTTACATGTGTCACGACGCTCCTCGGGGCATGTCTTGCTTGGGCCTCTCTCCTGGAGGCGCTCAGTCAGACCCAGTGTTGACATGTGGCAAGACGCTCCTCGGGGCGCTTCTTGCTTGGGCTTCTCTCCTGGAGGCCCTCAGTCAGACCCATTGTTGACATGTGGCAAGAAGCTCCTCGGGGCACGTCTTTCTTGGGCCTCTCTCCTGGAGGTTCTCAGTCAGACCCAGTG